>NC_092716.1:74739793-76005418 GCF_047496885.1 Scyliorhinus torazame | reverse complement strand
TAATAATCTGAGTTTACCTAATGTATGTTGTAGGTATTTTCTTGTCACCCCCTCACTAACTGACATCTTTATAATAACCTTATGTTTCCTTTTATTCCTTGGGATCAATCTTGCTGTTCTGCCTGTATCTTCTCTAACACCATATAACTTTTAAGGTAGAAATTTGTTAACTCCCGCCTGAAGGTTTGTAGGTAGCTGGTCCATAAAATTCCCCAAGTGGCCTTCCCACTACCCTCCCATCGTTCCTGATTTATCCGTAACTTATGCGAGGAGCAAGGTGCAGAGTGGCCCGCCCACCCTCACCTCAATTGAGACCTTTGAGATGCCAGTTGTTGGCCATTTAAGCCTCCCTATGAAGCAGGCAGGAAGAATTCAGGAACAGGTGGAAGCCCAGTGGGTCACACTGCATGGACTTTGGTCTTCGAGTGGGGCAAGGAGGAGCAGTGGTGCCTCCCTCAGCCCTTTACAATTTGGGTACCCCCCCCCCCCCTCTCAAAGTCTGCGTACTGGCCCTCTCCATCAAGACCACCCTGCCTCACATTCCTCGCCCCAGGGACTTAGAATCTGGGGGCTGCTTTTGTAGTCCTGGGATCTTGGAGATGCCGCCCATTCAGATTGATCACCTGTTGTCCGATATCGGGTTTCCACCTGAGTCGGCAGAAGTCCCATCCCCAGCCAATTAACATTCATCGGAGCATTTGTATTAAATAGCTGTGGGGGTGTTTTGATAGATGGGATGTGTTCCCTGCTGGCTCTTCAGGTGGCAGGGTGGGAAACCCCACCGCCTGATGCATTCTCTCCTTAGTGTCAAGGTGATGACACCTGAACACAGTGCTCTGAGTATGATCACTCAGGGAATTATAAAGTGTTGGCATAACTTCTGTAAACTTGTATTATGCTGTTCCTGGTTACATCACACTAGCTCATCACCTTGTACTCATTCAGTTTAATTCCTGGCACAATTAGGGATGTGGAGGACAAAGTGAGTGGGAAAAATTCTGAAGGATGCCGAGTTTAATATGAAGAAGGGTGAGGCTTTTTTCACTTTGGATCTGAGGGAGGCCAAGCAAAATATTTTTTTATTGGTGAGAACTTGGGAGCTGTGGAGGAGCAAAGAGATTTGGGTGCCCATGTACCTAAATTACTAACAACTTAGTGTGCAGGTACAAAAAAAACGATCAACAAGATTAAGGAAATGTTGGATTTTATCTTGAGAGGAGTGGAATACAAAAGTGAGAAGTGTGTTTCAGTTGGAGACTACCTTGGTCAGACCCCAGCTGGAGAACTGCGTTTAGGGTTGGTCATTGAACCACAGGAAATATATATTAACTTTAGAAGGGGTACAGATTTACTGGAATAACACCAGGGCTAAAAGAGTTCCTATCTTGTAGTATATTATGGCATCTAAACTATATGGGATTACTGTTGTGTAATTATTTTAAATTGCCCATTATTTTGAGTTTAAAGAAATAAGACAAAAGTTACAAATGCGGAAAGGTTCGATGGCCATTGCAGCCCCATTCAGCAGAAATTACATTTTGAATGTTCCGCATTTTGAAGCTATAACCTTCCCTGAATTGTATTCCAAATGTTTATTACCTTTCGTGTGGAGAGAAAAAAAAGAACTAGTATCTTATATTTATTTTCCATTAAATTGAATGTGTGTCTTGTGGTCCTCTCTGCATGAATGTTTTAGAGTAATTTTCAGGATTTGATTTAATTCTGTTCCATTTAATGCTTTACATGCATTAATGAGGTTTCCTTAACCACCCTCTTTGATTTTATAGTGGCATGGAACTGCCAAATCTTCAGGATTTTTTGTTTAAAGAGATATGTATATTAGCCCAAGTGGGATTTCCTTTCCTGCAAAATCAGTAATGGGCCGTGTCTGGAGTACCTCCATTAGAAATATATGAAAAGTGATGGAGTTGCAAAACCATTAGGAACTCTGCTTCAGCTTGATGCATTTACTTTACCTACCATCTTATTAATTGGTTTGAAAAAAACTAACAATAACATAAAGTTAGTTATTGGTTTGAAAGCAGGATTACTGAATTAAGTGCACAGTAGAACATTGGTTGTTAATTGTAATTGGGCATTTGGTGCATCAGAGGCATGGTTCTTCAGCAATGCAACTGTTTGGAGCAAGCAGGTCTCATGAAAGCTAATCTATTAAATCCATTTATTTGGACATTGTATACTCTAGCAATTGGACTCATGCATATAATGCATTACTATATTTGTAATAAATCATTCAGTGAAAAGTTGTATGAAATTTAGATTAATGGATACTTGGGGCTATAAATGCTTAATTTTAATTGGCCATACAACATTTGGGGTGTGTTACTTAATTGTATTAATCAATGTCAACAATGTCTTAAGATGCCATGAAACAACCATGTACCCAACATAAAAATATTATGCAGAAATAACAGCAAAGTTGTATTGTGATGATGTGTGTATTTACATTTATAATTTATAATAATGCCGTTGGTCTTCAAATTCCTACCAGGTATTCATAGTTATTGTTATTACGAGCATGCATCGTTGTCTTTCACGATGAATTATAAGAATATTACAAACTTAATTTTTGCTGCAACCTTTTTTTTAAAAAACCTATTGTTACCATAAAGTTTAGAAATAAATAACTTTTTAGTTCAAGCGTTCATCTGTTGATTTATGGAGACTAATTTGGCATCTCCAATACTTTGGAAAAAAAATTAAATTTGTGTTTCACAACATTTATGCATGATGTCTGCTTACCAAACTCAGTTTCTAAAGAAAAATTAATCCGATGAGAACTATCTGTATACCCATCCATTAAAATGCTAATCTGTCAACTCAGTGATTCAACAACGCTTTGATATGCTTTTATTAGCCTGAGCGCTGTTATGGCATAGTGTGTCATGCATTCCTATTTTAAAAATAAATTTTGAACTATTTTCAATAGTTTGAAGTTTTCTTGCAGTACAAATTATGATGTTAAAAGTTTTGCGATTGTTGAAAAGTCAAGTGTGCACAAATAAAGGCTTTGTTATTTATAAAGGTCTGCGTACTTCTGTGTTTTGTCCCATTGTCTCATTCCTACTACTTTGTGATCTTGCGCATGTTTTTATTCTGGAATATTATATAAGTTTAGCAATCCAGTATGACAACTCTAGATAATTACAACAGCTCCATTAAGTACACCAGATTTCTAAATATTGTTAACAATTGAAAAGTTGTAAAAGGTATATCAATCAAGAATTAAATATCATAGAATGCTTCAATTGCCTGGAATCATGAGTACCACTTCCACAAGTACATTTAAAATTACTGTATGAGAAAGAAAGAATTTAAATTTATTCAGCGCCTTGGTCTTGTTCAGGATTTTCCAAAATGCTCACTGGCTCTCAGTTACTTTTGGAAGTGTGGTCCCTGTTGTTTCGTAAGTTAATGCAGCAAAGGGTGAGGTGCGGGCATTTTGCCTCTGGGCCTCTAGGACCTCAGCTCAAATACAGTTCAGATCGATAGGATGTAAGTTTGTGATTGAGGAATGGTGGGACATATTGGAGAGAATTTCACTCTGCATTTGGCAGTGCTATTCCTGACCTGTGAGTATTGGATGCCTTATTATTAGCATTAACAGCCCTCCTCTTTATGAACTCAAAAATAAATGAACAATATATATTGCCGAAGTTCTGTCCAGGTGCTGGATGGGTGCAATGTACTTGGAGTGTATTGGGTATGTCTAAGCAAGGAGCCCGTTAATTTAATAGATAAGTCATGCCCCCAAGCCCTGCAGTGAGAATTGGCATTTGGAGAAGCTTTTCAAAATAACAAAATCTATGGTTTGGCATGGAGAAAAATATTAACATTGTTTGTCGAAGAGAAAACCATGTTAAACTATTCGCAACAAAACTGCAGGAAAACTAGTAATGTGCTATTATTTGCAACTGTAATTGCTATTCATAATTTAATTCACATGTTTTTGTATTTTCATTTAAATATTTAAAACTGACAAATGTGCATTGTGTTGTATTAATGGTAGAAATCAAATATCTTTGGCTAAAGGTGCTGCATATCTCTATCAGTAATATAATACAGTAGGATGGACCAGAATTGTAAGCGCTGTGCCATCAATTTTGTTATAATACTTATCCAGATAGCTTATTTAATTAGAGCTAATTGCATGTACCTTAATGCATTTGAAAAGCTAAATTATCCAGGTAAGCATCAATATTATCTTTGGCACTATTTTTGTCTGCTCCTCTCCAATTATGTTCAATTATTAAATATAATTTTATTTTCAATAATGTGTTATTGTTGCGCTCCATAGCATATATGCACCTTTTAAGTAGTCAGTATATTACATCTAACATCTGTTACAAATTTTTGCATTTCTAGGCAATAATCTCACGTGTGTAGTGCTGTTGACATTATTTTTGATGAAATTTAAAAGAAAATTATCCTGCTGAGTGGCCATTATTGTAAAAGCTGGATTCTTGGAATGTAGGATGCCAATTAATAATGCTACAATATCTAAAAAGCATGAAATCCATGCTTCCAGAATATTTTACAGGCTGGATGCAAGTCTCCTAACGATTTTTTTTTTTAATTAAGCAAAGTACTTTTCTGACTGGATAGACTCATGAGATTAGACTCAGGTTTTTATTAGTTTAAGTGAAAGAAAAGTAGCTATTGGAAAAGTGCCATTATGATGTGTTAACTGCTGGAAAACATTTGGACTTTTGGTGAGTCACATAATCATTTACTTTATTGCAAAATTTATAAGTGTGCAGAATAGTGTAAAAAATTGCAGAATATAATGCTGCTATTATAATACTATTTACATTGTGCACCATTGCGCATAGGCATAATCCCCAAAGTGTAAGATGCATGTATCTGTTCAGTTTAGCAATATGAACTAAACAGAACAAATTACTATATCTGAATTACTTATTAAGTAGTTAAACTTTTATGGCATTTGTAGATGCCCAATACATTTTATATTTATTTTTTAATTAGAAAATCTTTCCAAATTAGCAAACTATTGACACCAACCATTCCCAGATTAGTTGTAGCGTAAACAACTGCAAAGTAAGGCTCTTTTTATCCCAAATATCACTTCTGAAATGGAATACTGCCATTTTCCGCACTAGCCATGCCTATTTAGGATTGTGGATTTCAAGGATGATTTTGTGCCATGCGTGTTTATCCACCCGAGATCGGCAATGATTATCAAAATTCCTTTCAATGCAACAATATCAGAATCAGAAGAGAGAGACGTTCATTCCATGGATATGATTCCACATGCTATGGGGAAAAGGGACAACATGCTTACCTGTTCCACTAGAATCATATCATAGAATTTACAGTGCAGAAGGAGGCCATTCAGCCCATCAAGTCTGCACCAGCCCTTGGAAAGAGCACCCTACTAAAGCCCACACCTCCACCCTGTCCCAGTAAACCCATCTAACCCTTTTTGGACACTGAGGGCAATTTAGCATGACCAATCCACCTAATCTGCACATTTTATGACTGTGGGAGGAAACTGGAGAACCTGGAGGTAACCCACGCAGACACGGGAAGAACGTGCAGACTCCGAAGAGACAGTGACCCAAGTCGGGAATCGAACCTGGGACACTAGAGCTGTGAAGCAACAGTGCTAACCACTGTCCTACCGTGCTGCCAACATTTTCCCCTTTTTCTTGGTGTTCAATTATAGTACAATGTACACTTAATTTATACCTAAGCATGGCCTATTTACCATGGAAAGAATCCATTTCAGTAATTGAAATGCTGACACTAACTTTTACAGTAGGTTTTTCTGTACAGTGCCCATGAAGTTCCCTCTTTGAGACCTCCACAATTGCCTTAACTGCTGCTTTCCTCCCACAGGACACCTGGGTTGCTATTTAAGTCCCAGAAGCTCCCCAAATTATTCATTTTTTCCCTGATGTCAGCTCCAAGGTGCCACCTCGCCAATTGAAATGACCTTCACAATGGACACAGCTGTAACAATAATGGAAGTTATTCAAAATTAATGTCCTGGATTTTATAGTTGGTGAGAAAGTGATGGTGCTTGCTGCTGGCCTCAAAGAAAGATACCCTTAAAGATCTAGTTATCTATGTAGTATAGGTTTCCTCTTTTTCCAATATCCGTTTGAATCTGTTGCCAGGTCAAGGTGATCTCCAGGCATCCAGCAACAGTGATGTCATCAAGCAGGGTAAGTAGTCAGTCAAATTGAAATATTCTCGCAGGCAGCAAACCAGGAAGTAAAATGCATTGAAGCTTTCACTTTTAATTAAAATTTTATGAGAGTGTAATGAATGATTGGAGCATATGCATGGCATTAAAGAAGCTGAAATATCATTAGTTTTGAAAACAATTTTTTTAACGTTTTTACATTTTAACAGGCAAAATTGGCATTCTACAATTATAAAATTATTTTTTCAGGACCGTTGAGGCTGTTCAGCAGTAATTCTGAACTTAGGATGCCATTAAAAGCCTGCACCTCATTCAACAAGGTGCAGCATTTTCAAGGGTGTCTGCAGCAAGATTATGAATGTTAGAGGGTAAATTCTTATCAGTTCAGTGATTTCTACATAATCGCAGCCTGTGGGTTTTCAGTAACACACCCTAATGGGAAGTGTGGACTCACTGATGGCAACCTCTTGATTTTCATGTTGACTGCACATGTGTGTGTACTTCAGAATTTGTTGTCAGTTTCAGAGGAGTAATAACAGTGCACAACTGACAGTTGTGCCATCATTATTGCAGCAAAACCTGGGCCAATGTGGGCCTTTAGCAAATTAGGCACCTCCATTGTGAAATAACATTTTGTTCAGCTAGTTTGAAACAAAATATGAACGAGTCAGACATGGTTGACTTTTTCTGTTTCTGAAATTGGTGGGAACTCCCTGTTTGTTGCTGAGGCTGTGGTCAGCATCTCTTGCAACAATTACACAATTTCAGTTTGTTACGATTTGACTTTTCTCCCTCATTCCCACTTCTCCCTCCCATTCCCACTTCTCCCTCCCATTCCCTCCTTCTCTATCTCTCTTCCATTTCCAGTGTCCTTATTGCAAATTATAATGATGTATCTTGTTACAGTTATGATCTGAAGGATATTTACAATGTTCAAAAAGTTTATGCAGGAGTATGATATTTTTTAACTTAATAGTAAATAACTGACACCACTGCTTATCTGATTAAATACTAATGTCACTAATTCTTTGTAATGTTACGGTGGAATAATTATGATGACTTTGAGTTCTTTGGTGTTTATTTTCAACCAGTCAAAACATTTTTGCTTTAGATTTTCCAGATAGTGAGGAAAATAAGAACTGAGAGGTTTGGAGCAAATTAAATCCCCAATGAAAAAAACCCAACTCTGTTGAGAAACCCCATAATCCATGTCAGAGCAGACTGTGTGCACTATGCAGTATCTATTATAATATTCTGTGCCATGCTGTTCATGCAACCTTTAGTATTTTAGGTAGCTGGATAATAGTCACCAGTCCAATACATTTGCCCCAAGGCAAAAGACAGAGGCTTTTTCATCATTTTCCTCCTTTGGGTATTAAACCTGTGACTTTCGAGGTGAAAGACAGCCATTTGTGTCTATTCACAATGCAATGGATTATTATACAGTACATAGATACATGCTACCATGTATAGAGTGCCATTGTGAATTCATATATTCATTACTTATCAGATTAAATTGATGTGCCACACATGCACTACAGATATTTTTTTATTTTGTGAATACTAGAATATGAAAATAGTTATATCCATAGTACCTAGGAAAACATTTAAGTAGAATTCTTACTTTTATGGAACCTATGCATATCAAAGGCTGGAAGTTCCTGCAGGAGTTAATTTACAGTGAAATTGCTCATGTGCTTCATGTGAGGCATACATAATTGATTAGCAGGGGGAAAAAAAACTGCTGTGTAATATTGACAGGTAGTTGGCCTCACTTATAGAACTGGTAAATGCAGAAACCATTTAAATTAAATGTTTGTTTATATAACTATGATGGTTTTCTCTTGTTAATGGTTTCCTGCATTGAATGATCAGCCATGATCATAATGAATGGCGGAGCAGTCTCAAAGGGCCAAATGGCCCACTCCTGTTCCTATTTTCTATGTTTCTATTCAATGCTATGAGCTGCAGTTGCAGTGGCTGCTAAGTGTTTAAATGATGACACCATTATGTGAAGTGATTTTGAAATGAGAGATTTCACTGGAAGATTGCATCTGCTCTTTTTCCTCCCTATATCACACTCCCTGGCTGTGCAGATTATGATTGATTTGTTTGTGACAGATTGCAGGAAACAGTCATTGATTTTTCAATATTTTACCAAAAAATTATTTACAGTTGTAACCATGGGGAGGTATTTCCATGAGCTGTCAGCCCTTGAAAGACTGGGATAATATTCCCTGCTCCCTGACAAGACAAATTACCTGTAATGAGTGCAATAGCTGAAGGGTATACTTTTATTTTAAAATATGTCAATAACCCCAGTGACTAAACGAATATTGATTCAGCATAATGAAGCCTGAGTAATGCGAAAATGAGCTCTTCAAGGAGCCTACTACAGGGTTCCATTCAGCTCCTAGCAGGAGGTTTTCCATTCTTCACTGCTGGGTCACGAAATGCTGCTGCTTATGAACAAATCATTAGAAAATTCAGTGCCCTACCTCAATGTGAAGACTGCAAATAGGCCGACTGTAAGTGATAGATAGCCTTGCTTTCCCATGTTTTTACTCCAGCATTTATATATGTACACATAAAACAGCTTTAATATTAATGGAAGGACTGTTTGTTCTGTGAGGTGTTGCCAAAGTCATTTTGCAATCAACACACACCTTTTTAATCATTTACATTTTTGAAATAAAATAATTTCCGATGCTCCAAGTCATAAATAAAAAGTGACTTGTCAAAGAGACGAAATGCAAGAACAAAAACACCATATACAATTTGAATATTTAATTAATCTTTACTTTGATAGAAAAGTACAAAAATGTTGTACACCTTTAAAATAATTTATATTATTGTTTATCTTGTCTTCATGACAATCCATCAGCTTGATAAGTCCCCTTTACCGATACTATGTCCGCTTTTTATTCCAGATTTTTCTGTTCAGCTAAATTCAAATTCTCAAACTGCCATGGTGGGATTTGACCTCATGCTATGGATTATTGGTCTCTGGTTTACTAGTCCAGAGAAAGTAACCATTACACTACCATAGATTAAATGAAAGTTACTTGGTAATTTCTACTGAAATCCAGCACAATAACGGACAAGGCAAGAAGAGGACTTGTAAACTAATAGAAGTTTTATGTGTGCTCCTTTGTGTATTATAGCAGGAGTCACTATTTCTATGAAGGTTAAATAAAATTTACTAAATCAAATGAAATCGATCCATTGTCCAGATATTATGTCCTCTCTAAATAAACGACTTGTAAATTAGGAATGGTAGACACATTTAATTTGCTCACTGCATGATGAGTCCCAAGTTTAATCCTTTTTTTCAGTACCATGTTTCAACAATACAGACTAGAAGGACCCCGGCAAATGTATTGGCTGTCTGTTTGCCGTGAAGTCCCCACAATAATTATCATATTTTTTGTTTTCTTCTAACAACAGCTTCCAAGTCGTCTGTGTAACAATGACCGTTGATCAGAACAGACACATTAAAGCAAGTGGTTGATGTAAGCAATTGCTCTTTGGCTACTCCAGTCTTTCTAGGTAAAAGGAAGAGGGAGGGCATTGTGAGCTGATGAGAGAAACAACCGATGCTAATGCTAGTTGCAACTTTGATACATTTGAGAGAATGCCATGTGACTTTAGAAAAATTAGATTAACATTGAAACTTGTCAGCAAAAGAGAAACATTGTCAGATTTTAATAATTATTTACTAGCTGATCACCACTGTTAGAAAAGGAGCACTGCTACTAAGTATTCCTTAACATATCAAGCAGAAATACTGAAAACATTTCAAAATAGACAAAGATCTGAGGCATATTAATTTAATATTGCACATTAGCAACATTTTCTTTTCAACATAATTGTAAAAAAAATGTAGAAACATAGGAAATAGGAGCAGGAGGAGGTCATTCGGCCCTTCAGTTTAAAAAAAAAAAGCCATTGCCAGAATTGTAAATCTTGAAATGCAAATAAGTGTGTTCTGCCCGGGCCTGGTAGCCATATCTGACCTGGCAATGTCAGGTTGTCTTTGAGTCTGAAGTTTAGAGGTTTTAGTCCCATTACATGTAATCTATATTTATAATTTAGTGTTTTAGGGAGGGAGTGATACATTTGTCAGCATTGCTATTTGTCAATTGAGACATTAAAGAAGGGCCTTGAACTTGATCAGGTAAAAGGCAGATGTAAAAGATCCCAGAGTGCTAATCAAATAAGAGCAGAGAGTTCTCAGTGTCTTGATCTACATTCCATCCTCAATTGCTAACATCAAAAACAGACAGTGTGGTGATTTATTATTTTTCTGTTGCCACTGTCTATTCTTGCAGAGCACTGCCTTCCCTCACCAATTAGAAAGCAATAAGTAAGGAATCATACAATTTAGTAATGAAGAATCTATCACTGACCCTCCCTTCTTCCTTACCTGTGTTTTTCCCTTCTTTACATTCTAGCCTCTTCCCTCCTTTCTACTCTTCATCTCTCTCTTTCTCCTTTTCAAGTCCACGCTTGGGGGTTTAGAGGGACAAGATCTAATAATCAAAACTTGATATTAGAAGATCTAAAAATCAATCCATTTACCAAAAAAGTAATTATTGTGAAATGTGTAATTTTTGGGTTTACTTTTAATCATTAGAAATTTCAGTTTAAGTAGACAAACATGTAAATAATAAGCACAGATCCTGGCAACTGTTTTTCCACCCTTTGATGTTCATTGTAAGAGCTACAAAATGGGAATATGAAAAGAAATTTGCAAGGGATATCAAATTCAGTACCGTTTATTTTTACAATTTCAGGAAAGAGTAGATGGTCAGGACCAATACTGGCCCCTTAAAAACTGATAATATTGTCCATGAAAATAAGAAAATGAGGGACATGTTGAATAATTCCTTTGCATCAGCATTTTAAATTGCAAGATGCTGGAAATCCAAAGGAAATTATCATTGAATGAGGAATGTGAAACTCAGCAAAATTAACATAAATGAAGAAAATAATGGCAATAAAGAGTGACAAATTCTCAGGAGCAGATGATTTACATAGAAACATGCATAGAAAATAGATGAAAACAGAAGCAGGAGGCCATTCAGCCATTTCCGTCCCAGGGTTTTAAAGCAAGTAGGTGAGAACATTGCAGTTGCCCTAACTTAAATCGTCAAAGTCCTTTCAATTTGTTCCTTTAGAATGAAAAATTGTCACTGCTTTCTAACAAATGAGATGGGCAAAACGGGCATTATACACCAGTTAGCTTAACATCTTTTTATTAGGAAACAACTAAAGTCTATAATTAAGGGTAGAATGACTGAGCAGCTTAGAAGTTTTCAGCCAACAAAATTTAGAAAGTGTGGAGTGTGGGGCATGCCTGATGATTTTATTGGAGAGAGGACTAAAGTAGTGGCCAAGGGGATGTCTGTGGATGTTATTTATATGAACTTCCAGAAGCCCCTTATAAGACATTGTTAGCTGAAGTTGAAGATCCTGGAATTGAAGGGAAACAATTGACTTGGTCAAGAAATTAGCTGTGCAGCAAGGAGGTAGAGAATCTAGATAATGGATAGGTAGGACAACATTTAATGCTGACTGAGGGAGTAGGTAAAGAGACGGGAAGGATTTTGAAACGAGCAGTAAACAAAGTTTCAGATTCCTGTTGGCAGCAGGTTGGATGCAGGACAACAATGCCAATGGCATACTAGGGGAAGCTAATTATAATGGATTGGCAAGCAAAGAATACTCATTAAACAGGATTTTGTGATTAAATGCTATTCTGTGATTAAGTGCATGGAAAACATGGACCTTCATTTATGTGACCAGTAAAGCTGGCATAGAGCAGGCGAGGCAGTCTTTGAGGTGGAAGCTGAGTGAGATGAAACTGTCTGTCATGAATGAAAGAGTTTCCTGGAAGAGGCGAGAGGAGGCTGGAAGCATCACAGGGCCGGCTGAAGATAACTGAGCGAAGGATGGGGGACATCGATTAAAAGTCGAGGGTTACTGAGAGAAAGACCAGGTTGTGATCGAAGAAGATCATACAGGGTTGAAGAGACCGGAGTAAGGATCATTCATCCACAGGTGCAGTGTTTCAGCAGAAGGCCAAGGAAGGATGCCTTTGCCTAGCATCTGCCCTCTGCTCAATTTCTGGAGGCAAAATGGCCCTTGTCCACCTGGTGTCCCTGGTGCGTTGGGTGGAGGAGGAATGGTGCAGAGAAAGTATGGCATTGGACCCTGCACAACAGTGGTCAACAAGGGATAGCACCAGATACTGAGGCTAGTCAGGGTGGAGGCAGCCTAAGGCCAGTGCAACAATGAGCAATGGTACATTCTAGAGTCCACTTGCTTCAACTACCTGCAGATGATGGAAAGGCAATGTCAACCATGGCTGAGGATATCTAGGGAGGCAGATATTGACCTGTGCTCTCATTTGGGATGACCTCGGCCCCTTAGATTGGTAGAGAAATCTGTGCTAATGGCTTCAAAAGAGACTGCAGCACTGAACTTTTACATCAGCTCCTTCAAGTGATCTACAGGTCCATTTGTGGTGACTCACAGACAGCCACACATTACTACATCAGAGATCACAAATGCATTGTTTAAAAGTGCTGGTAAGTTTGTGCGCAGTACAGATCCAGAGAGCTAGACCCCAACATCAGTGGAGTTGGTGACATTGTGGTGTTCACACAGGTGTAGAAAATTATTGACTGTACGCATGTAGTGATCAGAGGTCCCTGGGGCCAGCCCGCAATGTTCACAAAAAGAAAATTATTCTACTCAATATGCAATTGGCCTGCAACAACAGGGGGTGTATCCTCGTGATGTGTGCTTGGTTCCTGGGAGCTCTATTTATGCATGCAGTCCGCAACTGCCAGATGCCATAGCTAATTCATGCCTGCAGGGATAGATTCTGGATAACAGGATCTATCCACCCAATACCTGACCAATGACACCAGTCGGAAAACCTCAAGCTCCAGTTGTGGACCGCGACAATGAATCCCATGGTTTCACAGGTTATAACAGAGCAGACCAGCAGTATGTGCATTTGAAAACGAATTAGCTCTAGGTTGAACACCCATGTGACCTATGCATATCCACCTGACATCAATTCAGATATGAATGCAGATAAGCCACTCCACCCTAATCAATACTTCCCCTTCACCCATGCAGGATTACCACTTATCATGGAAGTTATTGCTCTGCTAACCAGGTCCCACTAACAAAATCAACGAACACAGGTGAGTAAAATGAACAAGGCTATTTAATAAAGTGCTAACATATGCTCACAGCGCCAGAGACCCGTGTTCAATTCCAGTCTAGGGTGACTGTCTGTGTGGAGCTTGTGCATTTGCCCCATGTCTGCATGGGCTTCCTCCAGGTGCAGACTTGATGGGCCAAATGGCCTCCTTCTGCACTGTGGTGGTTCTATAATTCTAATATTAGAATACCCATGCCACTTTTGTGTGACTACAAGATCCTATATTTACACTTATGGTCGCTGTGATGTGGTGTTCTGGCATCTAGAGCTGTGGTATAGTGAAGCTGCTGAGTGCAATGCCCTTTTGCCTGAGATGACCTTGTAGGCATCCTCTGATTTCTGAAAGCCTTGAGGGTCCCCGGCATACTGCAGGGCTCCTGCACGGATACAGGGTCATGGCAGAGGAGCTAAGGAGCGGCTGCTGACCTTTGGAGTGTTCTAAGAGGAGTCTCCGGCAGCCCTGCGCACTCACACCTCACTCGCTTTCCATGGTGACACCGCCTTGACTACTGGAGGAGGAGGTGCAAATGCCTCGCTCCCTCTTGCCTCACCACCATGCATAGATCCCATGGCCTGACTGACGGCATACTTGAGACATGGCCGAATTCATGACCTGGAAGGAGTCCTCCATTACCCACGCATGTCTGCACAATGCCTCTGGCAGCTCCACTGCATTCCCTGCATGTTGTTGCATCTCTAGTAGGTTCCATGTGGCTGTCACCAACCAGGGGCACAGCATGGACCTGCCCTCCAACATCACCTTCCCTATTTTCTCAATTACTCCACTCTGATGCATTCTCATCTCATCGAATTGGCTTTCCCTTGTTAATTATTCCTGTTCTGGATTATTCCTTGTCATTTTCCATGGCCAACCTAAACCTTCAGATACAATGGTCACTGTCCCTTAAATGATCTCCCACTAATTTTTGATCCACTTGGGCCAACTCATTCCCCAGAACCAGGTTCAACATTGCCTGCCCTCTCACTGGACCAGAAACATACTGCTACAGAAAATTATCTTGAACACATTCCAGGACCTCCAGCCCCTCTGGTCTCTTTGCAGTATTCTTATCCCAATCTATATTTGGATAATTGAAGACATGGAAGATGAACTCCCCGTGGCTGCAGAAAAGGCAAGCTTAAATGGGGAGTCCATGAATCGCTTTAATCTACAATTGCATGGCAGCATCCTCCACGCCAGATCCCCAATGGAAAAAGGAGGACTCTGAGAGAGCCCTCCAACTATTCCCATTGTATAGAAAATCTTATTAAAAGTATAACACATTGTCAAAACAACTTTGTTAAGCACCATGGGCGCAATTCTCCCATCTGGAGACTTAAGTGCCGACGCCGGAGTGAAAACCGGAGTGTTTTACTCCGGCGTTGGAGGCCGTTCCCAGACCCCGATTCTCCCGCCCCCCGGGGAGCTAGGAGCGGCGACGCATCATTAACGCGCGCCAGGCCTTGGCGCCGTGTAAAAGTGGCGCCGCGTAAATGACGTCATCCGCTCATGCGCGGTTGCCGTCCTCCCCACAAGAAGATGTCGGATGGATCTTGGGGGCAGCGGAGGAAAGGAAGTCCTCCTTCAGAGAGGCCGGCGCGCCGATCAGTGGTCACCGATCGCGGGCCAGACCCCTTTTGAGTCCTACCCCGGTGAAAGAACCCCCCTCGCCCCCCCACAGGCCCCCCCCCCCCCCCCAACGTTCCCGTGCTGTTCCAGCTGGCAGCGACCAGGTGTGGATGGCGCCGGCGGGAAGCCGTCATTTTGGGCAGGCCGCTCGGCCCATCCGGGCCGGAGAATAGCGGGTATAGCGAAGAATCGACATTTTGGGTGTCCCGGGCGATTCTCTGGCCTACGCCGCGCAGAACTCGACGGGGCTGTTCTCGCCGCTTGGGAGGGCATCTGACCGGCTTCGCGGGGAAAAATGGCCGCCAGGGGATTCTCCCAACCGGCGCGGGAGCGGAGAATCGCGCCCCATATATTTAGTAGGAGGCCATTGCCTTTCGCAGCATCCAAAGGTGTTATGAAGTGCAGTAACGCATTATTGTTTTTACAATACTGGGGGACCTGGCTTGGAGCTCCAGAGGAATATGCATCGTTAAAATAAGCTCACAGCAGTATGCCGTGGATAATGATAATGTAGAGTGCAGGACATTTGGTTGAAGGAAAATAGTGGTTGTTACAGATGTATAAAAACTGCTAGATTGAAAAAGCAAAATATTAACCAGGATGTTTCAAGTAAGATATGAGAAGTGAAATAGCAAGATTGTGTAAATGATGTTCTCTATCCCATTACAGGAGAGAGCAGGAAGAAACTTCAAGGGTCCAATTCATTATGTCTCGATCACCACTTGTCTTAGGTTTAAACTCGGCTCACACATCAGTGCGTAACACTCAGAAGATATTGGATGCTAGATCTGAAAGAACTGGTATTTATATGAAGAAACAATGTAGGCTTTTATGATGAGGAAGCGTTTAAAATACATTGAATAACGGTAACTGGAATGAAAGACCGCACTCGTGATATATCTCAAAGATATTCTATGGTTTGGTTGATATGTTACATGACCATTAATCTACACAGTAGTTGTGCACAGGGACACATTGCATGTAAAGATAAGTGGATTAAGATAAATAAAGATGGATAAGTGCACTGTATACTCAATTGTACACTATGAACACAACGTCACTATGCATCAACAATTATCACTGCCACAAAGTAGGCATATATTGTAGTGATTTAGGTATTGAAGAAATGGCAGCTAATACGAGAGGTAGATGAGGAGGTAGTTGATTAAGAGTAGGACCCTAGGGTTCTTTGTAACCCTATTCTGTTTTATTGTGCTGATTTCAGAAACATACAGCACAAGATCCATAGTGTGGAGCCACTTGCTTCCTTGCACACCATAGATGTCAGGAAGGAATTCAGCATTCAGATATGCATTTGTTTTTCCTTCATTAGCAATCAAAGATAATTGGATAAATGCGTGAATGGAAAAGGAAAACAGGGTTATTGGGAAAGAGCAGGGATGGAAAGGATTAATTGGATATATGCACAAAAGAGTCAGCACAGGCATTATGTTTCGAGTACCCTCCTGTGTGTATCATTCTATGATTCAATATTATAGGGCACAGTTGTCTGCAATCTGCTTTTGAGCGCATGACAACACTAGTGGCATTTGCAGCAAATTCCACATTTATGCAACTACAGTATGGATATTTCCATTGCTGCTACATTTTCACTATTGTGTTTTCGGGACCAATATTCCAACACAAAGTCACTACGGGCTCCGGCTCATTTGGAGCATATTTAGAAAGAAACACGGCACTGTGATTCTGTAGCCTCCATAATTCCAACTGCTGTATGTTTGCACAAAATGGTGGATAGCTCAAGGAGATGTTCTCCAGCAATGGCATGCCCAGAGTAGCATAGGTGCTGTCAACTGACATTTATGTAAGTCAATATTTTGTATCACAGGCAGGCCTTTACAAGCCTTGCTTTTGTTAGCACTGAACCCACAACATCCACATCAGATCCAAACCATTAGTCATAAATCAGAAATCTGAATCGCTGCAGCTCCGCACTAGAGTGTACCTCCAGAACCACACATTGACAGCCAGCATAAAGTACTACAAACATACAGGGAACAAATGTGGAAGCAAATAGATTAATCAGGTTCGCTCCAGCAGTAGGCAATTTGACAAAATAATTCACCTTTTAATACATCTTGCAATTTTTCCAATGTGCAGAAAGTGTGAATTATTCAAAAGCAAAACATTTACATAGAGCTGTAAAAAACTGAGCAAAGACTGTGAATAGCAACTTATAATATTTCACTCGAGGAAGGAGCAGTGCTCCGAAAGCTAGTGATTTGAAACAAACTTGTTGGACTTTAACCTGCTGTTGTAAGACTTCTTACTATAATATTTTGGAAAGAAAACAATTGAAGAGCTGAACATCAACAACTTGGTACAGCCCACTCCTGCATAAGGTGGTTGATAACAGCTCCATATTGTTCCCGCCCATTTTTCCACAGCTGTATCTCTCCATCCAGTTCCATGATGAGGTATTTTGTCCATGACGATAATGTATAGCATTCCACTTGCTGTTATTGTAACTATTTTTATTTCCACCCGATGTCAGCTGGATGGTTCAAAGGTAGAAACGGCATATTTAAACGCCAGTGCAACACATTCATATCACTCTCCAACCCACCTGGTGCCAGGGGACTGATCAACATGACTTTCAGCCACAAGCAAAGCCCACCGCCCTCAAGAAGGCATCGCCCCACTTCAGCCACCAGGCCCTCGATGTTTTGATTCGAATAATCTATGTGCAGAAGGAATCTCGGTGCAGAAGTGTGTCCTGTACCCAAGGGATAGTACCAGGAAGCACATGGACATCACCTCTCTGGCCTGAGAGGCCATTGCCCAGGAGGTCAGCATGGCTGGCAACTAGCAGGGGGTAGCCTCCAACCCCATGTGGCATCAGGTTTTCTTGAAGAATGTGCTATATGTGATGCACAATCACAGGAGTGCCTGGCACTTGCTCTTACTCATTTGTAAGTAGGAGACTCTTTGACAATACAACCTCGGTTTCTACTATCTGGGTGTCTCCTTCTCACTCCCCTATTCATACTCAACCTTCCCTTGGCCATTTAACCCCAGGCAGTGCTTCCAACTGGACCTACACCAGCCACTGTCTCTCCTTTCTACGCCTCCTACATTAAATGAGGACTGCAGCATTGAGTCCTGAATCAATTAGTTCTTTTCACTTCTTCTCTCTGAAAGTAAACATCAAAGACAACAATGACTAAAGATGCAGAAAGGGAAGTTGTGATTTAAAGACCTATGGAAGATGTGGAGCTAAACTGCCTTGGGTACCTTGGTTCCATTGCAGGCTCACCCCTGACTCGAGCTCACAAATAGAGGTGAGCAACATTTCATTACAGATGCGACATCTGGAGCCCTCTGGAGGATGATAAGGTGCAAATGAAATGAATAAACCAAAGTAGCTTTGTACTTCATTCTTTGAAATGGCATTCCAATTGCTCATGATGTGTAATGAGCGGCATTTATTATTAACCCATGCCTGCCCTTTACTGATGGGATGGCAGATTTGATGCACTTGTGCCCCCTTCACTATTACATTCACTCTCCAAAGCTGCGTTCTGACCTTTTACTTTGCCTATTTTGAGACTTTGATGTGAAGCTATTGTCAGGAAACAGAAGTAGTTTAAGTGATCTATAATTGTAATATTAAATATTTGAAATAAGGTATAGATTTAAGTGGGTTTAATTTAGTGTTTTGAGTAAGAAAGGGTCCAACTAATTAGATTGACAAACCAAGATGCTTGCAGGTATGGGGATTTTTTGCTTTCAGTTTTGCTTGGAGCTTACAGCATGAAAAGTAAGCAAGAGCTTGGTGAAAAAATGAGCTGTTTCTTAGCAACCTTTTAGGGAAGATACCTTTTTTTAGTTTAGATTTAACTGGAAGCCAGAGTATAAGGAGCTTAGCTGGGAGTGGAGGAACATCGCTCTCCATTCTGTGAGAAGAAAAGCCATACAATGGAGTAAGGGGCACGGAAGAAACTGCCAGAAATCTAAAGAACAGCTAGTAAATGACACCAGAGAAATGAAGAGAAGTTTCCAGGAAGTCTGAAGTTAAAGGAACAGAGCAAACTAGTAGTGTTCATTAAAGCTGCAGACAGCGCTGCAAAAGAGTTGGCTAGTGAGAATACAAAATATATTTGAAGCGATTCTAAGCAGAGTCAGATTTACAGTTAATGGGGCCCTGTGCTCACCTTCATTTGTGGGCACCCCCCCCCCCCCAACCTAACCTTCCCCAACCTTGCCCTGCAGAACGCAAAGGCAGAAGCCACAAAAATATACAAATTTAATCACTGCTTTTTCACTTGTAAAAACATACCTGGATGAATAATTGCCTTGTTGAAATCCAAGCTTGCCTCCTGTCAGAATGACGGCAAAAATAGTCAATATTACGATGTGAGTTTTGAGGTGAGCAGGCATAGAACTTGTGGATGAGCAATGAGATAGAAAAATCAGCCAATAACATCACTGCAGGACAGACCTGTACCGCTTGTAAAAACAGTGCCTAGCAGCTCTTTACTTTAAAGGTTCATGCATCACAATTAGGATTTGTTCAGAATAAGCCAACGCAGGAGTAAATACTCCAATCAGCAAGATGCATACTCTGCCATTCAGTATATTTCACAAAGTCTCAATCAGTTTAACGTCCTCTCTCGAAATCAAAAAGTTATTGCCCTGAATTCACATGAGTGGAGTTCAGTGCGTTCAAATCCAATATCATGCGGCTTTGTCTGGCAGGATTCCGTTCTTTGAGAGACTTTCTGAAGGCCAGCCTTGAGAGCGAAGGTGACCAGAACTACCAGCATGTGATCAGCTGCAGCTATTCTATCAGCTCAGCAATGGTCAATTTTGAAAAACAGAATTTAAACATGAGAATATGGGTCAGATTTTTAAGATTTTCTCGATTCTTCCTGTGTTGGCACGGCAATTGAGTTAGCTTTTATTCTACACTTGTTTTTTTTACAAAATCATCAATTACATCATTGTCCATAACATCTTGTAATGATGCACTTTCAATTGTCAAATGTTCCTAACTCATCGTACTTTGCAAATAAGTTTTACCTCTTTTTCAATACAGAAAAGGAATGTTCTCCGGAAGCATGTGTGACAGATATTGTTAAAAGAAATTTCAAAATGGTTTTCACACTCGGAAACGTTGCCTACAAACCATCACTTTCATGTCTGTACAAATCAGCTGGTGATCCGCAAAACAGGGCTCATCATTATCAATACAATTAATGAATTGTTTCACTTTATCTTCAAAAAGATGTGTGTCTATGCCCTCTCAATAGAATTCACTTAATTTCTTACTACAGTAAATTTTAGCATTTTCATCCATATGTTGGACTAAAAGCACACAAAATAATACCAGTTTTCTTCTACTCTGGAATTGCACCATTATTGAGCCACAAATAACATTGACCGTCTCAATGATCTTCTCTTTCTCTTTTAAAGTGATTTTGTTGTTTATGCATCTTGTATGTTTCTCATAATGTTACTGCCTCTGCTTCCACTGAGCTATAGTCAAACAAAGAACAAATAAAAGTACAGCACAGGAACAGGCCCTTCAGCCCTCCAAGCCTGCGCCGACCATGCTGCCCGTCTAAACTAAAATCTTCTACACTTCCGAAGTCCGTATCCCTCCATTACCCATTCTATTCATGTATTTGTCAAGATGCCCCTTAAACGTCACTATCGTCCCTGCTTCCACCACCTCCTCTGGCAGCGAGTTCCAGGCACCCACGACCCTCTGTGTACAAAACTTGCCTCGTACATCTCTAAACCTTGCCCCTCGCACCTTAAACCTATGCTCCCTTGTAATTGACCCCTCTACCCAGGGAAAAAGTCTCTGACTATCCACTCTGTCTATGCCCCTCATAACATTTCAAACTTCCATGACAAATCTTTAAACTGAGGCGACCAAGTGTGTAGCATTCAATACATTTGTATCAGTATTTGTAAAAATAAATTTAGAGTACCCAATTCATTTTTACCAATTAAGGAGCAATTTAACGTGGCCAATCCACCTAGCCTGCACATTTTTGGGTTGCGGGGACGAAACCCACGCAAACACTGGGAGAATGTGCAAACTCCACACGGACAGTGACCCAGAGCCGGGATCGAACCTGGGATCTTGGTTTCCTGAGGCAGCAGTGCCAATAGTATTTTGTATCAGTATTTTGTCGTCATTTGCTGATAGCATTAATTCTTTGAAGTAAATTGTTCCATGAAAGAGTAAAAACAGCAATATCGTACCTTTCAAAATGTCTCAAGAATTTTGCTTCAGTTTTCACAGCGGTTTTTCTAAATTTGGGTGTGACGAATGGAGGATTTAAGGAAAATTTGATTATAAATGTATTGGCAATTAGGGGTTAAAAGCCTGGAGTTAGAGTGTGATTGACTTCAGTGGTCCAGTTTTTTAAATAAAAAATAAAAAATTCTGTTTTGCAGATCCTGAGAGCTTTTGGTATCCAGACGGTGAAATATTCTTTTGTTATATTTTCAGTCTGGGTTAATGTACTGTGGTTTGACTGGGGAGTTAATGTTATTTCAGTCCCTGGAAAGTTATTTGTTTTTCAGTTTGGGGAGATAATGGGTGGGATTCTCCGAGCCCGCAGCGGGTCGGAGAATCGCCTGGGGGGGGGGGGGGAACGACCCCCCCCCCCCCCCCCCCATCGCCAGGCCACCAATTCTCCGGCGACCGGAGAATCGGCGGCAGGTTGCCGCAGCGCTGTTGGGGGCCCCCCGCGGTGATTCTCCGCACTCGATGGGCTGAGTCCCGCTGGCGTTGATCGCGTATGGTCCTACCCGGCGGGACCGCGGTGTTCTGGCTGCGGGGGCTGTCCTGGTGGGGGGGCAGGGGTGGACTCCATGGTGGCCAGGCCTGCAACCGGGGGCAATCGATTGGCGGGCACGCTCATTCCGGGGGTTGGCCTATGTTCCTCCGTGCCTGGCCCCTGTAGGACTCTGCCATGTTGCCCGCGGGCCGGCGCGGAGACGACTATGGCGCCCATGCGTGGACCCGTGCCGGCCCTGGCGCACCTGCGTGGACCTGTGCCTGCTGTGGCAGGCCGGCTTTTGGCGCCGGAGCAGTGCACAGCACTCCGGCACCGTTCTAGCCCCAGAGGACGGGGAGAATGACTGGGCCTGGAGGCCTGTTGACGCCAGTGTCGCTCGCGCCAGTGTCAACACTGTCTGTACTGGGTGGAGCTAAGGGAGAGAGAAGAGTAGAGGTCTCACCTGGCTACCACAGAGTTCACAAGCAAAGGCAGTTTTCTTTTCCAGGAGATAGATTAAAAAGGGGGGAATATTTTAAAGCCGAGCAGTCTTGTCTGAAGACGAGGAAGAGGCTGAAACAACTCAGCTGATGCAGCTTTTTGTAGACATTCAGCCAGAGTCTGCAGGGGTTTAACCAGGGCCCAAATCGTCTCTGCAAAGCAAATATTACTCTACAGCCTGCTGATTTTAAGCTGGATTGAGAGCTGTATATTTATTTCCTTGTTCTTTAATGGGGAATTGCGAGTCGTGTTGAGGGTTTTTTTTCGGGTGTGACGTTAGAGTTTAATATTGTATTCATAATAAAATTTTCTTTTTAAACATCAAAGCCCTACTTTTTTCGTGCAATCACTCCTGGAGCGAATCATTCTTTCCACTGTCTTACAAAATAAACTAAAATATTGAGGTTTTGGTCCAGTAGCCCAGCCACTGCTGGAGTCTGGTCTGGAATCATAATAAAATTGGGGGCTTGTCTGGGAACTTGAGCGTAATTCCTTGTTTGGCTTGGGGTTATTGAACCTAAAGACCGAGCGTATGTGTGGAACGTTTGCACTCTTTCACATTTGAAAAAAATGTACAGCACTGTCACATGATTCAGCTGCAGCATTGCAGATTAATTTCAGGGAGTGACTGGAATATAGGATGGATAACGCACAGGGGCATTGTTCAGTCTTGCTGATAGTCCTCAATATTTTCCGGTTGTATTTTCAGCATTATTGAAGATCTACCCATGGTAATTTTTGATGTCCAAACCTAAATTTTCAACGATTTCCAAAAGTGTTGTCTCCAGACATTCGGAAATATGGGATTCTAGCTGGACAAAACAAAAAAAAAAAAAAAAAAAAAAAACGCTCTAACTTCACCATTGCTGGCCACACATGTTAATTGACTCATATCTGCCGTTGAATCAAACGATTATGGAATAGAATTTGGAGTATGAGGGCGCCACGGTGGCACAGTGGTTAGCAGCGTCAGGGATCCGGGTTCAATTCCTGCCTCGGGTGACTGCCTGCCTATGTGCAGTTTGCACATTCTCCCCGTGTCTGTGTGGGTTTCCTCCATGTGCTCCGGTTTCCACCCACAGTCCAAAGATGTGCAGTTCCGGTGGATTGACCATATTAAAATTGCCCCTTAGCGTTCCAAATGTGCAGGTTAGGGGGATAGGGCAGGGGAGCGGGCTAGGTAGGAGGCTCTTTCAGAAGGTCAGCACAGACTCGATGGGTTGAATGGTCTCCTTCTGGACTGTAGGGATTCTATGGTTCTATAGAATTTAAATTCCCGTAGCTGCTAGAGTGGGATGTGAAGTCATGTCTTCAGAATTTTACCGGAGGCCAGTTTAGCTCAGTTGGCTAGAAAGCTGGTTCATGATGCAGAGCGAAGCCAGCAGTGTGGATTCAATTCCCGTACTGGCTGAAGGTATTCACGAAGGTCCTGTCTTCTCAACCTTGCCCCTATTCTAAGTTACTTTCAGATTAAAAATAAAAAGGAGAAATATTTGCAGATTATAAAAGCCAGTTGGAAATTTAAAAAAACCAAATTAAATAGAGAGATGCAGGGCCAGGTGATGAGTTGTACCTGCATGATGTGGGAGTTGGTGTGTTAGACATTTTAGTTGCTGTGAAATGAAGAGTCTAAAGTTCTTGTTCCTTTTCACCAAACACCATTTATTCCACGTCCACAGCCTCTGCACAAAACTCTTAACAACACACAACCTGACAGAGGCCACCTGAAGCCCCTTTACATATCAGTGTCAATTAATAGATACTTAACATAAATGAGAGAACTAATTGCAATCTCTCTTAACCCATTACTTAACAGCCTCCCCTTCCTTGGAGAAAAAATAATAATTAGGTGACAACGAAATTTCAAGAAACCCAAAAACACACACATGATGTCCCCCCTTTTCTTTTTCTTTGTTTGGACGAGAAAGAAAAAAAAAACAGTCACAGAAACAAGCGCCCTTCATTAACAATATCCAAAAGTTTCTGTGAACTCGCCCCTCTTTTCGTAAAACAGTCTGACAGTTGATAGCTCCTGTCGACCCATTTAATTTTTGTTATTTCCCCTCTGTCCAACATCTGCTTCAAACTTGCGATGTCTATCCGCAACCTCTTTTCATTGACACTTTAAGTAGAGTGCACATTTTCCCACAGGGATTTATTGTCAATGTGACAGTCAATAGGTATATTACCCAAATCCCCTAATCACAAAATTTCTGTCAATATCATACTTATATAAAAGGCCATATCCACTGCCTCTACAAGGCTTAACGTCTCAGCAGCCAAAGTGCTTTTTACCACTCTCCTTATTTTCTTTGTTTCCCACACAAGCGCCAACATTTACCATTGTTCCCCAAAAGGAAAATTATAAAACCTCCTGCGCTTGAAACCCCATCACATAAATTTGCGTAGGACGCATCACTATAAATTATGAGTTTCAAGTGCTTAAGGTCACCTAAAACCGGGAACTTCAAAACACACTCCTGCATTTTTAGTTTGGCCAACGCTTTATTTGCTCTTATTATGTCTTCCACTTTGGCATCATTCATGTTTGTACTCAACTCTAAGACATCAAAACTCAATCCGGTCTAGTCTGTCTACCTACCCAGTTCAGTTGCCCAATTAAACTTCGTAGTTGCTCTTTTTCTATCTTTGAAACCATTGCGTCTTTTTGTGAAACTCTGCCACGACTAATTGCTATTGGGGTGATGCTTTCCAAATAAGATGGCTGACGTAAAGTTGCCCCTAATTTAGTCTGTCCAATTTCCAGTCCAATATATTTAAATGCACCGGAAGCCTGACTTCCAACCCTGAATTCTTTCCTCAAACCAGAGATTACAATAGCTTCAAAATCATTAGTCCCACCCCACAAAAAATCATCGACATGCATCATAAAAATGCCAGAAAGATTTCCTTTATAGTGCCAGTAAAACATTGCAGGATCTGCTTTCAACTGGCAACAGCCTAACTTTAACAAAACTGACCTTACCGAAAAATACCAAGACTCTAGATGCATCATTTAATTATTCAATCCATATACACATTTGTTCAACTTCCAGAGTACCCCTTCTGTGTTAGCTGCTTCTTTAGGAGGACGGAGAACAATGTCTCTCTGGAGCTGATGCCCCTGCAAAAAGGCAGCTTTTATATCTATAGATTTGCATTCCCATGCCTTTGTGGCTAATAGAGCCAAGAAGATCTTTAAAATAACCTTTCCTGCTGTCGGTGAATCTACCCTTAAATCCTGATCTTCTAAGTTTTCTTCAAATCCCCTTGCCTGGCCTTATAAGTTCCATCCGGAAGAACCTTTTCCGTGCAAATCCATCTGTGGGATAGAGCTCTTTGTCCCCTATCCAGTACTTCCGTGTATACCCCAAATTCACTCCAACTATGCAATTATTTCTGTTTAGCTTCTTTAATAAACTTTTTCATCTAATTTATTTGAAGCCACCAAAATCTCACGTGCATGTGGGCTTCTACTCTTATTAGTATTCGTAGTCTTACTCATGTTCCGAGATCTTGACAAACTACGTCCCCTTTCCTGCCTGGTATCTCGTTATGTACTGCTACTGCTTGACCTTTCCCTTCTGCTGTGGGATGTCCTTTCAATAGTTCCCGACCTTTTCCTGCGGACCTGTTCACTATCCGATGTACTATCTGAACTGGCACTGCATTTCTGTGCCCTCCATTTTAGAACTTCGTTTTCCCAATCCATTTTCATGTCTCCCTCCCCTGAATGCTGTACATTCAACCAATGTTTATACTTTCCAGTGGCCTTCCCTGCTCTACAAATAACAGTTGCATCCTTCCATTGACTAGACCCTTCAGGCAAGTATGTCACTTTTGTACCAATTTTTGGCAGTTGCCCTTTCGGAAAAATGGCCTGTTTTAATTCACCAGCAGTGTTGCGTTCCTCCACAGAAATCCTGTCTATATTAGTTAATTGGTCCTCATAGTTCTGTAACACATGCGTACCAGATGACTCTGGTTCCTTGTCATGTCTGTCTGCTCTGTCTAAATTTGAAAATTTGTAATCTGTACCCATTATCCTTGATGAATGGACCCTAACAGTTTGATTACCATGTTGCAAAATAATTGTTTTTCCATCTATGCCTATGATCTTCCCTGAGCCTTTCCATTCATTAGAATTGTCTCTCTTATAGTATACCATGCCTCCTTGCTGAAAAACGGCATCTGATGGCCGTACGTTAGGTCTTAAAGCTCTGCGAATTCTTTCAGAAACTTCTGCTTCCAAAAAAGCTTTTCTACTGCGATGTAATGCATTTAAATATTCAGCAAAACCAGAGCTAATTGTAGTCCCCTCCCAAGCTGGAGGCTGGTCATCCAAAATGGACGGAATTTTAGAATTTCTACCAAACACTAATTGAGAAGGACTATAGCCCCCAACCATCTGCAATGAATTCTTTGCATGTACTGCCCAAGCTAAAGCTGAATTTAGCCTGCAATTTGGTCGGTCTACCAACATTTTCCGAAGCATGTCATCGATGACAGCATGATTTCTTTCACAGACACCATTACTAAATGGGCTTTCTGCAGCCGTATTCATAACTCTGATATTCATGTTTTCACACATATCCCTAAACTCATCATTAGCAAATTCTCCCCCATTGTCCGTAAGAAATTTTGCCGGTGGACCCATTCCTGTCCGTATCCATTTTTCCACGATTTGATCCAGAATTACTCTCTTTTCTTTACTTCGTACAATCGTTGATTGACTAAATCTGGTTGCTAAATCTACAAAATGCAAAATAAATATATTATTTGCTTTATCCCAGATCTTAAGGTCCATGGCCACAATGTTGTTAAAATCCCTGGCCAAAGGTAGAGTTACTATAGGTCGTGCTGGTGTCCTTCTGTACTTCCTACAAACTTCACAGCGGTCACTAACCTGTTCTATCAGTTTAGTACAGTTGTCATCCCTTACCCCTGCATCCTTTAATAAATTTTTCAGCCTCCGAGGAGACGGATGTGCAAATTGCCTATGCAGTTTTAATACCACAAGCTTTTTATCAGCTAAAGTCCCATTTTCAACTGCTATTAACACATCCTTAACCATGCTACTTGAAAAATTATTTGTCAGTAATGGAATACAATAGTGTCCCGACTGTGTAAATTGTAAGTCCACCGTCTTTCCAAAAACTATTGCCTTATCCTGTTCCATATCCAGTTTCATGTGTGCTTTCTTCATCGATGGTCTGCTCAGAAGCAAAGGTATCTCACTTGATACAACATCCGTGCTAATGAAATGATTCACTCCGCAATATTGCAAGGGATCACCACTCTTTTCAGCAACTTCAGAGTATTATCATCCCCAAACCTGAAACTTGTGGAACTTTCAAATTCCTTAACCTTGTTACGATTTTCAGCATTCAAAGAGTCCAGGTAACATTTTAACCAGTCAATTCCACACACAGTAGATGTGCAGCCACTGTCCAATACAGCACAGTTGAAGGATTCTGCAACCAACACTCTCATTAGCGGCGTAAAACTGCTTGTCAATAGGACAATGCCTTCTTTCTGGTCACTATCTTTTTCCTCTTCTGACTCTTCCATGTCATGTGTCGCTTCTAACACCGTATCATAACGAGTTGGACAGTTGAAAGCATAATGGTATTGGGAGTCACATCGAAAACATCCATTTATCATGCCCCGTGCATTTCTGGGGTTCATCTCCCTATTGTAGGTTCGAACTGGGTTTCTGTCTTCATAATTCCATGTCTCTGTCTCCGTCTATAGTCTTGAGCCCTGTTCGTAGCCATCCTGTTACTTGTGTATCTTCCATATTCTGCCTTATTGCAGGCTGACCTATTTCGGTCATCAGAGCCATCGGAATCGAATGTTTCCCCAGAAACGTTTGTAAAGCTTTTGTCATCTGTTCGAATAAGGTAGCTTTATCAGTAAACTGAACTCCTGTCAAAACCAGGAGCCTATCCATGTTGCTCACTCTAGCACAGTCAAGTAACTTAAAGGCCAACACAGACTGTGGAAATTCCAGATTGTGTTTCTGCAGCCTTTTATATGAAATGAAAATCGCTTATTGTCACAAGTAGGCTTCAAATGCAGTTACTGTGTAAAGCCCCTAGTCGCCACATTCCGGCGCCTGTTCGGGGAGGCTGTTACGGGAATTGAACCGTGCTGCTGGCCTGCCCTGGTCTGCTTTCAAAGCCAGAGATTTAGCCCTGTGCTAAACAGCCCCTAGTCTGCCAAATTCCATTATATAGTCTTACATGGAGATAGCCTCCATTTTCCGAAACTTATCAAAATCCGACTATGCTTCAGACGCACTTAACAAGTCATCTTTCTTATAAATCTTATCCATATTATGTAATAAAGTCTCCAGACCTTTATCTGAGTCTCACTCTTCCAATTCCTACTCAGAAAGCACTTTGTTTCGGATTTTACTGCCATATGGTAGAGAAAGAGCCAATGCCATACCTTGTTTTCTCTTTCCCAAAGCAGTTACTTTAGTCCACATAACTACTGCACTTCTCCATTGGTCGTACGATTCCCTTTCAGAAAATAAGGGAGGATAGTCATATCCAGCCATCTTTAGCCTCGGTTCAGCCATATATCCCCTTTTTTTTTTCTCACTCACTCCTTGGTTTGATCAGGAAAGTTGTATCTTTCAAACCTTCACATTTGCACAGCAACCATCCTCTGCTACCATTGTTAGACGTTTTAGTTGCTGTGAAATGAAGAGTCTAAAGTTCTTGGGCGACATTCTCCCCCAACGGCGGGATGCCCGCCGACTGGTGCCAAAGCCGGCGCCAATCAGACGGGCATCGCGCCGGCCCAAAGGTGCGGAAGTCTCCGCATCTTTGGCGGCCTAGCCCCAACATTGAGGGGCTAGGCCGACGCCGGAGGGATTTCTGCCCCGCCAGCTGGCGGAAATGGCGTTTGTTGCCCCGCCAGCTGGCGCGGAAATGCGGCGCATGCGCGGGAGCGTCAGCGGCCGCTGGCAGTTTCCCAGCGCATGCGCGGGAGCGTCAGCGGCCGCTGTCAGTTTCCCGCGCAAGCGCAGTGGGGAAAGTCTCTTCCGCCTCCGCCATGGTGGAGGCCGTAGCGGAGGCGGAAGGGAAAGAGTGCCCCCACGGCACAGGCCCGCCCGCGAATCGGTGGGCCCCGATCGCGGGCCAGGCCACCGTGGGGGCACCCCCCATGGTCAGATCGCCCCGCGCCCCCCCCCCCCAGGACCCCGGAGCCCGCCCACGCCGCCTGGTCCCGCCGGTAAATACCAGGTTTGATTTACGCCGGCGGGACAGGCAATTCCTGGGCGGGACTTCGGCCCATCCGGGCCGGAGAATCCAGCGGGAGGTCCCGCCAACCGGCGCGGCCGGATTCCCGCCCCCGCCCAATCTACGGGAGCGGAGACTTCGGCGGGGGCTGTATTCACGGCGGCCAACGGCCATTCTCCGACCCGGCGGGGGGTCGGAGAATGACGTTCCTTTTCACCAAACACCATTTATTGCACTTCCACAGCCTCTGCACAAAACTCTGAACAACACACCACCTGACAGAGGCCACCTGAATCCCCTTTACATATCAGTGTCAATTAATGGATACGTAACATAAATGAGACAACTAATTGCAATGTCTCTTAACCCATTACTTAACAGGTGGACCCCATTGCGGTTACTAGTGACCACATCTGAACCAAGTATTGGTTGCTCGAGGAACTTCGGCTCAGAGTTGATGAGCTGGGGCCTGAGCTTCGGATGCTGCAACACATCAGGGAGGGGGGAGAGTTACCTGGATGCTATGTTTCAGGAGGCAGTCACACCCCCTTAGATTAACTACCGTGAACTCGGCCAGTGGTCAGAGACCGGAAGGTGTGACTATGAGTGAGGTAGGTAGAGGGAGTCCAAGACGTAGGATTGCAAGTGCCTTAGCCCTTGTCTTTGTCCAACAGGTTCAAAATTCTTTTTCCCTTTGTGGACTAGAACCAGGACTGTCGGGAGGACATTGTCTAACGATCTCGGAGCTCACAGCTCATCGCAGAGCGGGTTGTCATCATTCAACATGGCACTGATCACACAAGCAATTGTGGGAGACCATCCCGTTGTGCCGCAGGTGTAAGGTGCTGTGAAAGTGGTGATGTGGGAGCTAGGGTTGTCGGAAGGTGCAGGGTGCTGGGTGGTGCGTTTGGGCGGAACAGTGGTGCAAGTGCCTTGCTCAGCGATGCCCTCCCCCTAGTTGGGGAAACGTGCGGCGATCAACGCCTTGTGTGCTCGCTCGCCAAGCCGGTGGCGTCATGCAGCCTCCTGGCCATATCCAGCCCCCATGTCGCATCTGTGCCACCCCCCTCCCCATCTTCCTCCTCCTCACGTACAGATGCGTTGCCCTCATCGGGCTCCCCCTGTGCCTCCTCCAGGACATCGCCCCTCTTCTGGGCTATGATGTGCAGGATGCAGCAGACAACAACTATGCGGCCGACCCTCTCTGAATGGTACTGGAGGGTCCCTCCAGAGTGGTCCAGGCACCTGAAGCGCATCTTCAAGAGGCCAAAGCACCTCTCGACAACACCCCTGGTTGCTGCATGGGCCTCATTGTAGCGGGTCTCCACGTTGGTCTGTGGCCTCCGTATAGGCGTCATCAGCCACAACTGCAACGGGTAACCCCTGTCGCCCAGCAACCAGCCCATCAGCCTGGGGGAGGTGTCCCTCGAACATGGCGGGGATGAAGGATTGCGCCAGTATTAAGGCATCATGCACACTGCCGGGGTACTGGGCGCACACGTGCATGATCTTCATGCGGTGGTCGCAGACCACCTGAATGTTCATGGAGTAGGTCCCCTTTCTGTTCATGAACGTCCCTGTTCTCTGATGGTGGATGCATGGCGACGTGCACCCCATCAATCACCCCCTGGACCATTGGTATCCTGGCCATGGGGGAGAATCCCGCTGCCCGGGCATCCTGATGTGCGCTGTCCTCTGGAAACTGGATGCACCGGTCGGCGATGGCACACAGGGCGTCGGTGACTGTTCGGATGCACTGGTGCACCGATCCCTGGGAGATACTGGACAGGTCCCCACTTGGCGCCTGGAACAACCCCGTTGCATAGGCGTTGAGGGCAACCGTCACCTTGACGGCCACCGAGATAGCATGTCCTCTCCCTGTTCCACGTGGTACCAGGTATGCCATGAGGTGGCATATATGTGCGACGGTCCCCCTACTCATCCGGAGTCTCCTCCTGCATGCCCTGTCCGGCAGGTCCTCGAAGGACATGTGGTGACGGTACACTCGAGACCTCATGCGGCGCCTCGGGTGCCTTGGCACCACCACCTGCTCCTCCTCCTCCACCTGCGCCCCATCAAGATCGGTATCCTCGTCCTGTGCATCCCCAACGATATGGTGGTCAGCGTCCCCCTCTGCCTCCTCCTGCACCTGTCGGGCGGGCCTGCAACCTGAGCAGGTGGCACGGGGCCCTCTGCAGCCAGTCCCTCTGCTGCAGCTGCTCTGAGCCACCCGCGTTAACACTGCCAAAGAGCCAACTACAGGGCAGCAGCTCCCGCCACGGCGGCAAACATCGCTGGCTGGTGCCCAAACATTACGATCTGCATGGGCGGGGGGGGGAGAAGGAGATACAACATGTTTAACGATGGCGCATTGACACCGCGACAGCCAGGTCCCATGGGATACATGTGTGCCACGATATCACTACAGACATGCAGGCACCCTGACCCCTGACCACAGTATCCGTTCACCGCCCAGTTTTGCCCGTCCCTCCTCATTGCCCCACCGTGTGCTGGCCATGCCCTCACAGGGGCTGGCATGTGTCGTCTTTACCCTTCCCAGGAATGGTCTCCCGTCAGCTGGGTGTTGTGGCACCTGGGAGGGGGGGGCTAGGCTCACCCAAGGTCAAGGCGTGTGGCCACGCAGGATGGCCATCAGCATGGCCTCAACTTGCAGGCGTGGCTTCGCCACCACTCTGCCATTGCAGGCCGGCTGCATGTCGATCCTGCGGAAAACCCTCCCCCCTCCCCCCCCCCCCCCCCACCCTCCTCCTCCCCGGAACATGGAGGCCCCCTGCCCCGATCTCCCCCCCCCCCCCCCCGAACATGACTGCACCTTCCCCCCTCCTCCTTCACCTCCCCTCCTCCCCCTCCTCCTCCCCCTCCCCCTCCTCCTTCCCCTCCATCCCTCCTCCTCCTCCCCTCTTCCTCCTCCCCCTCCATCCCCCCCTCCCCCTCCCTCCTCTCCCCCTCCTCCTCCTCCTCTCCCCCTCCTCCTCCTCTCCCCCTCCTCCTCCTCTTCCCCCTCCTCCTCCTCTTCCCCCTCCTCCTCCTCTTCCCCCTCCTCCTCCTCTCCCCCTCCACCTCCTCTCCCCCTCTCCTCCTCTCCCCCTCCCCTCCGTTGTACCGAACTTCGACCCCAGCGCCACTCGGTCCCCTTCACGACCCCTCAGGCACTGGACATAGCACAGAGGCAGCTAGGTTTGGTGTGACATTGACTTTAATCGTGACATTCACATACAAGTGCCCTAGCCCCTATAACTAAGCTGTGCCCTGCACCCGTGCCAACTTACTACGTGTCGAACTTCTTTGCCTTACGGGCCCTACCACTACGCCTTGGTGTTTCCCCAGACGGTACAGCAGGAGTGGAGGCGGACTGCTGAGACTCCTGCCCTGCTACTTGGCTCCCCGTCGGCACGCGTTTCCTGGGTCGGCCCTGCTTAGATGGGCCAGGCTGCTCGGCGGGCGTGCTGGATGGTGTGGTGTCATCCTGTTCTGCCCACTGCCCACCAGATGCACCAGGGACGGAACGGGGTGAGTCCGAGTGTACCGGGACCTCCGTTGCATGAGTCACCGGGACGGGCCCTAGAACCTCCTCCTCCCTCGGGGAGCCCGGTGGCCCCTGGGCCTCACTATGGGACAGTGGTGCGAGCGGAGACCTGCCAGTCCTGGAGACCCGCTGTGTCATCGACCAGGGTCTGAACGTTCACAGCGATGGAGCTCAGGGAGTGCGCCATCCCTGTCAGGGACTGTGCAACCTCCCTCTGGGCTTGTGCAATGCCATCCAGCACATGCGCAAGGCCGCTGATGCTCTCTGTGATGGCCTGCTGAGACTGGGCTGTGGCCTGCTGAGACTCGGCCAGACCCGGGAGCGCGGCGGCAATTTCCAGCTGGCTCTGGTGCATGGCTGCCTGTGAGAGGGCAGCCCTGTCCTGGGCCACGGATGATGCGTGCACATGAAGCCCCACACCTTGCAGAACCTGACCCATGGCCGAAACCGTTGCCTCCACTGCAGACGCCACCCATGCGGTGTCGGCCTGGGTGGCAGCCATGACCGGCACCACTCCCTGCTCCTGGACGTGAATGGACTCCTCCAACTGCGTCTGCAGATGCTGGAAGGCGGCCGTCATCCCGTTGTCCACTCCCTGGGTTTCCAAACGCATCGGGTCTGTGGGTGGGTCTGTTAAGTCCAGGAACCCGGTAACCATCTGGGCGGCAGCTGGGTGCTGGGACTGGGCTGCCCTCCGACCGTCCAGCCCCTCAGCTGCTCCTACCTCCACCTGCTGTACCGGTTCAGCTGTGTGGTGCGCACCAGTCAGTGTCCCAGAAGCCTCATCACTAATGTGCCCACCCGAGGTGAGGATACCTGCGATGGTGGAGGGTGTGGGTGACAGCAGTTATGCAAGGTCCATGTCCTCATCGGACCCCAGGTCTGGTGTCTCCTGGGTCGAGCCTTGGACCGATGAACGTTGTCCCCATGTGAGGGGCTGTGTCCGATCTGTCCATCATCTGTTTGGCCGTCCTCTGTGCGTCACTGTCCTGGCTCTCCGTCCTCTCTTCATCCGTCTCATGGCGGTCAGTGTCCTGACTGTCCATCTTGTGTTCGTCAGTGTTGTTTGTGTCAGTCCTCTGTGCGTCCGTCTCCTGTGGCCCGGCTTCGGAAGAGTGCCCTCTTGTCTGTCTTCCTTCCCCTCCCTGGCGTGCGTCCCTGTGGGCGGATGGACGTGGACCTTGATGGCGGTAGCTTGTCTGAGACGTTCCGGGACGATCGGCGGCTGACCCTGGAATACACAATAAAGCATGTATCGTTAGACACGCGCAGTCGGGTGTGAAGGGGTGGAGGGGGCAGTGTGAGGGGGTGGAGTGTGAAGGGGGTTAGGGGGTGGAGGGGGCAGTGTGAGGGGGGGTTAGGGGGTGGAGGGGTCAGTGTGAGCGTGTGGAGTGTTAGGGGGTGGAGGGGGCAGTGTGAGGGGGTGCAGTGTGGCTGGGGGAGGGGGGAGGTGAGGGGCTGAGGGAGTGTAGCCAGGCAGGAGAATCTCACTTGGTACTACACCTCCGATCTGGCATGGCGCTACCTCCCGGGTGGCGGCTCACCCAGCGAGGTCCAGAGCCATCTGCTCATGGACGGTGAGGGGGTGCAGAACAGGTGATCCGCCTCCGGTTCTTGCACACTCATGATGGTTGTGGGCTGTCTTATCCTGCGGGGGGGGGGGGGAAGCATCAGAGTTAGGCGGTCAGCAGCAAGACGCGCAGATGTTGGCAACATTATGACGGGGGTGGGGGGGGGGGGCCACTGGGCACCACACCATGGCAGATCGCAAGGGCGGTGTGGTGCCCGTTTGGGTCGTGTGGTACGTGGTACCCCCCCTCCTGCGTGGGCAGGGGGGGCGCGCGGCACATGGTGGTGGGGGGGGTGGCCCGCGGGAACTTTCAGGGTACTTACCCTGGCTGCCCTCGTGAGGTCGTGGAGCTTTTTGTGGCACTGTTCTCCCAAGCGTGGGGTGTGCCCCACAGCGCTAACGGCGATGCCCACATCACGCCAGCTGTACCTGACTGTTCTGGCCGGGTGCCGGTGGCCACGTCTTGGGCACAGGATCGCCCTCCGTTCTTCCACTGTGTCCAGCAGTGTCTCCATGTCATTGTCCCGGAACCTGGGAGCGGCACGGCGAGGCGCAGCCATCTCTCTGTGTCGGGGCCTGAGCGCGGATCGTGCATATTAAATGGCGCGGCGGGATGATGGCGTCGCTCTAGCGCAACACCCACCACGTTTCTCGCAGCCCTGCTGCTGGCCCCTTTTCGGGGCCTGAATCAATGCTGCCGGCGGCCGTTAGTGCCGTCGTCACGACGGCGCAGACACTCTGACTGATCCTTGGAGAATCCCACCCTTAAGTTCTCCCGCCAGAATAGAATCGTCCCTGGTCTGCACTGGAGCAAGGAGCGGTGCCTAGGAGCTAATTTATGCTTGGCAGAAATTCTGCTATCGGGTGCCATTTTGTGTGGGCAGCCAGATACCGAAAGGTCTCATGGCTGCCCCACATCCCCCGGCTGTCAGGTAGGGGCATTCTCTCCTACCAGCGGGTCAATTACAGGTCACAACCTCCACAACACACGCATAGGGCAGCACGGTAGCCTTGTGGATAGCACAATTGCTTCACAGCTCCAGGGTCCCAGGTTCGATTCTGGCTTGGGTCACTGTCTGTGCGGAGTCTGCACATCCTCCCCGTGTGTGCGTGGGTTTCCTCCGGGTGCTCCGGTTTCCTCCCACTGTTCAAAGATGTGCAGGTTAGGTGGATTGGCCGTGATAAATTGCCCTGTCCAAAATTGCTCTGAGTGTTGGGTGGGGTTACTGGGTTACGGGGTTATGGGAATAGGGTGGTGGTGTTGACCTTGGGTAGGGAGCTCTTTCAAGAGCCGGTGCAGACTCGATGGGCCGAATGGCCTCCTTCTGCACTGTAAATTCTATGATAATCTATGATATGAAGGTGAACAGACACTCCTAACAGACAGCCTGATTTCCCCCACCCCCCCATATCAGAGATCCATTTGCATCACCCTGTTCCAGGGCGTGTGGCTCGCTGCCACCGGTGGCCCCGGGGGCGGGGGAGGGGGGGGGGGGTGCTGGGCAGGGAGAGAGCATTGGGATTCTCCAAAGGATTGGGAACTCCAACATTATCTTGTAGTTCCGGTGTCATTTCAGAGTCTACTTATTCAACTTTTGCAGTCAATGTGGTATCTTTGGAAAATTACAATTCATTGATAATTCACCCATACCTTTGGATGAATGTGCACTGTCGCACTGTTCATTACTTCATAGTTTATCATATAATTTATAGTGCAGAAGGAGGCTATTCGGCCCATCGAGTCTGCACCGGCTCTTGGAAAGAGCACCCTACCCAAGGTCAACACCTCCACCCTTTCCCATAACCAAGAACCCCACCGAACACTAAGGGCAATTTTGGACGCTAAGAGCAATTTATCATGGCCAATCCACCTAACCTGCACATCTTTGGACTGTGGGAGGAAACCGGAGCATCCGGAGGAAACCCACGCACACACGGGGAGGATGTGCAGACTCTGCACAGACAGTGACCCAAGCCGGAATCGAACCTGGGACCCTGGAGCTGTGAAGCAATTGTGCTATCCACAATGATACCGTGCTGCCCAGTACTTTCATCTTTATTTTAAAAAACGACAAACTGTGTTTATGCTTAGCTTTGCCCTCATGCCTCCTTTTTTCTGCATTTTTGACTACCAGATTGATAGTGTTGCTTCATATTGCTAAAGAGATTGATATTGATTTTAGGCAGCTAATAAAGTGTCTCGAAAAGGGTTCATCTTTTAACTATGAATTTGTGATTCTGATCATGGATTTCAAACAACGCTCACTCTGTTCTTTCGTCCTGTCGCCCATTCCCCCCCCACCCCCCCCCCCCCCCCCCCTCACAAACGCTCTCTCCCTGCATCCCCTCACAAATCACAAATGGTGGTTCCCTCTGCTCCTGGCACCATCCTCTGCTTCCCCAAACTGTATCCTCCACGTGGCCTAGGAGCCTTGCTTGTCTGCTGCTGGCCTCTGGTGCAGCGGAGTGGGGGGTTGAAGGGGAGGGTGGATCCACTGAAGTTCACTTGATATTAGTGGAGGCTCCTTGGTTCTATGGCATTATTCTCACCACGAGTCCAGTTCCAGAGATTGAACAGGTAAATAGGGTGACACTTCAATGCAGAACCAGTGGAATGCTGCAATGTTAGTGGTGGAAAATTTGCAATGAAACATTGAAAGGAGGTATTATTTGTTCTCTCATATGGGCATTCAAGATTCCATTGCAGTGTTCAAAAAATAGCAGGGGAATTTATTTGATATTGTGGCCAACATTTATCCCTCCACTAGCATCATTTAAACACATTATTGGATTATTTTCTGTTTGTAGGATAATGCTGAGTACAAATTGGTTGTCCTGTTGGGGCACATTAAAACAATTACAACACTTCTCCTCAAATTCTCCTCGATGATTGTCAAACGAGTATTTCCACATTCTACTCTCAAAAAGACAAACTTTAAAATGTTCTTTCAACGAATGCTTTCCATCAGCTCTTTTCATCAGGCATCCACCTCCAGGTTTTCCAACTCTCCTTTTTAGGATTCCTATGTCTTGAATGTTTTAACACAAACCTTGAGATCCAGCCACCGATTGCTCCACAATTATTTCAGCTGTCATTTCACAGATTGTAGTAAGATATTACAAATCTTAGAATCAGGGGCCACAAAGCTCCTTCCTTCCTTCCTGCTTTCGTTCCACAGGCCTGAACAAGCTAACTTTACCCTTTTCCCACTAACCTCTGATTTACATTTTTACTACTTTAAGGGAATTTGATGTTTGAGGGCATTAGTGCTCAGAATGGCATTGAATACATAAAATTCAACTCCTGGCACTTTCCCAATATTCCGCTGCTTTTTCTACACTCCCATTTCACTTGTAGAAGAACATGAAGGCTGATGATTTTTCATCAGGTTGACATCAAGTGGCCTAATAATTTTAGACTGAAAAATAAAGGGTTTTTTTTGGTAGATATTGTAAATCATAGGTTGGTGACCAACAGACATTCTGACTCCTTGATGATTACTAGACTGCCTGGCCATAATGTGTTTCTGAGTCAGAGCTGCCTTGGGTTTAAAATATGGTTCAAGTAAAATTACTACTTTAGCTGTACATGATTCAGTAAATGGTGCTTGTACACTTCCTGCATTACATTACAGTGATATTATAATTTATGTTGCTCTGTTTTTTTGGAGTATGATCATATATATTTCCACACAACAAATGATGGAAGTATAAAATTATATCATGAGCAGTTGTTTGTACATCCCAATTGACACTGCTAATTATGATGCACAGATCTTAACTGTAAATTTGTACGATAACATTTATTTTTAAACCGTCATTTAAATGTAACTATATGACTATATCGGTGAATACACATAGATAATAGTTGGTGTTAAATTTTAAAATTGTTGAAAAATTTTCTGTGTTAGATGACTGCAAAAATATCTGCAACTAATTTGTTTTCAAAGCTGTAGGGAGAATGTTATATTTTGTTATTTAACAGAACTAATAAAACTATAAGCAGGTCACTATTTTATTTTGTGAGATTGATAGGGTAGGCTTTGGGTGGTTAACTACACAAATATACAGCTTCTAATTACATTTATAGGTTTAAAGCTCTGAATTGTGAATAATTGTGGTATAGCTTATTAAGATCAATGTTGGTGAAATTTTATTAACATAGGATCGTATAACACAAAATTTGATAAACCACATGGAATGGGAAAGAGGTCACTCGTGGATCTTGGTTCATCTGTGCAGCCCACATGCGCCTTCTTTTATGTTTTGTAATATGTTGGATAGGAGGACAAGGTGTGCCAGAAGCAACAATAAGGATGACTCACACATATTAATACAAAAGGAAAATACAGCAGATGCTAGTATTCAGAAATGAAAACAGGAAATGCTTAGCAGGCCTGGCAGCATCTCTGAAGTGGGAAACAGTTAATGGTTTAAATCAATGACCTTTCTGATTACCTTTTATGGCTCCCAGCTTAATTCTGGTGGTGGTGGTAATGCCGACAGCACAGAGATGTGCATAGAAAATGCATAATGGAGCTCCACAAGGCAAGTCCAGTAACTCCTCAAGAGATGTCTATGCTGCAAGGTTCATGAATCAGCTAAGGCTATTCTTCCAGCCCAAGAACCTTCCTTTAAGTGCTACAAGCCAGGTCTGATGCCACAAGGTATGTGTCAGCCATGGCTCAGTTGCTACCACTTTCACCTCTGAGTTGTAAAGTTGTGGGTTGAAGTCCCACTCCAGGACTTGAGCACAGAAATCAAGGCTGACACTCCAGTGCAGCACTGAAGGAGTACCCCATCTGCCCCCTTTAAATAAAAATTCAATGGCACGTTGAGTAAGAGCAGGGGAGTTATGTCCAATACCTAGCCCTCAGTCAACATCACAAAAAACTAGACTATCTGATCTTTATTGCAGTACTGTTTTTGGGAATTTGCTGTGTGCAATTTGGCTGCCACAGTTCCGACAGTACAACTGTACCTTGCAACTTCAAAAGTACTTCATTGGCTGTAAAATACTTTGAGACATCCATGAAAGATGCTATATAAATGTAAATATGTATTTCGTCTTTGGGCACTAGTCATATCCAGTTTTCCAAGTTATTGGAATGTTCCTGTGTGGAGTATGTAGCAGTTGCCATTTTACAAATTATAATTTTAGTAGGAATTGTTTGGGTTTCTCTAACGGCTCAATGAGTAAATGCACCTTGGATATGGTCCAGTTCAATTTCAGGCCTGCATTCGGTTACCTTCCTCAGTTGGAATAAGGCACCTTTCTCACTATGTGCAGGGGATGGAAGAGAAATTGGCCTGTTTCCTTCTCCTGATTGTTATGCAGTGTTCCGTGCAGGAAAATATGAATGTGTGGATGTCAGGATAGGATTAAGTTTGGATTTGCAGTGATGGTTGATACTTTCTTGGCATTACAGATAAAGAATGTTTATTTGACTTGAGGTATAGGAGAATTGCTGTTGTTTCAGCTGCAATCCAACATAAATTGCTGTCTTCAATAAAAGGCAGGAGAAAAGGAGCTTATTTTTGATTGGAGGGGAGTGTAAGGCAGGCTGCTGCACAGTTTATTTTTGATGAAATGTTGTTCATGATGTGTGACCAAAATGATGGAGAGTTCTTCAAAATATGCAAAACAATTTTACATGTAGTGCCTATTTTAAAATATTATGGATAATCTGGCTGACCTTAACTGTAAAACAGGATAATACATACAAAAATATCGAAGCTTATTTCCTGCATAACCTGTGACTGGATTGTGCTGGGTTATAATTGTTTTGTTGTAGTATAATAAGAAATGTAGGAGTAAATACTAAAAGCTACTGCAATTACTGAGTGTGCTTGATTCTTCGAATGTGGGAACGTTTTAGAAATCCTGAGGGAGACACTATGACGTAACAACTATTTAAGAAATTGCCAAATGAAATACAGAGAGCGATCAGTGGTCTCTATCGTGTTAGGTACACTGGTTTAACATTGGCTGCAACTGGATGCAGCATAGATCAAAAAGATACTCCAGACCTTGGTTAGTTCAATCAGGTTTATTGAACTAATAGCACAGTTCTCTGTGAGTTTGACTCTGCTAACTTAAGTGTGGTTACTCTGTCTGACTGAACCAGACTAGCTCTTAGCCACGTGGTGGAGGTGTTGGGAGCGCTGGCCTCTGACTGGTGGTGCTGACCTGCACAAGGCTGCATAGTGTCCAGGCTTCCCACAGTTTAAACATCGCCTGACTCTTTCAGGGCAGTGTCCCTTTAAGTGGGCGTTGCCGCAGTTCGGGCACGCCATGACGTCGGCGTCGTGACGCGGTGTACATCGTCGCACATGCGCAGTGCGGTCGGCAGACGTCTGCACCTGCGCAGTGTGGGCGTCGGCCGCTTCGTTATCCCGTCCGCATCGCGCATATGTGGGGCTCCGGGAAAAGCGCGTGAGATGGTCGCTGTCTTCAATGCTGAGGCGCTGCATCCAAGAGATGGCCTGCACACTCTATGCCTCGTGGGAGGCAAGTTTCTCATTTTCAGCCGATTTGTATTGGGAATACCGATTTTTTTTTTTTTTTTTTTTTTTTTTTTTTTTTTTTTTTTTTTTTTTTTTTTTTTTTTTTTGCGTGCTCATGCACTGTACATGTTTCAATCGCGATTGGCAGGGTCATATGCTTGATTTTTAAGAGCTGCTCTATCAGAGGATCAGAGTGAACTCCAAACATGATTTGGTCTCTGATCATGGAGCCAGCAATATCACCAAAGCTGCTAGAAGGCACTGAAAGAGTCATCTTTACCTTGAAGACGTTGTTTGAATATGTAGCCCTCGAAGATTTCATTGGTGTCCACTTCACAGTGACTATCGAATTTGTCCAGGATGGTCTGAAACTTTGTCTTGTCCTGGCCTTCGGTGAAGTTAAACGAGTTGAAGAGTTCGATGGCTTGATCACCTGCTGTCGAGAGGAGAAACGCAATCTTTCTTGCATCAGACGCACCCTCGAGTTTTAAGCTTTGATGTACAGCAGAAACGTTTGCTTGAATATCAGCCAGTTGGCAGTGAGATTGCCGGAGATCCTGAGCTGGTGAGGAGCCTGAATCTTTTTCTTGGTGCCGGGATATTTGCTGGTCGTCACGGAACAGACTGAGGTAAGCTACCTTAAATTAATAGTCTCCTGGTATCATGTTGTGTTAGGTACACTGGTCTAACACTGGCTGCAACTGGATGCAGCTTAGATCAGAAAGATCCTCCAGACCTTGAAGTTAGTTCAGTCAGATTTATTGAACTAATAGCACAGTTTTCTGTGAGTTCGGCTCTCTGCTAATTTAAGTGTGGTTACTCTGTCTGACTGAACCAGACTAGCTCTTAGCCATGTGCTGGAGGTGTGATACTGTACATACACCCTGGCTCACTCTGTCGATGTTCATCAGTGGAAAGAGGCAGAGTGTCAGTGCCTTGTGCCTTTTATAGTGAGATCCCACCCCTGAGTGTCCTGCCTGCTTATTGATCATGTCCTGTTCTCTGTGTCCATTAGCTGCTTGTCTGTATGTCATTGTGTGTGTCTGCGTATCCTGACAGTCTCGTTGTGATGTCATTTTCATTTAGGGTAGTCAAGTCATATCAGAATTATGACCAAAATATATCCATATTGGTTGATGTTCCAATGATTTAAAATAGCTGATGTATGGCAAAAAATTAATCATGCACATTTGTGTTTATTTGCATGGTAGCACAGTGGTTAGCACTGTTGGTTCACAGTGCAGGGTCCCGGGTTCGTATCCCAGCTTGGAGTCTACACATCCACCCAGTGTCTGTGTGGGTTTCCTCTGGGTGCTTCGGTTTCCTCCCACAAGTCCCCGAACAACACGCTTGTTTGGTGAATTTGACATTCTGAATCCTCCCTCCGTGTACCCGAACAGACACCAGAGTGTGGCAGCTAGGGGATTTTAACGGTGACTTCATTGCAGTATAATGTAAGCCTATTTTTGACACTATTAAAAATTATCATTATTATTCTGGATGGTACCAAAACAGAATTCATGTATATGCAATATTGTGAATCGTTTCACACTTTGCCACTCAATGCATCACAAATGTCTTACTTAACATATCTCTTTCTTTATTATAATTGTTTCAAATTATAATTGTGAAAATTTTCTGCAATTATTTGCATATTATCTTGATGTGACTAGACGTAAGATCTGGAGAAAGAGTGCATTTTTTGCATTATATATATTCAAAGCACTTTTGAAAGCAGTAGAATTAAGAGCAATGTCCATTACTGAGCAAAACAGCATAATCTAATGAAGAAACGAGAAAAATTCAATTAAACTGAATTGTTGCAATGCTGACATATTATTTATTGAGTTAGAGCATTATATGATTTGGTTAAGTGAAACTTTTACAATTATGTATTCATACCATTAACTAAATGAAACTTAAAACCAATATGTTGAGGTCATGCTACAGAGGGCAGTGAGACATTTTTACTTCCACAAATGAGGCAGACTCGATAACTTATGACCATAAACAGTTCAGATAAATTATGGCCTGTCTCGAGAATGGAAATAAAAATCATAATTCATTGACCTTTGCTGCATTTTCTATTTAGAACACTCATAATTAAATGTTTTTTCATTAATTTAAGTTTGATTTAGTTTTAATGAGGAGTATTACAAGCACAATGGTGTTTCTGTTTTCATGCCAGCCAGTAAGATATGTGATCTGCCTCTTGGCTCTTTCAAAGGGTGATTGACCCCTTTATTTCACTAATCGGTTTTAAAATGAAATTTTAGCTCCATGGTTTGTTTTGTGACCAAAGACATGTATGCAAATCTTCAAAAAATGTATTAATCACTCTGAAGGAGGATTCAGTTTCAAACAATGGTGAAGCAAGTGTGCTACCATAAGCAAGTGTGCTACCATAAACCTTATGGTCATAAACTTTATGGATATGATGGGAAAACAGCACATACCTTCAGTAATTATACATGATCTGTGTTGATGAGATCGGTCCTCTGGAATTAGAGATTAAATTTGTTTTAAATATCATGTGCCCCCTTTTTCCTTCTCTGCGCTATTTTCCCTTGCAGAGAAGAGGGGTGAGTAGCTTGCTTCACGCCTTCTGATTATGTCATTCGTAATATATTTTCTAAAAGATATACTCGAAGTGATGTAATTTGATTCTCTCTTCTTCTTTTGTGGAATGCTTTTTACTTGCTCTCACCACTTCCTTCACATGCCAGCGTTGAAATCAGCAATTTCAATTTGAACAGATTTTAAAAGATTTATTAGAACTGTTCATCCATGAGTGAGTATATATGTAAATGTGTCAAGTGCGCCAGGCAGGTCGTAGCATTTGCAACTCTAGAACTGGTCAGCTAAAGAAATGTATCGATTGATGAGGAGAACACAATCCAAAATGTTGTGGTTCAGTCTTTCGGAATTAGAATGTTGACATAGAAATGAAATGAAAATCGCTTATTGTCACAAGTAGGCTTCAAATGAAGTTACTGTGAAATGCCCCTAGTCGCCACATTCCGGCGCCTGTTCGGGAAGGCTGGTCCGGGAATTGAACCCGCGCTGCTGGCCTGCCTTGGGCTGCTTTAAAAGCCAACTATTTAGCCCTGTGCTAAATCAGCCCCTGAAGGCACAAAGTTACACATACTTCCCAGCATTCAGCAGACGTGAAAAAATCTGTTGACTGAGCTGAACTAATTTGGCATGCATAAATGATCGGTACTTTGTTAGTCTTGAACATTTCTGTCTGAGATTGTTTCTGCATCAAAACACTCCATCTGAAGTCTTCATAGGTTGGAGCAAGGTTTTATTGGTTTGTAAATTATGCTTTTTTTTCTTTCATTAAACTATGGGATGTTAGTGCTGTGGAATGGGACACTTTTGATTTCAGGCACATAGTTTCAGTACCTTCAATCCGGGTGTATCACACTTGCATACAAAGGAAAGCCCATTAATCCCAACCTCGTGTGCACTCACTCTTACACCAGTTTGGTATATTTCTATTTCCCAAACTGTCTATTCTGTGGTCTGTTTGAGCAAAATTGCCAATTAGAGCTGAATGATAGTTGTTTTGTGCTGAATGCCGATAGGAATTGAATTGAGATTTCCCAACATTATTTTACATAGAACTTCACAGGCAGCAGAAAGGACGTTTTCATCCCATTAGTTTACTGACCTATGATTAAAGTTTTATTTGTTCATATGTAGGGCTGGTTTAGCACAAAGCTAAATCACTGGCTTTGAAAGTAGACCAAGGCAGGCCAGCAGCACGGTTCAATTCCCATACCAGCCTCCCCGAACAGGCGACTAGGGGCTTTTCACAGTAACTTCATTGAAGCCTACTTGTGACAATAAGGGATTTTCATATGTAAGTATTAAATTCAGTTTCAAAGACAATCTAAAAGCCTCCATGAAGTTCTACTTTATTCATGCCAACACATGGGAAGCAAGTGTCCATTCTGACCTAAATGGTGATTTATCATCCTAAATGGTGATTTAATCATCCAAAATGGTGTCAAGACCTCCCAGTCAACAAAGGCAACCACTGAGAGAGAGAATAGGGAAAAAGACAGAAGAGAGGGCAGTTGCTTGACGCAGCAATCTGCCGCAATCTCTACTGGTTGTCCTCACTGTGGGAGAACCTGCAAGGCTAAAATGGACCTCATCAGTCATCTGTGAATCTGCAGTCAACACTGATATCTCAATTCCACCCAGTCATCTGCCATAAAGAATCATCCTGGACACAAGAGACTTCTGACCGATAGATTGAAGTAACAAGTTAAATCTAGCTTCCATCCATTGAGGGGAAATCATTGGTCCAACATGCCTCCAGAAGTTTTATATTGTTTCAATCACGAAGGAGTGTAAATCTTCTTTAACTCGTATATTGCTACTTTCCACATCTGTGTATGTAGAAAATCCAGCGATGTTAAAACTCATGAGAAGGTTCTAGAAGAATAGATACATTATCAAAACTGAATATTGTTAGATCTTAATGTTGTTATTTGCAAATTTGTATGAAACAAAGATTTGCATATACATGACACCCATTATCTCAGGATGTCCGAAAGCACTTTGCACCCAATAAAGTACTTATTCAAGTGCAGTTCAAATGTAGAAAATGTGACAAGTCAATTTGCACAGAACAACCTCCCCAAACAGGAATGTGATAATACTGCAATGATTTGGTTTTGTGATGTTGATTGAGGACTAAGTATTGCCAAGGAAATCATGGATAACCCCCTTTCTCTTCAAAATAGTGTCCTGGGATATTTTACATCCATTTTGGAAAGAGGGTTTGGCTCAGTTTAATGTCTCATCCGAAACAGGCGCTGGAATGTGGCGACTAGGGGCTTTTCACAGTAACTTCATTGAAGCCTACTCGTGACAATAAGCGATTTTCATTTCATTTCAAGATGGTACTCTGACAGTGCAACACTCCTTCAGTACTGCAAGGTCCCTAGAGAGACTCTGGCACAAGAGTGATACAAAATGAGCCTTTAAGCCTGTATGATTTTGTATTAAATTTCTTAAATTTAAAATACTCCTAGCTTTCATTCCAGTCTGCTAAGATTTTCCCTTTCCATGCTTCCTATTATTTTTGGTCCATCAGCTTATGTTTTTTTTTAGAAAGTATTTTATTGAAGCTTTTGTAATTTTCACAATTTAACATATTGACATTTCTAAAACAACCACGCGGGCTGACGCACAAATAAAAACCCCTAGAAAAACAATAAACCACGTCCCCATTTCTCCCGCCCTGTCCCCAATTGCCCATATACTAAGTTCCCTGTCATTATCTAACATCGCCATGCCTCCTGTTTTCCTCCCCCCCCCCCCCTTACTGCTGACGTTCAATTTTTATTGAAGAAATCGATGAACGGCTGCCAACTCCGGGAGAATCCCTGTATTGATCCTCTCAGAGCGAACTTGATTTTCTCCAGACTGAGGAACTCTACCATATCACTAACCCACACTCCTGACTTCGGGGGCTCCGAGTCCCTTCATCTCAGCAAGATCCGTCTCTGGGCCACCAGGGAGGAGAAGGCCAGAATATTGGCCTCTCTTCCCCCACCCTCCTTTGCCCCCGGATCATCCAACACCCCAAATATTGCCAATTCTGGGTTCGGAGTTACCCTACCTTCCAGAACTTCTGACATAACATCCGCATATCCCTGCCAGAATTCCCTCAGTTTCGGACATGTCCAAAACATATGAACATGGTTGGCCGGGCTACCCCCACACCGTCCACATCTGCCCTCCACCTCCACGAAGAACCTACTCATCCGGGCTACCATTATGTGGGCCCTGTGGACGACCTTGAACTGAATCAAGCTAAGTCTAGCACAAGACGAGGATGCATTTACCCTTTTTAGGGCTTTTTCCCACAGTTCAGTTTCCAGCACCCCTCCTAGCTCCTCTTCCCACTTCCTCTTCACCTCTCTGATAGGGGACCGTTCCCACTTGATCAATTCCCTGTATATCTCCGAAACCTTCCCACCTCCAACCCCTGTTTTTGACAGCACTTTATCCTCTAGTCCACTCAGGGGGAGGCGAGGAAAGCCTGGAACCTGCCTCCGTACAAAGTCCCACACTTAAAGGTACTGAAACCCGTTCTCATCCGGCAAATCAAACTCCTCCTCTAATGTCTCCAAGGTCGGAAAGCCCTCCTGGATGAATAGATCCCCAAACCTCTCAATCCCTGCCCGCTGCCATACCTTAAAGCCCCGATGCAGCCCCCCCCCCCGGGGCAAACCGGTGATTGTCACAGATCGGTGACCACACTGACGTCGCCTCCAGTTTCATATGCTGCCTCTATTGCCCCCACACCCTTAGGGCTGCCACACCCACAGGACTTGTAGAGTACTGAGCCGTCGAGAACGGCATGGGCGCCATCAATAAAGCCTCCAAACTCGTACCTTTGCAGGATGCTGCCTCCATCCACTCCAGTCCGACCCCTCCCCCACTACCCACTTCCTGACCATCGATATGTTGGCCGCCCCGTAATAGTTAATAAAGCTCGGGAGAGCCAAGCCCCCCTGTCCGCAGATCCGTTCCAGGAGTGCCCTCTTTACTCTCGGGGTTTTACCCGCCCATACAAACCTCGATACCGCCACATTCATACTTCTGAAAAAAGCCTTTGAGACAAAAATCGGGAGACACTGAAAAAAGAAAAGCAGTCTCGGAAGGACCGTCATCTTCACCGTCTGAACCCTCCCCGCCAGCGTCAGTGGGAGCATGTCCCATCCACGGAAATCCCTTCTAATTTGATCCACTGCTTTGCCCAAATTTAACTTCTGAAGCTGCCACTAATCCTTGGCTACTTGAATCCCCAGATACCTAAAACTCCTCCCAACCACGTTAAAAGGTAGCTCCTTCAGTCTCCTTTCCTGCCCCCGTGCCTGGATCACAAACATCTCGCTCTTTCCCATAATTAACTTATAGCCTGAAAATCGCCCAAATTCTCCTAATACCTCCATGATTTTGGTCATCCCCTGCACCGGGTCTGTGACATAAAGCAGCAAATCATCCGCATGGAGAGAGACTCTGTGTTCCACAGCCCCCCCCCCCCACCCCCCAACCTCCCCCTCACTATACCCCGCCAGGCATTCGCTGCTCTCCGGGCCATTGCTAAGGGCTCTATGGCCAGGGCAAACAGTAATGGGGAGAGTGGGCATCCCTGCCTTGTCCCCCGATATAGACGAAAGTATTCCGACCGAACTCGGTTAGTTCTTACGTTTGCCACCGGGGACTGGTACAATAACCGGACGCACTCCACAAATCCCTGTCCAAACCCAAACCTGCCAAAAATATCCCATAGGTACTTCCACTCCACCCGGTCTAAAGCCTTCTCTGTGTCCATGGTAACTACCACCTCAGCCTCGCGACCCTCCGCTGGCATCATTATTACATTAAGAAACTGTCTAATGTTGGATGTCAGGTGCCTGTCCTTTACAAATCCCATCTGATCCTCCCCAATTATCTCCAGGACGCAATCCTCTAATCGAGTGGCCAGGATCTTGGCCAATAAGTTGGCATCTACATTCAAGAGGGAAATTGGTCTGTACGATCCACAGCTCTTTGGCCTGTACGATCCAAGATCCTTGTCTCACTTCAGGATGAGAGAAATTGATGCCTGTGATAACGTTGGGAGGAGTACTCCCAGCTCCTTAGACTTGCTAAAAGCCTTAACCAGGAGCGGCCCCAGTAACCCAGAGAACTTCTTATAAAATTCCACTGGGAATCCATCAGGTCCCGGGGCTATACCCGATTACATCGCCCCCAGTCCATCTATCACCTCCCCAAATCCAATCGGGACCCCAAGACCTCCACCAGTTCCTAATTTACCTTCAGAAACTCTAACTTCCTCAGGATTCATGCCCGCCTCCCCAACCGGGGGTTCCGACACGTACAGCCGGCTATAAAATTCACGGAACAGGTCATTCACCGCCCCGGGTCCATCACCATCTTCCGCATCATATCCTTTATTTTCCCTCTTTCTCTTGGCCGCCTCCTGTTTCCTCAGCTGATGCGCCAGCACCCTGCTAGCTTTCTCCCCATGTTCATATATTGCACCTTTTACCCTCCTCAGCTGACCCTCCGCCTTACCTGTGGAAAGCAGCCCAAACTCCATTTGAAATCTCTGACGCTCCTTCTTCAGGAGCTCCTCATTTGGAGACTCCGAATATCTCATGTCCATCTGTAAGATTTCTCCTACCAATCTGTCCAGCTCCAACCGCTCAGTTTTATCCCTGTGGGTTCGAATCGAAATACATTCCCCTCTAATAACCGCTTTCAGTGCCTCCCAGACCACCCCAGCCACAGTGTCTCCCATGTCATTGATCTTTATGTACCCCCAAATGGAGTCCCTCCCTCGCTCACAGATGTCCGCGTCCGCTAACAGCCCTGTATCATGTCTCCACTGTGGGCGCTGGGACATTCCCATGCCTGCACGTAGGTCTATCCAATGTGGTGGTGATCTGAAACCACAATTGCTGAGTACTCAGTGTCCTCAACCACTGCTAACAGTGTTTTATCTATTACAAAAAAATCTATGACTTATGTGCATGGGAGTAGAATGAATATTCCCTGCTCCTTGGTCTCCATGGATCCATCCCTCCCATGTGCTCCATTAAACCCCGCAGTTCCTTCACCATTGCTGAAATTTTCCTCGACCGGTCCAATTTCAGGTCCAGAACCATAAGCAGCTTATGTTTTTAATGGACCATGTACAATCAGGTAAACTCCATCAATTTCTCTCATCCTGAAGTGAGACAAGGATCTGTGGATCGTACAGGCCAAAGAGCTGTGGATCGTACAGACCAATTTCCCTCTTGAATGTAGATGCCAACTTATTGGCCAAGATTCTGGCCACTCGATTAGAGGATTGCGTCCTGGAGATAATTGGAGTTTATGGAAAAAGTGTAGAAAGGTTTTTCTCTGTTCCCTAAAGGTACAACACGTAAAAATCAAGGATTTTTAGTTTATATTGTGTACTCCAGCATATATTCCAGTTTATTCCACGATATTGCTTTGTATTTGTGTTTATGATATTCAGGGTGGGATTTTCCCTGCTTTACACTAGGTATGGGAATGGGTGCGAAAACTAAGTTTGTTTTTTTCTCAGTACTTTCCATTTCCCGCCTCATTAATTATGCACACATGGGGCACATGGCGGAATGCTGGTGGGAGGCGTGTGATTCGTTTGCCACACCATCAGATCACCGCTTTCTTTTACTCAATCACTATGACACAGGACTGCTGCAGATCACACATAGTCCTCAAAAGCGAAGAAGCCAGAAGCCCCCAAGTCCAGTGATGCTTCCCTCCAATGCCTGCTGGATGTCATGCTCTCTACCCCCATGGTGGCTGCAGGAGGACTACTGGCTTGGGAGATGGTGGCAGTGGTGGTTGGCACTAACTCTGCACACAAGAAGTCAGCTACTCAGTGCAGAAAGATGATGAATGCTCGCATTCGTCCACCAGGATAAGTCAACCCATCGCAACTCTCACACTCAGAAGGCCATCACAGGGCTCTCACTCGCTGTCAGTTCTCACTCGCTACGATCAACATCCTGGAGGTTACCTTTGACTAGAAACTGTACTGCACTAGCCATATAAATCCTGTGGCTACAAGAGGAAGTCAGAAGCTAGGAATCCTGCGGTGAGTAACTCACCTCCTGACTCCCCAAAGTCTGTCCATAACCTGCAAGGCACAAGTTGGAAGCCTGACGGAATTCTCTTCCCCTGCCTGGAGGAGTGCAGCTTCAACAACACTCCAGAATCTTAACGCCATCCAGGACAATGTGGCCTGCTTGATTGGAACCCCATTCACAAACATTCACTCCCTCCACCACTGATGAACAGTAGCAGCAGGGTGCAGGAATTCACCAGGGCTCCTTAGACAGCACCTTCCAAACCCACAACCACTACTATCTAGAAGGACAAATGCCGCAGATACATGGGAACACTCCAAGCTGAAAGTTCTGCTGAGCCAGAACTGGGTGACAAGCCTCCAGACTTGGTCCTAAATCAGTTGCTGGGACGAATATTAGGGAGGGATATTAGCTGCATTCCTCCGATTGCAACGTAGGATGGAGGAGCCTGTTCACATTCAGTCTGAGATGATAGAGCTGGCATGCCAATGCATTGAAGTCAATACTGGCAGGTTGGCGGCTACTTGGAGACCTTTGTCTAGGACACCGGTCCTGCACTGCTGCAGGACCAGCATTCCATCGCTGTAGCCCTTGGTAGCATCCATCACTGGCTCCGCAGGAGGCGGTCGAGGCGTTCAGATCTCACCCCAGCTACCCCTTCTCAAGGAGTCAGCCAAGGACAGTAGTGCACCCATAGGGAGGAGGACCTGGAGTTGGACACCCCAGGGTCATCCAGGACTCCGAACAATTCAAATTCCCTTTTCCTGTGTCCCTCCCAACTCCAGCTCCACAGCACAAGGAGGGTGCACCTGTCCAATAGCAGAACACCCAAAACAGGTTGGGGTCCTCCAGTTCTCAGCCCTCCAGAGGACACCCGACAAGGTCATCACAGACAACAGTCTGTAGAAGTTGATAGGCTTCCTCCACCTCCACTGTGGATGTCGGGGAAGCACCAGGCTCTACAGGTGGGGTTAGGAAAGTTAAAAAAGATTTAGCAGCATGGATGTTTACAACATGTATATTGTGTACACAAACATAAATTGAAAAGCACCCATTTCACATCTTGTGTGTATGCTTCCCTTTTATGATAAGCTGTGTTATCAATCAGGTGTGATAGCATGGTTGTTTCCCCCCTCCCTCACAATGTTTTGCAGATGTCCTATGATGGGCCTCTCGTCTACATAGTGTGCTTCCATATGACCACAGTGTGCCCCTTTTGTACATCATTCTTGGCATTGGTGATGCCTTGACCTTAAAGTTAAGTGTGCTTTTGGAATGAATCTCGGTCACATTCTTTGCAGGGTCATGTCATGTTATCTTTGTCTGTGTAACATTGAGTCAGAATGTTCCCTATCTCATCTGCATTTTTGAACAGTAAAGGTGCAGTACACCAGGAAAAAATTCATTCATGCATGGAGAATGGTCATTTATCATGCAACGCCATGTGTTCTCTATCTCTCAGCGAGACAGCAGAGTTTTCATGCTATGAACCCATGCACAGAGCTTGTGTGCGCTGCTGTCAGCCAACTGGGTTTTCAACTTTGAATGTATGCATGCTAAGTGTACCAGTAAGGGGGCACCTTGAAATGTGGCCCTTCTCATCCAAATTATTGTCCTGGTGCTCAAAACATACAACCTTGAACATGGCTCACCCTGTACAAGTGTTTCTTGTGGGGACAAAGCTCTTGTCACAAACATGTGATTAAGCGTTGTGTGTCTTTACCCTAGCACTCGGCAAGATCACTGATGCTAATTCCAAATGTGATTTCTGGCGGGCAACAGAGGCTTTGTGCATGTTGCACATGGTCACTTTAGACCAGGCATTGTCAAACTCGGGGGCGCGACCCGCGGGTGGGTCATGGGCAGGTGTCGGGAGGGTCGCGGAGCCGTCCGTCGCAGCGCTCCCGATCGCACAAATCTGCGCGGAACAGCCGCAGCAGCCACCTGTTAAAAGTGGCGGCTGCAAGCGGTCTTCAAAATGGGCACGACATGTAAAAAAAAATGCGGCCGCACTGCGCATGTGTGCCAGATCATTGGCGCGCATGTGCGCCGATGATCGGGCACGCATGCGCAGTGCCACCTCTTGTTTTTTTAAACGGTCGCAGCTTTTTGTTTTACAAGTACGGAGGGGGTTTTATTCATTTATTTTATTCATTTAATTTTTATTTTATTTTACAAGTCCGGGGGAGGGGGGGGTTGAAAAAGTTTTACCGGAAAAAAATGCAGAACTTTAGACAGATGGAGACTCCACACTTTCCAACACCGGAAGGCTTCACCTTCATCCAACAGGTTCCATTGGAGGGCCAAAGGGACCCAAAACCATTTCCACCATTTTTGTTAGCAGCAAACAAGGTAAGAGAAAATGGTGGGTCGCGCAGGCCGGGCGGCGTGGGTCGCGAAGGTCAGCCTGCGCCGGTCGTGAAGGTCGGACGTGTTGGGTCCCGAAAGTTGGCAGGTTGGTAAAAATGGGTCCCCGGGAAAAAAGTTTGAAGAACACTGCTTTGGACAATGTGGAGGGGAGCAATACGATAGGAGCCAGAATGTCCTGAAGTTGAAGTGTGGTCTTAATTAGCAGTGAATGACGTGTGCCCTTGAGGGCTTCATGGTGTCTCAGCATTTTTGATTTTGCAAACGCTGGGCTGGCCATGAGGGCACAATGCCTATGTTAATGAAGAGGCATTTTAATGTCTGGCAGGCGAGTATTTGACGTCATCATGCTCAGGTGGTCCGCATCTATATTAAGCTGAGGATAAATGCAACCTAGGATTCCCAACTGAGAGTGCAAATGTCCGTGTGATTTAGAGGAATGCACCACAGATGATTAAGTCATCTACATGTGGATTCACAGCAGCAAAACATCATTGGCTGCCTTGCCCCAAGTGCAAATTATCTGATTGACCATTAATGTTACTCTGAGTGCGTATTTCCATTGGTTGCGATGAATGTCCTTGGGAAACCTTGCCAGATTGAAGGCATACAGCAACGAGACCACTGAGGATCAACCAGCAGCTTTCGGGCCTTGTAGGGTGTCATATGACTAGGATGCTGGAGACATACTCGAAGAAGCAACGTCGCCCAACATCTGATGACGGGACGCCCTCCACCAGTTAGCACATCTTCTCCGCAAGGACACATGCTGCTCAGGGTTCACCATTGGGTACACAGTAGCACAGTGGTTAGTACTGTTCCTTCACAGCACCAGGGTCCCAGGTTCGATCCCGACTTGAGTCACTGTCTGTGCAGCGTCTGCACATTCTCCCCGTGTCTGCGTGGGTTTCTTCCGGGTGCTCCAGTTTCCTCCACAAGTCCCGAAAGACGTGCTGTTAGGTGAATTGGACATTCTGAATTCTCCCTCCGTGTACTCGAACAGGTGCCGGACTGTGGCGACGAGAGGCTTTTTACAGTAACCTCATTGCAGTGATAATGTCAGCCTATTTGTGACAATAAAGATTATTATAGATTATTATTATCATCCTTCAAGGGATCAGGACAGGTGTGGGCCAGATGTGTAACTATTCACTATCATATTGAAAGTGCATGGGTGACACGAGAAGAATAGCAATGTTGGTGGTTCATGCTGGCCCATGATGGAGTGCACTTGTCCAAGAGGGTACTCACTGCAAATTGTCATCCTTCTGGTGGAATCTTGTGGTTGACAGGGTCTCACAGGCACACCTGCCTCAACCGACACATGCTACGACTTCTTCCCTGCAGCCTCAGCTTCCTTGAACTCATGACCCTCATTCTCTTTGAGGACCTCCTCATCAGCGCCTCCATCTCTTCAGCTGTCAGATCCTCCCACTTTGCAATGCCAGCTGTGCAGCACCCAGCAAGCCATGTTGATCCGTAAGAACCTCTGGGGACTGTACTGGGGTATTCTGCCAGATCTGTCCAGGCATAGGAATCACATACCTATTTTGTGCTCCAACAATAATGGCATGAGCTTTGATATCTTCTCTCTGCAGGACCGCCACCTCACGGTTGTCATCAACCACATCTTTTGTCGGTATCCTTTATAATCGAGGAACCAGCCCTGGATTCTGTGTGGTCCTTCGAAGATGTCTGGGATATGCGACCTACTTGAGATGTATGAGTCATAGTCATTTCCTGGGTAAACCTGCATGATCATTTTTTTGTGGTCATAGAACCCCTGTAGATTGAGTGAGTGGTAGCCTTTGTGATTTATGATTTATCCATTGTAGTGCCTATTGCCTTGGAGCATTTATAGCCACATGAGTGCAGTCGATGATATGCTTCACCATGGAAATTAGCAATCACAGCAATGCCCGTTCTCCAGATCCTGGTTTGCTTTGTCTTTCGACCTTGGCAAAAAGCCTGTCCTTGAACTCATGAATGCATTTCTGCATGAATTCTCGAAAGATCCCACTGAGGTCCCCTGTGGAACCATGGGAGGAACCACTGGTGTAGATTTTAAAAGCAGCCATTACTTTTACAACCATCAGCAATTGATGCCTTTGCAGTCTGCATGGCACAAATTCCTGGAGAATGTGAAAAATGTGAGTAACCCGTTCCGTGAACTTGTGAAGCCATCAGTGACACTTAACTCACTCATTTGCAGATAAACAATGCAAATTTTGTTGACCGTGGGTCTTGCAAGCCGCTTATGCACAAAGTCTTCGTAAGCCTCATCCCCTGCGTCTAGTGGAGGCCCTGCTGGCCTGTGGTCTTGAGGGCATTGCTCCTCCTCTGGCAATCCAGGTGCCTCCATCACAATCGTCTTCTTCTTCTCTACTGCCTGTAAGTGAAAATGTAGGCAGTGATAAATCCAGCCTCCGTCTTCCTCTCTGCAGTATTAATGAGAAACAAGAAGTATCATTATGAGTCTCTAAAAGTCCTCATTCTGCCAGTGAATGTGGGTTCAAGGGCTTTGTTCCTGTGTCAGAGATGTTTGTTCAGGAATTGAGATTATTTGAGGGGGCCTGAGGCTTCTCTTTAGTGAACCACCCAGTGCCAACTTTTTGACAGGCATCTGGAGCTTGTCCACTTGCCCAATTGCAATGCAGCTCCTTCTTACATTGGGGAATTTTCATGCTGCGAAAAAGGAGTTTAAAAAAAAAAAAAGATGGATTAATGTCACTTTGCGGGATTAGTCTCTCATGAATGGGCATCATTGCTTGACTTTCCTGGTTCCCTACACTGTCCTTGAAAGGATCCTATCGTGTTTCTTCTGTGCCTCTCTCCTCATTTGGGAATTCACAGTTCTGATGTGTGCCAATATAATCAACCTCCGCTCCCCCCACTCCCCGCGTCCAGTACATGTAGCTGCCCTCCAATCCGTTTGCAAAGTCCCCACCAGCAGTGTTTCTCATTTTAGTTTTGTACTGCGCCATCACTGCAGGTTGGAAGATGATGGTGCTGTGCTCTCAATGCCAGACTTTACTGTGTGAGATTGGATACCCCTCCCATCATCCTAGAGGGGATTCATCTTCTGGTTTACTTCCCTCGCAGACCTATCCATCCACCCCTTGTATTCCTTGATCCCATTGTTTTTCTTGTGCATGTCTGTTTGTTAACCCCTAAAGATTTTGAAGTGGAAAAGCCTATGGCCTGGGTAGACCTCACCCATCCCCATCTTGAGGCCACTTAGTTGATCAACATATATCCTTATTTCCATCCCCATTCCCATTTCCTAATTTCCACCTCACACCTCCCCTTCTCTACCCCCGCCCCCCTGCAAACCTTTGCACTCACACCACTATGTTATCGCTGCAGCCAGTGGAGACCTAACCTTGCATCTCATGCAAAACCTCCCACGCCTTATCGTTGGTCTGGTAGGTAGGCACTTGCCTGTGACAACAGCCTGAAAGCAATGTAGTACAGACTGTGAAGCATGCCACTGATTTATGCAAGCGCAACATGATGCAGGGTATGTGAACTAACATAATGATGAACAAAGTGCAGGGTCGCTTGGCGCACATTGTTTATGCACCGCTGTGAAATGCGTCAGATTAATTGCACATTGCCGTGGCCTGATGCAGCATGGAGCATGTGATTCTGGTGAGCAGGGCTTATAATGAGATGCAAATATATTAAAATTACTTTCCCAATTTGCCGCGGTGGAAAACGTGGCCCGCCATTGATGGGTGGAGTGCTTATTGCAAACTGGTTACATGATGACAAAATCGATATTTGGCCTTCTCGTGATATTTTCTGATCCTGCCTGCCATGATTGGGGCTGTAAAATCCCCATCTCAGTTTGTTCTTCTGAAAATATTCATTCCGCTCTATTGTAAAGTATTAACTTTTGAATAGTTGCTTTAACTGGGAGTGTGCTCTACATGTTCCTAACTCTGTGGGAGAAATTGGATTGGTGTATATTTTGTGGTCAGCATTGCAGAGATGTCATTTGCTGCTGACCTTGGCTAGTATTGCCCACAAAGATCTAGCAATCACTGTGATTATGAATTTAATGCTCTTATTAATATACAACAGGGTTGTATCTTTTTCAAGCACCTGGACCATTACCATCTGGACCTTATTGCAGTCTTGGTTAATACATGAATGGGAGTTGTTTTCTAGAGGTGAGGTTGGAGTGAATGCACTTGATGTTGTAGCATTCAACTTGCCAAGGAACTCCAGTGAAATTGAATTCAGTTGGGGGAAAACTGAGTATTTGAGTTTGGGAGTTTCAAATTATTTGAACCGTGTTGATTCTTTAAAAACTCACTAGGTAAAGTTTGTGTTTGGTCCAGTTTAGTCAATATCCCTATTGTTAGGCCACTTGGGATCTTTCAGTAGCAAAAGTTATCCTTCACCTAAGAAATTAAATGCTCATTGCTATCACAGTGGCTTTGTATTCCGTTTGTAAGTCACAATTGAATGCAGGTCTGACGCAATGTTTCTACAGTTGCATTACTTACTCCTTGTTTGTTGGGTGATGTACAGTTAAATAGTAGGTAGAGCTGAATAATTCTGTAATGGATTTTCTGTTATTCTTTTAACTAGGATGATTCATTTAAGTAGGCTTCACTGTATCATGATCAGTTCAATTTGTAATGCTTGCTGTTCACGTATCAAAACATCTGTGTTCCAAATAGGTACTGTGGCTTAATGTATGTCATTAGAGCGAGGGCTAGGTAGGAACATCAAAGGGAAATTGATGTAGTTTTAGTGGGACTTGTCAACATAAATTTATAGGCATATTAAGGAAATCATCAAATGACTGTGAGAGTTGTTTACTGGTGGATGATGCCTAATTCAAATGCTTTCTGACAACAACAGCAACTACCCCCCCCCCCCCCCCCCCCCTCCCCTCCCCCCCAACAAAAGTGGAATAATGAAGTATCCGTGGAAACTGTGTAAGCTCAACCATATTTACATAGGTAAGTACAGTTTTAACAAGCAATTCTGACAAATCAGTTGTGGAGCAGTGTTGCGTGTAATTACTTTCACCAAGGGTTTGCCTTTCAAAGCTTAGCCTTAAGTGGCTTGACTTGTATTTCCTTGTCTTTCAGCACCACTATAGGTTTTTGCAGACATGAGAATCAAAGCAACTTCTCGATATTTTGGAAACAGCCAGTTAAGAAAACACAAGCAGCTTCACGCGCAGATTTATGGCAAGTTTTAAATTTGAGTAGTCTTAAAAATTATCAGGAGCAAAAATGGAGAACCAGACTAAAATAGTACTTTGCTCTGGAAAAAAAAAAGTTGAATTCTACTTTTGAAAATATTATGTATCAACTTGGGGGGTTAAATATAGTTGGACAGATGTAATATGTTGCATCAGCAGTGCAGAAATTTTAATTAAGGATGTTTATTTTTAAGTTAAATATGTATTATAACACTCTTTTTGTCCAGAAGACAGTTTGAAATGTATGTTTCTCCTCCGCCACAGCCTAGAATTCCTAAGGACGTCACGTCCGAACCTTCTGATCTGTACTTACAACAATTGTATGCTGTCAGCCAATCAGCCAGCTGTCATTTCCTCACCCAAGAAAATCTTGTTTGGGTAAATTTGTGGGTCCAGTAATTACTCTATTGAGCAGATTTGCCTTTGAAACCTTTCAGATGTTAATGAGAAAAGTAATGTGGAATCTACTAACAAGATCATTTAAAGCATATGAAGGAACTGTTGTCATGAAGAAAGTCATCTAATTATTTATCCAATTATGGTACTTTCCTAGTTAAAGGCAGGTCATTTTATTAAAAAGATTGTGACACTTTTATTTACATTAACTCCCTCCTTAGCAGATAATCGTCCTTTCTAATTAGTAAGTTTATGGTGAAAAGAAGTCACTTGCTGAAAGTAAAGACTAGAATTGGGATGGTCTAGCACAGTGTTCTTCAAACGTTTTTCCAGGGATCCATTTTTACCAACCTTCGGGACCCAACCTGGCCGACCTTCATGACCCGCGCAGGCCGACCTTCGCGACCCACCACCTTGTTTGCTGCTGACATAAATGGAGGAAATGGTTTTGGGTCCTCATACACGCTCCTCCAATGGAACCTGTTGGATGAAGGTGAAGCCTCCAGGTGTTGGAAAGTATGGAGTCTCCATCTGTCTAAAGTTCTGCATATTTTTCCGGTAAAATGTTTTCAAACCCCCCCCCCCCCCCCCCCAACCCCCACCCCCACCCCCGAACTTGTACTATAAAATAAAAATTAAATGAATAAAATAAATGAATAAACCCCCCCGCCCCCGAACGTATGAAACAAAAAGCTGTGATCGTTTAAAAAAAAACAAGAGGCCGCACTGCGCATGTTCCGCGCAGATTTGCGCAATTGGGAGCGCCGGGACGGACCTTCTCCGTGACCCTCCCAACACCCACTCGCGGGTCGCGCCCCCGAGTTTGACAATGCCTGGTCTAGCAAGGTAATACTTGATTTTTAGTTGAAATGAAAAGCCTCAAAAGCTAAAATCATTATATCCAAATAAAAAATGCCTCTATAGTGTAGGTTTTATTTTTGCAATTGTAATTTTATTGATTCCAATCAAGAAAAAATAGGCAAAGTTTTTAAGGTGCTTTATAGTATTGTGGGCAGACAATAGAAACATTTCAAAAATTGCACCGTTAATCTAAAGGGAGCCCTTCATATAGGTAATGGGGATATGTTACCTTGTGCAGGTTGAGCACTAAATTACCTTGCCAACCATTCAGAAATTGTACTTAAAAAGGACAGTTGGTTTTGAAGAAAAATCCTTCCTCAAAGTATCTTATTGGTTCTGTCATTCAAAAGCTCTCTCACAGTCCGAAGATGTGCAGGTTAGATGGTTTGGCATGCTAAATTGCCCCTTAGTTTCCAAAGTTGTGCAGGTTTGGTGGGGTTACGGGGATGGAACACGTATGGGGATGGGTCTAGGTAGGGTGCACTTTCAGAGGGTCGTTGCAGACTCGATGGGCCAAATGGACTCCTTCAGCATGTAGGAATTCGATAGTTCTATGATACATTACCTCCTTAAATTAATATCATTGTTCTATATGGTTGGGGGAAGAAAATACCATGAATATAAAGCACCCCACTTATTTTGAACATTTATTTATCAAGACAAAACTTTTCTAATGGAAATATTTCACTTTGTTGAAGATCAAAACAATCAAAACAGCCTCACAGCAGTCCTGCCTCCTCCAGGGACCCAGGTTCAATTCCTGCCTCAGGTGACTGTATGTGTGGAGTTTGCACTTTCTCCCCGTGTCTGCATGGGTTTCCTCCTGGCGCTCCGGTTTCCTCCCACAGTCCAAAGATGGGCAGGTCAAGTGGATTGGCTGTGATAAATTGCCCCTTAATGTCCTAAAGGTTCGGTAGGATTACGGAGTTACAGAGTAGGATGGAGGCAGCGTGGGCTTCAGTAGGGTGATTTTTCCAAGGGCCGGTGCAGACTCGATGGGCCAAATGGCCTCCTTCTGCACTGTAGGGATTCTATTCTATTCATTCCCTTAAGCAGAGAACATTCAGTTGAACGGATGAATCCAAAGGGCACTCTCCACCTGGCCTACCATTACAATGATTAAAGATCAACCTGTTTTCTTGGAGAAAACAACTAAAATATAAAATCACATTAAAGTTCATAATCTTTGTAACATACAGTTTTTTTAAAAAGAGGGCACGTGACTCTTGCACTGCCTAAAAAGTAAAGGCAGAATACAGCTGATACTGATGTAACCAGTACTCTTGTACAACTGGAAAATCATTTTTCTATATTTTTAAAAGCCATTTTCAGTCATTTACAATCTGGTTCCTCACAGACAATGGCTTGACACTGATTTTAAATGCTTTTTTTTTGACAAACCCATTTTAGTTGTAATGATCAAATTTTACCAAGTTATTTCTTTTAAATACACTAAGCAATACTTTATTAATTATATGTAAAAATTCTGCATAATTGCACTAGTTTATGACAGATTTTGTCTTCAGCAATAAAGAAGTTCGAGCAGAAACTCTGAGACAAGGTGGGTGGGATAAAAGAACACTTCAAAAATGGGTACAATTTGTAATGGAATCACTGATCGTCGTCAAAGCGGAAACTGTACCCACGGCCTGGTGTACAAAATAGGAGAGGTAAGAGAGTTAATTGATCTCAGTCAGTGCAGTGGTGGGGCTCACTGACTGGCCTTGGTGCTCAAGGACTGTGGGGGAATAAAATCAGCCAGGATTTGTGCTTCCATCCAGTGAACCCCACTTGAAAATGCACATGCAGATATAACTTGCCAATACTCTGTGTAGGCTCATGCTTAGCCCAGAAGGCTGTCAATGTTTATAGAATCATGCTGCAATGTGAGTCAGCGCACTTAGGAAATATGGAGAAATGCTTTTCAAAGGCATTCTAATTTGGAAAGTAAAGACAAATTAGTGTGTGGATGACTCCCTGATTAACAATGAAAAATTAACACTTGTAGATTTGCATGCTCTTCAATGTATGTTTTATTTTGCCATTCTGGTGGAGAATTCTACTGCATTAAGGCTGTCCATTTTGCACTCTCTTCAAAATTGGCAAGCTAAAATTTTGGCGTGGAAGCTGTTTTGAGTAATGACAAATGCAGAATTTAAGCTGTGAATATCTGCTTGTGCACTTTTACTTTCGCTACCCAATTACTTCACCACCAAGTCGCAAATTAGATTGCACTCCACCCTGTTACCAAAGTTTAGCAAACATTTCAGATTGCCAAAAAATATGGTGAAAATTTGCAAAGCTTTGGGTGCGAATCAAACATAAATGAAATCATGGCCCTGATCTTCTGTTCTCCAGAAGGCCATACTCCGACCAAGGCTCCCTGGATGATGCCCCATATGTCCTCATGTCAGGACTGCACGGGAATTGCCTGGGAAGTTTCAACTTCATTTTAGGAAGGATGTGGAAGCTTTGGAAAAGGTGCAAAGGAGATTTACCAGGATGTTGCCTGGAATGGAGAGTAGATCTTACGAGGAAAGGTTGAGGGTGCTAGGCCTTTTCTCAGAACGAAGAAGGATGAGGCGACTTGATAGAGGTTTATAAGATGATCAGGGGAATAGATAGAGTAGACAGTCAGACTTTATCCCCTGGTGAAACAAACCATTACAAGGGGACATAAATTTAAGGTGAATGGTGGAAGATATAGGGGGGATGTCAGAGGTAGGTTCTTTACCCAAAGAGTAGTGGGGGTATGGAATGCACTGCCTGTGGAAGCAGTTGAGTCGGAAACATTAGGGACCTTCAAGCAGCTATTGGATAGGTAAATGGATTACGGTAGAATGATGGGGTGTAGATTAATTTGTTCTTAATCTCGGACAAAAGTTCAGCACAACATCGTGGGCCAAAGGGCCTGCTCTGTGCTGTATTTTTCTATGTTCTATGTTCAGCTGGGTAATTATCCTGCCTCTGGAACAAATACATAAACATAGGAATGAGGAACAGGAGTAGGCCACTCTGACCCTCAAACCTGCACCACCATTCAGTAAGATCATGGCTGATCTGATTGTGACCTTAAATTCACATTCCTGCCTATTCCCAGTAACCATTCACCCATTGATTATCGAAAATCTATCTTGCTGAGCCTTAAAATATTCACTGGCTCTGTTTCCACTGCCTTTTCTGGAAGAAATTTCCAAAGACTCTCGACCCTCTGTTCTAAGTGGGTGACACCTTATTTTTAAACAGTGACACTTAGTGCTAGATTCTCCCACAAGAAGAAAATCCTGTCCACATCCACCCTGTCAATACTCCTTAAGGACCTTTTTAATGGAGGTAATCTTTTAATTTCCTTTTGTTTAAGTGCCGTCTCGGGCTGGAAAAGTGGAGGGTACCGCCGGCGGCATTGCCTGATTTTCCAACTGTATTTTTAAACTCACTGACAAAAAGAAAAGGGAAGCGGTCGGTCCCATAATGTCACGGTTGTGGGACAGACTCTGATTGAGCCCACCCGCCTTCAACTTGACTTTTTAAAACAGCATCTGATTTATTTTTAAAATGGAGACCAGGCCCCAGACAGTGTCAGTGGGCATTGCCTGGGCATGACTCCCCCTTAGGCCTGTACCTATCTGTGTGCCTCCAGCGGGTTCTGATCAGGTGGACGTTGTAGGAGATCTCTCATGAGGTGCATCAGTGTGCCTTCATGCTAATGAGGGGGGGACACACGCAAAGGCCTGAAAATGTTATTTAAATTTATGCAAATGGAGATTCCGACTGTTACATCATTGACAGGGGTGGGGGACTATCAATTGGGGAAATCTCACCAGCATAAAAGCCGTTTTGGGAGTGGAAAATCCCTTCCTATGTGTTTCAAAAAGATTGCGTCTTACTTTTCTAAACTCAACTGGATACCAATCCAGCCTATCCAACCTTTCTACGTAACACAACCCACCCAGCATTAGTCCAGTAAACCACCTTTAAATTGCTTCCAATATATTTGTATCCTTCCTTAAGGATGGAGACTATATTGTACACAGTACTCCTGATGTGGCCTTGCCAGTGTCTTGTACAGCTGAAGCATAATCTCCCTATTCTTGTAATAAATTCCCCTTGCAATAAACAATAACATCCTGTTAGCTTTCTTAATTACTTGCTCTACCTGCAAACTAGCCTTTTGTGATTCTTGCACCAGGATACCCAGATCCCTTTGAATTTCAGAACCCTCTCACCAATTTAGATAATATGCTTGTTTTATTCTTCCTGCCAAAATTGCCAGTTTCACATTTTCCCACATTATACTCCATTTTTGCAAGATCTTTGACCACTCACTTGACCTATCTATGTCCCTTTGTAACCTCCCTTATGTCCTCTTCACAACTCGCTTTCCTATCTATCTGTGTGTCATCCGCAAATCTATCAACCGTACCTTTAGTCCCTTCATCCAAGTCATTTATATAAATAATTTGTGACCCCAGCACTGATCCCTGTGGCACACCATTTGTTTGTTACATTCTTTCCACCAGATAAAGACCCATATCTGCCAACTGTTTCCTGTTTGCTAGTCAATCTTATATCCATGCCTGTATGTCACCCCCTACACCATGAGCTTTTATTTTCTGCAGTAACTTTAATGTGGCACCTTACCAAATGCCTTCTGGTATTCCAAGTAAAGACAATTAACCAGTTTCCCTTTATCCACAGCACATGTCACTCCTTCAAAGAACGCCAATAAATTGGTTAAACATAATTTTCTTTCACCAAACTCTTTTGTCTTTGCCTGATTACCTCGACTTTTTCTAAGTACCTTGCCTTAACATCTTTAGAAATAGGTTCTAACATTTTCCCTGTGATTGACAGATGTTAAGCCATGTTAAGATTTGAATCAGAGACTTCAGATGGTTCCAACTCTCAACTTAGAACGATTAAAACAAAACCATTTCTAAATCCTGGATGATTATGGTACCGACGCCGCCTGTCATTTTTGATTACTTTTTCTTAATTGAGTTGCAAAGTAGAGTGCTTTGTAATAGTGGACCACTCCATCTCAAGAAATGGCAGCACAATTCTTTCTTGCTCTTGGATTTTTACTTTGTCTCTGTCATGTGACAGGAAATGGCACAGATAGATACTGCAGTATCATAGGCCTGAATTCTACTGATGAGGCAGATGACCTTGGGTTGGGGAGATATATGGGTTGGTGACACCCACGTTGGATGGTAGAACATCCTCCACAGGTTTATCAGGAAGATAAATTAAGGGCCGGCAGACACGCGAACTGGCCAATTAATGGTGACAGGCAGGTTTTGGTGCCAGCAGCTTGCATGGCAGCTCCATTTTTAAAGGCACATGTGCAAGAGACAGGCAGGATGAAGATAAAGGCTAAAGGGAAGGTTCTGCAGTAGTCCGGGCTTTGGAAGAATGACTGTAGAACAAGAAAGAGTCATTCCATAATTTAGTGGCACCTCCCAGGAGGCACCTTTGCAAGCACAGAAAAAGGAGAGGTGTCCTGGTTCCAACAGACCAGGTAAGAGACTGCAACGTCTGATGAAAAAAGTATGGCAGGAAATGGCAGACTGAATAGCTGGGTGTTTGTTGCATGAACCTGGATCCAGTGCAAGAATAGATTTTGTGTATGATTTGCTGTGGACTGTAAACATGAGGTTCATTTAGAGTTCCAAGCTGGAAATTAGCATGCATCAAAAGGTGCTCATGACATGTGAGGTCCGGTCGTAGACCTATGTATGGGGAAACATAAGGCAGCAATGTCTTCTGTAATGGGCCAGGGTTTAGAGAACACCAAAGTGTATCATGGAGTTCACCTGACCCACAACTTTTAATAGATTGTGGTATGGGGAGCACAAGGGCCTACTTGTGTGATGCAACAGAGATCTAAAGTACTTTGAAAACAAAACCATGTATATTTATGAATCCAGTTAACACTTTATAAACCCACAGTAAACCTCTTAACAACTATCAACACCAATAATCCCCACAGATACAATATTCTATAAGTAACCCTTCATAACTTTCCTAACAACATCCACAAGACCAAAATACCCTTTTTACAGAAAGACAGCAGGTTACATTCTCTACAGAAATGGGTATTACTTTGAAATCCTCAAATGATCTGGAGACAGTCTTTAGATTGGAGAGAGAGATCAATATACAGCTGCTTTGCCTGCAGCTATCCAGCTCTAAAAACAAAATTAAAACACACTGTTGCTGCCTGCTCAAAAACTAAAGTGAAAGACAGACAGCCCAGCTCCACCCACACTCTGACATCACTGCAGCTATTTGATAAACACCCATTTCTTAAAGGTATATCCGCTAAAGCTATTTGATAAACACACAGTTCTTAAAGGTACTCTCACATGACACCTCATTGAGGTACCCAATTCAAGCATACCTGAACCCCAGGGTACGGTGATGGGTGAATACTGCACTGAGATGGTTGAATGGCCACTTTGCCACGCCATCCCACTGGCTTGCTGCAGAACATTGACCGTACTCTGAGTGACTAGCGTGGCTGGGCCTTGAAACATGAGCATCACTGTGTATGTCTGTGCTTGCAGGAGAAGCACCTTCATAATACCAAGAAGCATTAACAAACCAGTGGTGGAGTGCTTTTAATTGCCATGGTGACACTAGTGGAGGAGGAGGTCATAATTGGATGTGTCGTGACAGGGCAGTCTCTCACTTAGGGCGAGCCAGGTATGGGAGCTATCATTTGCTTGACCATGCATGAGCTGTGGCACCTAAGTGGGCCTTTAACACTATTGGAAGCTCCTAACCAAAGAGAGTCTTGCTGAAGGAGCGGCTGTTTCACCTATTCATGTTTCTCCTACATGCATAGCAGCAGATTAAGAACAGACCAGGGCTCCTGCTACATTGGAAGCTCAGAGGATGCAATGCCATCTCAATACACCTTATTCCAGCACCACGTCCACCAGGGCAGATGCGCTCCCATCGGCATGCTTTGTGCTACCCTTTCTGTATGAGCAACAATCTGGTGAGCACTGAATAGATGTGCATGGAAAGATAAAGGAGGCAGTAACAGCTGTGGTCACTCCCCATGCAAATGGTGAACCAGCAGAGGTGTCAAATCTATGAACATCTGTCAGAGTTTGTGGAGGCAACGCTGTTCCATGTACAGATAATGTGTTATGGGCCAAGGCTTAGAGAACCCCAAAGTGTATCATGGAGTTCACCTGACCCACAACTTTTAATAGATTGTGGTATGGGGAGCACACGGCCCACTCTACAGGTGTGGTACAGCAGAAAAGGACAAGTATTTTTTAAAACAAAACAATGTTTATTCTATGAACGCAAGTTAACCTTTTTTAAAACAAACAGTGAACATCTAAGCAACCATTAATTCAAATACAACCCCAAAGATCGCAACCCTAAGTAACCCTGTAAGCTGTCCTTTTAACATCCAAAAGATTTAACAAACTTTCAAACAGGAGCACATTAGGTTTACATTCCATACTGAGACTTTTTACAATTCTGGGTTCACCAAATTATCCATAGATAGTCTTTGGATGGCAAAGATCAACCGTACAGCTCTTTGTTAAAATTCAGCTCACTCAAAAACACAGACACGCCCAAGCTTTTCTAAAACTGAAACCAAAATCCAGAAGTAGAGCTCAGCTACACCCACAGTCTGACATCACTCCAGTAACATGAGCAGCTCCATTTCTTAAAGGTACATTTCTTAAACACCCATTTCTTAAAGATACTCTCACATGACACCTCCCCCCAAGAAAAAAAATAAACCATCAATTTCAAGATGGTTTCATTTTTCGCTTTTGCACTATCCTTTAAGAAATGCACACAGTAAATATACTTGTTTGTTTCAAAAAACAACACTCGCACACAGGTATAATAATATAGTCCATTTTTCCCGTGCTTCTTCCTCCAACTGAAATCCTTCATGATTGATAGTCTCTTTGAACAAGAAGGTTTCTGCACGATCCGTCCATTTCTCTATGCCTCAGCATTTCTCTTTAAAGTCAGATACTTTAGTTCAATCTGATCACAGATGTCCTTGCAATTCTCCAACACAGGAGCACTCATTATCATAGTTTTCAGGCAGTTAAATGCTTGTTGAAAGTCCGCTGTCTCCTGAAATTTTCAACGTTTCTTAAGCAGTTCGATCAGTGGAGCAATCACGCTACAAAACATTTGCACAAATATTCGATCAAATCCACTCATGCCAAGAAATCGCATTATTTCCCTTCGTCTTGAGGGTATCGGAAACTCCTCAAGGAAAGTGATTTGGGCTTTTCCAAATTCACTTTTGGCTAGGTTTATCACCAAACCTGCCTCCTGAAGTCGATCGAATAACTGCATCAGATGTTTTAAATGGTCTTTCCATGTCTGGCGGAAAATTACCAGATCGTCGATGTATACCGCACAATTGGGTAATCCTGAAACGACTGTGTTAGTTAACCGTTGAAATGAGGCTGGGGTGTTTTCCATGCCAAATGGCATAACTTTGAATTGGTATATACCATCTGGAGTCACAAAAGCTGAAATCTCCTTCGCCCTTTCGGATAAAGGTTCCTGCCAGTAACCTTTAAGTAAATCCAATTTGGAAATAAAAGTGGACTGTCCCACTTTCTCAATGCAATCCTCCAAACGTGGGATAGGATAAGAGTCCGTTCTTGTAACTGCATTAACCTTTCTATAGTCCACAAACAACCGTTGGGTACTGTCTGGTTTAGGTACCATCACTATGGGTGAGCTTCATTGGCTGCAACCCACTTCAATTGTGCCATTTTTAAGCATACTTTCAATCTCTTTGTTAACCAGTGCCAATTTTAAAGGATTACGTCTGTATGGATGTTGTTTGATTGGAACAGCATTTCCCACATCTACATCATGTATAGCCATTTTAGTACTTCCCAATTTATCTCCACAAACGTGCCCATGTGATATCAATAACTCTTTCAGGTCAGTTTGTTTTTCTTCTGGAAGATAACTCAACAATGTTTCCCAATTTTTAAAAACATCCTCGTTTTCCAATTTACTTTGAGGTATGTCAAATTCACAGTCATCTGGATTTGGTTCATCACTTTGAGTTAGAATCATTAAAACCTCCTCCTTTTTCTCTCCTTCCCTTTCAAAGTACCCTTTAAGCATATTCACATGACACACTCAGTGATTCTTCCTTCTATCTAATTTTTTTACCACATAATTCATCTCACTTAATTTCCTTTCAATCTGATAAGGTCCAAAAAACCTAGCTTTTAAAGGTTCACCTCCCACTGGTAAGAATACTAAAACTTTAGCTCCACTGGCAATACTGCGAACTTTGGAATTCTTGTCCGCTACCCATTTCATCACATTTTGTGCAATTTTTAAATGTTGTCTAGCCAATTCACCTGCTCTATTTAATCGTTCCCTAAAATTTGACGCGTAATCCAATAATGTAATTTCCGATTTCTCACTCACCAATTTTTCCTGAATCAATTTAAGTGGTCCTCTTACCTCATGACCAAAAATTAGTTCAAAAGGACTAAATTTGGTTGACTCATTAGGTGCATCCCTAATTGCAAACAGTACGAATGGAATTCCTTTATCCCAATCCTCTGGATAATCTTGACAATAAGCCCTCAACATTGTCTTTAATGTCTGATGCCACCTTTCTAACGCTCCCTACGATGCTGGATGGTACGCAGTTGTTTTATATTGTTTTCTTCCTAAGCTATCCATAACTTCTTTGAATAACCTTGAGGTAAAATTTGATCCTTGATCTGATTGTATTTCTGTGGGTAGTCCATATCTAGTAAAGAATTTAAGCAACTCCTCCACAATCTTTTTAGCTGTAATAGTATGTACTGGAATGGCCTCTGGAAACCTAGAAGACACATCCATTATGGTCAAAAGATATTGATTCCCAATTTTTGTTTTAGGAAGCGGTCCTATGCAATCAATTAGGACCCTTGTAAAAGGTTCCTCAAATGCTGGAATGGGTATTAAGGGCACTGGTTTTATCACTGCTTGAGGTTTCCCTATCACTTGACATGTGTGACATGATTGACAAAATTTAACGACATCTTTATGTAGTCCAGGCCAATAAAAATGTTTCTGGATTTTAGCTTGAGTTTTCCTCATCTCCAAATGACCTCCCGCTGGTACCTCATGTGCAACTCGCAACACCTCCTTTCGATACTCTACCGGCAATACTACTTGATGAACTTCTGCCCACTTTTCATCCGCCTGCATATGTAAAGGTCTCCATTTTCTCATCAAGACATCACTTTTACGGTAATAACACTCTGGTATACACTCAGATTCCTCTTCCGTGTATGCTTTCTGATACATCCGTTTTATTTTATATCTTTCTGTTGTAACTCCGACAATTTTCCTTAACTAAAAGTATCTGCCTCGTCCTCCACCTGTTCTTGTTCTTTTTCAACCATCTGACCAAAAATTGTTTCTGATAATTGCAATTCCACTTCATCTTCACTCTTTGATTTCTCCTCTTGTCTTAACCTGTGACTTTGCGACCTTGTTACTACACAATCTGGAAAAATCCCAGGATATTCGTCCTTCAACACTTCAGTTGTCTGATTTTCCACTGGCTTATCAACCACAGTAGGCTTCACTCCCACTTGCGATCCAGCTATATCATTACCCAAGATAAACTGTATTCCTGGACAAAATAGTTTCTCTATTACTCCTACTACCACTTCACCACTCTTCACTGGACTTTCCAACCTTACCTTAGAGAATTGAACACTACTGCTCTCACCCTGAATTTCACATATTACCACCTTTTCTGGCAACATTCTTCCCAAACTACATAAGTCCTCATCTCTTACCATTCTCCATATACACAGGATCTGCTCAGACGAGGAGGAGCGTAACAGACATCTACAGACGTTGAAAGATGCCCTCATACGAACGGGATATGGCACTCGACTCATCGGTCGACAGTTCCAACGCGCCACAGCGAAAAACCGCACCGACCTCCTCAGAAGACAAACATGGGACACAACCGACAGAATACCCTTCGTCTTCCAGTACTTCCCCGGAGCGGAGAAACTACGTCATCTTCTTCATAGCCTTCAACACGTCATTGATGATGAACATCTTGCCAAGATCATCCCCACATCCCCACTACTTGCCTTCAAACAACCGCGCAACCTCAAACAAACCATTGTTTGCAGCAAACTACCCAGTCTTCAGAACAGTGACCACAACATCACACAACCCTGCCATGGCAATCTCTGCAAGACGTGCCAGATCATCGACATGGATACCACTATTACACATGAGAACACCACCCACCAGGTACGTGGTACATACTCGTGCGACTCGGCCAACGTTGTCTACCTCATACGCTGCAGGAAAGGATGTCCTGAAGCGTGGTACATTGGCGAGACCATGCAGACGCTGCGACAACGAATCAACGGACATCACGCGACAATCACCAGGCAGGAATGTTCCCTTCCAGTCGAGGAACACTTCAGCAGTCAAGGGCATTCAGCCTCCGATCTCCAGGTAAGCGTTCTCCAAGGTGGCCTTCAGGATGCGCGACAACGCAGAATCGCCGAGCAGAAACTTATAGCCAAGTTCCGCACACATGAGTACGGCCTCAACCGGACCTGGGATTCATGTTGCATTACATTCATCCCCCACCGTCTGGTCTGCGAAATCCTACCAACTGTCCTGGCTTGACACAATGCACACCTCTTTAACCCGGGGTTACCCCATCTCTGGATCTGTAAAGATTTAATCACCTGCTAATGGTCGCATTCCAAGCATTGTTTGGCATCTTTGAATTTGTCTATATATATATATATATGTATATATATATATATGTTTCTGGAACATACCTCTTCATTCACCTGAGGAGGGAGCAGTGCTCCGAAAGCTAGTGACATCGAAACAAACCTGTTGGACTTTAACCTGGTGTTGTAAAACTTTGTACTGTACTTACCATTAAAGATTGGCGAGCTCCCGTATCTCTTAAAATTGTGACTTCTTTACCTGCTCCTCCTGATACACATGAGTAAACTTTACCCACACAAGTAAATTCTTTAAAGACATCTGGCACCTTCTTGTCAATCGCCTCTTGATCAGGCTGTGCAATCTTTTGCACCGCCTTCGCTTCACTTGGGCTTTCCTTTACCACTTTAACAAACCCCACTGTCTTATCCTGTTTTACCACATCAGCCTTCCCAGTGCTTTTCTTCAACCACCAACACTGTGACTTTACATGGCCTAGTTTATTACAGTGAAAACATTTGAAAGTTTCCATCTCTTTTCCACCCTCCTGGATTTCTTTTTTAATCTGTGGTACAATCTCCTTATTATCTCCCATCAGATCACCTTTGCCTCTGCCACTTGAATATTTCTCATGTCCCCAGTTTCTATCCCTCACATGCTGAAACTGATGTCGGAAACCAAGCTTTGATTTATGAACTAATTCATGATCATCTGCCATTTCGGCTGCTAATCTCGCAGTTTTACCCCTCTGCTCTTCCACATGAGTTCTCACGACATCAGGAATTGAATTTTTAAACTCCTCCAAAAGTATAATTTCTCTGAGAGCTTCATATGTTTGGTCTATTTTCAAAGCCCTTATCCACTTATCAAAATTTCTCTGTTTGAGCCGTTCAAACTCCATGTATGTTTGACCAAATTCTTTCCTTAGATTTCTAAACCTTTGTCTGTAAGCTTCAGTCAGTAATTCATATGCAACTAAGATGGATTTTTTCACCTCCTCATACGTCTCAGATACCTCCTCCGGTAATGATGCAAACACTTCACTAGCCCTACCTACCAGCTTTGTTTGAATTTGTAATACCCACATGTCCTGTGGCCATTTCATTTGTTTAGCTACCTTCTCAAATGAAATGAAAAAGGCTTCTACCTCCTTCTTGTCAAACCTTGGCAATGCTTCCACATATTTAAATAGATCCCCACCTCACCTTCGAATATGATGCTCTTTCTCCCTCTCCTCATCACTATCATCCAACTGTATGTTTCCTTTTACATCTGCCAATTTTAACTGACTGTTATGTTTCATAGCCATTTTCTGAAATTCAAACTCTCTATCTTTTTCCCTTTCCTCTCCATCTCTTTCTTTTTGTTCTGCTAGGGCTATTCTTTCTTTGTTTCTTTCTTCTCGCTCCTTTTCGTTTTCCCCGAACTGTATCTCCCTCGCTCTTTCTTTTTCTCTCATTGCATATTCAAGCTGCTTTAATTTTTTTTCATGTTCATGTTGCTTCATCTGCAACTGGATCTTTGCCACTTCTAATGAGTCAGACTGTATCTCAGGCAACTTTAAATGCTTAGCTACCGCCATAATGACCTCATCTTTTTGCATTTTGTCATAACTGCAATGTTTTTGCCAAATCTAATACTCTGCTTTTAGTCTCTGTCCATAAGGTACTGCATGTGACCGTCTCCACCCCAAAAACTTCAGAGCCTCTGAAAGAGCCATTGTCCACAACACACTCCCCACTTAAACTAAAATACCACACCTGAAATGCAACCACAATATGCTCACCCCTCACTGTCTTTAGGATCACTAAGCCAATCCAATAGATAGACTTTTATCCCCCTCGAGCCCCCAATTGTTATGGGCCAGGGTTTAGAGAACCCCAAAGTGTATCATGGAGTTCACCTGACCCACAACTTTTAATAGATTGTGGTATGGGGAGCACACGGCCCACTCTACAAGTGTGGTACAGCAGAAAAGGACAAGTATTTTTTAAAACAAAACAATGTTTATTCTATGAACTCAAGTTAACCTTTTTTAAACAAACAGTGAACATCTAAGCAACCATTAATTAAAATACAACCCCAAAGACTACAACCCTAAGTAACCCTGTAAGCTGTCCTTTTAACATCCAAAAGACTTAACAAACCTTCAAACAGGAGCACATTAGGTTTACATTCAATACTGAGACCTTTTACAATTCTGGGTTCACCAAATTATCCATTGATAGTCTTTGGATGGCAGAGATCAACCGTACAGCTCTTTGTTAAAATTCAGATGCAGCTCACTGAAAAACACAGACACACCCAACCAAGCTTTTCTCAAACTGAAACCAAAAAGCAGAAGTAGAGCTTAGCTCCACCCACACTCTGACATCACTCCAGTAACATGAGCAGCTCCATTTCTTAAAGGTACATTTCTTAAACACCCATTTCTTAAAACTACTCTCACATGACAAATGGAAGAGGCCATCCATGTCATAAGTGGGTCATATCTCTGGCAATTTAAATGTGTGATGTCCTCTGTTGGGAGAATAGCAAACCTGGAGAGATATATGGAACATAAAGTAGATGCAGGAGCTGCATCCAGATCGCCATAGCGTGGCCTCATCCATGACGTGGAGTGATGGATGGGTAAGATGGGCGAGCCCTGCATCTACCCATTGCCAAGAACTGAACCTGGCAGCCAGAAGACTCGGTTAGAGCCATTTGATGCAAGAAATGCAACAACGTTTCCCCCACATCCACTCCAGGCACAGGGGGAGCACCCATCGAAGTTGACCTTAAGCATGTAAAGTTATCAAAAAACACTTGGAATTTCACTGGGTGATAATTTGTTAGCTGCACAAGTCTTTAATGAGAGTTAAAAGTCATTCACTGTACAATGATGTGTATTTATTTTTATGCAGCAGTTGATAGTGACCAGATATAGAATCAAAAAGATGGATGCTCTGTAAAAGTGAATGCCATATGAGTGTCTGCATTGACCGTCAACCTTGGCATATAGTGCTGACAGGTATAGTGAGATGTTAACAGTCCCTTATAAAAGGTCAGCATGGCTACCTCCCAGAAAAAACTTTTGTTTGGTGGTCTCATGTGAAGTGTCTGCCGATTAGAAAATCGCAATTCTCCCTGCCAAGCAGGTCACTGTCCAGTGAGCTGGGCCCATGGTGCCATCTTAATTGCTGGCACCTGGTCAAGTGCTTGATGCTCCTCCTCCTCCTCTGAGGATGTGGCACATTCATGTCTTCCTCTGGCTCCGGTTCTACTCCTCTCTGCACAACCTGGTGTTCCAATGTGCAACAGATGACAAGGATGCAGAATGTCCTTGAGGTTGCATATTGTAGGGCTCACTCAGATCTAGCAAGGCATTTAACCCTCATCTTCAAAAAGCCAATGGCCTGTTTGATGGTGGCCCTTGAAATCCTATGGCAGTGGCTGGATGTGCCATCAGCTGTGTGTTGGGGTTGCTTACAAGGCCAGCATCGTGGGTTCAATTCCCGTACCGGCCTCCCAGAACAGGCGCCCGGAGTGTGGCGACTAGGGGCTTTTTACAGTAACTTCATTGAAGCCTACTTGTGACAATAAGCGATTATTATTATTATTACAGGGGTCAGAAGCCCATACTTCAGTACATACCCCTTGTCTCCCAGGATCCAGCTACAAAATGCATTTGGGTGACCTGTAGAGCTCAGGCAATTGAGACTGTGCTAAGGATGTTGGGGTCGTGGCAATGTCCCGGAAACATGATCTATTTATGGTGGTCTCCAATGACTTCAACACTGAGGGAGTGGAATCACTTTCTGTTCACAAAGGCACCTGGCTTGTCTGAGGCCGAATTAATGGCCAGGTGCGGTCAATGACCCCTGCTCCAGGGAAAGGCTAACCAAAGGCCCCTGACTGGCCTGGTAGTGAACTTGATATGTTGGCTGTCTCCAGCATAACCGTGCACGGCACCCATGACCTTTAAGCAGCATGACTGCGAGATAACCACGTAAGATTTCAAGATGATCCTGGAGTGAACCACGGGGGAAAATATTGAGTGCCACTGTCACCTTTTAATGCTACAGGCATTGAGTAGTTTTCTTTTTCTGTTGGCATCGTATCTTGCTCCAGAACGCCCACAACTCCACCTGCATCTTCCTGAGGTTTTCATGGACATTGGTGCTCTGACATTTTGATGAAGCTGAGCCAGGTAGCTTGTCCATGTCCAAGGGCTTCCCCAACCCATTAAAGCTCCACTGGCTTCCGCACAGTTGCATCCCCAACTCTATGCCACTCTCCTCACTGTTCTGTCCTGGCTCTCTTGCAAGACTCAAACTTCTCCAAGTCCCTGCTAAATTTTTCCTAATTTTTTTTTGTTGAAAAACTCACCCAGCACAGACATTAAACAGACTGACCTGCAGCTACAAGGAATGTCCTTGCACCCTTTCTTGAACAAGGGTGTCATATTTGCCATTCTCCAATCAGCTCGCAGCTCCCCCAGATTATGACAAGCCCATCTGCAAATTTCACCCGTATTTTCCTTAACAACATGGGGTGCAAGCCCAGGTCCAAGTACCAGGTCCAGGTGACTTAGGCCAGATGTACTGGAAAAGCTGGCTATCCTTAGCATGTTATCAGTTTTTACCCCATCTATTGGCAAACCTCTCGTCTTCTACTGATACTTTGTCAGCATCCTATTCCTTCGTAAACATCAATTACAAAGTACTCATTAAAAATTCAGCCTTGCTCTGTGCCTCTAAACCATGCATCACCAGCTTTGCTGTTGATAGGCTCCAACACTCCTTCACTGTTTACTAATTACATGCCAGTAGAAGATTTTTGTTTTGCCTTTTATGTTGACTGCCACTCTATTCTCATATCCTTTCTTTGCCAGTTTGCTTCTTCACTTCTCCCTGAACTTATCACATTTCACCTGGTTCTTGTTCGAAGTTGTCACCTTGGATTGGATTTGGATTGGATTTGTTTATTGTCACATGTACCGAGGTACAGTGAAAAGTATTTTTCTGCGAGCAGCTCAACAGATCATTAAGTACATGAGAAGAAAAGGGAATAAAAGAAAATACATAATCGGGCAACACAACATCTACAATGTAACTACATAACACTGGCATCGGATGAAGCATACAGGGGGTGTAGTGTTAATGAGGTCAGTCCATGTGAGGGTCATTTAGGAGTCTGGTGACAGTGGGGAAGAAGCTGTTTTTGAGTCTGTCCGTGCTCGGACTTCTGTGTCTCCTGCCCGATGGAAGAAGTTGGAAGAGTGAGTAAGCTGGGTGGGAGGGATCTTTGATTATGCTGCCCGCTTTCCCCAGGCAGCGGGAGGTGTAGATGGAGTCAATGGATGGGAGGCAGGTTCGTGTGATGGACTGGGCGGTGTTCACGACTCTCTGAAGTTTCTTGCGATCCTGGGCCGAGCAGTTGCCATACCAGGCTGTAATGCTGATGATAGGATGCTTTCTATGGTGCATCTGTAAAAGTTGGTAAGGGTCAATGTGGACATGCTGAATTTCCTTAGTTTCCTGAGGAAGTATAGGCGCTGTTGTGCTTTCGTGGTGGTAGCGTCGACGTGGGTGGACCAGGACAGATTTTTGGAGATGTGCACCCCTAGGAATTTGAAACTGCTAACCATCTCCACCTCGGCCCCGTTGATGCTGACAGGGGTGTGTACAGTACTTTGCTTCCTGAAGTCAATTACCAGCTCTTTAGTTTTGCTGGCATTGAGGGAGAGATTGTTGTCACTACACCACTCCACTAGGTTCTCTATCTCCCTCCTGTATTCGGACATGTGACATGCAACTTTTTTTTTTTTGTTTCATCATATTTTCTAACTCCTTGATCATCCAAGAAGCACTGGCTTTGGTTTCTTTACCTTTCTCTCTTGTTGGAATGTACCTAGCTTGTACCTGTAACATCTCTTCTGTAAAGATCATTCATTATTTTGCTGCAATTTTTCCTGTCAAACCTGGTTCCATTTTACCTTGGCTAGATCCCTTTTGAACTGACTGAAATTATTCCTCTTCCAATTTAGAAGTTCTTCTTTGATTTGTTCAGTGATTTATTTTCCATTACGGTATCAGGATCAGTCCTTCCTGAGTGTTTTTCCACTTGGCCCACCTCATTCCTCAACACCAGATCCAGTAATACCTCCTTCCTAGTTGGGCAAAAAACATTCTGGTCAAGCACCAAAGAGAAAATTCTGGAGAATCTCAGCAGGTCTGGCAGCATCTGTAGGGAGCGAAAAGAGCTAACATTTAAAGGGTCACCTGGACTTGAAACATAAGCTCTTTTCGTTCCCTACAGATGCTGCCAGACCTGTTGAGATTTTCCAACAGTTTCACTTTGGTTTCAGACTCCAGTATCCACAGTAATTTGCTTTTATTCTGGTCAAGCAAGTCCTCTTGCACACTTTTCAGAAATTCCTCTCCCTCCTTTCTCTTTACTCTAATATTACTCAGTCAATGTTTGGGTAATTGAAGTCCCCCCAAAACTCTATTGTTCTTGTGCATCATTCTGTTTCCTTGCAGGTTTGCTCTTTTCTCTCTATCTCACAATTGGAAGGTCTGCAGAATATCCCCAATAGCATGATCATGTACTTTTTGCTTTGCAACTCTAATCAAGTGGAATCTGTTGCTGCCCCTTCTAGGCCATCCTCTTTCCAACGTTCCAATGTGTTCCCTAATCAGTACTCCCACCCCAACTACCTTTTTTCCTCCCCTATCCTTTTTGAACGAAGGGCGGCAATCATCATCGGATTGTCACGCGTGTCCAATATTTCCATGACCCAACACTGCTCTGTGTTTTTTGCCAGGTCTTTCAAGTCTGGCTTTACCAGATTTGTGGGCCGCAGCTCTGTCATCGACGTTTTGGAAGACAAACGGGCTCTCTTTTTTTTATATATATATATTATATGGCACTAGCTACCATGTAGTAAAATTTTCTTTTTATAAATTTAATGTACCCAATTTTCTTTTTCCAATTGAGAGAAAATTTAGCGGGGCCAATCCACCTAGTCTACACATCTTTGGGTTGTGGGGGTGAGACCCACGTAGACACAGGGAGAATGTGCGAACACCACACAGACAGTGACGAAAGGCCGGGATTAAACCCGGGTCTTCAGCGCCGCGAGGCAGCATCACTAACCACTGTGCCACCGTGCTCCCACCATAGAGTAAAGCTAATGGTCCAGTGTGAATGTTAGTAAATGGATCAATGTTAGTAAATTGGTGAACAGATGAATGAGTGAATGGGTAGATCAGTCAGGGGGTAATTTGGTTGGGGTATTTGGCAGGGGTGAAGAGGTGGTCAGTGTGAGAGATTTGGGAGATCAGTTCGGCGGTTACCCAGGAATTGAACAAGGTTTTAATCTGGCTATCATTTCCTGCGTAACTATTTGGTAAGTACCATAGAACTCTGGCTCGGAGTTGGAGACTTTTGTGCAGGGTCCCGAAGAGGAGGAGAATTACCTGTCGGAAGTTCAAACTTGCTGGATGATTCCCATTGATGTCTGCTAGTCAGGACTTCCACAAGGTATCAATGCACACCTTGGGTCATACACCCAGTCTCACCCAGATCTGGAGACTGTAATAACTGGGCATTTGTATCATTGACTATTAAGTACCACCCTCTCCATTTTAAAGCATGAGACTAATGGCTCACTTAAATATGTTAATCTGGATCTCAAGCAGTGAGGGCAAGATCTACATCACGACATCTCGAGAGATCTCGTTAGATCTTGTGATGTGTTCCGAGCGTTGCGTATCTCGTGAGAGGCCTTCCAAGCGATTTAACGGTCTCTTCACGCCACTGAGGCGGGTGCAGCGAGGCCGTTCAATCACGCCCATAGTAAAAGTTTCGATAAATATTTTTAAAAGGGGTGTTAACAAAGTGAGCCTTCCCCCCCCCCCCCCCCCAAGGGCAGCACGATGGCGCAGTGGTTAGCATTGCTGCCTCACGGCACCAAGGTCCCAGGTTCGATCCCGGCTCTGGGTCACTGTCCGTGTGGAGTTTGCACGTTCTCCCCGTGTTTGCGTGGGTTTCACCCGCAAAGATGTGCAGGCTAGGTGGATTGGCCATGCTAAATTGCCCCTTTAAATTGAACAGGTAGTTTGTATTAGTCTTCAAGATAGAGGATGCAAGTAACATCCCAGAAATAGCTGTAAATCAGGAATTGGAAGAGAGTGTAGACTCAAGAAAATTACAATCACCAGTGAAATGGTACTGAGCAAATTGTTGGATCTGTGGACTGACGATTTTGCAGGTCCTGATGGACTTCATCCCAGGTTCTTTTAAAAAAGATCTTTTTATTGGCATTTTCCACATTATCAACAGTTATATTCATTGTTTGCCACGTTATATTATACAGAAAGATTTATCCAATTCTTCCCTTAATTTACTTTATGTACATTTTGCTGACCTCTGGCTTGGCTTGTGGTTCCCCCCTCCCTCTCTCTTCCCCCCCCGCCCCCCCGTCTCTTTTCTTCCCCCTGTCAACTTTGGCTGTGTTTGCCCTGAGATTTGGGGGCTGCCCTCTCCCCTTCTACATTGTTCCCTTTTTTGTGACTTTCCAGCCTTTCCTCTTCCTCGTCCTCACCCCCATCCCTCCCCCCAGATTGCGCATTCCTTTGGTTCCCCCCCTGTCTTTATTTTCCCCTTTTCCTTCCTCTTTATCTTCCTATCTCTCCCGTTTCCCTCTCTTACTCATTGTTGCTGGCATCGACCAGGTTTTGGAACAGGCCGACGAACTGCCCCCAAGTATCCAGGAAGCCTTCCTCTGACCCTCGGATGGCGTACTTAATCTTCTCCAGTTGGAGAAATTCTGAAAGGTCAGCGAGCCAGTCTGCAGTCGTGAGTGGTGCGGCTGATGGCCAGCAGAGCAGGATTCTTCGGCGTGCGATTAGGGAAGCGAAAGCGAGGGCGTCGGCCCTCGTCCCCATGTGTAGCTCTAGCTGCTCTGATACCCTGAAGATTGCCACTATTGGGCATGGCTTCACCCTCACCCCCACAACCTTGGACATTGCCTCAGAGAAGGCTGTCCAGAACCCAGCAAGTTTGGGACAAGCCCAAAACATGTGGGTGTGGTTGGCACCGTTCACATTTGTCGTCCACCTCCGGAAGAACCTGTTCATTCTGGTTCTGGTCAGGTGCGCTCTGTGCACCACTTTGAGCTGCATTAGGCTGAGCCTTGCGCAGGAGGAGGTGGGGTTGGCCCTGCTCAGTGCTTCACTCCAGAATCCCCACCCCATCTCTGTCCCCAGTTCGTCCTCCCATTTCCGCCTGGTCTCGTCCAGTGGTGTTCGAGCTCTGTCCAGTAACTGTCAATACATTTTCCCACATAGTTCCCCTTCTTTGCTGCTTGTACCTATCAGATCCTCTAATAGTGTGTGGTTTCTGGGACCTCAGGGTACCCCACTGTCTCTTTGTGGAAGAAGTGTTTTATTTGCAGGTGTCTCATTTCCTGTCCTGTCGGTAGACCCCACTTCTCCGTTAGTTCGTCCAGTGTCGCCAGTCTGTGCTCTACGTAAAAGTCTCTAACCATCAGTGTGCTCCGGACCCATCTCCATCTCTTGATGGTGGTGTCTAGCATGGCTGGGGAGAATTTGTGATTGCCACAGATAGGGGCCATGGGAGACATCTTAGTTAGCCCAAAGTGCTGTCTCGGTTGGGCCCACGTTCTCAGCGTGGCTGCTAACACTGGGCTTGTTGTGTATTTTGTCGAGGGAGATGGGAGTGCTGCTGTAGCCAGGGCCCAGAGGGTCATTCCGTTACTGGAGGTCTCCTCCATCTGTACCCACTCTGAGTCGGGTTCGTGTACCCATCCCCTCTTTCCGCCGTTGCTGCCCAGTGGTCGTACTCTAGGTTCAGTCATTCCAGGTTCTTAAAGAAGTGGCTAGTGAGATAGTTGGTTTTCATTTTCCAAAATTCCCTAGATTCAGGGGAGATTCCATTAGATTGAAAAATGGTGAATGTACCTCCTTTATTCAAAAAGGGAAAGAGACAGAAAGCGGGAAACTACAGGCCAGTTAACTTAGCATTTGTCATAGGTAAACATTAGAAGATATTGTTAAAGATAATATAGCACGGCACTTGAATCAGTTCAGAACAATCATGGTTCTGTGAGAGAGAAATCATGTTTAACCAATTTATTGGAGTGCTTTGAAGAAGTAACATGTACTGTAGCTAAAAGGGAACCGTGCATGTACTGTATTTAAATTTCCAGAAGGCATTTGATCAGGTGCCACATCAAAGGTTATTGTGGATCATAAAAGCCCTTGGTGTAGGAGATAACATTGGCATGGATAGAGGATTGGTAGTGAACAGGAAACGGCGTAGGCATAAGTTAGTTTTTTTTTAGGTTTGCAAGATGTAATGAGCGGTGTGCCACAGGTGTGCTGGGGCCTCAACATTTTACAATTTGTTTCAATGAATGAAGGGACCAAAGGTACGGCAGCTAAATTTGCTGATGATCAATAGATAGGTAAGAAAGTAAGCTGTGAAGAGGACATAAGGAGGCTACAAAGAGATACGGATAGGTTGGGGGAGTGGGCAGAGATCTGGCAAATCGAGGATAATGTGGGAAAATGTGAGATTGTCAATTTTATGAATGAAGATTGAACCAGGAGCATATTATCTAAATGGTGGAAGATTGCTGAGCTCCAAGATGCAGAGAAATCTGTGTATCTTACTGCATGAATAGCCAAAGGTTTGTATGCAGATACAGCAAGTAATTAGAAAAGCAAGCAGAATGTTTGAGGTGAAAACGTTGTGTAATTTCAAGAAGGAATTAGACATAGCTCTTGGGGCTAAAGGGATCAAGGGATATGGAGGGGAAGGAGGGATCAGAGCATTGAACTCTTATGATCAGCGTGATCATAATGAATGGCGGAGCAGGTTAGAAGGGTCAAATGTCGTCCTCCTGTTTCTATTTTGTATATTTGTCTCACGTTATTGTTTATTGCAAGGGGAATTGAATACAAAAGTGGAGAGGTTATGTTTCAGTTATACAGGACTTTGGTGAGATTACATCTGGAGTACTGTGTGGAATATTGGTCTCCTCATTTAAGGAAAGAAACAGTTCAGAGAAGCTTTACTAAACTGATACCTGGAATGAGCCTTGGATGTCTTTTGAGAAACGTTTGGACAGGCTAGACCTGTAGCCACTGGAATTTAAAGAATAATTGAAACATTTAAGATCCTGAGTGATTTTGACAGGGTGGATGTGAAAAGGATATTTTCTCTTCTGGGAGAATCTAGAACTGGTGGTCACTGTCTAAAAAAGGGATCATCCATTTACGACAGATGAAGAGAAATCTTTTCTCCCAGAGGGTTGTGTGTCTTTGGAACTCTTCCTCAAAAGCGGTTCAAGCATGCTGTCGAGGTGCACAGCCGCTGCCGTCACTGAGCCACACCTTGGATACCACCACTCATGGTGCTGACATGGTGCTCCATGCTCGGTAGCCACCCTAGCAGTGTTGGCCTCCGTGCCACGAATTGCCGGCTCAATCTCCTGCACCCTCAGACTTTGGCACTCCAATCGGCTATGGACCTACTGGAGTGTCGCTGACATCCTCCTCTAAATCTCATGGCTGCACTGTATCGGCTGCATCAACTATGGGATGTCCTGGTGTAGAGACTCAGCATCTGACTGGGACTCAACTGGGTCCTGGGAACCAGTTGTCCTCCGACTGCTGTCATCCTGGATGTTCTTACTTCCACCTGATGTGCATCTGCAACTGTGCTGCTCACCAGAATATGTCCGAGAAGCCTTCCACTACTTTCAGCCACCAAGGTGTGTTTCTCTGCGCTGGTGTTGGGTGGGGATGACAGCCATGACGTGATGATGGTGGCATCCTCGTAGCTGTCCTCTGAGGTGTTTTGTTGGGAACCTGGGGAGTGGGGCCCACCGTGAATGGGCAGGCACCGCCCCTGCGATCCTGCAGGGGAATGGACATGTGATTAGTGGGAGGGGAAGGATTATCATCCTGGCATGAACAACTCGTATGTGACGGGTCATCTGGGCAGGGGCTGGTGGATATTCACTTCTGGGGTGTAGTCCGATCTCTACGTCGGTGACCGATCTGTCCTCTGCCACCCCTGCTACCTCCAGGGACCATTCCTCGAAGTGGGTGAGGACCCTCAGTTCCACCACCCCACCACCCGTCTGGGCTCTCTTCCGTCTGTTGTGGGCCAACCTCCCCTGCGGGGACAGGAGGGGGCATTGTGAGCTGCACGCTTCATGCATCGGGTGTGGAGAAGGGCATGGCAGGGGACAGGCGGGTTCACCATTGCTGGGCATGGGTGGGGTGTGCTGGTGATGCTAAGGTGGTACTGTATTTGGGGGTGGTGCAGGGCCGTTGGGGGGGATCTCTGGGGGTAGCAGACAGGACCTGTTTCAATGGGCCAACAGCTGCTCACCCAGCTACTCCTGGTCGCCTTCCCCGAACTGATGGTTCCTGCCACTGCCTCCAAGGCACACTGGCTGACCCTCCAACCCCCTTGGGAGAGCAGGGTGTCCCGTCTCTACTCCACCGCGTCTATGAGCCTGGCCAGGTCGGCATCCCCAAATTGCTGCACTGGTCTACACCATAGCACGGCTGTGTGCTGTCGGTGGTTTGCTCTTCGGGACTGGTTTAAGTGCCGCCCTCCTTTAGTGGGGAGCTGCCTAGAGCGATCCCAGCGAATCTACTGGCAGGACAGCCATTTGCAGCGTGAAGCCCATGGGGCCTAATTAAGTAGTCCAATCAACATTAGATACCAGTGACGGCCTCGCCGAGTCACACCCGGCATTTCCCGCTCGTCAGCGCACCTAGAATGAATTTGGTTAGATTGCGTCCACTATCTGCACAAGGAATGTGCAGATTGCATAATACTCATTTATAGAGGTTTTGATTTAATCTGAAAGATGATGTGTTGGATGTTCTGGATCACAAACAGGTCACCAACACTGGAAGTGGTGCAACTCTATTTTATTATAAGGTTAACTGTATTAACATACTTGAACTGTGGGTAAATGCAATACCAGCTTTAACTGTTGACCCTTGCCTAGTCCTAACCAGGTGATGCACTCAGCACATGGTGAATGTCTGTGTTGCAGGCTGTGAGCTCTGTCCTCCGAGCTGGCTGCTACTAGAATGAGTCCCCTGTCTTTAATCACTGGTGATTGGCTGCGGTGTTGTGTATGCTGATTGGTCCCACTGCATGTCCATCAGTGTGTGTGTGTGTGTCTGTACCATGATATACTGGTGTATATTATGACAGAAGACTGATGCACAAAATGCAAGTGGTTTACAATAATTGTGATATCTATCACATGTGCATATGAATCACCACAGACTCCATTCGATGTAGGGTATGCTGCAGTGCTTCATAGGATATGAACTAACACTGCTTTGAAATTACTATTTGAGAAGTGGGTTTTATCAGAATTTAATAAGAATCAGGTGAATACTTGTTTTTTTTACGGTATCAATCAGAACTGTGGTGAAAGGCAGCATTTGAACACTGCACTGTAGGTTAGCCTTCATAGCTGTTTACTGTGATTGAGTCAGGCACCTAGTTTGCCAGTTACTGTTTTCAAATTTGGAGAAATTGATTTGTATTCCAGTACTAAGACCTGTGCAACTGGTTGCTTTACTTTTTCTTGATAATACAAATGAAGCCATTTCCAAAGTAATACTGTCACAATAACATTTTTAGTTGGACTATATCTACCATTTCTTGTGGAAAGATTTTTATTTTCACCCTCATTCCTTTGTCTAGTAGTCAGTACAAGGAGAATTGCAGCTATGCAAATTAGTTTGTGGATGTGCTTTTCTGAAACATCCGTTCCCTTGTTTTGAAAAGAAACAAAGAAGTGATGTGCTGAAATACAAGGAAATGTAATATAGTAACGGTTGATTTGAAAATGTATTGCCCTGCATAAATTAGTCAAGGTCTTGGAGGCCAAAATGACAACAGGTTACTCGTACACTGTATAATTAATTGAAAAATGGTCATATTGCAGTAAGTTGTTATTAAAAACTAGAATCAGTGTTGCCAGTACTCAACCATAATTGGCACACTGGGGAATTAAATATTTAGCATTAGTAATGTAGCAGTACTAAGACACAAATTTCTATTTCAGTAATGAAAGGGATTTACTGTAAGTGCAAATGGCTGTAATGACAGCTGTGACAAGGGAAACAGTCTGGGCTATTTCAATGAAACATTTCATTGGATGGTAAGCTTTACCACATTATTTGCTGGTAAGAGATCTGCATGTTTAATTCCCAAATGTAATGCATTACCAAAGGTACTGAGATTTCTAATTGCAAATCGGATGAACAGTTGGCTCAATATCTTACCTTAAGTGGTCGAAACATGAAGCTCTCACCAACTAACATGACATCAGTTCATGCCGTTGTCAGTAAAAACATAGACGTCAAAAAGATCTTGTTTGTTTTAAGTTTAATTACATTTTGAGCATAAGTGCTTCCACTGATACAACATGAAAAGTCGGATATTGGGCTTTAACGAGCTGTAGTGGTGGATGGCTGAACACCCTGAGGGATTCATTCACTAAATTAACTGTGGATCAGTTTTTGGTTTGGACACAATATGTCTTTTAGATGCAGTTAAAGCACAATTACAGAACTATCTCAGTTTTCTGTTTTCCATCTAACCAAGCCGAATTGAGTTGTTTTAGCTAAAGATATCACCATACCTAACTGCTCGATATGAACAAAAGAGCTTCTGGGGTATCATTGACCATGAAGATTGAACTGAAACAGAAGAGTCCAATTGATATAAAATGGAATATTGTAAATAAAATATATGTTCTCTGCAAGGTGGTATCATTTGGCCCGGTTTCTTTAAGTTATTCAAACAGTTTTCACTCTTTTTAAAAATAATTAACTAAAACAACCAGTTACAAATTCTGAACAGAAATCACACTTGGAAGTATTTAAGCAGGAATTAGAAATCAACTATATGGTACAATTTATTGTTGAGGATTTTCACTATTATTAAGGTGTAATCAAATGCTTTGGCCACATTGACTCCCTAATCTATTTGCATACATTTTATTCCTGTGAAATATGACAATATTACAAATTAAACTGGGCAGTACAAGGTGATATATTTTATAAATATATTTAGCTGTTCTGATCATGGTTTATCTGGGATTAATCTTGATTACAAAGTTTGATGGTTGATTTTATTTTATAAAAATCTCATCCTTTTGGTCCACTATGGCAAATATTGGGACATAATCTGGGTGGGATGTAATTGGACCACCAGTGTGCATATGTATTGTCTTAAAATAAACTGCACATTTATAACCTGTGCATATTGTTTGACCTAAAGTGAGGTTCTTGTGTAGATCTTGGGAGACAAATACGAGGACTTTAATATTCGTTTAAAAAAAACACTTGGTAGATAAGCTGATCCCCCAAGGTAATTTTAGCAATCGTTGTAATTACATTATTGTGAGGTGTATGAAAACTGTATAAATAGTGAATGTAAATGTTTTAAAATTCCAGTCTAAGGAACTGTCACTATGTGGCTTCCGTTGTCATAGTAGCATACGTTTTCTCAAATTACTAATGCTGTTTGTTTTGCCTTTATCAGTCATCAACCCATCAGCTGGTCCATTCATAATGATTTCTGGCAGCTCATCAGGGGAATTCAGAACCATTGAATACAGTTCTATCAGTCTTCACACCTCATTGTGTGAAACTGTTTACCATGTTGGCTTTTTCTGTAAATTGTGCACAGTTCAGTAAAAGGATAGATGCATGGAAATGAAACCATATAACCTTGTAGCAGTCAGCTGAGATTGGAAGTTTGCATTGACTGATAATTCACAGGCTTTTATTTAAGTTTGTCACTAAGTAGCATCAAGATGTTTGGCTTTGAAGTCTTGTATACATTAGTTAATGAGACAACATTTCAGTTGACCTAACATTTGTCAGGTATTTTGAAGGCAATTCCCCATAATTGGGGCGTATGGTTTAGCTTTCTGACATCAGGCTAATCTTTCATTCCCATTTATGTTAACTTCTTCTAAAGCATTGTCACATTTAGGACGTCAGGTTTTTACAACGTCTGCATTGAATTATATCACAGTTGCTCTTTGGTACTTCGCCAACAGTAAATGATATTGCTCACACAAATGTAAGGCCACGTACTTAGGTGGCATTTAATTTTAAAAAGTCATCATATAAGATTATGACCTCATTAGCTTTAGCCACTGGACTGTTGTATTACATCCTTACAGAAAATGCCTTTATTCCATTTCCTTTGCTTTTCTATCCTTGTTGTGATCCCAGTTGATGTTATAACTGGACGAGAATATTCCAGAATGGAACCCTGGTTCAAAATACCGGAACTGTTTTACTTTTGTTTTGTAAAATGTGGTGTGGAGGAACAGACTCATGGGACCACTAATTAGTTTTAACAACAAGAAAAAGAACGTTTCTTAAATATGAAAAAATTGGATTATGATACAATACTCATTTACTCCCCTTTAGCTTAATTACATATGGGTTTTATGATTAACACTGATTACAAAGTACAGCTTAATCTACAGTGGTCCCATTAACACAAAGTCCCTTTTAAGCCCACAAGATGACTGGGTGCAAATATACTCTCCACTCTGAACTCAAGTGAATGTTTGTGGATGTCTCCTTGAACTCACCCCAAATTATTGTCACATGAGAGTTTCCAAACTCCAGTCCCAAAAACACACTTTAAAATCTCCTCTCATAAGTATGCTTTCCCAGGCGGAATGGTGGTGCAGTGGTTAGCTCTGTTGCCTCATGGCGCCGAGGACCCAGGTTCGCTCCCAACCCCGGGTCACTGTCTGTGTGGGGTTTGCACATTCTCCCCGTGTCTGCGTGGGTCTCACTCACACAACCCAAAGATGAGCAGGATAGGTGGACTGGCCAGACTAAAATTCCCCCTTAATTGGGAAAAAAAGAATTGGATACTCTAAATTTAAATTAAAAAAAAAAAAAAAAAGTAAATATGCTTTTCCTTAGCAGTTCGCATTTCAAAATCTAGACTAGGTATTCCAAATGACACTTTTAAACATAACTTCCACTCCACTTTTAACAGCGAATCCAATCCAGGATTTTACATAAACCCCTTTAGGATTTATTTGTCTTGACTGCTGTACAAATTGCTCACAATTGTTTTAACTCTCGATTCTCAAACTGTATTAAAATGGCATCAGACATTTGTTTTACCGTTGAAGGCTGCTGTCCCACTTTAAATCTGATTACTGCAATTGTCTCTTTAACTCAGAACACTTTGTTTACTGTTCCTTGAATTCTTCTGAACCATACCTTGATCGCTGTTCACCTAACTCCAAACTTCTTGCATACCTCTTCATTTCAATAGTTCCCTTAAATAGCTGGACTTTAGATTTCAGAATGCTTTCGCTTTTTTTAAAATTTAGTGTACTCAATTGATTTCCTTTCCAATTAAGGGACAATTTAGCATGGCCAATTCACCTACCCTGCACATATTTGGGTTGCGGGGGTAAGACCCATGCAGACACGGACAGTGACCTGGGGCCGGGATCGAACCCGGGTCCGTGAGGCACTAGTGCTAACCATTGCTCCACTGTGCCGCCTCAGGATGCTTTCTTAACCATTACTCCATGGTATGGCTTTTATAGCAAGGCTGAGAGAGATGTTCCATCGTTACCTTCTAAAACTAACTGGTCCTAGCAGAGCTGTGAGAGCTGCCTTCTCTCTCACTACCTATCTTTAACTGCAATAAAATTAGCTAAACTAAAACTTAAAAGCTTCTCTACCTTGCAAGGCCCAGCTGTTAAGCAGCAACTGCTGGTTTATTAATTTTTCACACCATAGCCCACTGTAAGAACAATAGAAACACAGTGGGAACTTAACTAACCCTCACACATACACACATCTTTATCCAGCATGAATATAACTATTCACACACAGAAACATTAAATTAAACACACTTAAAACCTTATTTCTAATGTGTACTAATACACATATAAATCCCCTAAAACTACCTTTGTTTTCCAAACCGTCCTTTTAGTTTTCTTTTTTTCTGAAGTTGCTAAATCATACTTGCTCAAATGGGTAGTATGTGTCAGTAAACTATTTGATGAAAGATGAAACACAGTCCAGGTTAGCTAAACCCAATTCTCCTTTATCTTATATACGCACAGGTAGAGTACCCAACAAATGTCACTACATAATGATCAAATATGGCAACCTTAGGCCCTTTCTAGCTCTGAGGCAATGAATCCAATTGCAATGTGCTCAGCATTCACGTGGCTGAGACCAGTTAACTTGGTACAGATTTGGAATCTCTGGTAAAGATGACTTGACAGCACGCAGGCAATGCTTTCCCCACTTAGCCATTTGGGGAATTTGTTTTTAATGACTAAAAATTAAAGTATAGAGAAACATTGTTTAATACTTAGCAATGACTTTAAATAAAGAGTCTTACAACACCAGGTTAAAGTTCAACAGGTTTATTTTGGAATCACAAGCTTTCGCAGCATAGCTCCTTCGTCAGGTGAGTGAAGAGGTAGGTCAGGCAAACACAGCATATATAGACAAAGACAATGATGCAAGACTGCCCACCCCAGTCCTACGCCGGCATCTCCACATCATGACTTTAAATAAACGTTAATTCACTAACCATTTACTAATATTTTTACTGATACCTGGGTAAGGTTAGCTGAAAGCATTTAGATAGAAATAACACATAATGGGTTGGTGTGCTTTAAAATACTGGTACCTTGGGCCACATTGAGGTACGATGCAGATGTTCTCCTGCGAACCCTAGAATAATGAATTTATGATCCTCCCCCACATTTCCAGAAACAACTAGATCCTTCCCTTTGAGAGAGGTTGGAAATGTCGAGGGCAGGTCAACCTTTCTTGCACTAGTCACCATTTAAAATGACATTGGGAATATTGGCCATTCTACTGGGTTCCAGGAATGATGTATGTCAGTGAAGAAGGGAAATGTAAGGAATTGCGCAAACATTTTGAAATGTGGGGGAAAATTGAACGCTTATCGAAAGGATCAATGGCCATAGATTGTGAAAATGCCTGTAGTGCACAAACTATACTGATTGATTGAAATAACTAATTTGCAGGAGTAAATTTAACACCACAAACTGTAAAACAAATCACTAAAATGCTCTAAAATGATTTCTCATTAACTTAAAAATGTTGAGTGAATAGCCAGCCATCATCATAAAAACAGTCAATTCCCTTGAGGAAAGAAGTGTATTTTCAGTACCCATTTTAGTTTCGTACCCATCCCCTCGACAAGTATATTTAAAATTAACATTTTAACACAAATAGTCAACGAATGCACATGTGGGGCAAGGTGGAAAAAACACAGAATAAGCCTATAAACTTACCGTTTCAGATTTTCCAAACATATAATTATTTTTATTCTCAGTAGTCAGTCTTTCTCTACCTATTTAAGAACCCAAGAGAGCTGATAGCTGCATTTTAATTGTGCCCCAAGAACCATCTCTTGCACATCACCAAGTAGCACTGAATTTCATCTACCATTTGTATACCAATTCCGCCAGCCAGTCTATGTCATCTTGAAGTTTTGTGTCATCTGCAAGTCTTCATGTGCCCAAATCTAGGTCATTACCATCAAGAAAAGCAGGGTTCCGAACACTGAACCCCGAGGAACTTTCTTCCAGTCCAAAAACAATCATTCACCACTATTCTCTGTTCCTGTACTCAGTCAATTTTTAATCCACGTTGCCATTGTCTCCTTTATCTATGGGCTCTAACTTCGCTGACAAGTCTGTCATACAGAACTTTATCAAATGCCTTTGGAAGTCCAATATAAAGCACATCAACCACATTACCTTCATCAACTCTGTTACCTCATTAAGAAGTAAAACAAATTAGTTAAAGACTATTTGCCCTTAACATATCATTGCTGGCTTTCCTGAATTAATTCACATTTGTCTCAGTGCCTGAAGAGCAAGTAGCAGCACCAGGAACGAAGCTTACGGCGCAGATAAGGGAAGTTTCACCCATGAAGGAAACTGGGGCAGGAGCCCCTGCTTTGATCTGTTGACAGGTTGCAAAGAATGTTTTCGTTGCGGGGAAGCGCACTCCAGACAGGTGCAGGTTCCGAGAGGCCGAGTGCTCTCGGTACAGTAAAAGAGGTCATTTGAGGCATAGATGCCGAGACGAGCAGAGCCTGCCCTGCCCAGGAAGGGGGGGGGGAAAGCTGGTAGTGATTCACAGTATGGAGGAATACTAGTCAACTGAGCAGGAACATGTTAACATTGAACCACATTGGCCTGGGTAGAGTGGCTCCAACAACCATAGTACTACTTGTCAAGGGACGTCCTTTAAAGATGAAAGGTTGAGGAAAACCCAATTAGCCACTTATACAGGAGAGGCACTAAAAATCAAGTGGACCACGGTGGCTTCGGTAGCATACGGCAGCAATCGGCCTGGCTCCTACTTGTCGTCTTAAGTGGACAGTATCCAAGCTTAATTGGGACGTGATTGGCTCCAAAGCACAAAGTTAAATTGGCTGGAAATGTTCAAACTGGGTGAAGGGAACCTGTACCAAGTTATCCAAAGGTATTCGGAGGTCTTCCAGGATGACCTAGCCATCATTAGACCAGTAGACTTTGCAGAGTGGGACGAACAAGATGGTCTGAATTTGAGGGGATTGTAAACTCACAGTCAATCATAAGGAAAAATAGACCTAGCTGGGTGTTGGGATTTGTTGTAGCCATGGCTGGCCTGGTGTCATATGAGTTATGGACCCAGGATAAGATCCTGCGGAAGCATTTGGATCATTTACGAAGAAGAGAGCCTTCACTAGAGACAGTAACCTCTTCAGCATCAAACCTACCCTGGTTAATACCAATCAGGGGCTCGAAGTGGTTGACCAGACCGTCATGAGTCTGGAGCATATGGTCACTGAGCAAGGAGGGGTGGAGGCCAAGGAGCGAGCAGTACCCACAGAAAAAAATGGAGAGAACGGCCAGAGTAACACAATTCCAATCAGCAGTACTTTGTCACTCCCAATGCAAACGGAGCGTCCTGATAGACTGAGCTGTTGAGACCACGATCTCCAGTGCCTGTGGGGAGATGCTAGTTGACCTGAGGGGGGAACGATTCTTCGGCGAACATCAGGGATCACGTGACCTCCCGAACTGATTCCCCGGCGAACCTCTTGAGGCCATGTTGCATCCAGCCTATCAGGGCAAACTACACGATTCCAGCAGGCGAGGGGCCTTTAAAACCTACAAAACAGATCCAGTCTAGGAGAAGAGTTGGAGTCGCAGGCTGGTATTGTAATGTTCCGTTATACTTTCTGTAAATAGATTTTGCCTCTAAATAAACTGTTGGGGCGGGATTCTCCGTCCCGCCTCACCAGTTTTCTGACTTGCTCTGCGTCGGTGTGACTTTCCGGTGTATTTTTACACTACCCCGCGCAACTTTCCATTGATGTGAGTATACTGCTGGGAACTGTGGGAGGGGGAGAGTGCGCTGGGTCGATTCCAATGCGCGTGACTTAATTGTTCTGTTGAATGTTTCATGTTTAAAGTGTGGTTGCTTATCTTTGTATAAATGTACTGTTGTAGTTTTGTGTTTGTACCAATATTCTGTGGTGAAAAGGTGCTTGTGTGTGTATGGCGCAGTGTCTTTTCCTTGTCAGTTGATGGTTAATTTGATGTATGGACTGTTAAGTGGTTTATTTTTATCTTTTGTAGAAAGGTATTGTTGACCATTTAATAAATAAAATATTTTCAAGCGCTTCTCGTGGTACACATGCCATGTCTCAATTGCATTCCATTTCAGTCAAACTTTGAAGCCTGAACATTTTGCTTGAACTCTAGGAGTGTCAGCACCATAGAGGCAGCAGCCAGCAAACAAACACTCACTCAAGTTGGGCTTCAGCACTTGGGGTATTGTCGCAACCATTGGGTAAGTGTGTGGATCAGGGAAGGGCATCTCAGCACAGTCTCCCTAAAGTTCCCGGCAGGGGTTTGGGGTCCAGGTTCTCCTAATGTGGCTGGGGGTGAGTGTGCAGAGCATGGTTTACCAGCACAGCTGGCTAGGTGGATGGCAATCTGAGAGAAGGCAGACCTTGTAATGCTGGGGGAGGCTTTGGGGATTTGAGAGTCCCGGGGTGGAAGCCCTAAGTGATTGTCAGTTTCCCTCCTTCACCAATTCCTTACAGATCAAGCAATATGGTTGATTATGTCAGTCCCGCAGAGGCTGCCCTCGCGGTGCTGGTGGAAGCCCAGGTGGAAGCAGACATCGATGAAGGCAGTACCGCATGCGCAGGGGACCGCAGCACAACCTGAAGACCTGACCACCCATCAGGCTGGGGAGGAACCTAGAGGGTGATGGCAGCAATGGCCCAAGGGGAACAGGTGTTGTTGGTCTTGTGAGAAGATGAAAGACAGCAGGTGCCACAGGAAACTCCGTCTCATCAAAGAGACAGTGCGGTACCGTGCCATGTCCTCGCACACCTGGCACCCAGTGGAGGAGGAGGACACCTCCATGTGGCCGTGAAGGTCACTGCAACCCTGAACCTTCATGCAATCGGTTCGTTCCCGGACTCGAGCAGGACTTTGCGGCACATCACCAGCTACTGCCCACAAGTGCATCCATGGATTCTTTGCTATCTCCTGGATGCCCCAGGTTCAGGGGTTATTGATGGCACGTATGTCGACTTGTGCACACTGGGGCATCAGGGAATGCCCTTCATTAAGAGGAAAGAGTTCCACTCCCTGAGTGTTCAACAAGTGTGCGACCAGCACCTCTAGATCATGCACGTGTGAGCACACTTCCCAGTGTGCCCACACGTGCATGACAGCTACATCCTGGGCACTTGGAGATCCCGGGCACCTTCGATGACTACCCCAGGTGGATGGGTTGGATCTTGGGGGATAAGGGGTACCCGCTGAGGTCCTGGCTGATGGCACCATTGCGGAGGCCATATACCGAGGCGGAGAACCGATATGACGAAGCCTATATGGCCACTCGTGCTATCATTGAGTGGTGCAGTTTCAATGCCTGGACTGTTCTGGTGGTGCACTGCAGTCCAACACCCAGAGGTTCTCCCACTTCGTAGTGGTCTGCTGTGTCCTCCATAACCTGGCACAGAGGTGGGCCGACATGGAGAAGGAGAAGGGGGGACATGCAGACTCATCTGAGGAGGAGCCAGACGAAGAGGGGATGGTGGACGAGCCTAGGGAGGAGGTGCCAGAGGATGGAGGACAGGCAGCGGCAAGGGAAGACCAGGGAGGCCTTCATCCTTGCCTGCTCCTCAAAGGATGAGGCTTTGGCAGCTCACCCCCATCCTCATCGCCTATCCTGTTCTACCCTCCAAGTGTCTGTGTAGCATCACCCCAGTGTGATGGGCTTGTGTTGGCACTGCCAGCGGGTCAATATACAAGGCAGGAGAGTGATAATTCATTGTGAGGTAAGCCCTGGCACTCCTCAGTTAATTCCACAGTCTGACTCCTGTCATTCTGCTGACAGTGCACTCTCATCCATCTTCTGAATGGGGTCTTCATCGGGGACATTTGTACTCGGACTACTGTGTGTCGGGGTGCAGGCAGGCCCGCTGTGAAGATTAACATGACCGAGGCTTCACATGTAACAGGTGTAACATGTTTTAATAATGAACATTGGATATTTCCATTCCCACTATCTCAGATATTGCCCCCATCTCCCCAGTGCTCACTCAATAATCCTCTTTCTTGATCTTTTGTGGTCTTCTGCTATGGGTGTATCCCCAGGATGCACATTAGAGGTGGAGGCAGCCTGCTGCTTTCCAGGCCTGTGGCCTTCAATGCCCTTGGCAGAGGTCCTCTGGAGGACCTGAAACTGGTGGGCCCTGGTCAACATACTGGTGTCACAGGTATCAACGTGCCACCCTGTTCTGCCCATTGCCGTTGAGATGCACTGGTGTGAGGAGGAGAAGGATTTGGGAGAAATGGAGACCATCACTATTTCCTTGGCGGCAGGCCCCAATTTGGTCTCCAGCACTTCCTCCTGCCTGACGGTGCCTGAAGGGCTCTGGGAGTCTCTATGGGATGGAGGGGCAGCTGGAGTGAGCTGGAGTAACTCTGGATGGCATGGCCCCATCAGATGGAGATCCTGCGAGAGAATGGACATGTGGTCATTGAGAGGGAAGGATCATTTTGTCTGACATGAACAATTCACTTGAGACAGATCATCTGGGTGAAAGGGCAGTGGATCCTACCTCTGTGATGTCCCGACTCGCATCCACAGAGTCAAGAAGCCTAATCACGTCAGCAGCCCCAAAGCGAGGAGCAGGTCTGTGCACTGCCTGCTTGTGTGTTGATTGAAGTGATTGGTGAGGGAGCGTTTAAAAGCAGCTCCTTCTTGTTGGGGGCAGTATTCTGCGAATCAGACAGTGAGACGGCCATTAATGCGAGAAGCTCGTGGGAGCTCATTTCCGGCACTAAGTGCTATTAAATACGGGCCGCGATCTCACCAACGCAGCCGTCGAGAGACACCCTGCCAATCGTGCTCAAAATGACACTTGGAAATGTTTCCGTTAAAATGCGCCTGCCATCTTTTTAGGTAATTTCATTTTCTAATATTTCATTTTATGAATATCATAAATTCAACAACTTTACATTAAATCATTATAAAATAAATCAGCATTACTTCCAGGGATGTCAAAATGTGACTAGAATTATTTTCCTGTGTCTTCCAACAAAATAGTTAAAGCTGAATTATTATTTTAGCTTTGAGGTGATACTGAATTCAGTGCCTACTTAGATGAAGCTTCAAATACCTATTATTCAAATTTCGGTGTATCATAATTACATTTGCAACTATATCTAAACAATGCTGAATTAACACTGCAGCCATTGTGAACCATAGGATTCCCTAATAAAAGCTTGCATCTGAATCTTTGGATTATTTTCATTTCAGTATGGCTAAAATATTAGTATTCAGGTCACACAGGTATTAGGTAATTTGGACATTCTGAATTCTCCCTCGGTGTACCTGAACAGGCGCTTCATGGAGGTGATCGTGAACAAGGGAAAAACTGGAGTTTGAGTTCTGAGGCTTGACTTCCATAGCTATGTGGGACAGATAGACAAATTATCTGGTGTTTTCCTTTCCACTTTCATCTTTCAGTATGTTGAAACTGTTATGAACATTTTTCATGTATAATTTCGAAGTTGAATTTATAAATATATGTGTATGTATTAAAAAAGGTAAAAATAGTTTCAGTTTCAATTAGGTTTTGTTTATGCACCTTGGTGCTTGGGAGCCTGGATTAGGAATAAAGGTTTCAGCTCTTTTGGATTTGTTTGTATATATACATTTTTAATACAAAAGGATAACATTTTACAACCCTTCAAGTTAAAGAGATGGGTTAAAAAGGGTTTAAAGTTTAGAAACACAACACAAAGTAGAAAAGCTTTACTGCAGCCTTGAGACAGTGATCCAGTGATGGGTGACACAAACAAAAAACAACAGGAGTTCAGAGGGAGAGAGTTCAGAATTTGTGTGTGTCAGAGAGAGCAGACAAGGATTTTTAAGCTCTCAGAAAAGGAAAACTGCAGGTCTACTGGGACAGCAGTTAACTGAATAATCAGTTATAGGATTCAGTTAAGTGATCAGTTTAGCAGAGGTCCGACTGAAAGACTGCATTTAGGGAACTTTGCTCTGCAGTTGAAGAAACAGTGAGTTTAGAGTATGGTTTTTGGGTGTCTCTGAGATATGACTTGAGTGAAAAGCATCAAGTTAATGCTCAGGAAGTCACTGAGAGAGAACTATTAGCAACTGTGTCAATCCCAAGTGAGACACCTTTGTGTTAAGCTTGTGGTAACTCTTCATTAGTTTATGTGGACGTGAAGATATTGCTGAAGTAAAGGAAAAGTGGAATCTAAATTGTCGTCTTGTGTTTGTATGAAGATCTTTCCAACCTTTTTCTATTTTTTTCCATTTTAATAAATATTTTATCCTTTTGTATTAAAACTTCACCAGCAGACTCCTGTGAATTTGTTCAGTCATTTTCCTCCACAATTTTCACAGTTACACCCTGGGATCTGACTTGTCCAGTATTAACAGCAGCTGGGATCATATCCCAAAAGGCGGAAATCAGTTCTTATAGTATGTGACTGTGAGCCATCTAATGTTGAAATGACTGTACCACATTTACATACATTGATCATGTATATTGATATCTGAATATCACTATACTACCAACAGAGGTGTTGATGTTTAAACATACAAGTCTCAGGGTCTCATCAATGAGGTGCCACCACAGCAACAGAACAAACCCATATTATGACAAGAACCACTTGGGTATGTCAGTTGGCTGCAGGGTTTGTTGGATAGGTGGGTAACAAAATAATCCATTTTAGTAGTTATGGTGGATGGCTAAATATTGACCAGGATACCAGAAAAAGTGAAAAATGGCAATTCAGACAATATGGCAGTGCTGCACTGAAATGCCAGCCTAAATAATGTGCTCAGGTCTCTGGCGTGGAGCTTGAATGAATCCACAACCCCTTGACTTGCATGGCACACTCCCCAACATTATTGGTGGGTCAGGATGGACTGTTGATGGCCATATCTGCAATGGATCTTAAAAGGTTTAAGGTGGCCTGAAAAGAATTTTGATACATCAAGCCAACCATTGAAGGAAACGTGGTCACTTTTCCAGAAATATAATGGGCAGTAGTTGGAGGGGGGGCAAATAAAGAGGAGAAGGCATGCTATGATTAATATAGATTGTAGCCTATTAGGAGGATTGGATCTATTTGCAGCAAAAGTTGTGCAACAGAGCCAAACGTCATAATTGAAGCTGAAGGGAAGTACTTGAGATTCAACACTAGTTTCTTCATACACAAATAGGCCCTGCCAGTAAGACATAGTCTAGAGATCTACATCATTGTCCAGGTGATTCCATAAGTACAACTAAACATTTTTTTCCGAATTGTACAATTTTATTTAGAGTTTCTTTGAAAAGTTACTTTTACCAGTAAATGCTTTGGCCTCTAAAAAGGCTCAAAGTAGTAGCTTGAACCAAAATCATAATTGTTGCAATTAATTGATTTGCTGGTTTCTGCTAAATATCACTTTGGGATTGGTAGCTTGAACAGAAATGATTTTATCACCGGTTATTTGTTGCAGCTGACTCGTTCCTCATTGATGTCTCCTGATAAACTCATACTGCTTTTAATTTCAGTCAATTGATAATTTGGTTATTTAGCAGATATGTGCTTGTTTCTTTCAATCGCATTTTTGCCCGGCAGGAGACTGGTTCTTTTAATGTGGCATTTTCCACTGTGATATACTCAAGCATTAGGCACTTTGAGTGCCCCCCACCACCGCGCTAACCCTGAATTTGCATCCTGTTCTAGTTTCTCTCCTACATCTCCTCATACCCTCTGAGTTCACCGTGCCCATGAATGCATTTCATGCTCTCTTGACCTTATTCCTACTAAAACTGCCAAAAATTGAACTACTCTGTGTTAGCTGATATTGTCAACTGTTCTCCCTCTTCAGGTAGTGTCCCCTTCTCTATTAAATCTGTTGTCTTTACTCATCTCAGCAAAACCAACCCTTGATCCCTCTGTCATTGCAAACTATCACCTCATCTCCAACCTCAAGTCCTTGAACATGTTACCACTCAAATCTGCTCCCATCTTTCCTCTGCACCCTTTCAAGTGTTATCACATTTCTCCTAAAACGTGGATTCCTGAACTGCACACAATACTTTAATTGTGGCCTAACCAAAGTTTTATACAGTTTCCTCGTAACCTCCCTACTCTTAAACTCTATGCCTCGGAAGTATACCATACGCCCCCCCCCCCCCCCCCCCCCCAAGTCCGGAGAAACTTCCATATCTGAGTCTGAGTTGGAGCCTTCTGATGAGGCGTTAGGCATCTCCGCTTCCTGGTCTTCGACGGGTGTTTTCGTGCTTCCGACAGTCGGGATCTAAGACCAGCTGCAGGCACGCATGGCTCATGTTGAGCTTTGTGAATGTTGTTCCACTACTGAATTTTACGTAGAGGTCCTCAATGCGTGGTCGCACGCGTACAGTACTGGACGGGCACGGAAATAACGAAGCTGCACGTCCTCGTCCACGCTGACTTTGGCCGCTGCACCTTTTATCATCCTGAGGCCTTCCGCAAAAACACCTGGAAACTTTTCCAACGCTCCTGGGCGGGGGAGTACATGCGACAGACACGTTGCCAGTCCAATTTTAAGTGACATATCTAATCTCGGCCCAGTAAGCTGGGTCCTCCTCTGCAGACTACCACCAAGGGCAAACATGCCAACTGGTCCCCGTAAGCCATGACCACGTGGTGGTTCCCTCAATGGCCAAAGACTTTCCAGTGTACTTCGCCAATCGGGCATCCGTGTCCTGAAGGTCCAAGGTCTGGAGACTGGACTTGAATGTGGTGAAAGTCCGGCGGCTGATCATTAAGACTGCCGCTCCAGTATCGAACTCCCATTTCAATGGGATGTCCATTCATTTTGAACGTAATTGGGATGGGTGCGATCCTGGGGGCTGTAATGCAGTGCAACTGCTGGTACTCCTCCTCTTGGTCTTCCACATAGTGTGCTCGGCCTCTATGGAGGCAGTAACACCTGGGGTTGCGGCGGGGGATGGGGCCCTCCCTGGGCTTGTCCAGCATCTTGGCCCTGTTCATGGTGTCCAGCCTGCGGTCACAATCTAGGTGTTCCGTTTCGGGAGAATTCTCCCGTCGCACCCGGGTGCACCATAGCGATGGCCTTGAGTCTTGCGGTCACTCCCGCTTTGCGGAAGTTCGCGTTGTTCGGGCCCATGAGCAGTTGGTTGCTGGGCGTTACGGCAACCGAGGTTCAGGACTGACGAGCCCTGCAACTCTTGTACTCCGCATTCTCCCTGGAAATTGCGATGTCTACCGCCCTCTGGAGGGTTAAGTCAGCCCCCGTGAGAAGTCTTCTTTGTTATACGTTTTAGTTACCGTTGTATGAAGAGTCTTTCATCCTGTTCCTTTTCACCCAACACCATTTATTTCACTTCCACAGCCTCTCCACAAAACTCTTAACAACACACCACCTGACACAAGGGCCACCTGAAGCCCCTTTACATATCAGTGTCAATCATTGGATACTTAAACTAAATGAGACAACTAATTGCAATGTTTCTTAATGCATTACTGAACTCTTAACCCATTACTTAACATTCTTTGGGTATCAGCATCTCGGAGCCCACAGACGAACCGATAATGATTCGGACCCTGAACTCTCACAAGGAGGCGAGCGTCCTGAAGCACGGCAAAAAGTCACCATTTGATTCTTTTCGGGCCTGCGAGGCCAAGTGGAACCGGAACTGGCGGGCCATTATCGGGGGCTGCGGGTTAAGATGTACCTCGACCAGGGCCATCAACGTGTTGAAAGGTTTGGCATCCGGTCTGCCCGGGTATGTGAGGCTCTTGATGAGCACATACGTGGGTCCCCTGACCACCACCAGAAGGATAACGGTCTGTCGTTCATCTCCAACAACTCAGTTTGACCAAAAGAAATATTGCACCCGCTCTATGTATTGGGTCAAGTCATCGGTACCCGCGTCAAATTGGTTGCGTTTCCCTATGTGCGGCTGTTCTCACTGTTAGGAGTGGAGACCTTAGTGGGCCTGAATGAAGCGCATCGGCGGTATAAAGCACAGCGGCTGTGGTAGCTCCACTTCACCCTCGTTGCCAGTGTCGAACCTGAATGGGAGAGACAACAAGAACACATGGTAGGGTAGAATGAACGACTGGTTTATTACAGTGTACACCGAATCATCAAAACTACTACACCTCTCCGTGAATGGCCGCCCTCCCTGACCTGCACCAAGGTCAGGGTTTTTATATAGAGTAGTTTTCCCTTGTTCAGGGGAAATCCCACCCCAATTACCGGGGGAGTTCTTACTCAGCTGTGTAAAGGGGAAATCGAATGGAGCACAGTTCTTGGCCCCGAAAGAGGTCATAACACTACCTACATCCTCCGGCTCCACATACAAATCACCACTGTGGATATGAATAGACCCTACTTTTTCCCCTTATTATCCTTTTACCCTTAATGTACTTATAAAACAAATTAAGATTTTGCTTTCTTTTACCTGCGAGTATCCTTTCGTAGCCCCTCTTTGCTCTCCTCATTTCCTTTTTAAGTTTCTAATCATCAAAAAGAAGCACGTTAGCTGATTGTGATATTCTCTCATTTGCCAAACCTGCTTGGGTAGGAACAAAACTGCCATACAAAATATATATCACCTCCAGCATATAAAAGATCAAAGAAGTTCCTCCAGATGTTAGACAAAAGGAAAAGATTGCCTGTTTTAAAGTAAGAAAACAATATACTGGAAATGCACAGCATCAGAAACTCTGCTGAAGGTTTGGTAGTCCAAAATGTTGAGCTAACGTTTCTTCACGATGTTAACAGATCCTTTGTAATTTTAGAGCATTTACTGCTTTCCAGGTTTCTAGGATTAGCATTTTTAAAATTTCTGCCAAATTAGTGAATGGGAGTAACCACCCCCTGGCAACTACTAATCAGAATAAGAAGGCCCCAGAGGTCAGCCAGAAGTATTCTATTAACCCTTAAAATAATTTTGAATTAGACAGCTCACCGTAGAAAATCAGAGACAAAGAGCTTGGGAATAGAATCCAATGCAGCTTGCAGTCAATGTAAAGGCAAGCCTATAGTTGTGATGCCAAGAAATTATAAAATTATTTTCACTAAATATGCAGATCACACACCAGCATGTTCAAGTAGCCAGTTCCATAAAGCATGGATAGGAAGAATAATTCCTCAACATGACCAGAGGAAGCTGGAAAAACCCAGGTTTGCCAGCACCTATCAGGCGAGAAACAGTTAACCTTTCGAGCCATGGTCCCTTCGCCGGAACTGAAAGGAAGGAATTTGAGTTTTAACGAAGGGTCCGTGACTCGATGTTAAATCTGATAGATGCTCGCAGACATGCTGAGTTTCTCTGACTAACTCTGTTCTTGTTTCAGATTCCAGTATCCGCAGTATTTGCTTAGATAAGAATCATTCATATATGTATGCCGAACATTTGCAAATATTAGAGGGATTGCTCTTTGGAATTTCATCTGTGGGTGTCTCCCCCAATTTTGTATTGAAGGAGTAGAGGTGCAATTGAGCCTCTACAGGGATCTCATCTGTCCTCTGATGACTGTGGCCTTAACAATGAAGAACGTTACTTGTGCAATTCTGTGCTATACAACTGTCTAACTGGGAGACATCTGTTTTTCTTTATTTCTAGAAAGAGAGTTCCCTTTGGGTTGGTTTCTCCTGTCTTACAAAGAAAAGGATTTGACAGTCTGAAAAATATAAATTTTTTGAAAATTATTCTAAAGGGAGGTCTAGTTCCATTGTTAAAGCATTACAGCACACTTATTTGCAATTTTTGTTGCCATCTGGAAACATTTCAAGAGGATTTTAAAGAATTATATATTGGGCCTTAATGTCTGAGCTCCCCAGTGTTGGATTTAGGAGGGATGGCATTGGGCGTTCCCATGTAAAATTTGCACGGCAATTGCCCAGAAGTGCAAACTTCCCCAGGGCAATTGGCTTGCATAGGGAACCATCCCAAAATGCTATTTAAATCACAAACTTTGGATGGTTCCGACTGGGTTACACCAATAGTTACCCAGAAAAAGTTAAGAGGTAAAACTACTTCTAACTTAGTTAACAGAGTGAAGTGGTCAGTGGGGCGTTCTTGGTCAGTGGAGAGTGGGCAGGGGTGGTATGATGGTCAATGGGAGTGGTTGGGGGGCTAGTCAGAGTTGAGGGGGTATTTGGTGGTCAATACTTGTCGGGAGGTAGTCAGGTGATGGCATTGGCAGAGTTGGTCGAGTGGTTGGAAGGGTAGTCAGGGAGACTGGGGATGGTGGAGGGTGGTCAGTAATAACGTTATCCAGGAGTTAGAACTGGCTCGAGTGCTTCCAACATTTCCTGGGTCAGCATTCTGCGAAGTGAGTCGGAATGACCAGGCGTCTCCGACTTTAAATTGGAGTTTCGGATAACTCCAGATGCTGGGCACTTATCCAATGGAAATTGAAACTTCTCGGGCAATTCCTGTGCAGTTCTTGCATGCAGACTCTCGAGCAGTCTCCCAGTACATCTTCCGGGGTACCTCTGGGGTTCGATCCTCCGGGGAACGGAAGGCCTGAGCCATTATAATGAGGAAAAGCCAGAATGACATCGTGAAGAGGCTGTGCGTGCACGTACACAAGATGGACATTGTAGCTTTCAAGAAGGGCAGTGAATGCATAGGTGTTTTGAGCTACAAAGGTAGATTTCATCTTCTGATTCACAGGAGTGATGTAAACTTGGAGGGGATGGTTTAGGTATTTTTAATTGTTAAGGACATCAATAGTGTACAAGGGAATATATTGTTGGATGTGTTGCGATTATATTGAACTGGGGGGGGGGGGGGGGCGGCTGGTGAGGGGGCACCTATTTTAAATGAGAAAACAAGGGACTGATGGTGGACGTTTACAAGTTTGATTTTTCTCCGAGACTAGTCAAGCCATGAATTCTGAAGGTGGTTGTGAGGACTAATTTCTTGTAGTCCTTCAAGAAGTTATTAGACCTGTTTCTGGCAGAGAGAAAGTAAAAATATTTTTCTACAGTTAATGTAAGCATAAGTAGTAAACCCCAGCAAGACACAGCATCATTATTGTTAGTAAACATCATCTTATGTTGTTAATCTGTGAGAAATACCACAGGACATCCATGATCAGGTCAGGGGTACAATTTTCAGTTTTCAAAATTGGCAGTTGGTGAGAGAATTCCACTTCTGGGGTGGGATTCTCCGACCCCCCCACCGGGCCGCAGAATCCCCGGGGGGTGGTGTGAATCCCGCTCTGACGCCGGCTGCCGTATTCTCCGGTGTCGGTTTTCAGGCGGGGGCGGGGATCACGCCATGCTGGTTGGGCCGTTGGCAGCGGTCCCCCCGGCAATTCTCCGGGCCCCAATGGGCTGAGCGGCCTTCGGTTTCTGGCCAGTCCCGCCGGGGTGAAATGGACATGGACCCACACGGCGGGAACTGGCTGGTAGGCCGGCTGGTGCGGTCCTCGGGGGGGGGGGGGGGGGGGGGGGTGGCACGGCAGGATCCGGACCGGGGGGAGGGGGCCCCGGGATGGATTGGCCAGCGATCGGGGTCCACCGATCTGCGGGCGGGCCTGTGCCATGGGGGCACTCCTTCCTTCCGCGCCAGCCTCTGTAGGGCTCCGCCATGCCAGCACGAGAAGACCCCCCCCCCTCAGCACATACCCAAGAATACACCAGCCTGCGCATGCGCGGAACCACGCCGGCGGTTCTGCGCATTCGCCAACACGCGCCGGCCCTTCGGCGCCAGTTGGCGCGGCACCAACCCCTCCGGCACCGGTCTAGCCTCCAGAAGTGCAGAGGATTCCGCAACTCCTGGTTGGCCCAACGTCGGAGTGGTTTGCGCCATTTTTTTACGCCTGCATCGGGCCATCGGGCGCTTCAGGAGAATCCCACCCCTGATGTTTAGTGTAAAGTTAAAGTTGAAAACATTAATCAAAGAAAAGGTTAAGTAGAATCCACTGTACATTTATCACTTTTACTTCTGAAAATTAGATTTTGAATTCTCATTTCTAAGAATTCTCAGGAACAACATTTTATAGAATATTGTAGTCATTCTTGAAATTAGATTTTTAGTATTTTCAGTCACTTTGAATTCATTCAATTAGACTGAAACAGCGCAGACTTTCAATGTAATTATATTTTTAATATATCAAAGTAAAGCCAAATGCAGTAAATTAGTAACATGTGAACAGGGCAGTAACCTTGCGTAGATCTGAGAAATTTAAAGCCTGATAAATGAACACCAATTTGGATTTTTGTACATCACAAATGAAAACTAACATATTACTGAAAGACTTGTTGCAAGAGTCCAAACTAGAAAGAATTATAGGTTCTTGTTTGAGAAGCGACTGGTTGTACAGTGCTTTTTATGTTTTTGTTTTCTCTTTTCAAATAGGGAACAAAGTATATCATCCTTAAACCTGCTTGGGATGGTGCATTTGGAGTTGAGGAAATGGTTTTTGTAGATGATTCAAAAAGATCTTTTGATGCCAACTTTCCTGACAAAGGTCCAACAAACATACTCGAGTGGTGATTTCTGGACCCATCAACTCAACTAGTAACAGAGGGAGCACTGCTTAAAGATGTAAAGAGGACATAAGTAGTTGCATACTAGCCAGTGTGATCACACAAGCAGATGAGGTATGTGATGGAACATATATGTAAAATTCATTGTTATCAAGTTATTTGTATGCAAGTCATTAGTCAAGGTACTGCACAGTTGTTATTTTCACACTTCAGCTTTATGTGCCTTTTCATATTTATCAATGATCCATTGATAAAACATGTGCTTTTTTGTGTTATTTTTTTGAATTATATCTTGTGCTTAAGACAATTAAAAATACATGCAAATTTGCTGTACTTGACTCAAATGTTCTTGTGGGTTCTTCCAGAAAGTGACCTGATTTCCAATTTCAGTATTTCCTCCTTTGTCTTCTGAAGAGCCTGCCTCTTGCAAGGCCAATTCCATGCACTTAATTTAAAAACATTGGAATTACCTCCTTAGTGGAGAGAGAGGCTTGGTGGATGGTAGGATATAATTGCTGTTTGACAAACCCCACTTGGGATGGCAAGCTGACACTAGATTTACTGACTGTACAGGGCAGCTGAGTGGTGCTTTAAGGATCTACTGGTCCATTGTTAAGGAGATAAGTATCAACATAACCGCTGGATTGCAGTCTGCAATTTTTCAGCTAAAATATATTTCTTCTCTTCAATCATTTTGCTATACAGGTTGAGTATCCCATATTGGAAATTCCAAAATTTGAAAAGGTCTGAAATCCACACTTTTTCCAATGCCGGCTGTTCCTAGTACTGTGTCCCATTCCTGTGGCCGAACGCACCTGCATGTGTCTATTCGTCCAATTGATGGCACAAATCTGTTGCACCAAAACAGGTACCTGATTCGGGAGGGAAGCCGCATAACCCCCACCCCACCAGACGCAGCACCGACCGGCGACTCCGAGCAGTGCCCGAGGGTCTTTGCAGCTTGATATTCCAAAATTCAAAATTCCGGAATCTGAGACACTCTTGGCCCCAATAAGGAATACTCAACCTGAATTGGTGTTCACACTGAAGAGTGAGAGGTAACAACTGTGCTGTACGTAGGCTGGTACCTTGCATATAAATAACCATATAACGACACTAGCAAAAAATACAGGCATCGTACTCTTGTATCTGTATTAAGTAAAGCTTTACATGTCTTTGCACTCTGGGCCAAGTTATTATTAAGAGTGGCTTTTAAATAATGAGATTCCAATAATGAATAAGATTTAAAATGTTACATTCCTTTGAAGATTGTGACTTAGATCCTTTCCTCCGTATTGAAGGAACTGGTTTTGTTCTTTACCTTGTGTACAGTTGCCCCAAAACATTTAGAAAACTTGTCAATGGATGTTTCCATTAGTTTAGCATCTATTTCAGTGCAGTGCCATCTACAGAGGATCTGAGGTACCTGTGAACTCTACAGGCACCAACAAAGCACTTGGACCAATCAAATTAAAATATCCTCTCTGAGACATGCATTACAAACCAGAAAATTACATTTAAATTATATTTCACTTGTACATGATGTAAGAAATACAAAATGGATTAGGGAGATAAACATATTTGTAAATGTTTGTATATTTTTAAATCTGTAGCATAATTGTTTCTCAGGAAGTGAGACTCCACACTTGTAAAATGAATTATTCAGGTCCTAAGAGATTATACAGCAATAGTTGTCACCTTATGCCATTAAAGCTTCTCTTAGTTTTAAATACTACATCAGCCCTAACGTTTCCAGCTGCCTTCAGCATGGAGCGAGTGATACCGTAGATTCATGTTGTTACAGTAATTTCAGTGCCAAGTCTATTGACGAGAACTGCAGAAATGCACCCCATGAAGAAGCAGGGTATCTCTATGATTAATTGTCCATGTGTGGCTGCCAGAAGTTGTTGTCATTTTTACCTTCATATCCTCACTGTTATCACTATAGCAAAAACTGGACTATTCATTTACTTTTGAGTAATTTCCAATTTGCTGCAGATGTTATTTCCCAAGGAGAATTTTATATCACTGCTTTCACTTTTTATAGCATGTTGAGTGCAATCTGAATCTGAAGAAAAAAAGGCTTCCTCAGCAGTGATAGTTCTGCTGGAAACTTGATGAGACTGGCTATATTATCTGTCTGCCTCTAATCAAAGGTTTTGTAATATAGGAGAATGCCATGACTGTAGTGCCTATTATTAATTGTCTTCCGTTTTTTTCCCGTTTCTTCATTCTAATTGTTGCTCACCAAATAAAAAGGTCAAAAATCTTTTTGTCAATTTTTTCTGACCATAAGTATTGCATGTGCTGAACTATCAAGTCGTTTTTTCATTTATATCTTTATCATATTATAGATTTTGCAATAAAACTTTAATACATATTTTACACTCAAAGAACTTTAAATTTAAAAAAGACAGCTTTTACATCGTCAGGACATCTAAAGCATTTCACACTTACTGATAATGCTGAAAGGTCCTAGCGAAGGTGGCAGTGAACCACTGCTGTCGGTGTGGCTGAGGTGCTTCTATCAAAGATGTTAAATAGGGAGTTGCAGGATTTTAAATTAGTGACAATTTAGGAAAGGTAATGTTCCATGTCACTTTAAATTGTTTTTAAAGTATGGCCATTGTTGTGCAGGCAAATGGGACAGCTTGTTTACACTTGGGCCCTACAAACAACGGTGAGACAAATGACCAGTTTTGGTCATTTTTGGTGGTATTATTTGAGGGACTATGTTGGCTGGCAAACTGGGAGAATTCTTTTTCCTTTGTTAGATTCTTGGGATCTTTTATGATTTGAATAGGCAACTAAGGCCTTGGTTTAATGTCTCATCCAAAAGATAACACTTCCAATGATGCAACACTCCTTGATACTTTACAGTCTAGATTATGTCTTTATGTCTGGGTGTCATAGAACATAGAAAATACAGCACAGAACAGGCCCTTCGGCCCACGATGTTGTGCCGAACCTTTGTCCTAGATTAATCATAGATTATCATTGAATTTACAGTGCAGAAGGAGGCCATTCGGTCCTTTGCGTCTGCACCGGCTCCTGGAAAGAGCACCCTACCCAAACTCAACACCTCCACCCAACACCAAGGGCAATTTTGGACATCAAGGGCAATTTATCATGGCCAATCCACCTAACCTGCACATCTTTGGACTGTGGGAGGAAACTGGAGCACCCGGAGGAAACCCACGCAGACACGGGGAGGACGTGCAGACTCCGCACAGACAGTGACCCAAGCCGGAATCGAACCTGGGACCCTGGAGCTGTGAAGCAATTGTGCTATCCACAATGCTACCATGCTGCCCTTAAGAACAAATAAATCTACACTATATCTTTTTACCGTAATCCATGTACCTATCCAATTGCTGCTTGAAGGTCCCTAATGTTTCCGACTCAACTACTTCCACAGGCAGTGCGTTCCATGCCCCCACTACTCTCTGGGTAAAGAACCTACCTCTGATATCCCTCCTATATCTTCCACCTTTCACCTTAAATTTATGTCCCCTTGTAATGGTTTGTTCCACCCGGGGAAAAAGTCTCTCACTGTCTACTCTATCTATTCCCCGATCATCTTATAAACCTCTATCAAGTCGCCCCTCATCCTTCTCCGTTCTAATGAGAAAAGGCCTAGCACCCTCAACCTTTCCTCGTAAGACCTACTTTCCATTCCAGGCAACATCCTGGTAAATCCTCTTTGCACCTTTTCCAAAGCTTCCACATCCTTCCTAAAATGAGGCGACCAGAACTGTACACAGTACTCCAAATGTGGCCTTACCAAAGTTTTGTACAGCTGCATCATCACCTCACGGCTCTTAAATTCAATCCCTCTGTTAATGAACGTGAGCACTCCATGGGCCTTCTTCACAGCTCTATCCACTTGAGTGGCAACTTTCAAAGATGTATGAACATAGACCCCAAGATCTCTCTGCTCCTCCACATTGCCAAGAACTCGACCGTTAACCCTGTATTCCGCATTCATATTTGTCCTACCAAAATGGACAACCTCACACTTTTCAGGGTTAAACTCCATCTGCCACTTCTCAGCCCAGCTCTGCATCCTATCTATGTCTCTTTGCAGCCGACAACAGCCCTCCTTACTATCCACAACTCCACCAATCTTCGTATCGTCTGCAAATTTACTGACCCACCCTTCAACTCCCTCATCCAAGTCATTAATGAAAATCACAAACAGCAGAGGACCCAGAACTGATCCCTGCGGTACTCCACTGGTAACTGGGATCCAGGCTGAATATTTGCCATCCACCACCACTCTCTGACTTCTATCGGTTAGCCAGTTCGTTATCCAACTGGCCAAATTTCCCACTATACCATGCCTCCTTACTTTCTGCATAAGCCTACCATGGGGAACCTTATCAAATGCCTTACTAAAATCCATGTACACTACATCCACTGCTTTACCTTCATCCACATGCTTGGTCACCTCCTCAAAGAATTCAATAAGACTTGTAAGGCAAGACCTACCCCTCACAAATCCGTGCTGACTATCCCTAATCAAGCAGTGTCTTTCCAGATGCTCAGAAATCCTATCCTTCAGTACCCTTTCCATTACTTGCCTACCACCGAAGTAAGACTAACTGGCCTGTAATTCCCAGGGTTATCCCTAGTCCCTTTTTTGAACAGGGGCACGACATTCGCCACTCTCCAATACCCTGGTACCACCCCTGTTGACAGTGAGGACGAAAAGATCATTGCCAACGGCTCTGCAATTTCATCTCTTGCTTCCCATAGAATCCTTGGATATATCCCGTCAGGCTCGAGGGACTTGTCTATCCTCAAGTTTTTCAAAATGCCCAACACATCTTCCTTCCTAACAAGTATTTCCTCGAACTTACCAATCTGTTTCACACTGTCCTCTCCAACAATATCGCCCCTCTCATTTGTAAATACAGAAGAAAAGTACTCGTTCAAGACCTCTCCTATCTCTTCAGACTCCATAAACAATCTCCCGCTACTGTCCTTGATCGGACCTACCCTCGCTCTAGTCATTCTCATATTGTCCTAGATTATGATCTCCTATTCTGATCTGTGATAGGCAAATTACATCCTGATTCACCAAAGCCATTTCACCATAAGGAACAAGTTATTGACATGATGGAATATTTTCCGCTTTACCTGGATAAAAGTTACTTCAACAACACTAAAGAAACTCAACACCATCCAGAACAAAACAACCCACTTAATCGGCACACCATCCACTACCTTTGTAGGTCAGATTTGACCTTATTCACCAGGCTGGTACAAGTCAGTTTACGGAGTCGGGCCCAATCTCTTTTGTTTTAATTTAAAGTACCCAATTCCTTTTTTTTTCCAATTCAATGCCAATTTAGTATGGCCAATCCACCTACCCTGCACATATTTGGGTTGTGGGGGTGAGACCCACGCAGACACTGGGAGGATGTGCAAACTCCACACGCCAGTGACCCGGGGCCAGGGCCGAACTCGGGTCCTTGGCGCCGTGAGGCAGTAGTGCTAACCACTACGCCACCATGCTGCCCTTCGGGCCCAATCTTGAGCCACCTGAACTCCCAGAAAACTGAAACTGGACCTGACAAGCGGAAGTACCCCAGACTGATTCCATTCCCCAGGGTGCTGACCGGAAAATACCCGCTGTTCTCCAGATTTGTATTCGGAAAAGGACTCTAAGCTCTGGAGTATCCTTATTAGGTCGCCTCCCATGGTGGGCACCGGGTCCTTCACATATAACAAAAGATAATCTGTGTACAGGGACACCTATGTCTCACTCCACCCCTAACTATCCCTCTCCACTTGTCCGAAGCCCTCAGGGCAATGACCAATGGCTCAATCGTTAATGCAAACAGGAGGGGAGACATAGGATTCCCCTGCCTCGTACCCCTGTGCAACTGTAAAACCCCAAACTCATGGTATTTGTATGAACGCTGGCCAAAGGAGCCTTGTACAGCAGACATACCCATGACACAATCCTAGGGCTCAATCCAAACTCCTCCAAAACCGCAAAGAGGTATCTCCACTCCACCCTATCAAACGCCTTTTCTGCATCTAATGGCACAATTATCTCCGGTTCGGTCGCTGGGATAAGAACCACATTGCAGTCACCATACATTGGATGACAGTCTTCTGCCCTTTACAAATCCTGTCTGGTCCTCCCCAACTACCTCTGGGAGACAGGGTTCCAACCTCAATGCTAGAAGCTTGGCTAACAGCTTGTCGTCTATGTTAAGCAGTGAAATAGGATGGTACAACCTGCATTCCGCAGGATCCTTGTCCTTTTTCACGAGAAGGGAGATGGATGCCTGCACAAGCGTTGCAGGAAGGAAACCCTGGGTCAAAGCGTCATTGAACATCCTCATCAGGAACAGAACCAGCAGGTCCACAAACCTCTTGTAAAATTCCACCGGGAATCCATCAGGTCTGGATGCCTTCCCTTATTGATTAAGGCCGCCTCTTCCTAGGCTCTATTGGCAAAGCCTGAGTGGCATATCTGGCTCACTCAGCCCTTCCGAGGGCTGGTCTGGTCCCACACCCGCAAATGGGTCTCCTGTAAAAACACCACATCGGCCCCTAGATTCTTTAGGTGAGAGAAAACTCTTGCCCTTTTCGTTGGTTTCCCCCAGGTCCCGCACATTCCAGGTAACTCGTCTTGTCAGTGATAACAAAGAACAAAGAAATGTACAGCACAGGAACAGGCCCTTCGGCCCTCCAAGCCCGTGCCAACCATGCTGCCCGACTAAACTACAATCTTCTACACTTCCTGGGTCCGTATCCCTCTATTCCCATCCGATTCATGTATTTGTCAAGATGCCCCTTAAATGTCACTATCGTCCCTGCTTCCACCACCTCCTCCAGTAGCGAGTTCCAGGCACCCACTACCCTCTGCGTAAAAAACTTGCCTCGTACATCTACTCTAAACCTTGCCCCTCTCACCTTAAACCTATGCCCCCTAGTAATTGACCCCTCTACCCTGGGGAAAAGCCTCTGACTATCCACTCTGTCTATGCCCCTCATAATTTTGTATACCTCTATCAGGTCTCCCCTCAACCTCCTTCGTTCCAGTGAGAACAAACCGAGTTTATTCAACCGCTCCTCATAGCTAATGCCCTCCATACCAGGCAACATTCTGGTAAATCTCTTCTGCACCCTCTCTAAAGCCTCCACATCCTTCTGGTAGTGTGGCGACCAGAATTGAACACTATACTCCAAGTGTGGCCTAACTAAGGTTCTATACAGCTGCAACATGACTTGCCAATTCTTATACTCAATACCCCGGCCAATGAAGGCAAGCATGCCGTATGCCTTCTTGACTACCTTCTCCACCTGTGTTGCCCCTTTCAATGACCTGTGGACCTGTACTCCTAGATCTCTTTGACTTTCAATACTCTTGAGGGTTCTACCATTCACTGTATATTCCCTACCTGCATTAGACCTTCCAAAATGCATTACCTCACATTTGTCCGGATTAAACTCCATCTGCCATCTCTCCGCCCAAGTCTCCAAACAATCTAAATCCTGCTGTATCCTCCGACAGTCCTCATCGCTATCCGCAATTCCACCAACCTTTGTGTCGTCTGCAAACTTACTAATCAGACCAGATACATTTTCCTCCAAATCATTTATATATACTACAAAGAGCAAAGGTCCCAGCACTGATCCCTGTGGAACACCACTGGTCACAGCCCTCCAATGAGAAAAGCATCCTTCCATTGCTACTCTGCCTTCTATGGCCTAGCCAGTTCTGTATCCACCTTGCCAGCTCACCCCTGATCCCGTGTGACTTCACCTTTTGTACTAGTCTACCATGAGGGACCTTGTCAAAGGCCTTACTGAAGTCCATATAGACAACATCCACTGCCCTACCTGCATCAATCATCTTAGTGACCTCCTCGAAAAACTCTATCAAGTTAGTGAGACACGACCTCCCCTTCACAAAACCGTGCTGCCTCTCACTAATACGTCCATTTGCTTCCAAATGGGAGTAGATCCTGTCTCGAAGAATTCTCTCCAGTAATTTCCCTACCACTGAAGTAAGGCTCACCGGCCTGTAGTTCCCGGGATTATCCTTGCTACCCTTCTTAAACAGAGGAACAACATTGGCTATTCTCCAGTCCTCCGGGACATCCCCTGAAGACAGCGAGGATCCAAAGATTTCTGTCAAGGCCTCAGCAATTTCCTCTCCAGCCTCCTTCAGTATTCTGGGGTAGATCCCATCAGGCCCTGGGGACTTATCTACCTTAATATTTTTTAAGACACCCAACACCTCGTCTTTTTGGATCTCAATGTGACCCAGGCTATCTACACACCCTTCTACAGACTCAACATCTACCAATTTCTTCTCTTTGGTGAATAGTGATGCAAAGTATTCATTTAGTACCTCGCCCATTTCCTCTGGCTCCACACATAGATTCCCTTGCCTATCCTTCAGTGGGCCAACCCTTTCCCTGGCTACCCTCTTGCTTTTTATGTACGTGTAAAAAGCCTTGGGATTTTCCTTAACCCTATTTGCCAATGACTTTTCGTGACCCCTTCTAGCCCTCCTGACTCCTTGCTTAAGTTCCTTCCTACTTTCCTTATATTCCACGCAGGCTTCGTCTGTTCCCAGCCTTTTAGCCCTGACAAATGCCTCCTTTTTCTTTTTGACGAGGCCTACAATATCTCTCGTCATCCAAGGTTCCCGAAAATTGCCGTGTTTATCCTTCTTCCTCACAGGAACATGCCGGTCCTGAATTCCTTTCAACTGCCACTTGAAAGCCTCTCACATGTCAGATGTTGATTTGCCCTCAAACATCCGCCCCCAATCTATGTTCTTCAGTTCCCGCCTAATATTGTTATAATTAGCCTTCCCCCAATTTAGCACATTCATCCTAGGACCACTCTTATCCTTGTCCACCAGTCCTTTAAAACTTACTGAATTGTGGTCACTGTTACCGAAATGCTCCCCTACTGAAACATCTACCACCTGGCCGGGCTCATTCCCCAATACCAAGTCCAGTACCGCCCCTTCCCTAGTTGGACTGTCTACATATTGTTTTAAGACGCCCTCCTGGATGCTCCTTACAAATTCCGCCCCGTCTAAGCCCCTGGCACTAAGTGAGTCCCAGTCAATATTGGGGAAGTTGAAGTCTCCCATCACCACAACGCTGTTGTTTTTACTCTTCCAAAATCTGTCTACCTGTCTGCTCCTCTATCTCCCGCTGGCTGTTGGGAGGCCTGTAGTAAACACCCAACATTGTGACTGCACCCTTCTTATTCCTGATCTCTACCCATATAGCCTCACTGCCCTCTGAGGTGTCCTCTCGCAGTACAGCTGTGATATTCTCCCGAACCAGTAGCGCAACTCCGCCTCCCCTTTTACATCTCCCTCTATCCCGTCTGAAACATCTAAATCCTGGAACGTTTAGCTGCCAATCCTGCCCTTCCCTCAACCAGGTCTCTGTAATGGCAACAACATCATAGTTCCAAGTACTAATCCAAGCTCTAAGGTCATCTGCCTTACCCGTAATGCTCCTTGCATTAAAACATATGCACTTCAGGCCACCAGACCCGCTGTGTTCAGCAACTTCTCCCCGTCTGCTCTGCCTCAGAGCCACACTGTCCCTATTCCCTAGTTCTCCCTCAATGCTCTCACCTTCTGACCTATTGCTCCCGTGCCCACCCCCCTTTACCTATCACCCCCCCCCCCCCCCTTTACCCTTAAATCAGCCATTTCCACTGCGATTAAGTCACCTTGTCCTCATTATGAATTCCTTGGTACAATCCCCACCTAAGATGGCAGATGACCACCTCCAAAGGATGGGACAAAGAAAATCCCATGGTCAATGTTAGCTCTTTGTTCTGCACCCCCCCACTCCCCCGCCACCACGCCACCAACCTTGGGCTCGCAGACTGCCTGCCACCCCAGCTTAACCCATCCCCCACCAAACAAACAAGCTAGACTCATTGAACCTCGTCTAACCAGGGCCAACAAATCGCAACCTCTCTCTCTCTCTCTCCCCCACCCCCCCGCTCCCGTTCACTAGCCTGCACATTCTTGCTAGTGAGATAGAGGATCCACACCGGAAAGACAACAGAAGTGTGTGTGCATCTTAACCCAGGTTTTAGTACCATTACTAAAAATTATATAAAATTGCAATCCATCACACAAGGACACCTGAAAACATGAGAGACAAGAGGAAGAAACTAGATGGGATCACAAATAAATAGTGATTGAAAAAAATAAAATAAAACACTCCAAAGAAAGACACAAAGAAAAGTGAGAGATTAACAAAAGTGAAGATATGAAGTATTAGCAGAGCAACTCTTCCAGAGCACTGCTAAAATTTTGATGTAGCAGCAACCTATATTTATACAGCACCTTTCAAAGTTTCAAGGCGCTACAAGAGTATTATAAAACAAAATACCATGGAGATCCACCTCCCCCTCCCCCTGTGTGTTTTACGATGGCAGAGGTATCAACAATAACTCAACAGTTGAGTTATTCTCCACTGTTACCAAGGCGAGAATGGATTTGGTAGCTGGGTAATGGAGTTTGGAGCAGGGCTGAAAACAATGGCTTGCAGGTCTAAGGTGGGGACACGTAAACAGCTGTGCCTATAGGTTTTTCCCAAACCTGAAAGTGCTTATATCCCAGGTAGAACAAATCGTTCCACAGACAGCTTCATTGGACACAGTTTGATTTCTGTCTTGCAGCCCCAGTTCCTATCTCTGTGTGGCCACAGTATCTACAGCAGTCATGATGGATGAATGAAGTCCTTGATTGACAAAGTTACGGCAATGTTTCCTACTGATATTTTAAAGCTCTGTGTTGGTAGCAAATGGGGCGGGGGGGGGGGGGGGCGGGGGGTAGCAAATCCTGCATTGACTCAATATTATGCAGCAGTATGTTCATAATCATTCAGATATAATACATCCCCATTTATTTAGACTTAATTTATTTATTAGGCTTCTCCCTACTGTTCAGATATACTGGCTACTGGACCTAAATGGGGAGGAGATGGTGCCTGGAGGCAGATTTAATTATTAATATCATTTTTTCTTTTACTAATTGAAATACTAAACAAAAATTATAAGCTAAACCTGTTAACTGTAATTTATGTCCCTGTCTTATACTCCTCATTGATAGCAGCTAATTTATGGTCTTGTCTAATTTTAACTAAAGATGATAAAATATTTTGCTTAAGTAAATGATGCACAGGGTAATTCTGAGGTTTCTTTGCTGAAATAACTTTTAAATGGTGTCCACAAAATTGATAGATTTGAGTATTGTGTTACAGATTTCTTAACAAGTAAAAACATGTAAAATTTTACAAAGATTTGCTGCTCTTCCGTATAATTGCTATTTAGTTTAACAATTTATTGGGCCTCACGTTTGTTTTTAGTTGATGTAACACAACATGCAAGAAATTGGGCGTTATCAGAATAATAATGGAATAATTCAATGCCTGAAATAATTCTGTCCATTGAGCTGTTTTACCATTATCTAGGTTGTAATCTCACAGTAATCGTTGAGACATTAATGTGATATTTTCACATTCTTGCATGGTAGCTTACCATGGATGATGAATTAATGTTCCAATCGAGGTAACGTAAAAATGTAAATTAAATAACTGGAGAATTGAAAATTAACTACCTGACCCCTCTTAACAAAGAATGACTTGGATTTTGTTGAGAAAATAGTGCATAAAACCATCGTACTATGAAAACATATCCTAATGTGGTGGAACCTCATTTTGTTTTTTAAACACACCGATCTATTGAAAGATGGGGGCAATTCTCCGAGCCCCGCGCCGGGCCGGAGAACCGGCACCCCGACGCTGGCGCGCGATTCTCCGAGGTGTGGAGAATCGGCGCCATTTGCGGCCGCACGTTTGGCGCGGCGCCGGCCGCAGGCTGCTGGAATCGGCGGGGCCGCCGATTCTCCGGCCCGCATGTGCCGAGCGGCCGCACGGATACAAAAAAAATGACAGCCCCGCCTGCGCCGTTCACTCCTGGTCGCAAACGGCCTGCGCCGTTCACCTCCCTGCACGGCCGGCCCCTGAACACCGACGCCATGTTGAGTCAGGTCCGGCACGTTGAAGAAGTCCCCCACGCATGTGCAGGTTGGCACGGCCCTCATTTGGTGCCGGTGGGGGACAGAATAGGTAGTACCCGGGCCCGGTTCATGACGGCGTTCAAAACGGCGCGAACACTTGGGCTCTTACAAAGGAGGTACCATCTGGCTGGAGGAAGTGGAACTTTAGAGGAGAATGTGAGCTAGAACTCTAGATGATGGCACAAAATGAAGAGACTAGGCTTTTTGGATTTTCTGATGCTGCACCGGAGACCTTTGGTTAGGATATATAGAGGAGGAAAAAGGGGCATCCACCACCCTACCAAAAAAAGGTGAAGGTGAGGGTTGACATAGCTTTACAAGAAACTCATTTGGTTGATGAGAAGCATTTAAAATTGAAGTGATAGTGGGTGGTGCAGGGTTTCTTTGCATCCTTTTCGTCAAGCAGCAGGGGAGTGGCAATCCTTATCAATCAGAATGTCCCATTTATGGTTGAAACTTGCACTCAGGACAAGGGCGGTGGATATGTGATCATGAGAGGTGCGGTACATGGAGACATTGTTTCATAGAATCATAGAATTTACAGTGCAGAAGGAGGCCATTCGGCCCATCAAGTCTTTGAACGAGCACTCCACCTAAGCCCAGACGGCCACCCCCTTTTTGGACACGAAGGGTAATTTAGAACAGCCAATCCACATAACCTGCACATCTTTGGACTGTGGGAAGAAACCGGAACACCCGGAGCAAACCCACGCAGACACTGGGAGAACGTGCAGACTCTGCACAGACAGTGACCCAAACTGGGAATTGAACCTGAGATCCTGGAGCTATGAAGTGACAGTGCTAACCACTATGCTGCCGCGCCACCCACTTCCATTATTAAATGTTTACAGGGTGGCACAGTGGTTAGCACTGCTGCCTCATGCGCTGAGGACCCGGTTCGATCCCGGCCCCGGGTCAATGTCCGTGCAGAGTTCGCGCATTCTCCCCATGTCTGCTTGGATCTCACCCCCACAACCCAAAGATGTGCAGAGGTAGGTGGATTGGCCACACTAAATTGCCCCTGAATTGGAAAAAATTAATAAATACATTTTTTAAAAAGTGTTTACAGATCCCTTAACTATTCCTGGAGTTCATTACTTAAGAGCTCACTCGTTCGAAAATGTGGAGGTTTGAAGCCTCCTTGATGAGATACATAATTTACTACACACATTTTTAAAAAGGAGTTTGCGTTTTTCCTCTCCGTTAACTCGACACAAGATATTTCCCCCTCCATTTTGTGAGATACGTGGAAGGTTTATGCTCGGAGGCTGACTATCGCGTATGTAGCTAATAAAAGGTGCAAAACGTGCAGAGCCAGCTGAGACTGGAGGGTTGTTTGGAGAAGCCGGGGGAGAATTATAAGAAGACTCCATATAGACAATTGATGAAGGAGGCTAGTGCAGCAAGGGTGGCTTTCGACTCCTTGGGTGGATGAACAGGAAGTCCCATTTTTGGTGTGTTTAGCAGGGTATTTCTAGGTGCCTGCAGTGCCGAGATTGGCCCAGCTACCAAACTCTTTGTTTGGAACCTTGGTGAGGAACGCCTTGCCGAGGACACACTTACCTTCATTTCCATTTTTAAATCCCGCCCAATCTCTGGACCACCCCTCGGACTCCCCACTGCTGCCTCTGGCTCCCCCAACTTGCCTGTTGGGAGGTGAGGTGAGGGGAGGACTGGAATGGATTTGTTTATTGTCACGTGTACAGAGATACACTGAAAAGTATTGTTCTGCATGCAGCTCAAACACATCATTCAATACATGAAAAGAAAATATATAATAGGGCAAACATAAAATACAGCATGTAAATACAGGCTTCGGGTGAACCATACAGGAGTTTAGTACTACTCAGTAGAGATCAGATCAGTCCATCAGTCCGTAAGAGGGTCGCTTAGGAGTCTGGCAACAGTGGGGAAGAAGCTGTTTTTGAATCTGTTAATGCGTATTCTCAGACTTTTGTATCTCCTGCCCGATGGAAGAAGTTGGAAGAGTGAGTAAGCTGGGTGGGAGGGGTCTTTGATTATGTTGCCTGCTTTCCCAAGGCAGCGGAAGGTGTAGACAGAGTTAATGGATGGGAGGCAAGTTTGTGTGATGGACTGGGCTGTGTTCACGACTCTCTGTAGTTTATTCTTGTCTTGGGCCGAGCAATTGCCATACCAGGCTGTGATGCAGCCAGATAGGATGCTTTCTATGGTGCACCTCTCAGAGGGAAATAAGAGACTGTTGTATGCTCTGTTTAATGGAGACGTGACTCACCCCTGCCTCACCAGACTGTGTTATACAATCTGATGGCTTTTGGCACGTTCGGGACCTTGCGTGGGGTCTCCGATTCTGTCTTTGATTCTGAAGGTGGGCAAGGACCCAGAAGTGTGTGCCTCCTCTAGGCCAATTTCTCTTCTTAATATCGACTTGAAACTGCAATCTAAGGTTCTGCCAAAGGGCTAGAAGATATACTTCCGACAATCATGTGGGAGGACCAGACTGGGTTTATTAGGGGACGATATTTGAGCAATAACGTTCTTCTAAATGTGATACGGGCTCTTCAGAAGCATGCACTGGATGGGCTGGTTATCCCTGATGCGCCTAAAATGCCAGGTAGTCGAGGATGATTATATACAATGCCTGTGGACCTGTGTCAAGATTCAATCCTATTGGTTAGGTGTGGTCAGGGGAGAGGATTTTTGAGAGAGCCTAATCATGTATTTATGATTCTGGGTCTCTCGGACAGAAGAATCATGGATTCTGATGAAGAAAGGCGATATAATATTCTTATCTGTAATACTCTTAAGAATATCCTTTGCTATTGGATTACTGACAAATATTCCTCTATCCAAAACTGGCATAGACTGATTATGGAATGCATCCCCATGGAATTTTTGACATCTGTTCCCTGCTCTAATTCCAATGCGTTTAGTAATGTGGCACCCCTATCTTAAATGTATCGGCTCTTTGGCTGACTTGCTTTTGCTTGGCTTTCCATGAGCGAATTCATCTTAGTTCAACTCAATTTAATCCATTTCAAGTTGTTAGTTTCAATCGCTATACTTTGGGGTGTGCGACCAGTATTGTTAGCCTTCTGTGTTATGATCTTTCTCTCTTTTCCCCAATTGCTGTGGTAGCTCATTGTTGGATTGGTCCGACGTTTTAGGGACTCTGGTTCTTCAACTGACTTGTTCTGAATCTATTCAGTAATGTTTTATTTGTATTTATGCCGGCAATAACTCTTGTTCTGCATGGGCAGCACGGTAACACAGTGGTTAGCGCTGTTGCTTCACAGCGCCAGGGACCCAGGTGCGATTCCCAGCTTGTTTCACTGTCTGTGCGGAGTCTGCACGTTCGCTCCGTGTCTGCGTGGGCTTCCACCGGGTGCTCTGGTTTCCTCCCACAAGTCCCGAAAGACCTGCTTGTTAGGTGAATTGGACATTCTGAATTCTCCCTCAGTGCACCCAAACATGCGCCGGAGTGTCTCAACTAGGGTATTTTCACAGTAACTTCATTGCAGTGTGCGACATTAATAAAGATTTTTATTATGTACCTGTTTTGTATCAATTCTTCTGTTACTTGTTGCGTATATTGATTAAAAAATTGGAAGAAAACCAAATAAAAAATATATTTGAAAATAAAAAGATATAGGGCATGATACTCTCAAAAAAAATGACCAAGTGCCATTTTGGGTGGGTTTCGTGAGGTGATTCCCGCCAGGTGTTTGGGCTTGATCCAGATAGCTATTCACCCACACTCAGGAATTTTTCTGGAGCTTGGGGAGATTCTCAGTGAATCATCATACACCTGGAATTTGAATTTTCTGGAATGGTCAACTAAAGATTCTGTTTTGCTGATGAGGTTAGATGAAGTAAGATGAAATGCTTGTGTGGAGCATAAGTACTATGTGGTGAAGCTCAAGAGGAAAAAAACTTGCAACTCGGACCATCTGCACTTTCACTGGCCAGGAAGTGGGCGCACGTGTGTAGTTTGGTTTTTTAAAATTTAGTTCAGGCCTTTCTGCATCCACTGACCAGAAAAGGGTCACACATGCATAGTGGTCTTTTCTTACATTCTTTAGGATGGGAACTGACCTGTGTGCCTATGCTGCAGGAAAAGAATCGAAACAGTGCAAAACTGTCGGTCAGGTGACCTGAACCAGCACCATTCCAGAGAGGGTGTCCCAGGGAGGGGGACAGGGAGAACGTTCCAACCGAGGGAGTGGGACAGAAGGAAGGCCCAGAAGAAAGTCCCAGGCAGAGACAAAAACAGGGATTAGAGATGGATCCAATTTCACAGCGCCGAGGATCCGGTTTCGATCCCGGCCCCGGGTCACTGTCCATGTGGGGTTTGCACGCTCTCCCTGTGCCTGCGTGGATCTAATCCCCACAACTCAAAGATGTGCAGGGTAGGTGGATTGGCCACACTAAACTGCCCCTAATTGGAACATTTTTTAAAAATTACAAACGAAAGAGGTCCATCCAATTGAGTCAAGACAAATGCAGAAACAGAGAAAAAGGTTACATATTAAAGAAAGAGCTTTGGGGAGCAGAACGGAAGCAACGTGAACTTGAGAGAAGCCCTGAAGATCTAAGGGGGTAGCCGAAGGCTGGTGACTCTTTACTGCAGGTTTTTTTGGAGCAGCAGTTCTCTGCTTGGCACAGCTGAAGATCTGAAATTGTGCTTTGATGGTGAAGTTTGAGTGTATGTGAAGATCCAGAGAAAAGGAATCTTGGCACGCAAGATTGAAACCCTGAAGGTGGATCCTAGTTGGAGCGGTCAAATGGAGGCAACGTTTGGGGAGAATTTCAAGGCGAGTTCTTCAAAGGTGGAGTTGGAATCCCTTATGAGAAAGAGTTTTGGTGAGACCGGTTGGCTTACAGTGTGACAAGCATTTAGGTGGGTTGTTGAAATTGCGTTGATCGCATATGTCATTTACTTTAGAATGTGGTTTGTCTGAGCACAGTTCACTATTTGGTTCACATGTACTGCATAGTTACCCTGATTATTAGAGTCTGAAGTTAGATATGGTAAATTATTTTATTTTTCCAAATTTGTGTGCATCGGTAAAGATTTAGCTGAGGTGAAGGAATAGTGAATATTTGCTTTATTTTTTTGTCTTTGTATTGAGATCTTTCCAACATTTTTATTTGGTGTGATGTAATTCATTTTACTTGTTTAATAAATATTTTATTCTTTGTGTTAATAGTTCATCAGCGGACTCCCGTGAATTTGTTCAGACGCCTTTCTCCACGGTTTCTTAAGGAAAAAAGTTAGGATCTATCCTGCCAGCTTTCACTCTGGGATCTGATTTGCCCAATATTAACATCAGCTGAATCGTAACAATTAGCACAGAAAGGCTGGGCTCTATGCTGTAAATTTGATGAAACATAAAGAATTCTTAAGGGGCTTCATAGGGTAGCTACTGGGAGAACCTTTTCCCTGACTCAGGAGACTTGAACAAGGATTCATCATTGCAGAATAATGGCCCGACCATTTAGATTCGTGACTAGAATTTTTTTCACTCGAGGGGTTGTAACTCTTTGGAATTTTCTGTGGGTTCTCAGTCATTGAGTATGTCCTATATATTTGAGTATATGTTGGATTCCAAGACAAGTGGGCAATCATTCTGGTAGATTACCATCTTGGCAATGAAAATGTACCCTTCTTTATTTAAAGATAATTTTTAAAGGATTGGTTTAGTTCTTAGACATTCCATGATTGTAATGGTGTGCTCGATCAAAGATATTCTACATAAACATACAGACAAAAAAAATCCAGACTCGAAACATTACCTCCCTTCTCTCTCCACAAATGCTGTCAGACCCACTGAGATTGTCCAGTATTTTCTGTTTTTGTTTCAGATTCCAGCATCTGCAGTTATTTGCTTTTATCTTACTTTTGGATTGTTTGTCGTTTTATTATTCATTAAATTTGGTTACTATTTTAAACTTTGAGTAAGAGTTGATGTTTCAGTTGTTTTTGAAGACTGAAGTGAGATTTTGCAGAAGCAGAAGATAGCTCAATAGCTTTAACCAGCTAGCGAAATAGTTTGCTGTTTGTTTTCCCAGATATATTACTGAGAACTTGGGTGGATCTTCAGACAATAATAGATAATCCTGAATAGATGGAAAGTTAAAGTTTATTCTTGACAATAGCCCAAGCTATGAGAGACAAAGAAATCTGTAATACAAAGATGGCAAAAGATCCAAAAGATTAACAGTGGCATTGTCATCACAAAAAAATAAAGAGGGTCAGTTTCCTTTGTATCGGACATCTATTACCTGGGAAACACAATGCAATCAGGAAAGAAAAAGCTTGGAGGATGCCAACTTATTTGCAGTTTCTTCTACAGAACCACCTCACCAGTGAATGGAATCATGCTTTTGTATACCAATAATATGTTCTGATCTGATTTGCAAAGTATTGGGTGCTTTCTCTGCGCCCTCTGCCTTCAAAGTGAACCCTGTTCCACATGAAAGAGAAGAAATGATCTGCAAAGGAAAGGACGATTGATTATAGAGTTCTGATGATGAAAGGCAAATCTTGTCCGATCAAAGGTAAATAACTGGATCAGCATTGCATGATTTCAGTCTTACAGCCATACTCTCTGTTGTGGCCAGGACTGGCCTCCTTACTTCTGCAAAGGATCCAAACTGGATCAAGACTTGCCCTTTTGACTCCCTGGCTGCCAGGTTGTGGACGTTGTCCTTGAGCCATAAGAGAATGCTTGATGTTTTGCAAATAGTTGACAGCAACTACATATTGAGGTGATGAACTGGATTTCCATTATGGAAGTTGGCAGGGCAAAGTTAAATATTGGTTGTGTCATCATTCTGCCGATGAGATTGACCTGTGGCATGTCATTTTCCTCTACATCATGTCCACTGAGTCATCTGTGAGATACTTAGGAAATCGTCAAGTGCCAGTGGAACTGATGTTCAGCTGCATTTGGATTCTGTCTTCCATGTCTATGCCTCAAAAATTGTTTTGCAACAGTGGTAGTTAGTGTTGACCTTTATTTCTTTTTTATAGTATGGTATAGTTCATTGACCTTTCATTGAAGAATGGAAATAGAAAACATTAAGTTCATGACACCCATTCCTTCTGTCGGCTTTTACAATTTGTGCAGGTGATAAATCTCATCCAAAAACTACAAATAGATATATGCCTGCAGGTTTTCTCCTGGAACCTCAAATGTAATGAAGTGAATTTGTAGGCTATTAATCAACACGCAGTATACAGGTTTGACCACATGTTTCATAATTCACACAATTGTGGTCTAACCAGTACTGGAACCATGGGCGGGATTCTCCCCTACCCGGCGGGGCGGGCCGTACAGTGGGGTGAATCACTCCGGCGTCGGGCCGCCCGGAAGGTGTGGAATCCTCCGCACCTTCAGCGGTTAGGCTGGTGACGGCGGGGTTGGCGCCGCGCCAGCTGCCATGGAAGGGCTTGGTGCTGTGCCAACCGGCACCGAAGGGACTCCGCCGGCCGGCGCGTGTTGGCTCATGCACGAGTCCCAGCGTGTGCTGGCGTGATCCCAGCGCTTGCGCAGGGGGGCACTTCTCCGCGCCGGCCATGGCGGAGGTTGACAGCAGCTGAAGCAGAGGGAAAGAATAGTGTAGATCGGCTTTAGAGTGGTTTCACAGGTTGGCGCAACATCGAGGGCCGAAGGGCCTGTACTGCGCTGTAATGTTCTATGTTCTATGATCGCGGGCCAGGCCACCGTGGGGGCATCCCCCGGGGCCAGATCCCGGGTCAGATTGGGGGCAGCACGGTAGCATTGTGGATAGCACAATTGCTTCACAGCTCCAGGGTCCCAGGTTCGATTCCGGCTTGGGTCACTGTCTGTGCGGAGTCCGCACATCCTCCCCGTGTGAGCGTGGGTTTCCTCCGGGTGCTCCGGTTTCCTCCCACAGTCCAAAGATGTGCAGGTTAGGTGGATTGGCCATGATAAATTGCCCTTAGTGTCCAAAATTGCCCTTAGTGTTGGGTGCGGTTACTGGGTTATGGGGATAGGGTGGAGGTGTTGACCTTGGGTAGGATGCTCTTTCCAAGAGCCGGTGCAAACTCGATGGGCCGAATGGCCTCCTTCTGCACTGTAAATTCTATGATAATCTATGATAATCCCCCCGCGCCCCCCCCGAGGATTCTGCAGGCCGACTATAGAGCCAGGTCCCGCTGGTACGGACCTGGTTTGATTACGCCAGCGGGACCGGCCAAGAATGGAAGGCCGCTCGGCCCATCGCGGGCTGGAGAATCGCTGGGAGGGCCGCTGCCAGCGGCCCCTGACCGGTGCGGCGCGATTCCCGCCCCTGCCAATACCCCAGCACCAGAGAATTCGGCAGCCGGCGTCGAGGCGGCGGGGCGGGGTTCACGCCGCCCTCCGGCCATTCTCCGACCCGGCGGGGGGTAAGAGAATCCAGCCCATAGTTTTCATAGTTCTCAACAGGGTCATGAGGTGTAATTTTAATTCTGTGTAAGTGGGATTTTGAATGAGTTAGAATATTTCCACATCTCCAAACAAGAGTTTGGTAACCTGCTCTTGTGGGTATGGCAAGAAAGCCAAACTTTAAAAGCAGTCTCTGGTTGCAAACACTCCCATACTGCGGTTCTTTCCATATGCCACTAGTGGTTGACTCATGTGGTGGTATGTATTAGGGGTAATATGGTACCTGTGAAGCCGAGAGGCTATTGACTGACAGGTCCCAGGTCCTGGTTGGATCTGCCGACTTCTGGCTCCGCCCTGAAGGCGGAGTATAAGAGCTCGAGTTCTCCCAGCAGTCGCATTCTGTAACTGAGCTGTTGGGGAACAAGTCTTGCTTAATAAAGCCTCGATAGACTTCATCACTTCTCGACTTGTGTAAGTCATTGTGCGCTACAACTCATGTCTTCACATTAAGGATATTCTCCAACTTGTTGTCTGGCACGACGATCATGCTAACTAGGGTAAATTTCTAATAGAAGGACAGGCCAGAAGAAGAATCAGGCATACCTAAAACTGAGGTGTTGGCCTGCTGAAGCTTCATCACAGCCAAGTTGCATGCCTAACAGTGGAAACAGCATGCAATACACAGCACTAAGTGATCCCATATCCAATGGCTCAGATCTAAGCTCTGCAGTCCTGGCCCCATCAAGTTGTAAATGGATGAGTCCAGCTCAACATCATCCAGGACAAAGCAGCTGGCTTGATTGACACCCCATCCACCACATTAAAGATTCACTTCCTCCACCACAGATGCACAGTGGCAGCAGTGTGCACCATCCACACGATGCACTGCAGCAACTCACCAAGGCTGCTTTGACAACACCTTCCAAACTCCCGACCTCTGCAACCTAGATGGACACAGGCAACACAGCAGCGGGATTGTCCGTTCCCGCCAAGTGCCAATGGGATTTCCAATTGTGGCCATCCCATGCCACTGGGAAACACGCAGGCATGGATGCACTGCCAGTGGAACGGAGAATCCCACTGGTGGAGAATCCCGCCCAATATATCCAAAACTTGAAACTCGTCTGTCATGTGATTTCCAGTAAATTAGTAGCTTTTGGCTTTACCAGCCCTTTCCCCATCAATTAACTTGATTGCAGTTCAAAGCAAACAGCCCTTCCCCCTCAAGTGTTGGTCAGGTGATTTCTTCAAAAAGGCCTACTTGTTGACAGTCCAAGGTGAATTTCTGGCCTCCTTTTAAAAAGAATACAACGGCAAAATTCTCCACCTCGCGAACCGCGATCGGGCGGAGAATCGGACGCGCATCCAAAATCGAGGTCATTGCCCGGTGTCAATTCAAGCGCCATACTCTGGTCCCTCACTGGTGGAGATAATGAGGTTTGTGCCCAAAATCGGCAGCAATATGCAAAATAACATTTGCATACATTTAGATGCGATTAACGGGTTGGGTACTGTATGCTCCGTCCTTCCATGATTTCCGCTCCTCTCAGGCGGACATCTGGACAATCTATATGGTACCACAGAAAAGGTTAATATGTTGTTAGAATCCTGGGCTGGATTCTCCGTTTCAGCGGGTAAGTGCCGGCTCAAACGGAGAATTCGGGTATGTTTTATGATGCCAATATTGGTGCCGAACCCTCACCGATTCCTGAACCAGTGAGGGGCTAGCAACAGTGCCGGTGAAACTCCTGGCTCCCACGCTGAAAACGGCTAGAGAATGGCCGGGTCCCTGGCTGCGCATGCGCACGGCGACGACCTGCAGCGGTCGCGCCATACAGCATGGCGCTGGCTGTGCGCGGATCCGACCTGCCATTTGTGACCCCTTAGGCTACCCCTTGACCACCCCCCACCAGTTCCTCCAGCCCTCGCGGAAGCCCCCTTGGCCAACGGCACAGATCCCAGCTGAGTGTGGCGGCTCTAGACACCGTCTGCAGCCGCCATGCCGGTTTCCCGACCGCTGAGATCACATGTTAACTGCACGGTCGGGTACTCGGCCCATCGGGGGTGGAGCATCGTGGGAGGGCCTTCCGATGACGTGCCAACACCGTTGCAATGGCATGCAGCACGTGATACAATTACGCCACTTCTGTGGGGTGGAGCATGGCTGACCAGCATTAAACTGGTGCTGGGCCGATTTGGGCGTCAGAGCCCATTCTCTGCCCGATCACCAATTATGATATTGGCGTCGGGCAACGGAGAAACCCGCCTCGTTTCTTTGTGTGGTACCATATAGATTGCCTTTTGGAAATCTAAGTATACGCCAACTATCGACTTCTTCTTCATCTACCCTACTAGTCACCAACCCAAAAAACTGATAATTTTGTCAAATGTGCTTGCTCTTTCGGAAAACGATGTTGACTTTGTCATGATTTTCTAAGGCATTGTTAAAATTACCTTAATAATAGATTACAGCCTTTTCCTGACAACTGATGTCAGGAGAACTGGTTTGTCGTTCCCTGGTTTCACTTCCCTCCTTTCTTGCATAGTGGTTTAAATTTCCCAACTTCCAATCTACACGGACCATTCTAGAATCTAGGAATTTTTTAAAAACCATAACCAGTATATCCATCATCTCTGCAGCTAATTAATTTAGAATATAAGCCATCAGATATTGGAGATTTATTTTATTTTGGTCCCTCAAGTTTTTCCAATACTTTTTCTCTGCAGATGTTCATTATATTACGTTTTTCACTCTGTTAGACCATTGGTTAACCTCTATTCCTAGTATGTAATTCGTGAAGAAAGACTTTAAATATTTGTTCAGTATCTGCCATTTCCTGATACCCCATGTAATTTCTCCGCTCTCTGTCTTTAAGGGGCCAACATTTACTTTAGCTACTCTCCTTTTTATATTCTTGTAAAACCTTTTTTATATTCCGGGGTAGTTTAATCTCATCTTCAAGTATCCCTTTTCAGCAAATTTGTGATGGGTTTTGCTTGTTTCTATACCACTCCCAATCCCCAGGCTTACTGCTACTCTTTGTAGTATTATAAATCATTCCTTTTAATCAAATACTACCCTTACCTTTCTTCGTCATGCCATAGATATACATTTTTTGCTGAGCTTTTACTTCTTAAATTAAATTTATTTTTGTTGAACATTTTGAATTGCTTCTTTAAATGTTTGTTTGTTTGCCACCATTTTCTTTACATCAGTAACCTTAGCCATCTATACCTTCATATCTTTTTGATTGACTTTGTTTAAGTTAAGATTTTGATTTGGGATTGGAGTATGTCACTTTCAAACTTAATATGGAATTCAATTGTACTATGATCACTTTTTCTTAGCAGATCTTTTACTCTGAAGTTACAAATTAACCCTGCGTCATTGCAAAATACATACTAGATCTAAAATATCTTTATTCCTAGCTGTTATCACAACATATTGTTCCTGGACACTGTTGTGAAAGCATTCTACAAACTCATGTTCCAGGTCACCCTTGTCAATTTGATTGTTCCAGTCTATATGAAGATTGAAGTCCCTCACAATTATTACAGTGCCTTTGTTACGAGCTGCAATTATATTTTGCTTCATGCGCTGTCCTACTGTGAGGGGGCCTGTAAGGTACTCCTGCCAATATTTTCTGACCCTAGTTATTCTTAATCTCCACCAGACTCTTTCTACTTCCTGATCTTCTGAGCCAAGATCCTTTCTCACTACTGTTCTTGCGTCATCCTGTAATATCACGACTAATCCTTGTTCTTTTCCATTCTGCATGTCTTTTTGAAATGTTGTGTACTTGGGACTATTTATTTTCTAATTCAATCAGGGGCCAAGAACTGGAATTGGGAACCAGTTCCAGATCCTCCCAGCATGGCATTTTCTTTTTTCCGAGCAATCTTCAATGTTCCAGCCAATTAAAGATTGGGGAATGGAATCAACATCCCATCAAAGTTGACTCAATGCTGGAGGGCCAATGGAAGGCACTCCAGTGCTGAGTGATCAGCAGCTCCACCAGCTGAAGTGGGAACTACCGATCTGAGCATGGATACGACAAGGGAGAAACAAAAGTATTTTGATTTTTAATTTTCTAAAAGTCAAAGCTGCCTGGCCATGATCCTAGAGGGCATCTCCTCCAGGGGATGACTAGTGGCTCCGAGTGATTGTTATGGCTCCTTCATTGAAAATGGCTTGGGATTGTACCAGTGAACTTGCACAGAGGTCAGTGGCACGAAATTGCATGCCTGCCTGCCTGCCCGCCTATTCCATCTTACTGTAATGCTAATTAGATCTAAAGCATTTGCCGCTATTTGAGCCATTAATTCACCTATCTTACTACAAATGCTTATTTGCTTGGACCTCATTCACTGATTACTGTTAAACTCTTAGTCTTTTCTTCTCCCACTCTGTTTATCTTTACCCAAATCGCTATGCCATTCTGTTGCCTCTACTATTTTCTTTAGGTTTCTAAATCTCCCTTCAACCCTTTTATTTTAAAGCCCTAACCACAGCCCCAGTTATAAAATCCGGCAGGTCACTGAGTCTCCCAAATGGAATAGGTTCCTTTTTCGCCAGTACTAGTGCTAGTGCCCCATGAATTGAAACCCTTTCGTCCCACACCATTCTTTGACTCGTGCTTAATTGTCTCACTTTTTTGACCCTATGCCACATGACGTGTGACTCATATATAATGCAGAATTTATTACTGAAATTGTGCATTTTTATTTGGACCCTTTGAACATGGAGATTTGCTGGAGGTATTTAAGATCAAGACGGGTTTAGATTGAGTAAACGTTTCAATTGCCTGAAGAGTTGATCACCAAAGAGTGCAGACGTAAGGTGATTAGCAGAAGAAGCAGAGGCAACATGGCAAAAAGGATTTTACCTAACGAATGGTTAGGAGGTGAAATACACTGTCTTGATAGGGTGGTGGGTACAAATCTAACAAACTTCAAAAAGAAATTGAAAAATTCTTTGAAGGAGAAGATATATGGGGGAAGAGCAGGCAAATGGGACTAAGGGGATTGCTCTTCAGAAGAGCTGGCACACATTTGATGGACCAAATAGCTTCCTGTGCTGTACCTTTCTATGTTTCCAAGATCTAGTCACAGTAGACATTAATGCAATTATTTGTGAATTGATTACTACATTAGCGAAAATTCACAAAATAACTTAGAGAGCTATTGCTGATATTTTTTCTAAAGTATAGAAAATAATATTTTGGAATTTGCTACTTGAAAAATTCCTCTGCTTTAAGGAATGCTTTGAAATAGGTCTTAGAAACAAAACAGTTCAAGCCTTACAAACATTATACGCACTAAGTACATAAAACAAAACAAAGTAAATGAATGAGTTGTCTTAGTATTCTAGCCAACATTCTCCTCTCGCCTTCGCTATCAAAAAAGGCTTGGGCAGTTATTCGTCTTATGGTTACTTGTTTAATTTTGCTACATTGCCACATTCACCAAGATGAAAACAGTATTTTAAAGTAATTCATTGTATTTGTAGCACTTTGGAATATTTCTGAGAAACAAAATCAATGAAAGTTCATCTTGCTTTCCATTTGATGTGCGCGCTGGAAGTCATTTTGACATTTTGCAAGTTCAGTCCTATTGTACATTAAACAAATACTAATGTTTGGTTTTGGATTTGGATTGATGGTCATCAGTTCACATGGAACGCTTCCTCTTTGAATCCATAATATATTTTTTTTAAACTTGCGTATCAGAAAGTTGAACAGGATATGCAAATTTGTGGTAAACTGTATAATGGACCTTTTTGATCTAGCACAGATGAATTGGGAATAAGATGCATTTGCTCTCATGATTCTTGCTGTGTCTGTTCCTGTTAGAACTTACTGCTGTGTTTCCGTAATAATGTATTTCAGAATCCACTGTCTAAATTATCCTGGAGGAAATCTCTTGAATAAACTGAACAAAGAAGGGACTTCTTGTCTCACAATACAATGAAATAAATTGCATTTAAAATATTTGTCTGAACTAACCAAAGTAGTCAATATGTCAAGGAGGAACTGGAAAGCAACATGCAAGATAATTGTCTAAGGAGAGGATTTGGAATAGACTGATTTGCTTTGAAGTTTGTTAGAGGAAGTAAATGGATATATCCACTTAAACTATTTGTGTAAGCTAATACAATAACTTTCATAGTGTAATCACTTCTTTATTCCCTGCAGGTCATCTGGCCATTTTAGTGAAGTGCAAAGGGCTTTGCATCCTCCTCAGACACTGGTGTTTCATTCATGTTGGAAATATGAAGCTATGAAAATAAGACAAATAAATCATATGTTTGGACAGCTGCTATACTGTAACTTGACTTAGATGACAGTGAATGTGATGAGAATGTTTGCCAAATAATACAGGATGCATATAAGAGCATCATGATATTCAAAATATAAACATATATTTATTTTGACAACTTCAGCTATTAGTTAAAATGAATTCATATACGTGTGGGAAACCCTGATTTCTTTAATATAAATTGAAAATGTTAGAAATTTTATTGGACTGTAAACAAAGACATTCTCTCATTTTGAATAATCAACTACCGAGTTGGAATTTAATTATGCAGATGCTTATGTGGATAATCTGTTGGAATACAATACTTTTTCTTTCTATTGTAGTGTAAATTATTACGGTGTATTAATATAATTTATCTTCTAAATATATGTTATGTGGCATATGTAGTATACTGTTTTAATGGGTTCAAAAGGGTTGCATTAGTTATTTGACCATCTACAATTATGAAAAAAATGTATTCAAGTATTTCCCCGTTCACCTCTAAAAGTTCTATTAGCATCACAAATCCTTCCATACTTAACTCAATTGGTCATTCCTTGTGGGTGTATTCAAACTGTGAATGGTTGTCAGCATCAGCCGTCACTCAATTCGAGGATGATATTTACTTAGGGTTGCAAGTTTCTGCCATGGGTCTTCATGTGAATGAACAGGCCAATTCTCGACTCACAGATATTTGGACACGGGGGGCAGGACGTCCCACATGGTAGTGGGATCTGAAGTGCAGGATTTGTTTCCTTTTATTTCCTCCTCTATCACCACCCTGCCTTATCATTAAGGCATCTGGGCTCAAAACATTTGATGGACAAGTTGTCACCATTTTGAACGACTGGTAATAAGCTCCTTGCAGTAATTAATTAATTAATTAATGCCAATGCTACTGTACTTCAAAGAGAGCTTCAGAGTATCTTTACCCTCCCCAGGAATGTTGGCCATTTGAGAGTTAAGAAAGGAGGATCTGGTGGATATTTAAAAGGGCAGCACGGTAGCATTGTGGATAGCACAATTGCTTCACAGCTCCAGGGTCCCAGGTTTGATTCCGGCTTGGGTCACTGTCTGTGCGGAGTCTGCACGTTCTCCCCGTGTGTGCGTGGGTTTCCTCCGGGTGCTCCGGTTTCCTCCCACAGTCCAAAAATGTGCAGGTTAGGTGGATTGGCCATGATAAATTGCCCTTAGTGTCCAAAATTGCCCTTAGTGTTGGGTGGGGTTACTGGGTTATGGGGATAGGGTGGAGGTGTTGACCTTGGGTAGGGTGCTCTTTCCAAGAGCCGGTGCAGACTCGATGGGCCGAATGGCCTCCTTCTGCACTGTAAATTCTATGATAATTTTGAACTCATTCTGGCATTTGAAGTTTCTCGTAAGCGGAGTAGACATATCACTATAAAAAGAAGTTGCATCCATGTCTTTAAACTATTTCTGAATGAAGAGTGATTAGCTCATAACTGAAATCAGCCTAAAAACAGCTTCTAAATTAAAGTAGTTGAATACTTTGACTAAAGAAAATATTGGCCAGATTGTGCCATTGGGGGTCAACGCTGCAGGTTAGATTCGCTATGGTACTTTTTAGCTGAAACCAAAACATTGCCCACCAAATTTCTGAAAATGCAAGCTGGTACCTAAATTCAATTTGGGTCTTTAAACTGTAAAATGTATCATTTCACCGAATGGAGGGCAGAAAAAATTTCCAAATATTTGTAGGATGTTTGCTTTGGAAAAGGTTTTTTTTTTGTGCAAAGTCTTTACTCTTATCTTTACAGTGAGGGACATAAAGCATCTGGGACCAGAGTGAGCAGGAAAACCTACAGAGTATTTCCTCAACCAATGAGACTTAACAATCGGAAATTAAACACAGGAAGGACTGTGAAGGGAATGTGAACGAGAGTGGTTGGATTCAATTGCAAATCAGGTACAGAAAGTGAAATAAGGAGAATGAAAGAAAGGCTGAAATGTTTGTGTGAGAGAAAAGGAGACAGAAGGAAAAGTAAGAAAAACAATTGTAAAATATAAAAGTGTCCCTAAATATTTTAATCAGTTTAAGTCCAAGAAAATATAGTAACTTCAAGAGATTTAACATAAGTCAATAGTGAGGCAGACGACAAAATACAATTTTTGTAAAATTAATGGCAGAAGGATGTGACTTGAGCAACAACTTTTGGATGTTAGCATTTAAGCACCGTAAAAGTTCGAAAGACGAGAAGTTGAGCACAATAGTGAACATTACAACAAAGAAGTCACACTGCAGTAAGATGATGTACTTGACTACAACAGATTCCCAATCATTTTTAACTTCCATAAATAAATTTCAGATAAATTTGCTTTTCTGTTTATTTTTTTCTAAAATAAAGTAATCTGCTATGATTAGTAAGTTGCAAACATAGTTCATAATATTTTTATTTTTCGATCTGGGCATCGCTGGCTGAGCCAGTATTTATTGCCCATTCCTAACTGTCCTCCACTTCAAAGGGTATACATTGCTGTGGTTCTGGAGTCACATGTAGGCCAGACCGGGTAAGAATGGCAGATCTTCTTCCTTAATGGACATTAGTGAACCAGATAGGTTTCATGGTCTTCATTTAACTTTCGTTCCAGATTTTTTTATTGAATTCAAATTTTGCCATCTGCCATGGTGGGATTTGAACCCGGGACCCCAGATCATGCCCTGGGTCTCTGGATTATAGTCTAGTAACAATACCACGGCCTTCGCTAAATCAATTTAAATCAGTATACACAATAATGTGGAATTATTCTATATTTTCTACTTTTGTAGGTGTTGCATAAGATTATAGCAAAACTATGACTGATAAATATAAAATTATATATACAGTAGCATATTTTTGTGCTATTCTGTCATACTAAGTAAGCATCAAATTTTACCATCATACTTCAAAAATAAATTGTATAATGAAGGCAGTCATTTGAAATATACAAACTTCACCAATGTCTCAATTTTAAAATTCTCATCCTTGTGCTCATATCTTCTATTGCCCCATTCATATCAATGCCTGGGATGAAGGGACCGAATGTATGGTTGCTAAATTTGCTGATAACACAATGATAGGTTGGTCTGCAAGTTGTGAAAAGGATGTCAGAAGTCTGCAAATGGATATAGGTGGGTTAAGTGACTGGGCAAAATTTGACAGATGGCTTATAATGTGGGAAAATGTGAACTTGTCCACTTTGACAGGAAGAATAAATAAGCAGTATGTTATTTAAATAAAGAGAGATTGTAGAACTCTATAGAACAGAGGGATCTGGATGTCAAGGTATATGAATCACAAAAAAATAGCATACAGATACAACAAGTGATTAGGAAAGCAAATGAATCCAATGATCTCTTGCTGTATGTTTCGGATCTGTTGGAGAGTATGGAAAGGATTATGGGCCTGCTGGTGAGGTTTGGAGGATTCTTTGGGTACAAACTGAATGTAGGGAAAAGCAAAGTTTTCCCAGTGAATGACCTGTGACAGCTGGCTAATTTAGGGGGATGCCATTTACGGTAGCGAGGGATAGATTTAGGTACTTGGGGATTTAGGTAGTGAGGGAATGGACGGGGCTCCATAAGTGGAACTTAACGAAGCTGGTGGAGGAGGCCAGGGAGGATCTTAAGAGGTGGGATACACTGCACTTAACGTTGGCAGGGAGGGTCTAAGTGGTGAAAATGAATATTCTGTGGATGTTCTTGTTTATCTTTCAGGCTCTCCCGATCTTTATACCAAAGGCCTTTTTTCGGACAGTGGACACAATCATTTCAGATTTTGTATGGGCGGGGAAGGTGCCGAGGGTGGCGAGGACCCTGCTACAGAGGCAGCAGGGGGGGGTTGGCGTTACCAAACTTGTTTCATTATTGTTGGGCGGCGAACATGGGCAAGGTGCGTCGGGGATGGGAAGGAGAAGGGGTAGATTGGGAGGAATCTTGTAAGTGGCCTAGTTTAAGGACTATGGTGACGGCAGCATTGCCAATGGCTCCAAGTTGGCATTCAGGGAGCCCGGTGGTGCAGTCCACGGTGAAGATATGGGGCGGAATTCTATGAGCCGCCGCACTGAAATCGCGATCGGCGCGGGGGCGGAGAATGGCCGTTGACACCAAAAACCGGCAGGACACCGAAAATCGGTGGGACGCTGCTCCCGCAGAATCGTCACGAATCGCGCACACGCGGTCTACGCGGTACGGTTAGGGGGCCATTGATAGAGGCCCCCGTGGCGATTCTCCGACGACAACTGGCCAAATTCTCAACGGCGTGGTTCTAACCACGTTTTGCCTGTCGGCAACTGCGTTTTGATGCTGGAGTCGGGACATAGCCCCATTATTGGCGAATCCCGCCCATGGAATCAGTTGGGGAGGCATTTTAGGGTGGAAGGGATGTCGGTATTAACGCCGCTGTGTGAGAATCATGGGTTTGAGTCTGGGGGGTGGATAGTGTATACAGGAGGTGGGGGGAAGTGGGGCTGGTCAAGGTGAGGGATCTGTATTTGGAGGAAGGGTTCGCCAGTCTGGAGGAGCTAAGGGAGAGGGTAGAGCTGCCGGGGGGGGGGGGGGGGGGGGGGGGGGGGGGGTGTGAGTTCAGGTATCTGCAGGTTAAGGACTTTGCGCGAAAGGTCTGGAGGGGGTTCCTTAGGTTGCCTTAATACAACCCGCTGGAGCGACCGCTGCTTCCGGATGTGGAAGGGGAGGGAAGAATTGGGGATATATACAAGTGGCTGGGGGAGTAGGTCGGTGAGCGGGTGGTGAAGATCAATGAGAAATGGGAAGCAGAGTTTGGAGGGGAGATCAATTGGGGAGCATGGAGTGGGGCACTGCGCAGGGTAAACAGGACCTCCTCTTGTGCAAGGATGAGCCTGATACAGTTTAAAGTGGTGCACAGGGTGCATATGACTCGGGTGAGAATAAGTGGGTTCTTTCAGGGGTAGCATTGTGAGAGGTGGGCGGGGACCAGCGAATCACGCGCACATGTTTTGGGGTTGTGTAAAATTGGGAAGATTTTGGGCGGAAGTGTTTGCGGTCTTAGCCAGGATAGTGGAGGAGGGAGTGGACCCGGACCCTTTGGTGGTGATATTGGGGTTTCAGAGAAGCCAGAGCTCATGGAGAAGAGGAAGACCGATGGCTTGGCCTTCGCCTCTCTGATTGCACGACGACGAATTTTACTGGAGTGGCTGTCGGCATTGTCACTGGGGGTAGCGACTTGGTTGTGTGACCTGTACGACTTACTGCAGTTGGAGAAGATAAAGTATGAGTTAAAGGGCTCTGCAGGGGAGTTTGAGAACAGGTGGGGGATGTTTGTGACCATGTTTGAGGAGCTGTTCATCGCAGGGGGAGGGGGGTGAAAAAGGGGAAAAATCTGTACGGATTGTATAGTTGATTGCTGGGAAGTATGTTTCCCGGGGTGTTTATTTGCTGTAACCTGTTTGTTATAAAATATATATTTTTTAAACTGAAGGCAAATGAATGTTGTCAATTGCAAGGGGAATGGAATATAAAAGCAAGAAATTTCTTTTTAACTGTTGTACAGGGCTTTGGTGAGACTACGTCTGGAATATTGTGCATAGTTTTGGTTGCCTTACTTAAGGAAGATGTAATTGCATTAGAAACCGTTCAGGAAGATTCACTCGACTAATTCCTTGGATGAAGGGCTTATCATAAGAGGAAAGGTTGGACAAGTTGGACCTGTACACATTGGTCTTATTGAAACATATAAGATCCTGGATGGACTTGATGAGGTGGATGCAGAGAGGATGCTTCCCTATTTAAATAAAAAAGGGTCTCCCATTTAAGAGGGAGATGAGGAGAAACTTATTTCTCTGAGGGTTGTTAGTCTGTGGAATTCTCTTCTCCAGAGATCAATGGAATCAGGCTCATTTCATATTTTCAAAGTGCAGTTCGATAAATTCTTAATTGATGAGGGAGTCAAAGCTTAGAGAAGGTAGACATCAGATCAGCCCTGATGTTTTGAAATGGCGTAGCAGGCTCAAGGAGCTAAATGACCCATTACTCCTCCTAGTTCATATGTTTGTATATTCATATCCCTTCTAGGTATTCCAGCCCCAATAACCTGTTCAGTACGTTGCATTCTTGCAACTCTAACCTCATGTGCTTCCCCTATTTCCATCCCCCACCTTCCTCACCATTTACAGCCATGCTTTCATCCTTTTCCTATCACTGCTGCAGTCCTTGTCGTTATGGTGCTCTCATAATTGTGCCAGACAGGGTCTTGCGGGAGTTTGACCCAGTAACAATGAATATCTAAATTGGGGTGATGTGTGCCTTGGAGTAAACTTTTGAGGTAATTGCGCTACCATAATATTGTTACTCTTGTTCTTCTTGGCATCAGAGGTCAAGGGATAAGGTGCTGTTGAGTAAACCTGTTGAGTTGCTATATTGCATCGACAGATTACTAGAGTCACGTTGTGTTTGCGATTGACGAGGCAGCTATCAAGTCTAATGGCAATTACCAATGAAGTAAGCTGCTGTGTTTTGCACGGTGTTGCACTTGAATATTTTTCTAAGTTCACCCACCCAGGTGTATGGTGAGTATTCCACAATATTCCTGACTTGTATCTTGCAAATGGTGTGGATGCTTTGAGAAGTCGGATGAGTCACTCATTTCAGAATATTCGGTTCGGCCCTACTATGGTAACCATGGTATTGAAGGGGCTGGTCTAGTTCAATTTCTGGACAACGTTGATCCCCAGGATGTTGATGGTGACGTATTTAAGAGTGGCAATCCATTGAAGATCAAGATAGTATGCTAGCTTCCCATTAGCATTCCTGTAGCACAAATGTTATCTGCCACTCGTTAGCCCAAATCCGCATGTTATCCAGGTATTTTAGGCTGCACATGCTACTTCATTATTAGAGGGATTGTGAATGGGGCTAAATTGATATAAAATGGCCAGTGACAGCCCAATTCTGAAGCTTATGTAGGAGGGAAAGTAATTAATGAAGCTGATGACAGTTGGGCCTAGGATGTAATGCGAAGAACTTTCTTTTGTGATATTGAGGGGCTGTAATGGCTGGCCTTGAATAACTATAACTATCTTGCTTTATGTCATGAATTATACTATTTTTAATAATATTTGTTTACTCAGCGCAGTACTTCCCAAACTATTTTTCGACATTCCCCATCTTAACACTTCAAAATTAATATGAGTCCAAACATTAGCTAAAACAAATCAACAATAAAGCAACATAGTAACATTCAGTGTATGATCATTAAAGTTTGTGTTATATATCAACATATAACACATCGGTCCAAATTGCCCGGTCTTCGAATGGTCTGAGACTTGAGGTGGGAATTTAACAAAAATGAAACCGAGTACCGTGTCAGGCGCATTTAGCCGTGTTTTTCCCGGCGCCGGCAGCACAGAGAATGATCCTGCTATTAAACGGGACTCTGCTTAATTTCTGCGCCTCATTTCTGGGCCTCAATGTCTAGCATCCACTGCACTCTGGGATAGCGAATTCCACAGATTCATGACCCTTTGGGTGAAGTAGTTTCTCCTCATCTGTTTAAGTTTGCTGCCCGTTATCTTGAGACTATGATCTCTCATTCTAAAATTCCCCACAAGAGGAAGTATCCGCTCCATGTCTACTTTATCCATACCTTTTATCATCTTGTACACCTCAATTTGATCTCTCCTTATTCGTCTAAACTCTAGCGGGTATAGGCCTAAACTGCTCAATCTCTTAACAAAAAACAAGCCCTTCATCTCTAGCATCAATCTAATGAACATCCTCTGAACTGCCTCCAATGCCATTACATCTTTCCTCAAATAAGACGACCAAAACTGTGCACAATCTGCCTGGCATGGCCTCACCGATGCTTTGTACAGTTACAATAACACTTCCTTACATTTTATACTCCATTCCTTTCACTATAAATGCAAACACTCCATTCGCTTTTTTTATTACCTGCTGCACCGCATGCTAGTTTTCTGCAACTCGTGCACGAGGACGCTCAGATCCCTCTGCACCAGAGGACCCTGAATTCTCTTCCTATATAGACAATAAGTTGCCTTTCTATTTTTCCAACCAAAATGGATGACCTCACTTGCGTTAAACTCCATCTGTCACATTTTGGCCCACTCACCTAACCTATTTACATTCATTTGTAAGGTTCTTATTTCCTCATTGCAGCTTACTGTCCCACCTAATTTAGTGTCATCTGCAAATTTGGCTATGGAACTTTCTATCCCTGTATCCAAGTCATAAATAGTTTGGAGCCCAAGGACCGAACCCTAGTTGCTGGTATTACAAAGCAGAGTCTCCAGCCTGGCTTAAGGCGCAGAAGTACTGAGAAGTTTAAAGTCACCACATGATCTCTCAGTTTTTCCCTCAAGTCAGTTATTAAGTTACTCTTACCAGTCTCTTCTCTCGTCAAGTCAGTGCACTGCCATCAGGGCTCACACAGCACTTGCTGGTAGAGTTATTTCCGAAGGTTAAAGGACACTTCAGGCTCACCTTCTGCCCTTTTGCTGTTTGGTGGCATTAATCCAATGGCTCCAGAGCTGTTTGACCAGAGTTTCCTCTCTACTGTCACTATTGCTGCAATGGCAACTCTGTTTCTGCAGCCCTGTCTGCAGTTGTGCCCCTGAGGTTCGGAACTGCTGCCTGAGCACATAGTTACTTTCTAGCTCTTGTAGAATCCTTCACTTTTTCAACCCCGCTTCATGTAAGTGTTATAAACAAGAAACATCCTGATTCTACCATAAGTTCAGCCGCCCCTGTTAGAACTATTTTATTATACAGCTACATAGATTTGATGGTTCTAGCTCTTCAATTTTGTTTTGAGTACCTTGTTAATTTGTATACATACCAATCCTGCCTTCTGTCTTTTGGAGTATTGACCCATTACTCTTTTTTTCTGGCTTTCTCATTTATTGTTTTTGATTAACTTTGCCCCTACTGCAATAGTGTTTCTACTAAAACTTTCCCTCCTACACCAGCCCAGCAGCCGTACTGTAATCTTTCCAATCTTTCTCTTTCTCACACAAAGTAGTTTTGCGATTACCACCCTTGAGGACTTGTTTTTCAGTCAGTGTCTAACTCCTTAAATTCCATAGATATCTACCTCGTATGCTGCAGGAAAGGCTGTCCCGAAGCGTGGTACATTGGCGAGACCATGCAAATGCTGCGACAACGGATGAACGGACATAGCACGACAGTCGCCAGGCAGGAATGTTCCTTTCCAGTCGGGGAACACTGCAGCAGTCAAGGGCATTCAGCCTCTGATCTTCGGATAAGGGTTCTCCAAGGCAGCCTTCAGGACGCGCGACAACGCAGAATCGCCGAGCAGAAACTTACAGCTAAGTTCCGCACACATGAGTACGGCCTCAACCGGGACCTTGGATTCATGTCGCGTTACATTCACTCCCCACCATATTGCCTGGGCTTGCAAAATCCTACCAACTGTCCTGGCTTGAGATAATTCACATCTCTTTAACTTGGGGTTACCCCTCTCTCTGGCTCTGTAAAGACTTAATTACCTGTAACTGCTCACATTCAAAATATCATCTTGCATCTTTGACTTGTCTATATAAATGTTTCTGGAACCTACCTCTTCATTCACCTGAGGAAGGCGCAGTGCTCCGAAAGCTAGTGATTTGAAACAAACCTGTTGGACTTTAACCTGGTGTTGTAAGACTTCTTACTGTGCTCACCCCAGTCCAACGCCGGCATCTCCACATCATAGATATCTGTGTCATTGGTTCCAGCATGGACCACAGCTTTTGGCTGCTGTCCCTTTCTTCTCAAACATTTTTGCACTAGTTTTAAAATATTTTTCATCCTAACTCTATAGACTTAGGGCTCTTGATAATGCCTGCCTAAAAGGTTGTCTGTACCAGTAGTTATGCAATATTGTGCAACAATTACACTTCTTTTCTTGTAGTTTTCATCACTCCCCATTACCATAGATTGTCCCTTGAACCACTATGCTGCTCCAGCTCACTTCTCTGAGTCATTATTCCTGGCTATCTCATACTTGGTCAACACAAAATAAGGGAAAGATTTCCTACATCTCCCTCTGCTCCCCTATGGATGATCATCCACTTTTCTCTTTCCACGTTATCCTCTTCTTTCTCTATCATTCATCCAGCAGCACCTCTTAGACATTCTGGTGAACACAATCTTTTCTGTTGTTGCAAAGTATGGGAAGTTGCTGCTTGAAGACAGCTTTATGATGTTGTAACTTTCTGATGTTGATTGTGTTCACATCTTTTGAGATGTACTTATACCAATTTTTTTGTGAAAGATGTAAATCAATCGCATCTCACAACAAAAAAACTATTAATGCTGGAATTCTCAATGAAAACAGAAAATGCAGGAAATACTCAGGGTTAAGTAACATCTATGGAGATAGGTGCTGAGTTAACGTTTGAGGTCAGTGGTCTTTCATCAGAACTTTTTTTGTATTTTATCTATGTCATGATTTTTGAGTCTTAACGTTTTTAATGTTCATGATCTGGAATGTTAATGATCTGGAAGATAAAAAGGAAGATGAGGTAGTGAGTTATATAGGGTTGGGTTTTGGGAGTGTTGGTAGGGTATTTAAGGGGGTGAGGAAAGGAATGATGGGAATGTTGCAGTGTATTTGCAAAGGAAGGATCTTTGGGTGTCAGCGTAGTGGGAAGAAGGTTGCAGGTGTGCGAGAATGGGAAATGATATTCGAGAGTGGAAGATGTGAGAATGAGATTTAATGTGTAGGGTATCTGCTGGATGTGAGAGCTTTCAGGAGGGTATTTCTGAATGTGGGATTGTGTCAGGGGGCAGTAAGTGGCAGGGAGGTAATTTGGGAGTATAGGGAGGTGGTGGATGCTAGTAGGTGGGAAAACATGGCTGTGACTTGAGAACAAGCTGTTTACAAAATTTTTATCCTCTTTGTAAAAGTGCAGTAAAACTTCATAATCTATGGAAAATTGCATTATGGGGTCACAATGAGGTATGTGGTAGAGTTTTTTTTTTATTGGGGATGGATCAACATTAAGAAGCACCAAGAGAGGCATACAGTACGGCGATGGGAACCTTGAGGGATAAAAGGCACAGTTGCTTAGTCCTGGGGAGCAGGAATAAATAATAGTGAATGGGGAAGGGAGGAATACATGGGTTGTGCTATGAACGGGAGAAAGAGGTCGTGAAGAAGAATTAAGATTATACAAATTGTACCCATTTTTCCACATCGCCTTCCCCTCATCCCCAGAAGTTTTATGAAGACTGAGCTTTCTTTCTCTTTAACTGGAAATTAAACTTATACTGAAATTGATATCTAGATAAAGCATATACAAGCAGAAAAAACAATATAAATATATATTACAGTGAATGCTAAAGTCATATTTATCATTTTGACTCTCAGCTGATAGCCAATTTAGGAAAATAATTCATGAGCATTTTTTAAAAATACAAGTGATAAATTTATCTGCTTACTATAGTTGACACATTTAATGAGAACTCTTTTACCTCAATGACACAGGAATATGGTTAATTAAATTTATATATATTAGATATAATTAATATATCAAATATTATCAATGGTTTTCCATTAATGAAATGTTACATTGATTTTAAATATTAAATTGTGTGGGAATATCATTAATACAAATAAAATAACAAATGCATTATAATTTCAGCAAAGATGGTTATACCCTGTATTAAAAAATGAGTGAATAATTCCACATAATGATATTTATAGACGATAATATAATAGACAAGAATTTATGGATTATTAAATTATATACAAATAATACAAAGTTGAGGAATATTTAAAATTACATACCTTCGCTATAGTGTTTTAAATGGAGATGGGTATATCTAATAAAAAATCTAACACTTGGGCAGCACGTTGGCGCAGTGGGTTAACACTACAGCCTCACGGCGCTGAGGTCCCAGGTTTGATCCCGGCTCTGGTCACTGTCCGTGTGGAGTTTGCACATTCTCCCTGTGTTTGCGTGGGTTTCGCCCCCACAACCCAAAAATGTGCAAGCTAGGTGGATTGGCCACGCTAAATTGCCCCTTAATTGGAAAAATGAATTGGGTACTCTAAATTTATTTTAAAAGAATCTAACACTTAGTTAAATATTATGATAATCGGGGCCCAATTTAAGACCAGAAGACATCGGAGTAGAATTTGGTATCTCGAGTCTGCTCCGCCATTCAATCATGGCTGATGTTTCTCATCCCTATTCTGCCTTCTCCCCATAACCCCTGATCCCCTTAAGTTTGATATATTTATGTATTACTGGTCATTCAGAGAATCAAGAGACCCAATGCAGTCTCCAGGTCGTCACGTCAGCGGGGTGGGGCAATAATGTCAGGCAAGGATTTTGGATCGAGGATAAGGATAAGCAGGACTATTTCTTCCACATTGAGGGACATGCTCCTGATTAATAGTTGGAGAAGGGTCAATTGTTTTGTCAGTTATAGGGTGTTGTATGTTAGAAGAGGATTGGGGAGCTTCTGTATTTCTATGTTGTGGAAAGTATGAGGGGTATCTAGTTTCTCCCAGTGTTGTCCTCAGCAGATGAAGTTGGGTGATCCAAGTGCTTGAAGACAAGTGGGTTCAAGAAAGTAGGTGCTGTTTTTCATGGGCAAGACAAGTTTGGTGACAGTGGGTATAAACTGGCAACTTTTAGATTTAAAATGTTATGTGAGTTCTCTGCAGGACTTTAGGTACAATAGGTAGAATTTACTGAAGGTAGGCACGGTGGCACAGTGTATAGCACTGCTGCCTCACAGCTCCAGAGTCCCAGGTTCAATTCCGGCCTTGGGTGACTGTCTGTGTTGAGTTTGCACTTTCTCACCGTGACTGCTCCGGTTTCCTTCGGGTACTCCGGTTTCCTCCCACCGTTCAAAGATGTGCAGGTTAGTTGGATTGGCTGTGCTAAATTGCCCCTTGGTGTCCAAAGGGTTATGGAGATAGGGTGGAAGTGTGGGTTTAAGTAGGGTGCTCTTTCCAAGGGCCGGTGCAGACTCGATGGGCCAAATGGCCTCCTTCTGCACTGTAAATTCTATGATTCTATGATAGAACATATTCAAGGGAAAATTCAGAGTTCCAAATTTCCAATGGGGAGTCATGCTCCAAAGAAGAATGGTTTGATAACTGTTGCTACAATATTGTAATTCTTTCTCTGGCTTTGCTTCCTTTGAATGATGTTTCTCACTGGTTGCTCAAATTGCTCTCAAATGTAATGAAATCAGGGAACCATTCACTGCATGCAACCTTTCTAGAAAAAAAAATAGAAACTTATTTAAAATACACAACACACACCTTTAACCATCTGTAAGGCGATGCTGAAAAAAGATTGAACTATTCCAGTAGCTGCAACATCAGTAAAATGTTCCTTACAAGAATATTTTTTTTCATTCCAAGAGCTTTTGTTTTTCTCCTGCACATTGGCTGAAGTGCTGTTTTAATGCAGTGCTTTGTTTATCTGCCTTAGTGATACGTGCTGGCAATCATAGTGCACCATAAATATAATTTCTATCATAAGCCAACATACATTATGCAATTTACAGCCTAGGCAACCTAAATGCAGTGGGACACTTTACACTGAAATCTTGTTTGGCATGACATAATGTCAGTTTGTCAGGACCTCCTTTGGATCAAGAGTCACTCTATTAAGTGGTACCGGCTGAGAGTTTGATGAAATGAACTCTGCAACATCAGGTTCAGTTACAGTAAACAATCACACCAACTTGAAATTGCCAGATTCTCCATGTTCATTCAAAGCAGGATTGAAACACCAATCTTAAGACTGCATTACAACAGTGTCTTTTTTCTCATAATGAACTTTGCTTAAAATTGGCCACATTAAAAATTGTGACTGGAATATGGACTTTCTGCATCTAATCTTAGATACATGCATCTATGTTGCAAATAACACCGCATTTACCTAATTAGTAATAATATCTATAGGTACTGTGTTGAATGTGGTGCAGATGATGGAACTTAGATTTAAGTTCTGATTTTAAACCAATGTGAATGGGACAGGCATGTAGTTAAAATGGGAGTCAAGTTGTTTGTGCCACAATCTGGCAGATTTCTGCTGAGTGTCATTTTTGCTTACGTGAAACTTGTTCGGGAGAGCAGTCTGTCTCGGGCTGACTGAATCCTACTTTACAGTCAAGGGTCCAGTCCAATGTCATTGATACTGGAAGATTTTTTCAATTGACAAAAATGGATTGCACAGCCAGTTTAAAATCCACCAGTAAAGCCTAGTGGGTATGGTGCTACTGTTTAAACTCAGTGGGCCATTCGATCTTTGTTGTCTGGGTAACTATGAGACCTAACCTCCATATCACTTTAATATTCTTTGCCTAACTTTATCTTAGAAATTTTTTCTCACTTTCCATGGGTTCCATAATTGTCAGTTTTTTCTGGATGGAGGAACAGTTGGAAGAAATGGAGCAGCAGCCTGAGGGAGCTGTGCTTCTCCGAAGACACAAGGTGAGGGCAGTGAGTTGGGGGTCATCGGAGGTAGTGGGTGTTGTGGGGGGATGGAGGTATGATCATAGCAGACCATATCCAGAATTATGTGTATACATGCCCACCGTAACCTGAATCCAACTAAGGAACAGTGCCACAGGAAGCTTCACTTCATCACTCAGGGTATCTTGGACATATGCAACTTCCTCCAAGGATACCTATTGTGTGTTCTATTGATTGCCATGTTTGGCCAGAGGCTTTTAGTCACCACATTCCTCGACGGTTATGCCACTGTGTCTTTCCAACATACCGAAGGAGAGATTATCTGAATCTTTCAGTCTACAGAACATAGCTACATTAAGCAGGTCACAATATTCTTTTTGCCTGGGCTAACCACTGCAACACCTTTCCCATTGACCTGAACAGTTAGCAGGAAAGATTTCAGGATTTTGCAGTAGTAGCCATCTTCCCCTTTGTGCAGGGTATCTTCACTACATACATATTAGCATTGGGGCAATAGATCACCAGTTAAAAAGGCTGCCACAGTCCATCAATGTGCAACTAATGTTTGCTCACAGAAATTGGATCATGCAAGTTGCTGCAAAGTACCCAGATAGTCAACATAGGACATTTATACTGAGATACTATGCAATCTCACCGACATTTAATCCTCTTTGCAGGATGGCTGCTGGAGAAAAATGAATGCCCTCTTCCGACTTGGCTAACAACGCCCCTCCACAGTCCCAGCACTTGGGAACAACTGTTAACATAAGCTGTGGGATCACCAGGATCTAACTGAGCATACTATAGGAATGCATGGTAGGAGTGTCCATGAGGAGTCTCCTATATGACTATTGTACACTGCATATTTCACAAATTGCCTTGCAGAGGGGCCTGCCTTTCGATGACCCAGGGCACGAGTAGGAAACTCAGTTGGGTGAGCAATGAAATAGCAACAGCAGAAGAATCACCGCAACATCTTTTAGCAGGAGGTGAGAGATCAGCTTGCTGTTCAATGATTCTAATGATTTATTCCGACAACTACTATATTAATGATGTATGGAGAGTATAAATTCAGAAACTGTAATGAAATCACACTCGAATTCATTAAGGGTGTTGAATTTACAACCAAAAAAAATATTGTTGTTGTTTTCATTTCTCACCAAAGTGCTCAACACAACAGTTTTACTTGCAAGAAAGTATATCACCTCTCTGAAGTGCACCCCTGGTGGAAGCTGGCAGTTTGTTATGTTGGGATCTTTCACATACTTGACCAGTGATTTCTGTGTTTCCAAACTTCTGAAGTCCCAGCTGCAGACTTGGCTACTGTCAGGAAAATCTCAATGTTGGTGAACCACATTCTTGAACCACTGCAAAGCTCTGTGAGTACATTCAGTGCTGTTAGCTGGGCGTTTAGGTTGTTGATGTGTTTCCAAGTCAGGTTAGTGTGTGACCTGAAGGGGATCTTTCAGGTGGTGATGTTTCCAAGCACTTGTTTACCTTGTTTTACTAGGTGGTAGAGATCAAGGGTCTGGAGGTACAGTTAAAGAAACTTTGATAAGTTACTGCAGTGAAATTTTGAGTGCTGCACACTGCCAGTAGTGGATGGAATGAATGTTTATGTTAGTAGATAGGGGTGCTAATTCTGGATGATGACCAACTTCTTGAGTGTTGTTTGAGCTGCACTCATCCAGGAAAGTGGAGAGTATTCCATCACACTCCTGACTTGTGCCTTGTAGATGGGGGACATGTTTTGGGGAGTCAAGTAGCTACAGTATTTATGAGCCTGGTCCAGTTAAGTTTATGGTCAACGATGATCATCCAGTTTTTTATTTTAACCATAGCTTCACACACTGTATTTCACTTGGGGTACAGTGAGGAAGTGGTGGAAGGATTATCAGCCCGTTGAACCGCAATATGAACACACATTCCATGGCTAACAAGTCCTGGTGTTTGACTTGAACTCTCAGCCTCAGGCCCAGAGGTGGGTACCTTACCACCTTGCCCCAAGGCCTCCTATCTCCAGCTTATTAATGGTGAGGGATACAGCAATGGTAATGTTAAGGCTACGATGTTAGATTCTTTTTTTTTGGATATGGTCTGTACTATGCACTTGTGTGGCATGAATGTTACTTGCCAGTTATTAACCCAAGCCTGAAAATTGATCAGATCGAAGTTGACCAGATCGAGCTGCATATCATAGATTATCATAGAATTTACAGTGCAGAAGGAGGCCATTCGGCCCATCGAGTCTGCACCGGCTCTTGGAAAGAGCACCTTACCCAAGGTCAACACCTCCACCCCATCCCCATAACCCAGTAACCCCACCCAACACTAAGGGCAATTTTGGACACTAAGGGCAATTTAGCATGGCCAATCCACCGAACCTGCACATCTTTGGACTGTGGGAGGAAACCGGAGCACCCAGAGGAAACCCACGCACACACTGGGAGGATGTGTGTGCGTGGGTCAGACTCCGCACAGACAGTGACCCAAGCCGGAATCGAACCTGGGACCCTGGAGCTGTGAAGCAATTGTGCTATCCACAATGCTACCGTGCTGCCGCTGGACATGTACTGCTTCATAATTTGAGGAGTTGTGAATGGAGCTGATCACAATGCAAATATCAGCAAACACTCCCACTTCTGACCTTATGATGGAGGAAAGGCCATTGATTAAGCAACTGAAGATAATTGAGTCCAGGATACTACTTTGAGAAGCTGTTGTGCAATGTCCTCGGGCTGAGATGATAGACCTTCCACAATCACAACCATTTTCCTTTGTGCTAGGTATGACTAACTAATGGAAATATTTCCTGCTGATTTCCATAGATTTCAATTTTAGTAGGGATCCTTGATGCCAAACTCAGTCAAATGCTGCTTTCATGTCTCGGGCAGTCACTCTCACCTAATCTCCATAGTGGTGAAAGATGAAAATCAATGGCAGCCTTCCAGTACCTTGTACAGCTGTTACTTGATGCCAGAAATTTTATTTTAATGGTTGGACCCTTGCAGTCATTATCTGTGACATCTTGAGTGGAGCTGGGAACCTCGCCCTCTAGTGAACTGTCTTCTGTGCTGCCCCTGCTACTTGTACCTGCTACCTCTTGCAGTTGCTCTGTTACTCATTATGTGAAGACCCCTCAAATCCATTATCTAACTGAGATGAAGTTCCAATGACTGAACTGAATCCTGAGAAGTATTGAGCACCTGAGGAGCTTTGTCCTTCTACATAGCATCCTCTTGCAAAGATGGCTCCTGCTACTGAGAAAGACCTAGAAGAACGAGAAAAGGGGTATAAACTAGATAGGGTGAATGAAACTGGATGTTGCTGCCTTGAGATATGCAAGCTGTATGAAATTGCCATCTTGACATCTAGCGCTCCATACAAATGTATTGAATGACATAAAGTTCCTTGACTGATACTGTGGATACAAACTCACTGCAAAATGTTAGGTTTATATTTTCCAGTCTAAGTGGTCTTTTTTACAATCTGTTAAGTCTTAAAACCTCTCTGGCACTGAAAGTTAACTTTAGCAAGTGTCAAGTCTTAATCCTTCAGCTTTTAATTATTATTAGTGAGTTTAAACTGAATGTTAACAATTTTTTTCTTACTTCCTAATCTATATCTCTTTATCCTGTCTTTCATTCCCTCTTTATTTCACCTTCTGTATCTGTATTTAACTTTGAATTCACTATTGGCGTCATGGTGGCGCAGTGATTAGCACTGCTGCCTCACGATGAGGACCCAGGTTCAATCCCAGCCCTGGGTCACTGTCCATGTGGAGTTTGCACATTCTTCCCGTGTCTGCATGGGTCTCACCCCAACAATCCAAAGATGTGCACGACAGGTGGACTGGCCATGCTAAATTGCCTCTTAATTGGAAAAAAGAAAATTGGCACTCTAAATTTATTTTTAAAAACTTTGAAATCACTATGCTGACACCTCCTGGCTCAGTCTCTGTGCTGCTTATTGAAGATTCTTCAATCTGATTTATTAAGGAAATACTCAGGTGCCTGCTTTGTTCAAAGAGGTCCCAGATGCCCTGTAGAGAGTGCCATAGTATTTGGTTGTCCCGCTGACAGCAAATTTGTGATGTAAGAGCCCTTCCTGGTGATTCTCTTATTTCTCCTTTCTTTATTTTTGCTCTTACCATATTGATCCATGGATGCTAATGGACATGTATCTTTAAGTCGAGCAGGGGAAGTGAGGAGTTCAAAAGTTATAAAAGAGAACGAAAGCTTCAGACAGCAGAACTCAGACTTTTTGGCACCCGAGAGATCGGTGGGATTCGCTTCGATTGGTTGGTTGCTGGCCAGTGAATTGGCCAGAAGGCTGCATTCTGCCCGGTAATGGATGGTGTTTGGGTCCTGCCTGAGTGAGATGATCTTCAGAGAGCCAGGGGAAGGCCAGTTGGCGTCCTGGACTCTCAGAGGAAAAAAGCTGCTCTCTCTCTCCTCGTGTTTTCTCCAGAAAAGCTGCATAGCTGTACACAGAATCTGAATAAATCTACAATGAAAACCTCAAACTGAAAGCCTAAATTGAAGCAAGATGTGCTGTAAGACAACCATCTGAATCAAAGACTTCATCCCTTTTACTTATTATTTTTCCCCTCCTCTCCCCTCTGTGTTTGTCTGTTGCATGTGTGTGTGGAGAGTGTGACTAGTTTATGTGTGGGTTAGAAATTGGATAATAGCTAACCTGTTGTATTTGCTGTATATTTAATTATGGGGTGGGATTTACTGGCTGTTCACACTGACGGAAAAGTCCGGTCCCATGCATTGTTTCCCATTGATGAGGGGTCCTGTTAATGGAAAAAACTGGTAAATCCCACTTTTGTGGGCTGCCTTCCCCCATCGAAAAACACGACACGGTGATCAGTAAATTCCATCCATAGGTATTGTTATTAATAAACAGTTGTCTCTAAATTTACTAACCTGGTGACTGCAGTTATTGGGCAGCCAAGGGCCAAAGAATTCAGGTGTTTTTCAAAGAAATGTTTATTAATTTCAATTGTGACTCCAGGTCAAGTGGGGCTGGAATTGACCGTGCGCTAGCCCAGGGGGTTGTAACAGTGTGCAAAAACCCTGTGGAAAGCATTTGGACAAGCACGAGTCTAAAGAAAACAAGTCCACTGTTCGCAGAAAAATGTCATCCATTGAGTATTGTAGATATCCACATCACATAGTATACCAGCTACTGTATTAGTTTGCAAGAATCTCACTAAACATATCCATGCTACTTAAAGTCAAAAAGAGAATTATTGCGACCGATCATGAATACAAACATTAATAATACAAAAGCTAGAGCATTTTTGAAATATTAAGATTAAAAAGAAAAATTTGAAATAATTAACTTTGCAGTTCCAAAAAATTCAATTAGTAGGCAATAAGGTACAATTGAGCCGAGTAAATGGGAATTGCAAGGGGATATGTAATGCTTTAGAAATGGATAAAATATGTATATTATTTATTTCCAGACCTAATCTAAATGTTCTCCTCCATTGCTTTACAAAATGGAGCTACTTTGGTGGGCATTATAGTGTTCACTTTTATCGTTTTTCAAAAAATCCATTTAAGACTCTGTCATGTGGGATACAGAAAAGACTAGCTTTCTTACAATTAATTTGTATTCAAGGTGCTGGCTTTAGAATTTGAACAATGGTAATCAACTAAACTATATCATTTTTCAATTTGTTTGGGTTTTGCATATCATTCTGTCATTGATCTTTGGTTATAAAAGTAACGAACATTTATTTTGACATACAAGTATATATTTTGTGAAATATGAAGACTTTGAACATTAAAAACAAAAATTTGTATTAATATGTTATGCAGTTTCCAAAACAATTAACCTTAGTTAATATATGCAAAATGTGGCTAAGTAGCACTAATTATGATTTTCACTTTAACATGCATGTACAATGTCTAATTTTTATAAAATTTGACTGGTGGGGAAATTTATTTGCCACAGTGACCCTGTGGCATAAGGTAATAACCCATTTTAATTGACATGTGCATATTAATTAGAATTTATACAAAGATTTTTTTTCCAGCTTTATCATTCTCTGGAAATGTTCAGTGCTGTTAAGGTGATGAATCACTTTTGCTTTAATGGTTCATTGTCTGTATTTTTAACCAACCACTGTTATAATTACTGTAGTGATCCTGTAAGTTAATACAACTCATTAGCTCAAATGTTTGAGTTGGTAATCCATTACTGATTCTGAAGATATTAAGCTGTATGTCCTGTTAAAAGTATCAAGATGAAAGCGTTGCTATATTTGGACTCTAGAACTATTTATTATTCAATACTATATAGATATTATTGAAACTCCTAGTATTAGTGTCGCTTGAAGGTACATTGGTTAAAGGTTGTGTTGAATAATAGTGCTCAAAATCGGGGGTTGCAAAACTAAGATTTGTTGTTGCCTGTCGCAAATTCCAGTGGCATATTTGGTTAATTTCATCACGTTCTTGGTTTCAGTTTTAAATTCAGGGATTTATACTGATTACCACAGTCATTTTCAGAAGTGGTGTTTTCCTACACTTGTATTTTTAATTGATATTAAAATGATTGCATTTGGTTTATGGCCTATGAGATGACTGGAAGACTTGAGGAATATTGGATTCTAAGTGTTGGGCAATTTAAGGGTTAAAAGCCTGGAATGTGTTTGACTGCAGTGGTCACTTTTTTTTTAAGAATTCTGTTTTTGCAGGACCTGGGTGCTTTTAGCAGCCAGAAGATGAAATTGACAAAGGAATGTGTTTTTCAGTCTGGGCTAATGGACTGTGGCTTGACAGGGAAAGTCTCTGGGGAGTTAATGTGCTTTGCAGCCTGCAGAGATCATTTGTTTTTCAGCTTGGAGAGGTTAGGTCATTGCTGGGTGGAGCCAAGAAATGCAAAGAGACATTTAAAAAAGATTTAGAGAGGCAGATTTAGAGAGTAGTTGAATTCTGATGGGTCCGCAATTCTCCCACAGTAAGATAGATTGAGAGGTGTATTTTTGTTATTTTTAATAATAATCGTTATTATTGTCACAAGTAGGCTTACATTAACACCGCAATGAAGTTACCTTGAAAATCCCTCAGTTGCCACACTCCGGCGCCTGTTTGGGCACACTGAGGGAGAATTCAGAATGTCAAATTCACCTAACATGCACGTCTTTCGGGGCTTGTGGGAGGAACCCGGACTGCCTGGAGGAAACCCACGCAGACATGGGGAGAACATGCAGACTCCACACAGACAGTGACCTAAACCGGGAATTGAACCTGGGATCCTGGCGCTGTGAAGCAACAGTGCTAACCACTGTGCTACTGTACTACCCACTGGGAAATTGAGTAGTAGTGGTTAAGGGGTAATTCATTGTAACTTGTTGTTTTCAGATGCGAAATTAAAAAGTTCAATGTTGTATTGTTTTAAGTATACCGAAGCCCTATTTCTTAATGCAATCACACCTGGAGCGAATCATTCTTTCCGCACAGTCTTCAAATAACTAAATTATTGGGGTTTTGGTTCAGTATCCTAGCCACTGTTGGGGTCTGGTATGGGATTGTAATATCTATGTAGCTCACATTGTGCCAATGTCACAAATATTGCATCAAACTTGATACTAACTTTTTCAAAAGAAAGGTGCTTTATTAGCACGATATGCTGAGAAGATAAACCCATTAATGTGTGCTAAACAGTGGCAACTTGAGCTCGAAGATGAAAAGTAGAATTTTGGGTGATATGAAATTGAGAGGTGAGAGGAAATATGTATGATCAGCAAATCCTACAGTTCCAGTGTTCCTGGTCCCATCATCTTATAAACTAAGAATATTCTTTATCAATATACTGATGCCACTAATCGCTGATGTACATACAGCCAACAAGAAAAAATGTCTGCTCAGTCATTTTTGATGGCTTATAGACTTTTATGTTTATTTTTGACTGTGTTGGCTCCTTAGGCAAGTACAAAAATTATCCAGAGTTAATTTTTTTAGCTGGAGAACCATCTTTGCTTGTGCACAAAATTACTCTGTCAATTTTGGTGGGCTTTTAAATTTCCGTCAGAATTGGAGGGTGAAAAGGAAGACGAGCAGCATGTCAGAATGCAGAGAAACGAACATGGGGAGCAATGTGCTGGAAGCTTTTGGCAGAATTCTCCGTTCCTGAGGCTGAGTGGTGACGGCATATTGTGGAGTTCTGCGACAGCAAAACTGGTGCCACACCTGATCTGATTCAATGACCGTTAAGGGGCTGCCCTGATTGGAACACAATCAATTCCAGTGAGAAACAATACGGGATTCACCGGATTTGCGATTGACACTTGTAGCCATCTCAGATGGCCACCTGCAAAGGACCATGGGAATTATGGCCAACCCAGGACTCAGACAGAGCTTTTGTGTGTATTCGAAACCCCTGCTCGTTTGCATTCTAATGGCCCATTTCCCCAGAACAAAAGAACTGTTCTCAGGTAACCGATACAGATACAGACTAATCGGTGCCACTCCCTTTACTCAGGGAGGCCAAACAGCCAAGATCAATGACTGCTAAGGACACGCCCAGCCATCAAGGCACCTGCCCCTTTATTTGCCAAAATCGAAGGCAGTGATCGAAGCCTGTCAAATTATTGGGTCCAAGTTAAGGACTGCCCCAAAGAGCACGAAATCCCAGAGGGATAAGAAGAGACACAGCCATGTGCTCAGTCTATCTTGGATCTGGCCTATGCCAACCCAAGTGCAGCATAACGACCAGACAGACAAGTTCAAGACCAACGATCGCTACCAGACGGATGAGCCCAGCAGAAACAGCCACTTCTTCCATCCAGCCACGCAAGATCCGGACAAAGGCCTTGTCCATCTGCACAGAGCCGGTTGCCCTGAAGTTAAGTATAGGTTATTGTAGTTGTTAGGTGTAGTTTAACTTGCAGTGTTTTTTTTTTTGTTGCATGTCGAAGTAATCCTTGTGTGTAAGTAAACCACCTTTGAACTTGAACTGACTAACTGGTTGTGTGGTCCTTTGATCGATATCCGGTAAAACCTTGTGGTATCATTTGATACCTGGCGACTCTAAAGAGCATCATTATTAATTGGCAACCTTATTGGTGATGCTCATGGGATAGCATTCCATTAAAAAGAGCACCATTATTGGCGACATCTGATGGGACTCGAATTAGAAGTGATTTTGTCACTCCGAGAGAACCCACAAACTTTGAAATCCAATTGCGAGAAAAAAGAGAAAGAACCACAAGTGTAAGGCCCGTATCGATCAAATCACCAAGATTCGGAAGTGTGTATTAAGTTGCATGCGTACTGACAGAGATATGAGGTAAACTCGTTAGATTTTGCGTAAAACTATCGGGAGTATTGTGAACTGGAAAATAGCTCAGGCCATACCCACTTTTCGAATCACCACCTTATTCCCCCTGTCTCAAATTAACGGTAGGAAAACAGAGATTAACGGTAGGAAAACGAGATAATAGTAGCAATGGCCACAAAAGCAGTGGAACGTTTAATGAACCCGCAGGAACCCCAGGTCGCAGCGACCAACAGAGCAGAGCAGTGCCCCATATGGGAAGAGGAATTGAGGAAGCATTTGAAGGGGAAAGGATGGGCCTTTTGGTCCATGTTTTGTTCGAATGAAGAGTCAGGTCCAGGAAGCATAGGACAAACCTGGTGGGACAACCTAACCGAGGTACATAAGAAAACGCAGCGAAAGTTCGAAAGCCGATGGCAATAGTGTCCTGTTTGGCACAGTTGCGAAGCACGGAGGAGGTCGTGAGGACGCTCCGCAGGCAGCTAGTTGAGAAAGAGGAGAAGAATGAGGGAAACTACAGTGAAAGTGAAAAGATTATTGAGCAACTCCGGGATCAGTTGGCACACCAATCTTGTTTAGTTCACCTTAGCAGCTTTCAGACCCAGTACGATAAGCCTACCAAGATACACAGCGCGCAGTCTTGGTACGAGAAGAGACAGAACAGCAGGTAGCACAGTTAACGAGACAATGCGCGGATTTAAAAGCAGCTTTACGAGCGCTCCATAGCTCCAATACAGAACAAAGACAGAGCACAGTAGACCACGTGAAATGTAGACAACAAATAGAGAAGTTGCAGTCACTGCTTTCAGTGCAAAACGGATTTAGAGATACCTTCGGACAAAATTTAGATGAGGAAAGTGCCCCTAATTGGCAAGAACTAAATGAAACCGCCCAGAGATATGTGGAGAACACAGAAAATCACAATAGAGCCCCCCATGCCCCAAAAAGGAAAGCACCCACACCACCAACTGCACAGGCAGCACACATCCCCATGAATCCGGTCACCACACACGCAAGTCTTCGGATCGGGAGGAGCCCGATTGCATTTACACCACCCCATTATCCATCATCCAATTGAAATGCACAAAATTGACCATTCGAACCCACCGCAGACCCGCATAATTTCTTTGAGAGAGTATGCCAGCAAAAGGTTATGTACGGTCTAGATGAAAGGGAGGAAGTTAAACTTATAGTAATGAGTCTTGCCCAGTCCGTCAGCTCAGCTTTACCAGAACCCCAGAATGTAGGAGGAGGAACCCTACAGGAGATGAAAATGGCCATTTTAGATGTGATTGGGTACAACAAGGGAGACCCAGTAGAAGGTTTGAACCGTTGTAGGCAAAAGAAGGGAGAGCATCCAACCGCATTTGCAGGTTGCCTTTGGATCCATTTTAAAGCAGTATTTGGGGATTTGAACCGCGTACACTTAGATAACGACGACACAACTACACTTTAGTCTCCCATGCCACAGAAGCAGGTCAAAAGGCTTGTGTGAATTACGACCCCGCAGATGCCACACACAATGAAGTTTGGGTTTTAAAGCGACTCTCCAGTGCTTGGGAACAATCCCTACACAGGAAGGCAGATCAGGAACAGGTAGAAGCAAAGATGCACCCAGTTAGAACTAACCAGGACCCAGCATGGATAAATGAGGGTAGACATTAAGGACTGCACCCCAGAGCCCAGACATCATGAGGTTGCTATAATTGTGGACACCTGGGACATTACGCCCTCGAATGCCGACAAATCCCCCCGAACCAGCAACGCCACCAACAACCAGGCTCCCCACTTAGGAGCAGTATTAGGCCCATACATAGTGTTAGCGTCTGTTCAGATAATTCAGCAATCAACACCACAGATTGACGATGTTCGGACTCCCCAACTTGGGTCTGCGACACACTGGGACAAATCAGGCAGACCAGTAGTCACAGGCACAGTCCGGGGACATCCAGTAGAATTTCTTTGGAACACAGGAGGGTCCCGCACCATTTTAAACTTCTCCACAATGTTCCAGCGTGACAAATGGCCCACCACAGACACCATCACCCTTAGCGGATTTACTGGACACGTACAGCAGGGATACATCACAGCCCCGTAGATATTCAGATAGGAACCATAAGCACCAGACACCCCGTTATTTTAGTCGACTTGCCCCAAACAGCCGAGCACATTCTAGGAATCGATTTTATGAGCTCCTACAACCTTTCCTTTGATACCGTGAATAGATGTGTATGGAAAATGGCCAAAACAGCGAGAGCCCCTGCTACGCTCACAGTAGGGCACTATGAACATAGGATTTGCTCAGTAGGAGACTATTGATCTGATCCGCAAACAATTAGTACAGACCAGACAATTAGAGAGGTCCTTAGAAAACATAAAGCTTCCTTCGCCCAACAGAAACACGATTGTGGGAAGATCTCCGGAATGGTCACAATTTCAGGCCCCGATCCTAAGCCATAGAAGCAATACGGTTTCCCACAGCAAGCCGAGGGGGAGATTTCAAAAGTCATCAATAGATCAAGGAGTAATTCGGCTGGTAGCCTCAACAAATAATGCCCCAATTTGGCCCGTGAAAAAACCCGATGGTTCTTGGCGACTGACAATCGACTACCGAGAACTTAACAAGGTCACCCCTTTAGCAGCCCCCACCATTGCCATGAGCCCCGAGACCATGCTCAAGCAGGGAGTACAGGCAAAGTATTTCACAGTGCTGGACATCAGCAATGGCTTTTGGTCCATCCTGCTGGACAAGACCTGTCAATATAAGTTCGCGTTCACATTTCAAAGGCAGCTGTACATGTGGACATGCCTCCCACAAGGATTCTACAACTCCCCCTCCATTTTCCACTGACATTTGGCCGACGGACTTTCCAAATTTTCCCGCCCCGAATGCCTTATACAGTATGTAGACGACTTACTCCTACAGATGGACACAAAGGAAGAGCATGTAAAGCTTCTTTCGGAATTACTTGGCCTCCTACAATCCATAGGATGCAAGGTCAACCCCCAAAAAGCCCAGATTTTAAAAGAAAAGGTCCTTTTATTTAGGCACCATTATCACCCAAGGGAAGAGAGAGATCGAACAGAAGCGAATTGAGTCAATAGTTAAATTGCCCCTGCCCCACAATATCACTGCACTCCGATCATTCTTAGGATTAGTTGGATATTGAAGGAACCAAATAGATGGCCTTGCCACAAAAGCAGCCCCACTCTCAGAGCTCCTTAAAAAGAACGTCCCATGGGAATGTCTTCCTCAGCACACAGACGCAATCGATGAATTAAAACGCGCCCTAGGCACAGCCCCCGCCTTGCAAGTTCCAGACCCACACTCTCCCTGTGCCATAGAAGTAGCAACCAGCGACCAGCGACCGAACCCTATCAACAGTACAGGAAAGACATGACCGCTTAGGACCCGTAGCCTATGCCTCACGAATTTTGAATCCCGTAGAGCAAGGATTTACAGCCTGTGAATGGCACTTGCTTGCAGTCTTTTGGGCAGTACAGTATTTTGCATACATCACAGGCCTTAACCCAGTAACTATTTTAACCGAGCACACCCCAACGCAGCTATTGTTAGATGGTAGGTTAAAGGACGGTTCAGACAGCCAGATCCGAGCAGCTCGCTGGACACTGCTGTTAAAAGGAAGGGACATTACAGTCAAACGTACAAAGACCCACACATTTCTAGCAGATAACCTTCAGTATGCAGGGACCCCACATGAGTGCCAGATCACAACAGCCCAACACCACACAGGACCCTTTATTCCGAAGTCACTGCACACACGAGCAGGCAGTAAAACACAGGATTCCCAGACCATAGACAACGCTTTAAAGATTTATGTAGACGGTTCCTCCACCATTGAAAAAGGAAAGAGAATAATTGGTTGTGGAATTTATGTGGAAGATGGAAAGGGACGCGCATTAGAAGAAATCTCTCTAAAATTGCCAGGCCACCTAGGATCGCAAGCAGCCGAATTAGCAGCTATAGCATATGTAGTGCAACACCCAGATTCTTTCCCGACCCCCGCAGACATGCATTCGTACAGTTTATACGCATGCAATAGTTTGACAGAATTCCTGCCCCTGTGGGAATCTCGAGGATTCGTATCCGCTGATGGTAAACCCCTACTCTCAGCCCCATTATTGAAGCATATTCTTAGAACAGCTAAAGACCGCATGTACGGTATTATTAAAGTAAGAAGCCATCATCGTTCCTCCCCACCTGGTAATGTAAAGGCAGACGCCTTAGCTAAGTCTTGATCACGCCACAGTCACTTTTGGCAACCCCCCGAAAGCGAGCCGATACACGCAATCCAGGTTTCTCAGACCATTATCGAGGATCTATCCCAGGCCCAAAAGGCAGACGACACTCTCAAACAAGTTTTAGATGGTAACTTCCCAGCCCCCTACGACAAATGCAAGGACTCACTGATGGTACAGGATGGTACAGTTTTGAAAAATGGAATTCATGGTGGTCCCCACCCAGCACAGAAACCAGATAATTTACCAGTTTCATGACGGACACGGACATCAGGGGCTAGACAATGCCATTGCCCATTTAAAGCCTTTGTGCTGGTGGCCCGATTGAAAAGCAGATGTCACGCATTATGTTGAGAATTGTTCAATCTGTGCACGGAACAATCATGAAAGATACTCCAAGAAGGGACAATTGAGACATACCCGACCTATTAATGGCCCTTGGACAAATTTGCAACTCGACTACATTGGCCCTCTCCCCCTTGCAGAAATGGTTTCAAATACGTATTAGTGGTAATCGACACCTTTACAAAATGGGTAGAAGCATTTCTCTCACGGACAAACACTGCAAAGGCCACAGCTAAGATTTTGACCCAACAGATATTTACATACTGGGGTCACCCCCGCAGCATTGAGTCAGACCAAGATTCCCATTTTCACCATGCAAAATGTTTTGACGATTTTTGGAATCAGGCAAACATTCCACATCGCGTATCACCCCCAATCCAGCGGCATTGTCGAAAGAATGGATCGCACTTTGAAAGCGACCATTAGAAAACTAGTACAACAGGATAATACCACATGGGACACAGTTCTCCCATTTGCCCTTATGGCTATTCGGAACACAGTATCCAGTTCCACAGGTTTCACCCCCCACATTCTCATGACCGGACGGCCCATGAAGGGAATTGAATATTTATTAGGTCTTGATTTGGCAAGCCCCACATTCACCGTCCTCACCCATGAAAAAGCGTTCCAACAAGTCACAGACAATATTAAAGCAGCACAGCTCGCTGCAGCTGTCCGACTAGGTGCTAGAAGGAAGCAGAGTAAAGCCTGCTTTGACAAAACCGTCCACCCCGTAGAGTACACAGTCGGTCAGCAAGTAATGGTCTCCCTTTACAATCCCAGTTCTTTCCTCGCCCCCAAATTTGCAGGACCATACTCCATTTCGGGCAAAGTAAGCCCCTCTGTGTCCAAGATAACGTACCCCAATGGTAAAACTGGTTGGTTCCACATCAACCAGCTCAATGTCTATGGAACCCAATGTAGCCAGTCCCACCACATCTCCCTAGCAGTAGCAGACGATTCTGCCCCGCCCATCGACAACCTAGTCCAACCCTCCCCAGCCCTGACAGCACGTCCACGCCCACAGACCTGACCTTGTCTCCGCCCACAGGTACGACCTTCCACCTTGAGCTTGACTCCGACGACAGCGCAGCCTCCCGGAATTGACCACGATCACTGACCACTGGTACAACCTCCCCTGCCCCAGTCACTCCAGCTCCCGGTACTATGACCAAGACATGTTTGGCCCCCTTTACCCCCTTCCAAAGCCACAGCCAGAGCCACCGCCACCGTCCGACAACAGTAACTTGCCCTTCACTGCCACCGCCCCTTCGCCTCATGACAAACGAACCCCTTTTTGGCACCGCGCCAACTCTTGTAGACTGGTTAGCCATGACGATTCGGATTCCATGACGGCCCACGCGGCCATGGCTCAAAAACGGCAGATATGGGTCTGGCAACCGGGAGATGGTGATGATTCAGATTCTGACTCTGGTTATGGTAATCCTTTTACAACGTTCTTTGATATAGAACCCTGAGGTGTCCAGATGATGAGAAAAAGGAGCCGCATAAGAATTACGGTGTCCTACTTCCTGATGGAGTCTGCCCGCCTTGTTATTTTTCTTCTTTATTTCTTCTTGTTACATGTTTTTAATTAATGTCAGCCTCACACCCAATTTCTTGATACAGTCATAGTTATTCTTCCAATGCCATTTACTGACCAAGGGCCGTGAAAGGAACAATTGTTGCATCTCACATGTGTTACAAATTCTTTCCGCTCATTTAGGTCACCCAGGTAGGGAATAACGGCACTAATCCCCTCCTTGCCTGAGGACCCCAAATGCATCCGGTCAGTTAAGCTCGGGTAGTGGAGCAACGGCACTGATCACCGCCCTACCCGGGATTCCACCCATTCTTGCCCTGCCGTGGCCCACACGCACCTCATGTTCCCGTCACTTTGAGTACTCTGGAATGGTTCTTTACACTTTTCACTGTCTTTGGCAGGTCTTAGTTTTCCCTTCTCTGCTCTTTTATTGTGGTTTGAAGAATGCCCTTTGCCACAGTCTGTCCACTCATCCCTTTACCTTCCGCGACCCTCTGGTCGTTCCCCACCTGCTATTTACACATATGACACACTTGGTTGCCACATATGCTGCTACACGCGAACTACCTCTGGACCCTGGGACGACGAAACTCTATAAAACTGGCCGCCCTAAAATCCGGCTAGTTAAGATGAGCCTCAGCCAGCACTGGTTGCAGTAAAGGAAAGACTGGACGGAGAAATTGTCCGCCCACTTCCCGCACCGACCACAAGCTGCGAGAAACTCTGCACTTTAAAAATTGGTATTTCTTGTCTCTCAAAACGTTATTTTAAAAAAAAATGAGGGAGTCACACTAGGTGACGATTCTAATAGGTACTTGAAGTTAAGGAGAAAAAGACAAATAAACGAGATATTAACGGAAGATAATAACAGATATTATGCTTGCACCCCCAGGAATATACGGAAAACGGAAGACAGAAGACAAGATGAAGAGAGGACAGATGACCTACATTGTGATCATCGCTGGACTCCTACAACTGTGCGCGCTACAAGCCTCTGTACCATACTCCACAGCAGCCCCGAACATGTCACCCCTAGCCTGGACACCACACCACACATAGAGATAGACACTGAAACCCCCACTTGGTGCGAAAACATTGCCAAGTGGTACCCCCTTTCATACACAGTAGAGGCCCTTCTGGTAATTGCAATAATCTGCAGTGTCATCCAGACACTTAGACTCCACAAATGGCGAAAAGAGCCTCCCGCTCCCCGTTTTATACACTCCGAGCCCCCTTCTTTGGAATTCACCCAACTCAACAAATACTGTAATCGCTGATAAAAATAAAGACCGTATACCTCTCTTACTTTGATAAAGTAGGAATCTGATGCTGCTGTTTTGAAATCTTGAATTGTACATAAGTTCTTTTTGATATTTGCCAGCAGCATGAGTGTAGCTTAGATAGTGTTAGTTAGATATTCAATTGTGCGGAACAGTGAAATGTTGCAGAATAGTGAAATGTTTTTAGTGACCCGTTAGAAATTATGAATGTATGATGTGTTCATCAAAATATTAGGTAAATGCTCCAAAAACTACAGAGTAGTGTAGAACCTGTCCTTGACCAAGGGTAACCTGCATACCAGAGGTGGATTAGGGATCAACAGTGTGATCCACCACGCTTCACATTCAGGATCAAGAGAGCGGGATGTAGCCATCTCAGATGGCCACCTGCAAAGGACCATGGGAATTATGGCCAACCCAGGACTCAGACAGACTCAGAGCTTGTGTGTGTATTTGCAACCCAGATAGCTAGACGCGATCAAAATCCCCGCTCGTTTGCATTCTAATGGACCATTTCCCCAGAACAAAAGAACTGTACTTGGGTAATCTATACAGATACAGACTAATCGGCGCCACTCCCTTTACTCAGGGAGGCCAAACAGCCAAGGTCAATGACCGCTAAGGACACGCCCACCCATCAAGGCACCCATCCTTTTATGGCCAAAATCGCAGGCAGTGATCGAAGCCTGTCGAATTATTGGGTCCAAGTTAAGGACCGCCCCTGTAGGCGACCCTGTACCCCAGCCTGGGAAGGAGGCTGCCAGCAGTGCTGAAGGCAACTGCATGACCTCCACAGGGTGGCCAGGGTAATTAGGCAGTACTGTGTCACAGCACCAACCCTCATCCCACACACCTATAACCCTACCCCCCCCCCCACCCACCCACTCCCCCCCCCCCCCCCCCCCCTCCCCCACCTGGAGAGCCGGCAAACCCCCACCCTGCACCATATGCTGGCACCCAAACCAGCCGCCATGGCCACTGATGCCACCAGCTATCCATCCCCTGGTCTGCATACATCGTACTGTCTAACACTGCGTTTTCTGTCTGCCCCTCCCACCCCCAGGGGAAAGTTGCCCATAACCGCCGGGAGTGTGAGCAGACTGGAGGTGGACCGCTGGACATGCAGCCCCTCAACATGGCAGAGCAGTGGGCCTTGGACGTGGTCTGCGGCCCCGAGGAAATGGCAATCGCAGGGGTGGAGATCGATGTTGGGCGAGGAAGTGAGACCCCGCTGAGTTGCGGTTAACATGGCACATGTGTCACCACCCCGCCCCCACAGCACCCCAGCACCCTCACAACCGTGCTCCACCACCAGCAACACCCCTATTCCCCCCTCCAAACCCCCCCCCCTCCCCCACCCACGGTTTAATCATGCATCTTGTCTTGCAGGACTTGCTGGTGATGGGGTGGGCCCTTGTGGTGTCCCCCCCCCCCCCCCCACCCCCCAGTCACAGCCAGAACCACAGTGACCGTCACAGAAGTGAGCCATAGACCCAAGACCCAGTATACCCCGGAGCTCGAGTCCGAGGAATGACACATATTTTTCGTCACAGCTGCCACCAACACCCTCCACTTTAGTGAAGAGGCCATGGGGCACTATCTGAAATGAAATGAAATGAAAATCGCTTATTGTCACAAGTAGGCTTCAAATGAAGTTACTGTGAAAAGCCCCTAGTCGCCACGTTCCGGCGCCTGTTCGGGGAGGCTGATACGGGATGCGCACCACACAGCAGGTGGAGGTAGGAACTCCGAGGGGGCAATCGGTCGGAAGGCGGCTGACGCCAGGGATTAGCTGCCGTCCAGACGTGTTTTGGGCTTCTGGAAAGAACAGTCCCATTGATTGTGGAGATGCAGTCGCAGAGCCAGGGACTACATGAGGGGTTATTGCTGAGCATCCAGCACCTGCAGCTGCAGGTGGAGGAGTCCAATGACATGCAGCATCAGGAGGTGGTGCGGCCATGCGTGCCACCCAGGCCAACACTGCACAGGTGGCGTCCATGGTGGAGACCTTGGGGCGAGGGTTCCGGCTGTGGATCAGCATATCCAAGGCCTGCGGCGTTCTGTGCAGGTGGTGGCTGAGGCCCATGTCAGGATTGCCGTCTCACAGGCAGCCATGTGCCAGAGCCACCTGGACATTGCAGTGGCGTCCCTGAGCGTGGTCCAGTCACAGCGGACCATGGCTGAGAGCGTGGGTGGCATTGTCCAGGTGCTGGCTGATGTGACACAGAAGCGGAGGAAGGTGGCCCAGTCCCAGAGGGAGATGGCGCAGTCACTGGGTGATGTGGCACAGATCCAAAAGGTGGTGACACAATCACAGCGTGGTGTGTTGTAAACCCAGACGGATGTTGTCCACTCCCTGTACTCCATGGCCGTGAGCATGCAGTCCCTGGTCGAGACAGCAGTGGGCCTCCAGGTCTGGCAATGCCCAGGTGGCGGGGGAGCTTCTGGGGTTAGCTCCACCCCTACCCCAATCCCATGAAATAGCCCGGGGGCCACTGGGCACCCCAAGGGAGGAGGGGTGATGGAGCCCATGCCGGTGACTCCCGCAGGGGAGGTGCCGGAACACATCAGCACCTCAGACTTTCCCCCCTCCCAATCCATTGCGCATCTGGTCGGCTGAGCAGGGTGGCATCATGCCACCTGGGACACCCAAGCAGCAGTCGGGCCCATCCAGGCCCGGTCGCCCCAGAAGACGCCCACTAAAGGGGTCGCAGGGTAGGAATCACAGCAGGCTGCCTCCACTCCTGATGTACCATCTGGGTGTCCACCAAAATGTAGCATTGGGGCCCGTAAGGCCAGGAAGGTCGACACCAGTTAAGTTGGCACGGGTGTAGGGGCTAGGGCACTAATCTGTATATATGTTTTCACATTAAAAACCTGTTCGCAATGTAACAACCTGCGTTGGTGGTCTGTCAGAAGGGTGTGAGGGTTGGGCTGGTCTGTGCTGGCTGCAACGGGGGGGGCGGGGGAAATGGGCCGACATTGGGGGCTGGCCTTGGCTCAGGAACCACAGTTCAGCCAGGGCTTACCGCTTTGGTGTCCCACTCCCATCCCCCCACCCCCCTGCCACCGTCCCTATCCCAAAGATTCGATGGGACCATGTGATGGAATGGCCAGCTCACATGCAGGGACCACCTAGATGGACAGTGGAAAGTGCTACCGTACGCAGGAGTCAGACATTGTCAAAAGATGTGGAGCATCAGAGCTCATCACAGAATGGGTTGTCATCATCCTCCATCCCAAGGACCAGCCCGCTGTTATTGCCAACCGAAGGCCCACGCCCTGTAGTGCGGCAGGTATGTATCACGGAGGTGGTTGCAGATGGGGTTGTGGCTGCGGGCTGTGGGGGTGAGATGCGATGTCCGTGCCCGTGGCCAGTCCACGCCCCTCCATATTCGGTGAACCAGGGGACGATCAGAGCATCCCGTGTGCACTGGCCCTGGCGCGCACATTGTGTGGCCTCCCGTGCCTGTATGGGTCCCATGTCCTGCCCATCCTCGACCTCCCCCGCATCCCCCTTATCGACGAGGCCTGGCGTTCATCCTCCAAGGAGAGGCACAATGCCTCTCTGCTGTGCAATATTGTGGGGGATGCAGCAGGCCACCACAATGAGGCCGACCTTCCCAGCGCCATACTGAAGGGCCCCTCCAGAGCGGTCCAGGCACCTGAAACGCATCTTCAGGATGCCGAAGTACCGCTTGATCACTCCCCTGGTCGCTGCATGGGCGTCGTTGTAGTGGGTCTCCACATCGGTCTGTGACCTCTGGATAGGCATCGTCAACCACAACTGCAGCAGATGGCCCCTGTCACCCAGAAGCCTGGCTCAGGCTGCTACTGCTGCTATATTTGTTTTAAACACACCCATTTGGTACAAGTTCCAGGCCCCTGGCTGCTCACTGTGTCCTGAAAATGTTCACAGAGCCTCTGGTCACTTAGGAGCCCACCTCGGCCACCCCCTTGGAAACCCTCAGATCCCAGCTGACCCATTAACAGGATGGGCATGGCCAAGCTCAATCAGTGGCATGCCAAGTGCTGGCACTCATTGCACGCATCAGAAGCGCAGCCCCACTGCAGGGGAAGCAGGGGAATGACAGAGCTTACCCCAAACAAAGGAAACATGAACCATGGCCTTTGGCATCCTCCTGGCACATTGCCCCTCTCAGGGTAATTGTTGAGGTCTCTGCCCTATCAGTTAGCCCGCAGGATCACCAGCTGTCTCCAAGCCCTGTTTGCCCAATGCGCCCCTGCTCCCATCCATCCTGTTCCTGGTCACAACCTGTGCGCCACTCCCAGGACCCACATCACACTGCATGTAGGCTCTCAGCAGACACTTCTCTGCCTCACCCCCATCTATAGAACTTGCCCACACACAAGCCTCTTAGCGTGGAAGTGATTGGTGGACACAGTGACCCGTTCCATCGTATAGACAGGTGCCACCATGCTGGCAAAATAACACACGGCCCACCCAATGAGGACAGCAACAGTAGATCCCACTGGGGAAACAGGTCAGGGGCTGCAGAGCCTACCACTGACACGGGTTACTGCAGCCACCGGTACCTCTGTTGACAGGGGGGTGGTGAGGATTATGGCTCCCCGGTGCCACTCACTGATGGGGGCAGGGACGCAGTGTGGAAGGCAACATATTGAGGGCAACGGCTGAGGGGTGGGATCGGGGGGTGACATGTGTATTGGGTAGAGCTGAAAGCAATTCAGGGTCACCATGTAGCTTTATTGATCTAGATGGGCAAGGGAATACTCAGCTTGCTAAAATGTCTTCTCGTGGGGCAGCACAGTAGCACAAGTAGATAGCACTGTGCTTCACAGCGCCAGGGCCCCAAGTTCGATTCCCCACTGGGTCACTGTCTGTGCGGAGTCTGCACGTTCTCCCCGTGTCTGCGTGGGTTTCCTCCGGGTGCTCCGGTTTCCTCCCACAGTCCAAAGTCGTGCAGGTTCGGTGGATTGGCCATGATAAATTGCCCTTAGTGACCAAAAAGGGTGAGGAGGGGTTGTTCGGTTACGGGGATAGGGTGGAAGTGAGGGCTTAAGTGGGTCGGTGCAGACTCGATGGGCCAAATGGCCTCCTTCTGCACTGTATGTTCTGTGTTCTATGTTCTTTTCCCCCCTTGCAGAGAATGGATTTCGGAGTACAGCCAGCAATACTTGCTGTCTACCTGGTCGCAGCTGCCGTTGTGGATGCATGGAGGCTGGAGGCACAGGGCCTGCTTGGGAGGATCCTGCACAAGAGGTGCCTGCCCCAGAAGAGCCGTGTAAGGCTTGAGTGCCGGTCATCCAGCAGGCCGCGGAGGAGGTGCGAAGGAGGTGCTGCACCAGGCCACCTGTATACCGTCAGCGTCTGTCCTTCGAGGAGCTGCTGCACCACCTGTGCTGCCAAAACTTTTGGCTAACCGGGGAGAACGTGTGTCATCTGTGCCGGATGATGGCGCACCTGGCAACAGGTTGGTTTGGAGGAGGATACATGCTCCAGTAGCCATCAATGTGAGCCAGCGCTAATTCCAGCTCCTGCGAATCCAGTGCCAGCAGGAAATGAATTGCACTAGATACACATAGGCAGAGTGCTGGCCATTCGCATGTCCTGAATTGTTCCTCAAATAAAGCCCCCAATGGGAACACAAACAGCACGTAATTCAATCCCGGCGTCAACACTCAGCCTCCCAAATGGAAAAGTTCGCCCAGAATGTTTGGAGACTGTACTTCATCAGAAAGGCTGTATTAGAGCTATGTCTCACATGTTAAAGGAACAACTGCAGCCCATCACCAGATCCCACACTTCATTGCTTGTAGCTCTGAAGGTTACATGGGTGGCATGGTAGCACAGTGGTAGCACTGTTGCTTCACAGCGCCAGGGTCCCAGGTTCAATTCCTGGCTTGGGTCACTGTCTGGGCAGAGTCTGTACATTCTCCCTGTGTGTGCGTGGGTTTCCTCCAGGTGCTCCGGTTTCCTCCCACAAGTCTCGAAAGACGTGCTGTTAGGCAATTTGGACATTCTGAATTCTCCCTCTGTGTACCCGAACAGACAGCAGAATTGGGCGACTCGGGGCTTTTCACAGTAACTTCATTGCAGAGTTGATGTAAGCCTAGTTGTGACAATAAAAGATTATTATTAAAGTTATGGCCTTGAATTTCTACATCTCAGGGTCATTCCAGGCTGCAACAAATTACATCTGCAACATCAGTCAATTTACATTACATTGCTGCATCAAGCAAGTAACAGATGCACTCCTCGCAAAGCAACATTGAATCATCACTTTTGAGGCAGGAAGCAGACTCCTGAGGTTTCACCAGGCTAGCAGATTTCCCACAAATCATTGTGTGCTCCATACTAAGAATTTGGAAGTATACATAAACAAGAATAATATCACACTGTTTCTCTAGTGTGTGAAGCAGCATATCACGCAGAGCTGTAACTGCTACCTCATTAGTTTTGCATGATTCTTTTATTTTCAGTTCTCTATCCTCCATCTCTTCCACCCAGACCATCAGGTGTGAGGCTGACTTCTTCAGGGAAAGTGTATAACACAGGTCAGGAACTCGGATGCAGATGTAAAGTAGTGCTGCATCAGAGCCACATCTCACCTCTGGTTAAGAAAACATTTGGCTTCTTGAAAGGAGAGGTTCTGTTGAATGGACTGGCCTGAAGGCATCCTGCAATATAATCCTCAATATTTTAGCAACATAAGAACAGGAGTAGGCTATATAACCCCTCAAACTTGTTCCCCCATTCGGTGAGATCATGTCTGATCTGCGACTTAACTCTGTATACCTACCTTTGCCCCATATCTGTCCTCAGATACATTATTGCATTCTACAGGCTTTGTAACTTTGTCCTACAAGGGAGGCAGGCCTTGGAGCCCCTGGCAAGAAAGTCAAGTAGAGGAGCAGAAAGATCAGCACAATGTCCATAAAAAGCAAGTGGCATGTCTGCTGCCAGCTGTCAGAGCTTTATGCCAGAAAACCCAAAGCTACACTAGCATCAGTCTAAGCTTCCATCACAGCTGTGAGAGCTGTCACTAAAGGCACCATTACAGAGAACCCTGCTGCAGTATGTATAGAGGTAAACACAAGCCCAGTGTGATTGCATTGTATCCCAGCCTTTTGTGCTGACCCCACACAAGTTAGAGATGGCGCTTCCATGCTGTCTGACATTGTGCACAGGCTTTGCTAGCAAACAGTCCAGTATGCTGAGAAATTAATGGTATGGGATCAGTTTTTTATAGATGGGGACTAATAAATCAACATGTCTGCGCTTTGCAGAAATGCTAGGAGGTGGACTTTTCCGAGCAATAAAAGCAGAAAATACTGTAAATACTCAACAGGTCTGACAGCATCTGTGGGGCGAGAAACAAAGTTAACAAATCCCTTTTGTCGACTTGAAATGTTAACTTGTATTTCCAGTTTTTTTTTGTTATCTCAGAATTGTCATGTTTTCCCCTTACCAGCTGGCAAACTGCTTTGTGCACCATTTTATCCTTCTGCCCCAGGTTCCTTGTGCTCAGTGAATCACCCAGAATAAACTCAGTTATGCTGGCATGTACAAGGGTAAATCCAAATTAAAGAAAAGTCTTCACCTGAAGCCATTTGTTGTACCCTCAATAACGTCGCTAGAGAAGCATCGGAGACAGTATTTAAAAATTTCCTTTGCCTCCAGAGTCCGTGCTTCCAGATTGAGCTTCTCTGGTTTTAGGCCTGCGTCCATCCTGATGTAGTTTAGCTTATTAAATTGTTGTACCCTCAATAATGACGCTAGAGAGTAAAACAGTAAAGGAGGCTTTAATAAGCTAAGAACTAGCCTGGTGCTGAGACGGGTGCTTAGGCGGCCCCTTATATATGACTCCCAGGTGGGCGGAGCCAGAGGCGGAGTCCCCCAGGGTTCCAAGCCTGGTCTTAAAGGGGACATCACCATCCATGATGGTAAGGGTACAGTAATACAATAACCGTTCATCACATTCACCACCTGTTTAAAAAAACGAAGTCCGGCAAGGGCGAAGTGGAATCATAAGTCCATTTGTTTCGGTGGTCTGATCGTCCTCATCGACCTCCTCAGCTCGGGCGGTGGTGCGGCGGACACGGACGTCTTAGTTGAGGGTACGTCCAGGAGCACGGTGGTCGGAGCCTTGGTCCGGGTCAGGGTAGGGGATCGGGGTGCAGGGAAATAGCTGGGGCTGGGGGTAGCAGTGCCAGCAGAGGCAGAGGGGGGGTGCTAGGGGGCGCGCACGGTCGGTGTCCACCGACGGGTAGTGGGACCGGGGGGGGGGGGGGTGCAAGTAGTGCATGCCGGATCCCACAGGGGTGCTCTGAGGGAGGGGGAGTCTGTAGTGGGGAACCAGCGGGTGCCAGATCCCGGAGGGAAACCGTATCGGTTACTCGACGTAGGTGTATCGGGGTAGTAATCGGACCTTCTCGACCAGGGGGTCCGTTTTATGGCTCCCCACGTGCCTCCGGAGAAGAACAGGTCCCTGAGCAGTCAGCCAAGGTGGAAGCGAGGCCCCAGAGGTGGACTTCCTGGGGAAGACAAACAAGCGGTTGTGAGGGGTCTCATTTGTGGCCGTGCAGAGGAGTGACCTAATGGAGTGCAGGGTATTGGGTAGGACCTCCTGCCAGCGGGTGGTTGGGAGACGTCTCGACTGTAGGGCCAGAAGGACAGCCTTCCAAACTGTTGTGTTCTCCCTCTCCACCTGCCCGTTTCCCCGCGGGCTATAATTGGTCTTTCTGCTCGAGGCGATGCCTTTGCTGAGCAGATACTGACGCAGTTCATCGCTCATGAACGATGTACCCCGGTCGCTGTGGATATAAGTGGGGAAACCAAACAGGATGAAGATGCTGTGCAGTGCGTTTATCACGGTGGCCGAGGTCATGTCGGGACGGGACGGCGAATTGGAAGCGGGAGAATTCATCGATGACGGTGAGGAAGTAAGCATTGCGGTTGGTGGACTTGAAGTCCACACTTAGTCGCTCAAAGGGCCCTGAAGCCTTCACGAGACGAGCCTTGTCTGGCCGGTAGAAGTGCGGTTTGCACTCCGCGCAGATCTGGCAGGCCCTGGTCATGGCCTTGGCCTCCTCGGTTGAGTAAGGTAGTTTGTGGGACTTGATAAACTGGACGAGCCGGGTAACCCCTTGGTGGCAGAGGTCATTGTGGATGGCTTGCAGGCGGTCCTCCTGCGCGTTGGCGCATGTGCAACGGGACAGGGCATCTGGGGGCTCGTTGAGCTCCCCTGGACGATACTTGATATCGTACGTGTAGGTGGAGAGTTCGATCCTCCACCTCAAAATTATATCGTTTTTTTATTTTGCCCCGTTGGGCGTTATCAAACATGAAGGCTACCGACCGTTGGTCGGTGATGAGGGTGAACCTCCTACCGGCTAGGTAGTGCCTCCAGTGCCGCACAGCCTCCACAATCGCTTGTGCCTCCTTCTCGACTGCAGAGGGCTGAATCTCGGAGGCGGTGAGGGTCCGGGAGAAGAATGCTACTGGTCTGCCTGCCTGGTTGAGGGTAGCAGCCAGGGCGATGTCTGACACATCGCTCGCTACCTGGAAAGGATTGTTTTGTCCACCGCGTGCATAGCGGCCTTGATGATGTCGGCCTTGATGCGGCTGAAGGCCGATCGGGCCTCAGCCGACAGGGGAAATATTGTGGTCTTTATGAGTGGGCGGGGTTTGTCTGCATATTTGGAGACCCACTGGGCGTAATAGGAGAAAAGCCCCAAGCAACGTTTGAGGGCCTTTAGGCTGCGGGGGAGGGGAAGTTCCTTAAGGGGGCGCATGCGGTCGGGATCGGGACCTAGGACCCCGTTTTCCACGACATAGCTGAGGATGGCTAGCCGGGTTGTGTGGAAAACGCATTTTTCCTTGTTATAGGTCAGGTTGAGGGCTCGGGCGGTCAGGAGGAACTTTTCGAGGTTCGCGTCATGGTCTGCTGATGATGGCCACAGATGGTGACATTGTCCAAGTACGGGTATGTAGCCCGCAAGCCGTACTGGTCCACCATTTGGTCCATCGCCCTCTGGAAGATGGAGACCCCATTTGTGATGCCGAAGGGGACCCTGAGGAAGTGGTAGAGCCGGCCGGCTACTTCAAAGGAAGTATAGGGGCGGTCTTTCGGTCGGATAGGGAGCTGGTGGTAGGCGGATTTGAGATTGACCGTGAAAAATACCCGATTTTGGGCGATCCGATTTACCATTTCTGCTATGGAGGAAGGGGGTACGCACCGAGCTGTGTGAAGCGGTTTATGGTCTGGCTATATTCCACGACCATCCGTTTCTTTTCCCCGGACCGGGCTACCACCACTTGTGCTCTCCAGGGGCTGTTGCTAGCCCCGATGACCCCCTCTCCCAGTAAACGTTGGACCTCTGACTTGATAAGAGTCATATCTTGGGCACTGTACTGCCGGCTCCTGGTGGCGATAGGCTTCCAGTCGGGAGTGAGGTTCGCGAATAGCGAGGGGGGTGCGACTTTCAGTGTTGCAAGGCTGCATACCGTGAGGGGGGGCAAGGATCCACCCAACTTCAGTGTCAGGCTTCGGTGGCTGCACTGGAAATCCAGTCCGAGCAGCAGGGGGGCGCAGAGGTGAGGGAGGATATACAGTTTGAAACGGGTGTATTCGGCGCCCTGGATTGAGAGATCTACAACGCAATACCCCTTGATTTGGACCGAGTAGGACCCGGATGCGAGGGCTATGGTTTGGGACACGGGATGGGTGCGCAAGGAGCAGCGCCTTACCGTTTCTGGACGAATAAAGCTCTCTGTGTTCCTGGAGTCGAAAAGGCAGGGAGTGTCGCGCCCGTTGACCTGGACCTTGTTATGCAGGTGCTTTGGCCGCGTTTGGTCAAGGGTGATCGCTCCCAGTTGCGGGTAGTCCATGTCCTCAGCCGAGTCGGATTCGTAAAATGGCCGCCGCCGTCGGTTGCACGTGTCGGGTCGAGGACTGCCGCCGCCAAGATGGCCGCCCCCATGATTCGCACGAGGCAGATGACGCGTCAGAAGGGGGCGTGTCAGGTCGATGCACAACCGCGATGCAAGGCCTGCGGGCATGTGAGCCTGATTTTCGGGCCTGCTGTTCCTTGTGTTTCTAGCCCTTGGGCCTGGCCAGGCAGACCCTCGCAAAATGCCCCTTCTTCCCGCAGTCGCTGCAGATGGTGGAGCGAGCTGGGCAGTGTGGGCGTGGGTTCTGGCCCTGCCCACAGAAATAGCACGGTGTGCCCCTGGTTTGGGCGGTTCACCGCGCGGCGCAGGGCCGTAACGTGGCCGAGTCTGGGGAAGACCGAGGGGGGCTCGCGGGGTACGTGTCTAAATTATGTCGGGCCACTTCCAGCGAGGTGGCGAGTGTTAGTGTGTCCTGGAGGTCTTTTGCCCCGTTTTCGAGTCGTCGCTGCCAGATGTAGGTCGAGCGGATGCCGGACACGAAAGCGTCTCTGATGTGCAGGTTCATATGGATTTCCCCTGTCACATCCTGATGGTCACAGTCCCTTGTGAGCACGGTGAGCTTTTCCACAAAATCGTCTAGCGTTTCCCCAAGCGCTGCCGGCAGGTGGAGAGCAGATGCCGGGCATGTACCTCGTTGATGGGTTTGACAAACCGCTTGCGTAGTATCTTGACCGCCTCTTATGTAGTCGCCTTTTCGAGCGTGGTGGAGATTCTGTGACTCACCCGGGCGTGGAGTAGGCGCAGCTTGCGTGGCCCCAGGATGGGAGTCTCTGAGGAGTCCAGGTCGGCCTCGAAGCATCGGAGCCAGTATTTAAAATTTTCCTTTGCCTCCGGTGTCCGTGCTTCCAGATTGAGCTTCTCTGGTTTTAGGCCTGCGTCCATCCTGATGTAGTTTAGCTTATTAAATTGTTGTACCCTCAATAATGATGCTAGAGAGTAAAATGGTAAAGAAGGCTTTAATAAGCTAAGAACTAGCCTGGTGCCGAGACGGGTGCTTACTGGGTGCCGCCTGCAAAGCGGCCCCTTATATACGACTCCCAGGTGGGCGGAGCCGGAGTCCCCCAGGGTTCCAAGCCCGGTCTTAAAGGGGACATCACCTTACATGATGATAAAGGTACAGTAATACAATAACTATTCATCACACCATTACATGTGATTGACCTGACAAAGGGAAGCAAGTGTCAAGCATCAGCAGTTAATGGAAAAGATTAGCTGAGGCAGATGAATGGCAACTCTAAAGGCATCATGTTGCGTGCAATGTGTGCGAGGAAGAAAGTTCAGTGAGAACAGGAGCATGAAATGACCAAAAACCCTATAGAGCAGATCTTCCAGTTGTGATGCTCCTGACACCCCCCCTCCCCCTACTCATGAGTTCCAGTAAAGCGCTTTCCAGTGGACCACAAGACTTGCATTGATGGGGCCCTTTTCCACTCCTTATTTACTCTCTGGTTGTTTCCCACAAGAGAAGTGTGAGCGTTAGACTGTGGCTTTCTGAAATGTTGTAAGCAGCGTTCTCTCTAAACGGCACAGCTGCACAACAATCTGGAACGTGCTGTGCAGATGCATGAGCAACATTGCCTTTAAGATGTACACATGTGTGGTTGCATGTCAATCTTATACTGCAGCAAGCCATCTGTGCACAACAAAAAGAAGTTGAAGCTAACATTGGTTGTAAGATGTATGTGTGAGGGTAGAATAGTGTGCATGATGCGTGAAAGATGCCTAGGTCTGGGTAAGTGTAGAAAGTAATTGCGAGGACAGTAGCAGGTGCACAGCCTGCAGTAGAAGCTAAAAGAGGTTCAGTGAAGTGTGATGCTGTGGTTGTGCCTGTTTTCTGCACAAGTAGAACTTCTCCCTAATATTTCTCCTCTTCTGCCTTTCCTTGTTTCTCCTTTCTTTCACCCGGCATATCTAGAAACTTACAATACAGACATTAGCCTTCGAGGTGGCAAGACAATAGCCAATGGATGGAACTAAAACTGCATTTTATATTTTGCAAATACTTTTGATATAACTATGGCAAATGAGTTGCAACATATTTAATTACAGTAGTGTTTTTACTCCCAAACCTACAAATAGTTTTACAAAACAGACCTTGTGGCAGTTCGTGAAGAAAACAGTTTTATTATTCCCTGATCCCTATTTTGCATTTAGTTTGATGATGTTTTTCTGTTTGATTTATGAAATAAAATAATTTGAATATGAAGACAATTTATATGTAGATGTTTAAAACACCTGTTCAGGAAAGATTTATATGGTGAATTCAGGTTACTGCAGGCAGTTGCATTTCAAATTTTTCAAACTGAATATATTCCAGCTGCATAAAGTAATGTTTAATAATATGAATGCTTTTCTAAAATGGTGAAACCCAGTGATCAGTGAAGTCTGTCACACACTGAATACAGAAAAAAATTATTTTGCATCAAAATCAGATATGGTTGTCTGACTGATGGACATTTTCCCCATGACCTCAGTCTATCTGCATGTGACCTGTACTGTCAAAAGGAGCAGGCTTTTTATTGGTGCATTAATTTTATATTTCCCTGTTAGAAAAGAATATGGCTTCAGCTGTATGAATTTCTAATGCATGTCTCTAAACATTGTTCAAATATCAGTACAAAATGTACACTATTGTCACCAGAAATGGACTTATAGTACCCTGCAAGTCTTTAGTTGGGTTTTATGTGAAAATTCAAAATGTTGAAAGCATTTTTTGGGGGGTAAGAGTGTGCCAGGATTTATTTAGATGCCTATTAAAACTAGAAACATTCATTTCTGTAGAAAAATAGCAAATCTACTCTAGCTATACGGTTCCTATCCAGTTCAACCCTCACAGTTTACTATCCCTCATGAAAGCTGTGTTATCCTCAATATTCAAGCTGCCGTCACTTTCCTTTCTTGGCTTTTCTGGGACTTGTGTTGTTTACCACTATCCTACCACAAGAAATATACATTACCAAAAGTTAACAAGAGTTCCTGATAACATGGAAGATAACAGCATGTAGGATCTATGAAGTGTTTATGTTCTGTGCAAATATGTTTAAGCTGAAAGACATGATGAAAAATATACCCAACATCAAATCTCCATTGGTGGACGCACCACACAGCACTTTGTACACAATGTTTCCTCTAATTTCTTTCCGCTGTGCATGACTTGCTCATTGCACTGCACAGTTCCTTTAAGACTGCAGCGAGGCCATGCATCTTAAAGGGAACATTGGTTGCATGCAGCCCATTTGTTCACTGCATGGTATTTTCTGAAATGCTGCACATCCGCTCAGCTTAGAGGGAACAGTGGTACAATATTGTGAATTGAGAATGCATGATCATCCAAAAAGCATCTTGTAGATCTTATATGTGCAAGAGTGGTCTCTATTAATTTTCTTCAAGAGACTTAAATTGTAAAAGTTAATACATCTGGCAACTGAAATTCTACACTGATCATTGGTTACATACAAAAGGGCTGACAACACTTACTGCACTTATTGTTCATACAGCATTACATTGATGTACGGCAGTCTTCAGTGATGGGTGTCTCAGTGAAATACGTTCCTGCTTACTGATGTGCAGTGCAAATTTTGAATGCGTTTAGATTTTCTTACACCCCAAGCTTATGCTTCAATTCAAAACAAATTAACTTCTACAGTTATAGGTTATTGAGTGTCATTGATATTGAACCAAATCAAACTAACTAAATTGTTCATCATGCAACAAGATTACAAATCACCAAGTTCCACGTCCATTAAAAAACAAATTAAATTAGCAGTAATAGCATGCACAATACAAATGCATTGCAAGTTTTCTGCACGTGCATACTTTTATGTTTCAATGTTTCTAATCCCTGTATTTATGCACTGCTGGTGTTAATCGTACTTTTTGTGGAGCCTCCATGTTTAAATGACTCACCTAATAACTTGTTTCCCATTTTTTCCTGATTTGCCAGAGTCGGCAATGATGAGTAGTTTTCTGCAGCAATTAAGTCATTTTGTAGATTTATAATTCCTCAATAGACGCAACTGAACAATAGTTTCAATGGAAAGGCATTTAAATCATAGTTCATTACACTTATGATTAGGAACTGTTTTGGTAATCAACCGTGATGTTGCTATATGTTTGTTTTTTAATCTGACCTTTCTGCATAAATAAGCACAGCAAGGGAGGTGAGAAAGAAGTAGTAGTAGTTCAACATGGCAGTTGATGCTAAAAATTGGATCATCAACTGCAAGAAATAGCCCACAATCACTGGCCGGGACAGAGCACAGTCATTTTGACCCAGCTGGTTGAATGCGTGGACTCCTTAATAGGGCAGTAGTTATTCAGTGGAACCCTTGCTTGCACAGATATAGCTAGACTGATCTGGGAAGAACACATTTAAACCTCCTCCTTTCCTCTCTTTGGTAGTAGCACTGTCACAAAAATAACATCATTTGTTATTTTTGTTATTTGTTAAAAGCAGCATGAACGTTTTTTTCATCATGGCTCAAAGTTGATTTGAAACTTGTCTTCTTGTTATTGTTATTGTGTTAGTGATAAGAATTACTTCTTGAATATTCCTTTATTATTGTGCAGAACATAAACACTCCTATTTGACTTGTTTTTCAGTGCATGAATGCACACATCATTCAAAGTCAGGAAAGTAACTAATCCGCTTAGGTATATGGCACTCTGTATTTTCCTCTAGTATTAACATTTTATGCTTATTTGATAGAAAGCCAATGCTGACACATCTCTTAAAGGTAATACATAAGCAACCAAATGGCGCAGCACTACCAACAAGAAATGTTTTGATTATACCTGAGTTATTGTACAATGTTATTCTTCAAATTATTATAGAAATGCAGATTGTACCACTGCTAGCTCCTTGCCACTTATTAGATATTTTAGATGAATATTCTCCCCGTGTCTGCGGGGTTTCACCCCCACAAACCCAAAGATGTGTAAGGTAGGCGGATTGGCCACGCTAAATTGCCCCTTAATTGGGAAAAAACGAATTGAATACTTCAAATTAAAAAAAAAAAATTTAATTTGTAATGCAGTGAAATGTTGATGAGTCAAATTTGATTTGTACAAAATTCCACTTGTGTCGAAGTCATCATCCATTCACAATGGCAGAATAGCAAAAGCCATAGAACAATGCCCTTAATTAGTCGAAATTCTGCAGTGGTTGATTCGATTCAGCTGAACATCTGTTTGGCGCCAACTAGTAAAATAGTGCCAAAATTCTTTGCAAAATAGGTGCTTTCGCAGTGCAAGCAAGTCAGTTCTTCCACCATGTTACTGCATTGACCAATCAGAGTGGAGTGATTAGACCGATGCGCACTCAAATATGAAACATCGTCAAGCTATCATTTCACATCGGGATTTCCCTGTGAAGTGACATGCAAAGCGTGCATATATTGGCGAAACCTATGAGAAAGTTAAATGTCCACCTGCTCTCTTGCAAGTTTCCCAGGTCACTCCCCAAAGGACTTCGAGATGCTCGGGGACTTTACACTTCAGCGTGAAAGCACCAAAAACAGTATGACTGCATCTCCAACATGGCGGATTGTATCACATACATCTGAAAACGGCATGCCAAGCAGAAAATGATTACGGACTCCTTCCGACGCTAATTCCTGCCCTTTCTCTAGACCAGCACATAGTACTATGTAAGATCCACGGCTAACATGAAGCTCTGCTTAACCTGAATTTCAAGGTTGTTCACATGATATTTGACTCTATAAGACTTTACTGTATTAGTCAAATAGGAGGCAAAGATTTTGTAGAGAATTTGTTCCAAGGATAAAAAGATGTTGCTGGAATCGATAAACCTCATGGCAATCCAGCATGAGTGCACTAAACATTATGGATATTCTGTGTGCAGTTGCTGTAACAAAACCACTTTGCTGGTGAATTTCTTTGGAGTTGTCACACTTGTCCACTGTAACTTTGGTAGAAAACCAAAGAAATCGCACAAAAAGAGAATAAACACAGTTTATACTGTACTTTGTAAATTCCATCGTCCTTCTGTTAGTATTAGAGTGGATGTACTGGAAAATCTCTCAGGAATTCATCCCCTTTAATTTCCACGTTATGATAGCTACATCTAGCTTGCAGAAGAAATCTTTCCCAATCCACATAAGTGGATAGTAAAATTGAAATCGGCCACATTTGTACTGAATTACAAGTCAATAAACATGAATTTTGGCAGCTTCGTTGAAAACTAAATTATAAAATGCTTCTGGTTATTACGCAATAATTTAAAAACCTTAAACGGGATTCTCCATAGCCCAACGCCGAAATCGGGATCGACGATCAGGCGGAGAATGGTTTTTGATGCCGGATTTGGGGCAGGCGGCAGTTTGACGCCGGTTCGCGATGCTCCACCCCTTCCAAAATGGCCGTCATCGGGATGTGCGCCGCGCGCAATCACAACACCGTTAGCGCAAGTCAGCCGGCTGACCCGCGAGGTCCCGATGTTTGGTCACAGCGGTTGGGAACCTGGCCTGCTGGCTGCGGACAGTGTCCATGGTTCAGCACACTTGTCCGGGATCTGTGCCGCCGGCTGGGGGACTGGTGTGGGGGGGGGGGCAGGGGGAGGCCAGGGGGTGGGCTGTGGGGGGGGGGGGTAGGCGGGTTAGGGTTCCAGCACAGCCGGCGTCATGTTTTCCGGCGTGACTGGTGCAGCTCGTCAGACCTGTGCAAGCACGGTCTAGTACCCAGCAATTCTCCAGCCATTTTCCACATAATCCATGGGTGTTCCATGCGGCACGGTGCTAACCCCTCACTGGTACCGGAATTGGTGAGGGGCTCGCACCGATTTTCACGTCGTGAATCACCACAGATTCTCCGTTGACGCCGGCGCTTACCCTCAGGATCGGAAAATTCCAGCCATTGAAATCTCAGTATTTTTAGAATCTAGTCTGATAACATTTTTAGCAAATTCTTAGGGTCAAATTGTGAGAGTCTACGGGTGCAAAGGTTGTGCCTCCAGTGATACCTTTCCTTCAGACTGGATTACATTGTTAAAATTCATAGATTTATTGACTACAGCTCAGCCTTCAACACCATTATTCCTACGAAACCCATCTCCAAACTCTGTGGCCTGGGCCTCGGCACCTCCCTCTGCGACTGAATCCTGAACTTCCTAACCCACAGTCCACAATCAGTAAGGATAGGCAACAACACCTCCTCCATGATCATTCTCAACACCGGTGACCCACAAGGCTGTGTCCTCAGCCCCCTACTATACTCCTTATACACCAATGATTGTGTGACCAAATTCCCCTCCAACTTCATTTTCAAATTTGCTGATGACACCACTGTAGTGGGTCGAATCTCAAACAATGACGAGACAAGAGTACAGGAATGAGTTAGAGAATCTGATGAACTGATGTGACGACAATAATCTCTCCCTCAGTGTTAACAAAATGAAGGAGATTGTCATCGACTTCAGGAAGCATAATGGAGAACATGCCCCTGTCTACATCAATGGGAACGAAGTAGAAAGTTCGAGAGCTTCATGTTTTTAGGTGTCCAGATCACCAACAACCTGTTCTGGTCCCCCCCCCCCATGCTGACACTATAATTAAGAAAGCTCACCAACGACTCTACTTTCTCAGAAGACTAAGGAAATTTGTCATGTCAGCTACGACTCTCACCAACTTTTACAGATGCACCATAGAAAGCATTCTTTCTGGTTGTATCACATCTTGGTATGGATCCTGCTCTGCCCAAGACCACAGGGAACTAGAAAAGGTTGTGAATGTAGCCCAATCCATCACGCAAACCAGCCTCCCATCCATTGACTCTATCTACAATTCCCGCTGCCTGGAAACGCAGCAGCATAATTAAGGACCCCATGCACCCTGGACATAGGCTCTTCCACGTTCTTCCGTCAGGAAAAAGATACAAAAGTTTGAGGTCACGTACCAACCAACTCAAGAACAGCTTCTTCCCTGCTGCCATCAGACTTTTGAATGGACCTTTTAAGTTGATCTTTTCTCTACATCCTAGCTATGACTGTAACATTACATTCTGCAGTCTCTCCTTCCTTCCCTATGTATGGTATGCATTGTTTGTACAGCATGCAAGAGTCAATACTTTTCACTGTATACTAATACATGTGACAATAATAAATCAAATCAAAAAGCCAGACCAGAACACAGCACACAACATTAGTGGCAGAATCTTATGCACGTTTGTAAAGAAAAACAAGGCTCATGACCATTTCTGGGTCCCAACCCTGCACTGGCTGTTGAGCACTCATGCTGGAGCTTTTCCTGGAGGTGGCCTCCTCTACGACAGCTGTCCAATTAAGGATGGTAGGTGGCTTCCTGCAGCCTCATCAAGAGACCTGTATTTTGGAAGGATGACATCCTCAATGCTAGAGGGGGACCTTGAGGATGCCTCACTCTCTGAAGAATTATTAAATGTAATAAAATAAATGGTGGTTACAGCTACCAGACCATCCCTGTGGAAGGGCCCCTTTGGAAGCAATATTAATACACTAATACTACTATCTATATAATAAACCTCTCACTACTGGCCAATACTTAACTTAGGAAGAGCCCACCAGGTCAGGGAAACGAATGACTTGTCCAATCAGATCTGGCCCGCAGGATTCAAAAGGCTGCTACAGGTCGGTGGCTAGGTGTCTCTACCGGATAGCGATCGCTGGATTCAAACTTACAGTTGCCGGTTGCTGGTCTTGCGAAGGTCTCGAGCAGGCGAAGAGGAGAGAGAAAGCGATCTGAACTTGGCCCCTCACTTTTATAGGGCCCAGGGGCTTCCCGCCTCCCGGGGCGGCCCTTGACCCTGAGTCCCAAGTGATTGGATTTGTCCCCAATCCCTGGGGTCGATGTGTCCAATGGTGAGGCGATTCCTCGATCGGGGGGTGGTCGTTCACCTGTCTTTGTTTCGGCCACTGCAGGCGCCGACAGGTCTGGCCCGGTATTCATTTGCTAATATGTTGCAATTGTTCCCGGGGATAGCCGATTTAACTGCAGATGTCTGGATAATGGGCTGCTAACAGTCCTGAATGTAACTGCAAATATCTGGGTTGATGGGCTGTTGACAGCCCTGAGTATCGATCTGGGCCAACTTCCCCAGAGCCGAATATGCAATACTGTCTGCAGCTGCCTGCTTGTGTCTTGTTAGCTGCTTTTCCCAGCAGCCTTTCGGGTTAGCCATTTCAAACTGGGTTTTGGCCAGATTAATCGGGACGCAGCCATTTTACGTGGCTACAGGACGAAACCCACGCAAACACGGGGAGAATGTGCAAACTCCACACGGACAGTGACCCAGAGCCGGGATCGAATCTGGGACCTTGGCGCCGTGAGGCAACAGGGCTAACAATTGCACCACAGTGCTGCCCTTCGCTGTGCTATTCTTAAACGTATCATGCTGCTGTGCTGAGGTAGCCAGGTACACCAGTGGTTGTTGGTAATGCTCTGGTGTCAGGTGCCAATCCCAGTTTCTGAGAATGAATAAATTAGATTTTCAGCAGGCTGCATCACTATCACAGGAGTGTGAGTGGCCTGTACTACACTCTACCCTGACACTTATTGGAGCAAGCTTATGAGGGGCTGTGTTGTAATTTCACATAGGCTGTCACCGGGAAAGAGGACACATTAAGAAAGTGGATTCTTGGTATTCCACTTGTGTTGGATCCTGATCAGCATGAGGTACACCTAATGGTATCCGCTTAGATTCTGCAGGCCCCAATACATTGTGTGCTAATTTCATAGATGCTACTTGCTATTGTTCACTCCAAACGGTTCACTAAAGACTGTGGTCAAAACATCTACTTTGGATGTACTGAGCAGTTTGGAGGCTTCTGTTATGGAGGGTGAATGCAAATATTTAGGATAGCATGACCTGTTTCAGATAGTAGTGTATTGTGTTTAATCCTTGTTTAATATAAACATTGAAATTGGCACTGAATTTCATTGTGACTTGTGCTATCTGTTCCAGATCTTCTAAGCTGATCTTCAGTGCCTCCATGTGGAGTTCTCACCCAGCATCCTTTTTAGAGCCAATTCTCAGAGATCATGGGCTGGATTCTCCGTTTTTGGGACTATGTCCCCACGCCGTCGTAACAACTGTGGCCTTTCAAGCCAGAATGGTGAATATAGAGGTTCAGCACAGGGGGCAACTGTGAGCTTCCTGGATGGCTAGGCAGCAATGGTAGTTAAAATTCTCCCGGCATATTTTTGGCTTGTGACACCAAACAAACCACGCCTTTGGCTCTACATCACCGTTAGAAGGGTGCCCAGCTCCAGCTACCCCTGTTTCCAACACTTCTGACATTTCCTCTTTCAGCAGGTTCACATCTCACTGCTGCACCATGTTCCTGCCTCTTCCACAGTGTTTTCTGCCCTCCATTCCCCAATTCCTTTTCCCCTCCACTTCCATTTTCACACACTTCAACAGTCCCCCTGCCCCATCACCCCCAACCCTTTGAGGTTCTTTTCTCTCTAAATATTGCTCATTTAGGTACCAGCTCTTTTTAAATAATCTTTATTGTCACAAGTAGGCTTACATTAACACTGCAACAAAGTTACTGTGAAAATCCCCTCGTCGCCACATTCCGGTGCCTGTTCAGGTGCCCAGAGGGAAAATTCAGAATGTCTAAACTACCTAACGGCACGTCTTTCTGGACTTGTGGGAGGAAACCGGAGCACCCGGAAGAAACCCACGCAGACACAGGGAGAACGTGCAGACTCCACACAGACAATGATCCAAGCCGGGAATCGATCCTGGGGCCCTGGAGCTGTGAAGCTACTGTGCTGCTATTTTCTGTGATCTCAAGGTAAACATTCTGCTTTTAAGATAATAGCTGCTATTATTGAAGGAATTTCAATTTCTTTAGTGGATTTGATATCATTTAGATTGTGATCTTGTTATTAAGAATATCACTCGATTTTCCAGTCTCCCTACATGAAAGAGTACTAATTTCTTCACCTAACTCCAGAGACTGTACAAGAGAAGGGGGGATTGTGAATATTGATCTGATATATTTTTCAAGATAAAGAGCTTTAGACTGTACTGGAAAAGATATTCAGCATTTAGGGTAATGGTTAATATACCCTTATCGATGCTTATTTGTCATTAGGTAAACAAATTATGACCCATGAACTGGTATGCCAAGTAATATCTGCACTTAGTGTAAAGGTGCAAACTACAAACATCTTACATTGATTAGTTTGTACAACAAAAGTATCTGGCGGATTCTACACATAGACTATACTAAATTCTTTAAAGTAATAAAATATAACTAAATGTTTTATTTAAACCTTTTGAAATTTAATGCTGTAAAACATTTAATATTAGGCGTGATTTACTATCGTAGATTTTGAAGAGCTGAGGTGATTGACAGTTTATTGAAATAGCTAAAGTGGCATGTTCAGTTACAGTAAATGCTGAGCCAACTTGAAATTGTTGAGATTCCATGACTAACCTAATGAAGATTCTGTCGTCTTTGTTTCTTAAGTTTGTGATCCAAACTGAAACTGCATATTTCACCAAAAATGATTCGGAGACTGATTGTTTTAGTCACCGAAATAGAATGAACACTTTTGAAAGTGTATTAGTGTAAAAGGTTCAGTCAATGTAGTAAGATTAAGTGAGTTTCCATTGATTTGTGAGGTGCATTTCAGTGCTCTTTATTGGTTAGATAATAAATCAACTCTCAGATTTTCTCTAAGAGGGCAAAAATTTCAATACAACTGTAATATTATTCGGTTCAGTTTAGTAACTGATTCCTCGCAGTTAGCTACTCAAGTCTAAGGCACTCGAGTTTATGACTAAAATTGGGTTTCATATTAATGCAGGAGTTTTGTTTTTAACAATGTCTAATGAGCTGTTATATTACTATTGTCAGTATACTATTCCTAACTGTTCCAGTAATTTCTCTTTGATTGAGGGGTGCTGCTGAATATATTTTGCTCAGGGTGCCGGCTTGTGGCTGACACAGTGCTACTGATAAACTTAATTGGTTAAATTCAGATAACCTCAATTTGGCAAACGTATCAGTGTCTGTTTCAAATTTTGGACGGCTTTTTTTTATATAGGTTGAAACACTAACTCAAATAATGTTAATTGATTCCATGTTAAGGTTGTTGTGGTTTTGATTGAAAATGGAATGCAAGCATGATGTCATCAGCAAGAAAAACTTCACAATGATCATTTGTCTCTTGTTCCTTATTACATCTGGGTGCATGATATTGTGCTTTAGTCTGTATCTGCTACGTGGCTTATGATGAAGCTAAAAATAGCATTTTCTTCAAAAGATTCTATGGATCGGCAGGAAATGCTTTGATTGCACTGGAGTTTATGAGAATGTGGAGTCCAGGTGGTGTTTTCCCCTTGTCTTTATGCAAGGAGAAAAAAAACAACCACATTTGTATCCCATGTGTTTACTCTGTTCATTAATAATTCAATAAGTGATGGTGCTTGCTCTCATTCACTTTGTTACAAATTCATTGAGAAATTTACACTTAAGTAGGCATGTGATATTTTAGTGGAGCATTATAGATTTGCCATCTTTTAAAAGTATATTTTAAATGGTGTGGAAAGGATAATGGATGGTTGTAAAAGGGAGTGGTGAGGTCACCAGAGGCCTCAGCCAACTGAAAGCAGGGGTCAGACTTGAAAGTGGGCCAGTTTCCATTTCAGGCTTTTAAGGCATAGTTGAAATTACTACGGTGTGCAATGCAAATCACATTCCAACAAGCTAATTATGAGAAGAATGCATCCACTTGACTAGGTAGCATGGATGTCAGCACATTGAGGGGCTATCATAACTATTTGCAGCCTTAGGTGCAATTAAAAAAAATGGAATTGTTTGCTGCTAAAGGCTATTAACGCATCATTAAAGTAATTGGCTTCTTCTGTTTCAACTGTGAATAGCAATATTAGAGAAGAAGCTACAGCAGATAGTAGAGTATCACTAATTTAATCCGTTAAATTTTTAAGTGTTATCTCAAATTCCCATGCACTTGTATTGCAATGCACATGCCACGAAATAGATCACAATTCATTGCTTTTTTTTGTATTTAAATAGAAAATAACCACTTTAAAATCTTACTTCATATAAGGAGGCCATTTTGTACAGTTCTGCCCTTTTCTAATATCTGTGTATATATACGTTAACCTTCTAAAAAAAACGATTTTGGATTATGGATTCTGTGTCTACCACTTGTTTCTGGAGCAGATGCACTTGGGAGTTCAGATCCATAATCCTTAAAAGTGGGAGGATAATTTAATAATCGGAATTTTGAAATAGAAATAATAGTGAGGTTATCATCTTTATTATGGAGTAAGTCGAACAGCAACTTCTGGTGTCCGCTCACTATGCAGTTAAATGTGGAAGTTGCCAAATCTTGAAATTGCTTTCCAGTTTGTCCTCATTCTTGCCAGGCTTTGCTGCACCAGTACCTCAGTTAGAGGTTTGACATAAAAATACATGGAAGGGCGTTATTGCAGTACGTGTCCACTAGTCACCAAATGCAGCAGAAAACAGTGCCGGTGAATTTGGGGGGGGGGGGGGGGGGGGGGGGGGGTAATTGAGTTTTTAATGGTGTGGTATGACCTGCGGCAAACAATCTTTTTGGTTGTCATCTGAGCTATGGATCAATTGGCAGCACTTTCACTCCGAGTCTCAAGAACTGATCTCTGTAGCATTCTCCTGGACAGCACTCCGCTGACCATCAAATATTGCTGTTGCACACCTTCCTTTCTCTGCAGCCCCCTTCTCAAACCTCCATCTTAGCAGACAACACTGACTCTCCTATTATCCTCTCACCCCTATTCCTCATAGTCATCCCCATTCCATGCAGCAGCCCTCCTCAAATGTGTTCATCACATCCTCAGTACTCACACTCCTAGCTCTCTGCTTTTTTCTCATTGCAGAAGAAAGCCCAGAACTCCAGGGAGGGGCCGAGAACTGGGGGTGGATCTGCAGCTATGTCTTCCCTGGCTGCAATGGAAGAGAATGCACTTGAGATCGATAGGGTAGCAAAAGTACTGACTGTTGACAATGGAGAGATGGAGGTGGCCCAGAAACCTACTGAAAGCATTAGACGATGCACTGTCATTTGACACTTAACTGTCAATTATGTTGAATTGATTTCACCAATACACGAGCTATTGTGATCTTCACTATATTAAGTTTGTACAGTATCTTATTTCATCTCCTTTCAGCCCTAGCTCATGCCTTTCATCTCCTGCAGGTCCTTTGCAGGTCCCAATGGAGGGGATGAGGAAACATGCCATGGAGTCCTCAGAGGTGGTTGAGCACTCTGGGGATGCTTACACACATGACTCTTGTGCACTCTCAACCAATGCAGACACAAACAGCTTGGTGGGGCCTGCTTTGCAGATAGCAAGGGTTCCACATTGCATGTGAACTTGACAAGGTGCTGGAGTCAAGGACAGCAGTTGAGAGTCCCCACTGGAGCGTGCAAGATACCCCATGCCCTGCTCAGCTGGACTTTGATCCTGAGCCTCAGGAGTATGCCTTAAGAAGGAACCGGTGTAGGAGCAATGGGAAATCTGTGTGCTACTGTCAGCATTTCAGTAGTCGGTACACACTCCTGCAGAAAGAATGGAGGAGGCCATTGCAAGTATGAGTGTCATGATGTCTCAGGCATTTGCACTGAAGATCATCTCCATTGAAAGAGTGATTACCTTCTTGAAGAATCAGAAAAGGCAGCTCACAGCATGGTTGCCCGTACTAATGGCCCACAAAACTGGCTGACAATTTACAGAGGATCGAACAAAGCCTCCTATTTGGTGGCTTAATGCCACCCTACTATGCTGCCAAGTGCCCACCTGTCCTTTACTAGCAGGGAAGTGCAGGTGGTCCCTGAAAGGTAAGATGAAGAAAAGGCACATGGCATCTCTCATCCCTTGGCCTCCACCCTCCAAATATATCCATCCCCTCCCCCCCCCCACCCCCACCCCTCCACCCATCCAACAGAGATAGAACTGCATAAATTATATATCTTCTGCCCAGTGACTTATTCTGACTCCTACACAGATGCAAGTGGGTCGACTTTAGCAAGACCCTCACGAACTCTAAATCCCAGAGGACATTAACAATGAGCACCTTGCGTCAGAGCAGGGAATTAGCAGCCCAACCCCAGCCCAGCTGAAGCCATAGTGGCAACATCATGCAGAGGTAATAGAAAACGTAAATGGAAGATGTCTTTGTTGCAGAAAGAGATTCACTGGTGCTTATAACAATGTTAATGTTTCAATAATGCTCTTTCAATGAAAGCATGAGTTGATGTGAACTCCTCATTCTTATAACCTCTACTTTTCCTTGTTTACCATGGTCAATGTCTTACCTGTGAACAGAATGATCGGTCTTTATGAAGAGGAAAGTGTGTGACTCTGATGGTTGACTGGTTAATTGGAGGAGTGAGGTTTCCTGTAGCGGCGGGATGGCACAGGATTTTTGATGGAATGCTTAGATTTGTGCAAGCACATTTTTCAAGTGAAGTGTGTCTGGATGAGTATGTTGCAGGACTTTCTGAGGGCACCAATTGTAATCTGGTTCCCTGGAGGAGGATGCTGGGCACTCTCCACCTTCCTCGCACCAATTCCAGTCCCCTCTGCAGTGCGATGTGAAGGGCGCAGCAGACCATTCAATTGCAGAGTCTTTTGTGGGCTATATTAAAAGTTACCTCCAGATTTGTTAAGGCTCTGGAACCTCATCTTGAACAAATCAATGGCTTTCTATGTTTTTGCACTGGTGATGTAATGACTCCCTTGTTCCACACTGTAACCAATCACTGTTTTGTCGATGTACCATTTGTCAATGTTCCCTGTTGATTATTCTTGTGTCTACTATGTACATACTGTGTACATTCCTCGGCCACAGAAAAATACTTTTCACTGTACTTCGTTACACGTGACAATAAAGAAAACAAAATCAAAAACAAAATCCTGTTATCTCTCCTGTGCCTCTGTTGAAAATTCCCCACTGGGGTCAGCAGCCAGTCCTTCAGTGGGTAGATTTTGTCTTCCAGAAGTGAATCATTGAGGCTGTTCGAGAGAGCATCTGTGATACTTGAGAATGCTGAAGGATGAAGAAGTTATGGCAGCTCCCTGGATACTCTGCGTGCTTGATCTTGCGCTGGTGGTAGACTAGTGGCACAGAGGGAGTGAAAGACCTTCCAATCAATGAAGTTGCCTGGCTGATCCGATTGCACCTTGACTGCCACATGAGCACAATCAATCACCCCCTGGATCTGTGGAAATCCAGATGCAAAAGTCAACAGCCATTTGAGTTTGAGTTTCCTGATCTGTGGCAAGGTGGGTATAGTTTGTGGCCTTTGCAAACAAGGCACTGGTGACCTGCATGATGCAGTTATGGACAGTAGATTGTGAAAACCAAGAAGATCCCTGAGAGAAGCTAAATGCAAAGAAATTGAGGGCTGTGGTGACTTAGATGGCCAGTGGCTTGGTAATCTGGTCCTCTTGGGTAAATCTGCAGATGGCTGCCACGAGACTGAGAACCCTCTGGCACTGTTGTTCCAATATGTTGAGGAAGATGAGGAAGCTGATCCTTGGACTATGGATTCTGTGCTGGGCATTTCACCTCAGATAATGGGACGCAGCTCACTAGCGAAGAACTTGCTGTACTTACGAACCGAAACGCCATTCGGCATATTCAAACCGCTTGTGCTGTTTGGCACACAAGTAATCCTGTATTGTAGCTTCACCAGGTTGACACCTCATTTTTAAATATGCCTGGTATTTCTCGTGGCATGCGCTCCTGAACTCTTCATTGAACCAGGGTTGACCTCCTGGCTTGGTGGTAATAATAGAATGGGGGGTATGCTGTACTATCAAGTTACAGACTACGTTTTAGTACAATTCTGCTGCTGCTGATGGCCCACAGATCCTCACGGATGCTCAGTCTGGAGTTGCTAGATTTGTTCAAAGTCCATTTACCACAGTGGAAGTGCACACAACATGATGGAGGGTATCCACAATGTGAAGACGGTACTTCGTCTCCATAAGGATGGTACGGTGGTCACTCCTACCGATACTTTCATGAACAGCTGTTTGGTGAGGATGAGGTCAAGTATGTTTTTCCCTCTGTTGGTCCCTTCACCACCTGTCACAGTCCCGGTCTAGCAGTTATATCCATTTGGCTTATTTGTGGTCATGCTACCGAACCAATCTTGGTGATGAGCAGTGACGTCCTCCATCCAGTGTAAATTTTGTGCATTTGTCACCGTCAGTTTTTTCTCCAAGTGTTGTTCAACATAGACATGGTGGGGGGGGACTGGTACGTGGTAATCAACAGGAGGTTTCCTTGCTCATGTTTGACCAGATGCCATGAGACTTTTTGGGACGCAGAGTCAATGTTAAGGTCTCCCAGGGCAACACCTTCCTGACTGTGTACTATATATACTATTGTGCTGCTGCCTCTGTCTGGGACATTATCTGTAAGATGTGATTCTATGAATACTATGTCAGGCGGTTGCTTGACTTGTCTAGGAGACGGTACGTCCTATTTCGGCACAAGCACACAGATGTTAGAAAGGAGGACATTGCAGGGTCAAAAGGGCTCGCTTTGCTGTTGTTGTTTCTAGTCGATGTTGGGTGGTCTGTCCAGTTTAATTCCATCTTATTGACTTTCCAATGTGGGGCTGAAGTTACAATCAGATCAGCAATGATCTTATTGAAAGGCAGAGCAGACTCGAGGGGCCAAGTGGCCTAGTCCTGCTCCTAATTCATCTGTTTGTCAGAATTACTAGTCCAGTCACAATACCACTGTGCCACTCTATCCCTGAGTATGATGGAATAATCCCCATTTGCCCGGATATGTGCAGCTTCAAAAGCACTTGAGAGGATGGCACAGTAATTAGTACTGCTGCCTCACAGCTCCAGCGACCCGGCTTCGATGCTGGCCTTGGGTGACCGTGTCTGCATGGGTTTCCTCCGTGTGCTCTCGTTTCCTCCCACAGTCGAAAGATGTGCAGGTTAGTTGGATTAGCCATGCTAAATTGCATCTTGGTTGCAGGGGTAGGGCGAGGTTACGGGGATAGGATTGGAAAGTGGGCCTAAGTAGGGCGTTCTTTCAGAGGGTCGGTGCAGACCCGATGGGCTGAATGGTCTCCTGCACTGTAGAGATTCAATGGACTCTCAATGCCACCCAGAAAAAAGCAGATACATTAATTAGCTTGCCATCCACCATGTTAAACATTCACTTCCTCCATCAGGGGCTCACAGTAGCAGCACTGTCTAGACACATACAATGCACTGCAAAAATTCACCAAGGTTCCTTCAAAAGTACCTTTCAAACCCGCAATCTCTAATTGTAGAGGAATAAGGGCAGCAGGTGCACCTGCAAGTTCCCCTCAAAGTCACACACCAAACTAATTTGGAAATATCTCTTCACTGACGTCGGGTAAAAATCCTGGGGATCTCCTTCCCTAACAGCGCTGTGGGTGTACCTACATTGCATGGGCTGCTGTGATTCACAGAGGAAGCTCACCACCACCTTTTCAAGCACAATTAGAAATGAGCAATGAATAAACAAATAAAGGAAAAAGGGCAAAAGCAAAATACTACAGATATGGAAATCTGAAATAAGAACAGAAAATGCTGGAAATATCCATAGGTCTGTCAACATTTGTGGAGAGGGAAACAACATAAAATTTTCAGGTTGGGTGTTCATTCAGCAGAAAGTGTCTCGGGTTTCTGTGGCCTGAGTTTTTAGTAGAGCCTGGGCCAAGTAGCTGCGGTCTGAAGAGTCGATGAGAAACACATCCCTGCTGATGGAAGAAGGCTCTGTGGAATTTATATGCCAGTCTAAATGTTGTAATTTCACAAGTAACCATTATAAAGAACAGTATCAAAAGTTTTACTTATGCCTAGATAGATAATGTTGTGGAGTTTATTTTGTCCAAAAGTTCCGATACCTTATAAATTCTAGTATACTTCCTCTTCTGGTAATCATAGATAATTCTATACTCCTCAAGGTGTTTCCCACCCTCCTTGATGATAGCCCCCAACATTTTGCCCACCAGCCTGTCATTTCCAGGCACAGCCCTTTCACCTTCATTTTAAATGCATGTTATGTTCCCTTCTCTTTCAGTCCTTTGGTATTACTCATTGTCGTGTTGGGTGTTCCGATACACAAACGGACCAACACGGTTGTAGATGGTACAACTCTGTTTTATTATTCTGTACAATAACAACTGTTAACTTCTGGCTGTGGTTCGTACTTCACCAGTTAACCTGTGGACCCAGCCCTAGCACTATCTTAGAGAGGCACTCAGCACATGGTGTATGTCTGAGTGGCATGCTGAGCTCTCTGCTCTGAGCTATCTCCTAGTAAAATGAGCGGGAACTGTGGTGTTCCCTGTTTTATAGTGCGTGTGCTCTCACTGGTGATTGGCTGTGATGTGTGTGTGTTGATTGGTCCGCCTACCTGTCCATCAGTGTGTGTGTGTGATTGCACCATGATATGTTAATATGGATATCATGACATCACAAGGATATGTGCCTACATGGTAATAAATATCGGTGTGTACTGAGTGCGGCTGAGTATGTGTGTGTGCAATATTTACAACATGTACATGAGGCTAAACTATACACATAGGAAGGTGTTAGGTGCAACAGAGCAACGAGGTTGTACCACAAACAAAACAAGTGCAATCATCAAATATCGAAAGAGAACTCCTGGAACGACAAAAAGAGAAACACGTTAACATTGTTGCACAACAATTCAGTGAGTCCAATGTGCAAACAGGCTCATAAGTCCAGTCTAGTAGGTGGGTGACGAATTTGGGTTGACCGCCTCAAGGGTGGGTCAGGATCCACCAGCTGAGGAATGAGCCTGGCCACGGGCGAGAGAGGAATAGGCAGAGTGGCAGGAAGCTCCACGAAGTCGATATCAGGGACAACAGGAGGGCGTGGCACCGGTGCATGATCACGTAGTGAGCGCAGAAGCAGCCGAAGGGCCCGCCTATTACGCCGGCGAATGGAGCCATCAGGCATGCGAACCAGGAACGAGTGGGGAGCCACGTGGCGGAGAACCCCGGCAGTTGCCGACCAGCCACCCTCTGGTAGGTGTATGCGGACGTTGTCTCCAGGCGCCAGGGCAGGAAGATCAGTTGCCCAAGTGTCATGTGCCACCTTCTGCTGAGCACGCTGCTGTCGCATCCTTTGCAGTACTGGAGCATGGTCGGGTTTAGGAACATGAATGGACGGCACAGTAGTCCTGAGGGTGCGACCCATCAACAGCTGGGCTGGTGAGAGGCCTGTGGACAGTGGGGCCGAGCGATAGGCCAGCAGGGCTAAACAGAAGTCAGATCCGGCATCAGCAGCCTTGCAGAGGAGCCGCTTCACGATATGGACGCCCTTTTCCGCCTTGCCATTCGACTGGGGATGCAAAGGGCTAGACGTCACGTGTGTGAAGCCGTATGAAGCGGCAAAAGAAGATCATTCTTGGCTCGCAAAACAGGGCCCATTGTCCGACATGACGGTAAGCGGAATGCCATGGCGAGCGAAGGTTTCTTTACATGCTCTGATTACAGCTGATGATGTCAAGTCGTGCAGGCGTCTGACCTCCTGATAATTGGAAAAATAGTCAATTGTAATGACGTAGTCCCTGCCGAGCGCATGAAAAAGGTCCACACCCACCTTTGCCCAGCGGGACGTTACCAACTCATGGGGCTGAAGTGTCTCAGGGGGTTGTGCCGGCTGAAACCTTTGGCAGGTGGGGCAGTTGAGCACCATGTTGGCGATGTCGTCGCTGATGCCCGGCCAGTACACAGCTTCTCGGGCCCTCTGCCTGCACTTTTCAACCCCGAGATGGCCTTCGTGCAATTGTTCGAGGACAAGCCGGTGCATGCTGTGTGGGATCACAATCCGGTCCAACTTTAGGAGGACACCCTCAATGACGGCCAAGTCATCCCGGACATTGTAGAATTGTGGGTACTGTCCCTTGAGCCACCCTTCCGTCATGTGGCGCATCACACGTTGTAGAAGGGGGTCAGCCGCAGTTTCACAGCGAATGTGGGCCAGACTTGCATCAGTAGCCGGCAGATTGGCCGATGTGAAGGCTACTTGTGCGTCAACCTGACAAACGAACTCCCCCGATTCGGGCGATGTGCTCACTGCTCTGGACAGGGCATCCGCGATGATGAGGTCCTTTCCCGGGGTGTAGACAAGTTGGAAGTTGTACCTCCGGAGCTTGAGTAGAATGCGCTGGAGGCGAGGGGTCATCTCGTTGAGGTCCTTTTGTATGATGCCGACCAGGGGGCGATGGTCAGTCTCCATGGTGAACTACGGAAGAGCATACACATAGTTGTGGAATTTAACAAACCCAGGCACTCCTTTTCAATCTGCGCATAGCGCTGTTCTGTGGGGGTCATGGCCCGCGAGGCATAGGCGACCGGAGCCCATGATGCAGTGTTGTCCCGTTGCAGGAGTACCGCCCCAATGCCGGACTGGCTGGCATTAGTCGAGATCTTTGTGTCTCGAGTAGTGTCGAAGAACGCCAATACCGGGGCGATGGTGAGCTTGATCTTGAGCTCCTCCCATTCCTTCTGGTGTGCGGGCAGCCACTGGAATTCTCATAGTCTTCTTTACCAGGTGGCAAAGGGCCGTTGTGTGTGAGGCAAGGTTGGGAATAAACTTCCCCAGGAAGTTGACCATCCCGAGGAAGCGTAACACTGCCTTCTTGTCTGCCGGCTGCGGCATGGCTGCAATAGCTGCCACTTTGTCGGCATCCGGACGCACCCCTGATATGTGGTCCCCCAGAAACCTGAGCTCAGTTTGGCCAAAAGAACACTTGGCTCGGTTGAGGCGCAGACCGTGATCTCTTATCTGAGCAAAGACACGCTGGAGACGACTGATGTGCTCCTGTGGTGTGGTGGACCAGATGATGACGTCGTCAACATAGACGCGCCCCCCTTCGATGCCCTCCATCATCTGTTCCATGATTCGATGAAACACCTCTGATGCCGAGATGATGCCAAATGGCACCCTATTGTAGCAGTATCTGCCAAAGGGAGTGTTGAAAGTGCACAGCTTCCTGCTGGACTGATCCAGCTGAATCTGCCAAAAACCGTTTGAGGCATCAAGCTTGGTGAAAGTTTAGCCCGGGCCATTTCGCTCGTGATTTCTTCCCGTTTGGGTTTGGGGTAGTGTTCCCTCATGATGTTATTGTTCAGGTCTTTCGGGTCGATGCAGATCCGCAGCTCGCCAGAGGGCTTTTTTACGCACACCATGGAGCTGACCCATGGCGTAGGCTCTGTGACCCGGGAAAGCACTCCTTAGTCCTGCAGATCCTGCAGCTGCTGCTTAAGGCAGTCCTTGAGTGGTGCTGGGACTCTACGAGGTGCGTGAATGACCGGGGTGGCGTCCAGTTTGAGCTGTATTCTGTAAGTGTATGGCAGTGTGCCCATGCCCTCGAAAACCTCCTGGTTGTGGATGGGGAGTGAGTGGAGCTGCGCCCTAAAGTCTGCATCCGGGAAATCGGACGTGCCTTCTGGAGACAGAGTGTGTATCCGCTGAACGAGGTGGAGGATCTTGCATGCCTGTGCGCCTAGCAGTGAGTCCTTCGAGGATCCAACTATCTCAAAAGACAGTGTGGCTGTGTATGAAATGTGTGCAACCTCGAGCTGGCAGGACCCTATGGCCGGGATAACATTACCGTTGTAATCGACCAACTGACAGTGGGATGGTCGAATCGGTGGTTTGACCTTCAAGGTGTGGAAGGCTGACCATGCAATGAGATTGGCAGAGGCACCAGTGTCTAAGCGGAATGTGATTGGTGATCGGTTGGCCGTTAGGGTGGCACACCATTCATTGCCCGGATTAACGCTGTGCACTGGCATCGGCTGGTGGGTCCTACTTGGGGACATCCGGGGGCGAAATTCTCCGTTATCGGCGGAAAGTCCGCCGATCGGTGCAAAAAACGGCGCATATCCGACTTGCGTCACGTTGGAAAAATGGGTCGATAGTCTCCGGCCCGAAATGGGCTAGCAGCGACGTAACGGGATCCGCGCTTGCACAGTGGTTCACGCCGTGCAGCGTCATACGCGCCGCACGGCGTGACGGCTCATAAGCCGCGCTGCTCCCCCCCACCCGACCGGAACACCCGACCGCAACACCCGACTCTGGATGGCTGGCCGCCGCTCAGCCCCGAGGTTCGAGTCACGCGATGTGGAGGCGCTCCTGGACGCGATGGAGCAGAGGAAGGATGCCGTGTATCCCGGGCACGGCCGCAGAGTTGCCCCACGCCACAGCCGGCGTCTGTGGAGGGAAGTGGCAGAGGCTGTGGACAGGCACCCAGTGCCACAAGAAGGTGAACGACCTTGTCAGAGCAGGCAGAGTGAGCCTCCCCCATATCCCCCCTCCCCCATATCCCCCCCTCCCCCATATCCCCCCCATCCCCCATATCCCCCCCATCCCCCATATCCCCCCCATCCCCCATATCCCCCCCATCCCCCATATCCCCCCATCCCCCATATCCCCCCCATCCCCCATATCCCCCCTCCCCCATATCCCCCCCATCCCCCATATCCCCCCTCCCCCATATCCCCCCTCCCCCATATCCCCCCTCCCCCCATATCCCCCCTCCCCCATATCCCCCCCTCCCCCATATCCCCCCTCCCCCATATCCCCCCTCCCCCATATCCCCCCCTCCCCCATATCCCCCCTCCCCCCATATCCCCCCCTCCCCCATATCCCCCCTCCCCCATATACCCCCTCCCCCATATCCCCCCTCCCCCATATCCCGTCCTCCCATATCCCCGCTCCTCCATATCCCCCTCCCCCATATCCCCCCTCCCCCCATATCCCCCATATCCCCCCTCCCCCCCATATCCCCATGTCCCCCCTCCCCCATATCCCCCTCCCCCATATCCCCCATATCCCCAAGTGAATCCAGCCCTAACCTTAACCTCTGGCAATGCACGCGCAACCGATGGCGTGCATTCATATACTTGCCTAACAGTGTTGCCTTTACCCCTGCCACCCCCCCCCCCCACAGGAGAAGCGCGCACACAACAATAGGGAGCATGTGAGGACTGGAGGAGGCCCCGCTGATGAGAGGCCACTGACCGAACAGCAGGAAAGGGCCCTGGAACTGGCTGGCGGACCTGAGGACCGGGAGGTTGCTGATGCAGAAGTCGGGGACATACTAGCAAGTGAGCCACCGACAGCCCGTCCCCATATCGCCCCTCCCCTATATCCCCCTCCCCCCGTATCACCTGATCACTGCCTGATGTCGAACCATGCATGCTTCATTGTGTATCGCAGGACCAAACGTCCAGGCACCCCATCCCCGCAGATGCAGACCGCCCGTAGGATGCCCCTCGGAGGCCACGGGAGACGCAGAGACCCGCACCCTCCAGCATGCGACGCCCGCAGGATGCCCCTCGGAGACCACGGGAGACGCAGAGACCCGCACCCTCCAGCATGCGACGCCCGCAGGATGCCCCTCGGAGACCACGGGAGACGGAGAGACCCGCACCCTCCAGCATGCGACGCCCGCAGGATGCCCCTCGGAGACCACGGGAGACGGAGAGACCCGCACCCTCCAGCAAGCAACGCCCGCAGAATGCCCCTCGCACACCACGGGAGACGGAGAGACCTGGAGCAACAGGGAGACGATACCCCCGTCACGTGCGGGAGCGACCACCCAGCGACGAGGGGGCAGCCACAGGCCCCCGTCACATCCGAGCCAGGACACCACTACCCAGGACACCACCACCCAGGACACCACCACCCCAGGACACCACCACCCAGGACACCACTACCCGGGACACCACTACCCGGGACAGCACTACCCGGGACAGCACTACCCAGGACACCCCTACCCGGGAAGACGAAATACCGGACAGTGACTCAGAGTGGATGGGTGGAGACGAACCCCCCACCCCAAAGTGCCATGGACTCAGAGTAGGACGAAGAGCACGACACAACGCCACTGCTGTCACCAACACCCCTCCACCATCGCAGAAACACTCACCACGGTTGGGCACTTTAGTGATGAGGCTTCTGGTACACTCACTGGTGCGCACAACACAGCTGTCCCCGGTACAGCAGGTGGAGGTAGGAGCAGCAGAGGGGCCGGGCGGTCGGAGGGCAGCCCAGGCCAAGCGAACATCTGCCGCCCAGATGGATCCCGGGTTCCTGCAGTTACCACACCCACACATAGATCCGATGCAACCACCGACCCGGAGACGAGCGAAGAGGGTGACGGGCGGCTTGCGGCGGCTGCGGTCGCAGGTGGAGGAGTCCAACCCGCGTCCAGGAGCTGGGAGTGGTGCCGGTCATGCGTGCCACCCAGGCCGACACCGCACGGGTGGCGTCCGCGGTGGAGGCAATGGGTGCGACGGTGTCAGACATGGGGAACGGTTTGCGAGGCCTGGGGCTTTCCGTGCAGGCGGCGTCTGTGGCCCAGGAAATGGCTGCCCTCTCACAGGAGGCCATGAGCCAGTGTCAGCGCCAGATGGCAGAGGCGCTCAATGCCATAGCCCAGTCTCTGCAGGCCATGGCCCAGTCTCTGCAGGCCATGGCCCAGTCTCTGCAGGCCATGGCCCAGTCTCAGCAAGCCATGGCCCAGTCTCAGCAGGCCATGGCCCAGTCTCTGCAGGCCATCGCTGAGGGCATCGGCGCCAGTGGCCATGTGCGAGCCGGCATCGCACTGTCACAGACAGGGTTTGCCAACCCCCTGGGCTCCATGGCTGCAAACCTGCAGGCCCCTGTTGATACCAGCACGGGCCTCCAGGACTGGCAGCGCCAGATGTCGGGGGGGCGTCGGATGGCCAGTCCGTTCGCATCCCCCACCCATGTAGAGGCCTGGGGGCCATCGGGCACCCCGAGGGAGGAGGAGGTGGTGTGGTCCGTCCCGGCTCCCTCTGTAGGGGAGGTCCCGGTACACCGCGACACTTCGGACTCCCCCCCCCCCCCCCCTTCCGTCCCAGGTGCATCGGGTGGGCAACGGGCAGGACAGGCTGGCAGCTCGCCATCCCAGTCGCCCGGGTCGCAGCCTGGCCCATCTAGGCCAGGACGCCCCAGGAAACGGCCGCCAAAGGGATCCAGTGTCAGAGAGCAGGAATCACAGGAGTCCACCTCCAGTTCTGCTGTACCGTCTGGGGAACCACGTAGACGTAGTCAAAGGGCCCGTAAGGCCAAACAATTAGACACTGAGTAAGTTGGCACGGTTGCAGGGCACAGATGAGTTTTAGGGGCTAGGGCACGTGCATGAACTCCTTTGGTTATTAAAGTCAATGTTACACCTACAGAAGCTGCCTTTGTGCTCTGTCCAAAGTGTGCGGGGGTGTCATGTACGTTGAGCGCAAGTGTGTGTGTGAGGGGTGGTCTTACCTCAGCCCCAGGTGAGTCTGCCCCCTTCCCCCTGGGCCGCCATCAACATCCCCCGGGCAGTGGACGGGACCGTGCGCTGCAGTGTCACAGCCGCATGCAGGGATGGTCCGGGTGGATGGTGGTACTGTGGCCATGGGTCAGACATAGTCCAACGATGTAGAGCCAGCAGCTCACCGCAGGGCGGGTTGTCATCATCCTCCATGGCCTGCGATAGACACGCGTCCACCCGCAACTGTGTGAGCCCGGCCCGTTGTGCCGCAGGTGGATCGGCAATGGGGGGGGGGTGGTGTGCATGCGGGTGGGTTGGGTGGGGTTGGGGAGAGTGGTGAGGGTGCTGGGTGGGTGGATGGGTGGGGGGTGTGGGTGGTCGGCTGTTGCCATGGTGTGCGGTCTGTGGCCATACTACCCGATTCCCACGCCCATCTAGTCAGTGAAGCGGGCGTCTATCAGTCTGTCCCGTGCCCGCTGGGCCAGCCGGTAACGGTGGACAGCCACCCGCCTGTGTCTACCCCGTCTGCCCTGACCATTACCCCCATCCCCCTCATCTGGGGAGGACTGCGCCTCTTCCTGCTGCTCCTCCACTCCGCCCTCCTCTGCCTGCGGCACATCGCCCCTCTGTTGGGCTATGTTGTGCAGGACGCAGCACACCACAATGATGCGGCCGACCCTATCTGACCGATACTGGAGGGCGCCCCCAGAGAGGTCCAGGCACCTGAAACGCATCTTCAGCACGCCAAAGCACCTCTCTATCACTCCCCTTGTCGCTACATGGGCATCATTGTAGCGGTTCTCTGCCTCATTGCGTGGCCTCCGTATAGGCGTCATCAGCCACGATCGCAATGGGTAGCCCCTGTCGCCCAGCAACCAGCCCCTCAGCCGGGGATGGCGTCCCTCGTACATGCCGGGGATGGATGACCGCGACAACACGAATGACTCGTGTACACTACCTGGGTGACGGGCGCAGACGTGCAGGATCACCATGCGGTGGTCGCAGACCACCTTTACGTTCATCGAATAGGTCCCCTTCCTATTAGTGAACACGGCCCTGTTATCTGCAGGTGGCCGCATGGCGACGTGCATCCCATCGATCGCGCCCTGGACCATGGGGAACCCGGCCACGGCAGAGAAGCCCACGGCCCGGGCATCTTGGCTGGCCCGGTCCACGGGGAAGCAGATGTTGCGGTGCGCCATGGCATATAGGGCATCTGTCACTGCCCGGATGCACCGGTGCACCGATGTCTGCGATATTCCGGACAGGTCCCCACTCGGTGCCTGTAATGACCCCGTTGCATAAAAGTTCAGGGCCACCGTAACCTTGACGGACATGGGGAGAGGGTGTCCCCCGCCAGTGCCACGCGGTGACAGGTGTGCCAGCAGGTGGCAGATGTGTGCCATGGTTTCCCAGCTCATCCGGAGTCTCCTCCTGCATTCCCGGTCCGTGAGGTCCTGGTATGACTGCCTGGGCCGGTACACACGGGGCGCCCTCGGGTGCCTCCGTTGTCGTGGGGCCACGACGTCCTCCTCCCCCTCCTCGTCCTGTCGGTCAGGTGTCCCTCCAGACTGGGCGGCTGCCGCCTGCCCCCCTGCAGCAGCCTGCGCCGCCTCTCTGGCACGCTCCTCCTCCTCCTCCTCCTCCTCCTCCTCCTCCTCCTCCTCATCCAGGGCAACATAGACATGAGCGGCTGCCGCCACGGCGGCCAACATTGCTGGATCATCTGAAAACATGACGGCCTGGTGGGGGAGGGGAACGACGACATTTCATCATTGCCCATATCCCCTCCTCCCCCCAGCCAGGTGGCATGGACCGCCTGGGTCCAACTGTTGGAGGCTGGCACCTGGCCAGGTGGACCAACTCACTTGCCCTCCCATCCCCCTCCCCAGCACGCACCCCCCCCCCCCCAACCTCCACCCCGGTACGGACCCCCCCCCCCCCCGCAACCTCCACCCCGGCACGGACCCCACCATCCCCCTCCTCGGCACGGACCCCCCTCCAACCTCCACCCCGGCACGGACCCCCCCATCCCCCTCCCCAGCACGGACCCCCCCCCCCCATCCCTCTCCCCGGCACGGACCCCCCCCAACCTCCACCCCGGCACGGACCCCCCCATCCCCCTCCCCAGCACGGACCCCCCCCCAACCTCCACCCTGGCACGGACCCCCCCCCCCAACCTCCACCCCGGCACGGACCCCCCCATCCCCCTCCCCGGCACGGACCCCCCCCAACCTCCACCCCAGCACGGACCCCCCCCAACCTCCACCCCGGCACGGACCCCCCCATCCCCCTCCCAGCACGGACCCCCCCCATCCTCCTCCCCGGCACGGACCCCCCCCCCCCAACCTCCACCCCGGCACGGACCCACCCATCCCCCTCCCCGGCACGGAACCCCCCCCAACCTCCACCCCGGCACGGACCCCCCCCCCCCCCCCAACCTCCACCCCGGCACGGACCCCCCCCCCAACCTCCACCACGGCACGGACCCCCCCCCCAACCTCCACCCCGGCACGGACCCCCCATCTCCCCCTCCCCGGCACGGACCCCCTCCCGGCACTCCCCCGGAGCCCAGCCTACTCTAACCACCCTCCCCCCTGCCGCACACACACACACACAACCCGAGACACACCTCTCCTCACGCATTCAGACTGCGGCCACGCCATTGCCTGCCCAGAGCCAACCCCCCAGTCCGTCACTCACCTCCATGCTGGTCGGCGTGAACCTGGAGCACAGGGTCACGCCGATGAAAAGGAGGTTTAATTTACGTCGACGTGAACGGTCATCACGTCGACGGGACTTCGGCCCATCCGGAAGGGAGAATATCGGCAGGCCGAAAATCGGCTGCCTTGCGCAGACCCGTGACATTCTCCGCGGCAGCGGCGACATTAACGCCCCGCCGACTTTTCTCCCTTCGGAGACTTCGGCAACCGGCGGGGGCGGGATTCACGGCGGCCAACGGCCATTCTCCGACCCTCTGGGGGGTCGGAGAATGACGCCCCCGATTTCTGTCTATTACCGCAACGCGGAAGGGTTCCCGGTCGTCGGTATCACCGGTCTGTACGTCGTCAGGGTATGACTCGGTGTACGGAGGCTGAATGGCCCGCACGTCCCTGCGAGGCTGGCGGAATTGTGGCGCGTTGGCAATTTGAGCTGCTCGACAGCAGGCAGCGTAGCGGCCCATCCTGCCACAGCGGAGGCATTGTCAAGTTTTGGCTGGACATTGCCGCTTTAAGTGTGCGGATCCACAGTTGCCGCACGTCGTGATGTCATGGCATTTGTTGCGCCACCCGCATGCGCGGTGCGGTCCTACGTAGAGCGCGCCTGAGCATCACGTCCCTCTGCGTCGACGTCCCCTCTTTTGGCGCGTACAAGCGCGGGAGGCCTCGGAAAGCGCGCGAAATGGCCGCCCTCGTCCGGGCCACGGGCTGGGAGGAACTCAATCGACTGGACCCGCTCGGCCTCGTAGGACCCCTGCCGTGCCGATTCAGCCGCCTGGAATTGGGAGTACCGGCTGGTCGCGTTTTCGTGGAGGACGCAGGTTTCGATGGCGGTGGCTAGGGTGAGGCGCTTTATTTTGAGGAGCTGCTGGCGTAGGGTGTCCGAGGTGACCCCAAAAACTATCTGATCCCAAATCATGGAATCGGAGGTGACCTCATAGCCGCAGGACTGCGCGAGGATACTGAGATGTGTCAAAAAAGATTGAAAAGGCTGATCATTACCCTGAAGGCGCTGCTGGAAGAGGTACCTCTCGAAGCTCTCATTCACTTCGACGCTGAAGTGTTGCTCAAATTTTAGAAGGACCGTCTTGTACTTCGTCTTGTCCTCGCCTTCCGCGAATGCCAGGGAGTTGTAGATGTGGATGGCGTGTTGCCCCGCCATGGAGAGGAGGAGGGCGATCTTCCTGGTGTCCGATGCATTCTCCCTGTCTGTGGCTTCTAAGAATAGGTGGAAGCGCTGTTTAAACAGCTTCCAGTTGATGCCGGGATTTCCAGTGATTTGGAGCGGCTGCGGTGGGCTGATGGTGTCCATGGCGCAGGATGGCGGATCTCTGAAGAGGTGCAGGTAGGTCTCACAGTCGCTGGCGAGTTTCCAATTCTGGTATCATGTCGTGTTGGGTGTTCCGACACATAAACGGACCAACACGGTTGTAGATGGTACAACTCTGTTTTATTATTCTGTACAATAACAACTGTTAACTTCTGGCTGTGGTTCGTACTTCACCAGTTAACCTGTGGACCCAGCCCTAGCACTATCTTAGAGAGGCACTCAGCGCATGGTGTATGTCTGAGTGTGCTCTGAGCTATCTCCTGGTAGAATGAGCGGGAACTGTGGTGTTCCCTGTTTTATAGTGCATGTGCTCTCACTGGTGATTGGCTGTGATGTGTGTGTGTTGATTGGTCCTTCGACCTGTCCATCAGTGTGTGTGTGTTGATTGCACCATGATATGTTAATATGGATATCATGACACTCATCATTCCAACAATTCCCTGAAGATTTCTGCCAAACTGTGACTAGTTGTCCTGGCTTTTTCCTTGAGTACACTTGTGTGTAAATCAGCTAGCCTTGGGGTTTTGAGTTCTCTCATGTCTTTAACTTTTCCATCACTTCCTTATTCATAATTTGTACTATTGTTAATTTTTTCTTTATTTCCTGAAAATCAATCTTCACATCCAAGAAAGATTCAGTGGCTTCCTGTGTGAAACTGATGTAGAATAATTGTTCAGGATATCCTAGTTTCTAAAAATTATAGAGCCATAATATTTAACTGGAAGAAAGATATTTTGACCTTTCTATTTGTAATTTGCTGTAGAATTCTAAAACTAATCCCATACCCCTTTTCCCCTCGTAGTCTTATACCTTTTATGGCTCCAAATATTTAGATATTTTCACTTTAAAAATTGCAATCGTCCATCTTCCAAACATCCCCGAAACAAATATCCTATGCTTCAACAACCCTCTCTACATAAAGAATATTCTCTAATATTTTCTCCTCACTTTTAGTGATGAGATTTATGTTCAATTATCTTTCACTCATCTGTTTTGACTTACTCCGTCAAAACTCTGCAAATTAAAAAATAATCTCTCATTCACTCTATTGTCTTTCTCTGCTGAAGTGGAAATACCACACCTCCAAACCCCTAGCGGTACTTTTCAGAGACTCTAATACTTCTTGAACTCCTGTTTATTCTGGATTCACTTAGAGAAGCATTCTATATTGCCCTGTTACTATTTCAATAAAATCAATTATTTTAATAAACGCAATTATGTGTAAAAATACATTTTTTTATTCATTTGTTTTGTGAAGATGCTTCTTAAAATAGTTTTCTAGCAAAAAATGTTTTAAAATAGTATATTACATTAAATTCTCCCACAGGAGTCAATTTTTAATGGTTAATAGTACTTGATTAATTATCTGTCATACGTCTAGTTTATTCATATAATTCTGCAGATGTACAGCACATATACTAAGATAAGATACACACAATTAAGTGTAAATTAAGAACCAATTTGTGCAACTTATGTGCTCATGCTTTTGAAAATATTAAAGGGCAGCATGGTGGCGCAAGTGGTTAGCACAGTTGCCTCACAGCGCCGAGGTCCCAGGTTCGATCCCGGCTCTGGGTCACTGTCTGTGTGGCGTTTGCACATTCTCCCCGTGTTTGCGTGAGTTTTGCCCCCACAGCCCAAAAGATGTGCAAGGTAGGTGGATTGGCCACACTAAATTGCCCCTTAATTGGTAAAAATGAATTGGATACTCTAAAATTTAAAAAAAAGAAAAGATTAAATATTTTAAAGGTACTGATTTCTGTTTCCTTTGAAATGTTTAAATGGAATATTACAGTCACTTTATTTCTATGTCAAGATTTGAAAACATTATTATTCATATAGAATGTGCTATGATATTTTACCAATATTTCTAAAAATTATAATTGGCAGTGACAGCGAATATTACTCCAACTGCATAAAAACCTATGGCCTATGGCAATGCCATTTATTTGCTTGAAATTTGGAGTAGCATTCTATCGTTTTGATTTGCTGCAGGAAAACGTGATCGTTTCTCGGTCATTATTTTTCAAGAAAATATATATTGACTTTTTAAATAAGTTGCACACTCTACCGTATACTTTAGCCATAATACATTAGATTACCACAACTAAATATTTTGATTGCACATATTGGTGTTTGTGCAATGTGCAGGGGTGTGCATAAACCATAATAAAACATTATAGTGGTCAGTGCCTGAGACAGTATTCTTTGGGTCTATAAGACACCAGGTCAATAGTCCATTGTAATGCTTCAGCCAATTCTGTTGCACACCAGTTTGATTCTGTAATAAAGAATGAAGTTGCCTCATAATATGCAAAATGTATAGCTGATAACGGTGAATTAGATCCAATTGTGACATTACATGGATATGTGTTCATTTCATTGCCATGGCTTTTCACTGAATGAGCACAGTAAAATTGCAACAATGAGAATTTTACAGAAGATGAATAGTGGATTTAAGCCTCTTCCCCATACCTTTGAAATGCACACTTTTGGATTTTGTTTTCCAAAGGATGTTTATTCCATGTTTTATAGTATGCAGCATGCTCCCTTGGTTAATGAAGTAGGGTGTTTTCAGATATTGTTCTAAAAGTTTTAAGATGTACAACAGCAATTAACCAATTAATTGTTTTGGATTGGTTAATTGAAAATCAATTTGCTGAACCTGCCTTCCCAGGATTTCATGCAAAACTAATGGTTGAAACTAATGACATTATTGATAATACAGAATAGATGGTTATCACACAAAGTAAAAGCTTTGACTTTTTGTGTGATTTATTTAGGTAATGAAATTACAAAAACTCAATATTTACTACAATAACCTATGTGTGTAAAGGGGTATGGTGTCATTTTTAACCGCCTGTTCAATCAAAGAAAAAAAGCACATGCAAATACATAATGTCACACAATTTTTACAGCCTAATTAAGCACTTTTAAAGTGCAATCAGTGTTGTAATGTAGTAAACGTGATAACAAATTTACACACAATTTGTCTGACAAACAGCAAAGTGATACTAAAGCAAAATATTGTGTGGATGCTGGTTATCTGAAATTAAATGACAACATTCTGCCACTAGGTCGGCGGCCTAATATTTTAACTCTGTTGTCTCCCACAGATTTTGCCAGATCCGATAAGCATTTCCAGCATTTTTTGTTCTTGCTGTAGCAGAGTGGTGACAACCAGATAATGTGTTTTAGTGCTGGTTAAGAGATAAATATTGTCCAAGACACTAGACAGAACTTCCCTGCTATTCATCAAAGCAGTGCCATGCAATCTTTTATATTCACCTGAAGGGATAGACAGGATATTGATCCAATGTCTCTTCTGAAAGATAGCACCTTTGACAATCCAGCTCTCCCTTCGTACTGCACTGGAGTGCCATCCTAAATGATGTGCTCAGTTAAGCCGGCTGTGCATTACAAAAATTATTCTGAGACCCAATTCTGACAGCCCACTAGTATCTCACGCAAATGGTCACTATACAACACTAAGGGCATTCAAATGGTCATTGGATAGACGTATGGAGGATAAGGGAATAGTGCAGATGGGTTTTGGAGTGGTTTCACAGGTCGGCGCAACATCGAGGGCCGAAGGGCCTGTACTGCGCTGTAATGTTCTATGTTCTATGTTCTATACATGTGAATGCAGGGAACTTATTAAACCAATAGGGCAGCACGGTAGCATAGTGGTTAGCACAGTTGCTTCACAGCTCCAGGGTCCCAGTTTCATTACCTGGCTTGGGTCACTGTCTGTGTGGAGTCTGCATGTTCCCCCCGTGTGTGCGTGGGTTTCCTCCGGGTGGTCCGGTTTCCTCCCACAGTCCAAAGATGTGCGGGTTAGGTGGATCGGCTATGCTAAATTGCTCTTAGTGGCCAAAAGAAAAAGGTGAATTGGAGTTACAGGGTTAAGGGGATGGGGTTGAGGAGGCGTGTGCTTGAATGGGGTGCTCTTTCCAAGGGCTGGTGCAGACTTGATGGGCCAAATGGCCTCCTTCTGCAATGTAAATTCTATGATTCTATGAAAACTTATTAAATCAAATCTAATTTTGATTTTGCTGATGTCCACATAAATGCACTTTCAAAAGAAAATCACTGGATAGCAGTTAGGAATGTGTACCCTTAAAGATAACGGGAATTATATTCTGAAAGTGCAAAAACAGGTGTTAAATGGGTGCAGCTGTAATAAGGGGGCAGCACGGTAGCCTTGTGGATAGCACAATTGCTTCACAGCTCCAGGGTCCCAGGTTCGATTCTGGCTTGGGTCACTGTCTGTGCGGAGTCTGCACATCCTCCCCGTGTGTGCGTGGGTTTCCTCCGGGTGCTCCGGTTTCCTCCCACAGTCCAAAGATGTGCGGGTTAGGTGGATTGGCCATGATAAATTGCCCTTAGTGTCCAAAATTGCCCTTAGTGTTGGGTGGGGTTACTGGGTTGTGAGGATGGGGTGGCGGTGTTGACCTTGGGTAGGGTGCTCTTTCCAAGAGCCGGTGCAGACTCGATGGGCTGAATGGCCTCCTTCTGCACTGTAAATTCTATGAAGAAATGTTTAAAAAATGTTTGAGCGCACAGTTTTGGTCCTAATTGCTGATTACCATAATTTGAATAATGAAGAAAATAAACTTGCTGGGGAATATAGCTAGGTTAAGCGAATGAACAAGAAGTTGGCAGATGGAATATAATATGATGAAATATGAGGTTATTCACCTCATATAAGAATAAAAAAACAAAATGCTTTTTGAAAGGTGAGAAATAGTGTTGATTTCCAGAAGGATTTACACATTCTTCACACAAAGAGTGGTGAGCCTGTGGAATTCATTGCCACAGGAAGTAGTTGATGCTAAAACTTTGAATATATTCAATAGACGACTGTATATAGCACTTGGGGAGAATGGGATCAAAGGCTATGGGGAAAAAGCAGGATTAGACTATTGAGTTGGATGATCAGTCATGATCGTAATGAATGGCGGAGCAGGCTCGAAGGGCCATAAGGCCTCCTCCTGCTCCTATCTTCTATGTATCTATGTATTCTTGTATTCTATGTATCCATGTATGTAGGCTGTTTTCGTTAGAGAGAAGAAGGTTAAGAGGTGACTTAATTGAGGCATACAAGATAATCAGAGGATTAGGGTGGACAGTGAGAGCCTTTTTCCTCGAATGGTGATGGCTAGCACGAGGGGACATAGCTTTAAATTGAGGGGAGATAGATATAGGACAGATGTCAGAGGTAAGTTCTTTACTCAGAGAGTAGTAAGGGCGTGTAATGCCCTGCCTGCAACAGTAGTGGACTCGCCAACATTAAGGGCATTTAAATGGTCATTGGATAAACATATGGATGATAAGGGAATAGTGTAGATGGGCTTTCGATTGGTTTCACAGGTCGGCGCAACATCGAGGGCCGAAGGGTCAGTACTGCGCTGTAATGTTCTATCTTCTATGTTCTACGTACAAGAAATACTGAAAATGAATAATCAAGTATAGCAAGCAATTTGGAAGGCAAATGTTAATTTGGCCTTTATCGCAAGGAATTTGGAGTACGAGAGTAAGGAAGCCTTGCTACAATTGTACACTGCTTTATGATACCATTGCTGGAATACTGTGTACAATTTTGGTCTCCATACCTAACGAAGGATACACCTGCCTGAGCGAGGAGGCAATGAAGATTCACTGGATTGATTCCCGCAACAAAAGATTTAATTGAATAAATCTATGCTCTCTTACGTTTATTCCCAATTAGGGGCAGCACGGTGGCACAGTGGTTAGCACTGCTGCCCCATAGCGCCAGGGACCTGGGTTCAATTCTGACCATTGGTGACTATCTGTGTGGAGTTTGCAAGTTCTCCCCGTGTCTGCGTGAGTTTCCTCCGGGTGCTCTGGTTTCCTCCCACAGTCGAAAGATGTGTGGGTTAGCTGGATTGGCCATGATAAATTGCCCCTTAGTGTTGAGGGATGTGCACGTCACGTTAAGGGGTTATGGGGATATGGAGGAGTGGACACAGGTGGAGTGCTCTTTCGAAGGGTTGTGCAGACTCAATGGGCCGAATGACCTAATTCTGCACTGTAGGGATTCTATGTATGGTATTTATTGATTAATGCTTTGCAACAACTCCTGATTTTTCATCCAAAGATGTATATCATCTAAAATTATTATAAAATCACTTCGGATAACTTAGCACCAAATGTGGTATTAGTTAAACTGTCTCTCAAGGATCATCATGGCAACCTTTACAGCATGGGTGTTGGAATGAGCTTTTCTTTCTCATTAAAGTGGCACAGTGTTCATAAAAATACACCTATTGTTTGATTTGTTTATTTTCATTCAATAGATGTCTTGATACAAATTCCGGAGCTTAAGGGCCTAGTCAGCTGAAAGCACAACCACCAATGGTGAAGTGGTTTAAAATCTGGGCTGTGCAAGAGGCCAGGATTGTTGGGAGTGCAGAGTTCTTGAACAATGTATGCTAACAAGAATAGAGAGGGCTGAGGCAATAGACTGATTGGAAAACAAAGCTGATAGTTTTGAAATCATGGTGTTTCTGGGCTGGGAGCCATGGTAGGTTAGATGGTTAATGAATGGTCCTATGTGCAAGTTAGGATATGGGCAAGGGTTTTTTGGATTAGCTCAGGTTTAAGAAAGGTGTAATGTCGGTGGTCAGTCAAGAGAGCATTGGAATAGGCAAGTCTGGAGGTAACAGGCATGCATGAGGATTTCAGCAACAAATAAGCTGAGGTTAGGATGGAAACAGGTAATCTTATAATGGTGGAAGTAAGCAGTTTTGGTGATGGGGCAGTTATGAGGCTGCAAGCATTCTGGTTCAGCTTCAAACAATTTGTCAGAGAGGGCGATGAAGTGAGTTGCTAGGGAATGGAATTTGTGGTGGGGTCAGATACCAAAGTCTTTACAATAGTGAGCCAGAGGATTATTTTGCTCATCCAGTATTGGATTTTGAATAAACAATGAAAAGTCCGAGACAGTAGAGAGGTTGAAAGAGATGGTGATGAGGTAAAACGACAGGCCATTAACATACATGGGGTTCTAATTTTGAGTTTTCGGGTGATGTTGCTGAGGGGCAGCCTGTAGATCGGAAATATGAGGGGCCAAGTAAAGATCCTTGGGAGCGTCCAGTGATGACTCTGTGGAAGTGGGAGGGGAGGTTTTGCAGATGATTCTCTGGCTCAGACTGGATTGAACAGAATGAAACGAAGCACTGGTAATCCCATCCCGTTGGATAATGGAGAATAGTTGATGGAGAACCATCTGACACTGCGATTTAAATCGCAAACATCAGATATGTTGCAGTAAAAGTTACCCAGAAAAAGTTAGAAGAATTTGAACCACTTCTAACTTCTGGGTAACTATAAGCACTGACTCGCCACAACCCTCCACATGCGCACTACCAACCTGCCTCGGCCTGACCCAACCCCCCCCCCCCCCCCCCCCCCCCCGCCCCTCCCCCAGCTCGACCTGAACCAACCCCATCCACACACACCCAGGCCCAACCCAAATACAGATAGTGCTGTAAAAAAGTAGTATAGCTTACTTACCTTGGAGTGAATTGCCCTCGACTGTAGGCCATGGGAACCCGGTGCCCTGGAGGGATCTGACCCGGCCCGAGTCAGAATGTCGGGCAAGCTAGGAACCACTTCGTTTTTAGGTAAGAAACTAAGAGCATTGGCAATCTGACTCAATTGCCGCTCCACTGGAAGTTCACCCATTATTATTATTTATTTATGTACTCTGTACTATTTATTATTTTTTATTTATTTGTTTGTTTATGGGATGTGGGCAATTCTAGCAAGGTTAGTATTTATTGTCCATTGCTAATAACCCCTGAGAAGGTGATGGTGATATACCTTCTTGATTGCTGCAATCTACATGGTGCAAATACATTCCAAAGTGCTGGATCCAAAGGAAAAATAGAAAAGAAAAATTGCATTGATATAGTGCTTTTCACAAGCATCAGCCATTTCAAACTGCTTTACAGCCAATGAATACTTTTGAAGTTTAGTCACTGTTGTAATTATAGAATTCCTACAGTGCAGAAATAGGCAATTCAGCCCATATGAGTCTGTACCAACCCTCTGAAAGAGCACCCTACCTCGGCCTGCTCTCACACCCTATCCCCATATCCCCACCTAACCTGCACATCTTTGGACACAAAGGGACAATTTAGCATGGCCTGCACATTTTTGAACTGTGGGAGGAAACCGGAGCACCCGGAGGAAACCCACGCAGACAGGAAGAGAAAGTACAAACTCCACATAGACAGCAAGGAAAGAATTGAACCCGGGTCCCTGGTGCTGTGAGGCAACAGTGCTAGCCACTGTGCCATCCAGTGGGATGGGGTAAGATGGGAAATGTGGCAGCCACTTTGCACACAGCAATCTCCCACAAATAGCAATGTTATAATAACCTGATAATCTGTTCTTTTGTGATTTTTATTGAAGGATTAATGTTGGCCTAGAGACCGGGGTAAACTCCCCTGCTCTTCTTTGAAATAGTGTCATGGGATTTTTGCACCCACCTGAAAGGGCAGATCCGGCCTCTATTTACCATTTGATCAAAAAGACATCACATCTGGCAATGCAGCACTCCCTCAGTACTGTGCTGAGTGTCAAATTCACCTTCAAATCCTAGAATGGGACTTAAACCTGGAACCTTTTGACACAGAGGCAAGAATGTTACCAATTGAGCCTAACACTAAATGCATCCTGCCTGTGTTCCAGAATTCAAACCAGCGACGGCGAACAAGCGGCAATATATCTCCAAATCAGGATGGTGTATGATTTGAAAGGGAGCTGTCAGATGTCCTTGTTCTTCTAGGTGGTAGTGATTGTAGGTTTGGAAAGTGGTCTGACTGACAATGTAGTACTTTTTCAATTATCTTAAATGTTGTGTTGAAACAAATTGCTTCTACTACATAAGTTGCCTGGTAGGGTTTCCTCTGAGAATGGAACATAAGTGGTGAACAAAAAGTGTGAACGAAAAGTGGGCTACACAGAGCAGGATAAGTTGGGAGAAGAGAGAGGTGGAGGAGGGAGACAAAGGATATTAGCAGGAGGCCATATAGACCAAGGGTTTTCAGGACACAATACTCTTCACCTTTCGCTAGGACTAATGCATGTGTCACCTTTGCTTCATAAACATGGTTGTGCCTGAAAACCACCAATGTTGCAGCCACAATTACATCTCAAAGTATGACGAGGACAACATTGCATGCCATTGTCAAGTCAACCGTGGCTCTTAATTTTCATGTACCAGCCTCTTCTCAAGTGTTAGCTTGCGTTAGAAGCACCCTCTCAGTTTGGTGTGCACTGCTGCATAAAGCAGGTCAATATGGTTTTCTATACACAAGAAACAGTTTTATCTCATTCCATCTTGCCAGAGACAGGGGATTCTATGGATTACAGGCTTCAGTATGGTGCAGGGTTCCATTAACTGCATGCACATATCTTGCGCCTACTTCATGTAAACGTGGCTATTTTCATGCCTCAATGTTCAGCTGGTTTTCAACTACAGATGGTGCATCTTGCAGATTAATGTCTATTATTCTGCCAGTAGTCTCAATTCCTTCATTCTGGACAACATTAAGGCTTGGTTAATAAGTGGCAATTAACAATCATGCCACATAAATGCCAGACAATGACCATCTCCAACAAGAGAGAACCCAAGCATCTGCCCTTGACATTCCACGATATTACCATCACTGTATCCCCCTATTATCAATATCCTGGGAGTCATCATCAACCAGAAACTGAACTGGACCAGCCATATAAATGCTGTGGCTACAAGAGCAGGTCAGAGGCTAGGAATTCTGTGGTGAGTAACTCACCTCTTGACTCCCGAAAGACTGTGCACAATCTACAAGCCTCAAGTCAGGAGTGTGATGGAATACTCTCCACTTACCTGGATGATTGCAGCTCCAACAACAGTCAAGAAGCTGGACACCATCGAAGAAAGAGCATCCTGCTTGACTGACATCCCATTCACTAATTTAAACATTCATTCCCTCCACCACTGACGCACAGTGGCAGCAATGTATAAAATCTACAAGATGCATTGCAACAACTAACCAAGGCTCTTTTGACAGAACCTTCCAAACCAATGACCACTACCATCAAAAAGGAGAAGAACAGCAGACACCTGGGAACACATTAGGAAAACAAAGGTAAGGGCAGCACGGTGGCGCAATGGTTAGCACTTCTGTCTCACAGCGCCGAGGTCCCAGGTTCGATCCCGGCTTTGGGTCACGGCCCATATGGAGTTTGCACATTCTCCCTGTGTTTGCGTGGGTTTCGCCCCCACAACCCAAAGATGTGCAGGATTGGCCACGCTAAATTGTCCCTTAATAGGAAAAAATGAATTGGGAACTCTTAATTTAAAAAAAAAAAGAAAACAAAGGTAGTTTTATGGGAATTAGATTTGTATTGGTAAACATTAGAAATAGAGTATAGTTTTAATTTAATGTCTCTGTGCTGGAAGGGTCAAACCTGTAGTTAGATTCATGCTGGGCAAATGTGTTTGTATGTGTGGGGGTTGGTTACGTTCTCATTTGTTTCTATTGTGCTTAGAGAGGGCTACGTGTGAAGAATAAATAAAAGGTATAAGCCAGTTGCTTGGCAACTGGGGCCTTGTAAGGTAGAAAAGCTTTTAAGTTTTAGTTTATATTTTATTACACTTGAAGATAGGAAGTGAGAGAGAAGGCAGCTCTCATAGCTCTGCTAGAAGCAGTTGGTTTGGAAGGTGAAGAAAGGAATGTCTCTCTCAGCTTTGCTGGAAGAAAAGCCATATTATGGAGTACATATTACGAAAACCAAGTGTAGTGATCTGAAGAGCAGCCAGTTAAGGAAAGTAGAGAAATTAAGAGAAGTTTCCGAGAGGTCTGAGGTTAAAGGTACAAGAACAGAGATCTTTTCAGTAAAGTCAGATCGAGTTGAGGACAAGGCTGAGACACCAGAAAGATATGTGAATTGATTTTCAGGTTTGTGAGATTTCTCTACAGCCTGTAGAATGCGAGTTAAATTAACTACCGAAGTCAGTGGCTGAATCAGAGTTTGTGTAAAAGCAGTTAAGACAAAGAAATCCTAATGGGGTTGGTGTGAAATCCTGGACTGGATTCACTGTTAAAAGTGCAGCGGAAGCTTTTTTTAAAAGTGTCATGTGGAAAACTTTATCTGGATTTCAGAATACAAACCACTTGGGAGTGGAGTTTGGAAATGTTCATGTGACAATCATCTGGAGAGATTCCGAGGAGAAATCCACAAACACTAACTTGGGTTCAGAAAGGAGTCTATATTTGACCACAGTAACCTTGTGTTTTTAAAAGGGACTTTGTACATTAAGATCTACTTTGTAATCCTTGTCAATCCTAAAATCTTTGTGTAATTGTTAAGTTAAAGGGCAAGTAAAGGAATATTGTATCGTAATCAAATTTCTTCCTGTTTAATAAATGTGTTTTTTTTCTTGATAAAACTAATCAGTGGTCCTGTGACTCTGTTGCTCCTTGTTTTATAAAAATAAAATGTAAGTTACAGTCTTTTGAGCCAGGGTTACATTCTGGGATCTTCCTGTCCAATTATTTTATTTAAAAAAAATTTTTTTTTAGAGTACCCAATTTATTTTTCCAATTAAGGGGCAATTTAGCATGGCCAATCCACCTACCCTGCACATCTTTGGGTTGTGGGGGCGAAACCCACGCAAACACGGGGAGAATGTGCAAACTCCACACGGACAGTGACCCAGAGCCAGGATCGAACCTGGGACCTCGGCGCCGTGAGGCTGCAGTGCTAACACACTGCGCCACCGTGCTGCCCTTCCCGTCCAATCATAACATCAACTGGGATTGTAACAACACCACCTCTGGACGTTTCCTTCCAAGCTACTCACCATCCTGATTTGGAACTATATTGCCATTCCTTCACTGTCACTGGGTCAAAATCCTGGAACTCCCTAACAGCACTGTGATTCAAGAAGATGACTCATTACCACCTTGAGGGCAATTAAGGATGGACAATTAATGCTGGTCTAGCCAGAGATGCCCACATCCCATGAACAAATACAAAATAATCCATTAACTGTCTTCTGTGCCACCTATATTTGATCTATCTTATCAAGTAAAGGCTGATTGCAGAGAAACTATGGTTATCCACTCATTACATAGTTCATGACTGCTCTTGAGAACCCATGTATACAGCAGGCCACAATGAGGACAATGCTGCTAAAAGAAACACTTCCTCAGTGTCCTCTAGAAACAATTCCATTGCCTGGACTACCCTAGAGAAAACTTGCTGTTCTCATCTGAGCGGATATCAGGAATTGTTATGATGTGCTGCATGCTGCACAACCTTGATATTGGGGGAAGAACTCTGTGAGGAGCAAAGGCACAAGGAAGTGGAGGAGTAGGAAATACAACAGAAAATGGAGAAACAAGAAGAGGAAGGGAGGGTACAATACAGTTAGCCTCTCTCTGACTAATCCTGATGTCATCAGATTGCTGAGGAACAGTACCAGTAACCCAAACCATCCATTCCCATTTACCAACAGTCCCACCTTACTTAACACCTTCACACTTTCTACTCACTTTACAACAAAAAAAATGCCAGAAAATGCAGAGCCAGTTATTACTTCCCATTGCCTCTTGTCTAGACGGCCTTTGGCTTGCCCTGGATACAGAATGTCTCCAGATGTCTCTCTACATCTTGCACCTCCAGTGCATTGTCAGAAAACCTTGGTGTTTGTGTGCTCACGTTCAGCCATTCCTCAAATTATTATTGCATTGACACACTTTTTCAAAAAACTCCCACCTCTTGCAGCCTCTGCCTTTATAAGAACTGCAGACTGCCTTTAAGCAACCCTAAGCCTCGGTGATATTGGGCTCCCTGCTGTTGCACGCAGCCAATAAACAGTACTGGTGGCAATAATTTACAACAGGTTTAACATTCTACCTGCATCTCAATGTACCAATTCACAGGTGTGGATTAGTCATGTATCACAATTCCCACTCCCATTTTCCAATTTAACCCCCATTGTTTACATACACGAACTCTAATTTCCTCAACATCTGGCATGTTTGGCACCTCAAACAAGTACTGACATTTCTGGAGGTGGATTCTTGGCTTGGAATAATTTCCACCGGGGCTCTACTATAATGATAATGCTTTAGCTTCCTTGTGGTTTGGGCCTTCTCAAAGTATGCATGCCTATACTGCTGGAAGTCACTAAAATAAATGATAATAAAATAAATGCTAATTAAGAAGAATGCAGTATCCAATCTCATGATTTGTGTTTCATTATATCAAGGGTAATTAATAATTATATAAATTAAGCATATCTGTTTTCAAGCATAAGCTGAGCCCAGTGAAAGCTTTCCTTGGAGCCTGAAACCTTTGAGGAATGAGTCCTGGAGCTTGAGGAAATTATATATTTTTTGCCTTATCACTGATAACCTGAAGGATTGTAAAACAACCAAGATATTTTTACTTCCATTGTTATAGATTCCAAGTACCAACCACGGCATGTCCCAAGAGCATTCCCTTCTTGCAATTTTAAACAGGAAGAAAAGTAGGAAGAAAAGAAAATTAGGCAGCACCTTGCACTGGTACCTTCACGGCATGCAAATCTTACAAAGATCTCAATGAGCAACCTCAGTGTAAGAAAAGTACAATTCACAAAAAGGATAATATGGGAGCTGTTTCCATTATTTTATGAAGTCCGATGACCTAGATTATTTGTCTGGACAGCTTTGCCTGTGGCTCTGTGGGTTACTTTGTACTCAACTTTTAAGCTACCTGCTGACTTTAAGCAGACATTTGGGATTTGTGTAACACCAATTGAGTTGCTGTTTGAACCTTTACTTGTCAGGTAACTGAGACACATTTTAGGAGAATTGACGAATTCAACCAATTTTGCATTTATAGTGAGGCACTAATGTGGTCCAGCCAGGTTGATCAGGTTGTTGAGTTTGCCAAAGGGCAGGTTGCAGCAGGTGACCCCACAAAGCATTGTGAAGTATTGCAGATAACCACCTCAACTTTCTCAATAATGAGGATACAACCACAAAATGAACAGAAAGTGTGTTGTGTGACCAAATGCAAAGTATCTTTTTAAATTTAAAGTATCCAATTCTTTTTTTTCCAATTAAAGTGCAATTTAGCATGGTCAATCCACCTACGCTGCACACCTTTTGGGTTGTGGGGGTGAGATCCACGAAAACATGGGAGAATGTGCGTCTGTCCAATCAGATGCCACCCACGGTCAAACTGGGGTCCTTGGTGCCATGAGGCACCAGTGCTAACCACTGCGCCGCCGTGCCGCACAAATGCAAAGCATCTTTCACGGCAATAGAACATTAGCTGGAATTTGCCACAATGCATTGATCCTCAGATATTCTGGCTCTACTGAGCTCTTCAGAGAGGAAAGTCAAGTGAATGTTGCCATTCTTTGAAGAATCACAAGAACAGCAGCTAAAGAACACTGCAGTAAGGCACATTCCTCTACCAGGGTTTGGTGGCATGGGTAGCACAGTGGTTTGCACTGTTGCTTCACAGCGCCAGAGTCCCAGGTTCGATTCCCGGCTTTGGTCACTGTCTGTGCGGAGTCGGCACGTTCTCCCTGTGTCTGCGTGGGTTTCCTCCGGGTTCTCCGGTTTCCTCCCACAAGTCCTGAAAGACGTGCAGTTGGGTAATTTGGACATTCTGAATTCTCCCTCTGTGAAACTGAGCAGGCAACTAGGTGTTTTTCATTGCAGTGTTAATGCAAGCCTACTTGTGACAATAATAATAATCGATTATTAGGCTTCAATAAGTTACTGTGAAAAGTCCCTAGTCGCCACGTTCCGGCACCTGTTCGGAGAGGCCGGTCCGGGAATTGAACCCGCGCTGCTAGCATAGTTTTGCATTGCAAGCCAGCTATTTAGCCAACTGTGCTAAACCAGCCCCTTGTAATAAAGAGAACCATAGGTGTCTTAGAGAGGTGCTTTAGTTGCTAGATTGAGATGGGCTCTGAAATATGGAGCATCAGGAAGGCCATCACATGGACAATTCCTCAGTCACAGCTACAAATAACATTAGAATTCAACTTAAGGAAGTTTTTTGTCTATTTAACAGCCTCACTTTGTTAACATTGGTATTTCTCCTTACCACCCCATCTTCACGTAAGTTACAAATATATCAAATCCATTTGGGATTTCCTCACCTTGGTATTCTCAACAATATGAATGGATACTAAGCATTAACGAAGTGCAGATTTTCCTTTATTACAAAACTGAATATCAGCTACATGATTCTTTTCACATATTGTACAGCCCAGGGTGTTTAAACATACTTTTATATCAGCCTATTTATTTTCTTTCATGGGATGTGAATATCACTATCCAAGCCAGCATGTGTTGCCCATCCCTAATTGCCCTTGAGAAGGTGAACTGTTGCAGACCATCTGGTATAGATGTACATAGTGTGTTATTAGGAATAGAGTCCCAGTAACCTGGTCCAGTTAAGTTTCCCAACAATGGTAACCCACTGGATGTTGATTGTGGGGAATTCAGTGATGGTAATGTCATTGAATGTCAAAGGGAGATGTTTGGATTCTCCCATATTAGAAATGGTCATTGCCTGGCATTTGTGTAGCATGAATGTTACTTGCAACTTATCAGCTCAAGTCTGAATGCTGTCCAGGTCTTGCTGCACACAGGTATGTACAGCTTCAGTATCTGAATTATTGTAAATGGGGCTGAAGATTGTGAAATCATCAGCAAATATCCACATTTGTGAGCTTATGTTGGGAGAGTAGATCATTGGTGAAGCAGTTGGAAGATGGTTGGGTCTAGGACACTAAGTTGTGTAACTTCTGCAATGATATCCTTGGACTGATATGATTAACCTCAGATCATAGATCATAGAATCATAGAATTTACAGTGCAGAAGGAGGCCGTTCGGCCCATCGAGTCTGCACCGGCTCTTGGAAAGAGCACCCTACCCAAGATCAACACCGCCACCCTATCCCCATAACCCAGTAACCCCACCCAACATTAAGGGCAATTTTGGACACTAAGGGCAATTTAGCATGGCCAATCCACCTAACCCGCACATCTTTGGACTGTGGGAGGAAACCGGAGCACCCGGAGGAAACCCACGCACACACGGGGAGGATGTGCAGACTCCGCACAGACAGTGACCCAAGCCAGAATCGAACCTGGGACCCTGGAGCTGTGAAGCAATTGTGCTATCCACAAGGCTACCGTGCTGCCCCCTTATTACAGCTGCACCCATTTAACACCTGTTTTTGCACTTTCAGAATATAATTCCCGTTATCTTTAAGGGTACACATTCCTAACTGCTATCCAAGGCTACCGTGCTGCCCATCACAACCTTTGTGCTCGGTATGATTCCAACCAGTGAAGTGTTTTCCCCCATATTCCCTTTGACTTCAGCTTTGCTCGGGCTTCTTGGTACCACACTATGTCAATTACTGCCCTGATGTCAAGGACAGTCAACACCAACCTCACTTGATTTCAGCTCTTTTGTTAACGTTTGGACCAAGGCCAGGAACCAAATGGCCCTGGTGGAACCCAAACTGAGCATTGACAAGCAGGTTATTGCTGTGCAATTGCCACTTGATGGCACTGTCAATGACACCTTCCATCACTCGCTGATAGTTGAAAGCAAGCCGATGGGGTGGTAATCGGCCAGATTTGAGTTGGCTTGCTTTTTGTGGACAGACCGTACCTGGACAATTTTACACACTGTCAAGTCGACAGTATTGTATGCAGGTGGCCCCAGCAGTTACCATTATACTGGGCTCTGCATTTATTTCTCTACTGATATGCAGATGGCTGATAGGCTGCTATTAGAGTCAGAGAATTGTACAGCACAGAAAAGGCCCCTCGGCCCATAGCGTCTGCATCAGTCAAAAGCAACCACCTAACCATTCTAATCCTATTTTCCAGCACTTGGCCCATATCCTTGTATGCTCCGGGGTTGCAAGTGCATATCTAAATAATTCTTAAATGTTTTGAGGATCTATGCCTCCACCACGCTTTCAGGCAGCGAATTCCAAACTCCGACCACTCTCTGAGTAAGAAAGATATTCCTCATACCCCCGCTAAACCGCCTGCCCCTCACCTTAAATCTAAGCCCCATGGTCATTCACCCCTCCACCAAGGGGAAAAGTTTGCTCCTGTCTACTCTATCCGTGCCCCTCATAATTTTACACATCTCAATAATGTCCCTCCTCTGTCCCATCTGCTCCAAGGATAACAATCCAAGTCTATCCACTCTCTTCATAACTAATACCCGCTAGCCCAGGCAACATCCTGGTAAATCTCATCCAGTGCTGGAATGCTGAATGCTGTAATTAGTGAGAAATGTAGTTTGCATCTGAGTCTCCAAGAGCCTAAAATCTGGCATTTAATCTGTCTCCCTGTAATACTTGGGCAGAAATTGTGGAGGTGGATCTGCAACCAAGCCTCCAGAGGCTGAATCTGATATTTAATCTGTCTCCCTCAATCACTTGGGCAGAAGCTGGTGCTTTTATGGAGGTGGAGTCACTGACTACTCTTTAGCTACTTCTAGGGTGGGAGGCTATCATGGATCACAGTGAAACTGCCATGTACTCTATTGATAGAAGATAGTTTCTCTGGTGTTGCTGCAAAGAACTAGTGAGCTATAACTTGGTAGATCCCCAGGGTCTCTTTACCTCCCCCCCCCCAAGGACCCCCTAAATAAAGGGGACCACCACAGGGACCCCCTAATTAGAGGGACCCCCCCACAGAGACCCTCTAACTAGATAAACCCCACATAGATCCTTTGACTAAAAGGACCACCATAGGGATCCGATGACTAAAGGAACCCCTCCCCCCACCCCCCTCCTTCTCCCACAGACCTCACCCCACGCCTTCTGAAAAAGACCGTTGTCTGGAAGCTAGAGAGCAGTGCAGACTTACCTGGAAGCCCCATGTGTCCATTCCTGGAAGGAGAACAGTTGTGACCTGTGTCTGAATCCCTCAGATCCATTAGCTGCAGCCATTCATTCATTTCTAGCAATGGGCTGTGATTGACAGTTCCACAAATCAGCTGCAGCCTTGATTCCATCATCTCCCTTCATGGATCAGTTATTCTTTTAAGTGCTGAAATCCCAAAGTTTCCAAACACCAACGACATCAATGAATTAAGATCAATTTGCATTCATTTCCATCCTCCTGCTGGCGTGAAACGGGATCCGCCTGCACTGTGGGGTGGGGACGCCACCCCAACACCTGCATTGTGGGGGGTCACCTCGATGCTTGCATAATGGGAGAGGGGTTGCCCCGATGCTTGTGTAGGCAGGTGTCCTCCATGTCTGTGGGGAGGTGGGGGAAGTTTATTTTGAACGTATCCATGTGGAGCCTGTCCTGTCAGCTCTAACAGGCCGCACCCTGCCAGAGTGAACGCACAAACCAGGGGCTGGATTTTCTGATTGGCGATCGGCCGGAGAATCCATGTTCAAAGTAGAATCGAGGGCGGTGGCGTTTTTACAATGCTCCGCCCCCTCAAAAACAGCATACTCTTGAGTACACCGCACGCCGTCAGGACGGCTTCAGGACATCACCAGAGGCCTCTCCCCGATGCTCCGTCCCCGATGGGCTGAGTCCCCGAAGGCGTGGGGCGTGTGTCCTCACAATGTTCGGGGACCTCATGTGACGGTTGCAGATTCTGTCCAGCGCCTCCACAGTAGCAGGGGGGGGCAGCCATTCTGCTGGCAGGGGGGGCTTCGGTGAGGGCTGGGGACGCTGTTGGGGGGTGGTCCGGGGGTGGCAGGGGGGCAGTTTTTGACAGGCTGGGTCCGCGTGCGGCCGGCTCCATGTTGTACAGTACGGCCATCGCATGCCGCTGCCATGCGCATGCGCGGCCACGGACCCGACCATTCTGCGGCCGCATCTGCAGGTAAAGCCGGAGACTTTACACGGCATGGCTGCTAGCCCCCCACCGGGTGGAGGATCGGTGCGGGGGCGCCGCCGACATTTTGATCGTAAGATCAGATGGCTCCTGCAGACATAGCCGCAGAATCGGAGAAGTCAGCCCAGATTCTCTGTGCACTAAGTGGCAGGAAATCTGGAGAGAAACACGCCAGTTTTCGATCTGAACCTGAGACTGATAGAGTTTGGGATATTTCCACCCAGGAAATATAATTTAGATGTTTGATTTCTGACAATTCATGTAATTCAATGACACTTAATCCTCCAATTCTCTTAATATTAGGGATTTACACCTTATCTTCTGGTTTATCTGAATTAAAGCAAACTAAATCACATATGAATAATCATAGTAAAACATTACCCAGTTTCAGTTGTAAAACTGTCAGGAACTTGGCTGACAGCATATACTTACATTATCTATCAATAGGAAGGTAGTTGTTCCCCAATATTTCCCAAATGGGGAGTCCGTGGCCTGGGAACTATTGTCCTCAAAAGGAAAAGGGGAAAATAAAGAGATAATTCACAATGTTTACACAATGCCATACAAAAAGGTAATGGGAACATTCTGGTTACCCAACTCAATGGGCGGCACAGTGGTTAGCACTGCTGCCTCACAGCACCAGTGCTCCGAGTTCAATTCCGGCCTTGGGTGATTGTGGAGTTTTCTTTCTCCCTGTGTCTGCGTGTGTTCCTCCTGGTTCTCCGGATTCCTCCCACAGTTCAAAGAATTGTAGGTCAGGTGAGGTTGCAGAGTTATGGGGCTAGGGCAGAGGAGTGGGCCTCGGTAGGGTGCTCTTTCAGAGGTTTGGTAGACTTGATGGGCCAAATATCCTCCTACTGCACTGAAGGGATTCTGTGAATTCTATGAATTTAGATTGGTACAAATTGAGAGGAGATTTGATCAAGGTGTTGAAAATCATGAGGGGTCTCGACAGAGTAAAAAATGAGAAACTACTCCCATTGTTGAAAGGATTGAAAATCAGTGGGCATTGATTTTAGGTTATTGGTAAAAGAAGTAATAACAAAAGCTGTTTTTTAATACAGTGAATGGAATGCACAACCTGAGTGTATGATAGGAGGCAAAATTCTCTACAGTGGAAAGATTTGCAAGGCCACGGGGAAATAATAGGGGAGAGGCACTGGGTGAATTGCTCTTTTTTAAAATTAATTTACGAGATGTGGGTGTGCTGGCTAGGCCAGCAATTATTGTCCATCCCTAATTGCCCTTGAGAAGGTGATGGTGAGATGCCTTCTTGAACTGCTGCAGTCCATATGGTGTAAATACCCCACAGTGATGTTAGGAGGGAGTTCATAGAACATTACAGCGCAGTACAGGCCCTTCGGCCCTCGATGTTGCGCCGACCTGTGAAACCACTCTAAAGCCCATCTACACTATTCCCTTATCGTCCATATGTCGATCCAATGACCATTTGAATGCCCTTAGTGTTGGCGAGTCCACTACTGTTGCAGGCAGGGCATTCCACGGTCTTACTACTCTCTGAGTAAAGAACCTACCTCTGACATCTGTCCTATATCTATCTACCCTCAATTTAAGGCTATGTCCCCTCGTGCTGGACATCACCACCCGAGGAAAAAGGCTCTCACTGTCCACCCTATCTAATCCTCTGATTGTCTTGCATGCCTCAATTAAGTCACCTCTTAACCTTCTCTCTAACGTGCGCCAGTGTGTGTGTGAGGGGTGGTCTTACATCAGCCCCAGGTGAGTGTGCCCCCCCTCCCCCTGGGCCGCCCTCGCCATCCCTCCGGGCAGAGGATGGGACCGTGCACTGCAGTGTCACGGCCGCATGCAGGGATGGTCCGGGTGGATGGTTCCAGGACTTTGACCCAGTGACAGTGATGGAAAATCATCCAGCAATTTATGATGACTTGTAACTCATGGGGTATCGCTTCCTTGCCACAAATTGATGGATTACTTGCACAGTAATAATGGCTTGCAGAGTAACAAAGTCTGGGCCAATATATCTCACCACATTAGCTCAAAGACAAGCTCTGTGCTTTGCTACCTGTAGCTGGATGACTTTGCACATTTTGTTTAACAGAGTTTTGCTCTCCCGCCTCTGAGTCAGAGATTTTGAGTTCACACTCCAATGTAGCAATGAGAATGCCCTGCACTATTGGCATCTTTAGGACGTGATATTAAATCGAGGTGCTATTTTTTCTCTCTGGTGGACATAGAAGATTGCATGGCTATATTTGAAGAGGCGCAGCATGGTGGCACAGTGATTAGCACTGCTACCTCACAGCGGCAGGGACCCAGGTTCAATTCCAGCCTCGGGTCACTGTCTGTATAGAGTTTGTACGTTCTCACAATGTCTGCGTGAATTTCCTCCCACAGTCCAAAGATGTGCAGGTTAGGTGGATTGGCCATGTTAAATTTCCCAGAATGTCCAAAAAGGTTAGGTGGGGTTACTGGGTTATGGGGATAGGGTGGAAGTGCGGGGCTCTTTCAGAGGGTCGGTGAATATTCGATGGGCCAAATGGCCTCCTTCTGTACTGTAGTGATTAAATGATTCTATTCTATGAGTAGTGGATTTCTCCTGGTGCCTTTGTCAACATTTATTCCACAACAGATACCACAAAAAAAAACGTTTAATTGGTCACATAGCTGATTGTTGCAGGTGAGGTCTTGCTGTGCGCAAATTGACTGCTGCAATCATCTACATTACATCAGTGACTCCAGTTCAAAGGTAATTTGTTGGCTGTGAAGTCCTTTGAAATGTCCTGAGGACATGAAAGGTGCTATATAAATGTGAATCCATTCTTTCATTGCAGTTGGTGCTGAAAAAAGCGGTTGAAAATGGTTTACCTGATAAAAAAAGATTGTTCTAAAATCCAAGCAGAGTGGGAACGGAAAGACTGAGCCTAGGTTTTAGTTAAACTAATAATAGTGAAACGTATTCTTTGAATTGCATGTACATTTATGGGTTGAGTTTGAGAGATAACCTTTCAGGCCCAGTTGTCAAAACAATGTTTGTAACTGTTTTTTCCCTTTAGGTTCTTGCTGCCAAGGCATGGAATATTAATGACATTGTTTATTCTCTTTGATTTTCGGCTGATGTTGTGCAGTCTATTGATGAGAGACTTTTTTTGCAGCTACTGTACCATGTTTTGTATTTATTTGCATGTTTTTCGTTGATGTTAGGACATCTTGATACACCTTCAGTTCCGGTACAAAGGAAAACATTGATGAAACGTGTTTTCAACAGTCAGTGTCACCCATTAAAAAAGTAGGACTGCGGTACTGTTGTCAAGTGTGTCACTATCTTTCCCTGGAAGTGTATCCATATTCAGCAAATTTCCTCTTGGAATAACAGATCAAAACCCATAAAGTGGATCATTTATATGCCACTCCCCATTATAGAACAGCATGGAGACAGTTAATGAGAGGCATGGCAAAGGGAATATTTCCATGACTTTGTTCCTGTGCAGTCAGTGGCTGAAAGTGCTGTCTTGAGGGAATTATTTGAAAGAACAAAAGTGCTGTCTGAAATTTTTGTGCCACTGCTACTTCAGTCAACACAACAGCTTGCTGTAAAAAGAGTGTGCTGCACATAGAGAGGCTTTTTATTACTCTTTTTTAATCTTAGAAACCCAGCAGTGATGATAAAGGTATCTGTGACATTTGCAATTTTCTATGCACCAGCCCACTCCATTTTCTTCCTTAGTGCCACTTACATGGTACAGTAAGTCTGTACCATTGAGAATAATTACAGTCTGCATAAAATGAACAGTGTAATACGAACTCAGCTTCCTGTAATTGCCTTTTCATTATTTGCTAACAGTGAGCTACTCAGTCATAAGGAAATAAAATTGCATAGTAATTGACTGACGATAGGAAGCTGAAACAAATTCCACAAATATGATAATTTTCATGTAACCATAAAGCTTTCCCCCTCCCCATTTTGAAGGCGGTTAAACCATTTATATTGTAATGTAAAACTACAATTGCCAGGATTGAAAGAAAATCATAATATTAACATTTGCATCTGTTCAGAGTGGAACATCCCATTAGCCGTATTGGAAGTAGACAGACGTTATTTTCCATTTTCGTGACTGTAGCCTCTGACCTAAATCAAGATTTTGAGCTTTGTTTGTTGCAGAAGCTATGTCATGGAAACCTGTTCGCTGTGGGCTAATTATTTTAACCTCTATTTAGTTAACCTTAGGAAATGTAGGGTACTAATATAGGGGAAGCTATGCTTTTAGCACAAACAGATTTTCTGAATTAAGTACACTGTCTTTGCCAGAAGCTTTATCATTTAGATTTGTAACAAACCTACCTTTGTTCTTGTCTTGAGCTTTCCGAGATCACTGATCTGCTGATTAATAGATCATTATTTATATAGCTTGCAGACTTCCTTTTTTTTTTACAATTATGATTGTGCATCATAATTATCTAATATAGCAAAACCCAAATCAAATTAATGTTTCAAAACCAGACCAACCTGATTGGTATGAATACCTGTGATACAACCCGACTAACATTTAACAGCAGAAGTCACTTACTTTGCTTGAAGGATTTGTTTGTATTTTCTCGGTATGATGTTTGCTATTCTGTAATTAGTTCCATAGGGACAGTACATCCTAACAGTTAAAGAATAATTACAGCCCATGAAATATTGAACTGCCTAATACAACCTTTTGTTGAGAATTTACTGAGGATAATTTTATGCAACAAGTAAGCCAGAGTCTCCATTCTGCATCATGGGTATGCTTTTCATACACAAAGAAGGGAATTTTGGGCAGAGGTAAATGGATTCTAATGTGATAATGTTTCAGAACACCAAAGCATATTTAAGGCCAACAGCTCTGTTGAAATCTATCCCTATTTATTTCCATGTGCAGTACATCTTGAAATTCTGTGTATTGAGAATGAGCTGAGGTGTAATTTTCCATCTCAACTAAGCAAAATAGAAATGAAACTGCTTCTGAGACTTTATATTTCATATGCTTTATTTCTTTTCATCATAGCTTTGAATATTTAACGTAAAATCATTTCCCTGTTCTTGAAGAAAATTAGAATATGCGATCAGATAATGCACTGTTATTTACAATGCATTTCCCAATCTTCTGTAATTATAACATTTTCCAAAATGTTTACATTTTAACAGTATTCAAATATTAACAATGTACTAATATTGTGAAAATATGGATACTTAATATCATCTTGTTTTAAATACATTGTGGTTTGAACCTCCTGTCAAACCAAATGCGTAGAATGATAAAGTACTTGATTTGAATATTTGTTTTGGCAATTATGGGCATAATTTAACGGCCATGTTGAGCCCAGCAGGGATCCAGGCGTGCCGGTTAAATAGCGGGAGAGGCCAGAATCGGTTTGCGATCTAACCAGCCCACTCCTGGTGGCGGGTTCTGGATCCTGCCCAGACGTGGCGAGACACCAATTGAATCCAATTAAGGCTAATCTCCATCTCATTAGAGAGATGGAAGTCCAGTCGAATGGCCTCCTGGGAACTAACCAACTCCCCAGCGAGAGGTCACACGAATATTGTTTAGTACTCCTTTTTAAAAATGGGAAGCTAGCGCAATGGCTGCTGAGGGGAGCTGAGGAGGTGAGTAGCCATTTGTATTTCCCAGCATGCAGCCCAGGGGTACTAGGGTTACTGTGCCTGAGCTCGGGGAGGGGACCCCTAACTGGGAGTTGGGCCAGGTCGGGAGGTGGGCATCAGAGGTTGGGGGTCGCCCCTGGGTTGGATTAGTGAGGTGCGTAACATCTGCCGGGCCTACAGGCCATCCTCCAAAATTGTACATACCATAACAGGGGCAACTATAGCTGCTGCCTGTCTGCCCTACCAAACACTTCCAGGACAGAACCCTGTTTGTGGTTATATGCTGAAGGTCACTTTAACTCCCTTTGACTGTGAGCAGCCTCAAGCGTCACAGCCGAAGGCTATTGTTAATAAGGAATTGGTGGTGTTAGATATGTGAGCACTTCACAGCGCTCAGGTGCATTCTTGTACGTACAAGTGCCATGTCTCAGACGAGTTTTATTTCCAAGCATTCCAGTCAAACTGTGAGACCTGGACACATTGCCTGAACCATAGAGGCAGCAGCTAATAACCAAACACCCAAGAGCTGGGCTTCAGCACAGGGGATATTCTCGAGACCAGGAGAGGGTACTTGAGCACGGTCTCCAGTGTGTTCCCGGCAAGCGTCTGGGGTCATGGGGTTCTTGCTGTGGCCGGGGATGGGTGTGCAGAGTGAGGTGCTCCAGCACAACTGGTTCAGTGGGTGACACTCTGAGAGAAGACAAGACACGTGTTTCCTCCGGGTGCACCGGTTTCCTCCAACAGGTCCCGAAAGACGTGCTGTTAGGTCATTTGGACATTCTGAATTCTCCCTCTGTGGACCCGAACAGGTGCTGGAATGTGGCAGCTAGGGGCTTTTCACAGTAACTTAATGTAAGCCTATTTGTGACAATAAAGATTATTATTATAAGAGTGGGGGGAGGCTCGGGAGATTTGAGGGTCCAGGGGTGGAAGCCATAACTGATTGTTGGTCTCTCTCCTTCCCATGTGCTGTACACCCTGAAGACCTGGCCGCCCATCAGGCCAAGGAGGGACACCGAGGGTTACGCCCGAGAGGGCCGAAGGTGTACAGGTCCCTGACTACCCTGTTTCACCCTCCCAGGGTCTGTGTAACTTCACTCCAGGGTGCTGGGCCTGTGTCAGCACCGTCAACTGGTCATTAAACAAGACAGGAGAGTGATGGTAACCCGCTGTGAGGAAAGCTCTGGTGCTCCTCAGTTTATGCCAAAGTCTGACTCCTGTCTTTCTGCTGACAGCGCGCTCACACTCATCACCTACACGGGGTTTGCGATGGGGGTCTCTTGATCTAGGACCACTGTGTATAGGGTGCAGGGGGTAGGGGGAGCGTAGGGCAGCTGGTGGTGGGGATGCCGGCAGGCCTGTTGTATAGAATAACGTAGCAGCGGCTGCACATGTATCAGGTGTAACATGTTTTAATGGTGAACATTCAAAACCTCCATTGTCCTTAGCTACAGATGGTGCCTCCCCCCCCCCACCCCTCCTGCACCCAAGTGCCCGCTCAGTGATCCTCTATCTTCTTCATCTTCCATGATCTGCCACTATGTCTAGGTGTATCCCCAGGGTGGACATCAGCGGTGGGGGCAGCCAGCTGCTTCTCGCGCCTTGTGGCCTTTGATGCTCTTGGTGAGTGTCCTTTTAGGGGGCCTGGAGCTGGAGGGCCCTGGCCAGCTTACCGATGTCACAGGTGTCGCCGTGGCATCCTGTTTTGCTGCTGACCTTGAGATGCATGGGTGTTTGGAGGGGGAGATTGGGGTGAGGTGGAGACCGCCAGAGTCTCCCTGGTACCAGGCACCGGGCCTGCAGGGTCCTGAGGGGCTCTATGGGATAGAGGGCAGGGGAGAGGGTGTGGAGGTCCAGGGGAGTGCCAGGTGGGACTGATGCCAGGGGGCCTGGGTTAACTTACTCTTTTGGCCCAGTGGAGGTTGTTGGTCTTCCGACATTTTATGAAGATCCTCCTGGTCATGCTGCCAGAACTGACAGCCGCTGCCACAGGAACAGGGTGGCCAGTCTCACATCTATGGCATCCAGCAGCCTGGCCAGGTCAGCATCGCCGAAGCGTGGAGCAGGTCTGAGTGGTGCCACGCTCTTGTGCTGCTTGAGAATTCCAGCACTAGAATTCCAGGTTCAATTCCCGGCTTGGGTCACTGTCTGTGTGGAATCTGCACTTTCTCTCTGTCTGCGAGGGTTTCCTCCAGGTGCTCCGGTTTACTCCCACAAGTCCTGAAAGATGTGCTGTTAGACAATTTGGACATTCTGAACTCTCCCTCAATGTACCTGAACAGGCGCCGGAATGTGGCGACTAGGGGATTTTCACAGTAACTTCATTGCAGTGTTAATATAAGTAACAATAACGATTATTATAAAAATTATTATAAATCGGTTTTACGCCAGTGTGAATTTCCCACGGGATCTTCTGCTGGTGTCCACCATGGCGGATCGGGAAACCCACTGGTAGCCAATATGAAACTGATTTACATCCCGCTAATGGGATGCAGGTGAAGCCCTGATCGGAATCTCCTCCTCCCCCTCCTCCCTGTCTAGAACAGCATGGTGTGCAGAAGTCCACCACTCGACTAGTCTCAGATGGGAGATTTCTGCCCAATGGGACGAATGGCCTCCTGTACTGTACAGTTCTATAATTAAAACAAGAATTATAGGTATCTTTAAGATCTCTTTTGCAGGCACATTATTAACTCTAAAGCTTGTTTTGGTCTAAAATGAAACATGCTGCATTTCTGAACTGAATTTGGTTTGAGTGACATAAAAATATAAATGTGAACCACATTTTAAGATCACACATTGTTTTTAACCCGATTCATTATTTCAGCAATGATACTTACCATAGGTTTATGTCTATATTGAAATACCAGATAGAGAAATGTCATATCAATGTGTGAAGTATTTGCCCACTAATATCAGTAACAGTGGCTTTAGTTGCATGAGACTGGGTGGTATGGTGGGTTTTCTCAATGATGAAGAGGAGTTGTGTCTTTCGAACAACATTCAACGTGTCTATTTTTGAATGTGAATAAAAGAAAAATGAATGGCAAATTTGGTCCCATCTTTTATTGAAGACTAAAAGGTATTGTGCGGGATTCTCCGCGAACCGGCGGGGCGGGCGACTCCGGCGCCGAGGAGTGGCGTGAACCACTCCGGCGTCAGGCCATCCCGAAGTTGCGGAGTCCTACGCACCTTCAGGGGCTAGGCCGGCGCTGGAGTGTTTGGCGCCACGCCAACTGGCGCCGAAAGGCCGGCCGGCGCGAGTTAGCGCATGCGCGGGAGCGCCAGCGTGTGCTGGCGTCATCTCAGCGCATGTGCAGGGGGGTTCTTCTCCGCGCTGGCCATGGCGGAGGTTGACAGCGGCCGGTGCGGAAGGAAAGAGTGCTCCCACGGCACCGGCCCGCCCACAGATCGGTGGGCCCCGATCGCGGGCCAGGCCACCGTTGGGGCACCCCCCGGGGCCAGATCCCCCCGCGCCCCCCTGAGGACTCTGCAGGCCACCCGTGGAGCCAGATCCCGCCGGTAAGGACCTGTTGTGATTTACACCGGCGGGACCCGCCGAAAACGGGCGGCCACTCGGCCCATCGCGGGCCGGAGAATCGCCGAGGGGGCCGCTGCCAGCAGCCGCCGACCAGCACGCTGTGATTCCCGCCCCCGCCAAAACCCCGGTGCCGGAGAATTCGGCAGCCTGCGGGGACGGGATTCACGCCGCTCCCCGGCGATTCTCTGACCTGATGGGGGGGTCGGAGAATCCCGCCCATTAGTTCCTTTCTTTGTAACTATTCAAAACAAATCAAGCCATGAAACAGACCAAGAAAAAAAAGACAGAAGACAGGAACACAGGCTGGGTCAGGAACAGGAGCAAGCAAGTGGGGAATAGTGTGCCATCAGCCTGCGTGCTGGTTTCCCAGCTCCATTCCACCTCTCACCACCCCCCCTCCACCTCTCAACCCCCCCCCCCCCCCCCCCCCCCCCCCCCCCGGCCATTTCTGCCCAGGTGGGATGGGGAGGAAGTTGGGGCAGAGATACATGCCCGTAAGTGGCAGGTAGCCTATTACATTACTCATAAGACCTATTATTGCTTCTTGATAGAGGTTGGCCTGAGATTTTCCATTTGGCCTCCAGATCCCCACAGACTGCAGGGGATAGTTTAATTGCCAGGAGGTGGCCTTCCGGGGTCAGACCAGGAGGGCCAGCACTCCAAGCAAGGATAGAGGCTTACCTGCACAGCATAGGTGGCATTTTGAAGCGTTCCCACTACTACCCCCACCAAACCACCCCCCATTCCCCCAATGGTAGCCCAGCTGCAAATATCATTTTTTTAAATATGTAAAAGTTGATGAGAGAGATGCCTCCATTTTGAGGCGACCTCTTCCTCACTTATGAGATCATGCCACTGCTGCCTTCAAGTTGAAGGGCCTTTTATTGGCCCTCCAGCTTCAAGAGCCCACCCCCTGTCCTTAGTTGGATGGTGCGCCCAACCTGTGATGGCTAATTAGCTGCTCAAGGGAAAATTACTGGAGAGTGATTGTTTCCCACACAGTGTGGGCTTCCAGCCCCCATTTGAGCCTCACAGTGGGCTTCAGAATCCCACAGGAAAATCCTGACTACTGTCTTGGTGTTTGCATTTAAAAACTGGATTAAAAATTTTTTTTACAATTGATGTAAGTGAGTGAAATATTCATTATCGATAAGTAGAAAATATTCAAAGTTACAAGGGTAATTCTTTATTATATTAAACTATGAACAATGGAAATTGCTTTGTTTGTTTTGCTTTCCATAAAAAGTTAGGATTCTTATGTCAGATAACAGTAAGAAGTCTTGCAACACCAGGTTTAAGTCCAACAGGTTTGTTTCAAATCACTAGCTTTCGGAGCACTGCTGATTCTTCACCTGAGGAAGGAGCAGTGCTTCGAAAGCTAGTGATTTGAAACAAACCTGTTGGACTTAAACCTGGTGTTGTAAGACTTCTTACTGTGCCCACCCCGGTCCAACGTGGGCGTCTCCACATTATGTCAGGTAAGTAATAATCCAGATTTCGTAACCAGCAGTGAAGTGATGCCACTTACTGCTGATGTCAAAAAAAGCTGCTCACTAAACTTTTGCGGGCCCTACAATGCTGGTGTTCCCTATTTCAACATGATGTTGTATCTGGGACTATCTTCAAAGGGCCTGTAGCATCCAGCAACAGGGAAGTCATCAAGCAGATTCATCAGCCAATCAGATTGAAGAATTCTTACAGTAAACATGAAATAAATAATTCACTTTTTAATCATTTTACAGAAAGCGAAAGAAAGATTAGGCCATATACATGGAATTAAGATGAAAGCTGAAATATCAGAAACCAACATAGACATTTTATTATTTTAAAAAGCATAGACTTTTTTTAATGTTGTGAGAGAGTAGGTGGCATATTTGTAAAATTAATTTTCAAGTCGAGAGAGGTTGTTCATGAGTATTTGAGACTGAGTATAGCATTAAAACCTCAGTTACATTGTATTTGAACAGGCTTAGGAATTTCAGTATGTTTTCACAATGTGAATAATGCATGAAAAATTGAAGTACATTTTAGATCATTTATTGTGTTGATTGCATCTACAAAGTCTGAAACAGCACACCCTGTGGAGGAGAAGTGAATCACAACAACTTCCAGATATCTGCATTTAACTACGCACGTGTGGAAGCTAGGCTTTACACAGTAATGATGGCAAACACTCATAACAACCACAAAGTATGGGCCGCTGTTTTCAAGGTTACTTATTGAAATGCTTTCAATTAATCAGAAAACTGGCCATTTCTTGAGCATTGTTTCTGGTCTCCCAAAAAATGTGCAAGAAATGCAACAATTGCTAACTAAATTTTGCTACTTGGCAACAACAATAATTTGATTCAAGTAAGTATGTAAAGATGAAAGAAAGGATTGCTGTGCATTACATAGTGTTTTTCATGACTTGTGGATGTTCCAAAGCAATTACCGCCAAAGATTTACTTTTGAAATGTAGTCATAGTTATAAAATGTAGGAATTTATCATTCCAGAGATAAATATATCTAAGGAAAATATTTTTTTTTAGTAGAAACTAATTAAGAAACAATTAATTCAATATTTGCAAAGGTCCATTAGAAACTTTTTAACTAGTGCCAAAGCTAGAGACTTCCTCCTCCGTGCCTCTCTCCAACTGCTGATAATCCCCAAGAATCAACAAGTAAGCCAAGGCCACATTCCACCCCCTCCAGTTCGACCAAACCCTAGTTTCACACTCAATAATGCTGCAAAGCCACAGGATAACCCTCATCCCCATACTGCTAAATGTCAGCGCTTCCACCTCAATGTTGTCAATTCCCAGAAATATACTGTAGCATAATGGGTTAATAGTTGTGATAATGAGATAGTGATGTGTATCATGATATAACATAACATCAGTAGTCATGTGCTAGAAACAGCAGCACAGTGGTTAGCACTGCTGCCTCACAGCTCCAGGGACCTGGGTTCAATTCCGGCTCAGGTGACCGTCTGTGTGGAGTTTGCACTTTCTCCCCATGTCTGCGTGGGTTTCCTCTGGGTGCTCCGGTTTCCTTCCACAGTCCATAGATGTTAGATGGATTGGCTACTCTAAATTGACCCTTAGAATCCAAAGGTTAGGTGGGATTACTGGGCTACGGGGATAGGGTGGAGGCTTAAGTAGGGTGCTCTTTCAAGAGCTGGTGTAGACTCGATAAGCCGAATGGCCTCGTGCACTGTAAATTCTATGTTTCTACACCCAATAGAGAAGATGGGATAGTCTGCACATAAATGTTTACCTAGAAGCTTACTTTGTATGAATTCTAAGTAAAATAGTTTTGAAGAAACCTGTCTGAGTCAGACTTAGATTACCCATGTATATAGGGAAACTATCCCAGTGATAGATTAGGACACTAGATAAACCATAAAACATGGTAGCAACAAATGATACACCAATCTTTTTTTAAATATAAATTTAGAGTACCCAATTATATATATTTTTTCCAATTAAGGGGCAATTTCGTGTGGCCGATCCACCTAACCTGCACATCTTTGAATTGTGGGAGTGAAACCCACGCAGACATGGGGAGAATGTGCAAACTCCACACGGACAGTGACCCAGGGCCGGGATTCGAACCCGGGTCCTCAGCGCAGCAGTCCCAGTGCTATCCACTGTGCCACAGGCCCCTCCAAATTATAAACCAATCTAACAATGATTTTATGCCATTAACCGAACGCCCACAGGGAGAAATTGGAAGAATCTTTAAAAGGAAAAATCTGAAGACTTACCTTGGTGAGAGGAACCAGTCGAGCAGTTACAAGCCCATTCTGTGTCTGGTTCAAAACCCGCGAAGGTCCACAGAGAGGCCAGCTTTGAGAGTTGTGAAAGAAAACACTCACTGAGGCATCAAGCAATGTCAGGTGTGCGTGCCAAAGAGCAGAAGCATCAGATTAGTTCATTCATCTATGCAGTGGGGCCTGTCCTCAATAACATCATTCTGGAACAGGGGGGTGGAAGAGACCTCTGCAGACTGCGAAACTGTCTGAAAAGCATTTGATGCATATTGCAACCCAAAGCTGAACCTTGTAATCAAGTGAGCGTGATTCAATCAGAGATCCCAAAGGCTAGGGCAATCTGTCAAATTGTTTCTCATAGACCTGTATAGGCTAGCCAGTTGTTGCAGATGTGGTGCATAGAAAGATGAACTTACTCATGACCACATTGTTGTTGAAGTCTGCAATGAAAATCTGTCCGATTTTCTACAGATGAAAGATGATCCAGCACTCAATCAACTGGTTCGTATGTTAGGCAGGCCAAACTTAGGGAGTGAAATCGGGCTATAATCCATAGAGGTATCAAGGCTACAAGGGAGTTAGTTGGGTAGGCCCAAAAATAGCAGCCCACCAATATGGATACACTGGGCGCGATTCTCCACTCCCGCGCCGGTTGGGAGAATCGCCTGGGCCGCCAAAATTTCCCGTGACGCCGGTCCGACGCCCTCCCGCAATTCTCCCAAGCGGCGGGAACGGCCCCGTCGAGTTCCGCGGGCCGCAGGCCGGAAAATCGCCTGAGACACCCAAAATGGCGATTCTCCGGCACCCCTGCTATTCTCAGGCCTGGATGGGCCAAGCGGCCAGCCCAAATCGGCGGGTTCCCCCCGGCGCCATCCACACCTCGTCGCTGCCGTCGGGAACAGCGCGGGAACGCTGGGGGACAATCCCGCCCACTATGTTACGGACATCTAGTCAGCTCTTAACAGTGGCTAAGAAGTTGAAGCAGATCCATGGGCGGGATTCTCCACTCCCGCGTCGAAGTGCCCACGCCGTCGTGAACGCCGTTGAGGTTCACAACGGCGCGAAACGGCCCCTATCCCAACCGATTCAGGGCCCGATAATGGGCTAAGAGCCGGGCTGCGTCATTTACACGCGCCAGGCCAGGGGCAAAATTCTCCTACCCGCCCCGCCACATTTCTGCCCCGACCGGCCGGCGGGAGTCTCCGTAACACCGGCCGGTCAATGGGGTTTCCCATTGTGGGGCAGCCCCACGCCGTCGGGAAACCCACCGGCACCGGCAAAATGGACTCCCGCCGGCGGAGAATGACGCCCCTTGTCTCCGCGTAAAGGCGCCGCCGCATACATGACGCGGCCGGTGCCGCGTAACTGGCGTCACCCGCGCATGCGTGGTTGCTGTCCTCTCCCAGTCCGCCCCGCAAGAAGGTGGCAGACGGATCTTATGGGGCTGCGGAAGAAAGGAGATCCTGACCGCGGGAGTGGAGAATCGCGCCCAGTGTATCCATTTTGGTGGGCTGCTACTTTTGGGCCTACCCAACTAACTCCCTTGTAGCCTTGATACCTCTATGGATTATAGCCCGATTTCACTCCCTAAGTTTGGCCTGCCTAACATACGGAACCACTTGATTTGGCACCGATCGCGGGCCACCCACATTTGAGGTACCCCCCGGTGCAGGATCCCCCCCTCCTCCCCCCCCCACCCCGCAGGTCACCCCCCCCCCCAGCGTTCCCGCGCTGTTCCCGACGGCAGCGACCAGGTGTGGACGGCGCCGGGGGGGACCCGCCGTTTTGGGCTGACCGCTCGGCCCATCCGGGCCTGAGAATAGCAGGGGTGCCCGAGAATCACCATTTTGGGTGTCTCGGGCGATTCTCCGGCCTGCCGCCCGCGGAACTCGACGGGGCTGTTCCCACCGCTTGGGAGAATCGTGGGAGGAAATTTTGGCGGCCCAGGCGATTCTTCCAACCGGCGCAAGAGTGGAGAATCGCGCCCCTTGTCTCCCTTTAATCTCACTGCTGCTGCATAGAACCCATGGCCAGAACAATGGCATGTAGGTTCTAGCATAAATCTATCATCCACTGACTAATCTGCTGAACCTAGTTCTCCAGGACAATTGCTGGCCTCTCCTTGGAGTAAGGCAAGAATCCTAGAATTCCTACAGCCCATCAAGTCTGCAATGACCCTCTGAAAGAGCATCATACTGAGGCCTAGGCTCACGGCCCTGCCCTATCCCTGTAACCCCACCTAACCTGCGGATCCCTGGAAAATAAGGGGCAATTTAGCATGGCCAATCCACCTACCTTGCACATCTTTGGACTATGGGAGGAAACCGGAGCACCCAAAGGAAACCCACACAGACATGGGGAGAAAGTGCAAACTCCCACAGAAAATTCCCACGGCTGGAATTGAACCCGGGTCCGTGGTGCTGTGAGACAGCAGTGCTAACCACTGTGCCACCCCCAAGAGCTCACCAACCTGAGACATTGCAGAGGTCACAACCTGGATGGATTCCTCCATCATTCGCGCAGGTCTTCACAATGTCTCTGGCAGACACGCGGATGTTCCCCTGCCTATCGCTGCATCTTCAGTAGGTTCCATTTGGCCAACACCAGAGGCCCATCATCAGGCTGGGGCTCACTTCTCCAACTGTCAGGTCCCATAACCATCACAGCCTCTATAAGCTGCTCCGGCATGTCTATGATGGGTTCACCGGAATGTGACCCAGTTTCTAAACCCGATCGTATACCCATCAAGGTGACTGTATCTGTGTTGGTGGAGAATGCAGGGGAAAGGTGTGACAATGTGCCCTCGGAGGTTTCCCTGCCCTCATCCTCACAGGTGGACTGCAGGGTCATGACTGATGGAGCAGGCCATCCCTCCAGAATATGAGGACCTGCATGACAAAATGGACAGAATTAGGTTTACATTATTCATTGTCTCTCTTCTCAGCCCTCTCTGCGCATCTCATTTCTGCCGCGGGGTTGACAGCAAGCTCAGGGCCTCCTCCCTCTCTTCTCTCTGCACTCCTGCTTCACTGTTGTGATTGTCTGGCTGCTCTACTCTCTGACCAATTCCACTGCCACCTCCTCTGCCCGTGTGAGTGTCCCTTTTGTCAGGCACTCCACAGGACGTTATGTGCAATTTGTTCCTGCAAACAAGGAGTGAATAGTCACAGCTTGATGGACACCTAACTCCCTTATCAGCATGCAACCCTCTCATAGGTAATCAGGGCTCCCAGGTAACCAATCCACACTTCTACTTTCAGACTCTAATACTATGGTGAAAGAATGAGCTTGCAAATTTTGGCCATCTGCATTTAGGCCTCATGATGCATCTGCTACTGTGCTTTACATTACATTCCACTTGCTCTAACACAATACTGAAAGACATTGCTTGTCCTCATGAGAGCCACATTGATCTAACGCCACTGTTATGCTTACGCTGGTGGTGCAGAATAGGTGGTTGATCCTTTTCATTCATTGGACCCGAATGGCTCCTTGACTAAGAACCTTTACTGCATCCCCTGCCAGACCTTCTTGGTCAGCCAAGAGGATCTCCTGATGCTGACAGTGGAGAACATCACCTCCTGGGCCATCTGGAGGAAAACCTCCAGGGAGGCATTGCTGAACCATGGGTCCACACATTGTCTGGTCTGAGACATTTATCAGTTGAGTGTGGAGATCAAAGTGATGGTCCTAGAACTGGCAGCAGAGAGGAAGAAATTACCAAAATTTGGTGCATGTGAAATGAGACATATATGTGGTATTGCAATGGGAAAATTTGGCTTATAACATCCTTTGCAAATGTAACTTCTGTCAGAAAAAGACAATTGAAATACATTTGGACAGTCTGAATCAAGTTATTGGTGTGCATGATTCTACTGTAAAATCTATCCATATATCAAAATGAATTGATAATCGACAGTAGAATGGCTAGTGTGCAAAATAGAAGAAATGAAATGTTAGTACATTAAAGGGGTTGGTCTTTTGAAGTTGTAATCAAGCATAATTTAGCATGGAGAGAGTTTATTCTGCTTTGAACTTGTGACATCGCTCACCACTGAATGTTGCTCTTGTCACCGGGCACGAAAATAAATAAACTTGTTACTCTCCAGCACTTTCTCAGGATATTGAATACAACATTCATTATTCAAGATGGTGGTTTAAAACACTCAAAGAAGGAGGGGTATACAATTATAGGATATTGCAGAACGGAAACAGACTATCTGAATCTCTGCCCCAGTTTTTTTCTTCACATGAGCTCTCATCCAGTACCATTTCCCTGCTCACATTCCAAACACACAAATATATCCTTTCTTTGAGAAACAATGTGACATGTTTTTAAAATTATTTATAGAATCTGTTTCAATGTTATTTTAGATTTCAAAAATAATTTGTTCTTTTGAGATGCAAGTGATCATGCCCCCTTTAATGCTCATTTTGTAGTTATATTGTTTGATAATGTTCTCTTTGGAGGAAGTTTGATATTGTCGTTAATCAAACAATCTGGAATTTTCACTAATATGCAAATAATAAAGTGATATCAGAAACAATTGTCTATGTATAGTGCATAAAAAATGTTGACACCTTTGCATGAGGTGTTATGCTGTTTTTTGTGTAGCAGAGACTTTACTTGAATTATGTCGTGTTATTGAGGTCCAGATACTAAAGTTTTCTGTGCAAGTTTTCTGTGTAAATTCTTCACATAATTTTGAATAACTACAGAATATTTTTTATTTTAATCTGTATGCAGCCATTTTGGCTATATGTGCATCTTGCTCAAGTTTGAATCCATCTTTTCAGAGTTAGTTTATTATAATGAAGGGATTTAGTGAACCTTATTTGATCACAGTCGAAGCAAACCTTGTTGTTAGTGCATGTATCAGATGAAAACAGGTTTGGACTTGGGTGTGAAGGTCACTGTGGTGAAATAGCCTGCCAACACACACTATTAAGGCTCTTACATGAATTAAAGGCAGTATTTACAATGACGGTGAATGCTACCTGTGGAACTGTATCCCAGCAGGACATTTGTACTGTCAGGAGAGGAGGAGAAGGAAGCAAATTAACAAAAGATAAAAATGACTTTGTTCAAAAGGTATTCAAATCTATTTGAATAAAAAGGGATTGAACTTAATGCATTTCTTTGATTTTCTGCAGAAGAACTGTAAGACAGAACTGAAAATCTATGACACATGCTGGGACCTGAGCTGTGACACGCAATCGCTGAGAAGTGAAATGGGGTCTCTTGTGAATGACGTTTTTCCAACTGTGTCTGTAGAGGTATTTCAAGATTTACTGATTATTTTTTTACAATAATTACGTCAGTAATAGACCTCAAAAGTAATTCTGATCAGGACGGTTTGGGGAAAAAATAGTGGGGTATTTGCTGACTGTGTTGCAGGGACTCCGAAATTCCTTAGGTCACAATCTTGATAGTTTATACTGGAATTGTGCTTGATGGTGTTCTCCAGTACTGGAACCCCTCCCTATGAACTTGTGCCCATAATCGTCTCAAATGTCTGGTTTCTACATGCCTATCAGGAGTGGGATGTTAGTACAGCAAGGTCTTCCCCACCCCAACCGTGTCAATCGACCTTTGTTCCTCCCGTACATGGTGCCGAATGTGCAGTTAGATATTTGGAGAAAAAATTGAAATTCTTCTGGCTGAAGCATTTATGTGGCACCTAGATCATTCTCATTCAATGCTTGAGCTGTCACACAAACATTAGATCCTATTGGAACCTGAGAATGAGGAGCCCCTGGATTAGAAAGTCACGATTCCTTGCTCTGTCCCTTTCACAAATTTGCCCTGTAAGGGGTAAATTGAGATTTTACCGAATGCAAGTCAGCCAGGGACCTTTTGGAAATTGCAGAGACCTGACATATCCAAATGGTAATGTTTGTAATGTGAATACAAATAACTGAGCACCACATTGTTTGATTTGTACCAAGTAGTTTTTGTTTTTTATATTTCTCAATTTATAACACTTGTCGTTAATTATATTGTTCAACTTTATTTTTCCCAATATTTATTCCTGTGTTAATGGCAGACTCTTTGCATTGATTGTACACAAGCTTAATTGCAATTGCTTCACCTTATAATTTAAACGCGAGAACATTTTATTTGTAAATTATTGTTTACCTTCAATATTGGCTGCTAAACCTATTCAGGCGGAAAGGTGATTCAGACACCAGCCACGGCTGATCAGTTTTTAAAAGTGTGGAGATCATCTTTTATGAATAATTTCCATTTGCAGTGATGAAGTAAGAAGTTGCAATACAGATTGTGCATTTAGTTGATAGATTCCAAAGCTCAATAATTTTCAAATCTTTTGTCAACAATGGTTGACCATATTTTGTTATCCATGGGTTCAGTTAACTTAGTTACTGGTTGCTTAGTGAATTTCTTCCAGGCAAACCACTTTTTTTTGTATCTCAACAAAAAATAAATAACACGCAACTGGCACTTTGTACAAAATTTTCATATCATGAACTGGAAGGACAATTTTGCTTTGGAATTGAACTGGAATAAGCCAGTCATCTAAATCACTGCCCATCACCTAGAAATATATTTGAATTAATTTCATGGATGGTTGCTGAGTGCCAGCATTGTCAGTCCTTAGGTGAAGGAGTAGAAAAAACATGTAAGCTACTTTCTCACCTTGCAGTGTGGTTCTTCTGAGCTTTGCCCTTTGTGTGCTTGACGTGCAACCTCTTCTCATTTGGTCGCGATCTTAGACTTCTTCTCGTCACTAAACTTCCATCTTGTTTCCACTGCATTTTATCTCTTAGTTCCCTCTCTTTGCTTGACTCCCCACTTATCCAATTTTTCATGTTAGATTGCTATATCTTGATTTTAAACATTCATCCTTATCAATGCTTAGCAGTCCCATGCCTCAAAAAAAGCAATAAAGGGGCCAGTGAAAAGATAGAAAAATGGTTGCTTGAATACTCTGAAGAAATTCAAATAAGGAGTTTCTAATTTACACTCCATGTAATCTGGAATTAAATTCCCACAAGTTGATCTCTTATAGCATTGCTGAATGTATAAAAATAAAATGTGCCTCTTTCTCTTCTGCATGTTGTGTTCTGTTCTCATCAGGGGAGGGGGGCAAGCCCCACCCAACATCACAAAAGCTTGTCCTGTCATCATGACATTGCTGTTTATAGGAGCTTGACTGTTGAATTTCCTACATTATAACAACAATTACACTTTTACAGGTGCTTCATTGGTTTTAGGACACTTTAGGATGTCCAGTGATCATGAAAAACATTGTATGAATGCAAGTCTTTTTTCCTAAATAGAAATCATTGTCAAAACCCTTTTGAAAAATTAAAATCAGCTAGGTGATTGACAGAAATTGTATCCATTTGATTGGGCACTTTACGGTGAGATCTTTGGTAGTCTATCTTTTAGTGAATTAATACAGGGAAATTATTTACTCTGAGCCTATGAGGAAACATAACGTTTTTCTTTTTCTCCCCACAGAGAGATTTATTGTGCTCCCTTACATATTTAATGGGCGTCATTCTCCGACCCCCCAGAGGGTCGGAGAATGGCCGTTGGCCGCCGTGAATCCCGCCCCCACCCCGCCGAAGGGAGAAAAGTCGGCGGGGCGTTAATGGCGCCGCTGCCGCGGAGAATGTCACGGGTCTGCGCAAGGCAGCCGATTTTCGGCCTGCCGATATTCTCCCTTCCGGATGGGCCGAAGTCCCGGCGACGTGATGACCGTTCACGTCGACGTGAATCAAACCTCCTTTTCATCGGCGTGACCCTGTGCTCCAGGCTCACGCCGACCAGCGTGGAGGTGAGTAACGGCCTGGGGGGTTGGCTCTGGGCAGGAAATGGCGTGGCCGCAGACTGATTGCGTGAGGAGAGGTGTGTCTCGGCTTGTGTGTGTGTGTGTGCGGCAGGGGGCGGGGGGGGGGGGGGTTAGAGTAGGCTGGGCTCCGGGGGAGTGCCGGGAGGGGGTCCGTGCTGGGGTGGAGGTTGGGGGGGGGGTCCGTGCTGGGGTGGAGGTTGGGGAGGGGGTCCGTGCCGGGGTGGAGGTTGGGGAGGGGGTCCGTGCTGGGGTGGAGGTTGGGGGGGGGGGTCCATGCCGGGGTGGAGGTTGGGGGTGGGGGTCCGTGCCAGGGTGGAGGTTGGGGGTTGGGGGGGGTCCGTGCTGGGGTGGAGGTTGGGGGTTGGGGGGGTCCGTGCTGGGGTGGAGCTTGGGGGTTGGGGGGGGTCCGTGCTGGGGAGGAGGTTGGGGGTTGGGGGGGTCCGTGCTGGGGTGGAGGTTGGGGGTTGGGGGGGGTCCGTGCTGGGGTGGAGGTTGGGGGTTGGGGGGGTTCCGTGCTGGGGTGGAGGTTGGGGAGGGGGTCCGTGCTGGGGTGGAGGTTGGGGAGGGGGTCCGTGCCGGAGTGGAGGTTGGGGGGGGTCCGTGCTGGGGTGGAGGTTGGGGGTTGGGGGGGGGGTCCGTGCTGGGGTGGAGGTTGGGGGTTGGGGGGGTCCGTGCTGGGGTGGAGGTTGGGGGTTGGGGGGGGTCCGTGCTGGGGTGGAGGTTGGGGGTTGGGGGGGGTCCGTGCTGGGGTGGAGGTTGGGGGTTGGGGGGGTCCGTGCTGGGGTGGAGGTTGGGGAGGGGGTCCGTGCTGGGGTGGAGGTTGGGGAGGGGGTCCGTGCCGGGGTGGAGGTTGGGGGGGGTCCGTGCTGGGGTGGAGGTTGGGGGTTGGGTGGGGTCGGTGCTGGGGTGGAGGTTGGGGGTTGGGGGGGGTCCGTGCTGGGGTGGAGGTTGGGGGTTGGGGGGGTCCGTGCTGGGGTGGAGGTTGGGGGTTGGGGGGGGTCCGTGCTGGGGTGGAGGTTGAGGAGGGGGTCCGTGCTGGGGTGGAGGTTGGGGAGGGGGTCCGTGCCGGGGTGGAGGTTGGGGGGGGGGGGTCCGTGCTGGGGTGGAGGTTGAGGGTTGGGGGGGTCCGTGCTGGGGTGGAGGTTGGGGGTTGGGGGGTCCGTGCTGGGGTGGAGGTTGGGGGTTGGAGGGGGTCCGTGCTGGGGTGGAGGTTGGGGGTTGGGGGGGGTCCGTGCTGGGGTGGAGGTTGGAGGTTGGGGGGGTCCGTGCCGGGGTGGAGGTTGGGGGGGGGGGTCCGTGCCGGGGTGGAGGTTGGGGGCGGGGGTCCGTGCCGGGGTGGAGGTTGGGGGTTGGGGGTGGTCCGTGCTGGGGTGGAGGTTGCGGGTTGGGGGGGGGTCCGTGCTGGGGTGGAGGTTGGGGAGGGGTTCCGTGCCGGGGTGGTGGTTGGGGGGGGGCGTCCGTGCTGGGGTGGAGGTTGGGGGTGGGGGGGGGGTCCGTGCCGAGGAGGGGGATGGGAGGGCAAGTGAGTTGGTCCACCTGGCCAGGTGCCAGCCTCCAACAGTTGGACCCATGCGGTCCATGCCACCTGGCTGGGGGGAGGAGGGGATATGGGCAATGATGACATGTCGTCGTTCCCCCCCCCCACCAGGCCGTCATGTTTTCAGATCATCCAGCGATGTTGGCCGCCATGGTGGCAGCCGCTCATGTCTATGTTGCCCTGGATGAGGAGGAGGAGGAGGAGGAGGAGCGTGCCAGAGAGGCGGCGCAGGCTGCCGCAGAGGGGCAGGTGGCAGCCGCCCAGGCTGGAGGGACACCTGACCGACAGGACGAGGAGGGGGAGGAGGACGTCGCGGCCCCACGGCAACGGAGGCACCCGAGGGCGCCCCGTGTGTACCGGCCCCGGCAGTCATACTAGGACCTCACGGGCCGGGAATGCAGGAGGAGACTCCAGATGAGCCGGGAAACCGTGGCACACATCTGCCACCTGCTGGCACACCTGTCACCGCGTGGCACTGGCGGGGGACACCCTCTCCCCGTGTCCGTCAAGGTTACGGTGGCCCTGAACTTTTATGCAACGGGGTCATTCCAGGCACCGAGTGGGGACCTGTCCAGCATATCGCAGACATCGGTGCACCGGTGCATCCGGGCAGTGACAGATGCCCTTTATGCCATGGCGCACCGCTACATCCGCTTCCCCGTGGACCGGGCCAGCCAAGATGCCCGGGCCGTGGGCTTCTCTGCCGTGGCCGGGTTCCCCATGGTCCAGGGCGCGATCGATGGGATGCACGTCGCCGTGCGGCCACCTGCAGATAACAGGGCCGTGTTCACTAATAGGAAGGGGACCTATTCGATGAACGTACAGGTGGCCTGCGACCACCGCATGATGATCCTGCACGTCTGCGCCCGTCACCCAGGCAGTGTACACGACTCATTCGTGTTGTCGCGGTCATCGATCCCCGGCATGTACGAGGGACGCCATCCCTGGCTGAGGGGCTGGTTGCTGGGCGACAGGGGCTACCCATTGCGATCGTGGCTGATGGTGCCTATACGGAGGCCACGCAATGAGGCGGAGAACCGCTACAATGATGCCCATGTAGCGACAAGGGGAGTGATCGAGAGGTGCTTTGGCGTGCTGAAGATGCGTTTCAGGTGCCTGGACCTCTCTGGGGGCGCCCTCCAGTATCGGTCAGATAGGGTCGGCCGCATCATTGTGGTGTGCTGCGTCCTGCACAACATAGCCCAGCAGAGGGGCGATGTGCCGCATGCAGAGGAGGGCGGAGTGGAGGAGCAGCAGGAAGAGGCACAGTCCTCCCCAGATGAGGGGGATGGGGGCAATGGTCAGGGCAGATGGGGTAGACACAGGCGGGTGGCGGAGTTTGTAAGGAGCATCCAGGAGGGCTTCTTAAAACAATATGTAAACAGTCCAACTAGGGAAGGGGCGGTACTGGACCTGGTATTGGGGAATGAGCCCGGCCAGGTGGTAGATGTTTCAGTAGGGGAGCATTTCGGTAACAGTGACCACAATTCAGTAAGTTTTAAAGTACTGGTGGACAAGGATAAGAGTGGTCCGAGGATGAATGTGCTAAATTGGGGGAAGGCTAATTATGACAATATTAGGCGGGAACTGAAGAACATAGATTGGGGGCGGATGTTTGAGGGCAAATCAACATCTGACATGTGGGAGGCTTTCAAGTGTCAGTTGAAGGGAATACAGGACAGGCATGTTCCTGTGAGGAAGAAAGATAAATACGGCAATTTTCGGGAACCTTGGATGACGAGTGATATTGTAGGCCTCGTCAAAAAGAAAAAGGAGGCATTTGTCAGGGCTAAAAGGCTGGGAACAGACGAAGCCTGTGTGGCATATAAGGAAAGTAGGAAGGAACTTAAGCAAGGAGTCAGGAGGGCTAGAAGGGGTCATGAAAAGTCATTGGCAAATAGGATTAAGGAAAATCCCAAGGCTTTTTACACGTACATAAAAAGCAAGAGGGTAGCCAGGGAAAGGGTTGGCCCACTGAAGGATAGGCAAGGGAATCTATGTGTGGAGCCAGAGGAAATGGGCGAGGTACTAAATGAATACTTTGCATCAGTATTCACCAAAGAGAAGGAATTGGTAGATGTTGAGTCTGGAGAAGGGGGTGTAGATAGCCTGGGTCACATTGTGATCCAAAAAGACGAGGTGTTGGGTGTCTTAAAAAATATTAAGGTAGATAAGTCCCCAGGGCCTGATGGGATCTACCCCAGAATACTGAAGGAGGCTGGAGAGGAAATTGCTGAGGCCTTGACAGAAATCTTTGGATCCTCGCTGTCTTCAGGGGATGTCCCGGAGGACTGGAGAATAGCCAATGTTGTTCCTCTGTTTAAGAAGGGTAGCAAGGATAATCCCGGGAACTACAGGCCGGTGAGCCTTACTTCAGTGGTAGGGAAATTACTGGAGAGAATTCTTCGAGACAGGATCTACTCCCATTTGGAAGCAAATGGACGTATTAGTGAGAGGCAGCACGGTTTTGTGAAGGGGAGGTCGTGTCTCACTAACTTGATAGAGTTTTTCGAGGAGGTCACTAAGATGATTGATGCAGGTAGGGCAGTGGATGTTGTCTACATGGACTTCAGTAAGGCCTTTGACAAGGTCCCTCATGGTAGACTAGTACAAAAGGTGAAGTCACACGGGATCAGGGGTGAACTGGCAAGGTGGATACAGAACTGGCTAGGCCATAGAAGGCAGAGGGTAGCAATGGAGGGATGCTTTTCTAATTGGAGGGCTGTGACCAGTGGTGTTCCACAGGGATCAGTGCTGGGACCTTTGCTGTTTGTAGTATATATAAATGATTTGGAGGAAAATGTAACTGGTCTGATTAGTAAGTTTGCAGACGACACAAAGGTTGGTGGAATTGCGGATAGCGATGAGGACTGTCTGAGGATACAGCAGGATTTAGATTGTCTGGAGACTTGGGCGGAGAGATGGCAGATGGAGTTTAATCCGGACAAATGTGAGGTAATGCATTTTGGAAGGGCTAATGCAGGTAGGGAATATACAGTGAATGGTAGAACCCTCAAGAGTATTGAAAGTCAAAGAGATCTAGGAGTACAGGTCCACAGGTCATTGAAAGGGGCAACACAGGTGGAGAAGGTAGTCAAGAAGGCATACGGCATGCTTGCCTTCATTGGACGGGGCATTGAGTATAAGAATTGGCAAGTCATGTTGCAGCTGTATAGAACCTTAGTTAGGCCACACTTGGAGTATAGTGTTCAATTCTGGTCGCCACACTACCAGAAGGATGTGGAGGCTTTAGAGAGGGTGCAGAAGAGATTTACCAGAATGTTGCCTGGTATGGAGGGCATAAGCTATGAGGAGCGATTGAATAAACTCGGTTTGTTCTCTCTGGAACGAAGGAGGTTGAGGGGCGACCTGATAGAGGTCTACAAAATTATGAGGGGCATAGACAGAGTGGATAGTCAGAGGCTTTTCCCCAGGGTAGAGGGGTCAATTACTAGGGGGCATAGGTTTAAGGTGAGAGGGGCAAGGTTTAGAGTAGATGTACGAGGCAAGTTTTTTACGCAGAGGGTAGTGGGTGCCTGGAACTCGCTACCGGAGGAGGTAGTGGAAGCAGGGACGATAGGGACATTTAAGGGGCATCTTGACAAATATATGAATAGGATGGGAATAGAAGGATACGGACCCAGGAAGTGTAGAAGATTGTAGTTTAGTCGGGCAGTATGGTCGGCGCGGGCTTGGAGGGCCGAAGGGCCTGTTCCTGTGCTGTACATTTCTTTGTTCTTTGTTCTTTGTTCTTTGTTACCGGCTGGCCCAGCGTGCACGGGACAGACTGATAGACGCCCGCTTCACTGACTAGATGGGAATGGGAATCGGGTAGTATGGCCACAGACCGCACACCATGGCAACAGCCGACCACCCACACCCCCCACCCATCCACCCACCCAGCACCCTCACCCCCCTCCCCAACCCCACCCACCCCACCCGCATGCACACCACCACCCCCCCCCCATTGCCGATCCACCGGCGGCACAACGGGCCGGGCTCACACAGTTGCGGGTGGACGCGTGTCTATCGCAGGCCATGGAGGATGATGACAACCCGCCCTGCGATGAGCTCCTGGCTCTACATCGTTGGACTATGTCTGACCCATGGCCACAGTACCACCATCCACCCGGACCATCCCTGCATGCGGCTGTGACACTGCAGCGCACGGTCCCGTCCTCTGCCCGGGGGATGTTGATGGCGGCCCAGGGGGAAGGGGGCAGACTCACCTGGGGCTGAGGTAAGACCACCCCTCACACACACACTTGCGCTCAACGTACATGACACGCCCGCACACTTTGGACAGAGCACAAAGGCAGCTTCGGTAGGTGTAACATTGACTTTAATAACCAAAGGAGTTCATGCACGTGTCCTAGCCCCTAAAACTCATCTGTGCCCTTCACCCGTGCCAACTTACTCAGTGTCTAATTGTTTGGCCTTACGGGCCCTTTGACTACGTCTACGTGGTTCCCCAGACGGTACAGCAGAACTGGAGGTGGACTCCTGTGATTCCTGCCCTCTGACACTGGATCCCTTTGGCGGCCGTTTCCTGGGGCGTCCTGGCCTAGATGTGCCAGGCTGCGGCCCGGGCGACTGGGATGGCGAGCTGCCAGCCTGTCCTGCCCGTTGCCCACCCGATGCACCTGGGACGGAAGGGGGGGAGTCCGAGGTGTCGCGGTGTACTGGGACTTCCCCTACAGAGGGAGCCGGGACGGACCACACCACCTCCTCCTCCCTCGGGGTGCCCGATGGCCCCCAGGCCTCTACATGGGTGGGGGATGCGAACGGACTGGCCATCCGATGCCCCCCCGACATCTGGCGCTGCCAGTCCTGGAGGCCCGTGCTGGTATCGACAGGGGTCTGCAGGTTTGCAGCCATGGAGCCCAGGGGGTTGTCGAACCCTGTCTGTGACAGTGCGACGCCGGCTCGCACATGGCCACTGGCGCCGATGCCCTCAGCGATGGCCTGCAGAGATTGGGCTTTGGCCTGCTGAGACTGGGCCATGGCCTGCAGAGACTGAGCTATGGCGTTGAGCGCCTCTGCCATCTGGCGCTGGCACTGGCTCATGGCCTCCTGTGAGAGGGCAGCCATTTCCTGGGCCACAGACGCCGCCAGCACGGAAGGCCCCAGGCCTCGCAAACCGTTCCCCATGTCTGACACCGTCGCAACCATTGCCTCCACCATGGACGCCACCCATGCGGTGTCAGCCTGGGTGGCACGCATGACCGGGACCACTCCCAGCTCCTGGACGCGGGTGGACTCCTCCACCTGCGACCGCAGCCGCCGCAAGCCGCCCGTCACCCTCTTCGCTCGTCTCCGTGTTGGTGGTTGCATCGGATCTATGTGTGGGTGTGGTAACTGCAGGAACCCGGGATCCATCTGGGCGGCAGATGTTCGCTTGGCCTGGGCTGCCCTCCGACCGCCCGGTCCCTCTGCTGCTCCTACCTCCACCTGCTGTACCGGGACGGCTGTGTTGTGCGCACCAGTGAGTGTACCAGACGCCTCATCACTAAAGTGCCCAACCGTGGTGAGTGTTTCTGCGATGGTGGAGTGTGTTGGTGACAGCAGTGGCGTTGTGTCGTGCTCTTCGTCCCACTCTGAGTCCATGGCACTTTGGGGTGGGGGTTCGTCTCCACCCATCCACTCTGAGTCACTGTCCGGTATTTCGTCTTCCTGGGTAGTGCTGTCCCGGGTAGTGGTGTCCTGGGTAGTGGTGTCCTGGGTAGTGGTGTCCTGGCTCGGATGTGACGGGGGCCTGTGGCTGCCCCCCTCATCGCTGGGTGGTCGCTCCCGCACGTGACGGGGGTGTCGTCTCCCTGTTGCTCCAGGTCTCTCCGTCTCCCGTGGTGTGCGAGGGGCATCCTGCGGGCGTCGCATGCTGGAGGATCCGGGTCTCTCCGTCTCCCGTGGTGTGCGAGGGGCATCCTGCGGGCGTCGCATGCTGGAGGGTCCGGGTCTCTCCGTCTCCCGTGGTCTCCGAGGGGCATCCTGCGGGCGTCGCATGCTTGAGGGTCCGGGTCTCTCCGTCTCCCGTGGTCTCCGAAGGGCATCCTGCGGGCGTCGCACGCTGGAGGGTGCGGGTCTCTCCGTCTCCCGTGGTCTCCGAGGGGCATCCTGCGGGCGTCGCATGTTGGAGGGTGCGGGTCTCTCCGTCTCCTGTGGTCTCCGAGGGGCATCCTGCGGGCAGTGTGCATCTGCGGGGATGGGTGCCTGGACGTTTGGTCCTGCGATACACAATGAAGCATGCATGGTTAGACATCAGGCAGTGATCAGGTGATATGGGGGAGGGGGATATAGGGGAGGGGGGATATGGGGACGGGCTGTCGGTGGCTCACTTGCTGGTGGGCCCCCGACCTCTGCATCAGCAACCTCCCGGTCCTCAGGTCCGCCAGCCAGTTCCAGGGCCCTTACCTCGTGTACGGTCAGCGGCCTCTCATCAGCGGGCCCTCCTCCAGTCCTCACATGCTCCCTATTGTTGTGTGCGCGCTTCTCCTGTGGGGGGGGGGGGCGGGTGGTGGCAGGGGCAAAAGGCAACAGTGTTAGGCAGGTATATGAATGCACGCCATCGGTTGCGCGTGCATTTCAGAGGTTAAGGTTCGGGCTGGATTCACTTGGGGATATGGGGGATATGGGGGAGGGGGGATATGGGGGAGGGGGGATATGGGGAGGGGGATATGGGGGAGGGGGGGATATGGGGGAGGGGTGGATATGGGGGATATGGGGGAGGGGGGATATGGGGAAGGGGGGATATGGGGGAGGGGGGATATGGGGAGGGGGGATATGGGGGAGGGGGGATATGGGGGAGATGGGGGAGGGGGGGAGGGGGGGAGATGGGGGATATGGGGGAGGGGAGGATATGGGGAGGGGGGGATATGGGGGAGGAGGGGATATGGGGGAGGGGGGGGATATGGGGGATATGGGGTAGGCTCACCCTGCCTGCTCTGACGAGGTCGTTCACCTTCTTGTGGCACTGGGTGCCTGTCCGTGGTGTCAGGGCCACAGCGGTGACGGCCTCTGCCACTTCCCTCCACAGACGCCGGCTGTGGCGTGGGGCAACTCTGCGGCCGTGCCCGGGATACAGGGCGTCCCTCCTCTGCTCCACCACATCCAGGAGCGCCTCCACATCGCGTGACTCGAACCTCGGGGCTGAGCGACGGCCAGCCATCCAGTCGGGTGTTGCGGTCGGGTGTTCCGGTCGGGTGGGGGGGAGCAGCGCGGCCTTATGAAGTATCACTTTTGCATGAAAACATTGAGTACCACAGAGATGTTTTCTGCCTCAAACCATGGGTGCAGTGGCCATTTGCAGGTGCATCATCGTGGATCAAAGGGGAAAAAAGAGTTCAGTCCAAGAACACAAAGACGATAGTACAATTATGTCCAATTACAGGTTCTGTCCCAGACTGCCAGGACGGCAGTGCATGGCAAGGTTGGCTCACTTGGAGTATAGAGACTGAGATTTGTTTCCTGTTGCACAAGGTAAAAGGTAAAGTCACTGTAATCCCCAGATGACCATAGGCTACTTTCCCCTTTGAGGGGGGGAGCTGACTGGTGGTGATTTAACCTGAGGATCACCACACCTCAGGCGAGGGACAAGGTTGAAAAGACGGGGGCCTGTTTCACAAACACCAGCAGGGACAGCCAATCATCTCTGCATTGTCAATAACCATGAAGGTCACCAACTGCCTTGAATGTTGATACCACAGCGTTAACAAACTTCTCAAAAATTTACGATAAATGATTTGTTAACTGTTTTAAAAAGCATCAAAAGAGGATGTTACCAATCCATTGTGATTGATTGCTACTTCTTTGTTACTTCCAACTAAATTGCATTGTCACAAATTGCCTGTGTCAAAACCATTTATCCCTGTGACTTTGTTACTATTTTGTGAAAATAGGCAGAAAATATTTACTTCCCTTGGTACTTCAACTTTTGTGCGTTTTTTTTTCACAACCCTATTTTTCAACTTCATATTTTCCATCAGGGCTATTTCTAATAATTTGCACTTGGCACCTCATCCTGCATTCCAATTGTAGAATTGAATTGGCCACCAGAAACATGGAAAATTTGTGTAACTTCTAAACTCCTCTCTTTCAGCTCTAGCTGTTCAGCTTCTGATGTTGCATCCCATAATTCTTCATATTCTTTTCATCAGTATTGTAGTAAGTGGCTGTAAGTTGAGAAGTGCTCTGCCAGGGAATTTAGTATTCCCTAGTTAGCTCTTTTGTTTAGTTGGTAGGTCATTCATAATAAGGTTTTTGGTAATCTTTGTTCAGAAAAGGATTTACACTCTATTTAAACTCTTCTGAAGCCTGAATTTCCCTCAAGAATTGTTTAGCTATCCATACATCTAATTTTTCTACTATGTTTCCACAAAGTACTAATAATATAGTATTAATAACATAGCTAATGGTAGCTTCTTAGAATTAAGTGGTATCCTACCAGGAGGCTTCCAAAATCATAACTTTCATTCGAAGAAAGAAAAGATTTGGAAGTTACTCCTTTTATGTCAAGTGGAACTTGCTTTTAGTTGATCAAAAGATATTTTTCTTCCCTGGGTATTTAGTTCTATGCATTGTAATGGATTCAGTTCTGTTTGAGAAACAGAAGGCAGGGGCTATTGAAATTCTAAACGTAAGACAGTAACTAGTTGCAGGACAATTTGTAATCTAGCAGTGACTCTGATTTAAATACCTCTAGGTATTTTTCATTTGATACTTCAATTTGGCTAACAGGGTCTGAGCCATTCTTTGAGATTTCCAAGTTAATGTTTCATATACTTTCTTTAGGTCTTGAATTTAAGCTTTGTTTTTGTAGGCTTTTAGGTGGGATACTTACCTTAATCCTCTTATATTTGTGTGCCTGGAAGTCAGACTGTTTGTATGGCTTAGGATTTAATGATTCTGACATTGCTGGAATTTTGAGGTCATGCTAACTTTTTTGTTGAACCTACACAATTGAGTACTTTGACGTTTTGTATTGGCAGCAGTCAATTTAAATCTAGAATAACATCAAATAAACAATACACACAAATTTCACTTATTTAGTCTTCCCCCAACAGCATATTTTTGGTAAACTAAAATAGTTCAGATTAAAATACTGTGAAGAATATTCCTAGCACACAGCTGCAGGAATAGTTTTTTCAGAAAAGTTTTGTGTTTATTAATTACCTCTTCGATTATAAAAGCACATAGTAGCATATTTAATTGAGATCCCCAAATTCCACAAATTTCTTTTTTTAGTGTAAAGTTGGAGCAAGGACTCTTCCTGGGCAGCAAAATTTGGGCAGAAGCCATTTTTACTGACTTCGACCTAAAAACGGTCCCTCAGGTTCTCAATCACGATGATCTACCAGCAAGTCCCTCGCCACCTAGTTGCAGTATTGGATATGAGGACCAATGGTGTTGCAGTCTGGAATTTCCTTGAATCATGTTTACAATGCATTAGAGGCAAGTTAGAATGTGTGATACAAAGTGCAGCTGTTGTTGGGATCAGTCGCAACTCATGAAGGTTTTAAGACGGAAGATAATCTGAAAGCATGAGTAACAATGAATTACATTTTGGAGCAATTTTATTTACTACCTGTACGTAGTCTACATATTGTATAGTTTGCTTCTGAGTATCTGTGGGATTGTAAGATCAGCATAAAACATTGTTCACCGCAATCCCTCCCATCTGCTCCATCCCTTACGCTTACACACACGTGAACGCACCTATACACAGAATGAGGGCTTTCCAAGAGCAGGTATGGCCTTCCCTATAGACATACCTTTGTGTGCCACAATAATGGAGGAGGCACAGGAAAGCATGGAAGAATGGTAATTGAAACAATATTTAAGGAGATGCATGCTGCCAGGTATTCCCACCCTTTTTGGAGAGAATATTTTGGAATCACAAGTCGTATGAAAACAGTAGTAAGGATATGTGCATTACAAAATCACAGATTTGTTCCAGCAGAGACGGAAGCCATTCAGCCCATTTTGTCTGCACTGACTCTTCAAATGAGCAATACACACAATGCCATGTCCCACCTTCACCCCAAAGCCTGCATGTTCTTCCTTTTCAGATAACAGTCTAGTTCTCTTTTGAATGCCTTGATTAAACCTGCCTCCACCACACTCTCAGGCAGTGCATTCCTAACCCTAATCACTCACTGCGTGAAAAATCTATGCCCTCTCATTCTTGATTCTTTCACGAGGATGTTTTTCCCTATCTACTCTGTCCAGACCCCACATGATTTTGACAAGTGCTATCAAATCTCCTCTTTCTCTTCTTCAAGGAAAACAGACCCAACTTCTCCAATTTATCTTCATAACTGAAATACCTTTTCCCTGAAACCATTCTCATGAATCTTTTCTGCACTCTCTCTATAGCTGTCACAGCTTTCCTAAAGTGCATTTTCCAGAACTGGACACAATTCTCCAGCTGGAGCTGAACTGGTGTCTTATATAAGTTCAACATAACCTTCTTTCTCTTGTACTAAAGAAGAGTATGCTTCACAAAATAATTATGCATTAGAGGTGCACATGAAGACCTGTAGCTACATTCTGATGTTTGTGGTTATGAAGATGATTGGGACTTAACTTTTATGAATCCTAAGTTCTTCCAAGCATCCATGGGGATCGCTTTGATACATATCTGGCTGCAGGAACAGCACGTATTTGACTGATACACTATGCAGGAATTCTAGTAATTAATTGAATGTGGCTTCACAGGAAGGCAACAGCAAGATAGGACCATCCAGTTTTGCAGGATTGCTGACTTTACCAAAATACAGGGTGAAAGAGACAGCGTCCACATTGCTCGATGAGTCAATGAGATGACAGTCAATCTTCTCGGCTCCCTCAACAGAGAAAAGGCTTTCACCTTTGAGTATGTATTTTGTGTTTGATAACATACAAATGAGTTATCACACTTGCTGGAAGGTATCATGGCTTATGGAAAAGAAGGCCTAAACCTCACTTCCATCAATAACCCCAGTAAAAGTTGCAAGGGAGTGCTAAAGTGAGGCAAATGGCTCTCTGAAAGAGATGGCAGTTGGGGTCTCAAAGGGTGATATTGCAAACTCAACAGGTCAAGAGGGGCTCTACACTATGCTTTAGTTCATGTGCCCTGTATGGTCTTAACCTGTTGTGCCTTGTACAGTTTACCTGGCTATTCAAAAAGGTCTGGGTTTGGACATTCTAAGGAAGGTGTTTGTAGCTGTTTTCGAGGCGGAAGTACATGTCGGAGATAATCAAGTTGACCATCACCCAGGAGGCTCTTTGTTGACTGCTACAAGGAGCATCAAATCACAACTGATGACTAAGTGTTGTTATCTTTGTCGCCATTGTTACCACCGCAAGGTGAATACCTCGGTATTTACCTCATTACCTTCTCTTCTTTGTTTACCTGCTGAGATTTCTGAGGCCCGGGATGTCAAAGAAGAGTTAAAAGTAAAAAGCTCATAAAATGGAGTCACACAGCTTTCTTAAAAGATTTCAGTGATTGACCCACTTTCTGATTGTGAGTGCTCCTGGCCAAATTTTAAAATAGATTTTAAAAACTTACCAACCCAGTCACCCCTGACCCACCTGTCTTTTGTCCTTATCAGTTAAAATAGATCCCCTGCATAAGTGTTACTTACCACTCATCAGTCCAAGCCTGAATGTTGCCCAGATCTTCCTCCATATGGGCATGGACTGCTTCAGTATCTGAGGAGTCACAAATGGTGCTGAACATTGCGTTATCATCAGCGAACATTCATACTTCTAACCTTATGATGGAAGAAAGGTCATTGATGAAGCAGCTGAAGATGTTTAGGCCTAGGACACTCCCCTGAGGAACTTTATGTCCTGGTACTTCTGTGCTTGAATTTCAACACCCACAATCATTTTCCTATGGGCTATGACTCCAATTTGCATGTTGATCAAATACATTCTCTACCCTTCCAAATGTTAAGAGAAAGAATTGGATGGCAACTGTTATCTGTAAAACTTCAGACACTTTGCCAGTCTATTATTCAAATATTTTACCCAGATGCCCTTACTTGCGAAATGAACAAAGGACAAATACAAGTTTATAATGCAACCAAATTTATTATCAAACTCAGTAAAAACAGCTGTCCTCCTTAGATTATCCCAACTACAATAATCCCAAGATTCTTAATACCATGCAGATGAACTCAGTCGAGCTACGGGACCAGTTCTCTGAGTCTCGGTTGTCTCAGGGTCTCCAACCAGGAAGGTGGGTCTTGCACGTTGTTGTAACTTCTCTGTTGCCTTTATGTCAAGTCCTCACTGGGGAGGGTCCTGGTGGTCGATTCTTATTCTCTTTCCATTTTTCCAGAAAGTTCTCTGGCCCTCAGCCAATGAGGTATCGGGGTATCCACTCAATGGAGTTGCCGATTGCAACTCTGCAGGATACAAGGTACCAACCCCCAGGGGTCCATCTCCAGGTATTGACCTCACGTCTTACTCCATATATAATAACGGCGTAAAATCTGGGTGCCAGAAAGTCTAACTTCATCTGGGCAATCCACAACAGTTGATCCATTTGAATGGGACCGATTATCTCCTGATGTCCTGCTTACAGGGTAGGCCCAAACTGGTCCCCACGATCTGTCTCTGCTCAGTGGGTTCGAACTTGACTGTTTGAATTCCCATCAAGCTTGCCTGTTGGTGACTGTGGTTTAATTTAAAATATCCAGTTCTTAATTTAACGTGTCCAGTAGTATATTGGGCATAAAATTCAGGCCTTTGTCCATTTTACCGCACTACCTCTATAAAGCTGTATTTTGGCTATAGGCTCCAGGAATATCGGTACCAGCCAGCCAGCCAGCCAGCAATCTTTTCACTTCACGGTTCCCAATCAGAACAAAATGAGATTGAAACATGCAATTAATTTTCGACACTAGAGTTTCTGGAATTGACATTCCTGATAGATCCAGTGTAGTACGTGAGCGGCACAGTGGTTAGCACTGCTGCCTCACAATGCTAGGGACCCGGGTTTGATTCTGGCCTTGGGTGAGTGGAGGTTGCATGTTCTCCCCGTGTATGCATGAGTTTCCTCTGGGTGCCCCGATTTCCTCCCACAGTCCAAAGATGTTCGGGTCAGGTGGATTGGCCATGATCGATGCACTGGGTTGCCGAGCTACCACAGGGGAGTGGCCCAAGGTAGAGTGCTTTTTTGATGGGCCAAAGGGCCTCCTTCCGCACTGTATGGATTCCATGGTAAGGGATCTGACTGGTTTAAAATCTGTGGCTCCGTTTGTTGCTGAGATTAAGTTTACTAAAGGTTCCAACATCATCCTCTTATTTAAGAAGGGGCAGAATTTTACCCTCCCCCCAGGCGGGTTCTGAGGTGAAATAGGGGCAGGGGGGGGGCCATAAAATTTCATGGACGGAATTCCCCCTGGGTTCCCGCCCCGACTCAGATCAATTTCACGTTTGGGAAGATAGAGCCTCGGGTAGGAAACCCAGCCTTTCAACTATAAAGACCCTTAAGTGGCCACCCTTTTACCACCCAGCCTCAATTTTTAATCAAGCGGGAGCGGGCGTGAATAGGGTGCGAAACCGAAATAAACTTTCCTCCATCTTAGTCGGGAAAGAGAGCAGAGGGTTGCCTCAATCTGAAGGCCATGATCACCCCTCCTCCCTAGGGCATCCCGTCCCATCTGACCCCCTAGACTTAATTTGAGAGAGGTCCTGGGCTTAGTTCCAAACAAGAGCGCTGGAGTCCCTCTTCTGGCCACTTCAGCGCTATGCCTGGATGGGTTGGAAAGCTGTCAGCCAATCAGATTGGTGAGGAGGACTGTTATTTGTCAGCATGTCTTGAATTTAATCAGTTCAAGGATTTTGAATCATTTCAGATCAACATTTACTTATGGCAAGCAAGGCAGCACGGTGGCGCAGTAGTTAGCACTGCTGCCTCACAGCGCCGAGGTCCCTGGTTTGATCCCAGCCCTGGGTCACTGTCTGTGTGGGGTTCGCACATTCTCCCTGTGTTTGCCTGGGTTTCGCCCCCATAACCCAAAGATGTGCAGGCTAGGTGGATTGGTCATTCTAAATTGCCCCTTAATTGGAAACAAGATTTGGGTAGTCTAAATTTATTTTTAAAAATTTATGGCAATCTTAGTGGTTCCTGTCTTATGCCCCTTCACATGCAGACTCCGAGGCATTAGTATGACAACCTTGTAACTGCAATTTAGCTAAGCTAATGTTACTCTATTCATATAATTAACAGCAAAAACAATTAATGTTTAAATATTGTTTGAAGTGTATTTTTCAAACATTGGGGGTGATTTTCAGTGCTCGTTAGCCTTCAACGAGAATGGTGACGTGAAAAATACGGCGGGAATTGGGAACTGCGACTCTCGCCGGTGAGATCACGTTTTCCTATTTTCCTGGATCTCATCATTGACATAACGAGAATCCCTCCACAGAATGTTGGGAACCTCATTTAAATACAATAGCATCTTATTATTGATCCCTCCTGCCAGGACTTCTTTCCTTGCTGAATATTCATCGGGTAACGTTACAACAGCGCCATTTGCAACAGTTGCATAAAAACAAGAACCCATCGACCTCATCTCCGAAGGTGGGGGTCCCAGATATGTGCAACATGCGGATTCAGGGGGTTGGGGGGTGGGGGGGAGGGTTTCAGTCTCAGCATCAACCAGGTGCTCTCCCACCCTGAACACACAGCACACAATAAAGACATGCAGCTGAAACCAGGGAGGTCCTTCTTTAAATATGGTGTCATCGGCACCTGGCTGCCTTCTTATCAGTGATCTCAGTTGGACCAAAAGGAGCAGAAGCTTATTGGGAATTCAGCCTGCAGCATGGTGGGCTCAGCAGGAAAATTGCTTAGACCTCTGCCACTGCTTTCAGATGTGCAGTCTCTTCATTAGACCTCTTTTTGGCCTGTGAGTTAAAATTTCCCCAAAGTACGTCCCATCATGCACACCACCACACCCCCATTTCCCCCACCCCCCCCACCCATGTCAACCTTTGTGTTTACCTGCGAATAGATCAAAATACCATTTTATTAGTGATGTGGCATTGAACATCAATTTTAAAATAATCTATTTCTTTAATGAAGTTTTTTTTTAAGAGTACCCAATTCTTTTTTTTTCCATTTAAGGGGCTATTTAACATGACCAATTCACCTACCCTGCAAATATTTAGGTTGTGGGGGTGAGACCCATGCAAACACGGAAAGAATGTGCAAACTCCACTTGGACAGTGACCCGGGGCCAGAATCGAACCCGGGTCCTCAGTGCCGTGAGTCAGCAGTGCTAACCACTGTGCCACCCTGTAATGAAGTTTAGGTAATAAATTATAGTACTGAACAAAAATCATAAGTCTTTAACTGAAACATGGCCCCATTCTAAAGCAATACTGGAGCTGCTGAATTGTTAATATAAATGTAATGAGTAATTCTTTTTCATGTTTATACTGAATATAAAGAATCTGAAACAATTTGGAAATAATTTGAAATCAATTCACTGTAAACTACTGTACACACTAAGGTCATAACCTTCTCTGGTTTGGGCTAAATGTTCATTCATTAATGGTCAATAAACAGAAAATGTAATTATTTACATTCTTTAAAAATTATCCATTGTTCACTTGAATCATACAAAATTCCAAAGAAAGGGAAAAAAGATCGCCATTAAAACACTCAATACTATTTGATTCGTGTTATACAGTAATTATTTAATCATTGCACGCAGGACTTTTATGCTTCAAAGAGACAGAATTTATTGTAACAGATTTGAATCCTTTGCCTAAGCTTAATGTTTAGATCCTGGATATTAAATGGTTGGACATATTACTTTAATGAAGGTGGTTACTGATTATAGTTTAAGGGCTCAATTTTATGGCCCCTCATGCTACTGGGATTTTTTGTTCCCATCAACGGTGCATCCCCGCCTCGGGTTTCCTGGCGATGAGCAATGTATTCAACAGAAAATCCCATTGACAACAACGGGACTGGAAGATCCTGCTGACGGGTCGCCTCCGTCGGCGAAAAACACACAGCGGGTTGTGCAGAAAATCCCACCCAATATCTTAAAATGAATTAAACCTTTTGTTACACTTTTAAATGGTATGAATATAAGGCGTTTTGAAATAGTTATGCAAAATATTCGAGCACGATAAATCAAACATTTTACAGCAACCCCGAGAAAGTTTCAGCATGTCCTATTGCTGATAGTCCAGCTGCATAGATCAAGTGATACGTCTATCTTTTTGTTGTGTGTGTCAAATATGGGTGGATTAAATGTCTCTCAGGTGACCTGCTGAGAGGAAGGGGTGTAGTATTTGTCTGGCAAATATGTCCTCCGATTTATATCTGTGAGAAATCCTCATCATTTCCCTGACATGACAACCTTTGTGTATTCAACAGGGGCAATGCTTGAAGCACAGAGGTAAGGTGTGGCTGATAAAGCCCAGATAAATATACAAAAAGGCCAGTGTGTTGCTGAACGGGTTTTCAGTGTTGTTTTTTAATTTCACTTGGTGAAACTGTTTCGCCCCTTTTCATCCTGCTGCTTTATCTTTACTTCTGATCTAAGTGAAGCAGCAGCCTTTCAAATTGAACAAACCTTGTTTCAAATAGCCTCTTCAGCTTCTGACAAGATGTACCTCATTTTCACTCAAAGCCCTCAGCAAGGTCACACCTTTTTAATTTATTTTCTGTAAGGAAATCTACCAGGTTGATAGAACAACTGCCAAAGCTAGCTGGAGGTCAGTCCTGCGGCTAGTCATACTGCAAAAGGATAAAAAGCAGTTAAATGCTATGGATCACGATGTGGAATGTTATTAACTAGAACAGGTTCCATTTATTGAAGGCATTGTTTATCATGGCTATTTTTAGTATTTTGTGTGGGAAAAATGCATTAAAAAGTTCTGTGAAGTTGATTTTGGTTAATGCTGTTTGGGTCAGCTTGTGAGATTAGATTCAAATTCATATAAACTGTAGGTGCAGAATAAAACACTCTGATTAGTACAGGTACAAAATTATTGCAGCCAGCTATTTTATAAGATCAAATTGTAGGAGACGATATGCCTATTGTTAGATCATCGTTTATTTAAAGCTTTCCAGTGGGAGAAGCTAGCTCACCAGGTTCGATTGATGCTTTCTTATTTTTCTAGATTTGTTACTCAACAATTAGATAAATGCATTTTGCAAATTATGGGTGATGAAGTGTATTATCGATGTATGCTATTCCTCTACCATGTCGCTAACACTATAACGGCGTGCCAATAACCAAACAACCAAAACAATCTCTTTGCTTTGTCCCAATGCAGTTTGTGGTAACAAATACAACTTTCCATCCGTTGCATAAACTGTAAATGGATAGAATAGAAGATTTGCATTAATCTGTAGAATCAATCAACCAGAATAAGAAAATACATTTTTGTTTCTTATTGTAAGCATGAATGGGTGTAAAAGAAGCCATTCAAAGGAGAAGAGGGAATTGACCCTGGCCAACATTCATGTCTCGACTAATACCACCAAAACAAATTTGTCTGATTAACGACAGGTAGAACATATGCAAATTGATTGCTCAATGATAACTGTGACAACACTTCACAAAATAAATGTTGGCTGAAACATTTTCAAACATCTTGAGGACATGAAAAGAAAAAGGAAACCTGTATGAAGAAGAATAGTTCACTAATTAAACACAATTCTGACATTCCTGGGCATCAGCGCCACTGCACTCGTGCTTCAAGTTGGGACCCCATTCCAGACCCTGAAAACCGTGATTTATTTGGGTGGGGTTGACACATTATACAATGAAGGCACATCTGTGGTTTCAGCCAAACTGACAGGCAGCATATTTGAATATTGCCATAACATTTCAGAGACACAAAGAAGGCCCTGTTGAAAATCCTCCTCTTCAAATTTTCCATTCCCAATTGACCAAGCTAATCTTTTCAGGCAGGAAATTGATCTCATCCAAAATCTATTACTTTTCCCTGATAAAAGTTTAGGATCTCTCCAGGCACTCAGCAAGATTCAAACTAATTCTCAACTGATGTGCTTCCTCTGAGGCTTACAGAGGGCATAAAGGGCAGCATTACTGGAGGGATGCAGGAACTCCCCAGATGCACTACACTCTCTTCACAACATGGGGGCAGGCAGAAGATCTACTTCTAGTTCCCCATCTCTAACTCATACTGGAATTTAAAGGAGCTGGATATATTATGCAAAATTCAAGTGTAACTGGGCCCTGCCCCAAAATTTGGGGCAGCACGGTAGCATGGTGGTTAGCACAAATGCTTCACAGCTCCAGGGTCCCAGGTTCGATTCCGGCTTGGGTCACTGTCTGTGCGGAGTCTGCACATCCTCCCCGTGTGTGCGTGGGTTTCCTCCGGGTGCTCCGGTTTCCTCCCACAGTCCAAAGATGTGCGGGTTAGGTGGATTGGCCATGCTAAATTGCCCTTAGTGTCCAAAATTGCCCTTAGTGTTGGGAGGGGTTACTGGGTTATGGGAATAGGTGGAGGTGTTGACCTTGGGTAGGGTGCTCTTTCCAAGAGCCGGTGCAGACTCGATGGGCCGAATGGCCTCCTTCTGCACTGTAAATTCTATGATAATCTATGATAATCTATGTACTGTGCAGGCTTAAAATAGACTGTCTGCCCTCTCTGGCCCCAGAAATGGTGCTGCCAATCTGACTATTTGTAAGCAATGAATAGCAGGATGAAGGATACAGAAGTACTCACAATGCCACATAAAGAGGATGGGAGGATATGAATTTGCATTCCATTTCCCCTCAATTTCAGATTCAGACCAGTTTGTCAAGAGAAATACTTCACACAATCTGAATACTTCTGTGCAGGGTGGAAATGAAAAACCATTTGTGAATGCCCATCTCATGCTATTTTTGTGCTCCATTCATCAGCTGGTTTGGTATGTTGCCTCCCAGGTGCAAGGGTACGTGATGTCTCGGATCGTGTTTTCCGGGTCCTTAAGGGGGAGGGGGAGCAGCCCCAAGTCGTGGTCCACATTGGCACTAACGACATAGGTAGGAAAGGGGACAAGGATGTCAGGCAGGCTTTCAGGGAGCTAGAATGGAAGCTCAGAACGAGAACAAACAGAGTTGTTATCTCTGGGTTGTTGCCCGTGCCACGTGATAATGAGATGAGGAATAGGGAGCGAGAGCAATTAAACACGTGGCTACAGGGATGGTGCAGGCGGGAGGGATTCAGATTTCTGGATAACTGGGGCTCTTTCTGGGGAAGGTGGGACCTCTACAGACAGGATGGTCTACATCTGAACCTGAGGGGCACAAATATCCTGGGGGGAGATTTGTTAGTGCTCTTTGGGGGGGTTTAAACTAATGCAGCAGGGGCATGGGAACCTGGATTGTAGTTTTAGGGTACGGGAGATTGCGAGTATAGAGGTCAGGAGCACAGATTTGACTTCGCAGGAGGGGGCCAGTGTTCAGGTAGGGGGTTTGAAGTGTGTCTACTTCAATGCCAGGAGTATACGAAATAAGGTAGGGGAACTGGCAGCATGGGTTGGTACCTGGGACTTCGATGTTGTGGCCATTCCGGAGACATGGATAGAGCAGGGACAGGAATGGTTGTTGCAGGTTCCGGGGTTTAGGTGTTTTAGTAAGCTCAGAGAAGGAGGCAAAAGAGGGGGAGGTGTGGCGCTGCTAGTCAAGAACAGTATTACGGTGGTGGAGAGGATGCTAGATGGGAACTCATCTTCCGAGGTAGTATGGGCTGAGGTTAGAAACAGGAAAGAAGAGGTCACCCATTTGGGAGTTTCCTATAGGCCTCCTAATAGTTCTAGGAATGTAGAGGAAAGGATGGCGAAGATGATTCTGGATAAGAGCAAAAGTAACAGGGTAGTTATTATGGGAGACTTTAACTTTCCAAATATTGACTGGAAAAGATATAGTTCGAGTACATTAGATGGGTCATTTTTTGTACAATGTGTGCAGGAGGGTTTCCTGACACAATATGTTGACAGGCCAACAAGAGGCGAGGCCACATTGGATTTGGTTTTGGGTAATGAACCAGGCCAGGTGGTAGATTTGGAGGTAGGTGAGCACTTTGGGGACAGTGACCACAATTTGGTGACGTTTACGTTAGTGATGGAAAGGGATAAGTATACCCCGCAGGGCAAGAGTTATAGCTGGGGGAAGGGCAATTATGATGCCATTAGACATGACTTGGGAGGGGTAGGTTAGAGTAGTATGCTGCAAGTGTTGGGCACACTGGATATGTGGAGCTTGTTCAAGGAACAGCTACTGCGTGTTCTTGATAAGTACGTACCGGTCAGGCAGGGAGGAAGGCGTCGAGCGAGGGAACCGTGGTTTACCAAAGAAGTGGAATCTCTTGTTAAGAGGAAGAAGGAGGCCTATGTGAAGATGAGGTGTGAAGTTTCAGTTGGGGCGCTTGATAGTTACAAGGTAGCGAGGAAGGATCTAAAGAGAGAGCTAAGACGAGCAAGGAGGGGACATGAGAAGTATTTGGCAGGTAGGATCAAGGAAAACCCAAAAGCTTTCTATAGGTATGTCAGGAATAAAAGAATGACTAGGGTGAGTAGGGCCAGTCAAGGACAGGGATAGGAAGTTGTGTGTGGAGTCTGAAGAGATAGGCGAGATACTAAATGAATATTTTTCGTCAGTATTCACTCAGGAAAAAGAGAATGTTGTGGAGGAGAATGCTGAGACCCAGGCTATTAGAATAGATGGCATTGAGGTACGTAGGGAAGAGGTGTTGGCAATTCTGGGCAGGCTGAAAATAGTTAAGTCCCCGGGGCCTGATGGGATTTATCCTAGGATTCTCTGGGAAGCCAGGGAAGAGATTGCTGAGCCTTTGGCTTTGATTTTTATGTCATCATTGGCTTCAGGAATAGTGCCAGAGGACTGGAGGAGAGCAAATGTGGTCAATTTGTTCAAGAAGGGGAGTAGAGACAACCCCGGCAACTATAGACCGGTGAGCCTCGCATCTGTTGTGGGTAAAGTCTTGGAGGGGATTATAAGAGACAAGATTTATAATCATCTAGATAGGAATAATATGATTAGGGATAGTCAGCATGGCTTTGTGAAGGGTAGGTCATGCCTCACAAACCTTATCGAGTTCTTTGAGAAGGTGACTGAACAGGTAGACGAGGGTAGAGCAGTTGATGTGGTGTATATGGATTTCAGTAAAGCGTTTGATAAGGTTCCCCACGGTAGGCTATTGCAGAAAATACGGAGTCTGGGGATTGAGGGTGATTTAGAGATGTGGATCAGAAATTGGCTAGCTGAAAGAAGACAGAGGGTGGTGGTTGATGGGAAATGTTCAGAATGGAGTTCAGTTACAAGTGGCGTACCACAAGGATCTGTTCTGGGGCCGTTGCTGTTTGTCATTTTTATAAATGACCTAGAGGAGGGCGCAGAAGGGTGGGTGAGTAAATTTGCAGACGACACTAAAGTCGGTGGTGTTGTCGACAGTGCGGAAGGATGTTGCAGGTTACAGAGGGACATAGATAAGCTGCAGAGCTGGGCTGAGAGGTGGCAAATGGAGTTTAATGTAGAGAAGTGTGAGGTGATTCACTTTGGAAGGAATAACAGGAATGTGGAATATTTGGCTAATGGTAAAATTCTTGAAAGTGTGGATGAGCAGAGGGATCTTGGTGTCCCTGTACATAGATCCCTGAAAGTTGCCACCCAGGTTGATAGGGTTGTGAAGTAGGCCTATGGTGTGTTGGCCCTTACTGGTAGAGGGATTGAGTTCCGGAGTCATGAGGTCATGTTGCAGCTGTACAAAACTCTGGTACGGCCGCATTTGGAGTATTGCGTACAGTTCTGGTCACCTCATTATAGGAAGGACGTGGAAGCTTTGGAACGGGTGCAGAGGAGATTTACCAGGATGTTGCCTGGTATGGAGGGAAAATCTTATGAGGAAAGGCTGATGGACTTGAGGTTGTTTTCATTAGAGAGAAGAAGGTTAAGAGGAGACTTAATAGAGGCATACAAAATGATCAGAGGGTTCGATAGGGTGGACAGTGAGAGCCTTCTCCCGCAGATGGAAATGGCTAGCACGAGGGGACATAGCCTTAAACAGAGGGGTAATAGATATAGGACAGAGGTCAGAGGTAGGTTCTTTACGCAAAGAGTGGTGAGGCCGTGGAATGCCCTACCTGCAACAGTAGTGAACTCGCCAACATTGAGGGCATTTAAAAGTTTATTGGATAAGCATATGGGTGATAATGGCATAGTGTAGGTTAGATGGCTTTTGTTTTTTGACTTCCCATGTCGGTGCAACATCGTGGGCCGAAGGGCCTGTACTGCGCTGTATCGTTCTATGTTCTATGGTTGCAGATTGTCATAGTCAGGGAAATGGTTATTTGGTTGAAATTTTCACTGCAGAATGGTAAGTGGCATAGGGGCCTTGAATAAAGGAGAAATAACTTTGGCAAAAAATAAAAAAATAAAACATCGCAAGGGAGCGGGACCATTATCGAGCAAAATTTGACACAGAGCCGCAAATGGAAATATTAGGCCAGATTACCATAAACATGGTCCCAAAGGTAGGTGAGAAGGCGGGGCTTGAAGGGACAGAGAGAGAGAGAGAGAGAGGTTGAGAGCTTTAAGGAGGGATTTCAGAATTTCGGGTTGAGGCTAGCTGAAGGCATGGCCACCAATAGTTCTCTTTAGAATGTGCAAGAGGCCAGAAAGAGATGAGATGGTGTGAAATAAGGATCAAGATGAAAGTGTTGTGTTATGCTTCTTCATGTAGCATAAGCTGCTTTCTTGACGTATACTCTGACAAAGGAACGTTCAGACTTGGAGATAGGTTTAACACATTTATTGACCAGTTAACAATTCTCCTACTTAAGTTCAACTCTCCTGCTGATCTTGCTATAGTAACTCAATCTAACTAATGCTCTAATCCATGCAGTGGGTGTGATGCTTCCTGACCTGCCCCTGTCTCTCTGAGTGTCGCCTGTGGAAAAGAGAAAGAGCATGTGTGCTCTGTCCTTTTGTATGGGTAGCCCCCTTGTAGTAGTGTCACCTCTGGGTGTGTCTTGACTGCCCATTGGTCGTGTCCTATCTTACTGACCTATTGGTTGAATGTCTGTGTGTCATGATGTCTCTGGTGCTCCCTCTAGTGTTTATTTAGTCTTAGTGTAATTGCATTAACCCCTTGTGTATTTACAGTGATGCATATCACCACATCCCTCCTTTTTCCGTGTTACATATTTTCTGTAAAGTGTTAAGAAAATTGAACAAAATAGGTAGATCAGTGATGATATGTGCAAATCATGATGACAGTGATGATTATACAATACCAAATAATATGTATGAGTCCAAAGTTCATGAATTAATATGGTCGAGTGGCTGTCTTGTTTCGGTATGGAAGTGGTGATGTTGATGTTGTCATGTCCTTGTGAACGACGTCAGTGTCCCTGTGCTTAAGGAACCAAGAAGTGGTCAAATCACTTCATTGTCTGATTTGGACTCTTTTTTTCTATGCTTGTGGTAGCGACGCAGTATGTCATCTGTGTTGCGATATTGATGCCGTATGTCAGCTGCCTTGAAAGCTGGTTTGCTTGTTCGTAGTTGAGCAAACTCATCTGCCGTGAAAGCTGGTTTGCTTGTTTGTAGTAGAGCAAACTTGTCTGCCTTGAATCGTTGAGATTTGCTGTCATGCCATGGTATGGCTGTACTCTTGCCAGTGTTAGGAGCTGTGCTGTTACATTGTCCTGCATTTGCAGAGTTGTACCATGTCGTACCAGTCGTTGTTCCAGTGTTGTCGGTGTTGTCGTACTTGTTGTTGACGTTGGTGCCTTTGGTACGCTTCTTGTTGTTGTCTTTGTTGTTGTTTTTGTAGGTTTTGTTGTTGTGTTTGTTGCGCTCAATGACCACACTGAGTGGAGGATTCGAGTCCTTCATAAAGTTACTTGTGTCAGTGTCCTTTGTGACATCTGCTGTTTCATTGAGCGTGCCGTCTCTGATTCCTCGGCACGCCCTGTCTGGAGTTATGTCCGGTTCACTTGAATCATCTTGCCCATTTCCCGTATAATCCATGCGTAACAGCCTTTCTCTCTTGTGTGGACTGCTGACAGTTTCTTTACAGAGCTGAAGAGAGCCATGAGGAATTTATTGCTCTTTGTGTGGTTTATTGAATGTTACCCTTCCCAGTGACTATTATCCATTTCTATATCATGGGTACTTTCTGTGGTGATATGCATCACTGTAAATACACAAGGGGTAAATGCATAATATACTAAGACTAAATAAACACTAGAGGGAGCACCAGAGACATCATGACACACAGACATTCAACCAATAGGTCAGTAAGATAGGACACGACCAATGGGCAGTCAAGACACACCCAGAGGTGATACTACCACAAGGGGGCTACCCATATAAAAGGACAGGGCACACATGCTCTTTCTCTTTTCCACAGGCGACACTCAGAGAGACAGGGGCAGATCAGGAAGCATCACACCCACCGCATGGATTAGAGCATTAGTTAGATTGAGTTACTATAGCAAGATCAGCAGGAGATTCAAACTCAAGTAGGAGAATTGTTAACTGTTCAATAAATGTGCTAAACCTATCTCCAAGTCTGAACCTTCCTTTGTCAGAATATATATCAAGGAAGCAGCTAATGCTACATGAAGAAGCATAACACATGGTTCCAGTGAGTGCTTGTTAAATCTACATAGTTCAACTCAACAAATCCGTGACTACCAGCAACAGCACCCAGGCACGATGTTCGAGATTCTCGTTCCACAGCAGCTCAGGTACCACGGCAATCTCGGTGCAAACTGGCGTGCGTTCAGGCAGAGATTCGAGATCTACCTAGTGTCGTGTTGGGTGTTCCGATTAACAAACGAACCAACACGGTTGTAGATGGCACAACTCTGTTTTATTATTCTGTATAATAACAACTGTTAACTTCATAGATTATCATAGAATTTACAGTGTAGAAGGAGGCCATTCGGCCCATTGTGTCTGCACCGGCTCTTGGAAAGAGCACCCTACCCAAGGTCAACACCTCCACCCTATACCCATAACCCAGTAACCCCACCCAACACTAAGGGCAATTTTGGACACTAAGGGCAATTTATCATGGCCAATCCACCTAACCTGCACATCTTTGGACTGTGGGAGGAAACCGGAGCACCCGGAGGAAACCCACGCACACACGGGGAGGATGTGCAGACTCCGCACAGACAGTTACCAAAGCCGGAATCGTACCTGGGACCCTGGAGCTGTGAAGCAATTGTGATATCCACAATGCTACCATGCAATCGGATGCATCATGAAGCGACCAGCAGAGTGGCTTTGTTCATTAAACAATAACAACTTGTAGAATGCTTTTAATATATAATATCCCAAGGCGCTTCACGGGAGTGATGTAAAACAAAGTATGACACTAAGCCACAGGAGCAGATATTAAGTAAACTGACCAAAACATTAGTCAAAGAGGTAGGTTTTAAGCAATGTCTGAAAGGTGGAAAGCGAGGTAGATAGCTGAGAGATTATAGGGAGGGAATTCCAGAGCTTGGAGTCCAGACAACTGAAGGCACAACCACCAATGAGGGAGCAATTAAAATCAAGGATGCCCAATCGGCTCAAGTATTTAATGATGCAGGTATCTTGGAGGCTTGTGGGGCTGGTGGAGATTACAGAGATTGGGAGGGTTGAGGCCATTAACGGATTTGAAAACAAAGATAATTTTATAATCAAGACTCTGTTTGACTGGGAGATAGGTTCGCAAGAGCAGTGGTGATAGAGAAACAGGACTTGGTGTGAATTAGGACACAACATTGTACCAATCAATGGTACAGAGGAGGCTGTTTGGTCTATGATGTCTGGCTCTTCACTGGAGAAATCTGCTCTATTACCCCATTACCCTGCTCAGCTTTATCCATCACCCTTGCACCATGAACTCTTGTTCAGTTAATTGCTCCTATCTTCCACCCTATCACAGACCTTCCCACATCACTTGTTTAAAACATATTGAGGGTGGGATTTTACCCGCAGCATGGTTTGCGACTGCAGAGCCTGCCTGCCATTGGCTGGTTTTTCCGGTCCCACCGCTGTTAATGAGTTTTCAAGTACCCTCAACCGCTAGGGAACCAACGACAGGGGGTCACTGTCAGCCGGACCAGGAGATCCTGCTGGTGAAAACGGCTGAGAATTTTAACCTACTTTAACTTTTTCCAGTTCCAATAAAAGATGATCAACCTGAAATGTTAACACCGTTTCCCTCTCCAAAGCTGCTTTGTTTACAATTCATTCATGGGATGTGAAGGCCACTGGCTGGGCCAGCATTTATTGCCCATCCCTAATTGCTCTTGAACTGAGTAGCTTGCTCGGCCATTTCAGGGGGAAGTTAAGGGTCATTAAAATGCTGGACGAGGCCCAAACAATTGCTAGGATACTGGTCAGAAATCCCAATTAAAGAATATAAGGAAAGGATACTTCTCTCCAGGAGTGATTCCACACATCGAGGTTTTGGTTTATTAAAACAAACTCTATTACTAACACAATATTAGTAGCTCCCCATAAACTCCCCCCATCTCAGGACAAAATCCACTTTTAAATACAGTTAACAGACTCAGGAGTACTTTCTGTAAAGAGGTGTCTTCAGTAAGCGACTTTGCGAAAGAGAGATCCTTCAGGAACCAGCTGGAGATCCTTGCCTGTCTCAACTACTGTTTAAAATGCCAACCTAGGAAATTGCTCCTATCCTGTTCACAGGCTGCTCGCCGTGCCTGGACACTGGTGGCAGAGGTCTCCAGCACCATGGGCAACACCGGCCAGCAGTGCAGAAAATAAAATGCACAACCTCCTCAGGGTGGCCATGGTGAGTAGGCAGCAGTGTGTCTCTAGCACCAACCCTCGACCCACACACCTGAAACCGCACCCCAAACTCCCCACACGGAGGGCAGCCAAAACCCCCCACCCAGGTGCTCTGACCACTGAAGCCACCAGCTACCTACCCCATGGGTTGCATGCAGACTGTCTAACATTGTGCATTTTCTGTTCCCCCACATCTCCTGCCCCCCAGGAGAAGGGCGCACACAACCATCAAAAGAGGGAAAAGACTGGAGGGGGACCGCCATATCTGCGGCCCCTCACTGCAGAGGGGCTGTTTAGCGCACTGGGCTAAATCACTGGCTTTTAAAGCAGACCAAGGCAGGCCAGCAACATGGTTCAATTCCCGTAACAGCCTCCCCGAACAGGCGCCGGAATGTGGCGACTAGGGGCTTTTCACAGTAACTTCATTGAAGCCTACTTGTGACAATAAGCGATTTTCGTTTCATTTCATTTCAGTAGAACAGAGGGCACTGGACGTGGTCGGAAGCCCGAAGAAAGGACAGTTGCCGGGGTGGAGGCCGGCATCGTCCCCTCTCCACCACCACCCCCAGACACCTGGCCCACGATGCAATCATGCGTCTTGTCTTGTGTCTTGAAGGAGCTGCTGGTGATGAGGTGGGCCCTTCAGTGTCCCCCGCCCCTGACTCCAACCACAACCACATCCTCAGGTTGCGAGCAATGATGACGATGACACCGACATGGACGGAAACCAACAATCCGCATCCCATGATACCCCAGAGCTTGAGTCGGGAAGACATCGACTTCCTGTCATAACTGTCTCCAACACCCTCCAACATGCCAGAGACACTCACCTCGGCTGGGCACTTTAGTGAAGAGGCTCCTGGGTCATTATCTGATGCAGACAACACAGATGCAGCGGTACAGCAGGTGGAGGTAGCAACCAGAGGATGTGGACTGTGGAAGGCGGGCCATCCCCAGGGACTAGCTGCCGTCCCGGTGGGTTTCGGGATTCTAGAATGGATGGTCCCATCGATTGTGGAGATGAAGCCACAGAGCCCACAGAGGCATTGTCAGCGAGCATTCAGTACCTGCAAATGCAGTTGGAGGAGTCCAACCGCGAGCAGGAGATGGTGCTGACCATGCATGCCACCCAGGCCAACACTGCATGCTTGCCGTCCATGGTGTAGGCCTTGGGGCGAAGGTGTAGGCCTTGGGGCGAAGGTCTTGGCCATGGGTCAAGATGTTCAAAGCCTGGGGCAATCTATTCAGTTGGTGGCTGAGGCCCAGGACAGGACTGCCCTATCCCAGGCAGCCATGTAGCAGAGCCACCTGGAAATTGCAGCGGCACTCCAGAGCATGGCTGTGTCAAAGCAGGCCATGGCTGAGAGTGTCAATGGCATCTCCCAGGCACTGGCCAATGTGGCACAGACCCAGAGGGTGGTGACCCAGTCCCAGAGGGAGATGGTGCAGTCATTGACTGATGTGGCACACACCCAGAAGGTAGTGGCACAGTCATATCATCCTCCATCTCATGAGCCAGACCCGCTGTTGCTGCCAACCCAGGGCCCACACCCCATAGTGAGGCAGGTAGGAAGGATGGATGAGGTTGAAGGGTCATAGGGGTTGGATACAATGTCCATGCCCCTGGTCAGTCTCCTGGTGAACCTGAAGATGATCCTCCTCCACAACATTGCGTCGCCCCTCTGCTGCACAATGTTGTGGAGGATGCAGCAAGCCACCACGAAGTGGGGAACCCTCCCAGCACTATACTAGATGGCCCCTCCAGAGCAGTCCAGGCACCTGAACTGCATCTTCAGGATGCCACGGAACCGCTAGATCATGCCCCTGGTCGCTGAATGGGTGTCGTAGCGGGTCTCCGCACCGTCTGTGGCCTTCGGATAGGCGTCATCAGCCACGACCGCAGCAGATAACCCCTGTCACCCAGGGGCAAAACCCCCCCCCTCCCAATCCAGGGGTGAGCCTTGAAGAGGCCAGGCATCGCTGAGTGTGCTAGGATGAAGGCATCGTGCACGTTGCCCAGGTATCGAGCGCAGACGTGCATGATGTACATCTCATGGTCACACACTGGCTGCATATTTATCGAGTGGAACCCCTTTCAGTTTGTGAAGTCGGCTTGTCATCTGCAGGTGATCGTAGGGCGACATGCATCCCACCGATCACCCCCTGTACCCGGGGCATCTCGGTGATGGCAGCGAACACCACTGACGGGGCATCCTGATGGGCTTGGTCCACATTGAGGTCCGACATGGGAATATAGGGCCTCCATGACGCAGCATCCTCCTCCTTGAGCAGCTTCAGCTCGTACAGGCTCGTTGCATCCCCCAGGGCTGCGGTGACCCGCCAAGGAAGGCCACCATTGCTGGTTGGATTCCAATATCCATTGTCTGCAAGGGGTGAAAGGCTGACATGTTATCATGGGGCATACCCCCGTGCCCAACCAGGCCCAATGGGCTACATGGTGGCCCCGGTTGACACTGCAGTCCCTGCCCCCACATGTTCTCCGCACCCCAGGCCCAGTCGTTGCTCGGAAATGTGGGGGCCTCTGGCCCTGGTGTCTGTCCCTGCTGATAGGGATACCGTCGGCTGGCACTGCTTATGCTTCGTAGCCCCTGTCCGGCGCCTCGCTGTAGGGGTTACTGTGGGCATTGCCCTTGGGTGGGCTGCATGATGCCCCACCGATGGGTGGCGGCCAGTTTGGGGGGGGGGGGGGTATTTCAGAGGGTGAGGAGCACTCGGATGCAGGGGGTGGTGGGTTGGGGCACCAATATGGCCAGTGTCATTCTGCAGAACTATGGGCCATGGTGGGTGGTCAGTGGGGTGCATGACAAGATGGCTGACTTGTAGGCCACGGCAATGGCGGTCCGTCCCTGGACACCCTGGCTAGCCAGCCCGGTCAGTGTCAGGACCTGCAGCCCACGGTCGCATCTCTGCATGTCCTACCTCCTCTCTCTCTGTTATCAGCCATGGTGCCTTGCCCTGATTTTTAAAACCACAAGTAAACCTCGCTGTCGTGAATTCCCTCTGACAGCGGCGGAGGATCACGGAGGCCCCGGAGAATACCAGGAGGCCCCGGAGAATACCAGGTCAGGCCCACTAATGATATGCAAACGCGCTTACTGTACATGCGGATGGAGCGCATTGACGCCACTGTCGAGGCACTGGAGAATTGTGATTTGGCTGTGAACCCGATGCCGATTTCGGCGTCAAGAACAATTCTCAGACCAATTGCCTTCCCCGATAGGGGGCACGGTTCTCAGTCGGCTGACGCCTATCTTTTGAACCATGTCTTTGTCTGTCTTTCCTAGTCTTTACAATATAATGTAATCTTTTTATCGACACAAGTAGGCTTACGTTAACACTGCAATGACGTTACCAGCTGTCTAGCCCACTGAGCTACTAAAGTAGGGGAACTATTTCTCCTCTGTACAGTGCACTGTAATACCCATTACTTTAAAGGCACTATGTAGCAAGTTGTAGTTCCCAACAGAATTCTTCATTACCCAAATGGACAATTATATGCCTTTTATGTGGAATAGACTTATAGTTACTTCCAAAAGTATTTACCTTTTTTGGATAGGATTTATGGATTTTTACCAGCAGTGTCAAGCCATGGTTCAGTTGCTATCACTCTTGTCTTCTGAGTGTCGAGGTTGAGAGTTCAGCTCCATTCCATTGCATTACTCAGGTAGTACAACACTGTCAGAGGTTCTGTCTTTCAGATGAGATGTGAAACCAAGAGCCTGTTTTCCCTGGTACGTGGGTGTTGTGCAAAGAAGAGCAAAGGGGTTCTCCCTTTGTCCTGGCCTCAGCCAATATCATTTTAACAAATTATCTTTCCATTAAATCATTGCTGCGTGTGAGACCTTGATGTGTGCAAATTGGTTCTGGTATTTTTAAAACTGCAATAGTCACTGCCGTTCAAAAGTGCTTTCTTTGCTGTAAAGAACTCTGGCTGTAGAAAAATGCAAATATTTATTGCCTTTTCCCATCAAAGTGGTGTAATTTGACTGAAGTTTCCATAGAAGGCACCATCATGATAGGAATTGTCTAGTCACCTTATAAGTCAATTAGACTAATGTGTGAGGTGACACACTTTTATCTCCGCTGTCGTTGCTGCTTTTATCTGTTTAAATTGTTTTTGTCTCCATATATCTCGGGCTCTGATTTTCCAACCACTGATTTTAAATTTTGTTTTCTTTTGTACTTTCTTCACTAATTTGTTCCATGGAATCCAGTGCAGAAGGAGGTCATTCAGCTCAAGAGCACCCTACCTAGGCCCATTCCCCCACCCTATCACCATAACCCCACATATTGATCAGGGCCAATCCACCCAACCTGTACATTTTTGGACACTAAGGGGCAATTTAGCAATCCACCCAACTTGCACATCTTTGGACTGTGGGATGAAACCGGAGGAATCCCACGCAGACACTGGGAGAAAGTGCAAACTCCACACTTCCGCACAGACACCCAAGACCGGAATCAAACCTAGGTCCCTGGTGCAGTGCTAACCACTGTATCGCCGGTATAAACATAGAACATAGAACATAGAACGATACAGAGCAGTACAGGCCCTTCGGCCCACGATGTTGCACCGACATGGGAAGTCAAAAAACAAAAGCCATCTAACCTACACTATGCCATTATCATCCATATGCTTATCCAATAAACTTTTAAATGTCCTCAATGTTGGCGAGTTCACTACTGTTGCAGGTAGGGCATTCCACGGCCTCACCACTCTTTGCGTAAAGAACCTACCTCTGACCTCTGTCCTATATCTATTACCCCTCAGTTTAAGGCTATGTCCCCTCATGCTAGCCATTTCCATCCGCGGGAGAAGGCTCTCACTGTCCACCCTATCTAACCCCCTGATCATTTTGTATGCCTCTATTAAGTCTCCTCTTAACCTTCTTCTCTCTAACGAAAACAACCTCAAGTCCATCAGCCTTTCCTCATAAGATTTTCCCTCCATACCAGGCAACATCCTGGTAAACCTCCTCTGCACCCGTTGCAAAGCTTCCACGTCCTTCCTATAATGAGGTGAACAGAAGTCTTAAAATAAATTCTAATGTTTAATTCTAATAAGATACCTTCTAATAAAATCTTAAAATATATAGGTAATAAAAAGTAGGAATCCATAATGGCCATTATACTAACTTCCACTGACTAGATAATTTTATTCCTCTTTTCAAATAATATTTTCCCAAATTATATGTTCTTTCATGTGTGTGACCTATATTACACACAGTTATTTTCTGTGTCTATTTCTATCAGTACTTAACTACAATGGCAAATGATTTTTGAAAAAGTAACGAGTCATTATTGAAAACACAGTAGGTTTAATTTGAAATAATATAAACCAGTTTGTTTATGTCTCCTTTACATTACATTTCACACTTAAATGGACAATCTCTAATAAAACGCATTTTCTATAATTTGTGTGAAATTTTTTGAGGTAAATAGTCCTGAAAATTGAATGGAGTTTTTGCTAAACCAGTTATTCCTACAGCTAGAATTGGCTTCAAAATGAAGACAGCAGTGGATACAAATCATGATTACAAAGCTATTTTCCATGAACGTTTTAAGGAAACAAACAACTGTTTTTCTGTCTACTGTAGGTTCTTCATTTTGAAAAAGGTTTTTGAGCCTAATAACAAGTTTAAGCTGTCAATTAATGAAGTCTTGGCAAAGACTGTTTCAAAAGGTTTTTAAACCAGTTGGTAAATTAACTGATCTATTTTAAAATGGTATGACGATAAAATTGATGTGCTTTTGGCTTCTGTTCTAAACATCAATCTATCTGTAATCTTTTGTCCTCAAAATAACTGCCGCATATCACGCTATAGGGACAGATATTTAAATAATGATTCATTTTCTTGGTCCTTGTCAGCCAGGAGTTATTGGCTGGTCATGAAATGATATTAGTAAATGCTCAGAGTGCAGCAAACCATATCCATAAAATAGATAATTTAAGGAACATCTATTGGTTGAAACTGCAACTTTTATTTATTTATTTTTCCAATTAAGGGGCAATTTAGCGCAACCAATCCACATACTCTGCACATTTTTGGGTTGTGGGGGTGAGACCCATGAAACAGCAACTTTAGTGGGAGAAAATAATGTGACAGACTGCTTTGGGGGGTTTTCCGATATGTGGAATTGTTCCTGCCAGTGTGATTCAGGTGTGTCTGCGATTTGGAAAATCAGGTGAGGATATATTTTGCCAGATCTCCACTCATTTTGCAGGGGGTTCTGGCTGATCAAAGCACTATTTAATTCAAGTGATGAGATGGAAATAGAGTGTTAATACCAATTTCAAAATTTTCAGACAACACCCAAAACTACACCCCATATACACTCGCCTCAGCATACAAAAAAATGGGAATTAACTGCACCCACTAAACACCCAGGGAACTGTTGCCCCAGAATTTATATAGTACCAATTCAATCAGGCACATATAGGGTCCTCACACCCCAACAGTGTCTGGAGGCACAAAACTTGCAGCAACATCAATAGGCATGTAAAATACCGCTGTAGTCCATCTCATAATCCCAACCATCATGGAAGAGTCTTTCAAAATCAATGCCGCACTCACAAACACTAATGACAGTCCAAAAGGGCGGCGGCCAGCTCCAATAAGGACTCTTCAGTCTTTCTGCCACAACAAGGCTGCATCACAAAAAGGCTACAAGTGAAATACAGACGAAAACATTGTGCAACCAATACCGGAAGTCACCCTAATGACGTTGTTGCCAATCGCCACCAGAGTCACCAATAATGTTGCCAATTAATAATGATGCTCTTTAGAGTCGGCAGGTATCAAATGATACCACCACAAGGCTTTAAGGACCACACAACCAGTTAGTCAGTTCAAGTTCAAAGATAATTTATTTACACACAAGGATTACTTTGACATGCAACACAAAACACTACAAGTTAAACTATATCTAACAACTACAATAACCTATACTTAACTTCAGGGCAACCGGCTCTATGCAGATGGACAAGGCCTTTGTCTGGATCTTGCATGGCGGGTGGAAGAAGTGGCTCTGTTTCTGCTGGACTCATCCGTCTGGTAGCGATCGTTGGTCTTGAACTTGTCTGTCTGGTCGTTATGCTGCACTTGGGTTGGCATAGGCCAGATCCAAGAGAGACCGAGCACATGGCTGTGTCTCTTCTTATCCCTCTGGGATTTCGCTCTCTTTGGGGCGGTCCTTAACTTGGACCCAATAATTCGACAGGCTTCGATCACTGCCTTCAATTTTGGCCAATAAAGGGGCGGGTGCCTTGATGGCTGGGCATGTCCTTAGCGGTCATTGACCTTGGCTGTTTGTGCTCCCTGAGGAAAGGGAGTGGTGCCGATTAGTCTGTATCTGTATCGGTTACCTAAGTACAGTTCTTTTGTTCTGGGAAAATGGGCCATTTGAATGCAAACGAGCAGGGATTTCGATCGCGTCTAGCTATCTGGGTTGCAAATACACACACATGCTCTGAGTCTGTCTGAGTCCTGGGTTGGCCATAATTCCCATGGTCCTTTGCAGGTGGCCATCTAAGATGGCTACAACGTCACCTCCGATACTGCCAGGTCGAGTCGACCCCGGAACTCTCCCAGCAGACACGCACCGCAAGCTGGTATCAATCCTCTGCCCGGCGCTCACCTTCCATTACATTTCAATTCGTGCTCGCGTGGATCTAACGGCCACCCAGCATCTACTGACATCGCCGAGAAGACCCCAGCCATGTGCCATTCAGTACTGATTCCCACAAACCGAGACCAGACGGAATGGTACCTGGGGGGATCTTCCAGGCGATCGGAGGCCCCTGGGTTGTTGGCCTCTGGGCAGGTGCCAGCCTAGGACTGGCAGAGTGCTCAGGTGGCACTGCCACACTGGCAGGAGCACTGGCAGGCTGCCAGACTGGCAGAGTCAAGGTGCCAGGCTGGCATTTTTCCCATGCCAGGATTGGGCTCTGGGGTGCACTGCTCATGTGATGTGGGGTGCGGGGGGGAGGAGATCCGATGACACCCTTATAGGTGAGTTGGGGGGATCCGGGAGTTGCGCTGGCGTAAGGTGGGAGATTAGGAACCCATTTAAAAATTGCATCTCAATCTCTTCCTGGAGGAAGGAGCCCTGCTAATCCCACCCAGAACGGATTCTATTTTTCTTTTTAGTTAGATCATGCCCATAGGCCGGAATTCTCCGGTCATTGGGATTCTCTTTTCTCGCCATAACGCACCCCCATTTCCCACCTTGGGGACGAGGGTGTACTGCCTCTCCTCTATTACATCCTACATTGTCTTGAGCTCCTCATTCACGAAGCATGGTGCTGCTCTTCGTGGAACCATCTTCTTGGCTGGAATGAGAGTGTGTGGGGAGTGGAGTGCTTATAAGCAACTCTAGCTTGTCAAACTCTCCAAAGGCAATTCCGACCTCAGCGAATCTGATGTTGGCGGGAATGAGAATTGCTCTAGATTTACATGGGCAGAGTGCTGGCTCATTGGCATGTCCTGAATTGCTCCAGAAATAGCACCCCCACCGGGAATGCAAACTGCACGCAATTCAGTCCCAGCATCAGCACTTAGGGCGCGATTTGTTTGAGATTGCAGATTGTTTGGCGCCTGGCACGGTTCTCATTTTCTGCCTCTCCTATTCACCGGCCTTGTTTCGCTTGAGCGAGAGCGCTACAGGGCTGGAGAATCGTACCCTTAGTCTCCCAAATGGAGAATATTGACCAATATCAAAGCAATGAATCGATAACAAAATCTCACACTCTCTGTCTCCCTCATACTCTCGCTCTCTCTTCCACACTCTCCCTTTCCCCACACACACTTTCTCCTGCACCAAGCTCACATTCTCAGTCTCTCCCTCACAAACTCTCTCTTCCCATCATACATTCACATTGTCTCTTTATCCCCCCATACCCTCTCTCTCCTCCCAACCCTCACCTTCTCACAGACTCACACTCTCTCTCTCCCCACCCCCACACACATCCACTCTCTCCCACTCGCATTCTCTCTTCCCCTCAAACTTTCTCTCTCCCCTCACACTCTCTCTCCCCTCACACTCTCACTGCCTTTCACACACTCTCTCTCCCTCTCACTCTCTCCCACTCATGTTATCTCTTTCCCACACACTTTCTCTCTTCCCTCACACTCTCTCTCCCCTCACACTCTCACTGCCTTTCACACACTCTCTCTCCCTCTCATAGAATTTATTCATAGAATTTACAGTGCAGAAGGAGGCCATTCGGCCCATCGAGTCTGCAACGGCTCCTGGAAAGAGCACCCTACCCAAGGTCAACACCTCCACCCTATCCCCGTAACCCCACCCAACACGAAGGGCAATTTTGGACACTAAGCGCAATTTATCATGGCCAATCCACCTAACCCGCACATCTTTGGACTGTGGGAGGAAACCGGAGCACCCGGAGGAAACCCACGCACACACGGGGAGGATGTGCAGACTCCGCACAGACAGTGACCCAAGCCAGAATCGAACCTGGAACCCTGGAGCTGTGAAGCAATTGTGCTATCCACAATGCTACCGTGCTGCCTCTTACTCTCACTCTCTCCCACTCACGTTATCTCTTTCCCACACACTTTCTCTCTCCCCTCACACTCTCTCTCCCCTCACACTCTCTCTCCCCTCACACTCTCTCTCCCCTCACACTCTCTCTCCCCTCACACTCTCTCTTCCCTCACACTCTCTCTCCCCTCACACTCTCTCTCCCCTCACACTCCCTCCCTCTTCACACTCTCTCTCCCCTCACACTGTCTCTCCCCTCACACTCTCTCTCCCCTCACACTCTCTCTCCCCTCACACTCTCTCTCCCCTCACACTCTCTCTCCCCTCACACTCTCTCTCCCTCTCACACTCTCTCTCCCTCTCACACTCTCTCTCCCCCTCACACTCTCTCTCCCTCCCACACTCTCTGTCCCTCCCACACTCTCTCTCCCTCTCACACTCTCTCTCCCCTCACACTCTCACTCCCTCTCACACTCTCTCTCCCTCACACACTCTCTCTCCCTCTCACACTCTCCTTCTCACACTCACTCTCCCCCTCACTCTGGCACAGTCTCCATGCACTCACTCAAATGTCAGTGCACCCCCCCCCCCCCTCCACACACACACATACACACACACGCACACCCTGGCTCCTCACACCCCACTCTGGCTCCCTCATCCCCACTTTCACTTCCTCCTGTCCGGCTCTGGCTCACCGGCACCCCATTCCGGCTTGCCTGGACCCTGCTCCAGCTACCTCACATCTCCAGGCCTGGACTTACTTTAAAAACGTACCTTCCCACTGTTTGCTGCCGTGTCCGTGTGGAGTTTGCACACTCTCCCTGTGCTTCTGTGGGTTTTGCCCCCACAACCCAAAAGATGTGCAGGTTAGGTGGATTGGCCACGCTAAATTGCCCCTTAATTGGAAAAAATTAATTGGGTACTCTAAACTTTTTTTTTTAAATACAGCTCATGGGCTGTGAGTTAGACCAGTTTAGTTTAGAACTTTCAAAGGATATATAGAGAGGTTGGTTGAATGGACGGACAAGCGGTAGATTAAATTTAATAAAGAAAAGTGTGAACTGATTCATTTTGGTATGAAGAATGCAGAGAGACAATATAAACTAAAAGGTACAGGGGCAGCACGGTGGCACAGTGGTTAGCACTGCTGCCTCACGGCGCCGAGGACCAGGGTTTGATCCCAGCCCCGGGTCACTGTCCATGTGGAGTTTACACATTCACCCCGTGTCTGCGTGGGTCTCACCCCCACAATCCGCAAGGATGTGCAGGGTAGGTGGATTGGCCATGCTACATTGCCCCTTAATTGGAAAAAAAGAATTGGGTACTCTAATTTTAAATAAATAAACTATAGGGTACAATTATAAAGAAGCTGAAGATCATGGTGTATATATGTGCCTAAATCATTGAAGGTGGCAGGACAGGTTGAGAGAGAGGCTAATAAAGCATAAGCATCCAAGGCTTTAAAAATAGGATTAGGGTTAGGGTTAGAGTACAAAAGCAAGGGACTTATGTTAAACTTGTGTAGAACACTGGTTCAGCTTTAACTGAAGTATTGCATCCATTTCATGATGCCACACTTCTAGGCAGAATGTGAGGGCATTAGAGAGAGTGCAGAAAATATTCACGAGAATGGTTCAAGGGATGAGGAACATCAGTTACATAGATAGATTGGAGAAGCAAGCTGGGTCTGTTTCCCTTGGAGAAGAGAAGGTTGAGAGGAGATTTGATGGAGGTATTCAAAATCATGAGGGGTCTGGACAGAATGGATCGGGAAAATATTTTCCCATTGATGGAAGGATTAAGAACAAGAAGGCAGAGATTTGAACTAATTAGCAAAGTAAACAATGGCGAACTTGAGAAGTAACCTTTTCATTCAGCAAGTTGTTAAGGATCTGGAATATGCCATTTGAGAGGTGGTGGAGGCAAGTTCAATTGAGGCATTCAAGAGGAAATTATAATATTGTGCATACGCCAACACCACCACGCTTTTGGGTATAATCTCATTTACTATATATGTCCATCCATTGATCTGTTTTCCCTTCATCTACACCATCAGGAATAATTCATATGATAAGTTCAAATAAATTGGGAAAGTTGAAGAAAATTGTAACCAATTTATTTCTTTATCAGTCTGGCACTCATACTGTGGGCGGTATTCCCCCCCCCCACGTCGGGTGGGAGAATCGCCAGGGCGCCACATGAGTCGCGCCAAGCCGCCCCGATACGCGATTCTCCCCCCCCCCCGAAACCAGCGGCGTGAGAATCGCGCCGGGCCGCTCGGGGAATCGCCGCAAACGGCGAGCGGCGGTTCTCCGGCCTGGATGGACGGCGAAAAAAATGACAGTCCCGCCAGTGCCGTTCACCCCTGGTCGCTGCCGGCGGGAACTCTGCAGGAACGCTGGGGGGGGGGGGGGGCGGCCTGTGGGGATGGGAGGGGGGCTCCTTCACCTGGGGGGGGGGCCTCCGATGAGGTCTGGCCCGCGATCGGAGTCCACCTATCGGCGGGCCGGCCTCTCCCCACCCCCCCGCCCTACTTCCTTGCGCGGCCGGCCCCTGAACACCGACCACATGTTGGGTTGGGGCCGGAGCGCGTAAGAAGTTCCCCGCGCATGCGCAGGATGGCATGGTCCAACTGCGCACGCACGGATTGTCGCGGGTTGTTGCAGCGACGGCGTTCACAACGGTGCGAACACTTGGCCTCGATATCGGAGAATCTCGCCCTGTGTGTTTAAGGGCCAAAATACCATATCTCATCATTCAAGCCATGCTAATCATTTCTGCATCATTGTATTTAGGACTAAGTTGTATTCTCAAAGTTACCACTGGAAAGCTGTTGCTCCCTGACCCCCTGTTAGTTGCACCATTTAGTTAATACATTTATTATCTTTAGGAGTTTGCAACAACACAGATCATAGAATTTACAGTGCAGAAGGAGGCCATTCGGCCCAACGAGTTTGCACCAGCCCTTAAGCTCACACCTCCGCCCCAGCCCATAACCCAAAACCTCACCTAACCTTTTTGGACACTAAGGGAAATTTAGCATGGCCAATCAACCTAACATGGAGGAATGCACACAGGAAACAATTGATGTCTGATTCTGGATAGGTTAATGTGAAGGGTTATAGTACCAGACTTGTTCATTTTTGTCAGTAATTAATTGTAGCACAATAAATCACTGACGAGATGAGAAGGAGTCGAATGATGGCTTCCGGTCGGGATCCAGTGTCTATCCACCAATAGCCTCTCGGCATCACAGGGTACTTTAATACCCCTAATACATACCACCACATTCACCCCTTGTTAAAAAGGAACCCGGCAGGGTAGTGGGCCGTATGGTGGTAGGGGTTTACAGAGTCGGTACCTAGGATGCCGCTAACACGGTGGCTATGCTCCAATATCAACTACTTATAATGCCGCTTTTACTGGGCAGCCCAAAAAAATTATTTACAGAGGCATTTCTTGCTTCATTATACTGATTCGATGAGTCGAATGGGTGCCCTGGTCATCCTCGCCGATCGTCTTAGCCCCTGTGGTGATGCAGGCGCAGGTTCGGGCCCCGTCGTCTCTGGGAGCGTCGCGATGCCTCGTCCCGCTCCAGTACCCCTATTCGGGGCCGGGGGAAGGACCAATCCACTCTGGAAGGGGGCGGCTGTTGGGTGCGCCGGCGGGAGGGAGGGGGTGATTGGTGTTGGGGGTGTGTGTGGCTCCAGAGGGGGGTCACTGGTGTTGGGGGGGGGGGTGCGGCTCCGGCGGGTGCCAGGTCCCGCAGGGAGACCGTGTCCTGTCGGCCATTGGGGTATGCCACGTAGGCGTATTGAGGGTTCGCGTGGAGGAGATGAACCCTCTCGACCAACGGGTCCGATTTGTGCACCGCACATGCTTTTGGAGCAGGATGGGTCCCAGGGCTGCCAGCCAGGTCGGAAGGGCCGTTCCGGATGAGGACTTCCTAGGGAAGACAAGGAGGCGTTCATGAGGTGTTTGATTCGTTGTTGTACACAACAGTGACCGGATGGAGTGCAGGGCGTCCGGGAGGACTTCCTGCCAGCGGGAAACTGGGAGACCTCTGGACCGCAGGGCCAGTAGGACGGTCTTCCAGACCGTTCCGTTCTCCCTCTCTATCCGACCGTTCCCCCGGGGTTGTAACTGGTCGTCCTGCTCGAGGCAATGCCCTTGCTGAGCAGGAATTGATGCAGTTCGTCGCTCATGAAGGAGGACCCCCTATCGCTATGTATGTAGGCGGGGAAACCGAACAGTGTAAAGGTGGTGCTGAGGGCTCTAATGACCGTGGCCGCGGTCATGTCGGGACAGGGGATTGTGAATGGGAACCGGGAGTATTCGTGCATCAGGTTCAGGAAGTAAGTGTTGCGATCGGTAGAGGGGTGGGGGCCTTTGAAGTCCAGGCTGAGGCGCTCAAAGGGATGGGAAGCCTTTATCAGGTGCGCTTTATCTGGCCGGTAAAAATGCAGCTTGCACTCTGCGCAGATCTGGCAGTTCCTGCTGGCGGTCCTGACCTCCTCGATGGAGTAGGGTAGGTTGCGGGTCTTTACGAAGTGATAGAACCGGGTGGCAGAGGTTCCCGTGGACGGTTCGGAGATGGTCCACTTGTGCGTTGGCACACGTGCCGCGGGATAGGGCATCGGAAGGCTCGTTCAGCTTTCCGGGACGGTACAAGATCTCATAGTTATAGGTGGAGAGTTCGGTCTTCCACCGCAAGATCTTGTCGTTCTTGATCTTGCCCCGCTGTGCATTATCGAACATGAAGGCAACCGACCGTTGGTCAGTGAGGAGAGTGAATCTCCTACTGGCCAGGTAATGCCTCCAATGCCGCACAGCTTCCACTATGGCCTGGGCCTCCTTTTCCACTGAGGAATGGCGGATTTCTGAAGCGTGGAGGGTGCATGAAAAAAAGGCCATGGGTCTGCCCCCTTGGTTGAGGGTGGCCGCCAGAGCAACGTCAGACGCGTCGCTCTCGACTTGGAAGGGGAGGGACTCGTCGATCGCGTGCATCGTGGCCTTTGCGATATCCGCTTTGATGCGGCTGAAGGCCTGGCGAACCTCTGTTGACAGGGGAAAAACAGTGGACAGGATTAGCGGACGGGCCTTGTCCGCGTAGTTGGGGACCCGTTGGGCGTAATAAGAGAAGAAGCCCAGGCAGCGTATCAGGGCCATGGAGCTGTGGGGGAGGGGGAACTCCATGAGGGGGCGCATGCATTCGGGGTCTGGGCCTATAATTCCGTTTCGCACTACGTAGCTGTAGCACCATCGATCACACACGAGGCGAGACGTAAAGAACTTCAATCGAGGCTTTATTGAGCAGACTTGTTCAGACTCGTTCCCCAGCAGCTCAGTCACAGAATGCAGATCCAATCGGTATCCAGCATCTGTCCTCCAATGGCTCCTCGGCATTCATGGTGTACCGTATTACCCTTAATACATACCACCACATTCTCCCCTTGTTAAAAAGGAACCCGGCGGGGTGGTGGGTGGTATGGTGGTAGGGGTTTACAGGGTCGGTGCCTTAACCACTGAACTATATACAATCATGCCGCTTTTACTGGGCCACCGAATTATTCACATTTTACCCGATTTGCAGCGTTAACTATTTACAACAATGCCGCTTTACTGGGCCACTGAATTATATACATCTTAAGTCGATTCAATGAGTCGAGATGGTGCTCTGGTCGCCCTTTCCGATCGTCTCAGCCCGGGTGGTGGTGGTGGTGCAGGCTCGGGTCCGGTCGACTCTGGGAGTATCGCGCTGTCCCCCTCTGTTTCCTTACCCCTGGATGGGCCTGAGAGGAGAACTGATCCCCCCGAGAAGGGGGTGGCTGTGGGGTGCACCGGCGGTAGTGAGGGGGTGATGATTTGTGTTGGGGGGGGTGGGGAGCTCCGGCGGGTGCCAGGTCCCGCAGAGAGACCGTGTCCTGTCGGCCGTCTGGGTACGCCACGTAGGCGTACTGCGGGTTTGCGTGGAGTAGATGTACCTTTTCCACCAGCGGGTGTGATTTATGTACCCGTACATGTTTCCGGAGCAGGATGGGTCCCGGGGCTGCCAGCCAGGTCGGAAGTGACGTTCCAGAAGCGGACCTCCTAGAGAAGACAAGGAGGCGCTCGTGAGGCTTCGCCCACAGCTAAAAAATGGCCCTTTTTCCCGCACCCTTTACAGAAGGCCGAGTGGGCCGGGCAGCGCATTCAGGGGTGTTTCCACTGCCCGCAAAAGTAGCAGCGGGGCCCACCCGGGTGACCTGCCACTCTGGCAGCGCAGACCTGCGGGGGGCGGGGTTGTCCCGGGGGTTCGGTCACGGCGGGGGTCCACGGTGCCCAAGGGGCTGCCGTGCAGTCGGGGGCGTAGGCACGGGCGTTCTGTGACGCCACATCAAACGAGGCCGCAAGGGCCCGTGCCTCTTTGAGGCCTAGTGTGTCTCTTTCCAGCAATCGCTGGCGAATTTGGGATGAAAGCATACCTGCCACAAATGCATCTCGGACCAGCAGCTGTGTGTGTTCATTAGCCGAAACCAATGGGCAGTTGCAGTTTCTCCCCAGTATTAACAGCGCATTGTAGAATTCGTCCAGCGATTCCCCGGGGATCTGCCATCTCGTCGCGAGCTGGTGGCGTGCGTAGACATGGTTGACGGGCCGAACGTAGATTCCTATCAGCGTGGCGATCACCGTTGGGAAATCTTCCGCATTCTCTATGAGCGTGTAGATTTCAGGGCTCACCCTGGCATGCATGACCTGGATTTTCTGTTCTTCTGTAGGTATGGCGGGGGCCGTTCGGAGATATCCCTGAAAACACGCTAACCAATGTTTAAAAGTGGCCGCTGAGTTTGCCGTGTGGTGGGGGCTGATTCGCAGGCACTCAGGAATGATTTGGAGCTCCATGTCCTTAAAAGTCTGCGTAATAGATTGTAGCACAATCAATCACTCACGAGACAAGATGAGAAGGAGTCGAACAATGGCTTTATTACGCAGACTGGTTCCCCAGCAGCCCAGTTACAGAATGCGGCTGCTGGGAGAACCCGGGCTCTTATACTCCGCCTTACTGGGTGGAGCCAGCAGGCGGCTGATCCAATTGGGATCCAGTGTCTATCCACCAATAGCCTCTCGGCATCACAGGGTACCTTAATACCCCTAATACATACCACCACGATTAATTTAAAGCACATCTTTTTCTTTCTCTTGGAAAAATGTCAAGCTGAGGCAGTGACGGCCATATTACCACAATCCGTGGCTTTTAGAAACTGCTTCTGAGTCTTAACACAAATGAAGTTCTTGCCTTAAAGCATTGACTCAATAGCAACCCTGCTAGATTATTTGTCGACTGCGTTATGGAAGTAGTTGATTTTTTCAACAGACGCAGCTGTGCTTTGCATTGTATATTCTTCAAACTTGCAGTGTAAATGAATAACATTGGGCCCAGTATCTCATAAGTAGTAGATTTAAACTAATTTGTATTGAGTAACCTGTTTTAGTTATTCAAAACATATTATACAAAGCTGTGATCTGGATTTTGTTGTGTATTAATTTGGAATTCTTTAGTAGCGATGCTAATTGTAGAAATCTTGCTGCAGGGAATATATTTAATTTACAAACAGTAATTAAAAAGAGTTCAAAGTGTTGGTTGCTGGCAGAGTTCTCAGAATGTTGCTACCTTTTCTTGAGGCGACACCATGATATTAAATGACTTACTGCTGAAGGTAATCTACATGTAAATTGCATATTTGTTAGTGATTGATCAATCCTTTTGTGTAAACAATACAGAATATGAAATATTCTTAGGGATCAACTGTATAAAATTTAAAAGCCTCACATGAATATTCATGTTGTGAAGCTGTAAAGTACATGATACACGTCTTTTTGCATTTTACTCTTTGGTTTACAAATCCACACAAATAAGATTTATTTCGAGAACTTCTTAGAAAATTCTTCAAACTTTATTTTGTTGGGAGAAATTGCCTTAACGTGCAGAGTTTAGCTAATCTTTTTCATTAATATTGTATTAAATTCAGACCTCGGGTGTGATTCAGCAGTTTAGTTGTGCCCGACATGATGTCAGGACCAGGCTGTTGAATCTTGCGAGAGGCCTTTATCGGGAATCACAATGCTTGAAACATCTCGCGAGCTTCAACGGAATCTCATGAGGCGTCACGATCTGGATCTCGCTCTTGGTGGGCGAGGTCCAGGTGTTCATGTTTAAATGAGCCATTAGGTTCATTTAAATATGTGCTCACCCAACTTACCCGAGGCCCGGGATTCACCGGTCTCTCCAGCAAGGCCTCAACCGGTCACCTTTTGGTACTGGTTCACAAAGTCGTGAACCAGTCGTGATGGCACCTCTGGGGTCTCGCTGGGAGGTTGAGGTCCTTGGATGGTCGGGAACTGGGTAGGGCAGTACCCTGGCACTCCCTGCCACCTGGGAACTGTCAGCCTGGCACATTGACACTGCCAGTGTGTCACTGGACGTGCCAAGGTGTCCAGATGCCAGGTTTCCCGTGCCAGAGGTTGAGCAAGTGGAGCCTTGCCCAGTAGAGGTGGGGTAAGAGTGGGCCTGAAGACCCAGGAAGAGGTAGTTGGTGAAGTGGGAGGAGTCCTGAGGCCGTGGTGGGGGCACTGAGGGTGGTTGAAAGATGAGGGCTGCCTTCCCGAGGCCAAACAAATGGTAAAGTGCTGTTGAATAGCGGAGCCTTGCATTGAGAAACACCCTGCTAAATGCATCGTTCAGTGGTCTTTAACTCGAGTCCGCTGAATCACACCCCTCATTTGCTCTGAATTGTTGAGCTTTTTAATAAAAGATACCATCTTCCTGCTTATTTCATAATTTCTTCTGCGAATAATATTTGCTGTATGGCATTCACTCGAAGATTTTTGAGGCCATTGTATTATGGCATTCCGTAACGGGAAATGAAATGAAATGAAAATCGCTTCTTGTTACAAGTAGGCTTCAAATGAAGTTACTGTGAAAAGCCCCTAGTCGTCACATTCCGGCACCAGTTCGGGGAGGCTGGTACGGGAATTGAACCCGCGCTGCTGACCTGCCTTGGTCTGCTTTAAAAGCCAGAGGGAATATCTTCAGTCTGACAGCTCAGAATCACAGAATTGTTACAGCGCAGAAGGAAGCTGTTTGGCCCATTGTGTCTGCACCAACTCTCCAAACGAGCATCATGACTTAGTGCCATTACCCTTCCTTTTCCCGGTACCCCTGCACATTATTTTTATGTAGGCATTGTAGACACAATGAACCAAATGGCTGGTTGCTACCCTTGCACTGGCATTTTCTATCAACTAATGATTTTAAAAAGCGAGCACCCTCCACAGAGCATCTAGGACCCATGTCAAAGGGGTAAGCTTATGTGTCCCCTTAGCCAATCATATTCATGAATCTGTAATGTGCAGCATCAAATTTGAATCAGGAAGTGTTATTTGGAATATTTACTGAAATGCCAAATCAAGCCAAGAGAGCAAAATAAAGAGAGGGGAAGACCAATTGGATAAAGGAAGAAAGAGAAAAAGGGAACAGAAAAAAAGTTAAAATAAATTCAGTACAGTGCTTTTTAAAATTTCAAAAATAATTAAAATCTGAAAGAATGAAACTCCACACACTTAAAGTTCATTTTTAGTGCTAGAATGTTTTTTTCTAAGTAATTAAGATTCTCCATGCTTTAACAAAGTACTCATTGTGTTCCAGTATTTCAAAATACTACATTTTAAAACTGTGCACATTTTATTTTACACCATATTTCCAACCATATTTGTTTTAATATCGCTGCATATTTAGACAAGTAGATTCCTGAACTGTTAATCTTCGTTCTCAAGAAAACTATAATTTTTACGTTTTGGTATATGCCGCAGTAGATTTATGTCTTCAGCACCTAAATGTTGAGCATCGCCTGAGTGGAGAACAGAAGGAAATTCTGGTGGCAACATTTGCACTCCTCTTAATTTAAATGGAAAGGAAATTAGGTAAGTACTTTCTTGGCATGAGGTCATACCGCACCCTCCACCCAGTGATGCATTTTTTTCAGATGGTAAAGATGAAAACCCACCCGAGTGATTATAACTTCCTCATTGGGATACAATAGTGCACATATTTTATGTTTTGAGAGCCCGCCTAATATATTCAGATTTATAGATCCAAATAATATGTGGGAAGACAATTGTTTCTCAGAATAGTCAAGTTGGCCTGATTCCTGCGTTCAACTCATCTACCAGCCTAACGTTTGACATTGCTAATGGAAGACATCTTCCATTTCAACTTAAGCTATTTCCGGATTATATGAGGCATTTGCCAAACGTCACTATAAATTTTCAAGGTTGTCTGTGTCATGTCCTTGTTTTTTAAAAAAACTACCAACGAAGGAAAAGCCAAAGCAACTGCATGTAGAGGATAGTGCACAAATGGGAGTCTGTGGGCCCCGAATGAGACAAAGAGCCTAAATACTATATGTGGCATGCTGAAAGGAAATTCAGGGAATAGTGACAACATACTTTGCCAGCAATTGTCAATTAGTAGACATACATATTGCTGAAAATAGTTCAGGCATTGAAAACCGACTAAAGAGGCTGCCTACCTTGGAGGGTTACATACACCCATTCAAACTACAAATTTGGAATGCCTATTAGTTTAAGAATAAAGTACAGTCTTACATTGGTGCTCCTTACCTCTATGTGCCGTTGGACAAGTTTGAGCCAGTTCATTAGACAAGAAACATCCAGTGACAGCTAATAAATCGTCAGGCCCCAGATGGGAAGGGTGGACCCTTGGAGATTTGCAAGGCCGGGGGCTAGGGAATTTTCATTCTTCTCGCATGTTCAAAGGCTTATTCCCGGATCGACTTCTTTATTATGAGTAGGGCGCTGATAGCGAGAGTAGAGGATACCGAGTACTCGGCGATAGCCATTTCAGATCACGCCCCGCAGTGGGTAGACCTAGAGCTGGGGGAGGAGAGGGACCAGCGCCCGTTGTGGCGCTTGGTGGTGGGGCTGTTGGCGGACGAGGAGGTGAGCGAGCGGGTCCGAGGAAGCATAGAGAGATGGTTGACCTGGAGGCCACGATAACGGGGAGGTCCGAGTGGGGATGGTATGGGAGGCGCTGAAGGCGGTGGTTAGGGGAGAGCTGATCTCCAATAGGGCCCACAAGGAGAGCAGAGAGCAGAGGGAGAGGCTGGTGGGGGAGATGGTGAGGGTAGACAGGGGGTATGCGGAGGTGCCGGTGGAGGGACTGTTGGTTAAGAGGCGTAGCCTCCAGGCCGAATTCGACCTGTTGACCACCAGGAAGACAGAGGTGCAGTGGAGGAAAGCCCAGGGGGCGATTTATGAGTATGGGGAAAAGGCAAGTCGGATGCTGGCGCATCAGCTTCGGAAGCGGGACGCAGCAAGGGAGATCGGGGGAGTTAAGGATAGGGGAGGGAGTGTGGTACGGAGTGGGGTTGACATCAATGGGGTCTTCAGGGACTTTTATGAGGAATTGTATCGGTCCAAGCCCCCACTGGAGGATGGAGGGATGGGCCGCTTTCTGGACCAAGTGAGGTTTCCGAAGGTGGAGGAGGGACTGATAGCGGGATTGGGGGCCCCAATTGGGCTGGAGGAGCTGGCCAAAGGGATAGGGAGCATGCCGGCGGGGAAGGCACCGGGGCCGGATGGTTTCCCGGTCTAATTCTACAAGAAATATGTGGACCTGTTGGGCCCGTTGCTAGTTAGGACCTTCAATGAGGCAAGGGAGGGGAGAGCTTTGCCCCCGACGATGTCCCGGGCACTGATCTCCTTGATCCTGAAGCGGGACAAGGATCCACTGCAGTGTGGGTCTTGCAGGCCGATTTTGTTGTTAAATGTAGATGCCAAGGTGCCAGCGAAGGTCTTAGCCACGAGAATTGAGGATTGTGTGCCGCAGGGGATACACGAAGACCAGACGGGATTCGTGAAGGGGAGGCAGTTGAGAGTTTTTTGTTCCTGTTCCAGTGCCTCCCCATGTTTATCCCGAAGGCCTTTTTCAGGCGGGTCAAAAGAAGCATAACGGGGTTTGTGTGGGCGCGAGGGACTCCGAGGATGAGAAGGGTGTTCCTGGAGCGGAGTCGGGATGGGGGGGCTGCTGGCACTGCCCAACCTCTGTGGGTACTACTGGGCCGCCAATATGGCGATGGTGCGCAAGTGGGTGATGAAGGGGGCTGCATGGAAGAGGCTGGATGCGGCATCTTGTGAGGGTACGAGTCTGGAGGCGCTGGCAACGGCGCCGCTGCCGCTCCCTCCAATGAGGTATACCACGAGCCCGGTAATGGCGGCTACCCTCAAAATCTGGGGGCAGTGGAGGCGGCACAGGGGGGAAGTTGGGGCCTCGGTGTGGACCCAAATACGGGGGAACCACCGGTTTGTCCCAGGGAGAATAGATGGAGGGTTTTCAGGGTGGCACAGGGCAGGGATAGGAAGGTTGGGGGACCTGTTTGTGGATGGGAAGTTCGCGAGCCTGGGTGAACTGGAGAAGTATGGGCTCCCCCTGGGGAACACCTTCAGATATTTACAGGTAAGGGCGTTTGCCAGGCGGCAAGTGGTGGAATTCCCGCGGCTGCTGCCACGCACAGTACAGGACAGGGTGCTCTCGGGGGTGTGTGTTGGAGTGGGGAAGATCTCGGAAACTTACCAGGTGATGCAGGAGGAGGAGGAGGCCTCAGTGGTGGAGTTGAAAGGCAAGTGGGAGGAGGAGTTGGGAGAGGAGATCGAAGAGGGGACATGGGCAGATGCCCTCGGGAGGGTGAACTCTTCCTCTTCGTGCGCGAGGCTCAGCCTAATACAGTTTAAGGTGCTGCACAGGGCACACATGACCGGGACAAGGATGAGCCGGTTCTTTGGGGGAGAGGACAGGTGTGTTAGGTGCTCAGGGAGCCCAGCAAATCACACCCATATGTTCTGGGCATGCCCAGCGCTGGGGGAATTTTGGAAGGGCGTGGCCAGGACGGTGTCTGGGGTGGTAGGATCCAAGGTCAAGCCGGGCTGGGGGCTCGCAATATTTGGGGTTGCAGGGGAGTTGGGAGTGCAGGAGGCAAAAGAGGCCGATATTTTGGCCTTTGCGACCCTGGTAGCCCGGCAAAGGATTCTTCTTCAGTGGAGGGATGCGATGCCCCCAAGCGTGGAATCCTGGATCAATGATATGGCGGGGTTTATTAAATTGGAGAGGGTGAAATTTGCCTTAAGGGGATCGGTACAAGGGTTCTTTAGGCGGTGGCTACCGTTCTTGGACTTCCTGGCAGAGCGGTAGACAATGGTCAGCAGCAGCAGAAACCCGGGGTGGGGGGGGGTTATTATTAATTTTTATTTATTTACCCTGGGGGATCTGAGGGGGTGTATATATTTGCTATGTTTGCTTTGTGTTAACTTGGGGTGTTAATTTATTATTTATGTATAGGGGGGAGGGGGGGCACGGGGTTGTTTTACTTTGTTCTGTATTTAATTCTATTGGGTTTATTTTTCATTCTGTTGTTGATATTTTGTGAAAATCCTAATAAAAGTTATTTTTTTTAAAAAATCGTCAGTCCCTGATTCTTCGACAGTGAATGAGGGTAAATAACAGTGAGGGAATTAGCATCAAATCGGGTAAAGTAAAAGTGACAAAGAGAGGAAAATAAGGATTGAATTGAAAGAGAAAAAGCGAAAGAAGTACAGAAAGGAAAAGTACAAATAAAAATTTGGCATCTTTAAAATATCCAATAACTTACTGCATGTGACAATGAGGCTGAAAACTTTAAATTGTTCCCTTTCTGGGCTAACAAGGTTGCTTGGCCTTGCATTCACATTGCATTATCTGATTTGATTACCCATCCTTCTTCACTGCATGTCTCTGTCTCTTTCTCACTTCTTAATTCTCATTATTTAAGAAGGTCGACCGTTGGTCCCGCTGTTCACTAAGATCCCAGATGCCCTATTGCCTCACCATAGGGCATTGTAAACTTGCACTGCCAGCAAATTGTGGCGCAAAACATTTTGAGGTGAAAGGCACAGGAAAGGTTCTAATGGAATATGCTGCCGCATGATCCAGTCCAACTTCCTGCAGCAAAGTTTAATGTGCAATTAATGTGTAAATTCTTGTATTTAAATATAAATTTAGAGTACCCAATTATTATTTTTCTAATTAAGGGGCAATTTAGCATGGCCAATCCACCTAGCCTGCACATCTTTGGGTTGCGGGGGTCAGACCCACGCAAACATGAATTAATGTGTAAATTCCGCAAGTTCTGAAAACCTACAGGTAGGTTCAGGGTGCGATGCCATGCATATGAAGCAGCATTATTCGACCAGCAAGTTATGGAGATTTGCAAATCTCTTATTTCCCTCAGTTATTGGCCATTTTGCGCATTAAAAAATGTGCTCCCTTCGGCCAAAGCGATAGTCCTTCTCTGGTGTTTCAAACAGTGGTGCCCTTGGTCTCGCTCTATTTCTTTGTGTTGTGCATGTCTTTAATAAAACATGTAAGCTTCAAATTCTGTTAAAGATAGATGCTGTTACTTTTGCTGCTACTGCGTCATTTTGAGAGTGCCACGCCCACATTGTTATGCTTGCAAATTTATGAAAAATGGACCCTTAATTTTAAAAGCAGAATGAAAAATGGACAATTTATTTTGAAATAAGATGGAGTCAAGGGGGGGGGGGGGGGGGAGGGGGTCAGGTGACTTCCCTCCTTGTATGAAACAGCCCAAGTTTGGAATTAGCCTGTTTGTCTGGTTAGGATGTTAAAGTGTAACTGACTGTTTTGGGATAGTCCATTGAAGGGACATTTGAAAATGCAACAGATCTCTCCTGTGGAGTTAACAGCTACCTTTGTCTAAATGTCTGCAGAAACAGATGTAAAATGGCCATATAAACGTAGTGGCTGCAGAATGAAACTCCACAAAAATGGGTGTGAAGAAAAAGAAGCATTCTACCACAAAGAGATGCATGGTTGAGATTCAAACCATATTGTGCGTCACTGTGAATGTCATTAGGGACCAATTGGGCACACTGAGACTATGGGTTCTGTGATGATATGTGCCTGCATGCATTATACGGTAAAGGTGCTTGACACAGCAAAGGTTAACATCCAACTGGAGAGTGGCACCACCCACAGTGTCATTTATATAGTCACATGGTCAGAGAATAGTTTAGAAGAACACTCTAAACTAGCCTGCATGGTGGTAATAACACCATACTTGGAACTGTAAATAGTTAAAGCCTACCAATAAAGGTGTTTATGTTTAAGCTCACAAGCCTCAAGATCTCATTGATGAGCCACCACTACTGAAGCATGAAGAACCCATGCTATGTACATGTTATGGCCAGGTGTCGGAACGGGATTTGGGGATAGTACCATGCTGAACGATGATGGTGATCCATAGTGGTAAGAAAGGTGGCAACTAAATGCAGGAACACAGAACTATATCCAAGGTATGGACCACTGAAACTAACTAGAGGCATACCTAAGAGATATTGCCAGACCCTAAGTAATGTTGAGTCAAAGAACAGGGCAGTTACAAGATGGGTGAGCACTATGGAGAAAGAGGCAAAACTCCTGAGATAGAATCCACAAGAAAAGTGAGAAAAATACAGAAATGTAGCTGCACTTACATTTTTGAATAGGTGGTGGTTCCAAGAGGCTCAGTAGATTGAAGAAGCTAAAAGACAGGTGAAGAAAAACATGTTCAAAAAATCAGGTACAGAAGAAAAACCTATATTTAATAAAAAGGCAGATAGAGAAGAAAAAACCTGTAAAATTATCCGGCAGATTTAGAAGTTAAAAAATTAAACTTAGAGTTTAAAAAAGAGAACTCTGTGGAGCTGACAGCAGGGATTGCCGTGGCTTTAACTTAAAATGATAAAATAACATAAGTAACAAAAGAGTTGCTACTGTTCTGAAGGTTACGTGCCATAACAAGATTGCCAAAATGGTCGCACTAATGGTAAACCAATATGCGTCGGTGACATGGATGCTGAATTGAAATGCCTAATGCTGGAAAGGAAAAGAACTAAATATCAACTTATCTTAAAAAAAAAGCCTATGGAAATTGAGCTATTTGCCGGAATTCTCTGGTCGTTGCGATTCACTTTTTCCGCTGGCAACGGAGCCCCGCCCATTGGTTTCCCGGTGGCGTGGGAGTGGGATGGTTTCAATGGAAATATCCATTGACAAGCGGCAGGATTCCTGCCCTCGGGGAATGGCACGCTGCTGAGAAACACATGGCTGGGGAAACGGAGAATCCCACCCATTGTCTGTTAAGGATGAGCTCTCAGTTATAAAACAAGAACTTAGGAAAGTAACTGAGGAAAAAGCAGTTTTGCTAGATAAACTAAAACAATGAAGAATATCGTCAAATCTTTGAGAGATGAATTAAAGTGAAAGGCCTGAAAAGCTATCTTCATATTACAATATCCAGTTAGCAGAGAAGAAACATTATCGGAAGATCTAAGTACCAGAAATACTGAGTACTCCTACCATTTCTCCACATGTGACAGACCGAGATGCGAAAGAACTGTCAAGACATAAGACCCTGTTGTATTGTGACAGGAAGTAGCCATTGTATTGTAGTCTCTGTTAGAGGTGAGGAAACCTTCTGAAAAAGGATTATGTGCCTGCATTCATTATAGTGTAATGGTGTTCAGTAGAGCAAGATTAACATGGGACTGTAGAGTGACACTGCACACAGTGTGATGCATGTAGCCAAATGGTCAGAGAACAGTCTAGAAGAACACTTTGTAAGCAATTAGCCAGTATGGTGGGAGCAACACAATACCTTGAACTGTAAATAGTTAAAGCCCGCCAATAAAGGTGTTTATGTTTAAACACACAAGCCTCAAAGTCCCATTAATGAGCCACTACCATTGAACCATAAAGAACCCCAATTCCATGCATATTATGACAGTTACTTGACAGAAACCAGCTTATGATAAGAACACACATCTTACGAGCAGAAGTGAGTCATTCTTGGAGACAAGGAGACCTCAGAGGGAAACGATCCCACCCAGCAAAACAAGAACCCTATCTACATCCCTGTAATAGGCAGAGAAGTGGGACTATCACTTTACCTGCAAATTTGCAGAACCAGGCCAAGTTTGCTACAGGAACCCGACTGCAACGTGACTGGAGCAGAGCCAGAAACTACTGTTGAAAGGTGCAAGCCACTGTGAATTCATTGCCAGAAACTTTCAACCTCCATTTCCTTCAGTGAATCAAAAAACAATCACCTGGCCAGCAACATTCGCAGCTCCCATCTCAAAGGACAATATTATAGTGACATTTCGGACTCTTCAAAGCCCCAATTGCATGGTATTTCTTTTGTAACTATATTTTCTTGTATGTGTTTGAGAGTGTGAATGGGTGCTGCTGTGGTTACATTCGGTTGTTGAGAAATAAACATTTATTTTTCCTTTTGTTTCCAAACTTAAGAGAAAATATGTCTCGAGTCTGCCCTTGAGAGTCACAGATTTAAAGCAGTTAAACACTTCTTTCAAACACATCTTGTTGCGGAGAGATGGAATATGGAGGGGAGGGGAACCAACCGACCATCCTACCCTGTCTGTAAACTGGGTCAGTAGTCCAGTCTGTCCAATGCAACTTCCACAAAATGGACCTTCGAGCAAGAACTGATGGCTGATATTTCACACAAAGTAGACACCATTTTCATGCCTAAACATTGTTTCATTTGGTGCTTGCTTTTACAAGCACTATCAGAATACTCAGAAGTTTGAAATAGGTATAGAAGCCAAGATTTATTGGCAGCTTGACATTCTCAACGTTTCTCCGAGAACACAAATAACTTGGGCTGACTCATAAAGCTAAACAAGTACCTGATAACTCCAATTAACTCAACTATGTGCAGTTTTTTTTATTCAAGTATTCCTTGATTACTGCTTCTCTTTTATCCAGCTTTTCACAAATTCAATTAAATCTAGCTGATAAAATTCTGCAAGTATATGTAGATGTTTCAAGTGAACTGGCTAACAATCCATTGTAATCTGAGGATGATTACTAACCTATTACTGCCCTACAAATAGCTCAACAATCTGCAAATTCAGTGCAGATCAATTTGCCACCAGATAAAAATTTAATGAAACTCTTCAGACCAAAGTCCACTCATTCCTGAAGTAGTCAGCATTAGTATCTGTTTCTCCTGCATGACTTCACCTTTATCTGCGAGAAGCAATTCTAGTTTTTAACGTAAATCATAGGGAACAGTTATATGGCCTCGTTGCGCCCAGATTAATGTCACGTCGAGGCCATTGAATCTCACTAGAGGCTTCTCGCGAGATACGCAATGCTCGAGACGTCTCGCGAGATTCAACTGAACCTCAAGAAACGTTGCGATCTGGATCTCACCTGGGCTGGGCGAGATCCAGATCAGCATATTTAAATGAGCCATGGCCTAACGGCACCTGGGCTTCCCCAGCCCATTGGAGACCGCTGGATGATTGAGGACATGGCAGGGTGGCACCCGGGCACCTTGGCACTGCCAACCTGATGTGGCGAGGGTTAGGGTAGCACTGCCAGGGTGCCAGGGTTGCAGTGCCAGAGTGCCCAAATGCCAGGGTAGCACTGCTAAGGGCTGGGGCCTGAGGGACCATGCCTTTAAAAGGGGGGATGAGGGGGGTATGAAGGGTGGGGGTGAAGGGCAGGTATGAAGGTTGGGGAGGTGAAGTGTGAGGTTCCTAAAATGGGGGATCTAAAAGGCGGAGTGGGGGGGACCCAAAAGGGGGTTGGGGAGACTTGAAAAGAGAGGCCTTATCAGGGTATCCTCACTTAAGGGGAGGGGAAATGCTCATGTGTGCGAGGGGTGATATTGCCCATGGGTGGGGGTTGTGGGGGACCTTCACGCTCATTTAGAGTTCGGAGCACCCTTTCAAAATGGCGGCCTGATCTCTGAGGAGCTGGGCTTGCCAGCGGGTTCGGCTCCTCAGTGATGAAAACATTTCTAACTGTGGGATGGACGAGGGAGAAACTCCCCAGGGCCAAACAAAATGACCTAAGGGCGCGGTTTAACGGAAAAGTTGTAAGTGTGGTAGCGAGCGGGAGCTGCCGCAAGCTTCGCGGTGCCTGGCTCAGCGTGGCCGTCACCAGTATCAAACATTAATTGGACCACTTAAAGAGGTGCCGTATGGTACAGAGGTGAGGCTCCACCGGGCCTCACCAAGATGACCTGTCACACGTGAGTTGTTAATGTCATAAAGACTGACCCTTCGCTCCCACGACCACATGTCCATTCTCCTGCAGGATCTCCACCAGAGCACCAAACTGAGGAGCATTGCTGAGGGTGTCGACACGATGCTACAGACATTGTGATATGCCAGGGTCAGCAGTGCTGTGCCCTCCACCTCCAGCACATTGCCACGCTGCTGTGCCAGGTTGTGGAGGGCACAGCAAACCGCCATGAAGCGGGCAACCCTCTGGGAGATTTATTGCAGTGCACCACCAGAGCGGTCGAGGCATCGCAACTGCATTTTGTGGAGTCTAATGCACCACCCAGTGACAGCCTGGGTGGCAGCATGGACCTTGTTGGATTGGGTCTCCGCATAAATAACTGGCCTCTGCACCAGCACCATTAGCCAAGTCCTCAGCGGCTACCTCTTATCCCCCAAGAACCAACCGACTATCCTGGGGTGGTCCTCGAAGAGGCCGGGGTGTCCGACTGCCCCAGGATGTGGTTGTCGTGCATTTTCCCTGGGAAGCGTGCACACACGTGCATGATCTTCATGTGGTGGCCACACATGAGCTGGACGTTCAGGGAGTGAACCCCCTTCCTATTGATGTAGGGCACTCTCTGACGGCCTGGTGTGCGTAAGGCGACATGTGTGCTATCTATTATGCCCTGGACATGGGGCATCCCATCAATGGCAGCACGGTAGCATTGTGGATAGCACAATTGCTTCACAGCACCAGGGTCCCAGGTTCGATTCCGGCTTGGATCACTGTCTGTGCGGAGTCTGCACATCCTCCCCGTGTGTGTGTGTGGGTTTCCTCCGGGTGCTCAGGTTTCCTCCCACAGCCCAAAGATGTGCAGGTTAGGTGGATTGGCCATGCTAAATTGCCCTTAGTGTCCAAAACTGCCCTTAGTGTTGGGTGGGGATACTGTGTTATGGGGATAGGGTAGGGTGCTCTTTCCAAGAGCCGGCGCAGACTCGATGGGCCGAATGGCCTCCTTCTGCACTGTAAATTCTATGATAATCTATGATAATGGCGGAGAATTCTTCTGCCCGGGCATCTTGTTGAGCCTTCAAGTCAATGTAAATGTTTATATAATTCGCTGCCTGGGGAAACATTGCATCTATTACCTCACAAGCCCCCGCTCGAGCCGTGGAATGATTTCTGAGGCTGTGGTGACCTTGAGGGTCACCAGGACCGGGTATCCTCCTCCTCCATGTGGTGCCAAATCCGCGAGGACATGGCACAGGTGTGGCACAGTCCCCTTGTTGAGGCGGAGCCTCCTTTGGCACACACTGTCTGTCATCTGTTCAAAAAACCAGTGAGGCCTGTACACCTTGGGTCATCGTCAGCCTCCCCCTCTGGGTCCCTCTCTGGCCTGATGGGCGGCTGTGTCCTCGGGGTATGGGGTGGGGCCCTGCACATGGGCTGCCGCCTTGAGCCTCTGTCGCACTGCTGCCGCCACCTTCTCTGTCGTCTGGCCACCTGGCCTTCAAGCAGCAACGTGAGGGCAGGTCCAAGATAGCATCCATCTCGTGTAATATCTATAAGGAATTGAAGAGGGTGTGAGATTGACAACCAGTGGTGTTTTCCACCCCATTGTGTGTGTGTGTGTGTGTCCCACCCCACATCCCCTGCCATCCAACACACCCTGCCCATGCAAGCCCGGCTGCAAGGGGGGTTCCTGGTCACCAGACCCCACACCCTGTACCACAGACACCTGCACATAACGTTACCTGTACCGGGCGCTGGCCCCCTCACCGGTGCATCACTCACTCTCTGATCGTGGAAATGTCCCAGGTGCTGGGGCTCAACCCCTGGGTGTTCAGATCTTGGCTGCTGCGTCCGTAGCGTTGCTTCCTGCAGTGCTCAGGCATAGTGTCCAGGCATCTGATTGGAATGCTGTGCAATAACTCCCACATGCTACATGGCCTACCCACGCAAAACCACTTGAGAGCTGTGAAATGCTCACTTAACTATGATTGACAATTCCCTATTAGCAAGATCCTTAATGGGCGGCACAGTGGTTAGCACTGCTTCACAGCGCTGCGAAACCAGGTTCAATCGCGGCCCCGGGTCACTGTCCGTGTGGACTTTGCACATTCTCCGAGTCTCTGCGTGGGTCTCACCCACAACCCAAAAAAATGTGCAGGGTAGGTGGATTGGCCACGCTAAATTGCCCTCTAATTGGAAAAAATTGTTTTTTAGATTTATAGAATTTACAGTGCAGAAGGAGGCCATTCGGCCCATCGAGTCTACACCAGCCCTTGGAAAGAGCACCTGACTTGAGCCAATACATCCAACCTATCCCTGAAACCCCACCCACCATTTTTTTGGACATGAAGAGTAATTTAGCATGGGCAATCCTCCTAACCTGTACATCTTTGGACTGTGGGAGGAAACCGGAGCACCCGGAGGAAACGCACGCAATCACGGGGAGAACGTGCAAATCTGCACAGACAGTGACCCAAACCGGGAATTGAACCTGGGATTGTGGAGCTGTGAAGTGACAGTGCTCACCACTGTGCTACCATAAAGCAACAGTGCTAACCACTGTGCTACCATAAAGCAACAGTGCTAACCACTGTGCTACCATGCCCTCCCAGTCTCTCAAGGGATGAGGAATTGAAGCCAAGATGAGCCAAGACTGTATTGAATGGTTGAGTTAGTTCGATGGGCAGTACAATCTAATCCCACTCCTCCTTCTTGTGTTCATCCAAGACTAGATGTTAAGATTCAATGTTAGCAGTTTGGACAATTCAAAAATTGCAAACTCCAAGCTCACTATTTTTTTTTTCAGTTAAGGGGCAATTTAGCGATCCTTGGCTTGTGTGGTGAAACCCACGCAGACATGGGGAGAATGTGTAACTCCACACAGACAGACCCGATGCCGGGACCGAACCCGGGTCCTCGGCCCCCCGAGGCAGCAGTGCTAACCATTGCACACCGTGCTGTCCTCAAGCTCAATATTTAATGGATTTTTAAAACATAATCAACACTGGGTTTTGCACGGAGAAGCCTCTACAAGGAAAGATCAAAGGCAGTAATTCCACAAATGCTACCAACCTCTCTCACTTCCTCCATCCTGTTCCCTTCGTCCTGTCACTTTTTAACCCTCTCACTCTTTCCTCACCCACTTCACCCCACCCACACCCTAACTCTCTCAACCCTAATCCCACATCCCATCAACCCTTTAACCTACAATGGCCTCCCCACCACCACCTCATCTCCTACTTCCCTTGCCCACATGGTTCCCCCCATCCCACTCCCCTTGCCCACTTTCCCCCCACCCCACCCCCTTGCCTGCCCTCTAACCCGTGAACCCCAGCCTATGTGCCCCCTTGCCTCATCCCTTGCTTGCTCTCTCCACTCCCACACTAGTCCACTTGCCCGCTCCCCCCACCGGCCCGCTCTCCCGCCACGCACACCCCCTGGCCTGCTCTCGCCCGCCCCCTGCCATTCTTCCACCTATCCACCCACCTCTGCCCTCTCTAATCCCCCCCCCCCCCTACTCCAAATTTATTTATTTTTTAAAGAAAATATTTTTTTTTTAAAGCAATATCCTTAAGCCACGTGGCCTTAGGCCTCCACGGTCAGTGGTAGTTATGGGTGATTGGGGTTGGGGTTGCCCCTGTAGCAATCCAGGGGGAGGCATGGCAGACCCGCAGGCGCTGAGTCACCCACCCTCCCTCCAGCCCATAGGCGATCTCCCCCCACCGATGACGGCCCACCCTGACCGAGGCTGGCCCCTTGGGGGCTGGGCTTTCCCACCCTCCGAGCATCGGGGCAGCAACCCCAGTGCTCCTGGGCTTATTGCCTGGGAGTGAAGATGGCTACTCACTTCCTCGGGTCCCCACAGCAGCCATTCCACTGACTTCACTATTTTAAAAAGGTGAACTATTGGGCGCCATGTGAACACTTGCTAGAAAGGTGGTTAGATCAAGGGAGGCCGTTAGATACGGGGTCTTTCCTGTTAATTGTATGGAGATTGGTTTAAGGTGTAATTATTGGTTTCTCGCCATTTGTGGTGGGATCCTGATTTCGCCAACGGGAGCAGGCCGGTTAGATCGCAGATTGACGCCTGTGGTTCTCAATTTTGGCCTCTCCCATGATCTGACGGCCACGTCGCACTCTCACTCAAGTGCAAAGCGTCCATTAAATTGCCCCCTAAATGTTGTTGAACACTGGTGTGGATCTATCCCAAAAGGCCAGCGGGAAACACCCCGCCAAACTCGCCCAAAATGACACCTAGAAATTTGTTTGGTTAAATCGCCCCCAAAGTTTCTTTTGTTCACTGTGGCCTGACTTTCACTGAGTTGGATTGACTTGGGAGCCCTTGCAAATGGCAGGAAAGTCAGGATTCTGGGATTCCTGACCACATTCCCGGGCTATCTGAAGCTTGCATCCGGCATTCCCAACCTGGCCAACTCCATTTCGGAGACAGGCATCTTATACTTTGTTGCAATTTTCATGTAGTCGGGCAAAGTTATAAAGAATCGTGGTTCACAGCCCCTCAGAGAAGTTGTGCTAATGTCTGGAAGAGGACGGCATGGTAGCACAGTGGTTAGCACTGTTGCTTCACAGCGCCAGGGACCCGGGTTCGATTCCCGTCTTGGGTCACTGTCTGTGCAGAATCTGCACGTTCTCCCCATGTCTGCATGGATTTCCTAAAGACGTGCCTGTTAGGTGAATTGGACATTCTGAATTCTCCCTCAATGTACCCGAATGGTGGTGTGGTGACGAGGGGATTTTCTCAGTAACTTCATTGCAGTGTTAATGTAAGCCTACTTGTGACACTAATAATGACTATTATTAATAGAATAACAGGGTGAATCTAGGCACTGCAGGCACCAAGAAACACCCCACCAAATGCATCCAAAAGCAGACTCGACCTTTTTTCCACTGAATCACACCCTATCTCTAAATTAATTTAAATTGTGCATTATATTTTAAAAATAAATTTCTCAAGGTTTTGTACTCCTGAGTAGGACTGGGTGAATCACTTGACTTACCTTCAGCAAAAGTAGGTATTGTTTGAGAGTTGTGAACAAAAGGACGGAGATTTTGGAAGTGAAATTGGTCTTTGTTAAAAGGGCAAAATGCGCAATAACAAATGGCAGCTTGTTTCACACATCACCCAATATCCATTACATTGAAGACAATTTCAACCTCTTGTATCCAGCCATATCTAAAGATTACAGCTGATAATTTGTGGTGCGTTTTATGCTGTGTTGAAATTGTAAATTTGTAAGTACTGAATTTACCTTCTACCTCTGTACCTCAGCATAAGCATCCAGTATATTTATATTAGGCCACCCAGGAATAATGAAGGGAAAATCTGGCAGGAAATATCTTCCCAACACTGTGTCAAAGCGTTGAGCGTTGAAGTGTCGAGTTCCCCAAGCTGTCAAGGTTTTTTATAGTGTGCATTCACTTTCAGGCTTTGTATTTTATATGTATACACAAAGACAAATAATTATTAACGTTCTATCAATCTGTTGACTGTGCAATGAAATTATTTTCACTCTCTTTCAAGCACCTTCACCATTCCTTCACTATCACTGGGCCAAAATCCTGGAACTCCCTTCTTTACAGCCACCATATGGATGGCAGTGGTTCAAAAAAACAGCTCACCATCACCTCAGTGATCATTCAATTGATCAGCAGATGTTGGGATATTTATTGGAAGGATGCTTTTAACTGCCCATTTCCCCTCTTTGAAAGGGTGCTAAAATATTCTTTAAAATCAGATTCAAGGAATAACCTGTCTCTGGCTCCCGAGATGAGCCTCACAGCCACTAATCAGCAAACTGGTGCAGTGATTCTGTGCCCAGTGGATCCCAAGCCAGGAACAGGGAAATACCCGGCTTGGAATGCGTGGCCCTGTCCTAAACCGAAAATTCATTCATAAAATGAATTCTTACATAGGGCGTCCGTGTCGCTGGCTAGGCCGGCATTTATTGGCCATTCCTAATTCTCCTCGCTGCGCTGATGGCCCATGGGCAATTACCAGACAAATAATCTAAAATCCAGACCAAACACAAAATGAGGACTTTGGTAAAAAGGATTCTTAAGACATGATAGCTTCAGGATTAAATAAAAAGACAGAAACTGAACTGGTGAATACACAAATTTATTCAGTAGGTCTGATAGCCGTTGATAATATTGTGAGGCAAGGAATAAATGAATCCTGCGGTAAATTTGATGAAGTTCTAAAATTTGTTACATATATTTTAATCTAACACGCAACAAACTTTTAGAGAAAACAACCATGATCTTAAATCAGAACTCATGAAGAACAGAATTGTTGGCCCGAGATGCTGATGATGCCCTTTCAGATGTACGACAGGATAAGGGAGATTTGACTTCAGAAAAGTCTGTCCTAATAGTCAGACAGTCTGAAATTTGTCGACAGCACTGACCCACCTTATATGGCAAAAGCATGCGTGGTACAGAACAACTCCAGCTGTTCAGCTAGTAATGTAACTGAAGCAACCAAAGTGGTTGAGAAACTCCATGCCTTGAAAAGCAATGCCCAAACCGACCACAAGAGGGTAAGTGGCCATGTCAGTGCTGTGGAGCCAAACATCCACATAGATGAGGGCGATATCCAGCAATCTTAGTGCAGTGTTAAACTGCAACCACCTCGGACACTTTGGAAAACTATGTAAAGCACAACCCCCCATACGAGTGGAGGATCCCAAGACAATCCAGGAGATTGAGGTACCTTACCAGGAAGAGACCCAACCATGCTTACTGAGTGAGGTCAAGGATCCTGGATTCTCTTGTTGGACTGTAGACATCTCAGTAAACGGTCACCTCACCAGTTACAATCCTTGTGAAGAAGGAGCCACAACTTGTGACACAAGATCACAAAGCCTGATGCCACCCTCAACAAAGCTATACAGACCAGGCAGCATCAAATGCACAAAAGGCTCCGCTGTACTGGGATGCTGGCAGGAAGCAGCGTTAACACTGAGCACAAAATGTGAGTTCTCCAAGACCTCTACTTTAGTTCTGTCAGCAGCAAAGGATTGACAGCGGACCCACAAAAACAGAAGCTATCAGTAAGTTCCCAACCCCATCATCTATTCCAGACCTCCAGAGAACCCGTGGCATGGTGAACCAGTTGGCAAAGATTCTACCCAGCCTACGCAAGTAATAACCTTTATTAGTGTCACAAGTAGGCTTGCATTAACATTGCAATGAAGTTACTGTGAAAATCCCCTCGTCACCATACTATGGCGCCTGTTCGGGGACACTGAGGGAGAGTTCAAAATGTCCAATTCACCTGACAAGCACGACTTTCGGGACTTCTGGGAGGAAACCGGAACATCTGGAGGAAACCCACGCAGACAGGGGAAGAACGAGCAGACCCCGCACAGACAGTAACCCAAGCTGGGAATCGAATCCAGGTCTCTGCCGTTGTGAAGTCACAAAACACCTGCAACATTTTCTCAAAACAGGCCAGGCATTGTACGAGGACGCGCACCAAGAGCAAACATTTGGGCACATCATAACAATGCTGCTCTCACCCAATATCCTGGCCCATTATGGCCCATCCCTGCCCACTACTATAGCAGCAGATGCCTCGTCTACAGGCCTAGCAGCAGCTTTATTTCAGCAACAACGAGATAGTTGTCACCGACCAGTATATTATGCATTTACAGAACCGTCAGACCAGAGATATGCTATGCGATTACTGAAAAAGAAACTCTCGCAGTCAAATGGGCTTGCACAAAGTCCTTTGTCTACATTATCAGCCTAAAAGTCACCATTGAAATGGATCATGAGACACTGGTCTCACTGTTAGATGAGAAGGAAATTGAAAAGCGATGTAGTATGTTAAGGGAAACATCACACGACTGCAGACACACCCATGTAGGGCCACAGATTACATTACTGTGACACATGGGGCAGGATTCTCCGCAAATGGCGCAATGTCCGCCGACCGGCGCCAAAAACGGCGCAAATCAGTCCGGCATCGCGCCGCCCCAAAGGTGCGGAAGTCTCCGCATCTTGAGGGGCCGAGCCCTCACCTTGAGGGGCTAGGCGCGGGCTGGACTGATTTCCACCCCGCCAGCTGGCGGGAAAGGCCTTTGGTGCCCCACCAGCTGGCGCGAAACTGACTTTGCCGTGCGGCGCATGCGCGGGAGCGTCAGCGGCCGCTCACGGCATCCCCGCGCATGCGCTGTGGAGGGGGTCTCTTCCGCCTCCGCCATAGTGGAGACCATGGCGAAGGCGGAAGGAAAAGAGTGCCCCAACGGCACAGGCCCGCCCGCAGATCGATGGGCCCCGATCGCGGGCCCCCCCGGGGCCAGATCGCTCCGCGCCCCCCCCAGGATCCCGGAGCCCACCCGCGCCGCCTTGTCCCGCCGGTAAGAGAGGTGGTTTAATTCTCGCCAGCGGGACAGGCATTCCAGCAGCGGGACTTCGGCCCATCGCGGGCCGGAGAATCGCCGGGGGGGTGGCCCGCCAACCGGCACGGCGCGATTCCCACCTCCGCCGAATATCCGGTGCCGGAGAATTCGGCAACCGGCGGGGGCGGGATTCACGCCAGCCCCCGGCGATTCTCCGACCCGGCGGGGGGGGGGGTCGGAGAATACTGCCCATGATGTCAACCTCTTTGAGGAGCCCAAGTCGTACTCCCACTTGGTGAGGAGATGACTGTCAGTTATCTCAGGGCATTTCAGCAGATCCTCTAGGAGCAGATGTGAGAAGAGAGGTGTGATTGCATCCGCTGTTACTGTCAACAAGGGTGGTCACAGCAGAGGCGAGGTGGTAGCAGTATGAAAATTTGGTTTGAGCAGCAGAAACATTTGGCCATCCCAGTCTCCCTTCCACCGGAGGTTCTCCAAAAACTTCACCAAGGCTAGCTGGGCATTACAAAGTGCAGAGCACGTGCTAAATCTTCAGTATAATGCCCGGGCATATCCAGGCCCTTTGAAGAAACAATTGCAAAGTGCCAGATGTATGCACTGCACAAACCAGTCAAAAGAGAGCCCCTAATCCCAAAAGAGTTTCCATATGGTGAAATAATGACACTCGATGACCAGTGAGGCGATTGTGAGATCTTTGAAGGAAATATTTGTGAACCATGGCATCCTGGGCCGGGTGGTGTCTGATAATGCCCTACAATTTGCAAAAAAGTACTTCTTGCAATTTGGCACCAATTACAGCTTTCAACACCCTACTAGCTCCCCAAGTCATCCACAATGAGGCGGGCAGCATGGTAGCATAGTGGTTAGCACTATGGCTTCACAGCACCAGAGTCCCAGGTCCGATTCCCGGCTTGGGTCACTGTCTGTGCGGAGTCTGCACGTTCTCCCTGTGTCTGCGTGGGTTTCCTCCGGGTGCTCCAGTTTCCTCCCACAAGTCCCGAAAGACGTGCTGTTAGGTGAATTGGACAAACTGAATTCTCCCTCTGTGTACCCGAACAGGCGCCGTAATGTGGGCGACTAGGGGTTTTTCACAGTAACTTCATTGCAGTGTTAATGTAAGCCAACGTGTGACAATAACGATTATTGTTTTTATAAAGAAAGGGGGGTCTACACCACTAAAGCTCCCTTGAGAAAGAACAATGACTTCCCTATGGCGCTTTTAACTTATGGATCCAGTTGCAATCTAGAGCTTCTGATGGGCAGAAACGACTGCCCCCAACTCCCAATGCTGCCAAAAAAACTAATCCCAAGGGTTGGCAGTCAAGGACTACCGAAGCATTCAATACTGGTAAGGGTCTTAGAGGAAGCAGCAGGCAGTGGCCTACAAGAAGGTACCACACTAGAAACCTGCCACAATTACACAAAGGAGACAGGGTAAGGAACATGGACCTTGAAAGAGAAAATATCATTGTCTGGAGAGACGATGACCAGCCGAAGTCAGAACACAGCCATTCACTGGAAGGTATGATCAGGGCGAGCAGGAGGAGCAGGATAGGGTGGCATAATAGTAATGTAAATACTTTGGGTAACGATTTGGGGGAAAGTATATTTTTAGGGTAGCTGGCATCACAAGAGTTAACTTGGGACTGGAAAATAGAACCGCCCACAGTGTGGTGTAAAGAGACATGTGTCAGTTAATGTTCAACACACAAGACGTCAAACCTCTTCGTGAGACCAACCAAGGAGATAGAACAAAGCTCAATTCATAGAATCATAGAATTTACAGTGCAGAATGAGGCCATTCGGCCCATCGAGTCAGCACCAGCCCTTGGAACAAGCACCCTCCTTAAGCCCACACCTCCACCTTATACCCGTAACCCAGTAACCCCACCTAACCTTTTTGGACGCTAAGGGCAATTTAGCATGGCCAATCCACCTAACCTGCACATCTGGACTGTGGGAGGAAACCGGAAAACCCAGCGGAAGCCAACCCAGATGCTAGGAAAACGTGCAGACTCTGCACAGACAGTGACCCAAGCCAGGAATCAAACCCGGGACCCTAGAGCTGTGAAGCATTAGTGCTGAGCACTGTGCTACCGTGCTCTCGCCTATTATTCACGTTCTAATATGAGTTATTTAACAGCAACCGAGTGTAGAAACCTTTGCTGACATGGTCTAGACTCTAAGGGAAACCACTAACCTAGCTGAAATTAGCGAACACAGCCTAGACCTAAGACTGTGTGTGTCAGTCACAAACGCAATGGATGGTACTGTTACCTGCTGGGCTATTGAGGAACTCACTTACTGCAGATTAAATTAAAGCAGACAATATGGGGAATACTCATCATCATCTGTGGTGAGAGAAAAACAAGATTAACATTTCAGGGCGAGATAGTTGGTCTGTTTTTATGCCATTAAGGAACTCTATTCTTCTTTGGAAAGTACCATTTTGGCATTTTACATTACAATTTTACAATCAGAAATCAACTACTCCCTAAGACAGTTGGTCACATGAATAAGTGCTGCAGATACTCTTGTCCCATTCAAATGTTATCAGCTATATACAGAAAATCCTGAAAGCAATAAGGCTTTACAATATTAAAAATATGCTCAAAGTATCTTTAAGGTATGCTGAGATGCTGAAGAGTATGAAATTACATCCGAGAGAAAAATAATGGTGCTTCACTTTGTTGTGATTAAGGGTAATGTCTTTCCCGCAGCAGTTAAAATTATGAATAAAATAAGTAATTACCATTTATCCTATGCATTCTAAACAATTGCACAATGCTTTAAGCTATTTTTCCCTCAAACACAAGCTCAATTTTAGTCCATGGAAAATTATGAATGTTATATTTTAAGAAACAACATTCATTCTTTTAATTTTCTGTCTCAAAAATTGTAATGTTATCAAATAAAGAATGCATATTCACTATTAATCTGCTAATTAAGTTAACATTTATTTATAAGATTTGAGGAATGACTGACTCAGCTAATATTGACCATTAAATGCAACGATTTCCACTGTTCCTGCAAAGGTCAAAGGACAAGGTTAGTTTATGAGCTTATTCTGCCATGTATCACTGCAGGCAGCACCAGTGAACAGCAGGATGGATAAACGCCACTCACCTCTCCATTTATTACCCCTGTCAACTGGTAAGGGATTTCTTATGTTGTGAAAAGCCCATCAACAATGAATCAGTGGAGTGAATATGACAGTTGATTTGTGAATTCAGATTATATGAAGTGACTAGATTTCAGTGGACTATGTAGATAAAGAAACTGTCATGATAAAATAGGATGCACAATTCAGCAAACAAAACTCATCATATATCTGAAAATGCTCTTTCAATGTCAGGAAATAATTTGAAAATGTAAATTGTTTGACACTTAATTTCTTTCTGCTTTTATTTGTTGCACAAAGACAGTAAAACGTTCATTGACACTAATTATGCTGCACATTAGCATTTATTACCTTGCATAATCTATGTATGAATCATCATTTGTTTCTGATTTTGTCCAACACAAGATGTTAATCATATGCAATAGGTCTTGTAGGGAGTTAGTTTGATACCTCAAAAATCTTTAAGATGCCAACAATACAGTTGTTGTAACCAATGGATTAGAAATATTTACTGAATGATTATTTCCATTGAGTGCAGTATCCAATCGTTTTATTGAAATTTGCCCATGTGCCAAACATGCAAATGAAATATTGATTTACATTTGGTCTCGCAGCTTATTCAAACTTTTGCTGGTAATCATGCAAACTAATTTTTTGTTGTGTGATTAACAATGTGCTTGATACACCAAATACTGTATAGATTAAAAATAATTCACTGTTAAAAGAAATATGCATTTGATTCATTATTCTGATCTGTGCATTTTAGCATGGGTTTGAGCTAATGTATATGTTGCACTGTAAATGTTTGCCTCATTGACCTTTAATTTAATTGATCCCATGAGCAATTAATATGAGCTTATTTATTTAGATATAGTCATATTTTCTCTTTCTCTAACATGAACTGAAAATCACTCAGAATTCTCTTTTTGTAAACTGACAGCTCTGAAAGGTGGCTTTAATGTGAATATCAGCTACTTTATTGCCTTGACTTGTGTGACCTCATCTACTCGAATGAAGTCATTCACTGAGCTAAGGAAGACAAACCTTCGTTCCAGGGAATTAATCAAGTCCATCAAGTGCCCCGCTTTACAGCCTTATCTCTAGCTAGTGAGAGAGTGAGCAGTAAGAAACTTGACAGCCACCAGATAGCCTCCTGTCCTTCACGTTATGCCAACATCAAAGGGGAACAAAGAGGTTTCCAGAAGCTGAAACTATCTCTGCACGGATAAGTGCAGCTGACATAATTTCTAGCTCGGGGATTACATTGTTTTAGAACAAGGTATTTTAGGGAGAATGACTACAATACATTGCACTGAACTTTAACTTTTTGACGATTAACTCCTCCGATAGGAATGCTCAACACATAATCGCTTGGCCTGCCTTTTCATCCCAAGCTATCGCAGAAGCCATAAACATTCCAATTAGGCAGCCAATTAAAATGAGAAAGAACCTCCTGAATTATACAGCAGTTGGAAGCTGTTCTGCCTTTTAGTTGTCAGACTGTGAAAGGTTTTTATTGCATTTGAACTGAAGGAGGTGAAAGAATTAAGTGAAACAGTTGTTTGAAAGGATTGTATGAAGGGGCAGAGCAGTGATAATAGTTCTCAGCACTAGTGTTAGAGAGCCATTAGTAGGGTATAAAAAAGTATTGTTATGCTAAGGGTGGACATTGTAGAAGTTAGACGGATCCATTGACGCAATGAAACTAAAATCAAATTTTATTTTATTGTTGCCTTACTGGTGAGCGGCAGGACAAGGTAGCCATTTGCAGCTTTCAAATAATAGGAATGTGCACTCCATCCTTGCAATTCTTCCCTGATGACATGCAGGAAAAGTGAAAATAACTTTTTGTAGGATTTTTAAAAAATAAAAAGCTCAACTCAAAATAAAATAACGAAATTCACACCATCAGTATGGAGCCCAAGTACTACCAAAAACAGATGGTTTCTTGTACATTATATAGATTTCTTATTGTCACTCATTTAGTCATTGGTGGCAGACTGGAAAGTTAAACAAATGATACCATGAATGAAGCTGCCTTTGAAGCACTGAAGTAACCACTTTCAGTAATTAGGATATCCTTGAACAAGTGTTTCTGAAGTATTGGCTGGTTCCTTGGCATTTGCGTCCTTTCCTGCCTACTAACTAGGAAGGCTTGATCTTAGATAATTATCCACCCACTGAGCATCCAACTATGACAGTCAGCTCCCAGGGGATTCTGGGATGCCTGTACTGTTGACTGATGACTTCAAAATGCCAGAAGCGTTAGGTCTGAATGTTAAGCAACAAAATTATCTGTTTTCACTGCCTTCAATCAAAGTTATTATGGATTTTGTAATTACTTACTGTGGGAACAATTTCCTCCAGTAAGAGTAGGTGAAGAACAAATAGCACAAATGAAAAGTCTCCAGTATAGAAGGTTTCATTATCTTCTGCATTTAAATCAACTCTAAAAATAAGTGCCTTTGCCACAGATGTACGGCATCATTGATATGATGTACATTTCTTTCCTCGTTTATATTAAGCCTCTGATCAATCATTGCTGACAGTGCAGTGTCTTTGTGTGAGAGGCTGTAGGACAAATGTTTTACCTTGTGAGAAGAAATTGTTAGCATTTGAAAAGGGAACAGTGCAGGGAGGATTAATGGCCCACTTTGATGGATTATAATGTAGGGAAATTGCTCAATATTGATATGAAAATGTTTGTGAATTGGCTGCATGGAACTGCCAATGGAAAATGAAGGCTGTTAATTTCATCTTGTCACCGTTATCAGTCCAGGCTCAGCTCGTACGAAAGGCTGGTCAACAAAGACCGATGAGAGTGCTTGAAAAACAGATGAATAGGGCTGCAGTGAAAATCGATGTAATCAAAACACTGAACTGCCCAGTGTTACAATGTCAATTATTTTGTGCTTTATAATAATATGATTATATGAAAGAACAGTTTCCTGCTAAATACCAATTATGGAAGGCTATTTGAGGCTACAGTGTTTGTTTTCCAACAATATAATTGTCGACTTGATATGCAATATTTATAAAACGAGTAATTATAATCTGCACCCCAATGATGTGTACATTTACTCATTTTATTTGGCCTTAGAACTGCCAGGAATTGGATAATTGCAATGTGGCATTATAGTCAAAAAGATACATTCAGATACCAAATTTGAAGCAGTTTAATTTTTGTCAATTTTGATCGCGATGCCACAGAAACCACATTTTTATTATAAATCTGTACCATCAATTTAAAGATTATATCCATACTATGGATATATGCTTAATGCAGTGTACTGCTTCTTACTTAATGTTCATTTCACAGTGTATGGCATTAATGTACATATAAACAAACATTTTATTGAAATATTTATTGTCCATATAACTGTTTACATGGTAACTAAATTGTAGGATAAATTTACTTTTATTTGTTCTTGGGATGTGAACTAGGAAGGGGTATTGCTCTAACTGGGCTAAATGGAGTAAATGCCTGTGGGAAAACACTTGGGTAAGAGTTTAGATTACATAAACATAGACATAGAATGTAAAGTGCAGAAGGAGGCCATTTGGCCCATCGAGTCTGCACCGGCTCTTAGAAAGAGCACCCTACTCAAGGTCAACACCTCCAACCTATCCCCATAACCCAGTAACCCCACCCAACACTAAGATTAGTAATGAAGAAGAATGAGGCGGCACGATGGTTAGCACTTTTGCCTCCTGGCGCCGAGGACCCAGGTTTGACCCCAGCCCCAGGTCACTGTCTGTGTGGAGGTTGCACATTCTCCCTGTGTCTGCCTGGGTCTCACCCCCACAACCCAAAAAGATGTGCAAAAAAAAGAATTGGGTACTCCAATAATGAAGAAGAATAAGAAATAATCCAAAGAACAACCTAAATTGGTAAAAGGGCTAACTTAAATGGGATGAGGAGCAACCTAGCCAGGGTAATGGAACCAAAGTTTGACAGGAACAATTGGCAGGTGAACCAAAGCCAAATCTCCTTGGATGAGAAGAGAGATAGAGAAGGGGAAATCTTCAAGGGAGGACCGGGTCAAATTCTATAAATTGAGAGGGGAAGTAAAAAGGAAAATAAGATTGACAAAGAGTGTATAAGAACGGAGTAGCAGTTAACATAAAAGGTACCCCAAAACCTTCTACCGGCGTGTAAATAGTAAGCAGGTAGCAGGAGGTGGTGTGACAAAAAAGGTGATATATGCAGGCCAAGACTATAGGATGCCCATTGTGTACTTTGTATTGGCGTTTACTAAGTAAGAGGATGCTAACAAAATATTGGTCGATACAGAGATGATAATGGTAACGGATCGGGTGAATTTAGAAAAAAAAATCTTCAATGGGCTATGAGCATTACAGGCAATGCCAGTATTTGTTGCTCATCCTTAATTGCCCTTGAGGAAGTGATAGTGAGCCATCTTTTCAAATCACTGCATTCCATCTGGTGTAGGTGCACCCACAGTGCTGTTAGGAAGGGAATTCCAGGATTTTGAATTGACCACAATGAAGAGCAGCGATGTAGTCCCAAGTCAAGATGATATGTGGCTTGGAGGGGAACTTGTAGATGGTGTTGTTCCCATGTGTCCACTGCCCTTGTCATTTTAGCTTTAGAGGTCACAGGTTTGTTTGGTGATGTCAAAGGAGTCTTGGTGAGTTACTGTAAGGCATTTTATATGTGGTGCACACTTCTGCCTCTGTGCATCGGTGAATGTTTTTAAAAATAAATTTAGAGTACCCAATTTTTTTTTTTCCCAATTAAGGGCCAATCTACCTAACCTGCACATCTTTGGGTTGTGGGGGTGAAACCCACGCAGACATGGGGAGAATGTGCAAACTCCACACAGACGGTGACCCAGGGCTGGGATTCGAAACTGGATCCTCAGTGCCGCAGTCCCAGTGCTATCCACTGCGCCACATGCCGCCCCCTCGGTGAATGTTTAAGGTGGTGGATGGGGTGTCAATCAAGCAGGCTACTTTGTTTTGGATGACGTTGCGCATTTTAACATTGTTAACACTGCACTCATCCAGGCAAGTGGAGAGTGTATTCTATCACACACCTGACTTGTGCCTTGTCGATGGTGGGTAGACATGGGGGAGTCAGGAGGTGAATTACTTGCCACTGAATTACCAGCCTCTAACTTCCTGTTGTAGGCATGTATTTATATGGCCATTCATTTAAATTTCTGGTCAATAGTAACCTCCAGAATGTTGATGGCGGGGGATTCAGCGAAGTTAATGTAATTGAATGCCAAAGTTCATAAGTTCATAAGATCTAAGAGCAGAATTAGGTCATTTGGCCCATCGAGTCTGCTCTGCCATTCGATCAGGGCTTATCTCATCCTGGCCTTAACTCCACTGTCCTGTCCGTTCTCCATCACCCTTCAACCCATTACCAGTTAAAAATCTATCTAATTCCTCCTTAAATTTACTCACTGTCCCAGCATTCATCGCACTCTGGGGTAGCAAATTCCACAGATTAACAACCCTTTGGGAGAAGTATTTTCTCCTCAACTCTGTTTTAAATTTGCTACCTCTTATCCTAAGACTATGGGGTGAGATTCTCCGACCCCCCGCTGGGTCGGAGAATTGCCGGGGGGGCGGCGTGAATCCCGCCCCCGCTGGCTGCTGAATTCTCTGGCGCCGGGGTTTTGGCGGGGGTGGGAATCGTGGCGGCCGCTGGCAGCGCCCCCCCCCGGTGAATCCCCGGCCTGCGATGGGCCGAGTAGCCGCCCGTTTTCGGCGGGTCCTGCCGGCGTCAATCACAACAGGTCCTTACCGGCGGGACCTGGCTCCATGGGCGGACTGCAGAGTCCTCGGGGGGGAGGGGGGGGAGCGCGGGGGGATCTGGCCCTGGGGGGTGCCCCCACGGTGGCCTGGCCCACGATCGGGGCCCACCGATCCGCGGATGGACCTGTGCCATGGGGCACTCTTTCCCTCCGCACCGGCCGCTGTCAACCTCCGCCATGGCCGGCGCAGAGAAGAACCCCCTGCGCATGCGCTGGGATGACGCCACCACACGCTGATGCTCCCGCGCATGTGCCAACTCGCGCCGGCCGGAGGAGGCCCTTCGGCGCCGGTTGGCGTGGCGCTAAGCCCTTCCGCGCCGGCTGACGCGGCGCCGGAGTCCTCGCCTCTGAAGGTGCGGAGGATTCCGCACCTTTGGGGCGGCCCGACGCCGGAGTGGTTCACGCCACTCCTCGGCGCCGGAGTGGCCTGCCCCGCCGGTTCGCGGAGAATCCCGCCCTGATCTCTCATTCTAGAATGCCCCACAAGAGGTAGCATCTGCTCCACGTCTACTTTATCCATACATTCTAGCATTTTGCATGCCTCAATTTGATCAAAGGGGGGAGATGATTAAATTCTCTCTTGCTGGAGGTGGTTATTGCCTGCATGGCACTGTGGATTGAATATTTCTTGTGACCATATTAGGTCAAGCCTGAATGTTGTCCAGGATTGCTTCAGTATCTGGAAAGCCCCAAATGGTACAAAACACTGTGCAATCATCAGCAAATGTCCCTTCTTCTGACTTTAATGGACGGACGATCAATAGTGAAGCAGCTGATGATTATTGGGCCTAAGAATCTAACCTGAGGAACTCCCACAGCAGTGTCCTGGGCTGGGAGAATTGGTCTCCAAAAACAATAACTGTGTTCTTTTGTGGTCGGTATGAATCTAACCAATGAAGAATTTCCCCCCAAATTCCCATTGACTCCAGTTTTGTTCGGGCTCCTTGATGCCACATCCCATCAATGCTGCCTTGATATCAAGGGATCTCACCTCACCTCTCAATTTCAGCTCTTTTGTCCATGTTTGAACCAAGACTGTAATGAGGTGAGGAGCTGAGTGGCCATGGTAGAACCGAAACTGAGCATTGAGAGCAGGTTATTGCTGTGTACGTGCTGTTTGATACCACTGTTGATGACCCCGTCCATCACTTTGCTGATGATTGAGTGCAGACTGATTGGGTGGTAATTAGCCAGGTTGGTTTCGTCCTTTTAGTGACCAGGACAAACTGGACAATTTTTCAGATTGTCGGGTAGTTGCCAATGTTGGAGCTGTGCTGGAACAGCTTGGTTAGGTGTGCAGCTAGTTCTGGAGCACAAGCTTTCTGTACTCCTGCCAGAATGTTGTGAGGGTCCATAGTCTTTGGCCTTCATCTATTTCTTGATATCACATGGAGTGAATCAAATTGGCTGAAGACTGGAATCTTTGATGCTGGGAACCTCAGGAAGAGGCCAAAATGGACCATTCACTCAGCACTTCTGGCTGAATGCAGTTAGAAATTCCTCAGCTTTATATTTTGCATTGATGAGCTGGGCTCCCCATTATTGAAGCTGGGAATGTTTGTGGAGTTTAATTGGCCACCACCATTCATAACTGGATGTTGAAAGACTGCAGAGCTTTATCTAATTCAATGGCTGTGGGATCACTTAGCTCTCTCTGTTGCAGACGGATTCTGCTGTTTAGAATGCATATAGTCTCGTTGGAGCTTTACTAGGTTGGCACCTCATTTCTAGGTTTGCCTGGTGCTGCTCCTGGCATTCTCTCCTGTACTCATTAACCACGGTTGATCCCCTGGCTTAATGGTAATAATGGTGGTGAGAGTGTTATGCCAAGCCATGAGGTTGCTGAATCTGGATCAATACAGTTCTGCTGCTGCTGATAGCCCACGGCATATCGAAGGTGCTCAGTTTTGAACTGCTGGATTTGTTCTGAATCCATCCAATTTAACGCTATGGTAGTGCCACACAACTAAGAAAAGGTTAAATGATTTAATCACTCTTTGGCATCTCATCTCCTTTTAAATACAATGGGGCACATGTCCCGCAACATGAAACAGCAGGGAATAATCCAATAAGACCCAAAAATGAGGGAGATATATTCCAATAACTCACTGAATTCCAACTGAACTCGAGGGTGGATGGACATTGTGTTTATCTTCAGTTCCCCATGTCAGTAAGAAGGTGAGGCAAGGGTGATGGTATTTCTTGTCAAAATTACCATACCTCTCACCTTGTGACTGTCCCGTGACATGGGTGCCAGGTCTTGACCTGGAACATTAAGAAGATTGATATTGAATATATATATATTTATATATATTAAAGTTCTTGACCATATGTGCAGGTGAGCAAATCAATTATCCACAACCAGTGAGCAAATCAATTCCATAGCCTAAATAATTGCGTAATGTGTAAGTGACCAGCATTTCTGAGTACAAAACACCCAAATCGCCTTGATCCTTTACAATAGCTTATTGTTCCCACTGCCCAAGTACATCACTGACTGTTCCCAACTCTCAGAGCCTCATGTACAAGCTTCCCGCAATCAACGTTGTTCAAAGGCTATCCTGCAGTTGCAATCCAAAATCACTTTTTGCTGTTGAAATGTTTTGAGAGTTTTTAAAACTCAATGAGTGAGCATGACAAAAGCAAAATACTGTGGATTCTGGAAATCTGCAATAAAAATAGGAGATGCTGGAAGTACTCAGGTTGCCTAGCAATATCAGTGGAGAGAGAAACAGAGGGCAAGATTCTCTGGCCTCCCTGTCAAGTGTTTCCTGGCGGTGGGAGACGGGGTTCACTGTTTGACGCCGGCGGGATCTAGCCCTGAGTTAACTGGCAAAATGTAATGCTTCCCCAGGAGCTGACCTAGAGGTGGGGAGCATATAATGGAGCAGGAAGGTTTATGGTGGAGATCCTGTCACCTTTCCCCCCAATTAAATCTGCGATGGGAAAGTGCATTGCTTGCATTCAATTTAATGGTCCATTAAACTTTTACCAGCCTCTTGATTGACAGGTCCGGGTATTTCAACAGAGGGATTAGCTTTGTTTGTTTTTAGAGCTCTTCACGGTCCCTTAACTCTAAAGTGCATTCTCTTTTGAGCAAGTGTGCTTTCTAACTGCAATTTTTCCATAAAGGCTTTTTCCATGTTCTGAAGTGCTTCCTAGAAAGACCAGGGGTGGGATTCTCCGACCCCCCGCTGGTTCGGAGAATCGCCGGAGGGCGGCGTGAATCCCGCCCCCGCCGGCTGCCGAATTCTCTGGCACCGGAGATTCGGCGGGGGTGGGAATCGCGCCGCGCCGTTCGGCGGGGCCCCCCCCCCCCGACGATTTTCCGGCCCGCGATGGGCCGAAGTCCCGCTGCTTCTATGCCAGTCCGCCTGCATAAATTGAACCAGGTCCCTTACCAGCGGGACCTGGTGGCGCAGGCGGGCTCCGGGGTCCTGGGGGGGGGGCGGTTCGATCTGGCCCCGGGGGGTGCCCCCACGGTGGCCTGACCCGCGATCGGGGCCCACCGATCTGCGGGCGGGCCTGTGCCGTGGGGGCACTCTTTTCCTACGCGCCAACCATCAGCCTCCGCCATGCAGCCGCTGATGCTCCCGCGCATGCGCCGACTCACGCCGGCTGGCGGAGTCCCTTCGGCCCCGGGTGGCGTGGCGCCAAAGGCCTTCCACGCCAGCCGGCGGGGCGCCAACCACTCCGGGGTGGGCCTAGCCCCTAAAGGTGTGGGCCTAGCCCCTAAAGGTGTGGAGGATTCCGCACCTTTGGGGCTGCCTGACGCCGGAGTGGTTCACGCCACTCCGTCCCGCCGGGACCCCCCGCCCCGCCGGGTAGGGGAGAACCCCGCCCCAGGTGTTGTTTCTAGCGGTAGATTTTGTCTGCTGAGGTTTCATCTGTTCTTATGTCCTTCCTAGAAAGACTAAGTGCTCTGTCCGAGTGCCGCCCCCGCACCCTGGCAGTGCCAGCCTGGCACTGCTAAGGGGAAGGACCTGAAGGGGGAAGCTGAAGGGGTGGAAGGCATGAAGAAGGAGCCCTGGGGCGAAATTCTCCCCCAACGGCGGGATGTCCGCCGACTGGCACCAAAGCCGGCGCCAATCAGACGGACATCGCGCCGGCCCAAAGGTGCGGAAGGCTCCGCATCTTTGGCGGCCTAGCCCCAACATTGAGGGGCTAGGCCGACGCCGGAGGGATTTCCGCCCCGCCAGCTGGCGGAAATGGCGTTTGTTTCCCCGCCAGCTGGGGCGGAAATGCGGCGCATGCGCGGGGGTGTCAGCGGCCGCTGTCAGTTTCCCAGCGCATGCGCGGGAGCGTCAACGGCCGCTGTCAGTTTCCCGCGCATGCGCAGTGGGGAGAGTCTCTTCCGCCTCCGCCATGGTGGAGGCCGTAGCGGAGGGGGAAGGGAAAGAGTGCTCCCACGGCACAGGCCCGCCTGCGGATCGGTGGGCCCCGATCGCGGGCCAGGCCACCGTGGGGGCACCCCCTGGGGTCAGATCGCCCCGCGCCCCCCCCAGGACCCCGGAGCCCGCCCACGCCGCCTGGTCCCGCCGGTAAATACCAGGTTTGATTGACGTCGGCGGGACAGGCAATTCCTGGGCGGGACTTCGGCCCATCCGGGCCGGAGAATCCAGCGGGGGGTCCCGCCAACCGGCGCGGCCGCATTCCCGCTCCCGCCCAATCTCCGGGAGCGGAGACTTCGGCGGGGGCGGGATTCAGGGCAGCCAACGGCCATTCTCCGACCCAGCGGGGGGGTCGGAGAATGACGCCCCTGAAGTGGGTGGGGGATCTTTGGTGAACCCATAACATGGTGTTGCTCACTTGGAGGGGGGCCTAGCCAATAAATGTGGTGGTGGGGGGGGGGGTGGGGGGGGTGGGGGGGGGGGGTTGGCCTTGCCAGTCAATTTGTGAGGAGCTTTAATGTTATTCTGGGATCGGTGGGCCCTTTAAGAAAAGGCATTGCCTGCTTTTTCAGGTCACACAGTGAATCACCACGGCTCCAAAAAAATCTCTAAGTGTGGGTGGATTGCAATCTGTATCACGCTGAGACTGCTGGCTTCAATCACACCCCATTTCCCACCGGAAACCACACACAGAAGGTCTCCCCAACGAGGCCTCGACGGGATGCCGATTAGTATTGGTCCACAAAAATGTGCAGCAGGCGTAATGCCACGGGGGTGTGTGGGGGTGGGTTGGGGGGGGGGGGGGGGCGGGTGGGGGGGGGGGGGGGCAGGCCACTGGAAACTTCGGGGGGCAGGCCATTGGAGCCATTGCAGACTTCACTACAACACTTAGAAGTCTTTCCAGAGAATCGCGTCCACAATATTTTGGTTGAATCACTCCGGAATTTCTCCTGACTTCCCTTTTGGCTTTCTTAGTGAATATCTTAAATTAATGCTCCTTACTTTTGGTTCACACACAAGTGAAAGCATCTGCTCTGTTTCTAGGGTGGCGGGGGGGGGCAGGCCATTTGAGACTTCTGGGTGGTGGGGGGCGGACAAGGCAGGGTGACCCCCTGGATCTTCTTCTGGCTCTCCATCCGGGCACTGCCAAGGTGCCCGAGTGGCACGTCCAAGCTGGCAGGGGCACTGCCAGGCTTCCTGGGTGGCTGGGTGGCACTGCCAAAGGTCTGGGACTGAGGGCGGCCATGCCCATGAAAGGGTAGGGGGGGGTGAAGGGCAGGTATGCATGGGCCTCATTGAAAGTTGGGGAAGTTAAGGCTGGGGGTTCTGAAAGGGGGACCAAAGGGGGGGTGGGGAGGCCTGATTAAGTGGACCAATTAACGTTGAAGCGCATTGCCGGCTTTGCTGGGCCGAGCGCCGGGAAGCTCGCTGCACTGCCAGTCGCTACAACACTTAGAAACCTTGGCAGAGAATCGCGTCCACAATTTCTTGGTTGAATCACTCCGGAATTTCTCCTGATTTCCCTTTTGGCTTTCTTAGTGAATATCTTATATTAATGCTCCCTACGCAAGTGAAAGCATCTGCTCTGTTTCTACCTAGTTCAGCAATTAAAATTTTCCAAACAACTACCTGTTTATCTATGGACGCGGTTTAATACCCTAAAAACGTTTTGGGCACATTTTGCGGGGTGTTTCTCAACGGGACTCTGTTTCTTTTGGACTCTTGTCGGGAATGCCCTGCCGAGGTCTCACTCACCTCACTTCCTGCGCTGACGAGTTGATCGGGGAAGCATTTAAAGATGCTCTCAGCCTACCACCACAGCTTCTGAAACCCCCCACCCCAAGACCCAATTTATCTCTTAGGGGGTCCTCGACCCCCAACTCCCCACCTTCCCACCTTTTAAGGGCCTGATTCCTAGCACGGGCCACAGTGGCACTGCCAAGGAGCCCAGGTGGCAGTGGGAGTGGTAGGGTACCACCCTGTCCAGAGCCTGCCCACCAAGGGGCCTCTGATGGCCTGGGAGATAACCCCAGGTGTCATGCACGGGTGTTCGTTTCCGGGCCTCAGGAGAATTGGACGCCAACATATTTAAGTGAGCCATTAAATCGGGATCTCGCCCTGTGAGAGTGAGATCCAAATTGCGACGTCTTGTGAGATCTCGTTAGATCTCACGAGGCGTTCCGAGCATCGCAAATCTTGTGAGAGGCCTCTCCTGATATTTAACGCCCTTGTCACATCACCAAGTCGGGCTGCTCTGCCCATCTGACCAACCCATCTATATATTCCTGTAATCCACGATCCTCTTGTTAACCACCTTACTAATCTTGGTGTCGTCTGCAAACTTACTGATCATTCCCCACATGTTCTCGCCTACATCATTTATGTTTAACAAACAATAAGGACCCGGCACTGATCCCTGTGGTACGTCGCTGGACACTGGTTTCCAGCTACTCAAACAGCTTTCTACCACCATCCTTTGTGTCCTATTACTAAGCTAGTTTCAGAACCAGCTCGACAAGTTTCCTTGAATTCCATGGGCTTCAACCTTCTCAATCAGTCACCCATGTGAGACCTTGTCAAAAGCTTTGCTAAAATCTATATAAACTACACCATCTACACTTCCTTCAGCCACACACTCAGTCACTTTATCAAAAAAATTCTGTCAAATTTGTTCGGCATGTCTTCCCTCCGACAAAGATATACTGACTATTCCTAACCAACCCATGCCTCTACAAGTGGAAATTAATTCTCTCCTTCAGAATTTTCTCCAATGATTTTCCTACCACTGACGTGAGACTCACCGGTCTGAAATTCCTTGGTTTATCTCAACCACCCTTCTTAAAAAATGGAACAACATTCGCTGTTTTCCAGTCCTCTGGCACTTCCCCCATGGCCACAGAGGAATCAAAAACTTGCGTCAGAGCCCCTGCAATTTCCTGCCTCACCTACACACAGCAGCCTGAGACGCAATTCATCCGGGCCTGGGGATTTGTCTATTTTTAAGCCCGTCAAAGCCTCCAATATCTCCTCACTTCCTGTGTCAAACTCTCACGGTCCTCACAGTCCCATTCCCTGAATTCCGTACCTATGTTCTCCTTCCCCTAAGTGAAGACCGATGAGAAGTATTCATTTAACATCCTAGCAATTTCCTACGGCTTCACACACAGATTGCCCCCTTGGTTTCTAATGGGTGCTATTCTTTCCCTGGTTAACCTCTTCCCATTGCTGTATTTATGGAATATTTTGGGGTTCTCCCTAATCTTACTCGCAAGTCCTTTTTTATGCCCCCCTTTTGCTCTTCTAATTGCTTTCTTATTTTCCTTCTTGCACTTCCTATATTCCCCTACGGCTGCAGTTGAAGCTTCTCATATTCTTGTCAGCCAAGAATGTGGCAACAGCTTATTTTTCACCCGTCCACGAATGTTACCCTTGATCTATTACCAAATAGTTAGGAGAATCCTTCTGAGATGGCACCACACACCAGTAAAAGGATTGGCACTCTGGCTGGGGTTGGGAATGAGATTTAGGAATCTGCACATGGTACGACACCCAGCACTGGTGAGCAACAACAGGTACAGTACTAATGCCAAAAAACAGGAGCCAAGTCACAGGAGGGCTAGATCCCCTCCCAATTCTGCCAAGGAAGCTGCTTGCTTCACGTAGGCAGTCCAGGTTTGGAATAAGCTGTTTTTTACCAAAATGACTGTAAATATGGAAGAGTGGCTTCTCATACGGCACCAACATTCGGCAATCTACTTGGGAATGTGTGGCCACCCACAGGGATGCTGTAACCAAATCCTCTCAAATGGTAGAACCCCCCATGAGCAACAGCAACTTTCTATCAGCTCTGTTAACTATTCCGCCATTGTTGGTAAACGTTCTTAAGGAATTCATTACAATAACTGCTAGCAATTAAAATAATCACCTTTATTAAATATTAGACTTAGGTCAAGAGTTTCTTTTCAATATAACTTTTTAGTTTGCATTTTCAGCATATCAGGAATGTGTAGTTTGGATAAAAGGTTTTGGCATTCTTTGACAGAAAATCAAGGGGGTGAAGTTGGGGTATCAAGGATTTTCAATGCAGAAAGGCTTTATGGTAGGAGGATTGATCAGGTTGTTGAAAACCATGCTCCATCAACTGCTCCATTTGCCTCTCGAGCATTAATGCGATGATGAAGTAGAAGCCCTCCCTGTTAACAAAATTGCCTGGCTCATCCTCTGAGGTTTTGATAGCTGCACAGATACAATATACTAAGTCCTAGATAAAAGGCCTCTGATCTGATCTCGCCAAGGTCTTCTACAAGCAAATCCTCCCACCTCCTCGAAAAGGAAGGAAAAAATAGTTCAGACCAGTATTCTTATTTCCCCATTTTACTGTTTTTTAAATAAATTTAGAGTACCCAATTACTTTTTTTCAATTAAGAGGCAATTTAGCGTGACCAATCCACCTACCCTGAACATCTTTGGGTTGTGGGGGTGAAACCCATGCAAACACGGGGAGATTTGCAAATTCCACACGGACAGCAACCCAGAGCCGGGATCGAACCTGGGACCTCGGCGCCATGAGGCAGTAGTGCTAACCACTGCGCCACCATGCTGCCATGCTTTACTGTTTTTTCCCTTCTGGATCACTTGATGCTTGCCCGTGTTTTTCATGCTGTCGTTGCTGCTGCTCTTTCTCCAACTATTCCGCCATTGGGAAAAATTAAGCCCAGAATATAAGCTGTAAGCAATGAATCAAGGACAAAGTTGGTAAGAAGCAAATTCCAAACTTGGAAGTTCCTTGGAAATCCATAAACAAAATGGCACACAGATCCAAATGAACTGAGGGCCTGAAACAAATGTCCCTTTAAATATGGATTCCCATCATATCAGTCAACTCACCGACTCATGCAGCGTTTACCACTGGGCAGGTCTATGGATTCTTCCAATTGAAATAGTGGCAGGTCCTGCTGACATCATTTGACCCCGATTTATATTCAGCAAGGAGTCACATTCGTGTTTCTGATAGATCCCGAGTTAAAATGGTGGTTGCTAGATTTCTGGTGCTCTTGCAAACGGCTGCAAGTCAATTTCTGTCATTTGAACCACTCATCTATCCTGTTCTCACCAGGTGGAACATTGAAGTCAGTAGTTTTTCATTCTAATGGTAACTGTCATAATATACACCAGTAGATCATGGTGCAGACACACACTGATGGACACACAGTGGGACCAATCAACATACACAACACCGCAGCCAATCACCAATGAGAGCACATGCACTATAAAGACAGGGGACATCAGAGTTCCCGTTCATTCGAGTATCAGCTAGCTAGGAGGCAGAGCTCACAGCCTGCAACACAGACATTCACCATGTGCTGAGTGCATCAACTGGTTAGGACAAGGCAAAGGTCTTTAGTTAAAGCTGGTATCGTATTTACCCACAGTTCAAGTATGTTTAAATAGTTAACCTTTTAATAAAATAGTGTTGCACTACTTCAAGTGTTGGTGACCTGTATGCGATCCAGAACACCCAACACATCATGATACCAGGATTGGTTGCATACTAGCACTTCTTAGACCTACCTGCAAGTGATCTGCCTTCCGCCAGCATTCCGTCATCCTGCAACATGGACAACATCAGCCCGCTGCCGCCGCTCAGCATCGCCGGCAACCTCGGGGTCAACTGGAAGATTTTCAAACAGCGCTTCCAGCTCTACCTCGAAGCCACGGACAGGGAGGGCGCCTCGGACACCAGAAAGATTGCTCTTCTCCTCTCCATGGCCGTGGACCATGCCATCCATATTTTCAACTCTCTGACCTTTGCAGATGACGAAGACAAGACGAAGTTCAAGACGGTTCTCCTCAAATTTGACACTCACTGCAGCGTAGAGGTGAATGAAAGTTTTGAACGCCAAATGTTCCAGCAGCGTTTGCAGGATAAGGACAAACCTTTCCAATCCTTTTTAACGCACCTCTGCATCCTTACGCAATCTTGCAGCTACGGGCCCACCTCCGATTCCATGATACGCGACCAGATCGTTTTTGGTGTTCAGTCGGACCCCCTACGTCAGCAGCTCCTCAAATTAAAGCAACTCACCCTAGCGACCGCCATCGAGACCTGTGTCCTACATGAAAATGCCACGAGTCGGTATTCCCATATACAAGCGGCTGAAACAGCGCGGCAAGGTCACCACGAGGCGGAACGGGTCCAAGTGATTGAACACCTCCAGGGCCTCAGCCTGGAAGAGGGCGGCCATTTTGCGTGTTTTTCGCGGACTCCCGCATTTGTACGCACCAAACGAGGGGACGGCGACATGGAGGAACGTAATGTGCAGGCGCGCACCACGCAGGACCGCACCGCGCATGCGTGGTGGCGCAGCGAACGCGCTGACATCACAACGTGCACCAACAGTGGCTCCACCCAGTTAAATCGGCAATGCCCCCCAAAATCTCGACAATGCCTACGATGTGGAAGACTTGGCCACTATGCTGCCTGCTGTCGAGCAGCTCAGCCTTCCAATTCATATCGCTTCAGCCAGCCTCGCAGGAATGTTCGGGCAATTCAACCCACAGTCACCGAGTCCGATGCGGACCTCCCACACAGCAGTGACACCGAGGGCCTGAAGGCGCCTTTTTGAGTCGGTGTCGTAACGAAAAACAGGCTGTCCCCGAAGCAAAGACACCAGCCGCTGTCGGTATACAGCATTGATCCAGCCGACGAGTGGTGTGCCACCCTGACGGTCAACCGGTCCCAAAAACGATTCCGCCTGGACACTGGTGCCTCCGCCAATCTCATGGCGTGGTCTGCTTTCCAAAGCCTTCGTGTCAAACCAACCATTCTCCCATCGGCCTGTCAGCTATTGGACTACAATGGCAACATCATTCCTGCTACCGGCTCATGCCAACTCGAAGTGATGCACAAGTCACGAAAAGCCATCCTTCCTTTCGAGATCGTGGGCTCCTCGAAGGACTCTCTGCTTGGCGCACAGGCGTGCAAATTGCTAAACCTCATTCAAAGAGTTCACTCTCTCTCTCCTGATGACACGTCTGCCTTCCAGGATGCTGACTTCAGGGCGCAACTCAACGCCATCATCGACCAGCACCGCGACGTCTTCGAAGGCATGGGCATGTTCCCATATACGTACAAGATCATACTCAAACAGAACGGCACGCCTGTGGTGCATGAACCTCGCAGAGTCCCAGCACCCCTGAAGGACCACCTCAAGCAGCAGCTGCAGGACTTCCAAGACCAAGGAGTGAACTCCAGAGCTACGGAACCAACCGACTGGGTCAGTTCCATGGTGTGCGTAAAGAAGCCTTCCGGCGAGCTCAGAATCTGCATTGATCCAAAGGATCTGAATCAAAACATAATGAGGGATCATTACCCAATCCCCAAGCGCAAAGAGATCACATGCAAGATGGCTCGGGCCAAGCTCTTCACCAAACATGACACCTCGAAAGGATTCTGGCAAATTCAACAGGACAGATCCAGCAGGAAACTGTGTACCTTTAACACCCCTTTTGGCAGATATTGTTACAACAGGATGCCGTTTGGGATCATATCGGCGTCAGAAGTATTCCACAGGATCATGGAACAAATGATGGAAGGCATTGAAGGTGTTCACGTCTATGTTGACGACATAATAATTTGGTCCACCACTCCACAGGAGCATATCAGTCGCCTCCAGCGCGTGTTCAAACGCATTTGGGAGCAGGGCCTACGCCTCAACAGAGCCAAATGCTCCTTCGGCCAGATGGAACTCAAGTTCCTAGGGGACCACATGTCCCAGTTGGGTGTGCGGCCGGATGCGGACAAGGTGGCTGCCATCACAGCCATGAAAAAGCCAGAGGACAAGAAGGCAGTCCTCCGATTTCTGGGCATGGTCAACTTCCTAGGGAAGTTCATCCCTAACCTCACCTCTCATCCACAGCTCTCAGGAACCTGGTCAGGAAGACGACAGACTTCCAATGGCTTCCTGCCCACGAGCGCGAATGGAGAGAACTTAAAACCAAACTTACCACGGCCCCGGTATTGGCCTTTTTTGATCCAGCGAAAGAGACAAAAATGTCAACCGATGCCAGCTAATCTGGCATTGGGGCAGTGCTCCTGCAACGCGATGAGGCCTCATCATGGGCCCCCATTGCATATGCGTCACGCGCCATGACCCCCACGGAACAGCGCTACGCGCAGTTGGAAAAGGAGTGCCTGGGCCTGTTGACCGTTGTCGTCAAATTTCATGATTATGTGTACGGCCTTCCCCAATTCACCGTCGAGACCGACCATCGCCCGCTGGTCAATATAGTACAAAAAGACTTGAACGACATGACGCCTCGTCTCCAGCGCATTCTGCTCAAACTTCGGCGTTACGACTTTCAGCTCGTATACACCCCGGGCAAAGACCTGATCATAGCCGATGCTCTGTCCCGGGCAGCCAACACCCCGTGTGACCCAGCGGGATTCGTCTGCCAGGTTGACGCCCATGTGGCCTTCGTGGCCTCCAATCTACCGGCCACGAATGAACGCCTCGTCCAAATTCACCGCGAGACTGCAGCTGACCCCCTGCTACAGCGTGACTTGCGCTACCTAACAGATGGGTGGCTCAAGGGCCAATGCCCATAGTTCCACAACATCAGAGACGATCTGGCGGTAGTCGATGGTGTCCTCCTGAAGCTGGACCGCATTGTTATCCCGCACAGCATGCGCCAGCTTCGCTTGGAACAGCTACACGAGGGCAATCTTGGCGTGGAGAAGTGCCGCCGATGGGCCCGAGAGGCAGTGTACTGGCCCAGCATCAATGACGACATCGCCAACACAGTACTCAACTGCCCCGCCTGTCAGCGGTTCCAGCCGGCCCAACCACGCGAGACCCTACAGCCCCATGAGTTGGTCACGTCCCCTTAGTCCAAGGTCGGCATCGACCTGTTCCACGCGCTGGGCATGGACTATGTTCTGATTGTCGACTATTTTTCAAACTACCCAGAGGTGGTACGTTTGCACGACATCACATCGTCTGCAGTCATCTGTGCCTGTAAGGACACCTTTGCTCGTCACGGCATCCCACTCACTGTGATGTCGGACAATGGCCCCTGCTTCGCAAGCCAGGAATGGTCCAACTTTGCCAGGAGGTACAACTTTGTGCATGTGACATCCAGTCCCCTGTACCCCCAATCCAATGACAAAGTGGAGAAGGGTGTCCACATAGTCAAACGGCTCCTCTGCAAGGCTACCGATGCGGGATCCGACTTCTACCTTGCCCTGCTGGCCTATCACTCGGCCCCACTGTCCACTGGCCTGTCGCCAGCCCAGCTGCTCATGGGTCGCACCCTGAGGATGACGGTGCCGTCCATTCACGTCCCAGACCGCGACACGTTCCGGTCCTTCAACGAATGCAACTGTCTCGTCCACAGCACAAGGCAGCTCATGACGCCCGTGCAGCTAATCTCCCTGCTCTGGCTCCAGGTGACAACGTCCGCATCCATCTTCCGGATGGTGGCTGGTCTGCAACTGCTGTGGTTCTTCGGCAGGTGGCTCCCTGCTCCTTCCTAGTTCGTCTACCGGATGGTTCCATTCTGCGCCGTAATCGGCGTGCCCTTCGTCTCGTTCCGCGCTCGCTACGTGATCCTCCGCCAGTGCCACGTCCTCCTGTTGTCCCTGACCTGTACTATGCAGAGATTCCGGTTACTCTGCATCCTCCTCACTCTGACGCAGTCGAGCCCGCTCCTCAGCTGGTGGCTCCTGACCCACCCTTGAGGCGGTCAACCAGAATTCGTCGCCCACCTCAGAGACTTAATTTGTGAACTTTGCATTAATGGAATCTCTGGTCTGTTTTGTTCTTCCGTTTAATCGTTCAAGTGGTTTGTATATAGGGTTCATCTCGTTATTTGTGTGACACACTTTTTTTCTGCACCAGGCACCTTCCCATGTAAATAGCTTCGTTTTATGTACATAGTCCTGTAAATATTTCATACACACGTAGTCAGGAACATTCACCACACACTATTTATTGTCATGCAGGCACATTTTTTTATATAAAAGGGGGGATGTCATATTATACACCAGTATATCATGGTGCAGACACACACTGATGGACACACAGTGGGACCAATCAACATACACAACACCGCAGTCAATCACCAATGAGAGCACACGCACTATAAAGACAGGGGACATCAGAGTTCCCGCTCATTCGAGTAGCAGCTAGCTAGGAGCACAGAGCTCACAGCCTGCAACACAGACATTCACCATGTGCTGAGTGCATCAACTGGTTAGGACAAGGCAAAGGTCTTTAGCTAAAGCTGGTATCGTATTTACCCACAGTTCAATTAAGTTTAAATTGTTAACCTTTTAATAAAATAGTGTTGCACTACTTCAAGTGTTGGTGACCTGCATGTGATCCAGAACACCCAACACATCAGTAACCGTCAATTCCTGGTGACATTCTAATGAACCGATACTGCACTTTTTAAAATGTTTTTATATCTTTCCTGTAACGGGTGCTCAAAGTCATACAGAGTAGATCAAGTGTGGTCTAGCGAAGTTTCAAAAGTTCAATATCACTTCCTGCCTTTGTACTTTATGCCTCGAGATACAAAGAAAAATATTCTATTTGTATTTTTATGGACTCATCTACTTATGTCACCAGCTTCTATGACCTATATTTTTCCAACCGCTCTACTCCTCTATTCCATTTAAAATCTCACCGTAAAATTACACTTCATCTCAAAGGCCACATCTGTTTTCCTTGGCAAACTGACCAAACTGGAAGCTCCAAAATAGCATCGGCCTAAAGCTTGACATACCTCAGGATTGATTTTATATTAGTGACAAACTTGATGCATGAAAAGTGCCGAAACTGGCAGTGGACCATCATTCAACTCCCTGCATCTACTTCCACAAAGCCAGAGAACTTAAGTAAAAGGCAATGTTTTAAAGATTATGGTAACAGCAGGTTTCTGGGTGCAAATTTAATTTAAAGAAGCACTCCAAATTTTGTGTTGTATTTACAAATATGAACATGCAAATTAGGAGCAGGACTGAGCCAGTCAACTCCTTGAGCCTGCTCTGCCATTCAATAAGATCATGGGCAGATCTGATTGTAACCTCAAATCCATATACCTGCCCACCCCCAATATCATTTGACCATAATTTTTAATGTAAAATCTATCTGAAATGCAACACTGTAAGAGTCCACTCCTATACACTTTGTAAGAAATTAGAATTAAATTATTGTTATGGGCCAGGGTTTTGAGAACCCAAAGTGTATCATGGAGTTCACCTGACCCACAACTTTTAATAGATTGTGGTATGGGGAGCACACGGCCCACACTACAGGTGTGGTACAGCAGAAATGGAAAAGTATTTTTTAAAGCAAAACAATGTTTATTCTATGAACTCAAGTTAACCTTTTTAAAACATACAGCAACCATTAATTCAAATACAACCCCCAAAGAATACAACACTAAGTAATGTTTAATACCTTCCCAAACAACATCCCGACAAAAGAAACACCTTTTAACAGAAGCACATTAGGTTTATATTCACTACTGAGAACATTTATAATTCTGAATTCACCAAATGGTCAAGAGATAGTCTTTTGATGGCAGAGAGAACAGTAGTACCTGCTTGGTCTGGCTTCAGCTCCAACACTGAAAACAAAACTAAAACACACCCTGCAGCCTGCTCAAAAATGAAAGTAAAAAGTTGACAGACAACCCAGCTCCACCCACTCTCTGACATCACTGCAGTAGTAAACACCAATTTCTTAAAGGTACCCTCACTACAGATATTTATATACACACCCATTTTTAAACACCCATTTCTGAAAGGTACTCTCACATGACACCTCCCCCACAGAAAGAAAACCCCATCAACTTCAAGATGATTTCATTTTTCACCTTTTCACTATCCTTTAAGAAATGCACACAGTAAATATACTTTTTTGTTTAAAAAAAAACAACACACGCAAACAGGCACAATAATATAGTCCATTTTTCTTTCTTCCTCCAACTGAAATCCTTCTTGATGGACAGTCTCTTTGAACAAGAAGGTTACTGCACGATCCGTCCATTGCTCTACGCCTCGGCATTTCTCTTTAAAGTCAGATACTTTGGTTCAATCTGATCACAGATGTCCTTGCAATTCTCCAACCCATGAGCATTGGTTATCACAGCTTTCAGGCAGTCAAATGCCTGTTGAAAGACCGCTGTCCATTGAAATTTTCAACGTTTCTTCAGCAAGTCCATCGTGCTCCAAAACGTTTTCACAAATGTTCGATCAAATCCGCTCATGCCAAGAAATCGCATTATTTCCCATTGTCTTGAGGGTACCGGAAACTCCTCAATAACTGTTGGTTTCACATCCCGTGTGACCATTCGACCGTGTCCGATTGTATGGGCCTTTCCAAATTCACTTTTGGCTAGATTCATCACTAAACCTGCCTCCTGAAGTCGATCAAATAACTCCATCACATGTTTTAAATGTTCTGTCCACATCTGGCTGAAAATTACCAGATCGTCGATGTATACTATACAATTGGGTAATCCTGAAACAACTTTGTTAGTTAACCGTTTAAATGTGGCTGGGGCATTTCTCATGCCAAATGGCATAACTTTGAATTGGTATATACCATCTGGAGTCACAAAAGCTGAAATCTCCTTCGCCCTTTCGGATAAAGGTACCTGCCAGTAACCTTTAAGTAAATCCAGTTTGGAAATAAAAGCTGATTATCCCACTTTCTCAATGCAATCCTCCAAATGTGGGAGAGGATAAGAGTCCGTTCTTGTAACTGCATTAACCTTTCTATAGTCCACACACAGTTGTTGGGTACCGTCTGGTTTAGGTACCATCACTATGGGTGAGCTCCATTGGCTGCAACCCACTTCAATTATGCCATTTTTAAACATATTCTCAATCTCTTTGTTAACCTGTGCCAATTTTAAAGTGTTAAGACTGTATGGATGTTGTTTGATCGGAGCAGCCGTTCCCACAGCTACATCATGCATAGCCATTTTAGTACTTCCCAATTTATCTCCACAAACTTGCCCATGTGATATCAATAACTCTTTCAGGTCAGCCCGTTTTTCCTCTGGAAGGTAACTCAACAATTAATCCCAATTTTTAAGAACATCTCATTTTCCAATTTAATTTGAGGTATGTCAAATTCACAGTCATCTGGATATGGTTCATCACTTTGAGTTAGAATCATTAAAACCTCCTCCTTTTTCTCTCCTTCCATTTCAAAGTACCTTTTAAACATATTCACATGACACACTCGGTGAGTTTTCCTTCTATCTGGTGTTTGTACCACATAATTCACCTCACTTAGTTTCCTTTCAATCTGATAAGATCCACAAAATCTAGCTTTTAAAGGTTTACCTACCACTGCTAACAGCACTTTTCCTTATTCCCAAATGACCTCCCACTGGTACCTCATGTGCAACTCGCAACACCTCCTTTCTATACCCTACCGGCAATACTACTTGATGAACTTCTGCCCACTTTTCATCTGCCTGCATATGTAAAGGTCTCCATTTTCTCATCAAGACATCGCTTTTACGGTAATAACACTCTGGTATACACTCAGATTCCTCTTCCGTGTATGCTTTCTGATTCATCCGTTTTATTTCCACATCTTTTTGTTGTAACTCTGCCAATTTTCCTGAACTAAAAATATCCGTCTCATCCTCCACCTGTTCTTGTTCTTTTTCAACCATCTGATCAAAAATTGTTTCTGATAATTGCACTTCAACTTCATCTTCACTCTTTGATTTCTCGTCTTGTCTTACCTGTGACTTTGTGACCTTGTTACGACACAATCCGGAAAAATCCCAGGATATTTGTCCTTCAACACTTCAGTTGTCTGATTTTGCACTGGCTTATCCACCACTGTAGGCATCACTCCCACCTGAGATCTAGCTATATCATTACCCAAGATAAACCGTATTCCTGGACAAGATAGTTTCTCTATTACTCCTACTACCACTTCCCCACTCTTCACTGGACTTTCCAACCTTACCTTATATAATTGAACACTACTCCTCTCACTTTGAATTCCACATATTACCACCTTTTCTGGCAACATTCTTCCCAAACTACATAACTCCTCATCTCTTACCATTAAAGATCGACTAGCTCCCGAATCTCTTAAAATTGTGACTTCTTTACCTGCTCCTCTTGATGCATATGAGTAAACTTTACCCACACAAGTAAATTCTTTCACGAGATCTGGCACCTTCTTATCAACTACTTCTTGATCAGGCTGTACAATCTTTTGCACCTCCTTCGCTTCACTTGGGCTTTCCTTTACCACGTTAACAAACCCCACTGTCTTATCCTGTTTTACCACATCAGCCTTCCCAGTGCTTTTCTTCAACCACCAACACTGTGACTTTACATGGCCTAGTTTATTACAGTGAAAACATTTGAAACTTTTCATTCCTTTTCCACCCTTCTGGATTTCTTTTTATTCTGAGGTACACTCTCATTATCTCCCATCAGATTACCTTTACCTTTACCTCTTGAGTATTTCTTATGTCCCCAGTTTCTATCCCTCACAGGCTGAAACTGATGTTGGAAACCAAGCTTTGATTCATGAACTAATTCATAATCATCTGCCATTTCTGCTGCTATTCTCGCAGTTTTAACCCTCTGTTCTTCCACACGAGTTCTCACTGCATCTGGAATTGAATTTTTAAACTCCTCCAAAAATATAATTTCTCTGAGAGCTGCATACAATTGGTCTATTTTCAAAGCCCTTATCCACCTATCAAAATTACTCTGTTTGAGCCTTTCAAACTCCCTGTATGTTTGACCAAATTCTTTCTAAAAATGTTCTTTCTTTAAAAATTATTTCTTAAATTTCTAAACCTTTGTCTATAGGCTTCAGGTACCCGTTGATATGCACCAAAGATGGATTTTTTCACCTCCTCATACCCAGGTACCTCCTCCGGTAGTGTTGCAAACACTTCACTTGCCCTACCTACCAGCTTTGTTTGAATCAGTAATACCCACATGTCCTGTGGCCATTTCATTTGTTTAGCCACCTTCTCAAGTGAAATGAAAAAGGCTTCTACCTCCTTCTCGTCAAACCTTGGCAATGTTTAGATTCCCACGAAGCCTTCGACTTAGATGCTCTTTCCCACTATCCTCATCACTATCCTCCAGCTGTACGTTTCCCTTTGCGTCTGCCAATTTTAACTGACTGTCATGTTTCATGGCCATTTTCTGAAGTTCAAACTCTCTCTCTTTATCTTTTTCCCTGATCTGTATCTCCCTTTCTCTTTCTTTTTGTTCTGCTAGGGCTATTCTTTCTTTTCTCCTTTCTTGTCTCTCTCTTTCTTTTTCCTCTCTCTTTCTTTCTCTCTATCTTTCTTTTTCCTCACTATCTTTTTCATATTCAAGCTGCTTTAATTCTTTCTCATGTTACATTTGTTTAATTTGCAACTGAATTTTTGCCATTTCCAATTAGTCAAATTGTATCTCAGGCAACTTTAAATGCTTAACCACTGCCATAATTACCTCATCTTTTCGCATTTTGTCAGGTAATGTTAACTGCAATGTTGTTGCCAAATCTAACAGTCTGCTTTTAGTCTCTGTCCGTAAGGTACTGCGTGTGACTGTTTCCACCCCCAAAATCTTCTGAGCCTCTGAAAGAGCCATTGTCCACAACACACTCCCCACTTAAACTAGAATACCACGCCTGAAAAGCAACCACAATATGCTCACCCCTCACTGTCTTTAAGTTCGCTAAGCCAATCCAATAGATAGACTTTTATCCCCCTCGAGCCCCCAATTTGTTGTGGGCCAGGGTTTAGAGAACCCCAAAGTGTATGATGGAGTTCACCTGACCCACAACTTTTAATAGATTGTGGTATGGGGAGCACATGGCCCACTCTACAGGTGTGGTACAGCAGAAATGGAAAAGTATTTTTTAAAGCAGAACAATGTTTATTCTATGAACTCAACTCAACCTTTTTAAAACATCTTAGCAACCATTAATCCAAATACAACCCCCAAAGACTACACCACTAAATAATGCTTAATAACTTCCCAAACAACATCCAGACAAAATAAACACCTTTTAGTAGAAGCACATTAGATTGACATTCACTACTGAGAACATTTATGATTCTGAATTCACCAAATGAAATGAAATGAAAATCGCTTATTGTCACAAATAGGCTTCAAATGAAGTTACTGTGAAAAGCCCCTAGTCACCACATTCCGGCGCCTGTTCGGGGAGGCTGTTATGGGAATTGAACCATGCTGCTGGCCCGCCTTGGTCTGCTTTAAAAGCCAGCGATTTAGTCCTGTGCTAAATGATCAAGAGATAGTCTTTTGATGGCAGAGAGAACAGCAATCCACCTGCTTGGTCTGGCTTCAGCTCCAACACTGAAAACGAAACTAAAACACACCCTGCAGCCTGCTCAAAAACCAATGTAAAAAGCTGACAGACAGCCCAGCTCCACCCACACTCTAACATCACTGCAGTAGTAAACAACCATTTCTTAAAGGTACTCTCACATGACATTATAAATAATCCTGTCTTTGTTCACTATTACCTCGATAAATTTCTGCTTTAATTTACTCATCTGTTGGGGAAAAAGAATTATCTTAAAATTATTTGACATTTTTGCATGTGTTCATAATAGGGGAGCTCAAACAACATGCAACAATTCAAGAAAGCTATAAGGTGGAATTCTCCCAAAAGAATTCTGGGCGAGATTCTCAGCGTGAGAGGGAAGTGGTGGAGCCTGCTGTAGAGCAGCGAGCGGCAGTGGGGTACGTGCAAGCCGCCCAGGCCACAGTGCCGCACGCCCAAGAGGCGCAGGAGGAGCACCACGCCATGCAGGAGCAACAGCACGGGGATGCCGAGGGGGAGGCGGAGGTGGAGGAGGAGGGGGAGGAGGGTGTGCCACAAAAGCGTCCGATGATATACCGTGTGTACCGGCCCCTCATGTCCTTCGAGGACCTCCCGGACAGGGCGTGCAGGAGGAGACTGCGGATGAGCCGTGAGACCGGCGCCCACATTTGCCACCTGATGGCACACCTGGCACCACGCGGGACCGGGGGTGGACATGCCATCCCGGTGGCCGTCAAGGTAACGGTCGCCCTCAACTTCTTTGCGATGGGGTCGTTCCAGTCGCCGAGTGGGGACCTGTCTGGCATTTCCCAGCCATCAGTGCACAGGTGCATCTGGGCCATCACCGACACCCTGTACGACATCGCGGACCGGTACATACAGTTCCCTGCGGACTGCGACCACCAGGATGCCCGCGCAGTGGGGTTCGCTGCTGTTGCCCAGATGCCCATGATGCAGGGGGTGATCGATGGAGTGCACATCGCAATGCGGCCCACCTCGGAGGAAAGTACCATGTGCCTAAACAGGAAGGATACACATTCAATGAACATGCAGGTTGTCTGCGACCACAGGATGACAATGCTGCACGTCTGCGTCAGGTACCCTGGCAGTGTGGATGACTCCTTTATACTGGCCCAATCGTTCATCCCTGCCATGTTTGAGGGATACCCCCCTCCTACCCCCGGCTGTGGGGCTGGTTGCTGGATGACAGTGGTTACCCGTTGCGGTCGTTGCTGATGACGCCTATACAGAGGCCACAGACCGACGTGGAGCAACGCTACAACGATGCCCATGCAGCGACCAGGAGTGTGGTTGAGAGGTGCTTTGGGCTGCTCAAGATGCGCTTTTGATGCCTGGACTGCTCTGGAGGAGCCCTCCAGTACCCGTCGGAGAGGGTCGGCCGCATCGCCGTGGTCTGCTGCGTCTTGCACAACGTAGCCCAGCAGAGGGGCGATGTGCTGGAGGAGGACGGTCAGGATGAGGGGAACTCCTTCCCAGATGAAGGGGATGGCGAGGGGGGAGCCAATGCACGTGACATGGAGGATGGACGGGAACACGAGTCTGCCCGGCGCCGCTGGTTGGGCCAGGAGGCACGGGAGACGCTGGTAGCTGCCTGTTTCGGCGACCACAGTGGGCGGCAGTAGTGATGGGTATGGGCACAGGCAGCGGGTCGGCACCTCCCCAACGGACGACCACCCTCACCTCCCCCTTCCCCCCCACCACCACCGCAACACCCGCACCTCCCCCCACTCCCCCCCCCACCCCCACCCCCACCCCCACCACAATACCCGCATGCACACCACCGCTCCTCGACACATCCGCCTGCGGCACAACGGGATGGGGGCACGGTCGATGGTGTACGCGGGTCTGCTACAAGGCATGGAGGATGATGACAGCCCGCTCTGCGATGGGTTCCGAGCCATACATCGCTCGACAATGTCTGACTCATGGCCACATCACGACCCTCCACCTGGGTGGACTCTGCACGCAACCCTGACACTGCATCACACGGCCCTGTCGTATGGCCGGGTGGCGTCGGGGAACCATTTGGCGGGGGGCTGTGGGGGGGCATGGGGAGGGGGGAGGTTGTGGGGGGGGGGAGGGGGGCCGTGGGAGGGGGGCCGCAGGTCACACGCTCTGGAGCCCAACCTCTATCGCAGCACCCCTCACACACACTGGCACGCAGTCCCCACGCCACTCCCGCACGCATCAGACAGAGTACAGAGGCTGTTCGCATATATGTGGAATGTGTTTAATAACAGACGGCCTGTATATGTGCCCTAGCCCATCTAACTAATCTGTGCCCTGCACCCGTGTCAACTCACTCATCCGTGTCTTCCTTTCTGGCCTTACGGGCCCTGTGATTACGTCTCGGTGTTCCCCCAGACAGTACAGCAGAACTGGAGGTGGACTCCTGTGATTTCCTGACCTGCGACTGGGGTCCCCGTCGGCGGCCGCTTCCTGGGGCGGCCCGGCCTGGATGGGCCAGGCCGCACCTCAGGCAATTGGGATGGCGTGCTGCCACCCTGTTCTGCCCGCTGCCCACCAGGTGCACCAGGGGCAGTGGGGGGAGGCGGAAGTGGTGGGGGTTCCAGGACCCCCCTTGCAGGGGGACCTGGGACGGGCCCCTGCATCTCCTCCCCCCCTCCTCCCACCCCGGGGTGCCCGGTGGCCCCCGGGGCTCTCCATGGGATGGTGGTGTGGGCGGATCCAGCACCTGGGGCACCGGCATCATCTGGCATTGCCAGTCCTGTAGGCCCACACTGGTATCGACCAGGGTCTGGGCGTTCACGGCCATGGAGCTCAGGGAGTGCGCCATTCGTGTCTGGCTCTGTACAATGCCATCCATCACCCGGCCAATGGCGCTGATGCAGTCAGCGATGGCCTGCCGAGACTAGGCCAGGGCCTGCTTAGACTGGGCCATGACCTGCAGAGACTGGGCCATGGCCTGCTGGGACTGGGCCGTGGCCTGCTGGGACTGGGCCGTGACCTGCAGAGACTGGGCCATGGCTTGCTGGGACTGGGCCGTGACCTGTTGGGACTGGGCCGTGGCCTGCTGGGACTGGGCCAGGTTGTTGAGCGCCTCTGGGATGTTCAGCTGGCTCTGGCCCATGGCTTCCTGTGCGATGGCAGCCCTGTCCCAGGCCTCAGAGTCCGTGTGCCCAGATAGCCCTAGGCCTTGCAGGCTCAGACCCATGCCCGACACCGTCACCACCATTGTCTCCACCGCGGACGCCACCCGTGTGGTGTTGGCCTGTGTGGCACGCTTGACTGACACCATTTCATGCTCCTGGACGCGGATGCACTCCTGCACTTGCGTCTGCAGGTGCTGGAAGCCGCCCCTCACCTTCTCACGCCCCTGAATCCCTGATTGCATCGGGTCTATGGGTTGGCAGGGGAACTCCAAGGACTTGGGACCCGTCCGGGCGACAGGTGTTTGCCGGGGCTGGACCGCTCTCCCACCGTCCGGCCCCTCGGCTGCTCCTACCTCCACCTGCTGTACCGGAGCGGCTGAGTGGTGCGCACCAGTTAGTGTCCCAGAAGCCTCACCACTAACATGGCCAACCGAGGTGAGAGTCTCTGCGATGGCAGGGGGTGGAGACTATAGCTGTGACGCAATCTCAGTGTCTTCATCGGACCTGTGGTCAGTGTCCCCTGGGGTGCCGTGTCCTGTCTGTCCATCCCCTCCGTGTTGGTCATGTTGTGTCCTTTCATGTCTGTCGGTCCCCTGTGTGCTGGTGTTCTGTGTGGGCGTGTCGTGTCCGTCTGTCCCTGTGTGCTGGTGTCCTGTGTGGTCGTGTCGTGTCCGTCTGTCCCCTGTGTGCTGGTGTTCTGTGTCGTCGTGTCGTCACTGGATTGGGCCGGAGGGCTGTTTTTGGAGCTGCCCTCCCCGTCGCTGCTAGAGACCCTGTGGGTTGGCCGCCCAGGCGCTGGCTGGTGGCGGTGTAAGCCTGATACGCCCGGTTGGTCCGCGTCGGCTGGCTGTCCAGGTGCTGGATGCGGGTGGTGTCTGCCAGGTGCGCCCGGTTGGTCCGCGTCGGCTGGCCGTCCAGGTGCTGGATGCGGGCGGTGTCCGCCGGGTGCTCCGGGTCGGTCACCACGTGGCCCTGCAACACACAATACACCATCATGGTTAGGCAGGTGCAGGGGGGTCTGGGTCGTGGTGAGGGGAAAGGGCTGAGGGGAGAGTGCTGAGGGGGAGGGCTGAGGGGAAGGGGGCCAGGCAGGGGGGGGAATCCCCGACCTCGGCATTGGCAATCTCCCAGTCCTCGGGTGCACCGGCTATAACCAGTGCCCTCTGCTCGTGCACGGTGAGCTGGTGCAGGTCAGGTTCACCCCCTCCAGTTCGGGCACGCTCCCGTTGGTTATGGGCGCTCTTCTCATGGTGGGGGGAAGGAATAACAGCATTGTTAAGCAGTCCACTGCATGCAGTTGGGTCTATGTTGGCATGGGTGCACAGTGCACACGGCCAACACGGCTTGTATGGATGGCTGCAGCCATGTACCTCACGGTTGCGGTTGTACCATCCCCCTGGGGAGAGGGTGGGTGTCACACATGTGGGGGCTAGGGGGGTTGGTGCCTTGGGCACACTGCTGGGTACTGACCCTGGCTGCACTGCTCCCCAGTCCTGGGTGTCACCGCGGTGGCACTCACGGCTACGCCCACCTCCCTCCACAGACGCCAGGCCATGTTGGCTGGCACCCTCTGGCTGGATCCGGGGTACAGCTCTCCACGAGGGCATCCAGCAGCGTCTCCAGGTCGTGGTGTGTGAACCTGGGCGCTGCTCGGCGTGGCGCCATGGTCCCCCATTGGCCTGCGCGCTCACGTCACCTGTTGTGCGCCACGTCATTTACGTGGCGCCGGGTCTCCGAGGCCGCACCCCTGCGCTTCCCGCCATGCCCCTGCTAGCCCCCTTGTAGGCCGGAGAATGCCGTCTCGGAACGGGTGCCGGCAGCGAGGTAAAACGCTCCCGTTTTCCCTCCGGCGCCCGCACTCTGTCGCCGGAGCGTAGAATCGTGGCCCGGGTCTCGGAAACGGCGCCGGAGTAAAGTACTCCCGTTTTGGCGCTGGCACTCTGGCGCCGGACCAGAGAATCGCGGCCAGTGTTTTCGGGCCTTGGGAGAATATGGCACAAACATATTTAAATGTCTAGATCTCACCCAGCGAGTCCTTGACGATCAACGAGATTCAGATAAATCTCATGAGACGTTGTGAATCTCGCAAAAGGAACCTCGCGAGATTCAACGGCCTCGTCGCGACACAAAGTCAGGCCGTTGAATCACGCCCTTCATTTCTCAAGGAGTGATTCGAATGTGAAACTCTATGGATGAAAAATCTTAGATATATTTAAAGGGGAGCTTCATAAGCACAAAGGAGAAATTTAAAGGTATGCTGATAGGGGTAATTGAAAAGTCCGGGCTGGGATGTGTGTTGCTGGAGGCTTGTATCAAGCATTTTTTAAAAAATTTTAATTAAGAGGCAATTTAGCGTGGCCAATCCACCTACCCTGCACATCTTTTGGTGAAACCCACGCAAACACGGGGAGAATGTGCAAACTCCACATGGGCAGTGACCCAGAGCCGGGATCAAACCTGGGACCGCGGCGGCGTGAGGCAGCAGTGCTAACCACTGTGCCACCGTGCTGCCCTTGTATCAAGCATAAACACTAGCATGAACCAGTTGAATTGAATGGCTTGTCTCTGTGCCGTACATTCTTTGTAGTTCTACATAAACTGTTAGAATTTAATACTGGAAGTCGAGACACAAAGAGTGGTTTTGAAAATTCCCTTGAGTTTGTATTGAAATGTATGCCAACTAATACCATGATTAAACTAGCTTGTGAACACATGCATTTTCATGCTTGCATGAGTTCAAAGTGTACAATTTAGCAGGATTTCTTCTGCCAGGTTCATGCAAGAGTGTTGTCTAGGCCAAAGTCACTCTGGGCTAAATCTGACAAACAAACAAGGTATTGGATTTGACTGCAGAATGGGACCGGCTCTGAAATCAGTCAGACAGAATGACATACAAACCTTGTCGCATTTCCCAACAGATTAAGAGGTGAAGAACTCACTTTCTTCATTTAAGAGGTTCCATCACGTATATTTTATTTTCAGTGAAAGGCCAAGTTCAAAAACAATTTCATTCCTTACATATTCTGCCCATGGTCCTTGATTATTTGCAAGGAAAATTCAACTCCTGTTTACAAAACGCGGAGATAAATTCAGACAGTTGTGATTAAAATTCAATTTCCTGGCTATTTCCCTGCTTTCAACAGGATAGTTCACACCCTAAAAATGTTCTTTGATATTAATCTTAAATATATAACTAGCTTTCTATTGAAGAAGTTAGTGATAGCATGAATACAGATTATTTCATTGGTTCAACAAAATATTATACGTCAGATGCTTAAAATAAATTAATTATTTGTCATGAACATGTAAAATGGTTGTTAGTTGGGGAACTATATTCCATTAATAGATACCTCAGAATGAGAAGAATATACAAACAGAAACCAATTTTGTCTTATGTCATTTATGTTGTCTTCTTACATTCCTATGAAGTGTTTTGGGCCATTTTTTACATTAAAGGCGTCATATAAAGACAAACTATTATTGTTGACTTGTTAATGGGGTGATATCAACTACTTTCACAGACATCCACATTTTTTCACCTATGCTGAACTAAGAATTTTGTCAGCTATTGTCTATCATATGTGGTAGGGTTAGGGCGGGGGAGTTGGTCTGGGTAAGGTGCTCTGTCAGTGGGTTAGTGCAGACTTGATGGGCCGATGGCCTCCTTCTGCACTGTAAGGATTAGGCACAGTAGTCAGTGTTACAGCCCTAAAGGACAATACAGCATAGGAACAGGCCCTTCGGCCCTCCAAGCCTGTGCCGACCATGGTATCGGCCTAAACTAAAACCGTATGCACTTACGGAGTCCGTATCCTTCCATTCCCACCCTATTCATATATTTGTCGAAAGAACAAAAAACATGGCACCTCTGACAGTACAGCACTCCCTCAGTGCTGCACTGGAGAGGGACTTTAACCCACAACCTTCTGACCCAAAGACAAGAATTTTACCCACTGACCCACAGCTGACATACTATCCTGTTGGATAAAGAACCATGGCTGGTGACCCAGGGGCTTGCGTCGCCCATGAAATACCTACACGGGGCAGGCGCTCCTGGGGAAAGGCACTCTGCAGAAGACACTGATATACAAGAATAAAGCAATCCCTGAGACCCTATTCGTAATGCATAGCCAGGACTGTTCATTACCAAACCGCAAAGCATGTGTTGAACTTAACCTGCCCCAGAAGATTGACGAGTTAAATCAGCAAGAGTCTGGCTCCAAGTACAAAAGCAAATTCCTAAAACACTTCACACAGGACAAGGGCAACAGTAAAATGCATACAAATTCACACAGAGAGGTTGCTAAACCTGTGTGCCTATTCACACCAAGTTACCCCATCTCCTCCCTTCAAGTCCTTGAATTCAAAGGTCCAGGCAATCTGCAGGCCACAAGACTGTCGGTCTTTATTGCTGCTGATTTTTCTGTAGGTTTTGTATGGATTCTTCCTGTTGATTCCCTTAGTTCCTATTTCTTTTATTTTGCTTTTATTGTTTTGATGCCATCACTATTATCTACCTCCTCTTTTTAAGGTCCTTGTTCAGTGCTGGTTCCATGCATTGTGCCTATTGCAGAGTAAAGTTGGTGCAGCACTCTGCAAATCATGAACAGATGAGGCTTTCTTGTAGGTTGCCTTGTAGGAAAATATTACATCTGTCCAGGTAACTGAATAATTTTTAAGCTTTCTAAAGGTCATTTTACGAAGGTCATAATTGCAACAATATTTTATCATGTCACCAATAGGGCCTTGCTAACGTCAAGTTAATGCTGTTTGTGGGCTAATATAAAAAAAGTATATTTATTTGTGAAAGCTATTTTATTTTTAAACAGGGTGGCCATGACCAAGAATCATTGAGGAAGGCAGCACAGTGGTTAGCACTGCTGCCTCACGGTGCCGAGGTCCCAGATTCGATCCCAGCTCTGGGTCACTGTCCGTGTGGAGTGTGCACATTCCCCCCCGTGTTTATGTGGGTTTCGCCTCCACAACCCAAAGATGTGCAGGGTAGGTGGATTGGCCACGCTACAAATTGCCCCTTAATTGGAAAAAACAAATTGGGTACTCTAAATTTATTTTTAAAAGAAGAATCACTGAGGATGACCTTCAAAGTGTTACAACTGCATCTGCAGTGGTAAGGCTTTCGTGAAATTTCTTAAATGGTTTTACATTTGTACTTTTGTGGAAATTGAAGTGTTATTGATATTCGATGAGCTCTTTTTTTCATCATGTTGATCCCAAATGTTAGACTCCAGGAGGAGTCTGACAAAATGTTGGTGAAACCGGCAGGGATATAGTGGATTCTCGCGGACTTTCAGAAATCTGAGCCAGCCTTGTAAAGGCTGGAACTTCTGTCCCTCAAAATAATGCACGTGTGACCTGACATAAGAATGCAGGATGAGGATCGTTAGGAGCAGTGAGGCATGGCTTGCAGAAATGTGCAAGTGAACCCATTGTGGGAAGGGAGCAGGTCCAGGATATAGAAGCTGCATGAACCTCCAAGGTTAAGGTAAGATTTTCTATTTAAAAGTCTGTGGCACTATCCCTACACTGGAGCTGGGATAGTACTCTCAGGGGGATTGGTGGTGAGGAGGGGATAGAAAAGGACTGGACCCCCCTCCCCACAGTGGCAGTTAGATGCTGGATTTTCTAGAGCTGCATCTGCCTGACCCATTCTAATTAGGTGCATTTCCAGGAGTTCACAGGTTTTGGGGGCCATTATTGATGTTACTGCTTGCTAATAATCATGCCTTAGCTACGGCACATCGCTGAAAAGAGAGACATGCTACTAAAGCTTTTCATTGTGCACTCATCATGATAAACACAAGAATACCAAATTTCAAACAATCACATCAATATATATTACAGGAGAAAAGGATGCTGATTGATTGACAAGTCAACTCTGACTGAGGTGCGGAGAAAACAATGGAAAACTATAAGGTCAAGGCTTGAACATATATGGAGAACAAGTCCCTTCATGTGCGTGTATGTCGCTTCCAGCAAGCATAAACGAGCCACTTTACACGCTCAACTGATTACCTTAAACTGGTTGTTGGTGAGGCTATTGGCACAGTCAGGATCGTTCAACAATCACAGGGAGACATTTTTTAAATGACATATTGTTAGTTACTCCAGTTACTTTCTTTATTAACCTAGAATCTCTTTATTAATAATGCATGTGCTAAACATGCTAGTGGAAGCAAGGAGTTACATTACATAATGTAGACTGCAGTGTTCATTAAGAATCAAAAACAGAAAATACTTTTTTTTGTGGGGGCCACGCTGGCAATGAACTGCCACGAGACCCAGAAGTTAAAACTTTAATATGCTCCAACACAGCGTCCCAGTGAAAACTTGTTGGCAATGACATCAACATCAGCACTGGGAAGTTAAAATTGATGACCGCTGTGAGAAAGGTCCGAAAATGGTCCTAGCAGTATAATTAAAGATTTAGGGAGGAGAATGGGTCTATAATCAGGATTATGATCAAGTGTTTTCCAATGATGAAGTAGGGTTTATAGAAACAACAATGTAAGGATAGTACTGGGCCTCAACTTGACTTTACCCCATTCCTCTCCTTCTCTGCCCTCCATGTCAATGAATCTTTTCAATGGCTTCCTCAAAGACACTCAGGGACCGTCCTACAGTCCATTCCTGCTTTTTGCCATTATGTATTGCTTAGGCCTGCAAACAAATAGGAGAGTTGAGATGGGTGTGGTAGAATACATCCATCTATGCACCCTACAGCTATTCATGTATGTGAGTGAGTACATGCACATGATACATTTACTCACAGCCATGATAATGACCCGGATTTCCCGCAATGTAACCATCAGCATAGGTCGCTGCTCGACTTGAACTTTTTCATGACTAGACACCGCTCCACATTTCTTGCTGGGTCTTTGAGCCCAGCTTCTCCAGAAATGTGGAGCATAGCATCCAGTGGAAAGCTCCATCGCAATGTTGGAGCATTGTGGGAAAGAGAAAACTTGCCGCTTTTATACTCTGCTGGCTGCCATATGGTAAGTTTAAATGTTAAGTGTGAATGTCAATGACTGGGTGAATGAATTAATTAATTCGTGAATGGGTAGGATGGTAGGGTGAGTAGGTGGTGAGGTAGGTGGATAGATGGCAGGTGGGTGAGGTGGCAGGTGGATCAGGAGGTAGTTTGATCGGGTAAGGGGAAAGTTGGAGAGATCAGGAGAGTAGTTGGGGGTTGGGGGGGGGCGTCAGAGGAACATAGGAAAATGAATAGGCCATTCAGCCCTTCGAGCCTGTCCTACCATTTAATGCGATCATGGCTGTTATGTGGCCTAACTCCATATCCCTGCCTTTGGCCCATATCCCTTAATATCTTTGCTTAACAAAAATCTATCTATCTCAGATTTAAAATTAACAACTGTTTTAGCTTCAACTGCTGTTTGTGGGAGAGAGTTCCAAACCTCTACCACACTTTGAGTGAAGAAGAGGGGTCAGCATGAGCAATTGGGGTGACAATTCTGTAGTTACCCAGGAGAAGACTAGGATTTTTTTGTCCAACATTTCCGGGGTAACTATTCAAGTGAGGCTCATGGAATTGTCTGAAGTTTCCGACTAGCAGAGGGTTCCAAGGATTAGAGAAATTACTTGTCGGAAGTTCAAACTTCCTGGGCAGTTCTCATGGAGGTCAGTACATCGGGACCTCCGTGGGGATCCCGACAAGCATCTTGGGTTGTTACATTCGGTCTCTGACAATCCGGAGACCGGAAAATCTGGGTCATATTTGAAGTAATTTTTCGGGTGAAACCCTTTAAGGATATCTGTTTGGCAAGTGTACTTATAAGTCATTGGTACAAACTGTGCTCTACTGCAGAGTTGCCATTTATGATAAGCATTCTGAAGCCTGTGCAGTAAACTGAGTGGAAGAAAACGCATGCTTTGCCATCCACTTGGTGTACAGTTGTTATGGACAGTGTTACCTTGGCTGATGTTCTGAAGTGCCGGAACACTTTCCCTATTTGCAGTCAGGTCCCCTGTGTAATGGTAGCAGCGGAGTCATGGACTGACACCTCCTCCTAAGCACCCTATGCGGTATGACTGTCGAGAAATGTGGGACACCCTTTCCCAAACACATTGCTTTCAGGAGCATTTATTCTAATGGCACAGCAAATTGAGGAACTTGTGGGTTTCTTGACTCCATTATGCCAGTGATTTATAAGGTGGTGAAACTTTAATTCACCAAAAATACTCTTCCCCTGGAACCTGCTGCTACAGGCATTTTAACCGCTGCAGCAGCATCAGATATCCCACGCCTCCCCCAACTGTAAGGTTCCAGTGATTGGAACATTGAAGGCAAGCACCCACTGTGCATGAATAAATTGACCTCACCCTGGAGCGGTCAGCAGTGTCAGGTGTTTACTGTGCTAGGCAGTAAAGTGTAACGTTCTATGTAAGGCTTTTACCTTAAAACAATCTATTCTTGATTTAGAAATTCTTCCAATCTCGGCATTGAATACAAGATACTCCCATCAGAAGGACAGAGAAGTAAAGATGCAAGAAATAGTAAACAAAGTGGGGATTCAGTCTTTTGCGAACAATGGTTTTCCTATTTCCACTGTTTTTGAAGTATATCCTAGGTACACTGCCAGAAAGGCAATCAATCTCTTTAAGCTGGATGGATACATTTGCTATCTTAACTGAGCCAGCTCTGCTTCACCAAATGACCTCTTTTGTATTTTTAAAACCAAAATTGTTTCCTTTGACCTTTGGACATTGCATAAGAGTAACTGTGGGAAAATGTGTAACAGTGCACCAAGTGTCATTTGCAGTGCCAGGAAGAAGAAGAATTTTTGCATATCGACATTGAGTTGTGAAGCATGAAAAGTTATAGCTCTGCCAGTTTCCAGTTTGTTCGCAGTATTGCCTTCCGTTTCTGGTTAAAGAAGCTTTTTTAACAAAACCCGATCTGTTTAGCCTGGACAGAAAGCCTTAGCTGTCCTTCCTGTGCGACCACGGAGAGAATGAGAAATGAAGGGTGAAGGCCTAGACAGTTTGCAAGGGGAAATGCACACAAGGTCAGGAAGAAATGAGAACTTGCTCGCTTTGTGCTCCCCGGGTGATATTCAATAACCCTTTCAGCTTTCAAACTGTAAAACACAGATTCATTTGCTCAATTCAGAGAGACAGGAGCAGATTTTGTCAGAAACTTAGCTGGAGTTAAATATGACAGAGCCTTACATAGTAGAAGAAACACTTCCTTTATCTAAGCAACTGGAGGGCATGAAAATGTAAGGACTTGGCAGAAATAACATAAATTCAGTGTTTTTCTGATCTGACCCAGACCGGGTGGAAGGAATGCATAGTTTTCTTTTGACCGTCTGATTTCCTGACTGACGTTTGAGAAGTTGTCTAGCCTGGCCACTAAAGAAAGTCTACATCAATTACTTAAAAGGAAGCCAGCCTTGGCTCTGAAAGCTTTGCTGTAGAAGTGGTTATTGTTGAAGTAGAGCGAATGAACTTACTCTTCTTGCATTTTCAAAGACTCAATTATTTGACTTAAGGTCACAAGACCCTTAAGAACTTCAAACGCAGCCTGCTATGGAACTGAAATCTCATTAGATCAGATAAATCGCAGCAGGCTCCTCATGGTGTACTATGAAGCTTTCTCTGCTCCAGTTTCTCATTTTCTGAACAAAAAAAATCTTAATTATGGTTCGCTATTTTAATATGCATGTGACAAAAGCTCACCTCACAACTTCTTACTGTTAGTTGTGTTTCACAAGTAGGACTGAGCTTTATCCCATAGATGTACACACCTGCTGCTATGTTGGTAAAGTACTTGCAAAATTCTTTCTGAAAAATATTTATCCACCTTTGAAAGCCTGTTTACTGTACTTAAGGATATTTCATCATGTTTGTCCATGTATTTGTAAACGGATCGGCACAGCAGGTGAAATGTAGATATATGCCTGTCAAACCCAACGTACTTCGGAACAGTTTTCTCTCCACAGGGATAGTTGGAACCTTTGATGGTGTTCAACAGGCGCTATTGGATTGGGCATTCAGTATATTCTGAATTCTCCCTTCCATCACTTCATGGAGCAAGTCCACTGATGGTACAAATCTCAATGTGCAGTTTGAGAATCAACTTTCAAAACTGTAATACCACTTCGAGGTTGAAAAATTTGATCAGAATCAAATCAATTTGAGAAACACTTTGGGCCCGATCTAATGGCCTCGTCGCATCCGACTTGGTGACGCGACAAGGCTGCTAAATCTTGTGAGAGGCCAATGTAGCTCAGTAAGGGCAAAGGTAAAAGTTGAATGGGGTTTGGTGCAGATTAGGATAAATCGCGGCCCACCGATCGGCGAAGCCGCACCCCCCCCCCCCCCCCCCCCCCCGGGGCCTACTTTCCAGCGCAGCCTGCCCCTGAACACAGACCCCATGTTGGGTCGGGGCCGGCACATGTAAGAAGTTCCCCGCGCATGCGCAGGATGGCGTGGCCCAACTGCGCATGCACAGGATTGAGCTGGCCTAACTACACATACGCGGGTTGGCGCGGCGCCCATTTGGCATAAGGAGGCTGGAGCACTCCAGCATCGTGCTGGCCCCCTGCGTGGGCCAGAATAGGTCATGCCGGGGGCCTGTTCGCGCCGTCGTGAAACGCGACGGCGTTCACAACGGCACGAACACTAGGCCTCCATATCGGAGAATCGCCCCACTAATAGGAGAGATTCAAACAAGGATAATGAAAAGATTGACACAGATTTAAGGTGCCGCCACATTCAAAAATTTTGGAAAAGATGAGGAGGTTGGAGATGGGCTGTTATTTTAGGAGGAGATCGGTTGAGAGTGCAATGTTAAAAGCAATCAATATGAATTTACAGACAGATTAACTTTAATTTGGGCTATTTTCTGAAAAACAAATTTGGGGCTGTAAAAACACGCATACTTCCCAACGTGAACACTTCTTCAACAATTGCCTTTGCCCCCTGAAGATCCTTTATTAATAACAGGCTTAGATTTTCAGAGTTTTGGGGCAGCACAGTAGCATAGTGGTTAGCACAGTTGCTTCACAGCTCCAGGGTCCCCGGTTTGATACCCGGCTTGGGTCGCTGCCTGTGTGGAGTCTGCACGTTCTCCTTATGGATTTCCTCCTGGGTGCTCCGGTTTCAAAGATGTGCGGGTTAGGTGGATTGGCTATGCTAAATTGCCCTTAGTGTCCAAAAAGGTTAATTGGGGTTACTGGGTTAAGGGGATGGGGTGGAGGAGGTATGTGCTTGAGTGGGGTGCTCTTTCCAAGGGCCGGTGCAGACTCGATGGGCCGAATGGCCTCCTTCTCCACTGTAAATTCTATGATTAATAAAATTAAACCAAAGTGCTGGACAAACCCAGCAGGTCTGGCAGCATCTGCGGAGAGATAAACAAATTTAATGGGCAGGATTCTCCGGCCTTGTTACACTCTTGTTCGAGCGAAACGAGGCCGGTGAATAGCAGGACAGGTCAAAAATAAGAAACGCGCCAAGCACCAAACAGTTTGCAAAATTGGGACCTCGCCGTAACATGGCGAGAAACCAATTATCACCACTTAAGCCCTTTTTCCATGCAATTAACGAGAGCCACCCCATATCCAACGGCCTCCCATCATTCAGCGGCCTCCCCAACAAATGGTCACGCAAATGGCACTGATTACTACTCTTTTTGAAAAACCTGAACCTGGCGGAAGGGCTTCTGTGGGGAGCCAAGGAGGTGAGTAGCCACCTTTGTTCGCAGGGAAAGAAATAGCCCGGGCACTGGGCGTGCAACCTCAGTGCTCAGCGGGAATTGAGGGGGGGACTCTCTGCAGGGGTGGGTCGCTATGGGAGGGTGGGGGAAGACACTGGGGGGGGCAAACTCACGGGGCACCAGCATGTGAACCCCTGGATCATGTGTACCCATTCTGAGGGAAACCCTTGTCCCTGCCCGTCAGACTCACCGACAACGCATAATGCCAATCGACTGCCGAGTCCTCTGGCCGTACGGCTGATGGCTATTGCTGATAGGGAATTGGGTTGTTTGAATTCAGGAACGGCAATCGGGCAGAGAATTTCATCTGACGCCGGATTCAGGGTTGGCGCCAGTTTGACGGCGGTGCACCCGCCCCTCCAAATTGGCATCATCGGATGAACGCAGCTACAATGCCGTTGGCATGTCATCAGCTGCCCCACCCACGAGCTTCCACCCCCGATGGACCGGGTTTCCGATGGCGCAGGCCATGTGGGGTCCCAGCGGTCAGGAACTTGGTGTGCTGGCTGCGGAGAGTGTCCAGCGCCGCCATACTTGGCTGAGATCCGTTCTGCTGCCCGGCGGGCTTCTGCTAGGGCTGTGGGGTCGGGGTCAGCGGGTACACAGTCCAGCACGGCTGGTGCCATGATTCCCGGCAACACCAGTGGGGGCGTAGACGTGCCTGACTGCAGCTTGTCAGCCCTGCGCATGCGCAGCCTGGGACCCAGCGATTCTCAGGGCTTTCTCTGCGCGATCCGCGGGTGTTCCACACGGTGCCGGTTCTAGCCCCTCACCGGTACCGGAATTGGTGATGGATTCGCGCTGATTTTCCTGTCGTGGAGCACCGCGGATTCTCCGTTGGCGCTGTCACTCAGCCTCAGAAACGGAGAATGCAGCCCCTATCTCGCTGATCTTCCTCCCCCAAGCCAGCTGAGACAGGAACAGCGAGGTGCGTCTCCAGCTCCAGCAGTGTGGTATAAATGGAGCGCAGTGAGGGAGAACACCCCCCACTGTAGGTGTTTAATGGTGCTATAAAAGGGAATAGATAAGTTTCAAAGGTAAGTGGAGGTTCAAACATAGGAATGGGATGGGAGGCATGGGGCGGGATTCTCGTCTCGCTGCATCCGTTTTCTGGTGCCGTGCATCTCCATCGGCAGCGGGAGTCTGCATCCCGGCAGCCGGCCAATGCAGTTTCCCATTGTGGGCATCCCCACGCCGTCGGGAAATCAGCGGGTGTGAGTGCACCGCCGTCAAAACGGAGGATCCTGCTGATGGAGAATCCGGCCCATGGTTTCAGACTGGGTGAGTGGATTCGGATAAGGGTGTAGATGGAGTTGGACGGATCTCAGAACAGAGTCAGATTTGTTTGAGGGTGGTGGTGGTGATGGGTCGGTGGTCGGGCACAGTTTGATGTTGCGGGGGTAGGGGGGGGGGGGGTCGTACCGGAGAGGTTGGTCGGACTGGGGGGGGGGGGCGGGGGTAGTTGCACATCAGGGAGGGGTGTCCGATGTTGGTTTGTGCTAAGGGGCAGACCAGGGGTGGGGATGTTGTCTGATGTCAGGTCAGGCTGGGGTCGAACCGGGGGGTGGGCCTGGTGTGGGCGGTCATCTGAAAATCAGATTTATCCCATGTGGGGCTCTGTCCGAGTCTTTTAATAATAATGATAATCTTTATTGTCACAAGTAGGCTTACATTAACATTGCAATGAAGTTACTGTGAAAAGCCCCTAGTCGCCACATTCCGGCGTCTGTTCAGGTATACCGAAGGAGAATTCAGAATGTCCAAATTACCTAACAGCATGTCTTTCGGGATTTGTGGGAGGAAACCGGAGCACCCGTAGGAAACCCACGCAACGCAGACACGGGGAGAAAGTGCAGACTCCGCACAGACAGTGACCCAAGTCAGGAATCAAATCTGGGACCCTGGAGCAGTGAAGCAACAGTGCTACCCACTGTGCTACCATGCTGCCCACAGGTTAAATAGTTACTCTGAAGTTAAAGTGCTATTTTTCCTTCTAGCTCTTTCAAGGTAACAATGAAGGTAAAACTAGCAGAACCATCTGAAGTTAGCGATTTAAATCATTTTATCAGATGGTTCCCAGCCCAGCGCAGTTGTCCAGGGGAAGTTAGCCCTTCTGAACAATTGCTGGGTAAATCCTTACAGGGGAACCAGAGGGATTCCCCAATGCACCTTTGGGCTATCCCCTAAATGTGATGCTGGGGAGCCAGGAAGTTATGGCCCCTTGTCATAATGGAACTCAAACAGTGAGATCTCTCTTTGTGTCCTTCTATTGGTCAGATTATATTTGTTACATCAGACGTTAAAATATTTTGCCCACAAATTTGTTGGAAGTGCAAGTTGCTAAAAGCGTAATGAGGGCATCAAGGCAATTAAGAACTTGGTGAACAATGGGACAAACCAATTATCAATGAGATTAAAGGATGGAGAAATAAATTGAGGAGGGACTAAGAGGGAGTGTAATTTAGATGGGCTGAATTCAATGTCAAACTCTGAAGCCAAAATAATTAGAGAGATAAAAAGATTGGCTTGAGAGAGAGAGAGAGACAGACAGACAGACACAGAAAAGAAAGGAATGAAAAAAATGTAAAAGTTAAAAATTTGACTTGGAAAATCTTATCACATTAAAAATCTCCTGAAATAATTCAAAAGCCAAAAGAATTAAATTTCATATTAACTGGGAAAAAGAGGTGGACTGGCAGCCATTATAATGACAGGATTATTGTTACTTATGCTGTTACTCAATGTAATTTTCTGTGGCATGTTTAATGGGCAATGAAAATCATGGTGGAGCTTAAGCGTGAGTTGCTGTTTTCACAAAGCTGGTAGGAGAGTAACACAAACTGGCCAGCAACTGGTGGTGATTTGAACGTACTTCTTCTTTGTCACAAATCACTAGCCATTTTTCACATTAATAACCATGTGCATTACGTTTTTGAGGAAAAGCAGCCCATTGTGTTTGAACGTGTCCTTCTTTCAACTTCATTGCATTCACCATTGCATCCTTCAATTGAAAGAAAATAGAAGGTGAGGACCTACAAGGGTTGTAAGAGTGCGATATAAATTCTGTCAAAATGGACTGTCATCTTGAGCATAAAGAATGAAGCATCCAGTTTTCAACGTCTCTATCATTTGTTGTTTTAATGGTATTTGGAAACAAAATCATTTGAAGACTGCTTCATCTCTACTGAGTAATTTGCTGTATTTTCACAATCTGAGACCCCATTTGTGGCACAGTTATGACCCTTGGTTCTTGGAGTCACAATAAGCACTTAGATACCTTCTCACGTTAGATGTTTCACTATATTGAACATGGTTTTCTGTACTGATGTAGTGTACAGCCAGTATTTTATTTCATTTCATCTGATGCCTTTGCAGCATAGATCACAATGTAATAATACAACAAGCTGGAAATACTTATTGTATAAGGTCAATAAAATAAGTGTCACTTCACCTCTACAGTTTCAAAATTACATCTAGGTTAGAAGAACATATTTCTTTTGATATATTTTAAAGGTATTCCTCATCACAAAGTCACCCTTTAAGACAACAAATTCCATTTATCGAGTTCCAATAACATTGAAACAATCCCAACAGTGTTCACAACTAGGCATAAGAAAAATGGATGCCAGGATGTGGGTAGATTAAGGTGACATAAAGCTTTGACAAATAGGTGGATTTTCAAGAGGAATATCGAGGAAGGTTTAAAGAGGGACTGCCAGAGAACAGGTCCAATGGGACTGAAAACTTGCCAGCCATGGTGGGCTACAGGATAGGGAATATACTTCAAGGACGAAGCATGCAAGTGGGGATTTAGTGCTGGAGAAGTTTGCAGAGAAAGAGTGTAATGAAGCTATATGGGGGTGTGGGGCAAGACAAGAAATTTAAATTTAATATATTGGAAAACAGGGAGCCAATGCTGATCAGCAAGGATGGACCATGAGTAAGCATGACTTGGCATGGGATGGGATCAGTCAGTCGATTGATCAGAGGTAAACAAATGCTCACAAACTTTGACAAGGTTGCTATCAATGGCAGCATGTGATCAGCGAACAGTAGTTGGGATTCAAAGGTGTATCTGCCAATATTCCCTATTGCCACCAAGTGATTGATTTCCATATTGTGCTCCATCCACAAACACAAAAGAAAAAATAATGTTTTGCAGTGTTTTTAAAAATATAACTTCTAGCAAGACATAACTTTATTTATATATGAGAAGACCAGATGCAATCCACACCTGAATCCAAAATGCTTGGAATATTTTTAAAATTTACATAGGACCTCCACAATTTTTCAATGGACGTTGTAAACTAATTTAGCTGTGTTCTTCCTGATTTCTTGGTGCAGCTTCACAAGTGCACCTTTTTCTTATTTTTTTGGTCCTTACTGCGCTTTTCACTCCCAGACTTTTTGTGCTGATCAAAGGTGTGAAATTTCTAATCATTGAGCCCCAAAACACACAGCTTCAGCAGTGAAGAATATAAAGTGTGACAACTGACAGAATTTAAACAATGCCTTAAATTAAATGCCTAATAAATAAATAGAAGTTTTACAATATGCAGCTGTTGTCAACGTGAAGTATTTTGTATACCAGGAAGAATGTAAGAAACATAGCCAAACAATATAGCCACAGTCGGTTAAAAGGCTGTCTAGTCTCTATGGATTCTTCATGCTGCTCATTGTCTGAGATTACTTTTTCCCTCCGATTCATTTGCATTTGAGGGACAAAGACCTTCTGTTAGAGACCCACAGCAGCTCTTCACATTTTATCTTTCAAGCAACATTGGTATCCATAGGGTGGGGAGTTTTCATTACTTCACTCCTTGAGTCTACAGGAACCAATACAAATCTGCCTTTTAACACAACTAACAGCACAAAAGTGGTGCTTTCTCCAAGAATAAAGCTGATGGTTTGAAAAGCTGCCTCAAGAATAGAAGCCTTTACTGTGAAGGGGTTGAGGAAAGGAAGAATGCTCAGGATGATCAGATTGCTTACACAAATAAGATTGTTAGGGGGTCTATTCAGGCTGTCTGCTCTTAGTTTATACTGTAAGGAAGTTGTGACTTCTGGAATGACAACAGAGGACTCCCAGCTTCCGATGCCTACATGTGTTATATGTCTCTGAATTATGTATGTGACTTTTATTAATACTCAGCAACAAGCTGCATGCTAAGCATATCTTGTACCTGGCAAACTATTAAGCGGCAAATATGTTTAACTTTCACCACTTGTGAATGAAAAGAATTAGATGTTTTCCCATTGAGTAACTATAATATGGTTGGTAGGATCATAATTGCTCGAAATGTGAAATCAGCAATTTTCCCTTATTGATGGACTTTGGCCACTAAAAGTGTTGTAATTGCTCTGTACAAATTACACTGTAATACAGTAAATTACACTAGTGTCTACTGGTGGTCTGGAATACTTCTAAACTGCATGTTAATTCCACTTGAAATCTTGAACTCATACCATAAACGAAATGACCACTAAGACGTTATTTAAGTATCAAATTGCAGTCTGTTTTACTGGAGCGCTGTGGTACATTTCCATTACTGCCTTATGCTTGGAGTTTACTATTAGTTGGCAACTCTTAACGACCGAGAGAGACACTGCTCCTCATGTTTTTTTTAAATATAAATTTAGAGTACCCAATTCATTTTTTCCAATTAAGGGGCAATTTAGTGTGGCCAATCCATCTACCCTGCACATCTTTGGGTTGTGGGGGCATAACCCAAGCAAACACGGGGAGAATGTGCAAACTCCACGCGGACAGTGATCCAGAGCCCGGACCGAACCTGGGACCTCGGCGCCGTGAGGCAGCAGGGCTAACCCATTGCCCCACAGTGCTGCCCTGCTCCTCATGTTTTTAAGGGAGTTTCTGACCTTCCAACCTGAGAGTAGACCTAACCAGTTGTTGAAGATATGAAGTATAACCAAATTTGATGGTGATCTAGAGGTAGTGTATGATCCCAGAAACTTTAGGGAGTCAAGTCTTTTTTTCTGTTTAATGCAAACTATAGCAGTAAACTAAGTAAAAGTTATATGTATATTCAAAAATGGGTAGAGTATTCCGAATATTGGGTATTTTAATGAATACATTGATTCCTGTTAGAGCATACTGTGCTGCTAAATTCTTATGATGTCACCTATAAACAGGCAAGAACTTTGACATGCACACAGCATGAAGCTACTTAAATCAGGGCCTCATATACAGGATCCCGCTGTCTGCAAAATGGCTCTAATGGCATTATCCCCAGGCCTGAGGGGCGAGCTGAATAACAAAACCCAAAAAGCTCTCTTATGTGGAAAAATAAAGCTAATCTCTGATAATATAACCTAATCGCCTCTTGATCTGCTCTCAAGCACCTCTGAAGTTGAGCAAAAGAAATCACAGCAGAAGACTTTGTAGAGCAACAGTGTAATGTGTGTAGGCAGTCCTATGAGGAAAATAATTGTTTTAAAACTTTTGGACACCATCATTACCATCAGCTGCATACCATTTCTTTACGACCTGGCTCGCAGTGAGGACTGAACCTTTATAATTTTCTGACAATTAGCACAGCTGAGAGATATCCTTCATACAGTTTCATAGTTTTAACCTAATTCAAGAATATTAAATCATTGCTCAGTGGGCCTCAAACATGCTTTACATTATGGCTTATTTCATTAGTAATTATATGGAATTCATCAAGTCTTATGCAATCGTGTATGTTAATAAAAAAGCACATTTTTTTTCAAAAACAGGTTTACTTGCAGTTATCCACAGGACCTCTTACGACTTCAGCAATAAAATTTTATTGAGCATCCACCTGATCTCAAATTGGAAATTTGTGTTGGAACCAACCTAACCAACTATTATGGTTCTCAACTGTTGTTAATTTTACATTTGACCAATAAAACACAGCAGGAGTTACAGTAGTTCTCTGTAATAGGCAGTTTTAACACAAATTGTTTTGGGCTAATTTCTGAACTTATTGCTCTAACATTTATTGAAGCAAATGGAAAATACTCCAGGGCCTGATTGTAATTTATAATATGTTTTTTTCCAGTTTCAATAAGAGCATAAAAATCTCGGGTTTTCTTTCCAGTTGTTCACGGCAGTGGGATTTTCCGTCCTTGCCGACGGCCATGGGTTTCCCGGCAGCAGAGGGTGGATTCAATGGGAAATCCCATTGACAGGAGGGGGACCAGAAGATGCAACGGCATGCCATCTCCCACCACCAAGAAACACTCCTTGGGGTACGGAAAATTACCCCCATTATTTTAGCGAGCTAAGAAGTGATAAGACAATAATACATCATGGGGATGCTGCTGAAGAATCCAAAACATAGCACAAGGAAGGCAGAAAATATTTTATTTTATATTCTCTTTGAACACCGGTCGTGATTTAACGGAAATGAAACAGAGTCCTGTGTCGAGCACGTTTAGCTGGGTGTTTCCCAGCGCTACGACCCCACTATTAAAGAGGACTCTGCATCATTTCTGTGCCTTGCCGAGGAACACCCTGCTGAGGCTGCACTTAGTCCTGTTTCCTGCATGAATGAACTCCTCTCGCCAGTGCAGGAAGAGATCGGGATGCCATTTAAAAATGGTGCCCTGATCTCTAGACTGCTACCGGACCCCCCCCCTCCCCCCAAACACCACAACTCACCAATTAGGGGGGTCATCAAGCCCACTGCACCTCACCTCCGTGTAGTTTGCACAATTGCAGTGGCATTATTTGCTGATAAATTTGAATTGTAGCAAAATGTATTGCGGCTTCAGAGGAAGTCTACTTGCATTTATCAGTTTAGTCCTGCTGTGCAAGCAAAGATTAAAACGCTATATTCAAAATACAGTCCTAGTGTTTCCTTCCAACACTAAATGAATGTTGCTTTTATTAGCATTTCTTCATATGCAATGTAAAATAAGCCTTGATTTTTGCGATTCATAATGATATTTTCCCAGGCGATGGCATGGTGGTGCAGTGGTTAGCACTGCTGCCTCACGGTGCTGAGGACCCGGGTTCGATCCCAGCTCCGGGTCACAGTCCGTGTGGAGTTTGCACGTTCTTCCCGTGTCTGCGTGGGTCTCACCCCACAACCCAAAGATGTACAGGGTAGGTGGATTGGCCACGCTAAATTGCCAATTGGAAAAATTTAAGAAAACAGCTTATTTTCCCATCAATGACCAACCAGTTAGTTGTGTTTTTGTATCTGTTCATACAAAGCTCTTTTTGCATGACTTCTCTATAATGTTGCTCAAGACATATTTTCATTTACTAATGCGGTTGACAAAGCAATGATTTGTTAAGCACGAGTGAGCTTTCTGCATCTTTTTTGTAGTAATTGGTTACAGAGTAAAGTAAAACAACAACTGACTATTAAGAGAAAGGATCTAAAAATTGTGAACTAATTTTCCTCTACCGGCTCAATATTCTTTGACTTGTAAATAACCAGAAACATATTCATAACGAATTGCCTGAGGATTTTCTTGGCTCAGACAGGATTGATGTGTTTGTGTGCTTAATTTTCATTAACAGTTCTTTATCATTCAACAAATCGAGTACAGGAACAATGATAGCCTTGAGACTTCTCTAGGTTGTTAATGACATAAAATCGCTCACTCAATTTTGTGTGCTTTCTCCTATGAAAACTGATCTCGCAGTGAAACGCTGATGAAAAAAGTGACCTTGTAATATAATTCAAAATTCCATTATTTATCATCATTAGTGTGTGAAAGCGTCTTTGGATTCAGTTTCCTGATACGGGGAAGAATGTAGTCAGCATGAAGATGGGGCGACAACTCAATTTAGAGGAATGTAGATTTGAAGGGAAATGATCCTTAAATAGGATTAATACTGGACTGGGATACACAGTTCACGATTGAAAGTTTTCCCCACTTACATTTCTGCACGTGGTAAAGTGTTTGAAAGGAAGTCAAGTTTTTTTTTCAGTTCTTGCCGCATATTGTCACCATCAATCATGTTCCGTTTGTTGACTGAGCAACATGTTGTCAGTGTTTATTTCATGGATGTTCTAATGGGGTTCAGAACAAAGAGCTCTCCTCCCAACAGGCATTTGATTTTTACACCTCGCCTATTGAATTGTTCGTTCTCTTGTTTCTTGTTAGTGATATTAGTTCATTAGAGAAAACCTTGTTTTTTTTGTCTGCATTATGGTATTTTTAGAATGATTTATAAACAATAAGAAAGTCTACTTAGCATATTTTATTCATTGTAAGAAGCAAAGATATTAACTCGTTAGGCAATTGAAAAGCCCTTCAATACCAACTAGTAGCTCAAGTACCCTTTCATCATATTTATAAAAAAAACACTTTTAGATGTCAGCACTGCACACTCTAGATTAATTCAAATCAGCATCACATAACTACTTCTATTGACTGGTGAGTTGAACATTCCACAAAGGAGTTGGAGAAGCTAAAACTTGCATATTTCATTTTTTAAAATAAATATTTTTGGGGAAAAACAGTTGGTGTTAAGGGGATAGGTATGTGCTGAGGGTTTTACAGTCAAAGATCTATGCATTGAAAATAATTGTATGAAACTCTATGAATAAGGACGTCTTCTGCTATGAACTGAGATAAAGGCACATAAATTTATTAAAACTCAGCTCAGCTTTTATAAACTAAAACAGTCAGCTACGCTGCAACTGGTTTGAATAGTTTCATCATGAAATACAAGTAGAAACTGTCACTGGTTTCACATGTGTATCTTTAATATTTGTTCCTAAACATGATTATTTATTACCTTCTTTATTATTTTAAGACCCTGGGTTCTTGTAGGATGTGTTGTATCAGGTCAAACATCTCCCCTTCTTCAATTTATCAAGCTTTTGATCTCTTGTCAGTTCTATACATTGGCAAGTCATACCTCTAACAGTATGTTTCAGGGTCACAAAAGGGCACTATTACATCTCAAAACTTACGGGAATCCTGGTGTTGCATCCCCACATAGCAGTACAGATGTGGTTTTCTGTTCCTGTTAGTCTGCTCTACCTTGCTGTCCATTATATTTTTATAGGTCTGTTCTGCATTCCTTTGAGTCAACCCGTAGGAGATGGAGGCCTGTTAGTTTATTACTTACATATGTCTGAGCCCCTTTACCTCAGCAGGGAAAGACAAAATATGAAGGAGTAACTGTAGATTTGGGACGGTCGACTAATCTTTCTCCACCTTGAACTAATCGACAAGCCTATGTGTTATTGCACTGAATGTTGTTCTGCAGTGCATAGCCAGTGGGGTTTCAATTTGTAGAAGCATAAACAGATACTAAACTAGAAGAAATGGTGCAGTGATTTATTAACAGTGCACAGATCAAATTATCACAGCAATTCCCTGCTGTCAAACCAACAATTGCCTCCTTATTCCAGTTACTGCAAGTTTTTCTACATTATTGTCTGATTTTCTTCTGTTAGACTAAATCATTTGACCTGTGTACCGGATCATTAAAATTAACTTCAACATTTGTTTCTACTCTTTTCTTCCCTCTCCTTTCCCAACCCTTGACTTTCTCCCTCTTGTAGTTACATTTGTACATTTCTTACAGTTCTTCTGGGACTGATTTATCATCATTTGTGACCATATATGTCTCAAAACCGTGGCTTTGATCATGTTGTATTTTATAACCTGTGTCTGTTGTGAGCTTAACCTTCTGTTATGAAGTTTTAAACATCCATCTTCTAAGATGCAAAGGAATTATTTAGTTGGAAACAATGAAATTCTGTCTTTAAAAAAAAAATCTATCATCTTCATCTCCTACCTCTTCATCTGCTGTTATCATTCTTTCTGGAATTCTGTTTACATCTTTTTTTCTCCACTGATCTTTAAGTGGCTTAACTCTTGTCACCTTCCAACTATTTTTAAATCTTTAAACTTCACAGTCCCAATCCCTATCCCTTTTCCAATGCTTACAGCTTGATCCAGTGGAACATGATTGGATTCGCTTTGCTGCTATGGGAAACACAGCTGCTTTGACCGACCTTTTGCTCCAGGAGCCAGCCCTTGCATTATAAAAGGTAAGATGCAGAGAATGAAAATTCAGTTAGTTGAAGTGTATGTTTGAAAATTACTGAAGTGCTCAAAAACAATGCGTTTGAAAACTCTTTTAAAATGTCTGCATTACTCATTGCAAAGCACAATTAAAGCACCAGCTCAAGTGAATAAACCTTACAAATAGAAAGCAATAGATGATTTAGCCAACAAGATTTTTGCATGCATGGTATTAATTGGTGAAACCATACATCCGCAGTGTATTGGCCTCATATACTTGATGCTGCTGTGGTAAATCTTGTAATGGTTACTTGCTGCTTTCCTTGTTTCTTTTTTGTAGAGCTCACTAAAACATTGGAGGCACTTGAAATTCTGGATAATATGTTAGAGAGTTTTCTTAATATTCAGGTAAAATCAGCAAATCTATTTATTTTAATAAAATATGGTTAAGGAAGATTATATTGGCAAAACAAATCTTGGTTCGCAAACATATTGCAGGTTAAATATTTTTAATGTCTCCTATAGTCAATACTCAAATTCTAGACCACTAGACACTTCGGGTGGATGACTTCACAACTCCAATCTGAATTCTAAGAAAATTGAATATAACTTGGGGGAGAATCAAAAGCTCCATTTCCATGGCGTTTTATTTGATGTGAGGTCGATGTGCCAACCAGTTTCGTATCAAATTTGCTTTCACTTCATAATCTGAAAACACTGCCATTATTCTGCTGTGAAGTTGGCAAGTATTTTTAATGTGGTGTTTAAGCTGGTCTGAATTGTTAACTCTGAAGCTGAAGTCAGGAAATATTGGTGGAGAAATATTCATCCTGAATCACTAACAACAAAACTGAGTTGGAGAAAAACACCCAGTCTAAAGAAAATATTGATTTTTGCGGTAGGAACACCATCTTCTTGTAATGAAATTTGTGGAAACAGAAAAGCTGTGTCTCCAATTAATATCACACACCAATGATACATTAAGGCTTTCCACTGTGATTTACTATGCTGCTTGTTTGTAAACAAATGAAAAAAAGTTTTCAACCCATTTTTCATGAAGATCGTGCTCCTTTAATGTTATAATCAAATAACAGATAAAGTCCAGTTTAAATTATTGTTTGATGAGGGTTGCAGGTGTAGGGATCACAAAGGTATCATATTTGTCCAGATAATTTAAGGGAAGACATTTTGATTGCATTTATCTTTTTTTTAAAAACACTTTGAACATGCCGCTCAGTGCAGCCCACTTATGCTTTCTCAAATCAGTAAAGACTCTGGTTAGTAGATAAGGGTTTCTGACCACTAAAGGGCAGATGGCTGCCTTTCATCTTCCACTTCACTGTGTAAAGTGCAATGTTTGCTTGTCCTAGTCTTGGTATCAGGAGTGGGTTTTTAAACTCACCCCAATTATTTAGTTTTTACACAGTATACAAACAAATGAGTTAAAACTGTTGTGCATGTTTCAAAAAACTATCTTGAAATAATACATTTGCTGCACATACTTGACCTTTATGTATTAAGTAGCATAATAGTTAACACCAATAGTTGTCAATTACTAACTAGATAAATGAGGGATCATGCACTCAGGCGCTTTGGTTTCTAGCATGCATTATACGGGGAAAATAATTGCCTCTATTCAGTATGATAACAACTAAATAAACATTCCTTGTTTTGAATAGTTCTTACTTCAAGGAAATTGTAAGAAGAATGGAATGTGAATGACTATTTTAACTTTTGCACACTTGCAGCTTGGGATTAAGAGAGTATTTTTTTCAACCAGCTGTAAATAATTTCAGAGAATAAGAAAGATACGAATTTGATAAATTCTTCACAATGAGTAGACAGATATAAATGAAATAGTTGGAAGCAGTTGTGCTAACAGTGGTCTTTTTTGTTTTGCCAGAGGAAAATAATGTAATTTCTATGAGCCTAAATTGTGCTGGGCAGCATTATCAGCTGGAAGACCCTACATTTTGACAGGCTGCACTGTATAATGATTAATTACTTCTCAGCTTCATTGGACTTTTCTAATTTCCTTTTGCCATTTGCTGGAGGCTACAAGCGATAACTGCAGCTCTTATTACTTTGTGCAAAAGGGAAATGTCTATTACTGCCCTTATTCTACAAGTGATCAGAATGAAAAGCTGGCCAATCAGCGGTTCCTATAAGTGCACTTAACTGTCATTATATGCCCTCCATCCTTGATATTCTCTTCCACATATAATATCAAGTTTATGAACTCGAAATTAAACTTGGCAGGTACAAACCATGAAATTTTGACCCGATTCAAAAGGAACAATGCCTATTTCTGCCAGGGGACACATTTTCAGCAGTATCTTCCATTAATCCTTTAGATTCTAAAATTTCATTGTGAATTTAGTTTTTTTTAAAAGCATGTCCCTAATTATCATTCATATTATTCTTTTCATTTGTTCATTTGTGGGCATCACTGGCAAAGCAAGCATTTATTGTCCATTCCTAATTGCCCTTGAGAAGGTGGCGGTGTGCTGCATTCTTGAACTGCAGTCCATGTGTTAGAGGAATACCCAGAGTGCTGGTAGGAAGGCAGTTCCAGGATTTTGACCCAGTGACAGTGAAGTGATGGTTATATCGTTCTGAGCCAGGATGGCCTGACCTGGAGGGGAGTTTGTAGGTTGTGGTTTTCCCATGCATCCCTTGCCCTTATCTTTCTAAAAGGATAGAGGTCACCAGTTTGAAAGTGTTGTCGAAAGTGCCTCGGTGAGTTGCTTCATTGCATCTTTTAGATGGTACACACTGTTGTTATTGTGCATTGGCGGTGGAGGGAGTGAATGTTTAAGGTGGTAGATGAGGTGCCAATCAACAGGCTGCTTTGTCCTGGATGGTGTTGAGCTTTTTGAGTGTTGTTGGAGCTGCACTCATCCAGGCAAATGGAGTGTATTCCATCACACTCCTGAATTGTGCCTTGTGGATGGTGGACAGACTTTAGGGAGTCTGTCCACCATAACAGGTGAGTTATTCCCCACAGAATTCCCAGCCTCTGACCTACTCTTGTAGCCACAGTATTTATATGGCGAGTCCAATTCAGTTTATGGTCCATGGTAGCCCGAAAGATATTGATCGTGAGGGGTACAGCGATGGGATACAGCAATGGTAATGCCATTGAATGTCAAGGGGAGTTGGCTCTTGTTGGAAATAGCCATTATCTGCCACATGTGTGGCGCAAATGTATTTTCCACTTATCAACCCAAGACCAGGTCTTGCTGCACAGTAACTGTGTCTATGGAGTCGTGAATGGTGCTGAACATTGTGCAATAATCAGTGAACATCCCCACTTTTGTCTGTGTGAAGGAGGTAAGGTCATTTATGAAGCAGCTGAAGATGGTTTGGCCAAGGAAACTACTTGAGGAACTCCTGCAGTGATGCCCTGAGACCGAGTTGATTGACCTCCAACAACCACAACCATCTTCCTTTGTGCTAGGCGTGACTGCAACTAGTGGAGAGTTTTCCCCCGATCCCCATTGACTTCAATTTAACTAGGCCTTCTTGATGCTATGCTCAGTGAAATGCAGCAGTTGTCAAGCGCAGTCATTCACACCTCAAAAGAGTTTGGCTCTTTTTTCCATTTTGGACCAAGACTGTAATGAGCTGAGTGACCTTGACCGAACCCAAACTGAGCATGTTATTGCTGACTAAGTGCCGCTTAATAGCACCGTTGATGACACTTTCCATCACATTGCTGATGAATGAGAGTAAACCGATAGGGCAGTAATTGGCTGGGTTGGATTGGTCCTGCTTTTTGTCAGCAGAACATCTGGACAGTTTTTCACATTGCCAGGTAGATGCCAGCATTGTAGCTATACTGGCCAGGTGCATGGCTAGCTCAGGAGTACAAGTCTTCAGTGATATTGCTGGAATATTGTCAGGGCCATTATCCTTTGCAGTATCCAGTGCCTTCAGCCATTTCTTGATATCACATGGAGTAAATCAAATTGGCTGAATATGGCATCTGTGATGCTTGGGAACATTAGGAGGAGGCCTACATGGATCACCCATTCAGCACATCTGGCTGAAGATGACTGCAAATGCTTCAGCCTTGTCTTTTGCACTAATGTACTGGGCTCTCCCATTATTGAGGATTGAGATATTTGTGGAGCCTCCACTTCCAGTTAGTTGTTTAATTGTTCACCATCATTCATGACTGGATGTGACAGGACTGCAGATGTGCAGATGTGGGAGTGTGCTTAGCTCTGTCTATCACATGCCGCTTCTGCTGTTTGATATGCAAGTAGTCCTGCGTTGTAGCTTCACCAGATTGACACCTCATTTTTAGATATGCCTGGTGCTGCTCTTGGCATGCCCATTGATCTAGTGTTGCTCTCCCGCTTGTTGGTAACGGTCGAGTGGGGATATTTTGGTACATGTGGTTATAGATTGTGGTTGTATACAATTCTGCTGCTGATAGCCCACAGTGCTTAATTGATGTCCAGTTTTGAGTTGCTATATCTGTTCGAAGTTTATCCCAGTTAGAATGGTGGTAGTGCCACAAAACATGATGGAGGGTCTCCTCAATTTGAACACAGTACTTCATTTTCACAAGGACTGCGCTGTGGTCACTCCTACCAATACTGTCATAGATAGGTGGATCTGTGGCAGGTATATTGGTGAGGATGAGGTCAAGTAGATTTTTTCAGCACCTGCTGAAGACCCAGCCTAGCAGTTATGTCCTTAAGGACTTGGCTAACTTGGTCAATGGTAGCAGTTCCAAGCCACTCTTTTTAATGGACACTGACGTCCTCTATCCCAAGTATATTTTCTGTCCTTGGCACCTGCAGTGCTTCTTCCAATTGATGTTCAACATGATTCAGCAGCTGAGAGGGGACGATTGCTAATAACCAGCAGGAAGTTTTCTTTGGAGCATATGAATGAAAGAACAACAGTATTAAGTATTTAATGAAATTATTCTTGTAGCCTTCATTGACTTTTTTAACAGCATCCTTTTAAATAAAACTGTATTACATGTTGCCCTCTTGATTAAATGTTAGCATGAATTTTCAATTTCAGATTAGAAGTAGTTTGGTAGTTTCTTGCCTTTTATTTGAAAATGGGTTGGCTTCTTGTGGGTGTAAAAGTGAAAATATGTCTCATACTGAACCAATGAAAGAAAGTAAAGTGGAATTTAAATTAGCGTAATGTTGATAAAATATTGCCTGTTTATAATCTAATCCCAGAAAATTATGATCATGTTCCACAAAAGCTAAGAAAAATAACCTAATTTTAAAATACTTTCTATGAAAAACTTTTAAAACTAAGTAATCTATATTTTGCTAGCAAGTTTTGGGATTTTATTTATGTCAAATTACAAAATCTAAATTGTCTTATCGTTGAGGCAAGAGATTTTAAAATTAATCATAACATAAATTTAATAATTTATGACAGTTAGATTTACATATATAATGCTATAAAATTACAGTTAAGATACAAAACCCTAGTGCACGGTAGCACAGTGGTTAGCACTGTTGCTTTACAGCGCCAGGGCCCCAGGTTCGATTCCCGGCTTGGGTCACTGTCTGTGCGGAGTCTGCACGTTTTCCGCGTGTCTGGGTGGGTTTCCCCTGGCTGCTCCGATTTGTTTCCACAAGTCCCGAAAGACGTGCTGTTAGGTAATTTGGCCTTTCTGAATTCTCTCTCTGTGTACCCGAACAGGTGCCGGAGTGTGGTGACTATGGGCTTTTCACAGTAACCTCATTGCAGTGTTAATATAAGCCAACTTGTGACAATAATAACGATTATTATTACTATTAAGTGTGTTAACTTACTAGCTATGGGATAGTGGATATTGCATTGTACTATAAATGACAAAAACATTTCATTTGGGGAACTGGACCACATAGCTTACAAGTAACAAGGTTATGACGACGATCTAGGAATCCAGTTCTCTCAATTATTATCAACAATATCATAACTTTGTGCTTTTGTTTAAAATGAAATAAGGGCGGCACGATGGTGCAGTGGTTAGCACTGCTGTCTCACGGTGCCGAGAACCCGGGTTCGATCCTGGCCCCGGGTCACTGTCCGTGTGAAGTTTGCACATTCTCCCCATGTCTGCGTGGGTCCCACCCCCACAACCAAAAGATGTGTAGGTTAGGTGGATTGGCCACGCTAAATTGCCCCTTAATTGGAAAAGAAAATAATTGGGTTCTCTAAAATTATTTTTAAAATGTTCACGAAAGAAGAACCATCTCTACACGATAGGGATCAAAAGGCATAATTGCCATTGTATAGCTTCGAGGCCTTATTTGCAGTAAGCAGACTCACAGCTAGTGTAAAAACTAGTTTGTCAGTCTTACTGCACTGATGGTTGTACTCTTTAGTAACTCGCACAGATATGGCTACCAAGTCAGTAACCAACTCACAAACTATTTGTACAGTAGTTAATGGACTATATTAAAGTACAGTACATAATTTTCACAGTTATATTGACAATGTTACTGTTTTTATTACTTTGCATATGTTTGTGAGCTTTAGGGAGGCAACTCATACAGTTCTCGTGGCAGATGGTGGTGCTGCATAGTTCCAATGGAGCTGCTTCAGGTTAATCAGTTGTCAGTGTGGTGCTGGTTTCCATGGAGTTTAGGATATGCAGTGATCTTTGAAAAGGGCTGCTGGGAAAAAAGGCAACTTTGGTTTACTGCTTCAGGATTATAAACATGACAGAGATAGCAGCAGAGTATTTTCCCCCTGTGGGTTCCTGTCTTTTCGGTTGCTATGGCTGTTTTAGGAAATGAAGCACTGGTAGGAACTGGATTTTACCCATTTGTCAAGGCCTACTGAATCACCTGAATGAAAATCACACCGCACATTGGATGGTCCAGAGCACGATACATCCAAAATGTCATTCCATGGACCAATTGCATACACAACATAAAAGGTTACACTTTAACTATTGGCTGGAAGCCTTAAGAGAGAGTTTGGAAATATTAATTAGAAAATTTAGGTATACTACTGTTTGCCTTTTCCCAAGGTAAATTGAATCCTTTAAATAATAATACGATTCAGTGGCAGTGGTGCCAATTGGGATATTTACTAGCAAACTTAATTTCTGAAGCAGCCTGCTTCGTAAATGTTGCTGCAGTTCTGTCATATTGATTGTTGATGAAAGTTCAAGGAGTACAAAATGCTATTGTAGCAATGCCATATTCTTCTGGTCTATGGGTGGGATTCTCCATCAGCCGACACCGGAATCTGGAAACGCGATTAGCTGGAGAATGGGTTCTGACGCTAAAATCGCGGCGAACGCCGATTTCACGCCAAATCGCAAATCTCCGTCGCCTCAACAGCGGCGTCAATGCATCCCAGAACGCACGTACTGTAAATGCCGTTGGCATAACATTCGTCGCCAGACCCAGTATTCTCCAGGGCCTCCGCGATTCTCCACATACAATGGACCGAATTCCTGACAGCGAGGTTCACTTGTATTGATAAAAATTGTGAAACAGGCGCTGTGGCTGCTGAGGGAGAAAGAGGGGCTACGGAAAGTGTCCAACATCACCATTGTTTGCTGACAGTTGTGCCGCTGGTCGGAGGGCTTCTGCCAGGGCCAAGGCAGTACAGGGGGTGGCCAGGAGGTGGGCTGTGGGGTTGGGATGGGATAGGCACGGAACACTATTACCGCAGTCTGCAAGGCAGCCATGCAGCTGCGCACGCCGCTGACTGCCCACTGTCATATGGGTGTACCCCAGGTTTCCCCCCCCACCCCCAGGTGCTCTCTGGCCCCAGTCAACCCATCAGCCGTATGGGCATGCTCCAGCACAACTAGTGCCATCTTGTTGGCCGGGATGGTATTTGTGGGGAGTGAAGTGTATATATGCAGCTGCAGCTTATTGGCCTCCTGAGTGTCAATCGCGAATCCGGCGAATTGGCCACCGTTTCTCACTGGAAATGATTGTGTTCCACGTGGCGCCGGTGCTAGCCCCTTAACAGTTGCTGAATTGGTCCAGGTGCAGTACCAGTTTTGCTGTCCTGGAAGTTCGCGAATCCTGTCCTGGTGTCAACACTTGGTCTCAGGAACTGAGAATCCCGCTGTGTATTTTTCTTCTCCAAAGCTATACAATGAATAGTGGACTTGTAGGGGCAGGTTGAATCAATGTTATCGTGATGTGATTAAATTGCTGTCCACCAGCCGTGGCGATCACTGGTAGCTTGATCCCAAAGCTTGTGGTCCACATCACAGGACTTCATGTGTCATTTGCAGACAGCATTGAAGTGGAGGAATGGGCAGCAAGTGAGTGTGAGGACACAGTCGGTTCACACACCATGTGTGGTGGTGATGCACCATTGTACTGGACTATGCCTTTCACATTGTCACGTAATGAGGTGATGATGCTCAGTAACTTTGGCAGATATCCGGGGCGGGATTCTCCACGCCCGCGTCGAAGTGCCCACGCCGTCGTGAACGCCATCGAGGTTCACGACAGCGCGAAACAGCCCCTATCCCGACCGATTCAGGGCCCGATAATGGACTAGGATCGGGGACGCGTCATCTACACGCGCCAGGCCTTGTCGCCGCGTAAAGGCGGCGCCGCATACATGACGTGGCCGGCGCCGCATAACTGGCGTCACCCGCGCATGCGTAGTTGCCGTCCTTTCCAAGTCCGCCCCGCAAGAAGATGGCAGACGGATCTTGGGGGGCCGCGGAAGGAAGGAGGTCCTCCTTCAGAGAGGACGGCCCGACGATCGGTGCCCACCGATCGTCGGGCCATCCCACATTTGAGGTACCCCCCCGGTGCAGGATCCCCCCTTCCCCCCCCCCCCCCCCCTCCCCCCGCAGGCCGCCCCCCCAGCGTTCCCGCGCTGTTCCCGATGGCAGCGACCAGGTGTGGACGGCGCCGGGGTGAACCCGCCGTTTTGGCCTGGCCGCTCGGCCCATCCGGGCCTGAGAATAGCGGGGATGCTGGAGAATCGCCATTTTGGGTGTCTCCGGCGATCCTCCGGCCTGCGGCCCGCGGAACTCGACGGGGCCGTTCCTGCTGCTTGGGAGAATCGTGAGAGGGCGTCGGACCGGCGTCCCGGGAAATTTTGGCAGCCCAGGTGATTCTCCCAACCGGCGCGGGAGTGGAGAACCTCGTCCCCGATCTTTGCTAATAAATTGAAGAGCCCACATCTGCTGATGATGTCAAAGGCTTTGGTAAGCTCTGTGTAAGCAATGAAGAGTGGCATCCATTGCTCGTGGTATTTCTCCTGTAGTTGGCAAAGGGAGAACAACATGTCGATAGTAGATCGCTGCACGAAAGCCGCATTGTGCCTCAGGGTAAACACGATCAGACAGCTTCTGAAGTCTGTTTGAAATCGGGTAAAGGTTTTGCCTACTGTGCTGAGCAGGGAGATTTCACGGTAGTTGTTGCAATCACCGTGGTCACCCTTGTACTTAGAGGGTGATGATGTTGGCATGTCCTGTGGTACTGTTCCTTCATCCCAGCACTGGCAAAGCAGTTTGTGGGGCTTTGAGAGAATAGCTGGCTTGACACACTTGATTATTTCAGGGATAATGTTGTGCTTTCCAGGCGCCTTTCTGCTGACGAGAGAATCAATGATGTTGCTGAGCTCCGGCTCTGTTGGCTGTTCATCCAGTTCATCTATGACTGGCACAGGCTGAACTGCATTAAGGGCGGCATCAGTGACAGTGTTTTCCCTGGAGTATAGTTCTGGGTAGTGCTCCCCGCAGCCGTTCAATTGGCTGCTTCGGTCAGTGATTGTTTCCCCTGATTTATCTTTGGGGGTGGGGGGATGGTATTCTTGATGATTGGCCCAAATGTTTCCTTGATGCCTGTTGTGAGGGCCATGAAGAATCCTGCATGTATTTTAAGGATACAAAGAAATAACATTTATTTACAATAACATATATATATACACAACAGCAGCAGCAATTTCGCTTGCTGCTCACTCCTTCCTGGCTGGTTCCAAACTGGCCAGCTTTATTTATACAGGGAGTCTGCTAATGATTTCTTTGCCCCCCCTAATTGGGGAAGCTCATACTCCCACAGGATTGTGGGATTGTCATTAGTTATCAGCTAATGGTAAGCAGGCAGGTGATAACATCCCTCCCCCCCAAAGTCCAAGGAATCCACCGAAGACCCTGGTGAAGGTGGGCGTCGGACTCGTTTTGCCGCAGGCCGGACACCATTTGCATGAGGCGCTGGATCGGGCGGCGTGTAACGAGATGAAGACCGGCGCTTCCGTGATGAACGGCGTAACGGTTGTACATCCACGGCCCGTGGGCCCGAGGATTCCCCCTCTGATACGTCCTGTGTCTCCATCTCGGAGTCAGAGTCTGCTGCCTCCTTCATTCCGGCGTTTCTATCTCCACGCGGTTCTGTAATGACCTGCGATGGCTTTGAGTGAGGCACCAGCGGAAGATTGTGAGGACTACTTTCCATTGCCTCTGGTCTCTGTGGCTGTAGAAATGAGCTCTGGGGGCGGGGAATCTTTGGAAGGGATAGTCTTCTGGACCGAACGTGGTCTACATGTTTGCTCTGGAGACGACCCTGGGCTTGCACCTGGTAAGATATAGGGCCCGTTTGGCAAAAGATTACGCCAGGGACCCACTGGGCACCACCAGCAAAATTCCGAACGAACACTGGGTCAGCGGGCACAAACTGCCGAATCGGCCGATGCCGAGAAAAAGCATGTCCCTGCCGTTCTTGTGTGCGGCGTACTTTTGCGCCAATGTCCGGGAAAACCATGATAAGGCGGGTGCGAAGTCTCCGGCCCATTAGGAGTTCTGCGGGAGCTACGCCAGTCACCGCATGGTGAGTGGTCCTATACGAAAACAAAACGCGAGCCAGTCTCGTGTCCATTGACCCGGAAGACTGCTTCTTTTGGCCTTGTTTGAATGGCGCGCTCCGCCAACCCATTTGAAGCCAGGCAGTGCGGATATGGCGTATGCCGTTCATCTTCATGAACCTTGCAAACTCCTCACTTGTGATTGGAGTGCCGTTATCCATGACCAGCACCTCGGGGAGGCCATGCGTACTGAAAGACAAACGCATCTTCTCAATTGTTGCGCAGGACGTTGTCCCCTGCATCTTATGCACCTCTAGCCATTTAGACTGGGCGTCGATTAATAGAAGGAACGTGGATCCTTGAAAAGGGCCGGCGAAATCCGCATGCAAGCGCGCCCAAGGCCGCCCTGGCCATTCCCAGTGATGGAGGGGCGCGGCCGGTGGAAGCTTCTGATGCTCCTGGCAAATGGAGCAGTTTTGGGCCACCTTCTCAATGTCGGTGTCGAGGCCTGGCCACCAGACATAACTCCGGGCCAACATTTTAATTTTGATCACACCTGGATGCCCATTGTGCAAGTCTCTTAGTATCAGCTCCTGTCCTTTTTCCGGGACAATCACACACGTCCCCCACAAGAGGATGCCGTCTTCCACGCTGAATTCTGACAGCTTGGAGGAAAATGCTCGCAACTCGCCTGGGAACTTTCTATGCTACCCACCATACAGGACTATTTGCCGAACCTTTGACAGGACTGGCTGCGTCTGGGTCCACTCACGGATCTGTGATGCCGTGACAGGCAAGGTGTCCATAAACTTTAGGGTTGCAACCACCTCACAGGTCATGGGGGTCGACATGGGGCCGGTCGATAAAGGCAATCGGCTCAGTGCGTCGGCATTCGCTATCTGCGTTCCTGGTTTGTGCTCCAGAGAATACTCGTATGCAGCGAGCAACATAGTCCAGCGCTGGATCCGTGCTGAAGCAATAGGCGTATTGGCTTATCCTCTCTGAAAAGTCCCAGCAGAGGCTTATGATCAGTCACGATAGTGAAGTGGCAGCCATACACGTACTGGTGGAAACGTTTCACCGCAAGGACCACTGCCAGGCCCTCCTTCTCGATCTGCGCGTACTTTTTTTCCGTTGCAGTCAATGTGCAGGAGGCGAACGCTATCGGCCGCTCGGCCCCGTTCTCCATCTTGTGGGACAGGCTGGCCCCAATACCATACGGGGATGCATCACATGTGTCGAGCAAAGGCTTTCCAGGATCATAGTGGGTTAGTAACCCAGACGACGACAATTGTTGTTTTACCCGCCGGAAAAGGGTTTCTTGCGGCTCAAACCCAGGTGTGATTCTTCTTTCGCAGAAGGTGCAACGGGGACGGCGTAGTTGCCAGATTGGGGAGGAACTTCCCGTAATAGATTAGGAGGCCGAGAAAAGAACGAAGATGCGAAGTGTCAGTCGGGGCGGGGGCCTGTTGAATTGCGCGCACCTTCTCTGCGACGGGGTGCAAACCTTCGCGGTCCATTCGATAACCCTGGTAGACTACTTCCTTCACCTGAAAGACACACTTTGTGCGACGTAAACAGACTCCAGCCTCCGAAAAGCGTCTAAGGACAGCCTCCAGATTTTCCAAATTTTCCAGCTCCGACGTCCCTGTGATCAAAACATCATCTAAGTAGACAGCGACATGCGGTAACCCTCTCAAAATGCCCCATAACGCGTTGAAAAATAGCGCAGGCAGAGGATACTCCAAAGGGCAAATGTGTATATTCATACAGGCCCCGGTGTGTATTAATCGTTACATATGGTCGGGAGGCAGGGTCCAGCTCCAACTGTAGGTAGGCGTGACTCGTATCTAATTTTGTGAACAAGAGTCCGCCTACAAGCTTCACGTAGAGATCCTCTATGCGAGGCATTGGATATCGGTCGAGTCGGGAAGCCGTATTCACTATAAGTTTATAGTCGCCGCACAAGCGAACTGTGGCATCTGGCTTCATTCCAGGTACAATTGGTGCTGCCCAGTCAGTGAAACGGACGGGCCTGATAATACCCAAAGTCTCCAAATGAGTGAGCTCCCCTTCAACCTTCTTGAGCAAGGCGTAAGGCACCGGGCGCGCCCGGAAATAGCGTGGCGTGGCTCCTGGTTCGACTTAGATACGGGCTACTGCCCCTTTTATCTTCCCCAAACCGGGCTGGAATACATCTGGGTACCGTCCTAGCACCTCAGTCAACCCTCCAGAAACTGTTTGGAGGGTGTGCTGCCACTGCAACCACAAACAGTGCAACCAGTCCCGACCCAACAGGCTGGACCCATGGCCACACACCACGATAAGTGGGAATCGCCCCTCCTGGCGTCCATAGACAACAGGGGTCATCGTAGTTCCTGCAATGTCCAATGGTTCCCCCGTGTAGGTGGCCAACCTGGCCTGTGTGTCTGTAAATATAAGGGTCTGTATACCCTGCTTGATGCGGTCGAATGTCCTCTGGGTGATCACGGAAACCGCTGCGCCAGTGTCCAACTCCATCTCAAGCGGGTGACCGTTGACCCGTATTGTCACCTGAAAGGGGGCCACACGGGGAGCTGCCACACAATGCAGCTGCAGGCAGTCGTCCACCGTCTCCACGTCCTCAGGAATAGTCGCCGCAGGTTCATCCACATGGAAGGTACGGCCCCTGGGCTGGTCCCAGTTTCGGTTGGAACGTCGGCGCCTCTGGCGCCCTCAGGACCGGTGTCCGCGATGGGGTCGGCGCCTACAAGTCTGACATGGACATGGCTACTCATCCATTGGTTCTGGAGAAGGCTCCCTTCGGGGAGGAATGTCCGACTGCTACTGGTGTCAATCTGGATGTCGCCTCGCCCAAGGTACCGCAGGAGTGCGGGGGGATGTTTTCGGACGGAAGGGGTTGCGCTCCAAGGCATGCACCTCCATTCCCTGTAGCTCCTGCACTCCTCGTTCTGTGCTCTCTCGGGACAATACTATTTGAATGGCCTGTTGAAAAGTCAATGTTGGCTCAGCTAACAACTTTCTCTGGGTGGCCGCATTGTTAATACCGCAAACCAAACGGTCGCGTAACATTTCTGACAAGGTGTCACCATAGTCACAGTACTCCGCAATCCTGCGTAGCCCGGATAGAAAGTCGGCAAGTGATTCTCCAGGGGTCCTCTCAGTGGTATTAAACCGGTAACGTTGGACTATCGTGGACGGGGTTGGGTTAAAATGTTGCCCCACTAAATTCACAAGTTCATCAAACGTTTTGGTGTCCGGCGCAGCTGAGTACGTAAGGCTCCTAATCACCCCAAACGTATGCGGGCCGCAGGCGGTGAGCATTATGACCACCCGCCGCTCATTTTCGGTGATGTTGTTTGCCCGGAAATAGTAACGCATCCGTTGTGCATACTGGTTCCAGCTTTCCAGCGCAGCATCAAAAACGTCCAAACGTCCGTACAGAGGCATGGTGTAATAGAAACCAACTTCCAACATGTATCCAACAAAAATCCAGGGAGGTGGTTTCAGTAGTATCAACAGCTATTCACTTTAACCCTCGTCACCAGTTTTGTGAGGGCAACGAAGAATCCAGCACGAGTTTTAAGGATCAAAGTAATAACATTTATTTACAATAACATATATATATAACAGCAGCAGCAACTTCCCTTGCTGCACACTCCTTCCCGGCTGGTTCCAAACTGGCCAGCTTTATTTATACTTGGAGTTTACTAATGATTTCTCCGCCCCCCTCATTGGGGAAGCTCATACTCCCACAGGATTGTGGGATTGTCATTAGTCCTCAGCCAATGGTAAGCAGGCAGGTTATAACATTGCCATCATACATTTCCCTGATTTTCCCAGTGTTAGATTCCAGCTGAATATGGCTGCATAGATGTTGCCAGTAGTCATTGCACAGTGCCTAACTGTTATTTGTGTGATGCCTCTGGCAGCTTTAAGTGTGAAAGATGTTTTCGCACTGAGGGCTTGCTTGTAGTTCAGCAGTTCAGCATGCGTGGCAACTAAGACTGGTTCCATCTCCTTAAAATGGACTTGTAACCAGTCGATATTCTACTTCTCGCATTTGCCAAAGGTAGCCCTTGCTGAGTTATAGATGATGTCTCTAATAGTTTGAAGGGCTTATTTAATGGAATTGAGAAACTGCTGGAACAGCGATGGGTGAGAAATTCTGGTAGTGATGATACATGGGTGACCATTTTGCTTGGAATGATGTATCCTCTTTGGTTGGAGTTCAACATTACTGCACACCAGGGAGTGGCCAGTGTCACAGTCCATGCTGTGGAAGCTGTGTGTGATTAGAATACTTTATAAAGTCTCTCCTGGTGGTAATGCGGTCTAGCCTTTGCCACCGGCATAATCTTTGATATCTCCATGAAATCTGGCGACATGGTTTGGTTTGAAAGAACACATTGGTAATGCAGAGGTAGTAAACATACTACTCCAGCAGTCTCTGTCCATTCTCATTCATCCTTCCAATGCCATGTCGTCCAAGCAGGAGGGCCATAAACCATGGTCAGCCCCAACCCTGGCATTAAAGTCACCAGCAGGAACAGATGTTCGGTGTTAGGGATGCTGCTGAGTTCCTTGTTGAGTTGTGGGTTGTGGAGTCCCTTGCCTTTAACGTTGAGTGAGGAACAGAGTGATGGGCATAGTTGCTGAGCTGGTGTACAGGCCTAGGAGCAGTGGACAGTATGTGTTCCCAGCCATTTGTGGATGGCTCAATCATACCGACCAAGGGGTTTCTGATGGAAAAGCCCACTCCATGCTGTCTTGGCTCTTTTGTGTCTCTGTGCGGCCAGTAAAAAGTGTAGTCTTGCTTCCTTATTAATCCACTTGCAGGGAGGCGTGTTTCCTGAAGTAGTACAATGCCCACATCAAGTCTATTCAGCTCGCAGTTGATAATGGTATTCTTCCAGGAGTCATCAATCTGTGAGGCAGGCCCAGGCACATGATTCTGATGTTCCAGCTTGCAAAGTGAAGGACTGGTACCTTATTTCATTCCCTCATGTTGCTTGGTACGGTCCTTGACATCCCGGATGGTCTAGATAAGGTGTACGTGCAAAGGATGTTTCCACTTGTGGACAAGTTTGTGCTAGGGGGTACTGTTTAAAAAGAAGGATTGCTCTTTTAGGCAAAGATTCCAGAACGCAGTGGAAGGGGGGTCACTGAATATTTTCAGGCGGAGATCGATAGATTCTTGTTAGACAAAGGAATCCTAGGTTATTGGGGGTAGATCAGAGTTTGGAACTCGAAACACAAACGGATCAGCCATGATCTTATTGAATGATGCAGCAGGCTCGAGGGGCCAAATAGTCTACACCTGTTTCATATGTTCCTATGTTTGTAAGGAAGAATTTGCCTGTGGCATGAAAGAGCCTCGTAAAATTGGCCAATGGGAATCAGGGGGAAAACTCTCCACTACCTCAAGTCTTATATAGGACAAAGGAAACGGTTGCGCTTGTTGGAGGCCAATTATCTCAACCTCAGGGCAGAAATTCCTCTGGGCATTGTCCTAGGTCCAACCATCTTCAGCTACTTCATCAATAACCTTCCTTCTATCATGAGGTCAGAAGTGGAGTTGTTCACTGACGATTGAAGTATTCAGTTCCATTCATTGTTCACCAGATAATGAAGTAGTCCATTATCTTTCATAGAAAAACTGGAATAACATATAATGTTTGACTGATAAATGGCAAGTAACATTTGCACAACAGAAGTGCCAGGAAATGACCATCTCTACGAAGATAATGCCTAATTGCTTCTTCTTGACATTCAATGGCATTACCATTGTTATCTCCCAGCATCAAAATCTTGACAGCCAGAATTAACCAGAACCTTAACTGTGGTCATAAGAATAGTTCAGGCACTGGGCATTCTGTAAGCGCTCTGACCCTCTCGCAAATGAGTATGAGTAGCTGCAAATCACTTGTGCTGGTGACTCACCATGTGCAGGTCCGAACTCCATACTACCCTCTGAAGTTCACACAGTGCCAACATTGGAGCTAGTGGCTGAGTGTCAGGTCAAACGATGGTGCTTCTTCATCAGTGATATGCTGCTGCCCTCCCTCTCCCTCCTGAGCATACAGTGGTGGGCAGGCAGCTGTCACTGTGTACCTGAAAGCAGAAAATCACAAGGGAAAGTTTGAGATGAGGGGGAAGGCAGGGTGGGAAACAAGAGGCTCATAGGGCACGATTTAACGGAAACATTTCCAAGTGTGATTTTGGGCGTGATGGTTTTGACAGGGTTTTTCTCAACGGCTGTGTTGGCAAGATCACGGCCCGAATTTAACAGCACTTAGTGCTGGAAAAGAGCCCCCAGCCATTACTGGCTGCCGTGTGGTCTGATTCGCCAGATCCATGCCTCAGCATCTCGCTGTTAACAAGAGGGAGCTGCTTTTAAACGCTCCCTCACCATTCAGTCCCAGTCAACACACAAGCATGGCAGCACGCAAACCTGCTTATCGCTTTGGGGTCGCTGACCTGGCCAGACTTCTCGACCCCGTCAATGTGAGATGTCCAGCATCTCCTTGAAGGACCAACGACGCCTGTAGACCTTGGGCCGTCGCTGGCGTTCCCCTCTGCATCCCGCCTTGGCCTGATGGGCAGCCGGGTGTTCAGGATGTGCAGCAGCCCCCTGCACATCGGGTGCCGCCTCCAGCCTGCACCAAAGCTGCTGGTGCCTTGTCCGGCATCTGCCTGCTTCAGCTGCCACCAGCCCCGCGAGGGCAGCTTCTGTGGGACCGACATAACCAGCTGTATTGTTACATCTGTAAGGAATTGTAGAAGGTGAGAGACAGCCAATCAGTTAAGGCTTCCACCCCGGGACCTTCAAATACCCCAAGCCTCTCCCACACTTACCTGTCCCGCTTTCTCAGAGTGCCATCTACCAAGCCAGTTGTGCTGGAAAACCTTGCTCTGCACACCCATCCTGGCGGCAGAAAGAGCCCCTAGAGCCCACAACCCTGCTGGGAACATCAGGGAGACCATGCTCAGGTGCCCTCCCCTGATCCACACACATCCTATGGCCGCGAGGATAGCCCCAGTGCTGAGCCTAGCTCCTGAGTGCTTGCTCATTGGTTGCTGCCTCAATGATGCTGACCCTTCTTGAGTTCAGGTAAATTGTTCAGGCTACAAAATTTGATAGAAATGCAGTGGAATGATCATCATCTGAGACATGGCACATGTACCTATGAGAAGCCCCTGGAGAGCTGTGAACTGAGAGCTCTCACAACTAATAAAGCCAATTACTCATTAGCAATAGGCTTCTGTTGTGAAGCTGGAGGCTACTCACAGTTAAAGAGAGTTATAGTGACCTTCAGCATAGAACCAAGAGCAGGGTTCTGTCCTGTGAGTGTTTGGCAGGACAGACAGGCTGCAGCTGTAATTGCCGATGTTATGGACATCCCCCCCCCCCACCCCACCCCTGCCCGGGGGTGACCCCCGGCCTGGAATGTTTCAGCCCCCGACCAAGCCTGACCCCCCCCACCCCAAAGGGGTCCCCCACCTCCCCCGAGCACTGGGGTAGCAGCTCCAGTGCCTTTGAGCCGCATGCCGGATAATGGAAATGGCTATTCACCTCCTCAGTTCCCCTCAGCACCCATTGCACCAGATTCACAATTTTAAAAAGGAGTATCAAATGACGCCCGCGTGATTTCTCGCTAGGGAGGTGGTTAATTCCTGCGAGGCCGTTGCATTCGACTTTCTCGAATGAGCTGGAAATAAATGTAAATAAGGGTTAATGATATGCTTACCATATTTGAACGTGATCTGGAACTCGCCATTGGAAGTGGGTCGGTTAGATAGCAAACCGATTCAGCACCGGCCCGAATCTCGATTTCAACCGGTGAGCCGAGATCTGCGTTCGACGCAACGCGGTGTTTAAATCGTACCCAAAGTCTCACCATCTGTAGGTTGCGCTTCATGCCAGATAGCAGCATGAAAATGTGCTGGAAGTTTTGAAGGGCCATAAGGCAGGAACATACCTTCATCCGTAATTTTCGCATTGACATCCAATGCAGCACGCTCTGTCTCAGCCGGATGGATCCATGATATGGAGCACCATCTTCTCTATGTGACTCAAGAGATGCAGGTATGTCTGTCCTGCAGCAGTTCTGTTCTGCTCCCTGTGGTTGTGCCTAATCTTGTCATTTAGGAGAAAGAGAAGAATGTCAAAGATTCTGTTGTGCTGTATTTAGGTGATGCATTGCCAAAACTGAATAGCTGCACATGTTTGGAAGCTGAAAGGGGTAGGATTTTAAAAAAATTATTTCTTCAGATGTGGGTGTTGCTAGTTAGGCCAGAATTTATTGTCATTACCTAATTACCCTTGAGAAGGTGGTGATGAGATGCCTCCTTATAATAATAATAATCTTTAGTAGTGTCACAAATAGTCTTACATTAACACTGCACTGAAGTTACTGTGAAAATCCCCGAGTCGCCACACTCCAGCACCTGTTCGGGTACACTGAGGGAGAATTCAGAATGTCCAAAATTACCTAACAGCACATATTTCGGGACTTGTGGGAGGAAACCGGAGCACCCGGAGGAAACCCACGCAGGCACGGGGAGAACGTGCAGATTCCGCACAATGACCCAAGCCGGGAATCAAACCCGGGTTTCTGGCGATGTGAAGCAACAGTGCTAACCACTGTGCTGCCACCATTAAGCCATTGCAGTCCATGCTTTGAAGGTACATTTACAGTGCTGTTAGGAAGGGAGTTCCAAGATATTGACCCAGTGTTAGTGAACGAATGGTGTTACATTTCTAAGTCAGGGTGGTTGTGACTTGGAGGGGAATTTCCAGGTGGTGATGTTTCCATGTGTCTGCTGCCCTTGTCCTTCTAGATGGTAGTGGTTGTGGGTTTGTAAGGTGTTGTGTTACGAGCCTTGGTGAATTCCTGCAGTGCATCTTGTAGATGGTACACACTGCTGCTACTGTACGTCAGTGGTGGGGGGTGTGAATGTTTGTGGATGTGGTGCCAATCAAGTGGTTGCTTTTTCCTGGAAGGTGTTGAGCTTCTTGAGTGTCGTTGGAGCTGCACTCATCCAGGAAAGTGGAGAGTAGTCATCGATTTTGTGAAGTTATATAAAAGACCTAATCAATTTGATCTAGAAATTCCAAAGCTGTACTTGTGTTCAAATTATTAGATTGTGCACAAATCTCACATATAAATAGACTTTTGGGTTTGACAGGTGTTCAATTTCATGGTGAGGACTCTCTTTTTGAAGAAATGGCTGCTGCTCTCAAAGGTTTTTGAGGAAACAATTGTTTCCACCTACCTTTTGTGAGCGATGTTGGAAATTTTGCAGTGGTACAGAGAATTAAGAACTCCATGATTACTGACTTTCAAAATAAAAGGGCACCTAGTTGCAGGCGCTTGTACAAAAAAAGGAATTGCTTGAAGATGTTCTGAGGTGGGTCATACCTTTTAATCTACCTTTGGATCAAGGTGAAAAGCAAGATTGGGGTAATAGTCAGCAGCGAGTGAATCCCAGAAATGCACAGGGAATCATGACCATAAATGTCACAATATAAGGAATTGTCCAAAAGTCAGGAATCATGAAGAAACTCATGAAACAGATGGTTCTGATGACGAAGGTGATCAGGATGAATGGCAAGTATCGTATTAGTGACAGAAAGCTTAATTTGGCCCATGAGTATCTTGGTTGCCGATTCATTCAATTGTACGAGATAGTGACAGTGTGGGGATCGATTGACTAAACTGTTATTTGGAAGTCCTTGACAAAGCAGATAAAAGGAGTGTCAAGGAATATGAAAGCACTACCTGCTTTAGATTCAGAGATGATAATACATTCATGTCTTTAAAGAGAGTGGTCCTTCTATGTGAAATTGCAGGAATGTGTCATTTCATCAGCATTGATGTGGTTGAGCGTGACATACCGTTATTGCTGAGTAAGTCCTTGATGGATAAAAACAAAGATGTGTTTGGACGTGGAGAATGTAAACACAGTTATTTTTGGTGAAGCGGTGAACTTACAGTTCATTGGATCTGGATATTATTTTATTCTGTTGTGGAAACGGAGTTTCCAGTCATGAATTCAATAAGTATTGTTGACCTCTTGAGGCAAGAGTCTGGCTAACAAAACAGAATCATCTGGAAATTATATTAACAATTTTCCCATCCTTCACCACAAAGGTTAAAGCTACTGCTAAAGGGTGCCAGAGTTGTGGATAAAGAATATGAATCCCTTGTAGAACAGGTCACATCTAAATGTGATGTATGTATTAAAAGTCGGGAGACACCGCCATGCCCGACTGTAAGTGTTCCACTAGCCCAGGATTTTAATGAAGTGGTATCTATTGACTTGAAGGTGAGGGACAAGGATCAGGGTATTTATCTGTTACGTTTTGTAGATATGGCAACGAGGTTCAGCATATCTGCCAAAATAAACAACAAGGTCACATGACAATCGTGGAAAAGTGGGTCGGCACACGCCTTGGGTCCCCAACAAAATTCCTAACAGATAGTGGAGGCAGATTTGCGAATGAAGAGTTTAGGGACATGTGTGGGAACTTAAATATTAGCATCATGGACATTGCTACAGATAGTCCGCTAAGCAATGACTTGTGAAAAAGAACCATGCCATAATTAATGAAATGTTACACAAAATATTGGCAGATCAGCTAGGTTGCAAATTGGACATGGCACTGGCATGGACAATACATGCAGATGATTGGAGGGAATAGTCCTTACAAATAGTATATGGCTGGGATCCAAAATTGGGTTTGGTATTATATGATGACCCTCCAGCACTAGAGGGAACAACAAGTAGCTCTATCTTTGCCATTCACTTAATGTGCTCCATGCTGACAGAAAAGCACTTATCAAAGCTGAAAAATTAGGAGAGCCTTAAGACATCATATAAGACTGTCTGGGGGAGATTTCTGTTCTGGTGACCTGGCTGTCCTAAGAGAGAAGGACTCAGAAAATGGAATAAAATAATTGGAAGTAAAAAAGACAACAACATATTTAGCACACTAGTTAGCACTGCTGCCTCACAACACCAGATACCCCTGTTCAATTCAGACCTTGGGTGACTATGCGGTGTTTGTACATTCTCCCCGTGTCTGTGATTTCCTAGACCCGTGGAATAGAGCCATAGAATTCCTACAGTGCAGAAGGAGGCCATTCAGCCCATCAGGTCTGCACCAACCCTCTGAAAGAGTACCCTATCTGGGTCAACTCCCCCGTCCTATCCCTGAAACCTAACCTGTAGATCCCTGGACACTAAGTGGCAACTTAGTGTAGCCAATCCACCTAACCTGAACACCTTTGGACTGCGGGAGGAAACCAGAGCACCCAGAGGAAACCCACGCAGACATGGGGAGAAAATGCAAACTCCACACAGTCACCCCAAGGCTGGAATTGAACTCGGAACCCTGGCAGTGTAAGGCAGCTGTGCTAACCACTGTACCACCATGCTGCCGGCATTTCCTCTGAGTGCTTCGGTTTTCTCCCACAGTCCAAAGATGTTCAGGTTAGGTGTATTAGCCATGCTAAATTGCCGCTTAGTGTCCAAAGATTAGGTAGGGTTCTGGGGATGGGCAGGGAGCATGGGCCCAGGTAGGGTACTTTTTTGGAATGTCAGTGCAGACTTGATTGGCCCAATGGCTTTCTTCTGCACTGCAGTGATTCGATAAATACTAATAAAAAGAAAATCAGGGGCGTCATTCTCCGACCCCCCGCCGGGTTGGAGAATCGCCGGGGGCTGCCGTGAATCCCGCCCCCGCCGGTTGCCGAAGTCTCCGGCACCGGATATTTGGCGGGGGCGGGAATCGGGCCGCGCCGGTTGGCGGCCCCCCCCCCCCCCGCTCGATTCTCCGGCCCAGTTGGGCCGAAGTCCCGCCGATAAATTGCCTGTCCCGCCGGCGTAAATTAAAGTACCTATTTACTGGCGGGACAAGGCGGCGTGGGCGGGCTCCGGGGTCCTGGGGGGGGCCCCCCACGGTGGCCTGGCCCGCGATCGGGGCCCACCGATCCGCGGGCGGGCCTGTGCCGTGGGGGCACTCTTTCCCTTCCGCCTCCGCCACGGTCTCCACCATGGCGGAGGCGGAAGAGACTCCCTCCACTGCGCATGCGCGGGAAACTGTCAGCGGCCGCTGACGCTCCCGCGCATGCGCCGCCCCGACATGTCATTTCCGCGCCATCTGGCGGGGCAACAAAAGCCGTTTCCGCCAGCTGGCGGGGCGGAAATTCCTCCGCCGTCGGCCTAGCCCCTCAATGTTGGGGCTCGGCCCCCAGAGATGCGGAGCATTCCGCACCTTTGGGGCGGCGCGATGCCCGCCTGATTGGCGCCGTTTTGGGCGCCAGTCGGCGGACATCGCGCCGTTTGGGGAGAATTTCGCCCCTGATGTCCAAGCAAAAAGCCCTGGGATGCTTTTAAAATCTTATGACCATACTCTAAATTAAAACATACAAACATTTTTAAGCATGAGAAACGTAAAATTATATAATAAAATAGTTCAGATTTAAATAGTTTCACAGATTTAAAATAAATAACCAAACAAATGCACTTATAAATAATCACGTTTAACCATTAAAAAAAATTAAAAATTACTTTAAAAGAATCAACAACAATAGTATTGCCTATTTAAAAGAAAGAGCAAAAATAAACTGTTAAAAAAATGTCGACATACTTTGAAATCACTTGTTAAAATAGTTGCCTGTTGTTTTCAATATAAATCATCTATTTAAATGCCTTCCCTCAATGGTCGTTCCCAAGCTGGCCACGTCATCAGAGTACGGGGCTGCACTCCTCCTGCACTGCTCTGGAGCCTCAGGCCTCCGAAAAGAAAGGAAGGTTCGACGCATCATCGGAGCCCAGGTAAGTGTGCAGATTTCTCTTTCAAAATCGGCGGCCCATGGCTTCCCGCCGCAAGCAGGACGTTACGGACCAATGTCTTCTGCTGCCTAATTCAGTAAATGGACATTCATTTGTAAAACACTTCAAGCATACACCAATTATCCTCTATTATGCATAGAAATTCTGAGGGATGTCGCCCAAGGTGTTAGAGGAATGATTGAGAATGTGTTGTCAAACACAAAGTTGATGGGTGTAAGCGTGAATATATTCTTGGTTCATTTCTGTAACCCAAGCAGCAAATGTTTATCACTTATCGCTCAAAAGCTTAAGGTAATATTTGCTTTTTCATCCTCTTGGGCTGAACTAAATAAAAAGTATGGAAAATTGCAATGGCCCAAAATTGGCTTTGTGATCCCAGCAGGTTTTATTTTCTCTGCTACCAACACGAAACGGTGACCAACATGTGTTTACTAACAAATGACCCTTTTTTAACAAATCACAGTTAATATTTTAAGTGAAGGAGCAGATTATCCTGAAATCAAGAAATGTTAAGAGAAAGCTAATTGGACAATTGAAAACAACTGTTAAATTTTCCAGGAAGGATGTGTATATGGTACATGTCTATCAAATCAACCTAATTGAAGTTGATTCAAAGGAAAATATCACATGCATGTAAATTGAGAGCAATTATACAAAACAAAGACAATGGAAGGTAAATTTATTGATTATATTCAAATGTACCATTAGAAAGACTGTACCCCTGACACTTGTGAATAGTAAGATGTCTACTAAATATTACTCGGGGAATGAATTCTTCTTTCAGTTGCGTCTGGTCAAGGGCATAAATATTGGTCCATACAGTGCATTATAAGATTTAATTTGATCAGTGATTAAAAATGTGTTCAGAATATGCTCCAAACAGGCTAAAATTCTAAGGTCATAAAATTGTTGTATTTTGTTTTAGAGCTCGAAAGGAAAAAACATTTACCTTTTTTTTGGGGGGTGTTGCCATTGCTGGCAAGGCCAATCATTTGTTCCTCATGAACTGAGTGGCTTTCTGGACCTTTGCAGAGGACAGATAAGAGTCAACCACATTGCTGTGGATCTGGAGTCACATGAAACAACAGATGTCCTTCCTTAAAGAAAGAGAACTAAAGGACATTAGTGAACCAATGGGTTTCAACAACAATTGGCGATAATTTCATGGCCACTATTACTGAGACCAGTTTTATATTCCAGATTTATTACTTGAATTTAAATTCCACCAGATGCTGTAGCGGTATTTGGGGGCCGAGCCCCAACATTGAGGGGCTAGGTCGACGCCGGAGGAATTTCCGCCCCGCCAGCTGGCGGAAACGGCCTTTGTTGCCCCGCCAGCTGGCGCGGAAATGACATCCCCGGGCGGCGCATGCGCAGCGGCCGCTGACAGTTTCCCACGCATGCGCAGTGGAGGGAGTCTCTTCCACCTCCGCCATAGATTATCATAGAATTTATCATAGAATTTACAGTGCAGAAGGAGGCCATTCGGCCCATCGAGTCTGCACCGGCTCTTGGAAAGAGCACCCTACCCAAGGTCCACACCTCCACCCTATCCCCATAACCCAGTAACACCACCCTACACTAAGGGCAATTTTGGACACTATGGGCAATTTAGCATGGCCAATCCACCTAACCCGCACATCTTTGGACTGTGGGAGGAAACCGGAGCACCTGGAGGAAACCCACGCACACACGGAGAGGATGTGCAGACTCCGCACAGAGAGTGACCCAAGCCGGAATCGAACCTGGGACCCTGGAGCTGTGAAGCATTTGTGCTATCCACAATGCTACCGTGCTGCCGTGGAGACCGTGGCGGAGGCGGAAGGGAAAGAGTGCCCCCACGGCACAGGCCCGCCCGCGGATAGGTGGGCCCCAATCGCGTGCCAGGCCACTGTGGGGGCACCCCCCGGGGCCAGATCGCCCCGCGCCCCCCCCCCCCAGGACCCTGGAGCCTGCCCACGCTGCCTTGACCCGCCGTTCAAAAGGTGGTTTAATCCACGCCGGCGGGACAGGCAATTTATCGGCGGGACTTCGGCCCATCCGGGCCGGAGAATCCAGCGGGGGGGCCCGCCAACTGGCGCGGCCCGATTCCCGCCCCCGCTGAATATCCGGTACCGGAGACTTCAGCAATCGGCGGGAGCGGGATTCACGGCAGCCCCCGGCGATTCTCCAACCCGGCGGGGGGTCGGAGAATGATGCCCCAGCTGTTCGTAAATCTGAGTGATATGAAACTGCATCGTTGACAGGTTTACCAATGACACGATGGGCGGGATTCTCCCGTACCCGGCGGGGCGGGGGGTCCCGGCACAGAGGGGTGGCGTGAACCACTCCGGCGTCGGGCCGCCCCAAAGGTGCGGAATCCTCCGCACCTTCAGGGGCTAGGCCGGCCCCGGAGTGGTTTGAGCCGCGCCGGCCGGCGGGGAAGGGGCTTGGCATCACGCCAACTGGTGCCGAAGGGCCTCCGCCGGCCGGTGCGAGTTTGCGCATGCGCGGGAGCGTCAGGTCCCGCCAGTAAGGACTTACTCTAATTTACGCCGGCGGGACCGGCAAAAAACGGGCAGCCACTCGGCCCATCGCGGGCTGGAGAATAGCCGGGGGGGCTGCTGCCTGCGACCGCCGACCGGCGCGATTCCCGCCCCCTGCCAAATCTCCAGCGCTGGAGAATTCGGCAGCCGGCGGGGCGGGATTCACGGTGCCCCCTGGTGATTCTCCGACCCAGCGGGGGGTCAGAGAATCGCGCCCCATATCTAACCAACTGCAATCCAAAGAGGACTTAACTTTGGAGAAGGCAACAATCAAAGGCCCATTGACAAAATACTAAGAAGACCAAGATAAACCGTGGTTCAGAAAACCCCCAATGACGGTACAGCTTATTAAACAAAAGAATGTCAAAAACACTCCAGGAGCTTTACGGAACAAAGGTTCAAGATGCCATTAAACCACGCCAGTGCTGTGACACCAGAAAGCCCCACAGGTGTAAACCGAATCATAGAATCCCCACAGTGCAGAAGCAGGCCATTTGGCCCATTGAGTCTGCACCGACCCTCCGAAAGAGCACCCTATCTACATCCAATCCTCTGCCCTTTCCCCATACCCCCCTAACCTTTGGGCACGAAGGGGCAATTTTGCATCGTCAATCCACCTAACCTGTCCATCTTAGATTTAAGCTAAGTGATAGGAGGTTTAGAGGGGATGTGAGGAAAACCTTTTTCACCCAGAGGGTGGTGGGAGTCTGGAACACACTGCCAGAAATGGTGGTGGAGGCAGAGACTCTCATAACATTTCAGAAGTATTTAGATGTGCTCTTGTGATGCCAATGCTTACCAGACTATGGGTCAAGTGCTGGAAAATGGGATTAAAAAAGTTTGGTGATTCTTTTTGACCAGCGTAGATGCAATGGACGGAAGGGCCTTTTCTGTTCTGTAGTCCTCTATGACGCTGATGCCTGAAACCTTCTACAACCCAGTTATATAACCTAGGAGGAATCAAGCTACAGGTCAAAGATACTGATGCACAATCAATTACTCGCGAGACAAGGTGAGTCATAACTAATCGGCTTTAATCAGCTAGAACTGTACCCAGCAGCTTCGATACAGAAAGTGAAGGCTGCTGGGATGGCATTGGTTCTTATACCCCGCCTCTCAGGGCGGAGCTATGTACGTTAGCCAATGGTAGACTCCTAGGTCTAGCCAATGGGCAGCCACCTCTCAGGTACTGCAATACCTGGTATTACCACAGATACGTTGCAAGAAATGCTCCAATATAAGAACAAATAGGAACGGGAAACATATGTGCTTCACAACCAGGAATGCTCTCTTCTAAGCCGAAATGCCTGGGTCAACTTGAACCTCATCCAAATGATTGAGGAAATCAAGGGTCTAGGTCTGAATTCAAAAATAATTTTCCAAACTGATTCACATGGGCTGAGGCAATTGAAGACTGAATACAACATAACACTGGAAAAAGATGCTAAAACTGTTTCATTTCACACCAAGGAAGAGACGGCATTCACTCATGAATCAAGTCCAACTTCAACTTGACAAGATGACCAAGCTGGGAGCCACCTCCTTCATTCCGAAGCAGTCGGAGTGGTGCTCTGGTATGCTTCCAGTTTCTAAGACAAATGGGTCTCTGCTCTGTGGTTAACCTGACTCAAACCAACAAGGCTGTGGTCAGGGACATCTGCCTGCTGTCCCCAGTGGATGGACACTTGATAGGATCTCCAGGAGTATAGTATTCTCGAAACTCAATGCCAACAGTGACTTTTGGCAGGTACTGTTAGATACAAACCTAAATTTATTGACAATCTTTATTACCCCAATCAGCAGATTGTGCTTTAATCATTTGGCATAACCCCAGAATCCCCAATTTTTCAGCAAGCCGTGTCTATCATCTTGCAAGGCTTTAAAGGTGTAATATGCTACATGGATTACTTCCTTCTCCATGGAGCAGCTGCCGAAGAATACAGCCTGAAACTTAACGCTGTATGAAGAAAGACTGACACTTAACGATAAGTGTGAATTCTCAATGTTTAGGCCACGTTGTGAGTAGCACAATGGACCCCCCCCCCCAAAAAAAGGGCCATCAGTCAAGTTCTGACCTCGTCATCCATTCCAGATCTTCACCAATTCTTTGGTATGGCAAATCAGCTGGCAAAATCCCTGCCGAATTTAGCGCAAGGCATAGAGCCCTTGACACATCAGTTGAAAAAGGCTGAAGAATGGTGTTGGGATGCACACCAAGAGCAAACGTTCCACCAGATTAAAGACAGGCTGCTCTCACCAGATATCCTGACTCACTACAACCCGTCCCGATCGACCACAATCGCAGCTGACGACTCATCTAAAGGACTAAGGGCAGTCCTGTTTGAAGAGTAACTGAATGGGTGCTGTCAACCAGTCAATTAGGCCACTTGGGTACTATCTGACAGGGAAATGAGGTACAGAAACAGAAAATACTGGACAATCTCAGCAGGTCTGACAGCATCTGTGGAGAGAGAAGGGAGCTAACGTTTCAACTCTGGATGATTCTTTGCCAAAGCTCTGACCTAAGTTTTGTCAAAGCTCAAATGAAGCATGCAGTTATCGAGAAGGAGGCTCTCACAGTCACGTGAGCTTGTGGGAAAGTCTCTGACTATTGCATTGAAGTAAAAGTATCCACTGAAACAGACCACAAACTGTTAGTCTCAATACAGAATGAAAAGGAACTCATCAGAATGTCCCCAAGAATCCACAGATTCCCCTTGCGACTAATACGATTTACTGTTTGTTTGCATCCAAGGAAATCTACAAATGACTGCAGCCACATTGTCCAGGGCCTCATTCAACCAACCAACAATACATGATATTAATCCGATCAGCAAGGTTAAGTCCTATTCCTAGTATGTGGCAATGCAATTGCCATTGAGTTCCAGAAAGTTACAACAAATACGCCAAGAGCAAATGCAGGATTAGGACTCCATCCGCTTTCGTCAATACTACATTCAGTAAAAAGCTTGGCACAGCAGCGACCCAGTGGAATGGTAATGAAAATATTCTTCAAACAATGGAAACAGAGTCACAGAATTGTTACGACGCAGAAGGAGGCCATTTGGCCCATCGGAGGAGGGGAGTTTCTGTGTGACCACGTAGTGTATTTCTCGGCGGCGAAAGTCAGCCTGTCATTGCCAGCTGCGAGATACTCTGGTTAGCCGCTGTCCACCACCCCCCACTTCCGGGAAACTGCCCATTGGATGTTCGCCATCGGCGGGACCGGAAGATTCTGCTAGCGAGAATGGCTGGACGGCTGGTTCCTGATGCAGAGCGATGCCAACAGTGCGGGTTCAATCACCGTGCCAGCTGAGGTTATCCATGAAGGCCCACCTACCTTCTTAAACTTGCCCCTCACCTGAGGTGTGTTGATCCTCAGGTTAAATCACCGCCAGTAAGCTTTCCCCCTCAAAAGAGGAAAGCAGCCTACGGTTATTGGGACAATGGCACCTTTACTAACTTCTATATATTCTGTCTATTTTTGTATACTTAATGTCTCAATTACTTTCGTCTAAACTTCATTGTAGTTGAGACTATATTAAAGATCAGTATTCTATTATTTGCAACATATTTGTTCGTTTATTTTTGGAAAATGCTTTTATATGCTCGAGAACACCACTTGCACATATAACAAAGTTTCCTAATGTAGTTTGCATAATTTAGAAAGTGGGTGAAATTCAGTATTCAACATTGCATGCATTTGTTACAAATAATACAACCTAATATAAAATATTTTCATAAGACAACGTGCTGCAAAAGTTCCGTTTAAGGTCATTTATAGCAGTATTTCATTTTTAAATTTGCGCAGCACAGACACAATGTGCGGAATCTATTTGAGGCATTGGGGGTTTCACTGACTGGCTGGCGAGCCAGTGCGAAACACATGCTGCTTCTTTACTGCTGAGCCACAAGCCAGTCAGGCAGTGGGGAGGCCAGTAGCTGGCCTTCCCCTGGAAACAAGACCCCAGGGGCCGCAGTCTCAGCTACTGAGAGCTGCCAGTCAATCCGGGAGCTCCTGTACTCGGCAGTGGCACAGGGGAGGCTGTGGCAGCTGCCGGAAGGACAGGCAACAGAGTCCCAGGATCACAGAAGGACCCAGGCCACAGGTAAGTAATGGAGTAGGGGATTGGGTTTGGTGGACGATTCGGGTGTGTGGGATGGGCGGTGTTCTCGGGGAGTGGGAGGGGGAGAACGGGGGGGGGTGCGGTGTTCTCGAGATGAGGAATTGTGGGGAGAGGGGTCTTGGGATGTCAGTAGCAAAGGCAGTTTGTTTCCTCTCAGTGCAACCCCTCCACCCCTCCTGATGTCTACTCCCTCAATCGGGCACTTGAGTGCCTTTGATCAAGAAGACCCTCACGAGGTGAGAAGCTGGTCACGTGGTTTTAATGTCTGAGCATGCCGAATAGCAACAAGCCTGCCTCCAGCTGGGTTAACATCAGCGGCAGTGGGTTGAGGCTAAGTGGTTACAAGGGCCTCAATTTGGGATGGGAAAGTTGACCATGGACCTTCCCACCCACAATCTAAACGTGGCAGAGGCAGGATGGCGGCAGGGTTCAGATACCCCACCTTCCCAGCTACTTAAATGCCTTTCGCACCTCCAAGCTCACAACCAGAGAGAGAAGACAATTCCGCCAATATGAATGGGTATTTGGAAAATATAGTTATGAGAGTGCAATTTAATGCTCCTCTTGCTCCCAGAAGTGGGCTTGGAGGGGGAGGGAGTGACGTGTAATGAGATGGGAAGGCTTGAGCTGGAGAGCACATTGCTGTCCCAACTCCCCACAATTAAGTCTGAGATAGAAAGAGTCAAGAATAACCGTCGCGCTCAGAGGCCAATTGAGCTCCTGAAGTAGCCTTTTAAGAGCCCCATCCTTCCGCTGCTGGTATTTAAATCCCTGGATTTCAGCCCCCACTGTCCATGATCCTACATGCCAGGTGCCTGAGCACCACTGGATTGGGTGGGCCTGCTTGGAAAAAGGCAACGCGGGTTTGTCACCGGCTTTCCAACTGGTGGCCGAGACCCTTAACGCCGCCCCAAGATTCTGCCTGAGAAATCAGGATTCACTGTGATAAATTCAAAATAATCAATGTGGATTCTGGTTCCACTTAGACCAGGCATTGTCAAACTCGGGGGCGCGACCCTCGGGTGGGTCGCGGGCGGGTGTCGGGAGGGTCGCGGAGCCGTCCGTCGCGGCGCTCCCGATCGCGCAAATCTGCGTGCAACAGCCGCAGCAGCCAGCTGTTAATAACGCCGGCTGCAAGCAGCCATCAAAATGGCCACGAACATGTAAAAGAAATGTGGCCGCACTACGCATGCGTGGCAGATCATCGGCGGCATGCGCAATGCGCGCCGATGATCGGGGACGCATGCGCAGTGCGGCTGATTTTTTTTTTAAACGGTCGCAACTTTTTGTTTTACATGTTCCGGAGTGTTTTATTCATTTTATTCTTTTATTTTATTCCTTTTATTTTTATTTTTTTCATTTATTTTATTCATTTTATTTTTTTATTTTTTCGAAGTTCGGGGGGGTTTTATTTGACAAAATTTTACAGGAAAAAAAATGCAGAACTTTGGATCGATGGAGACTCCATACTTTCCGACACCGGAAGGCTTCGCCTTCATCCAACAGGTTCCATTGGAGGAGCGTGTACGAGGCCAAACGGACCCAAAACCATTTCCTCCATTTTTGTCAGCAGCAAACAAGGTAAGAGAAAAGAGTGGGTCGCGCAGGTCAGCTGGCGTCGGCTGCGAAGGTCGGCTGGCATGGGTCGCAAAGAACGGCCGGCGTGGGCAGCAAAGGCCGGCCGGCGTGGGTCGCGAAGGTTGGCCGGTCAGTAAAAATGGGTCCCCGGAAAAAAAGTTTGAAAAACACTGGGCGTCATTCTCCGACCCCCCGCCGGTACCGGAGGTTGGGCGGGGGCGGGAATCGGGCCGCGCCGGTTGGCGGGACCCCCCGCTCAATTCTCCGGCCCGGATGGGCCGAAGTCCCGCCCAGAAATTGCCTGCCTGGCCGGCGTAAATCAAACCTGGTATTTACCGGCGGGACCCGGCGGCGTGGGCGGGCTCCGGGTTCCTGGGGGGGGGGCGCGGGGCGATCTGACCCCGGGGTTGCCCCCACGGTGGCCTGGCCCGCGATTGGGGCCCACCGATCCGCGGGCGGGCCTGTGCCGTGGGGGCACTCTTTCCCTTCCGCCTCCGCTACGGCCTCCACCATGGCGGAGGCGGAAGAGACTCTCCCCACTGCGCATGCGCGGGAAACTGTCAGCGCCCGCTGACACTCCCGCGCATGCACCGGGAAACTGTCAGCGGCCGCTGACGCTCCCGCGCATGTGTCGCATTTCCGCGCCAGCTGGGGGGGCAACAAACGCCATTTCCGCCAGCTGGCGGGGCGGAAATCCCTCCGGCGTCGGCCTAGCCCCTCAATGTTGGGGCTAGGCCGCCAAAGATGTGGAGCATTCCGCACCTTTGGGCTGGCGCGATGCCCGTCTGATTGGCGCCGTTTTTGGCGCCAGTCGGCGGACATCGCGCCGTTGGTGGAGACTTTCGCCCCAGGTCTTAGACTACCCATATATACTGTGGATATCTGTACATGGGCAAAGATCAAAATCGAATAATTTTGCAGAATGTACGACTCCAAGGAAATCTGTAGTGTTATGGATAAATTAGAATGCTCAGAGAATTGTCAATCTGAGCATTGAACATTTTTTAAGAATACGTAGAATTACATTGGATGTACTGCACAGAAACAGGCCACTTAATCCAAACAGCCCATACCAATGTTTATGTTCCACTCGAACCTCCTCCATCTTTTCTTATGTAAAACTACAACCATAGCCATCTTTCCTAAATACTATACTGGATCAAAAGTAGGCCATTCAGCCCATTGAATCTTCTTGACAATTTTATTAACCAAGACAGCTTTTAAATGCTTAAAACTGCATCCTCTCCTTTTAATCCATGTGCCTTAATACCACTACCGTATGCAAGTATGAGCTTCCTATTAAATATCTCAGCTGATTCTCTTTCTATCTTTCTGGACAGTATAGTTTGCAATCTGACAAACCCTTAGGGCACGATTTAACAGAAATGAAACAGGGTCCTGATTCAAGCGGTTTCTTTTTGGGGCCTCAGCGAAGAACGCCTCGCTAAGGCCGCACCTAGTCCCGTTTCCTGCACTGAGGAGCTCCGCTTACTGCAGCACCTTAATACGCAGATTAGCTAGATCACGCCATCTCACGAGGCGTGGCAAGCCGGGTAGATCCCGCGAGAGGCCTCTCGCGTGATTTACTGGCCACGTCCTGTCCCGGTTCAGGCACAGACGTTAGATTTTGCCCTTTATTTGGATTCACAATTTACCAATTTAGTTTTCACTTTAAGAATATTTTGATTTGTCTCTCAATTTAGAAAGCCTCCTTCACTTATTTAATATGAGCATTTGAATCAGTGAAGCAGGCCTTATGACTCACATGACATAGTATTGAGGGTAGTCAGACAAGTCTGCCTCCCATAAACAGAGAAGGACACAAAGGCTGCAAAGAGATATAGGCAGATTAAGTGAGTGGGCAACAAGGTAGCAGATGGAGTATAATGTGGGAAAATGTGAAGTTCTTCACTTAGGTTACAAGAATAGAAAAGCAAGGACTTGGATGCGTTCGTATAAGAAACAGAGGAAGTTAGCATTCTGGTACTGCAAACAATGAGTAAAACAAATGGCACATTGGATTTTATTGCAAAGGGATCAGAGTACTAGAATACAGATGTTTTGCTGCAAATGTACAGGGTTTGGTGAGACCACAGCTGGACTGCTGTGTGCAATTTTGATCTCCATGTTCAAAGAAGGATATTCTCGCATTAGAGGCGGCACAGTAAAGGTTCACCAGATTGGTTCTTGGGGTGAGAGGGTTGTCCTGTGATGAAAGGCTAAGTCAATTGAATCTACATATTTGGAATTTAGAAGAATAAGAGGTGATCTTATTGAAACATACAAGATTCTGAAATGGCTTGACAGAGTAGACACTGAGAGGTGGTTTTCCCTGGCTGGAGAATCTAGAACGTGTAGGCACAGTTTCAGGATCAGGGAACAATCATTTTGGAATGAGATGAGGAGAAATGTCTCTACTCAAAATGAATCTTTGGATTTCTCTACTCTTAGAATACATTGAATCATTGAATACATTTCAAGCTGGGATAGACAGATTTGTTTCTCTCAGGAAATCAAGGAATATAGGGAACAGACAGGAAAGTGCAGTTGAAGCCAGAAATCAGTCATGATCATATTGATAAGTGGAGCAGGTTCAATGAGGTGTATGGTCTACTCGAGCTCCTATTTCTTATGTTATTATGCCTGTGCTGAAAAATGTCTGACTCGTGTTCTCATCAAGCGCGTGATTTACATCACTGTGTTTTGTATTTTTGTTGGTTTAAATTAGGTTTTAGAGCCATATTTACTTGGGAGGAATTTATTTTCCCAATAATGTGGAATTGTATGGTTTATGGAGCTTGTGCTGTACATGGAAGTGGCTTCAGACAGTAGCGCAGAATGTCTGTAGTTTATAATGATCCCACAATATCACAGGAGCACAGATTTGTTATAGCACAGAAGGAGACTATTTGGTCTATCATGTCCGCATTTGCTCTCCAAACAAGCGACAAGACTTAGTACCATTCCCCTGCCTGTCGCTGTACCCCCGCATGTTGTTTCTATTCAAGTAATCATCTAATTGCCTCTTGAATGCCTCGATTGTACCTGCCTCCGCCACATTTCCAGACGGTGCATTCCAGACCCAAACCACTCACTCTTTTTTCACATCACATTTGCTTCTTTTGCAAATTACTTAAAATCTGTATGACAAGTGTCTCTCATTGTTATGCTGGTGACATTGTGATGAAAATAAAAGTTCTCATTGTAGTTTTCACACATTCTGCGATAAACATTGCATCTCCTGGGCAGGAAGACTGGTTTATTTCATGGAAATCATCACATTATATAAACGGGGCATTCCATGCTTTTGAGAATGGGTTCTCTCTCCTTATACAACAGAAATAAACCATTTGGCTTACAAGGCCTGTAGTTATTTGGAAACAGATGGGTAGTATTGACAAAACTATGGCATAAACATGGAATTTTACAAGAAACACAATTGTGTTATTATTGTTCTTAAAATAAAACTAGAAAACCATAGGGTACTGACCTTTATCTCATATTTAAAACCCTTGCTTTAATAGAAATTCATTTTCAATTTATTTTTCAATCATATAAAAGGAAAGAAAAAATTACTACACTGAACCCTTTTAGCTCGCAAAAGGTTACAATAAGATACACTTGAGGCTTTCCAGGGAGTAACCAAGAATGTCCCTAAGGAACAACCTTAATCGAATAAACTAATCTTTGCTGTGGAGATTAACTGGATGGGTTCAGCAGTGTAATATCAGCAGAATGCTAAGTATCAGCACCATCAGCTGCTTCAAAGGTACTGGAGGCAGTGGGAGAGGCTCCCTGTTGGGCTCGGCAGTGGGAGAGGCTCCCTGTTGGGCCCACCCTACTGATCCTGCAAATTTGGTAAACTTCATAGAAATTTAGTAAGTCCTGCTGCTTTGTGTTTGTAGAGCAAACAGCCTGGTGCTGGGAGGCATATATGCCATAATTTACAAGCATTTTGGAGGCTGTGGTAGCTGTAGAAGCCTGGGGCCTGTGCCGTTTAAGCCAATATACGTACATCCTTAAGGTAAATAATATTTGAAGGTAATGAATTGGTTCAAAAGCTTTAGCTGCTTTGTATGTAACTATTATTTTGAACATCATGTGTGTCTAAACATCTTCCATATTGCACACAAGATTTCTGCTTCTGACTTTCTCACTGTCTGGTGGTAACCGTATTCATTTACATCTTACGACTACCCCGCAAGCATATAATAGATGAACAGATATTTGGACACTTAAAAAACTTATAAAACACCTTCTTCGAATGCAACTCTATTGGCAGCAGACAGGCTTGGCTGTTTAATAAGATCTGAGTTCTTTGTCTAATGGAGAGGTGGGAGAAGGAAGTAGGAAAAATGTGTAACAAGAAAAACAGAGGAGGTGATGGGGTTGATATTAATAACACATGGATAAAGAAAACCAAGGACTTCTATGTTTAATATGAACTAATATAGTTTGATAAATCTCTTGTATTTTCCTCAAGCTATTTCTTTTTATTTGGTTTCCAGCTGCTTTTCCATTTCCAACACTTCATCATTCCCTGAATCATCTAAACCCAAGCCTATTCTGTATCCCAGTCATGCAGCTGCTGTACTTGCATGTCTGTGGTTAAAAAGATTGGAAGGTGTTTAGTTGCTTTAATTTCATCCTTGAAATTCATGATTGCTAACAGGACAACTTTTTTATTTGCTCTATTGTCTCGAATCCCATAGCTGACAATCTGTTCCACGAGGTAGGCTTTTTAATCAATCAACTAGATAATCAAATGTCACTGGCTATCTGCTCCATGTAATTACTTTTGCAATTAAACACCAACCTCTAGTTGCCTCATCTAATTAGAGGGATGGGCAGATTTTCATCGAGATTGATTTTTTAATAAATATTGACTTAAAATATCATGATCTCATCATATTCCTTCATTTCTTTGCACCAAAAATCAAACAAATGGTCAATTTAACAAGGAGAGAGATTCCTGGGACATCAGAGGGTTTTCTCAGTTCAGCATACACAATTGCAATGAATAGAAGCGCAGCCAATATCATTCTAATGATAACACTCAAGTGCTTCCACTACTTTATGAAGGAAAGGGAACAACAATAAAGTGAATGACAAGTGAATCAAGTGTTCATTTTGAAAATACACAAAGAGAAATTAAAAATTGTGGATGGCTTTTCAATTAGGAAGAAAATGCAAATATAATTATCACAAATTTGAATCTAGATTAATGCATATATTTATTCACGTTAAATATTATCACCGCCTCTTCTTTTATATCAACCATATTTCCATACTGATATATTTGTGTCAACCATTATAAAACATATACAGAGTAGTAGGGCCCTACTCTCACCTGGCATGGTGCTCTCACTAGGCTGCTAAACCATAAGCTCACTGAAACCCCAATCACTGCCAACATCAAGTAAGAGTTCCCCAAATTGTCCAAGGACTTTACAATGACGCAAGGTAGCCATTGCTACCTCATGGGGCTTTACTTTGTGGTGACTGCCTAAAAATTACAATATGATTACAATAGATAAAAACAAGTAAAAACACTTGTTCAATTTTGGGTTGATTTTGTGTGTAATTTTATTTATATTGAATCTTGTTGATTTAATGTGTGACACATTGTAAATCTCATGTCAAATACATGCTTGATATCAGATTATTATTACTGAGCATAGCATTTTTGATGATCTTTTTGTTGTTTAGATAATGGTGCACAAGAGTAAAAAGGTAATGGTAAGTATGCATAAAAATGTTGATTAAGTCACAGGTGGATGCAGGTTTCGGCATCCGAATACATTAAAAACACAGACAGTGTCATCCACTAGAATGACGCCAGGGATTGGAAGCTAAATTACGAAGACAGGCTTATTTCCAACTGAAGCAGAGAAGAAATGTAACATAACATAAGAACATAAGAACTAGGAGCAGGAGTAGGCCATCTGGCCCCTCGAGCCTGCTCCACCATTCAATGAGATCATGGCTGATCTTTTGTGGACTCAGCGCCACTTTCCGGCCCGAACACCATAACCCTTAATCCCTTTATTCTTCAAAAAACTATCTATCTTTATCTTAAAAACATTTAATGAAGGAGCCTCTACTGCTTCACTGGGCAAGGAATTCCATAGATTCACAACCCTTTGGGTGAAGAAGTTCCTCCTAAACTCAGTCCTAAATCTACTTCCCCTTATTTTGAGGCTATGCCCCCTAGTTCTGCTTTCACCCGCCAGTGGAAACAACTTGCCCGCATCTATCCTATCTATTCCCTTCATAATCTTATATGTTTCTATAAGATCCCCCCTCATCCTTCTAAATTCCAACGAGTACAGTCCCAGTCTACTCAACCTCTCCTCATAATCCAACCCCTTCAGCTCTGGGATTAACCTAGTGAATCTCCTCTGCACACCCTCCAGTGCCAGTACGTCCTCTCTCAACTAAGGAGACCAAAACTGAACACAATACTCCAGGTGTGGCCTCACTAACACCTTATACAATTGCAGCAGAACCTCCCTAGTCTTAAACTCCATCCCTCTAGCAATGAAGGACAAAATTCCATTTGCCGTCTTAATCACCTAACAGAAGTTTAAAAGTTAGAGAGGGTAAGGGAAAATACTATTTTCTATGGTCGAGGAGTTAGTGACAAGGAGTTTAATTTAAAATTGTCCCGAAGAGAGTGTGAACGAGTTTACGAGAGATATCTTGGGCTGGATTCTCCGTTCTTGGGACTAAATCACCACGCCGTCCGAAAACTGTAGTCTTTTACACCAGGAAAACTGGAGTCAAAAGACCACATATTCCACGTTTTGCTAGGGGCTAGCAGGCAGCCGTCGTAGAGCTCGCAGCTCCAGCTGCCGATATGGCCCCCCACACTTCGAGGTCAGAGGCCGCGCATGCGCATGGCGGCGGCCTCCAGCGGCCGCGCCGTGCTCCATGGTGGACTCGCCGTGCTCCATGGTGGACTCGCCGTGATCCATGGCGGACTCAGCCAGCGGACCTAGACCAGCAAAATAATGCCCGCATCGGCCGCCTGCATGCGCCTCGGACTGCCCGCACACATTGCCCCCCACCCCAAATGAAGCCCCCCACGCCCACCAATTTTTCCTTCCCGACTGTGTCGGCCCCAGACTGCCGCCACACGAGGATCCTGAACGGTGGGACCATGAGAGGTCCACGTCGTAGGGAATTCGGCCGGTCGGGCATGGAGCTTACGGGGCGGGCCTCAGGCAATGGCTTGAGGCGGTGGATACTCGGCGTACGCCGATTTTTGGGGGGGCGGAGAATTGGAAATCCAGCGTCACTCCCGATTTTGTGCGCCAAAATGGATTCTCCGCCCCGTCGCCGAACACAATTTTGCCGTCGGGGGGCGGAGAATCCAGCCCCTTTAATCAGATAGTTGCTGAAATACTAATTGTTTTGCTGTAGGAAATAGTTGATTCAGCGTACTGAATCTTTGAATTTAAAATTGGATAACTATTTGAAACAAGTGAACATACAGGGCTTTGGGAGATAGAGGCACAGTGAGAGTGGTTCTGGATTAGACTGACAAAGAGCCTATGTAGTAATCATAGGCCAAATACAGGAGCATCCCTTATCACTACCCAGTTGCAGAGGGGGGTCCCCCAAGTGTCCTGGGGGTTGGGTTGGATTGGGCTGTGGATAAGGGCTTCACCCCAGGACCCCATCCCCCACCAGGATGGGGGTCCCATGTCTGATCTGCCCCTTCCAGCTAAGGGTGATCTTCAGGTTGGTTGCCCAGGGCTGGAAGGAGAAGACCAGGCACTGAACCTCAATCCTGGGGGTTTGGAAATCCTGGGGTCAAGCCCTCACCCATAGCCCGTGCTCAACCAATGACCAGGACCCTTTGAGAACCATCCTCTGCAGTTTGGCAGTGGCAGAGGGGCACATTATCAATGGCCTTGGGGCTCCAGCATGCCAGGGCTGTGCTTGGCAAACCTCGCACCAAAGCCTGACCAGTGAATTTCCAGCTGTGGGGGTCGGAGCATCACGGTGGGGGTTGAGATTTGGGCTCCCAGCTCGTTAATTGCATATTCCTGCTGGTGTGGGGTGGGTAGTGCGCTAAGGCTGGTGGTGGGCAGTGGAGAATGGCGACAGGTCTGGCCCCCGGCACCAATCCTGTGTTACGGCCGGCACTCAATTCTCCGTCCGATTGGGGATTCCCAATCATAGCGGAGGGGAATGGAGAATCCAGGCCTGAGTATAGATGAGCAGGTTATTGGTGACTAAGTGCCTCTTAATAACATGGCGGACAACTCCTTTCACACCTTTTGTATTGAGAGTAGACTGCTGGAGCAGTAATTAGATGGTTTGGATCCAAAGCCTGTCCACCATTATCCATTGGATGGGAGTGCAGTCTATCTATTCAGACACAGCCAGAGAATTACCTGCTATGGTTTCTCTTCTCATTTCCACACCAATACCCCTGGAGTGCTGTAATGATATATCCTTGTCTTCATTCTATTTCACATCTACTTGCTGCACCTTGCAAATAGCACTCTAAAAGATGGTGTCAGTTTCCAAATGCACACTGATGGACCCAAGTCGACCTCACCATCATTTTACCAACCCTCCACTGATTCTAAGTTGTTCGATTGCTTGCCCACATCCAGTAGCAGATGAGCAGACATTTTACCCAACAAAATATTAGAAAGACTGAAGCCATTGGTTTTGGTCCTCACCACAAACTCCATTCCTTAGCTACTGGTTCCATCCCTTTCCACGGCAACTGAAGTTGACCCTGAAGGCCCACAACCTTATATGCCTAATTTGACCACATCAAGATCTTCCAACTTTGTTTGCATGCCATCACTTAAACTGCACTCAGACTCCATCTCCACAACTTCATCCAACTCTGTTCCTGCCTCAGCTAATCTACCTCTTTTGCTATATCTAGGCTTGACGACACTCCCAGCTGATGTCCCTCATTCTACCTTCTACAAATGTGAGGTCATCTAAAACATTGCTGCCTAACTGCGAGCTTGCGCCAAACCCGGTTCGACAATGTCCCCCGTGCTCACTGACCGACATTGGCTCCTAATTAATCAAGCAATTTAAAAATGCTAATCCTTGTTTTGAAATTTCTTCATGGCCTTACTATCTATCCCTTCTATCTCCTCTTGCTCCACAACACCCCAAAGCTATGTGTTCCTCTAAATCTGGTCTCATGTGCATACCTTGCTTCACCACTGGCAGTAGATGCATTCATGTTCATTTTCTAAAATTCACTGAGATTCTAGAAAGATTCCATCAGACTGGAAAGTGGAAAATATAACCCCTCCATTCAAGAGGGGAAGGAGGCAGTAAATATGAAGCTAAAGGCCAATTAGTTTGACAGCAATTAGCTGTCGTGGAAGATGTTCAAATCAACCGTTAAGGCAGTTATAGCTGGACACTTAGAAAAACTCAAGGTAATTTGGGAGAGTCATCATAGTTTTGTGAAAGGGAAAACATGTTAACTAATTCATTAGAATTATTTGAAGGGGTAACATGTTCTATGGATAAAGGGGAATCTGTAGATCTACTGTACTTGGATATCCAGAAGACATTTGATAAGGTGCTGCATCGGCAGCACGGTAGCATTGTGGATAGCCCAATTGCTTCATAGCTCCAGGGTCTCAGGTCCCAGGTTCGATTCCGGCTTGGGTCACTGTCTGTGCGGAGTCTGCACATCCGCCCCGTGTGTGCGCGGGTTTCCTCCGGGTACTCCGGTTTCCTCCCACAGTCCAAAGATGTGCAGGTTAGGTGGATTGGCTTTGATAAATTGCCCTTAGTATCCAAAAGTGCCCTTAGTGTTTGCTGGGGTTACTGGGTTATGGGGATAGGGTGGAGGTGTTGACCTTCGATAGGGTGCTCTTTCCAAGAGCCGGTGCAGACTCGATGGGCCAAATGGCCTCCTTCTGCACTGTAAATTCTATGATAATCAAATGTTAGCGCAGAAAATAAATGCTCATGCTATAGAAGGTAACATATTAGCATGGATAGAAGATTGGCTGGCAAGCAGAAAGCAGAGCATGCATAAATGGGTCTTTTTTCCCTGATTGACAGGATGTGACAAGTGGAGCCCTGCAGGGTCTATACTGAGGTCTCAACTTTTTATAATTTACATCAATGATTTAGATTAGGAGAGCAAAGGCATGGTAGATAAATTTGCAGGAGGACAGAAAGATAGGTAGGAAAGTATGTTGCGAAGAGGACATAAAGAGGTTGCAGATGGATGTAGAGTAGGCGAAACATCTGGCAGTTGGAGTATATGTGGGAAAATGTGAAGTTGTTCACTTTGACAGGAAGAATAAAAAAAGCATAGCTAATTAACCGGAGAACAACTGCAGATTTCCGAGATGCAGCAAGATCGAGGTGTTCTATTGCATGAGTCATAAAAGGTTACTGTGCAGGTACAGCACATAATCAAGAAGGCTATCCTTTATTACGGGAGGAATTGAAGATAAAATTAAGGATATTATGCTTCAATTATACAGTAAGAAGTCTTACAACACCAGTTAAAGTCCAACAAGTTTGTTTCAAATCATTAGCTTTCAGAGCACTGCTCCTTCCTCAGGATTCACCTGAGGAAGGAGCAGTGCTCCGAAAGCTAGTGATTTGAAACAAACCTGTTGGACTTTAACCTGGTGTTGTAAGACTTCTTACTGTGCTCACCCCAGACCAATGCCGGCATCTCCACATCAGTTATACAGAGCATTGGTGAGACCACATCTTGAATACTGTGTGCAGTTTTGGTCTCCATATTTAAGGAAGAATGTAAATGTATTAGAAAAAGTTCATAGGTGCTTTATTAGATTGATTCTGAAATGAGTGGGTTGTCTTATGAGGAAAGATTGTACTAACTGGGCTCGTTCCCACTGAAGTTTGGAAGAGGGGGGACTTTATGAAGTATACACAATCCAGAATGGTCTTGGCCAGATGGGCGTGGAAAGAATGTTTCCTCTTGTGGTTGAGTCCAGAACTTGGGGCCACTGTTTTAAAATCAGGATTTGCTCTTTTAGGACAGAGATGAGGGGAATTCCCCCCCCCCCCCCCCGAGGTTTGTGCAACTTTGGAACTCTGCCTCAGGGGATGGTGGAAGCGGGGGGGGGGGGTCAATGAATATTTTAAAGGTGGAGGTAGATCATTCTTGTTAGGCAAGGGAATCAAAGGTTATCAGAAGTAGAAGGAAATGTAGAACTCGGGATATAAACCGGTCAGCCATGATCTTATTAAATGGCGGAGAAGGCTTGAGGGACAGAATAGCCTATTTCTGGTCCTAGTTCATATGTTCCTATATTTGTATGTTTGTCCTCAGCTGCTGAGGACCTAAGCTCTGGAATTTCCATGCTAACCCTCTGCACCACTCTATACTACTTCAGAACTTTCCTGTAGGATAGAATCCGTACAGTTCAGAAGGAGGCCATTCTGCACTGACCCTCTGAAAAAGTACCCTACCTAGTTCCACTCCCCAGCCCTATCCCCATAACCCCACAAACCTGCACATCTTTGGACTGTGGGAGGAATCCGGAGCATCCGGAGAAAGCACACACAGACACGGGAGAACGTACAAACTCCATGCAGACAGTCAGCCAAGGTCGGAATTGAACCCGGGTCCCTGGTGCTGGGAGGCAGCAGTGCTAACCACTGTGCCACCGTGCCATTTCTATCTCTAAATCTACCTCTTTGCTCAATCATTTAATTGTCTGTCCTAATATCTCCCTAAATGATTGCGTTTCAAATGTTGTTTGCTGCGAAGCATCTTGGAATGTTTCACTACATTAAAGGCACTCTATTAATAAAAGTTGTCACAGTAGTAGATAACTTTTAATGGTTCCCTTGCCCATTCAGTGAAATGGGCACTGATAAAAGAAGGGAATAGAGATTACAGCTGCTAACTATGGAGAACATTTGCTTCTTAAGTACTTTGTGAGAAGATTCAGTTGCTGTGACCTCTTCACATTGGACATTGTAATATGATTATTCGTATCCATTCAAGGGTTGCATAACAATACTGCGGGAGGATCTTGCATTACTGACATCAAATCTCACCAGTGGAAGTGAAATCACTCATATAAAGGATACATTCCATGCTGTCTCAAACTTGTATTTTTCTAGCCTTACATTGTAGCTTAGGCTCCCAGAAGGTTCAAGTGCTGCTGGTGGCTGTCTTGCCAGAGTCCCAAAAGGAAGGCCTTATCAATCAGTTTTCTAGATATACAGGTACTGGATCCCAGGAGCCACTCTCACCACTGACAGGCATTTATTAAACAATAAGGAAGTATACATAAGGCCAAAAGGGAATATTTTGTACCAGTAAAGCAGTCCTTCCAAGTTGAACCAAGGATATTTTCTGAGACATTTTCTTTGTGTCACCATAATCCATCCTTGAGATTGATACCGGTGGGCTGGTCTCCAGGGTACACGTAGTTTTATCTGTAGAATAACTACCATCTCAAACATTTTCTTGCAAATGAAAGAATTCACACCATCTATACTAGAATCGACATGTGCTGTTTGAGTCTGCAAAATAATGAAACTAAGTTTCTCTTGGTTATTTAATTTTGAATAAAAGTGATAAGACTCCTATGATTGTGAACGTATGCATGTTGATGCAAAATACTAGTTGGTTCATCAATTCTGCCACGTTTAAACACCTTCAACTGGCCCCTTGCCCTCCAACCACATCCCCCACCACAACCCAAACGTCGACCATATAAGCTCCTGGGAAAGGCAAAATAAAAATTCTTGACAATCCCAAAAGGTGTTCGGCCAGGTTCCAGGATAGCACAGCAACTGGGAGATACATCACCACTACTGCATCTGCCCCCTATACATAGTCACGTTGGCCACAATGGAGAACATTCAGCATTTTTAGCTTGACTATTTTGGAGTAGAAGGCATCTTTCATATTCAACACTGTAGGATGGTACATGTCTCTATAGAGTTTTCTTTAAGGTGTGCATTGGTCCAATTTCATAGACAAGATAGTAATTTTGGAGATTATAAGCATGAATCTGTTCATGGTGACCCAAGATTAATGGCAATTCAAAAAAAATCATTGTTTTTTGGGAATTGCAAATCAAATGGAATGTCAATTTTGTTTTAAATCATAAGCAGAAGTTCTCTTTAGTTGCACTAGTTTTTCACAGCGCAATTCGGCTGAAAGTAGCCAAGGCAGAACAAAAGATTGAAGGCCCGATTGAACGTCCTTGTCATACCCTCGGGATGCGCCAAGGCTGTTAAATCTCGCGAGAGGCCTCTTGCGAGATTTGCGATGCTTGGGCTACCTCGTGAGATCTAACAAAATCTTGCAAGCCATCGCAATCTGGATCTCGCCCTCACTGGGTGGGATCCGGATTTGCATATTTAAGTGAGTAGTTAGGCTCACTTAAATATGTCTGCGGCAGGTTCTCCCAAGGCCTGCAATCGAATGCCAGAGCCTGGGAGACCTTCCCATGGTGCCATTTAGCACTGGTTCACACAAACGTGGAGCAGGCGAAATGATGCCTGCGCGGTCCACCAGCCCATCAAAGGGTCCTGGGCAGTCGGGCTCTGGGCAGGGTGATTCCCTGGCACTCCCACTGGCACCTGGGCACCTTGGCACGATGCAGCATTCAGGCTGGCAGGGGCACTGCCAGGGATTGGGCCTGAGAGTGCCCTGCCCTTATGAGGTTGGTTGAGGGAGGGCTTGAAGACTCCCTAACAGCTAAATTGGGGGTGGGGAGTACTTGTCAGTGCACGATATGAAGGTAAGTGCGGCCTAGGCGGGGTGTTCCTTGCCTAGGCCAAAAGAAAACAAGTCCCTCTTGATAGCGGGGTCGTTCTCAACGCTGCAGGTGCCAAGAAACACCTCACTATACGTGTGGGACTCTTTTTTCCTGTTAAATTGTGCCCTGAGAAATTTCAATGCCAAATTATGCCGAAGCAAATAGAGCTTCTGTGATTTTCTGCCCTAGTTTAAATAAATCAGCCGCAACCACAAAATTGGCCCAGCCTCCAGATTGAATGACTGGATACATTAAATTTCCAAGAATTTCACATATTTGTGGGCCTTTGTGGAGGCTCAGGAATTAGGTTTTTATTTGGCACAAGAACATTATTGGGCACTTTTTAAAGGTTTTTATATTTTTAAATTTAATTAGGAACTGACACCTGTGAACCAAATACAAGCAAATGGTTCTGAATAGTTTTCAAAAGTCAATTTCAGTTATTTAAAACCACATTACGCCTCGAGGGTGGATGAGATTTAATATATTTTTTACAATAAACCCATTTTACATGTACTAATAAAACAGCTTTTAAATGCCACTTAAATTTATTACTTAAATATATCAAGGAATAATTTTTAATGCAAACATCTTTTTCAAAATGTTAAGTTTAAAACACTGTTCAATTGTGCTGGTTAATGGAAAGTTTTATATTTGGTGATGTGTAAATGAGTTTGATCGAAAATTTTAGCAAAAAGATCATTTTAAAATTAGCATTATTTTGTGCACAGTTTATGCTCGAATCACCGATTGTAACGAAGGTGCAGACTCTTTGCCCACATGTGGATGCAATGTCAGAATTCCAGAATTATTTCATACAAGGGGCGGTGCCAAATCACCCTTGTGCATTTTCTGAGTGCCTGTCTTCCATGAGCCATTACCTGTCAACATGCTCCCCCAGTCTCTGCAGCATGGCTGGTGGGAGTTGCTGCCTTACAGTGGAGGATGGCCTTGCAGGATGAACTCAAGCAGCTCTAGCCCTAGAAGCTCCAGCTGTGGACGACACTATCCCACCTGGAGTGGAGCAGTCTGGGCTAGCTGGCTGACAGGTAATAGCATGGGCATTGGCAGAGTTGCAGGGGTGGAGCACAAAATGCTGTCATCCGGAGAAAGCACATCGGGTTTGTGCTCCATGGAGCCATTTCCACTACTCTGGGGTGGTGCATCAGCTATCCTGTAATCTATTGGAGGACAGATCCCTGCACTGCAATTGCAACCAAAAGCCCCTTTTTAAGCCCCCAACAGTGAGGGCTGACGTGGCAACAAGTTGACTTTGCGTGACTGCAGTCTGAGTTTCCACTGTAGCACTCAGACTTGTGGTGAAAGCTGTTTATACTGCACTGGAAGCTGAGACATCAACTGTTGCATTGTGGGTGTGTCCACAACTGTGAAAATGGAGTTGGCCACCACTTCCATGCTGGAAAGGGCGCACTCCATCTCTCCCCAAAGCTTTGTGCCAAAGTGGTGCCAAAATTCCTCCATGATCCAACCCCAGGCTTTCTGGTAAGCTTCACAATGCACCAAACATTTTGTTGTGTATACCTACCAACTTTCACCTGTATGCTGTCCCATTGAAGTCCTCGCCAGAGTCCTCTTCGAAGAACTCATGTGCGGCCTCATCCTCCGGCGATCTGGGAGGAGCTAGTCTTTCCACCTGCCCTGGCTTCAGGTCACTCGTGCCCAGTGTCTCACAACATGTAGACCCTGCCTCTATATTATCCTCAAAATTACATACAGTCAGTATATGAACTGGTAACTGATGTGAGATCCAGTGACAGTGTTCTGTTTTCATATTCGGTGTCTTCTTGCTGCTCCAGCTTTGCTTGGCCAGGTTGCACCTTTTGGGTCTTTGAAAGAGCAAAGATACAGGGTTAAGGAAGTGGTGTGGTCAGCTGGACGAAAGAGATGTATGCTTATACCGTTGCTCTTTGTAAATCAGAAGATGGGGGAATGAGGGGCAAGTGGGAAATAAGGAGGAATGGCAGAGGATACCATCATCTTCAAAGGTTTCAGCACCTTCACTGGCCTCAGCATCCCAATAATCCAAACATTGTCTCTTCCATGCAGAATATATCATGCAGATACTTTGTCCCCCTCTGGTTAGTTTCTGTTGCCTCTGGTTATGTGCCACCTTGTCCTGCCAGAGAGGAAAATATGTCATGCAATCTGATTGGCTGATTTGACTGTCATGGTTGAATAGCTGGCAGTGTGTGTAAGGCATGAGATGTGTTGTGAGGCTTGCAGCAGTCCAAGTTGTGTGGGAGCGCAGTGCAGTATTTGAATATCAGGTATGAGTCCTGATTAATAGAGATTGTGGTTAGCTGAATGCGTGATGGGCTCTTTGGTGTGCATTAAACCGTACCTAGTAGGATAAGGCATTTGAAGATGCATTCACTGACCTTGACCATGCACGTGAGTCATTGAATTTCTGGTGACACTGCAGACACTGCATCAAGGTTCCCTAGGCTTGACTCCTGGCATTGACCTCCACAACTATCTGCTTCCACTAACTTTTAAACTTGATTCTGGAGGGTCTCGTGGCTCTCTGTTGATACAGGGTGTAATGATACATATATATATAGGTAAGTTAGTGAAGGGTTAGTTATTACATCTCTGTGTAATTCAAACACTAGAGGGCACCACCATTTCTCTGTATGTAAATCAGACCTCAGGGAATGCTGGGTAGTTAGTGAAGGAGAAAACCTTCAGTGTGAGATTAGAGAGAGTTTACACGTATGAGATTAGAGAGCATTTACACAAGGATATTATTAGTGACTATTAGATTATTGATTACTGCTAGACAGATTCAACATTACTTTATTATTAACTATAGCTCAGTAGCGTGTGCAAACTTCATTTAATTAATCGTTATACAATAAATTAGTTTTATTTCAATCGAATGATTGGTGGATTCTTTGTCATCAACTCGACTGACTATTCTGGAACAAAAGACAAAGGACACAACATATTACCACCAAGGGTAATATAACACAGGGCAACTTCCTTCCATCCACCTTCTCCCCCATTATAGTGTCAGATAACTTTGGAGCCTGTTCTTTCAAATGTTATGCCATTCTTCTGTCCCTCCCAAGTCAGATTCAACTTACAAAGTACTCCAGACATCTGCTCCAGCCACTCCCTTAAGAGTGCAGGCCAACTTTAAGTCAAGCAGGTGAGGTTGAACTGGTGCTAGCCACGCTTGATTTTTCCCATGCTCAGTCATCCAGCCAGTCAACAGTGCAGTTAACATGGTACTGCAATTATGTTAAACAGCAGGCAACACAAAATTAGCACGCTGCTTGCATTGCAGTCAAAGTGTGCAAATTAATCAGGCACCGCATTTCCGGCATCTGGTTTTGTTGTGTATCGAATTTAACCACCAATTGTCTTATATATTTAACAAGCTTTTTTTTTTCTTTACCTTTAATTCAAAGGTTCCTATACACATTATCTAATCATATTAGACCATTTTATTTTTGCACAGTTCTTTCTAGGTTTCAAAGAAATCATTAATGGTATCAAATAAAAACCCCAATAACAGTTCACTGACTTCTTTAATGAAATGTGTAGTTAAGTTACCTTTTTCATCTGTTCCTTTTCCATATGAATGTAATCTCCCACTTTGGATCTCCAACATGTCTTCTACGCACATATCAGCTGAGTATTTAGAATAGCTTTCAGAAGTTTGAGTTAACATTTGGCCTAACACTCGTAGGTTCCCAATCATAAGGGCAAATTAGTTTGTAAATATTACTCGAAGCATAACGAGGAAGGTGAGGTGAATTTCATAGAATAGCATCATAGAAACCCTACAGTGCAGAAGGAAGGACATTTGGCCCATCAGGTCTACACCAGCCCTTGGAAAGAGCACCTTAAGCCTACACCGCTGCCCTATCCCCGTAACCCAGTAACCCCACCTAACCTTTTTGGACACTAAGGGGCAATTTAGCATGGCCAATCCACCTAACTTGCACTTGGATTTGTTTATTGTCACGTGTACCGAGGTACAGTGAAAAGTGTTGTTCTGCGTGCAGCTCAGACTGATCATTCCGTACATGAAAAGAAAATACATAATCCCGGCAAACATAAAATACACAATGTAAATACATAGTCATAGGCATCAGGTGACGCATACAGGACAGGAGTGTGGTCCTACTTGATAGAGAATATGTGTGAAGAGATCAGATCAGTCCATAAGAGGGTCGTTTAGGAGTGGTAACAGCAGGGAGGAAGCAGTTTTTGAATCTGTTTGTGCGTGTTCTCAGACTTTTGTATCTCCTGCCCGATGGAAGAAGTTGGAAGAGTGAATAAGCCGGATGGGAGGGGTCTTTGATTATGCTGCCCGCTTTCCCCAGGCAGCGGGAGGTGTAGATGAAGTCAATGGATGGGAGGTAGGTTTGTGTGATGGACTGGGTGGTGTTCACGACTCTCTGAAGTTTCTTCCGGTCTTGGGCCGAGCAGTTGCCATATCAGGCTCTGATGCAGCCAGACAGGATGCTTTCTATGGTGCACTTGTAAAAGTTGGGAAGAGTCAATGTGGACATGCCGAATTTCTTAGTTTCCTGAGAAGGTATAGGCGCTGTTGTGCTTTCTTGGTCGCTGCGTCAACGTGGGTGACAGCATTTTATGACAGCAATGTATTCTGTAAGCTAGTATCCCATTGTACGAAGTAACTTGGGTGACATGGTGGCACAGCTGTTAGCACTGTTGCCTCACAACTCCAGGGACCTGGGTTAAATACTGGCATCGGGCGACGGTCTGTATGGAGTCTGTGTTTTCGCCCTGTGTCTGCATGGGTTTCCACCAGGTGCTCCAGTTTCCTCTGACAGTCCAATGCAGATAAATCCTTCCTTAGAAATGGAGACCAAAACTGCACATGATACTCCATGTGTGGTCTCGCCAAAACAATTGCCACAAGAAATCCTTATTCTTGTACTCCAAATAACAGTGCTATTAAATGAGTATCTGAATGCAAAATGTAAGTTTATCAGAACAAACAACACTTAAAAAATTTTTTTTTACAGTACCCAATTATTTGTTTTCTAATTAAGGGTCAATTTAGTGTGGCCAATCCACCTAACCAGCACATCTTTGGGTTGTGGGAGTGAAACCCACGCAGACACGGGGAGAATGTTCAAACTCCACACGGACAGTGACCCAGGGCTGGGATTCGAACCCGGGTCCTCAGTGCCGTAGTCCCAGTGCTAACCACTGCACCACCATGCTGCCACTACACTTAATGTTAGTATTCTGAAATAATAACCTTCCGGGACCTTGGATTCATGTCGCATTACATTCATCCCCCACCATCCGGCCTGGGGTTGCAAAATCCTACCAACTGTCCTGTATTGAGACAATTCACACCTCTTTAACCTGGGGTTACCCCTATCTCTGGATCTGTAAAGACTTAATTACCTGCAAATGCTCACATTCAAAGCATTGTCTTGCACCTTTGACTTTGTCTATATATATGTTTCTGGAACATACCTCTTCATTCACCTGATGAGGAAGCAGTGCTCTGACAGCTAGTGATTTGAAACAAACCTGCTGGACTTTGTAATGTGAGAGTACCTTTACGAAATGGGTGTTTATAAATGGCTGTGTATATAAATATCTGTAGTGAGAGTACCTTTAAGAAATGGGTGTTTACTACTGCAGTGATGTCAGAGAATGGGTGGGGCTGGACTGTCTGTCAGCTTTTTACTTTTGTTCTAGGCTGTTTGCTGCAGGGTGTGTTTTAGTTTTGTTTTCAGTGTTGGAGCTGAAGCCAGACAGAGCAGGTGTACTGTTGATCTCTCTGCCATGAAAAGACTATCTCTTGATCATTTGGTGAATTCAGAATTATAAATGTTCTCAGTAGTGAATGCAAACCTAATGTGCTTCTATTAATAGGTGTTTCTTTTGTCTTCTGGATGTTGTTTGGGAGGTTGTTAAGGATTACTTAGTGTTGTATTCTTTGGGGGTTGTATTTGAATTGATGGTTGCTAAGATGTTCACTGTATGTTTTAAAAAGGTTAACTTGAGTTCATAGAATAAACATTGTTTTAATTTAAAAGTACTGTAAAGCTCTGTTGGCACCATACCTGTAGAGTGGACCCTGTGCTCCCCATACCACAATCTATTAAAAGTTGTGGGCCAGGTGAACTCCATGATACACTTTGGGGTTCTCTAAACCATGGCCCATAACAAATTGGGGGCTCGAGGTGGATAAAAGTCTTATCTATTGGATTGGCTTAGTGAACTTAAAGACAATGAGGGGTGAGCACATTGTGGTTGCTTTTCCGGCGTGGTATTCTAGTTTAAGTGGGGAGTGTGTTGTGGACAATGGCTCTTTCAGAGGCTCTGAAGTTTTTGGGGGTGGAGACGTTCACACGCAGTACCTTACGGACAGAGACGAAAAGCAGACTGTAAGAGTAGGCAAAACATTGCAGTTAACATTACCTGACAAAATGCGTAAAGGTGAGGTAATTATGGCGGTGGCTAAGCATTTAAAGTTACCTGAGATACAGTTTGACTCATTGGAAATGGCAAAAAATTCAGTTACAAATTAAACAAATGGAACATGAGAAAGAATTCAAGCAGCTTGAGGAAAGAGAAAGAGAGAGAGAGGAAAACGAAAGAGAGCGTGAGGAAAAAGAAAAGGAGCGAAAAGGAGAAAAGAAAGAATAGCCCTAGCAGAACAAAAAGAAAGAGAAAGGGAGATACAGATCAGGGAAAAAGATAAAGAGAGAGGGTTTGAACTTCAAAAAATGGCCATGAAACATGACAGTCAGTTAAAATTGGCAGACGTAAAGGGAAACGCATAGAACATAGAACATAGAACATAGAAAAATACAGCACAGAACAGGCCCTTCGGCCCACGATGTTGTGCCGAACCTTTGTCCTAGATTAATCATAGATTATCATTGAATTTACAGTGCAGAAGGAGGCCATTCGGCCCTTTGAGTCTGCACCAGCTCTTGGAAAGAGCACCATACCCAAACTCAACACCTCCACCCAACACCAAGGGCAATTTGGACATTAAGGGCAATTTATCATTGGCCAATTCACCTAACCCGCACATCTTTGGACTGTGGGAGGAAACCGGAGCACCCGGAGGAAACCCACGCAGACACGGGGAGGACGTGCAGACTCCGCACAGACAATGACCCAAGCCGGAATCGAACTTGGGACCATGGAGCTGTGAAGCAATTGCGCTATCCACAATGCTACCGTGCTGCCCTTAAGAACAAATAAATCTACACTATATAATTTTACCGTCATCCATATGCCTATCCAATAGCTGCTTGAAGGTCCCTAATGTTTCCGACTCAACTACTTCCACAGGCAGTGCATTCCATGCCCCCACTACTCTCTGGGTAAAGAACCTACCTCTGATATCCCTCCTATATCTTCCACCTTTCACCTTAAATTTATGTCCCCTTGTAATGGTGTGTTCCACCCGGGGAAAAAGTCTCTGACTGTCTACTCTATCTATTCCCCTGATCATCTTATAAACCTCTATCAAGTCGCCCCTCATCCTTCTCCGCTCTAATGAGAAAAGGCCTAGCACCCTCAACCTTTCCTCGTAAGACCTACTCTCCATTCCAGGCAACATCCTGGTAAATCGTCTTTGCACCTTTTCCAGAGCTTCCACATCCTTCCTAAAATGAGGCGACCAGAACTGTACACAGTACTCCAAATGTGGCCTTACCAAAGTTTTGTACAGCTGCATCATCACCTCACGGCTCTTAAATTCAATCCCTCTGTTAATGAACGCGAGCACACCATAGGCCTTCTTCACAGCTCTATCCACTTGAGTGGCAACTTTCAAAGATGTATGAACATAGACCCCAAGATCTCTCTGCTCCTCCACATTGCCAAGAACTCTACCGTTAACCCTATATTCCGCATTCATATTTGTCCTTCCAAAATGGACAACCTCACACTTTTCAGGGTTAAACTCCATCTGCCACTTCTCAGCCCAGCTCTGCATCCTATCTATGTCTCTTTGCAGCCGACAACAGCCCTCCTTACTATCCACAACTCCTCCAATCTTCGTATCGTCTGCAAATTTACTGACCCACCCTTCAACTCCCTCATCCAAGTCATTAATGAAAATCACAAACAGCAGAGGACCCAGAACTGATCCCTGCGGTACGCCACTGGTAACTGGGATCCAGGCTGAATATTTGCCATCCACCACCACTCTCTGCCTTCTATCGGTTAGCCAGTTCGTTATCCAACTGGCCAAATTTCCCACTATCCCATGCCTCCTTACTTTCTGCATAAGCCTACCATGGGGAACTTTATCAAATGCCTTACTAAAATCCATGTACACTACATCCACTGCTTTACCTTCATCCACATGCTTGGTCACCTCCTCAAAGAATTCAATGAGATTTGTAAGGCAAGACCTACCCCTCACAAATCCGTGCTGACTATCCCTAATCAAGCAGTGTCTTTCCAGATGCTCAGAAATCCTATCCTTCAGTACCCTTTCCATTACTTTGCCTACCACCGAAGTAAGACTAACTGGCCTGTAATTCCCAGGGTTATCCCTAGTTCCTTTTTTGAACAGGGGCACGACATTCGCCACTCTCCAATCCCCTGGTACCACCCCTGTTGACAGTGAGGACGAAAAGATCATTGCCAACGGCTCTGCAATTTCATCTCTTGCTTCCCATAGAATCCTTGGATATATCCCGTCAGGCCCGGGGGACTTGTCTATCCTCAAGTTTTTCAAAATGCCCAACACATCTTCCTTCCTGACAAGTATTTCCTCGAGCTTACCAATCTGTTTCACACTGTCCTCTCCAACAATATCGCCCCTCTCATTTGTAAATACAGAAGAAAAATACTCATTCAAGGCCTCTCCTATCTCTTCAGACTCAATACACAATCTCCCGCTACTGTCCTTGATCGGACCTACCCTCGCTCTAGTCATTCTCATATTTCTCACATATGTGTAAAAGGCCTTGGGGTTTTCCTTGATCCTACCCGCCAAAGATTGTTCATGCCCTCTCTTAGCTCTCCTAATCCCTTTCTTCAGTTCCCTCCTGGCTATCTTGTATCCCTCCAATGCCCTGTCTGAACCTTGTTTCCTCAGCCTTACATAAGTCACCTTTTTCCTCTTAACAAGACATTCAACCTCTCTTGTCAACCATGGTTCCCTCACTCGACCATCTCTTCCCTGCCTGACAGGGACATACATATCAAGGACACGTAGCACCTGTTCCTTGAACAAGTTCCACATTTCACTTGTGTCCTTCCCTGCCAGCCTATGTTCCCAACTTATGCACTTCAATTCTTGTCTGACAACATCGTATTTACCCTTCCCCCAATTGTAAACCTTGCCCTGTTGCACGTACCTATCCCTCTCCATTACTAAAGTGAAAGTCACAGAATTGTGGTCACTATCTCCAAAATGCTCCCCCACTAACAAATCTATCACTTGCCCTGGTTCATTACCCAGTACTAAATCCAATATTGCCCCTCCTCTGGTCGGACAATCTACATACTGTGTTAGAAAAGCTTCCTGGACACACTGCACAAACACCACCCCATCCAAACTATTTGATCTAAAGAGTTTCCACTCAATATTTGGGAAGTTAAAGTCGCCCATGACTACTACCCTATGACTTCTGCACCTTTCCAAAATCTGTTTCCCAATCTGTTCCTCCACATCTCTGTTACTATTGGGGGGCCTATAGAAAACTCCTAACAAGGTGACTGCTCCTTTCCTATTTCTGACTTCAACCCATACTACCTCAATAGGGTGATACTCCTCGAACTGCCTTTCTGCAGCTGTTATACTAAACTAGCATAGTTGGATGATAGTGATGAGGATAGTGAGAAAGAGCGTCAAAGTCGAAGGCTTGGTGGGGATCTATTTAAATATGTCCAAGCATTGCCAAGATCTGACGAGAAGGAGGTGGAAGCCTTTTTCATTTTATTTGAGAAGGCAGCTAAACAAATGTAATGGCCACAGGACAGGTGGTATTACTGATTCAAACAAAGCTGATAGGTAGGGCTAGTGAAGTGTTTGCATCACTACCGGAGGAGGTATCTGGGACGTATGAGGAGGTGAAAAAATCCATCTTAGGTGCATATGAACTAGTGCCTGAAGCCTACAGACAAAGGTTTTGAAATTTAAGGAAAGAATTTGGTCAAACATACATGGAGTTTGAAAGAATCAAACAGAGTAATTTTGATAGGTGGATAAGGAATTTGAAAATAGACCAAATGTATTAAGCGCTCAGAGAAATTATAATTTTGGAGGAGTTTAAAAATTCAATTCCTGATGTAGTGAGAACTTGTGTGGAAGAGCAGAGGGTTAAAACTTCGAGGTTAGCAGCAGAAATGGCAGATGATTATGAGTTAGTTCATAAATCAAAGCTTGGTTTCCAACATCAGTTTCAGCCGGTGATGGATAGAAACTGGGGACATGAGAAATACTCAAGAGGTAAAGGTAAAGGTGATCTGATGGGAGATAATGAGAGTGTACCTCTACAGATTAAAAAAGAAATCCAGGAGGGTGGAAAAGGAATGAAAAGTTTCAAATGTTTTCACTGTAATAAACTAGGCCATGTAAAGTCACAGTGTTGGTGGTTGAAGAAAAGCACTGGGAAGGCTGATGTGGTAAAACAGGATAAGACAGTGGGGTTTGTTAAAGTGGTAAAGGAAAGCCCAAGTGAAGCGAAGGAGGTGCAAAAGATTGTACAGCCTGATCATGAGGTGATTGATAAGAAGGTGCCAGGCCTCTTGAAAGAATTTACTTGTGTGGGTAAAGTTTACTCATGTGTATCAGGAGGAGCAGGTAAAGAAGTCACAATTTTAAGAGATACGGGAGCTAGTCAATCTTTAATGGTAAGAGATGAGGAGTTATGTAGTTTGGGAAGAATGTTGCCAGAAAAGGTGGTAATATGTGGAATTCGGGGTGAGAGGAGTAGTGTTCCATTATATAAGATAAGGTTGGAAAGTCCAGTGAAGAGTAGTGAAGTGGTAGTAGGAGTAATAGAGAAACGATCTTGTCCAGGAATACAGTTTATTTTGGATGAGGATATAGGTGGATAGCAGGTGGGAGTGATGCCTACTGTAGTTGACAAGCCAGTGCAAAATCAGACAACTGAAGTGTTGAAGGACGAATATCCTGGGATTTTTCTGGATTGTGTAGTAACAAGGTCGCAAAGTCACAGGTTAAGACAAGAGGAAAAATCAAAGAGTGAAGATGAAGTTGAAGTGCAATTATCAGAAACGATTTTTGATCAGATGGTTGAAAAAGAACAAGAACAGGTGGAGGATGAAGTGGATATTTTTAGTTCTGGAAAATTGGCGGAGTTACAACAAAAAGATGTGGAAATAAAACGGATGTATCAGAAAGTATACACGGAAGAGGAATCTGAGTGTATACCAGAGTGTTATTACCGTAAAAGTGATGTCTTGATGAGAAAATGGAGACCTTTACATTTGAGGCGGATGAAAAGTGGGCAGAGGTTCATCAAGTAGTATTGCCGGTAGGGTATAGAAAGGAGGTATTGCGAGTTGCACATGAGGTACCAGTGGGAGGTCATTTGGGAATAAGGAAAACTCAAGCTAAAATCCAGAAACATTTTTATTGGCCTGGACTACATAAAGATGCAGTTACATTTTGTCAATCATGTCACACGGCCTTTCCAGTCCGTAATATTACAGCTAAAAAGATTGTGGAGGAGTTACTTAAATTCTTTACTCGATATGGACTACCCACAGAAATACAATCGGATCAAGGATCAAATTTTACCTCAAGGTTATTCAAAGAAGTTATGGATAGCTGGGGAATAAAACAATTTAAATCAACTGCGTACCATCCAGAATCGCAGGGGGCATTAGAAAGGTGGCATCAGACATTAAAGACAATGTTGAGGGCTTATTGTCACGATTATCCAGAGGATTGAGACAAAGGAATTCCATTCGTACTGTTTGCAATTAGGGATGCACCTAATGAGTCAACCAAATGTAGTCCTTTTGAACTAATCTTTGGTCATGAGGTAAGAGGACCACTTAAATTGATTAAGGAAAGATTGGTGAGTGAGGAGTCGGAAATTGCATTATTGGATTACGTGTCAAATTTTAGGGAACGATTAAATAGGTGAATTGGCGAGACAACATTTAAAAGTTGCACAAAATTTGATGAAACGGGTAGCGGACAAGAAATCCAAAGTTCGTAGTTTTGCCAGTGGAGATAAAATTTTAGTATTGTTACCAATGGTAGGCGAACCTTTAAAAGCAAGGTTTTGTGGACCTTATCAGATTGAAAGGAAATTAAATGAGGTGAATTATGTGGTAAAAACACCAGATAGAAGGAAGACTCACCGAGTACGTCATGTGAATATGCTTAAAAGGCACTTTGAACGGGAAGGAGAGAAAAATGAGGTTTTAATGATTCTAACTCAAAGTGACGAACCAAATCCAGATGACTGTGAATTTGACATACCTCAAATTAAATTGGAAAACGAGGATGTAATTTCTTGCGTGCGCGATTGGACCGGGCTTGCCCGGTGTGGGTGTTGTGGGGTGTGGGGCGGGGGGACCCTCCTATGTTGCGTTCGGGTTGGGGGTGGGGGGAGGTTGGGAATTCTTTTTGGGGCCCCGGTGATCGGGATGCCATTCAAAAATGTGTTTCGGGAAGCACGGTGGTGCAGTGGGTTAACCTTGTTGCCTCACGGCGACGAGGTGCCAGTTTCGATTCCGGCTCTGGGTCACTGTCCGTGTGGAGTTTGCATTTTCTCCCCGTGTTAGCGTGGGTTTCACCCCCACAACCCAAAGATGTGCAGGCCAGGTGGATTGGCCATGCTAAATTGCCCCTTAATTGAAAGAAATGAATTGGGTAGTCTACATTTATATTTCGATCAATAGCAAAGAAGTTTCCACTTCTCGGCCATGTGAAATGTGTGTTTATACCAAAATTGTGACCAGCGATCTAACTCCTAATCGCATTAGAACATGGGAAGCAAAATACACACTTGAACCATAGATCCCATGTAACCTAACCACGATCTTCAAAATATCATGAACAGTCGGTGGGATCTCTAGAATATTGTCGCACTATGACTACAATATGTTGTCAAGGCTTCAAAATCTATGCAAAGTCAGAACATCATTGGTTTTGAAAAAAAGTGCAATTCCCCTTTCCAGAACACAATGAAGAGTGGTTTATTATTCCCTCAGGAAGATGAACTTTTACTGCATAAAGTACATTATTTGGCAGGTTTCTTGTGTTCAAAGCTCATGATTTAAATTTTGTGTATTAATGTTTCTTACCATAAAAACAGTAGAAGTATTTCACATTAGATCAAGATAAAATATTTGTACTTTAAGCAGAGTAAAAACATGCAAGTCACCATTTTGTTCAGGTTTGGAGCAACGATCTACCTAATTTAGTGCAATTCAAGCAAGATTATGTGCACTTAAATAATTGCTCAGATTACAAATTGCAATATTGATTTGTGTGCAGAATAATTGCCTTAAATTTCTATTTTTAGGGGCAATAAATTAATTCTACAATGCCATCAGACGTCTCCAACATAACCATCAACAATAATTATAATGTATGTACTGTTGTAAATTAAGTTGTGGAGGATATCCCTACTAGTACGTACATACATACGTAACAATGAGCCTGTTGCTGTACATCTACTTGTGCCAATAACCATAATTTCCTTGACCAGGAAATAAACTGTTTTGCTTAACCCTCGAATTTGTCTTGCCTCTTTATTTATTTCAGACTCATAATGTGATATAAGCAAAAGGAAGAAAACATGGCTGTTACCTGGAAACCAGAGCCAGGATTTTTATGCCTCCAACTATGTTGGAATGCAAGTGGGTATTTAAAAGTGGTGAACGTGGCCTGATTCCGAGAATCCTGACCCTATTCCCAACACCGCCAATTTTCCATTGGGAAATTGGTGGGATAAGGATGCAGGAAACAAGCCCGCACCTAGCACTCCCAGCCTGGCTGGCTCCATTGCTGGGGTTGATATCCTGTAGCCCCCTGCATATTTTGTGGAGTCGGGCTGACTTCTCCATAGCACACGGTTCAAGGATCCCAGAGGCAACATTAAGCATTCAGGAAGCTTTTAAAAGATATGTTCAAAAGGTCTAACCCATCCATCCTCCATGTCCATTTCATATAAACCCATGCTTTGTTGTAATGTGACTCTTGTTGTATCTTTCCTTGACTCCATTGACAGGTGACATCAGCCAGAAGCTCAAAGGGTAGTTGTGGGGAGCCCCCCACTTAATCTGCTCAGAGTTGTGAAAACCTGTGGTAGAATTGACTGGTACGCGATGATGAAGTTATGGCAGCTTCAATGAAATCTTGCGCATACATGCATAATAAGCTACTGGTTGATGAATGTTACAGAATTATCCAATGGCATCATGACTGTCTCATGTGCAGTTGATGATCTCCTGAACCTGTGAAAATCTAGCCAATGCTGCAAAGGGCAGAGCTCTGTTTCTGACTGCCATCTTAGGTGCACATATTGGCACCCTTGGCACACCTTGGTCTTTGAAGTGGGAGACAAACCTTTGGGCTGCAGATTGTGAGATCCTGCGGATGTCTCCAGGCTGATGCCTTAATAGAGCCAAAGGCAAACAAATTCCAGGTTGTGGTTACCTTGATGGTAACAGGCAGTGCAAGCCTATCCAACCCTCTTCGAAGGAGGTCTTCATAGAATTTACAGTGCAGAAGAAGTCCATTCGGCCCATTGAGTCTGCACCGGCTCTTTTGAAAGAGCACCCTACCCAAGTCCACACCTCCACCCTATCCCCATAACCCAGTAACCCCACCCAACACTAAGGGCAATTTTAGACACTAAGGGCAATTTAGCATGGCCAATCCACCTAACCTGCACATCTTTGGACTGTGGGAGGAAACCGGAGCACCCGGAGGAAACCCACGTAGACACGGGGAGAACGTGCAGACTCCGCACAGTGACCCAAGCCGTGAATTGAACCTGGGACCCTGGAGCTGTTAAGCAATTGTGCTAACCACCATGCTACCGTGCTGCCCTAAGACAATACAAGACAATACAAATATCCATAATTAAATATCCACAAGAGCCTGAGCCTCCCGAGACACTGTTGCTCGGTCATGTTGATGAAGCTAATCCTCTGTCAAAGGCATATAACCCCCTTTGAGCTTCATCTCTAAATCCTTCCCTTCTTCTCTGTGGAGAGGTGTGTGGCTGTGTAGAAGTCAGCTGTTGTTGATGTTCCTGGTGTTGTTGGTGTCAGTGTTGCTGGTCATCTTGTTCCTCTTCAGAGGTCAATATTATGACCTCAGAAGCTATTCCAGTTTCACAGTGAAGGCTGAGAGCTGATAAGCTTACATCGAGGTCTGTATGATCCAAGGTACTGCAAGTCAAATGACTTGCACAAAGTTGTACCTGCCCTATAAATTATGAGTAAAGCCCTTTCTATAAGCGTGGTTGTAGCTGTTCAGTTTCTCTATTTAACTGTTTCCTATCAGGCAATGCTCTATAATATCCCGCTGTGGTCTTGCCTTGTGAACCCTGGTGAGGTCCACAAATAACAGAAAATCAGTGCGCTAGCTGTTAAAGGCTGAATTGAAGATGAGCTTACCACTTAATTGCTATTTAACGCAGTTAAATATCTGACCTAACATCTTCAAAAGAATTGCCAACTCGCCTCTCTCGCAGAAGAGAGTGAGAACATGTTGGATTCCCCTCGTGCTGTCATTTATTGGGGGCTTTAACTCCCTGAGCATACCTGATCCCTTCTCCTTTGCAGATAAAATTCTGCCCAGAGATGTTCAGGGCTGAATTAAATTTGAAGTCTTTGGCAGGGCCTTGCCTATCTTGGAACGTGGCTGCAGTTTAGGTTGCAGCACACAACACTGATATGCCTCTGTGGCATCTTAAACTGCACATTTTATTGCTGAACAAGCCCGGGTATAACTGCAGGTGAGCTGAGCCCACCTCTGGTGCAATCTGATCGATTTGGCATCTCAATATCTTTTCTTCCTTTTCTTGGCACTCATACAGCAGCTGAGAGAGATTTCCATTGGGCCACCCAGTGTGGTTGCTTTCCTTAGCTGAGTTTGCCAAATAAAACTTCCCAAATCCTTTAAAAACACGCATACATGAAGCTCCCAGACTGTTTCTTTAAATATCTTCATAAACAAAGACGTAGCCTAGTAGCCCCGAATGGACAGTCTTATATGGCCAGAATTAAGCAGCAATGTGCTTTTTATGTAAAGATGGGAAATGTCATCAATATGTAAATGATGTCATATATTGTAATGAAGCTCTCGCCTATTTCTGTTGAAATGTTCTTTTGCTGTGTTGGAAATACACATGATACATATTATGTGTGGAGATTGAATGCAACCGATCTCTTTCTATATTTCTGCTCTGTTACGCCCAATTGAGCTCACTTATGGGGTGTAACAGAAACAAACACTGGGCTGATATATTCTCCTATTATTGGTACCTTTTGATATTCAGTTTGTTCAGGTTGTAATTGTGATTGTATGTGACCCATAGTTTGATGCTGAGAAAGCCAGGAGAGCAGCTGGTGATGAAAATAATGGGGCGACAGTGGGAGGAATGATATTTAACGAGAGAGATTATTTTAGATGATTACTTTCAGCTATTGCAGACTCTGATTGTGAGAAACCTTCTTGTTTCTCTTTTGGGGACTGGAGAATCGTTATCTGTTGTTAAGGTTGTTAAGATAATGATTTTCTCGCCCTCTATGCTATAGCCTGTGAAGCCAGACATTATATCACTGGCCTCCTGATTACATTAGTGTGGCATTACTACAGGTTCAAGTTGCACATGAGGTTAACCTTCTGTGTTCTTAAGTCTCTTCCAGTTAGGATAGAACAGTTGTGAAAAATTGTTCATGTTAACCCCAGAAAAATAATTTTATTATAATTAGATAGTTTCAGTTAAGGTTGTAAATGATTTAGTGTAATTACAAAATGATGTACTCCACTGTAAAATTGCCACATAATACCTTCAGACTGGGGCAGAAAGCAGGATGGGACTGCATCAGATAAAACACAAGACAAAAGCTATATTTTGTTCATGGTGAGTGCTTAAAAGGTCAATTCAATAATCAGGTCATGTATGATTGTAGTACAAATAGAAGATTGGATTTGCCTACCTGTGATTTATTTTAAATTGTGCCAGATGAATATAAAAGTTACTTTTTCTTGTGGAAACTACTGGAAAGCACTTTGTTCCTTGGTGGCCTAAGCCTTTTGTTTTCCCCTTTAGCTCACCCTGTTATGATACACAAGTCATTGTCCACTAAACCAAATCAATTACATCTTGTCCTTTCTCTTTTTTTCTGTTTCCCTCTTTGGTGCCTGCCTCCACAATGGTGTTTGGAAAACTACTAATCCCTTCACAATGTGCTCCTAGGACTTCAACTCTGTAAGTACCAGTGTGATAAAGCCTCGACCCAGTAAAACCTCCCTCTGAGACGAACTCAGCTTATGCTGATTGTTGCAGGAGGGCAGTCAAGATGTTCATGTGTCTGATCATATGGTATTTTATATATCAGATTGAATTTTAGCCATTGCTTTAATGTTTTCTTTTCACCAGGAAGACCATCACAATATAGTGTTCGGGGCGGCAGTGCTAAACCTCTGTCTTAAAGCTGTTCTGTCTGGAAGAGGGAATGCTCAGGGGAGGCAAGGTAGTGACCTCATAAAGAGAGAAAGAAAAGCAGCGTTGGGAATATGGGGGTGGAGGGTAGAGGGGTTGATGTGCACCTTTTAGGAGTTATTTACAAAGTATCATTAGTGGCAGCTGAGGAAAAGGTTGCCATCTCACTTCCATGCTTGGAGGATGGTAGATGTAATGGAAGTCAGGTGATGGTATAAGGTAGTGTGACAATGTAAAATAATAATGCATTGGTCACAGCCATACAAAATGTTGTTGGTAACTTTGATTAGGGTGTCCTAGGAACAGCATGGAAGTCAAACTGAAGTGAATTTAACAGAGTATGGTAAAATACATGAGATATCAAGCAGAATACTAAGTATTAGAGCAGTGCTTTGCAAACCTTTCGCTCTGGGACCCCATTTTGAGGCTTTTAAATTGCCATGACCCCTCAGACAAACCTGTGAGAGTGTGAGTGGGGGGCAGGAGTGGGAGGTGGTGGGGAGACCTGATTTGGGGGGTGGCGATGCCATGGTACGGGACACCTGTGCGGGTGGGGGACAGAATTTTCACCAGTGCTTTTGATGTAATTTTTCAGATTTTACCTTTTCAGTTGCCTTTTTTTTGAGCAGGGGTCATGCCTCAAGCAAGGGCCTTTTAGGTCACATCCACCATTTTGAAAGAAGGCAATTATTTAAGTGTCCTTGCAGGTGTGAACATTCAGTTGGAGTTCCACAGCAGCCATTGCTGCTGCAAAGATCATGACTCACAGTTTGGGAAGCCCTGGGTTAGATGGAGGAGGGTTTGATTATTGGCTTTTCAAGGAGGGGACTATGGAATAACAGTTTTGTAAGGGTGTACCTAAATGCCCTAACTGGTTTAATTTTTAATGGAGAAATTGCCCTTTATTTTATGCATCGCTGCACATGTCAAAACAGGAGTGTTTTATTCCCACTGTACAGGTACAGCCCTAGGTTGTTATGTTAAAGTAATTTTGGCAGTCACTCATTTTTTGTGGTGCAAGGGCCTGAGGCAAATAGATGGTAATGTGCGTTCTGCAGTGTTGCCACCTTGCAGGGAAAACCCTGAAGCTTCCTGGGCATCCCTCAATCGTCTAAACTTCTCTGTTTATTCTTATACAAAATCAGATAAAAGCAGGAATGTTTAGATAACGCTAAGTGATGGCACAACCATGAGACTAAAGTCTGAGTAGTTTAAATTGTGACCTACTGCACATCCCTGATTTCATTCCGCCCACCATTGGTGACCGTGACTTCAGCTGCCGAGGCTCTAAGCTTTGGAATTTCCTCACACAACCTTCCCGCTTCTTGACCTCTTTCTCAAGCTTTAGCTGATTTGTCCTAGGTGATTGCCAAAAGACTCAATATTGTGATTGCATCTTGTTATCATTCTTGCAAGCGTTACCATTTTTCAATAATCGCTTAAACATATCAAGTGAAATTCCACGATTTGTTGCCAGGAAATCACACATTTAAAATGCATTATTATTGATATAGTTTGACTGATTAATCTAACGACAGCAAATGTTATAAAAATCAAACTCACTCTGTGTGTGACATCAGCAATGTAAGGTGCGTGACTGTATGCCCACAGGTCCCTGCACAGGCTACACACAAGTTGGCTGCCTTTAAGTTATTGTATATGTAGGGAGACACTTAATTAATTGAGCATCAGCCGTAGCTCAATTGGTAGCACTATTGACTCTTATTCACAAAGTTCTGGCTTTAAGTACCACTCCACTGCTTGAATAAAAACTCAAGGCTGATGCTCCTATGCAGCACTAAGTCTTTCAGATGAGACATTAAACTGAGGCCCCATTGACCTGCTTGCAGGGTGTATTTGAAAGATCCTATGCCACAATCTCAAAGAAAAACAGAAGAGTTATCCCTGGTGTCCCGCCCAATATTTCTCTCTCAATTCACAAACACAGAATAGCTGATCATTATCAAGTTACAGTTTCTGGGAGTTTTTTCTGGACATTTTGGCTGCTGCGTTTCCCACATTACAAGTCACTACACTTGTACTTCATTAGTTGTAATGTAAAGCGCTTTGAGATGCCTGCTGGGCATGAAAATATTACACTACTACCACTACTGTATGCACTGATGGACAGCTAGATGTCAAATTTGAAATTGTTCAGCCAGTTGGCAGCCTCCTTCCTCAGCCTGGTGAAGGGCCATGGAAGTGTCACTGAAGCACAGGTCAGGCACATGTCGATTATATGCACCATGGTTTGCACTTGGCCACAATTGCACGGGGTGAGTCACAGTGTCCTCAAAGGAAGAGATTGTTGTGGCAGGGTCCGACTCCAGTGCGAAACCTGTTCAGTTTGACCCATTCACCACGCGGTAGATCGAAGCCTGGGATTTCCAACATGGGATCATCAACCAAGTGTTGAGTTTGGGCTGTATTATTGGTGTTATGCCACAGGTCCTTCCGCCTTCAGCAGAACTGCCTAGCTCGGGCAGGTTGGTCTAGATTGGATATCTTGAGGTGTTTGCTGGGTGGGTGGGCGATATCGTCTACTGTTGAGCTGCTCGCAGAAAAATACTTTTCACTGTACCTCGGTACTCGTGACAATAAACAAATCCAATCCAATCCAACCAGTGACAGATCTGGAATTTTGTGAGCTCTTTTCAGCAATCGTGCTGTGCTAGCTATATGGTGGATTTGTGCGCAATGTTGCAGAGACAATTTGTGCTGGTCGACCTGATTACTCCTGCGATGTTCTTCTTGATCTCATTCTTCTCATTCAGCTGGACATCTACTAGTTTACAATTCTTCCACCCAGAAGCGCAATATTCAGCTACTGAGTAGCAGAGAGCCAAAGAGGAGGTGCTTAATGTTCTGGTGTTGGCTCTCCAAGAGGTTCCCGCTAGTTTGTTGATGAAATTCTTGAGAGTCTTCAGTTTAGCTGGAGGTGTGGCTTGGAGGTCAGCGTGCATTTGAAAATGACACCAAGATAGGTTGGTGTTGGGTGCTGTTTGATGTGGCTGCTGTTTAGGTAGAGGTAAAGTTCTTGATGATTTCTTGCGTTGTCAAGGAGGTTGACAGATGAAATGGTTTTGGCAGCACTTAGTTTAGGCTCCAGCTTTGACAGCAGTTAGAGTATTTAGTAAGGTTGTCATTTAGAGCACTGTTAATGTCCTTGAAATTTCTCGCTTGGTAAGCACAGCAGATGTCATCTGCATCAATGAACTTGCAGCTGCATTGGCTAGCAGGTCATTTATGTACAGGTTGAACAGGAGGGGGGCCAGTACTGATCCTTGAGGTAGGCCATTTCACTGCCTCTACAATGTGTTGGCTTTGGGCCCCATGTGGACTCAAAATAGTCTATTTTGAAGAGAAGCGATGATATTGACAACCCAGGGTGGTAGGATCCTAGACAGCTTGACCAGCCTTTATGGTACCCAGTGTCATAGGCTGCAGTGAGATCGAGGCAGATGACTCCAGTCATCAGGTGTTTTTGAAAGCCATTTTTGATGTAGGTGGTGAGAGCAAGTACCTGGGATTCTGTGCTGGGCTCCTTATGGAATCCAGCTAGATAGTGTGTCCTCCACAGTTGGTTGGGTACGATACAAGATGATTCTTTAACAACTTATAACAAATGGATAGAAGAGAAATTGGGCAGCATGGTAGCCTTGTGGATAGCACAATTGCTTCACAGCTCCAGGGTCCCAGGTTCGATTCTGGCTTGGGTCACTGTCTGTGCGGAGTCTGTACATCCTCCCCGTGTGTGCGTGGGTTTCCTCCGGGTGCTCCGGTTTCCTCCCACAGTCCAAAGATGTGCAGGTTAGGTGGATTGGCCATGCTAAATTGCCCTTAGTGTCCAAAATTGCCCTTAGTGTTGGGTGGGGTTACTGGGTTATGGGGATAGGGTGACGGTGTTGACCTTGGGTAGGGTGCTCTTTCCAAGAGCCGGTGCAGACTCGATGGGCCGAATGGCCTCCTTCTGCACTGTAAATTCTATGATAATCTATGGTCTGTAACTGGACGATTATTTACTGGATTCTTGCCAGGCTTGGGGATTGCAATGATCTTGGCTTTTCCTGGATGAAAATGCTATACAAATGCAGGTTTTTAAAAATCTGGGCACATCAAAAAACATAGCGAATGTAACACTATTCAAGAAAAGAGGGAGACAGAAAGCAGGAAACTACAGACCAGTTTGCTTAATATCTTTCATAGGGAAAATACTAGAATATATTATTAAGGAGATTATAGCAGAATATCTTAATGTAATTAGAAAGAGTCAACGTGGTTTTGTATGGCCCCGGGTCACTGTCCGGGTAGAGTTTGTACATTCTCCCTGTGTCTGCGTGGGGTCTCACCCCCACAACCCAAAGGTGTGCAGGGCAGGTGAATTGGCCACGCTAAAATGCCCCTTAATTGAAAAAAAGAATTGGGTGCTCTAAATTTAAAAAAAACATGGTTTTGTAAAAGGGAAATCATGTTTGACTAATTTATTAAAACTTTCAGGAAACAACAAGTAATCTGGATAAAGGGGAACATGTAGATGTGGTGTACTTTGATTTCAAAAAGGCATTTGATTAGGCGCCGCATCAAAGGTGACTGCACAAAATAAGAGCTTACAGTGTGGGGGATAACATATTAGTATGGATAGAGGATTGGTTAGCCAACAGGAAGCAGAAAGTATGGTTAAATGGGTCATTTTGGGGTTAGCAATCTGTAACAAATGGATGTGCCACTGCAATCATTGCTGTATCTGAACTATTTACAATCTAAAGCAATGTCCTGGATGAAGGGATGGAATGTATGGTTGCTAAATTTGCTGATGACACAAATATACGTTGGTGCATAAGTTGTGAAGGGGACATAAGGGGCGGGATTCTCCACCCCGCCGGTGCGGCGCTCTGGCCAGCTGGCCAATGGGGTTTCCCATTGTGGGCAGCCCCACGCCGCTGGGAAATCCCTGGGCGTGGGTGCACTGCCGGCGCAATGGAAAATCCCGCCAGTGGAGAATCCAGACCAAGGAGCCTGCAAAGAGATATAGAGATAGGTTAAGCAAGTGGGAAAATAATTGGCAGATGTGGTAGAATATGGGAAAATGTGAATTTGTCCACTTTGACAGGAAGAATAGAAAAGGAAAATATTATTTAAATGGTGAAAGATTGGAGAACTTTGTGGCAGAGGGATCTAGGTGTCCAGGTACATGAATCACCAAAGGTTGGTGTGATTAAGCAGGCAATTAGAATATTGGGTGTAATCTTAGCAAAACTGCACAAAGTGCTGGATCAGGTGAGAAAAGCTATCTGAAACTCACTGGCTTCACAGGTCATCTTTTCTCACCTGATTAAATAGCTCTCGGTGCAATTTCAGAATGCAGGTGAGGATCACACAGCCAGCTGGAGAGGCGGCACCTAAACATGCAGGCAAGTCCGAGAATCTGCGATCAGGGCACCATTTTTAAAGGGCACCCGATTTCAAGGTTAAATTTAAGGCCCCCCCCCCGCCGATTGGATATCAGACCCTCCCACCCCGCCGCGGACACCAGGACCCCTGGAGGGCAAAGAAAACACCACCACCTCCTCCCATGGATAAGGGGACCCGCATGTGACCCCACATGTGCCCCCTTGGCAGTGCCTTATGCCACTACCAGGGAGCACTACAAGGGGGCAGTGCTTAGGTGTTGGGAAATGCCTAGGCATGTCCTTCAACCGCCGGGGCCTACAGGCACTTCCATGCCCCCAGTGTGCTCATCAGGACTAGTTTTTGTTTCTGAAAACCAGCCGCGATTCGCATTGGCATGACATCACGCCGCCAGTGGGGCAGGATGTATCGTGGGCGGAAACTACGGCGTCAAGCCCCATAATAACATTCTGAATGGGGGGGTGGGGGGGGGGGGGGGGTGCGGGGGGGGGGGGGGGGGGCTGCAGGGAAGATCTCAAAGTTGAGATCTCACCGGTGCTAATCCTGTTTTTGGCCACTCACAAGATTTAGCAGCCATTATACGATTTACGGCCGCGATAAACGGGTCCGCTTCCGCTAGGTTGCAAGAGGAATGAGGATAAAAACAGTTTTGTTCAATTGTATGAGGCAATTGTGAGAGCACATCTGGAATACTGTGTACAGTTTGGACATAATTGTGTTTGAAGCAGTTCAGAGAAGGTTCATTTGTCTGATTCCTGGGATGAAGGAGTTATCTTATGAGGAAAGGTTGGACTGGTTGGTCCGTATTCTCTCTTTCTCTGCTTTCTCCCCGTGTCTGCGTGGGTTTCCTCTGGGTGCTCCAGTTTCCTCCCACAGTCCAAAGATGTGCAGGTTAGATGGATTGGCCATTGTAAATTGTCCTTAGTATCCAAAAGGTTAGTTAGGTGGGGTTACTGGGTTATGGGGATAGGGTGGAGCATTTTCAGAAGGTCGGTGCAGACTCGATGAGCCAAATGGCCTCCTTCTGCACTGTCAGGAGTCTATGTATTCATTGGAGTTTAAAAGAATGAGAGGTGATTGTATTGAAACATCTAAGATCATGAGGGGACATGACAAAGTGTTTGCTGAGAGGATGTTTCCTCTTGTGGGAGATACAAGAACTAAGACATGGTTTAAAGATAAGAGGTCTCCCATTTAATATGGAGATAGGGAGAATTTTGTTTCTTTCATAGTGTCTTAGTCTGTGGAATTCTCTTCCCCAAAGAGCAGCGGAGGGAGGGTGATTGAATATTTTTAAGGCTGCGTTAGCTCGATTCGTGATTAACAAGGGAATCAAAGGACTTCGTACCCCTTAAGTCCTTTGATTTAAAAGTAGAGTTGAGGCCACAATCAGATCAGTCATGATCTTATGAAATGGTAGAGCTGGCTATGGGGACTGTAATGACCTCCAATTGGCATTATTGGTTGGCCAATTGGAGTGTGAGCTCCCTCAATGATAGGTCATTGAGGGGGCCCATATAAGCACCTGTGTAGGCTTTGTGAACCAGTCTTAAGTTGACTGGAATGCTAGCAGCACTGTTTGGAGCCGCTCTTGGATATAGTTATTGGAAATAAATACTGGTGTAGTGACGGTACCCCTGCCTCCTGTGGATTATTACAGGGACCAAATGGCCTAATTTGTATGTTCATGCATTTGTATGTATAATAGTGAGGGTACCTTGATCATCAACTGTCATATTGGTATAATTTCTCAATCAGGCAGAAAGCCATGTTACTGAAGATATTCTATAACTTCTTTTGTCTTTTTTTAATGCATCGTACCACACTGCAACATGTTGCAGGGAACTGAAGCAATCGGAATGTCTGTCCTTCCCTTTGGTGTAGTGGGCAATGATAGATTGGAAAATATATAGAAGTACACTAACCAACAGTTTTTAAAGCTATCTCAAGCCTGTTGTTGCTTGGGTCTTGCATGGAACTCGAACAACCATAGCAAAGAGAGTGGCCAGTGAACCTGTTCGCAAACTTTCACCAATGCCACTCTTTGAGTAACCTCTAAGAGATCTATAATAGCTACATGCTGATCACTCTCCCTCTAATTTTCCCATTTCTGTATAACGAGTTAAGATTTCAACCCATGGCCCTTCCTTCTACAGTGGTGAATATTGATGTTTCATGATAAGGATCGAAATTCCCAATGTCTCTATCTTTCCAGAAAATAAATCAGTTTTATCTTACTAATTTCAAATCACAAGGCTAGAAATTCATACTATGTCTGAGTCACTTGATAAAGAATTAACTGGAAGGTAAATGGTAAATGTGACTGTATTCAAAATAGGACCCAAGCTATCGTTGGACCTAACGCAAGGTCACAAGAATATACTTAAGTGCTTGCCAATGAATGTTTGTAACAACACTCATTAAAATATAATTATAGGACTGTTAATGTGTTAGTGATAGGATACACTGTGGAAAGCAATGCATCTTGGTTTGAATGTTCAATTGCGAGGCAGGCTATCTTTTAAAATAAACTTTCCAAAATATTACATAACATTAACAGTGTGTCTAAGTTTGTGCCTTTAATATAAGGCATGATTTACCACCTCGATGCGCCCGACGTGGTGACGTGACGAGGCCCTTGAATTTCGCAAGAGACCTCTCGCGTGATTTGCAAAGCTTGAGATTCATCCGAACCTCACGAGACATCACACGAGATTCATCTGAACCTCGCAAGAGGTCACGATCTCGATATCGCGCTTGCTGGGTGAGATCTTGATATACATCTTTAAATGAGCCATTACACTCATTTAAATATGTATGCCCTGGATTCTCTGGACTCACGGGAACTAATGACCTCCCCAGTGAGGCCTGGACCAGGTGTTTAGTACTGGTCCACACAAATTGGACAAGGCGTAATGGCAAGGGGTGGGGGGTGGCATTGTATACCCCTCAGTGGCCAGGGACAGTGCAGAGGGGGGGCCTCCTGGCACGCTCACTGGCAATTGGGCACCTTGCCAGTGCCAGCCTGGCATCTCGGCATGGCCACCCTGGCACTGCCACGGTGTCCAGGTGGCGCTGGCAGGGGTACTGTCAGGGTGCCCAGGTGATAGTGCCAGGGTGCCACTTCAAAAGGTCTGGGCCTGAGGGGGGCCATGTTCATGAAAGAGGGGTTGAGGGGGACTATGAAAGGTGAGGGGGTGAAGGGCAGGCTTGAAGGGGCCTCATAAAGGGTGGGGGTCCTGAAAGGGTGTGTTCCAAAAGTTTTTTTTTTTGAGGCCTGAAAAAGGGCCCCGTTGTGACACCACAACGGGGTTTCCTCACTTTGGGAGGGGGGGGGGGGTTGGGAAAAGCCCGTTTGTGCAGGGGTGACATTGCCCATGGTTGGGGGTGGTGTATGGGGGATCCTCAAGCTCACTTAGATATTGGGGCACCCTTTCAAAATGGCAGCTCGAGCAGGGCTGGTTTAGCTCAGTGGGCTAGACAGCTGGTTTGTAATGCAGAACAAGCCCAGCAGCGCGGGTTCAATTCTCTGTAGGAGAATTCTGAATTCTCCCTCTGTGTAGCCGAACAGGCGTCGGAATGTGGCAACTAGGGGTTTTTCACAGTAACTTCATTGCAGTGTTAATGTAAGCCAACTTGTGACAATAAAAGATTGTTATTATTATTATTTCTGAGGAGCTGGTCTCACTGGTGAGTTCAGCTCCCCAGTGTTGAAAAAGCTTGTAGTATGGGCTTGGCCAGGGAGTGACTCCCCAAGGCCCCAAAAAATGACTTAAGTGTGGTTGAATACAGCTGTGGATCTCACCCAGAAAGCCGGCAGGAAACATCCTGCCAAACTCACCCAGAATGACACTTAGAAATTTTGTGGTTGATTCATGGCCATGGAAAAGCAAGACTCTTCACAGAAGAGGGATGAACAACTGACTCTTAAGCAAAGAAGAAGCAATTAGATTGGGTGATTAAAAGCTTGCACCAAGAGGCAGGTTTTAAGGAGGGTCTTAAAGGAGGAGAAAGAAATATGAAGGAAGAGAGATTAATGGAGGGAATTTCCAAACATATGGGCTAGAATAGACTCTTGGGAGCGGTTATATTTGTTTCATATCAAGCACATCTAAGTTTCGACAAATATGCTGTGAGTTCACAATGAAATCTGTGGATGGAATATTGTGGGAAATGCACCCATGATGTTTGCTCCTGAGGTGGATGAGTAGAGTCGGGAAATTACCCAGCTTGCTGCGCCTTCCTGTGGAAAAGTGCTCCAAATAGCAGGATCTTTGTTCTGGGGGTGTTGGGTGCATGCTGAGGTTGCGCTCATCACCCCCAGAGACTGGAGGCAGCCATAGTGGCTTCTTGAGTGCTGAGTCGGGCTGCTTACAAGACCCACCTTGGTGATCTGGGAGCTATGCTGAGATGAAAAAAGTAAAGCTCTTAAGTATCTATTACAGACTTCAATATATATATATTTTTTAACTCTCACTGATAAAAGCACATTCAAAAAAAAAAAATCTAAATTCCCTCAAGCACTTAATCCCTTATAAAACAAACATTTATATTCAAAACCCCACATGAAAAACAGCTCATTCTTTAATACCCTCTTGAATATATCAATCAGTTATGAATTTACAGCCACACACTGTGGGAGGTTGTGTAAGCAGTCAAGCAGTAAAAATACTACAATGGTGGGTTATGTGAACAAACTGCTATTAAATCTGTGGGCATCATTTTTTTTCAATTCAGACTTTTTTTTTAAAGTTTAAAGGGCAGTGGATGTAAACAACTTGAGAGCTTGACAGTTCCACTGACCTTTTTCGAACATTCACATCTACTCTAAAAAATGATATAAGTCACAGACTGAACCGTTGGCGGGATTCTCTGATCCTGAGACTAGGTGTTGACGCCATCGTGAACGCCGTTGTGTTTCCCGACGGGGTCAACATGGCCTCAGGAGCAGCGATTCTGACCCCTACAGGGGCCAGCATGGCACTGGAGCGACCCACACTGCTCCAGCTGCCGATCCTGGCATCAGATGGGCACCGCGGGTCTGTGCATGCACAATGGGGGCGGCTCCAATGCGCATTTGCGCAGTGGGACCTACGCGATTGCCGCGCATGCACGGTGGCTCCCTTCTCTGCGCCGGCCCCAAAGCAACATGGCGTAGGGCTACTGGGGCCAGCACAGAACAAAAGAGGCCCTGGCCCAAGAGGCTGGCCCGCCGATCGGTAGGCCCCGATCACGAGCCAGGCCACAGCGGACCGGGGTCAGACCCCCCCCCCCACTAGGCCGCCCCCGGATCCATTCATGCCGAGGTCCCGCCGGGTAAGACCAGGTTAGAACGGCGCCAGCGGGACTCAGGTTTTTTTGTACAGCCGCTCGGCCCATCCCGTGCCGAGAATCGCCAGGGGGGCCGTGTAGAGACCGGCGCCAATGGCGGCAATTCTCCGCTCCCCGGAGAATAGTGTCCCGGCGTCGGAGCGACATTGCGGGATTTGCGTGTCTCCTCTGGGATTCTCTGACCCGGCGCAGGCTCGGCGAATCCTGCCCCCGATCTCTCTCAAGCAAAATTGGGGCCTGTATGAACTCAGCACTAAGTTCAAATGGTCTTTATGGACCCAGATATCCCCCATGTGTTAATCACATCCTGTTCCCTTTTTCCTACCAGGATTTGCCAGAAATGGGGTGAAACTCCCAGATCCAGGATCCCTGTGCCATTTTGCATAATGCACAGAATCTTCATGACTCTACAAAAATCCGGGCCTTTGTACGCTCTGGGTTCAGCGAAGCTGCCATCGTGTTCTTGCCTGTGTGCCTGGAGTAACTCTTTCAGAGCTAGAAATCTTTCTTTTTTAAAATAGCAACTTTTAGCTTGGTACGACATTTACAATGAGCACCTATAGTAGCAACATCTTCTATCCCTGTTTCTCTTTTCCACCCCTCTGTGGGTAAAATAATTTTAGGGTATGAATCTCCAGGAACCCTCAGCCCACCAGTGCTTTCCACAACTGGCCTCTTTACAAGCTGTTACCATATTGAAGACAAGTAACATTTAAAAAAAAAGAAATCTAAAATCTTAGTTATTTACTAAAATAATAATGCCACAACATTCCGTGGTTTAAAACTTGTACAGCAGTTAACACTACTGCCTTACAGTGCCAGGGACCCGGGTTCAATTCTCATGTTGGTTGAGTGTGTGGAGTTTGCACATTCTCCCTTTATCTGCATGGGTTTCCTCCAGGTGCTCCGGTTTTCTCCCACAGTCCGAACATATGCAGGTTAGGAGGGGATACGGGGATAGGGCGGGCAAGTGGTCCTAGGTAGAGTGCTCTTTTGGAAGTTCCGTGCAGATTCGATGGGCCAAACTACCTCCTCCTGTACTGTAGGGATTCTATGATAAAACAGGAACCAACCATGCTCTAAAACCCAGAATCACCATAAGTTAAACATGAATTCATGCAAACTGTGGTTGATTATAAACTATACATTACACATTAAATGGCAGATCCAACTTTGGCAGATCTAATGAATTGGCTCAACTGTCATCAAACTCAGTCACAAAAATCTCAGCATTCTCTCTTCCTTACGGAGTATTTCAGCTTCTTTCCTTCTCGGAGCTAGCCTGACCCCCAGCTAGAGCAACGCACAACCAACCCAAGTTCCACTGGCACAGTCTTCATCAAATTAGTACATGTCTGCAGAACCCCCTCAACTCAGTCTGGGTGGCACAGATCCACCAATGTTAGCTTCAAGCAATAGAAAGAGCTGCGGCAACTGTGTATTTGCTTATTCTCGGCTTCTGCATCTATCCTTTATCGCCTTCTGCTTCTCTGCACTGTACCATTGGATTCATCAACTTCCACTGGGCTTGGATTAACCTGCGTCCTTTTATATCTTTCAATCAGTTTCAGCTCCTTCGAAGTTTTAGTTTCCAATCGCAATTTCAGTTTTAATTTCCTTAAAATTAGGGTGGGGGTGGGGGTGGGGGGGCGGGGGGGAGGGGTTGGGGGGGGGGGCGGGGGAGAGGAGTCAGTTTCCTTTCCCTGTTTCCCTTTTCAGCTTCCTTTTTCAATTTAAGGTCTGTCTCAAACAGTACAAACTTTGTCCGCACATTACATCACAATGGGTGAGCCTGGATCCATGAGTGTTAGTGGGCTTTTCCACCACAGCGGCATCATACTTTTAATTTGCTACCTAGGCACAGGCACTTACAACAGACTTCAAAGAATGTTGATAAAGACGAGGAGTGCTGGCTAATGTTCTCTGCCCTAGTGACAAGTGTTGAGGCCAGTTGTCTTGTTGTCTGCCGCCACTCTGGCTGAAGAGAGCTCATTCAACATAAACAGAGAATCAAACCTATGACCTGCCCAGTCTGTAAGACTCAGCAGCTCAAACAGCTGCACAAAGAAGTCAGCAAAATATTCATGACTGTTATTTTGATTCTTTCTTGGTTGAAAAAGCAAACTTTATGACTGACAACTGTTTTGCCAGCTTGTTAACATTATTCCAAAACCATGGGAGAGTCCATGTAGTTGAGTCAGAAACATAGTTATTGGGATTGTTACATTTCAAATTATGTGGTCCAGTCTCTGTCAGCAACCGAGTGGGCCAAAGCATTGCCTGGTGTGATTTTAAGGCAAGGAGGGTCCAAGGCTTAATTCCTGGGTTGCAATGGGCAAACTGAACTGGGATTGAGTGGTGGTTTGGATGCTGCACTTGGCCTTGGTGTCACCTGCTCAGCAAGGTGAACAGTCAATCAAAACTCTCTCATCTGATCGCGGTTGAGTGACCTCTAATGGAAAGTATCCATGTGTCACCATCAGTTTAAAGCCTTTATGGTGAAACTGCCTGCCAACACTCACATACGAAGAATGACCATTTGGGCGAGATATGGGAGAGCTGCAGATGTCCATGAAACTGTTTCTCAGCAACAGTTGGGAGCGGTGGGGTAGGGGGTGGGGGGAGGTGGAATAAACTGGGGGAGGGGTTGGGATCATTGATTGGAAAAAGTTGGAGGTCTGGTATGTTTGGGATGCCCACTGAATGTTAATACAAAAAATGTTGAGAGTTGGATTTCTTTTGACAAACCCCATCCTACCCCTACCACTGCCACCACCAATTATTTAAAATACTCTATCCATAATAGTGAGTGATCCTGCTCTGCAAATTTTATGCAACAATATTGGAGACTTGAAGAGAGAGCTATCGTTACGAATGATAATAGGCAATATACCGTGGATGACTGAGTGCCACAGAAAGCAGTACGTACGTTCTCCAACCGGAAGCCATGGCTCAATCGCGAGATTGACTCCCTACTCATTGGATAGACATATGGATGATAAGGGAATAGTGTAGATGGGCTTTAGAGTGGTTTCACAGGTTGGCGCAACATCAAGGGCCTGTACTGCGCTGTAATGTTCTATGTTCTATGCGGTCTCTGAAGTTTGCCGTTATCTGATTGGTCTGGATACAGCAAAGAAACAGTCTTGAAGGTTCAGAGTGAATGAGTTTTTTCCCCCTGACTCCATGATTATGGCCCAGTCTCAGTTTAAGAATAAATGGGATATTGTTCTTTGAGCACTCCCTCAGGAATCACAGTCAATTTTCTATGATATATATGAAGCTGTTCCCAACTCGTCCAGGAGCACGAGTGAGTGAAGTTGATCCTTTGTCGTTGAAATTCAATCAAGGGCATTAAAGTGTAAACCAGTTGGAAAAACAAAGTGCTTAGGGAAATCAGATGCGTAAACAACAACAAACATGTACTTTGTAATCTTCTTAGAGAAATTAATGAAGGGAAAACCCCTGTGCTTGGGGGGATAATGATCCACTGCGATCATATAGCAGTCCTGGGAGGATCAGGCTGGAGGTGAGAATGCAGCAGACTAGATTAAAGAAAACCCCCACAGGAATGAAAGGAAATTAGGAAAAAGGATCACAGCCAACCCATCCACATATCCAAACAGATTTTTTACAAGTCAGAGGGCGGACCTCAGTTTATTTTACAGGAATTTGTGCAGACTGAAACACTGTCACTTCCAGTTACTTCATTTGATATGCCTATTTTAAACACCAGTTCTGTCTGTAGGTTGTGGGCAACAGGATCTAAAAGTGCATTGATATAAATATTTTCTGCGAGTAAGATTAGGCCTTTTCCATGAGAATGTGCTTATTTTCATAGAAATTTCCTTTGTGTTTGCTCCACCCCAGTTGAATTCTTCTGACATCCAATGATACTCCCTGATGGACAACTGTGGCTGAAGTGCAGTATCTCCCTCAAACAAATCACGTAAACAAAGGGGGTAAGTCTTGTTTTTCTAATGATGGTGTCTTTAATATGGCTATTGATCTAATAGGCTGCATCCGGAAAGTTTGATATGGGCCAGTGGAAGTGCCGAAAGATCAGTGTTGCAAGGAAATAAATGTTGATTTGATTATAATGTCTCTGATAAGGAGCAGTGGTTGTTTTTCAAGAGGCCTTTAAAAGAAGCTCTTCATTAGTGCTGGTTATCAAGTGATTATTTCAATCCCTCCCAAATAATTTACAGATGAGCCTCATTTATTTCTGTCAGCAAAATTCATTTAACCACGAGAAGTCAAGATTGGCCAAATAAAGCCTGATGGTTAAGTGTAATTCAAACTGTTTTCCGGGCACTACCGGAATGACTAATGTGCATTTGGAATCAAAGATCATCAACCATCTTTTTTCATGTGCCTAACCAAAGGTTAGCAAGTGCACAAAACCTTCAGGCAAGAGGGTCCAGCATTTTTGTTCTTCAGACACTTTTTACTGAAGCAAACTATATTAAGAGCAACAAATACGGACCTTGTAAAGAGCATATGGGCAAAAAGCGACATGATGTGGCTACCACTGCCCTGCTTGTCATCCCCAATCATGTTTAGTATAATCCTTGTTTTAATTTACTTTGCTTGTATGGCACCAATCTTGCCAGTGCATTCCTCCGGGTCCCTTCATTCCTGCCATTTATGACAAGGAATATGCAAAGGCACAATTATTCATCCGCTAAGGTGACAGAGAAGGGCTCTGCCTGGGAATATGTTTTCAGTGGCTCAGCATCTTAATGTCAGTTACTAAAACACTTTGCAGTTACAAGCAATACTTCAGAGACCATTTTATTAATATGTTGATCTGAGAAGCGATTAGGCTTGGTATACATGCATAAATATATTTATTTCAGGAGAGGTAATCTTCAGCATTTCAAATTGATGACATGAAAAGACCCTTACATATAATACTGTTCAGTGGATTATTGTTTTGCTATCTCTATTTGGCTATTTTGTTTTGTTTAGAGTTGATTTCAATGACTGCTATGTTTATTTTTAGATTCTATCTTTAGTTTATTTCACACAGTAAAGTGAACTACAGTCACAAAAATGCAAGAAGTCCCAAGTGCGGCATTCAGTTTCTTCATGCCATGATGTATTGCATTTGCCACGGTCAGAGCAGTTTTAACAATGGCTTTCATTTTCTTCTGTTCTGCAACCATTTTCCTTTTGCAAGGCCTATTCTCCAACACTTCTCTTGCCTTTTCAGGGTATCATTTGCAATTTAAAGCTCACCTGGTGTGTGCACTAACAATAGGCTTCAGCATGAAATGGTTCAAGGCCTGCCTGCATGCCTAATGAGGTTGATGTTGAGCTATTTAGCTCTTTGTCCCACCATAATATCTACTTAATGCAACTCAATGGGAGTGGATTGTTAGAAGCGTTAAAGATTCTATTAAGTCTTTACAAAAGCCACTCTATTCTGCTTCCAACTCTATAGTGGTGGCAGCATAAGATTTAAGAACGCAAGAGTGGGAACAAGTGGTCCAAATGAGCCCATATAAAGAAAATCTGTTGGAAATTTTAAAGGAAGTTTGTTACAAAAACATAAGACCCTTCAGTTACAAGATTATTGCAATTGTTCATCACTTATTGCCCAACTTGCGACAATCTGAGTTTTATTCAGCAAATTTAAAGTTAAACACTATTATATGCATTAGCCCTTCAACCTCTTTCATTATTTGCACATCACTTTAAATGTTTTTAAATCTGATGAGGTCAAAGGACGGTAACAAATCAACAATAAAACAGTATAGATTAATTCACAATCCCGACTCCACCTGTTATTCTTGCAGGAGATTATTTAAACCCTGCCTCCTGGAATAACACTAAACACAAAAAAAAAAGTATTTATTCAGCCCTTTTTATTTTTTCCTTGTGGGATTTTATCAGACACGTATGGTGCTAGCCACCAGCTATGAAAAGCAGAGTGTAGTAGGGGCAGGATTTCACACAGTTGGCATTGACTTGGCTTGAAGAAGGGAGCACTAAGCTTTCTTTTCAGACATGGTAAAATCCTCCATCTGGCCACCCTAAACTCTCAGTTAGCTTGTTCAACTTGCTGTCGGCTGATTGGGCTTCCTGAAGCAGAAGTAACAACATCAATAGTGTAAACCCTTGCCACTTGAGAGTATTACATTTCATTTCATGCTTGACTTAATCAAAACTGGGGAAATGAAATTTACACCTTTTTGATGTTCTTTTCCCTGCTGTTTAAGAGAAAAAATCTTAACCCTTTTGATCTTCACAAGGACCTACTAAATGACCAAATATGCCAAACTGCCAGGAGCAGACGCCTGGCAGTTGCCAAATTATGTCAGGTCAACATTCAGGCACTTGCTGCCACACTGTTTCAGCAGAAGCCCCAAAATGGAAAATGACAGTTGCTGTAGAAGCGCTGGTTTAATTACTCATTGGTGTGATGAGCCCTCAGATCCAGCCAGGCTCAGGGAGAAGCCTGCATCTTGCTGGCTGTGTGCTGCAATCCAGAATCACTGTGCACTGTTTGCTCCTCTTAATGAAACCAGGGTTGTTAAAGCAGTTGGCAGCATCCTGCTGCTCATGGCACTGTGGTTGATCGTGACAAACACATGCAGGGAAAAAAAATTGTGTTTTTTCTCTCGGAAGCTTCCAGTGGCTCGGACGCTCTCCTGCAGGCTTTCTGCCTTTTTCTCACCCTTACTAAAGCCTCCATTTGTGACTTGATGAAAACATTTGTGATAGATAATCAGATGCCTGTGTCTTGCAGGGAACAACGTCGTGTTTGTTAAATATAAATTACCATTAACGCAGATAGCATTGCAGAAGGCAAAGGGTTTTGACACATTTTCAATGAAGCAGGCTGGGCTTCGATGAAGGGAGCCAAGTGCCTGTAAAGAAACTTGTCTGGGACCGTGATGTTCGGACAGTTTTTGTGTGACAAGATACATAGTTTCTATTCAGCTATGGGGAGATTATTGGTTACTATAGTTTCACTAATGCTCAATTGAAGCTGATGGCTAAGCTGAACAGAATAGGTTAAAAGGTGCCGATGTTCAGACCCACGAAACCACATGTTGAGAGTCAGGAACCAAACAAAACAAAGAGCACATCTCTGTGTTCTTTGATGTCTTCTCTGAGGGTTGTAGAGTGAGAAAAAAAGAATACTCTGCCCTCAGATTGGATGGCTTGATGGGGCCTGTGACAATACTTTAGTGCAAAGACACAATCTAATGGTCCAAACAAAATAGGGCAATAAAAAGCATTCACTGCCATGCGTATTTATTTTGAATTTATTTCTCATAACTTTTGAAACTAATATATTTTCCCCCTCTACCTTGCTTTACCAAAATAAAACACTTTTTACCCACTTAGGTGACCTGTCCTATTGGGATCACTTCACATTCACGGGATGAATTGTCTGCAGCATAACATAAATCAGTTTGTAAGTATGAGAAATTTGTATGTTCTAAAATGCTTATTGAGGCCCTGTTGTCAAATAAATGGCATGTAACATTGTGCATCAACTAAAATTTAAGATCTGAAAGAGCGCCTGTGTCACCTTAAGGTAGAATGCACGTCTGATTACGCTGGAACCCTGAACTTCACTTTATATTTGATACCGTTGCAAAGTGGAGGAGTGCCTAGGGCATGTAATATTTTTGTGCGACTTCTGACATAAATCAATAATGGAACATTGTTGGAGAGGAACAATCTGAGATAAGACTTGCAAATTAAGGAGCCACTGCACCTCTTAGCCTCACTGTACTTTTTAAAATAATAAGCGTTTCAACACTTTAAGCAAAAAACACATACATAATGCTCACAGACGTTACATAAATCAGGAATTATTTCTATACTGAAAGTTAGAGGCAAAGCTCCTGGGTTATTCCATTAACTTCTTAGTCTTATTTTGACAGCATTAAGAAACTTTAATAGCAGAATAACATTTTCTTTTTGTTACAGCATTGGAAAGTCACACTCCACAACAGAAGTGAACCACAAGCTATTAGATGTACCATAAAGAGAGAACATTACATTATATTCAGGATATTTTTGAATGCAAATATTCATTTGCACTGGAGTCGCAGGCACTAAGCAATTACCACCAGTGCTAACATATATTAAATCATGCTCATTGCCTCTTAGTTCATGTTTAATTTATATCCAGCAAGCTCTAAGTCATGGTTTTCATATGAGTATGTAATTTGTACTTACTGTGCTCACCAAGTAAACACTTTAAGAAAATTCAGTCCTTACAGAAAAAAAATCATTAAACAATAGCATTGGGATCGCTGTCCTTGAATTTGAGTCTTTAGTGATGCATCAGTGAGTTTACAATATGCAGAATTACCAAGCATATTAATGACCAGATGCAGTACCAGCTCATTCTCCTCACTGAAATCTTCTTATGCAAATACCCCATGAATCCAGTTCAAAGGGATGGTTTCAAAATGAGCTACTACACACATTCAAATGAGTCCTTTCACTGCCTGGGAGAGGCCCTGTAAAGAAAGTGACATGAGAGAAGTTTGGACACTTGTTTTTATAACTGAACATGATCCTGTTATCATAATCTTATACTAGTTTCTTGCTCAGTTTGGTTTTTGATTTCTAAGTATTTAACAGAGGGGGATAATCTCAGCTTTTGTATCACTATGTACTAAATTTGGCACTCAATGAGAAATTGTTGTGTATGGCTGCATGTTTAAACTATCTTTTCAGTTAAGAAGGGGTATAGTGTTGAACTGAATAGTCTTTTGGATTTGATAACTGCGTGCATTTTGCATTAGAATGTTGGGGAGACTTTCCAGGCAAATTAATTACGAATACTTTGAAGTTACAGTTGGTAAAATATGTTGCTGTGATTTGTTTTTCTGAGCTATGGGTGAAAATTCAGCAAATATTTTTGCACCATGTCATTTGAAATTCTTTTGCATTTGAAACTGATACAAGCATTTGTACCTGGTAAAAATTGAAAAAAATATTTTATATTGTCTTCCGATCTTGGATTTTCAGTAGATAATGATATGTCGCACTGGTAGATAAATGTCTTTTTGATTTTCCAAGTGCTGATGTTTCATCATTTAAATGTTGATTTTCCAAGAATTAGGAACGAGTTTATTTTTATGTACCTATTTTCACAAACTGGTCTAAAAAATCTTTGGAACTTAATTTAAGACAACAAAGTAATCCTGCTGTTAAAATCAGTAAATTATCTTTAATATGTTTTCAAATAATGTTTGGAGTAAGTGAGGTAGAATTGCATTTGTTCTTTTGTCTAAAAATATTTAGGTTTTTGAAGCTAACGGCTTGAAAAGATCATGCAATACAACAGTAGAAATAAATATACCTTGTGATAAAACAAATTAATGGTGTATCGTTGCCATGCAGCTCCCTTTTGAGTGCTGAATTTAGTGTACTATTACATGGATTTATTTTTGCTTTAAATATTTTAGAACCAGTTCCCAAGATGTTTAAAGAAGGAGATTTATATTAGTAAATCTTTCAAAAATTCTTCTACCAAATGTTGATCTCATTTTGGAAGAGGAGTAGGGAGCGTGAATGGGATTTAGATTGTATTGTGCCGTTTTGGTATAATTGCCGTTTTAGTTCCCTTGCACATAAATGAAAGTTAATGACTGAGTGGCCACAGGCGGCAGCACTTCACAAAGCATTTGCAGCCCGTCTTTCATTAGATAGTTAATAGGCAAATGTTACTGTAATCATACTGAAATAGGTGGCATTACTTGACAGCCCAAATAAAAAGATACATTTTACTACTGCAAAATTGAATCTCTATAGGAGGTAATGACTATTAAAAGTGCATTTGTGACAGAAGTGTCTAAGAAACTATAAAGCCACAAACAGAGCTGAAACCTTGCACAGTATTCTGAATATGAGGAAAGGCAGCATAATAGGAAACTGCACAACAAAAGTTTGGACTTGACAAAGGTATAAAACTCATTTTTTTTTGAATGCTTGGCGATGTCACATCTTATAGTGACTCCCCAGAAAATAACGAATGCATACAATCCATTTATTAAGAAGAAGAGACAATATAATTAAAGATATGTCAATATAAATAGAGGCAAATGCATAAAATATCATATATATATCTTTATGGCCAGATGAAAAGCAGGCTTATAGTGTTTGATTCCAGTATGTTTTTTGTAAATTCTGATATAAACTGAGGTGGGTATACAGCCAGAACAATGCAGAGGACTCCAAATAAGTGAGTTAAGGAGTTCATGAAAATGTTGTTAATCTGTCTTACTTAATCCTTTTCAATTGATTCCAGTGAGGGCAGATTTTGAGAATTGATTCCCAAGCAAGATGTCAGTCCACTGTGCTGCTCTTGGTTGATAGCCATTACTTGCTGATCAAACTTCGTCTACAAGGGAATACAGACCCTGATTTTCTTTTCCTCTTTGACTGGCACATATTATTCAATTAAGTTTGCAGGACTACAACTTGGCATAATAATGTACCTGTATGCTACTTTTCTGCATTTTTTTGTGTGAATACATCCGAGTCCATCACCATTTACAAGTTTCACACCTTTCAAAAAAAAAATATTGTGCTTTTCTATTCTTACGACCAAAGTGAATAACCCCACACTTCCCCACATTTATTCTCCGTGTGCCGGCTTGTTTCCCACTCACTGAATGTGTCTCTATTTCTTTGCAACTTCCTTGTGTCCTCCCGTTTTTTATTTATCACCATATCTTTTAGTCTCTTTACCTCCTTTCAGACCTATGTAATTGGCTTTGTTTAATGTCAAGATGACCTGTGCTACTGGCTGGCTGGTAAACACAGGATCCTTTGGGTAACCTACAGCTCTTAAAGGCAATGTTTCCCTCTAAAAGTGGAGTTGCACTGACAGAAAAGAAGTTGCTACTAAATACCAGTACTGCAATTGGCAAGAATTGGAAACAAAGAAAATGGAGCACCAGGGCAGAGAGAGGGTACTCAGCTTCACATGCACTGGACGCCATTCTCATGGACATTGACAGGAGAGAGCCCAGATTTCCCTGAGGAGGCCAGACGTCATCACGGAATGCCCTCTGAAGAAAATGCGAGAAGGTGGCAAAGGAGGTTGATGCAATAGGTTTGCTTTCGAGGGCCTGTGCAGCAGAAGGTTCAGTGACGTCATGTGGGTGGTCAAGATTAATGAATGCCTCCTCACAGGATATCATGTTGTTCAATGTATCGCTTCCCCAGCAGTCAGATCTTACATTCAGATCCTCCACCTCACCCTCACCCATTTTTCACTGATGCCAGCTGTGGTGGTTTTAAGACTATGTCTGCAGGCCTCAGAGGTTCAAACAAAGAACTTTATTCATGAGATGTGAACACTACAGGCTGCTATGTTACACTGCCCATTTGTCCACGCAAAGGTCCGGAGATGATGTCATGTGCCCTTGTTCCACTGCAAGGTTGTAATGATATGCAGACACGTAACCAATGGGTCATCAGGACAGGGCACAACCAATAGGTAATCAGGACACCCAAGAGGGCACAGCACGGCCACTATAAAAAGGACAAGGCACACAGGCCCTGCCTCTTCCACTGGCAGAAACCTAGAGAGCAAGATGTGTGTGGTTAACAGCACCGTCACACCATAGCACGTGGTCTAGAGCAATCTCATATAGTTAGTAAAGTATACTGTGTTACTAGAGTCAGATTAGTAGAGTGTAGAACTCATTTAGGAGCTTTGTTAATCGCTCAATAAATACGTTCAACTTACCTCAAGACCTGGAATATCCTTCAGCAATGCCTACACCAAGTAGCGGCTTATGTTATCATAACAGCACATGGTACAGGAGTGGCTACTCAATCTACCTACTTCAACTCAGTAAGGTCAGAGACAAACTCAGACAAACAGCTACCGAATCCAGGCACGATGGACAAGATACAGGCTCCTCATCAACTCAGGACCACCGGTAATCTTAGTGCTAACTGGCGTTCGTTTAAACAAAAATTCCAACTATACGTAGAAGCATCCGACTTGAACGGCGCGACCGATGCTCGGAAGATAGCTCTCCTACTGACCACTGGGGTGACCACGCGATAGAGATCTTCAACTCATTTCAATACACAGAAGGGCAGGACAGAACGAAATACCAAACCATCCTGAAGAAATTCGATAGCCGCTGCGAGGTTGACACGAACGAAACATTTGAGCGCTACATCTTTAAACAGAGGATGCAAGGTAAAGATGAATCCTTCAGTAGTTATCTCACTAACCTTAGACTGCTAGCGCCACCCTGAAACTTTGGTGACATAACTGACTCCATGATCAGAGACAAAATCGTTTTTGGAATCCACTCTGACACTCTGTGAGAGCAATTGCTAAAAATCAAACACGACCTTAAAGATCACTATTGAAACGTGCACTGTAAATGAACATTCAAAAAATCGCTACTCACAATACAAAAATGCTGAGAGTGAAAAACAAACCTCCCACGAGGTGGAGAGTGTTCAGGCCATCTCCTGGATGCAGCCCCTCCACATCTCCGATGGCAGCCATTTTGCGCGCTCCTCTTGGGGCCCATATGCGCAGTACGACCAGGAATACGAATCGGCCGAGAACCGCACTGCGCATGTGCAAACGGCTGAGAACCGTACCTCGCATGCACGGCGACGCACGGAACATCATAACACCGACGTCATGGCGTGAGCAAACTGTGGAACCGCCCACTTTAGAAAAAAAATGCCCTGCAAAAGGCAAACAATATCTCCAATGTGGGAAACTCAACCACATTGCAGCCCTGTGCAGATCTGCACCACAATTTAGGAGTCAGCGACCACAGTTCAAACAGAACCGCATCAGAAGTGTGCAACAGCAAGCGCATGACTCTGATCAAGGTATTGCAACAGATCCAGATGATGACTACATGGATAAAACATACCGAGGAGGCATCATCACAAAGTGCGAATGCGCCACACCGGACACTTCGCAAGTTCAAACAATCCTTGCCGTTGATTTCGAGGGTGAATGGAACGCTGTGATGGATGTTAACTGATGCCCCATCCAGTTCAAACTGGACCCAGGTGCCCCCGCCAATGTCATCATGAAGTTGGACTTCACAAAAATCAAGAAGACTCCCAAAATCCTTCCAGCTGCTTGCCAACTCCAGGACTACAATGGCAACGCATTTACAGCACTGGGGTCACGCCATCTGACAGTGTCCGACTGACACATAGAGACGAGCCTGAGATTCGAGATTGTCCAATCAGACAGGGCGTCCCTGCTAGGTGCGCAAGGCTGCAAGCAACTGAACCTCATCCAAGGAGTCTACACCATGACGCAGTCTCATCAGGATCTTTAGGCCAGCATCGACAACATACTGACCCAATACCCAGTGTTGCCAATCGCCACCAGAGTCACCAATAATGTTGCCAATTAATAATGATGCTCTTTAGAGTCGCCAGGTATCAAGAAGTGATACCACCACAAGGCTTTACCGGATATCGATCAAAGGACCACACAACCATTAGTCAGTTCAAGTTCAAAGGTGGTTTATTTACACACAAGGATTACTTCGACATGCAACACAAAACACTACAAGTTAAACTACACCTAACAACTACAATAACCTATACTTAACTTCAGGGCAACCGGCTCTGTGCAGATGGACAAGGCCTTTGTCCGGATCTTGCGTGGCTGGATGGAAGAAGTGGCTCTGTTTCTGCTTGGCTCATCCATCTGGTAGCGATCGTTGGTCTTGAACTTGTCTGTCTGGTCGTTATGCTGCACTTGGGTTGGCATAGGCCGGATCCAAGAGAGACCGAGCACATGGCTGTGTCTCTTCTTATCTCTCTGGGATTTCGCGCTCTTTGGGGCGGTCCTTAACTTGGACCCAATAATTCGACAGGCTTCGATCACTGCCTTTGATTTTGGCCAATAAAGGGGCGGGTGCCTTGATGGGTGGGCGTGTCCTTAGCGGTCATTGACCTTGGCGTTTAGGCTCCCCGAGTAAAGGGAGTGGCGCCGATTAGTCTGTATCTGTATCGGTTACCTGAGTACAGTTCTTTTGTTCTGGGGAAATGGGCCATTAGAATGCAAATGAGCGGGGGTTTCGATCACGTCTAGCTAGCTGGGTTGCAAATACACACACTAGCTCTGAGTCTGTCTGAGTCCTGGGTTGGCCATAATTCCCATGATTCTTTCTGGTGCCCATCTGAGGTGGCTACATCCTGTCCTCTTGATCCTGAACGCGAAGCGTGGTGGATCACACTGTTGATCCCTTATCTACCCCTGGTGTGCCGGTTACCCTTGGTCAAGGACAGGTTCTACACTACTCTGTCCTATGTTTTTGGAGCATTTACCTAACATTTTTATGAACACATCATACATTCATAATTTCTAACGGGTCACTATAAAACATTTCACTGTTCCGCACAATTGAATATCTAACTAACACTATCTAAGCTACTCTCATGCTGCTGGCAAATATCAAAAAGAACTTATGTACAAAACAGCAGCATCAGGTTCCTACTTAATCCATCAAAGTGAGAGAGGTATACGGTCTTTATTTTTATCAGCGATTACAGTGATGGTTGAGTTGGGTGAATTCGAAAGAAAGGGGCTCGGAGTGTATATATCGGGGAGCCGGAGGCTCATTTCGCCATTTGTGGAGTCTAAGTGTCTGTATGACATTGCAGATTATTGCAATTACCAGAAGGGCCTCTACTGTGTATGAAAGGGGGTACCATTGGCAATGTTTTTGCACCAAGTGGGGGTTTCAGTGTCTATCTCTATGAGTGGTGTGGTGTCTGGGCTAGGGGTGTCGTGTTGTGTGATGGTGTTCAAGGTTGGTGTGGTGTGTGGTACAGAGGCTTGTAACGCGCGCAGTTACAGGAGTCCAGCGATGATCACAATGCAGTCATCAGTCCTCTCTTCATCTTGTCTTCTGTCTTCCGTTTTCCGTATATTCCTGGGGGTGCAAGCATAATATCTGTTATTATCTTCGATTAATAACTTGTTTATTTGTCTTTCTCTCCTTAACTTCAAGTACCCATTAGAATCGTCACCATGTGTGACTCCCTCATTTTCATTTTTTAAATAACATTTTGAGAGACAAGACATTGCCAAAAAAAAAATGTCTTTGTTAGTGCAGATTCATCCAGCCTTTCCTTTACTGTAACCAGTGATGGCTGAGGCTCATCTTACTAGCCAAATTTTAGAGCGGCCAGTTTTATAGAGTTTTGTCGTCCCAGGGTCCAGAGATAGTTCGCGTGTGGCAGCATATGTGGCAACCAAGTGTGTAAAACATATAAATAGCAGGTGGGGAACGACCAGAGGGTCACGGGAGGTAAAGGGATGAGTGGACAGACTGTGGCAAAGGGCATTCTTTAAACCACAATGAAAGAGCAGAGAAGGGAAAACTAAGAACTGCCAAAGACAGTGAAAAGTGTAAAGAACCATTCCAGAGTACTCGAAGTGACGGGAACATGAGGTGCTTGTGGGCCGCTGCAGGGCAAGAATGGGTGGAATCCCCGGGGAGGGCAGCGATCGGTGCCGTTGCTCCACTACCCGAGCTTAACTGAGCGGGTGCATTTGGGGTCCTCAGGCAGGGCGGGGATTAGTGCCGTTATTTCACCTGGGTGATCTAAACGAGTGGAAAGAATTTGTAACACATGTGAGATCCAACAATTGTTCCTTTAACAGCCATTGGTCAGTAAATGGCGTCAGAAGAGTAACTATGACTGTATCAAGAAATTGGGTGTCAGGCCAACATTAATTAAAGCCATGTAACAAGAAGAAAGAAAGAAGGAAAATAAAAAGGCGGGCAGGCTCCATCAAAAAATAGGACACCGTAATTCTTATGCGGGATCTTTTTCTATGGAATACACCAGTGGTACAAAATGTGAATGTTGCGGTTACCTTGACCGTCCCTGTTAATGCTGTACCAATGTTTGAGGCTGTAGGCCTTCGTGAATCAGACGCTGCAGCTGTGTGACTGCCTCTTTAGTAAGCCTGAGTGCTTGACAGCTATGCCTGGGGCTGTAGAGTCAATAGGTGGGATAGAGGCATGCCCGGAGATGCACCTCTAAAGTCCAATCTGACATCCCTGGCAACCCTTTCGATTTTTTCATACCCTTAACCCACAATTGCCACTGGCACAATGCTGAATGTCAGCAGCAATTTGTAGGCTTTAATGATGGCAAAGCTTGAATGGTTACCAATAGTTAGAAAGAAAAACTCTCTCTGACCTTATATTCCACCTTACAAACAGCCAGAATTTATAGCACAGCTCATAGGTTTCTATGAATAATATGGACAAAACCATTTTAAAAATTGCATTCAGTAAGCCTACTTAAAGAACTACCTATATGTCTATGGTCTCTGAAATCCTAATTTTCAATGCATAGGTTGATAGGTTGAGCCTGCAACGTCATTTATAGGTTTCTCAATTCTGGTGTTCAGAATCATTAACAACTCTTAAACATATACCTGATGTATGAGTATCCAACGATTCAAAATACAGGAATTTCCTGTATTCTGACATACAATAACCTAGTCCGAGATGATATTTGATACTCATTTTTGTGCATATTAGAAGCATATCATTAAGGCTGCAATTTATTATGCTCCCCACTTCGAAATGCTTATAATAACAAATCTGTTTTGCAAACAATGGGCGCACCTCCCGCTATTCCCAGAAAATAGCAGGAGAGCTCCTAAACGGGGTTTACATCGGGCACCAAATGGAGCATGTTGCTCACGGCCCGTGGCACCCGAGGCGATCTGGCTCACTCCCTTGTTGAGTGTGAACCAGACTCGGATATTCAAATGAGTCTTGAAACTAATTTAAGTATGCTCAACCCATTCAAAGCTGGAGTCTCCTGTCTCCCGGAAGAGAAGGCGGGTCTGACATATTAAAGGCCAGGGAGGGATGCAACATGGATTCCCTGTGGGGCTTAAAGGCACTGTGCAAGGTCAGGCAGCCAGGTGCATTGCGCGTGATGGCATGACAATAATAAGATCTTGTGTTGTCCAAGGCTGGGTATTGAGCATGCATAGTAGTATCTCCCCTCGTTGACTCTGTTAGATCTTGTGTCCTCTCACAGTCCAGCAAGTCAGGCCGCTTAAACTACTTGGCAGCCACTCTCAGCTGCATCACCCTCCAGCTCAGGGGAAGACTCCCTCACTGGCAAGGGCTGAGGGTCGAGGGCCAGGCAACTTGTGTGGTTGCCAAGGGCACCGGGATTGTGATGGCCTGGATCATGAGGACAATGGGTTGTGGGGCTTGAGGGCTCTGGGAAGGATGACCTCACTGATTGTCGTTCCCTCTCCTTCTCCACATCCTACCAGATACAAAATTAATTTTGGGATCAATCCAGCTCAGAAGGGTGTTGTCCTGATAGTCGCAGCTGAGGTGGGCAGATGTTGCCGACTGCATCAAGCCAAATAGAGGTCATGGATGCTCTGCATGCCTGGGCATCTACCTACATCAACGTCAACCTGGACCAGGCCCAACAAGATGCCCAGGATGGTGGATTTACTGCCATCGGCAGGTTGGCCCACGTCCAGGGAGCCACCGATGGCACACGTGTCACCCTGCAAGCATTGGGTATCAAGGTGTGCCCTTTATCAACAGGAAGAGTTTCCACTGCCTGACTGTCCATGTTGTCTGCGACCACTGCCTCAGGACCATGCACGTGTGTGCCTGCTACCCTGGAAGCTTACATGACAGTTGGGAGCACTCGGAGATCCCCCGGGTCTTCAAGGACCACCCAGGTTGACGGGTTGGCTTGAGGAGACAAGGATTACATGCTGAGGTCATGGCTGATGGTGCCACTGTGGAAACCCCAGACCGAGGCAGAGCCCCTCTACACTGAGGCCCACTTGCCATCGTATTGTCATTGAGCAGTGCATTGGGCTGCTTAAAATGTAGTTCCGCTAACAGGACCACTCTGGCGGTGTATTGCAGTACAGCCCTCAGGGGGGCTCCCGCTTTATTGTGGTCTCCTGTGCCCTCACAGCTTGCCATAGCAAAAGGGCCTCGTCTGAGGAGGAGGACCAGGAAGGGACAGAGGAGGACTCAAAGGATGGAGGACAGGCGTCACCGCGGGTCCAACATGCCAGCAGGACCAGAGAGGAACTCATAGCCTCCAGATTTGCATGACAGGAGGCTCTATGTCCATCACCTCAACACCTCACACATCAAACCATTCCTTCCCCGATCGCCATTTTCCACCTTCCCTGATTGCCCTGTTCCCTATAAACCCGGTCACACTGTTCCCTGTTCCCCAATCACCCTGTTCCCCTTTCCCCGATCGCCCTGTTCCCCTTTTCCTGATCGCCCTGTTCCCCTTTCCCCGATCGCCCTGTTCCCTCTTTCCCAATCACACTGTTCCGCTTTCCCCAATCACACTGTTCCACTTTCCCCAATTACACTGTTCCCCCTTCCCCAATCACACTGTTCCCCTTTTCCCGATCACACTGTTCCCTCTTCCCCAATCGCCTTGTTCCCTTTCCCCAATCACACTGTTCCCCCCCTTCCCCAATCACACTGTTCCCCTTCCCCAATCACCCTGTTTCCCTTTACCCAATCGCCCTGTTCCCCCTTCCCCGATCGCCCTGTTCCCTCTTCTCCAATCGCCTTGTTCCCCTTTTCCCGATCACACTGTTTCCTCTTGTCCGATCGCCCCGTTCCCTTTCTCCAATCACACTGTCCCCCTCTTCACAAATCACACTGTTCCGTCTTCCCCAATCACACTATTCCCTCTTCCCCAATCGCTCTGTTCGTGTTTCCCCAATCACACTGATCCCCGTTCCCCGATCGCCCTGTTCCGTCTTCCCCTATCGCCCTGTTCCGTCTTCCCCAATCTCACTGCTCCCTCTTCCCCAATCGCCCTATTCCCCTTTTCCCGATCACACTGTTTCCTCTTCCCCGATCACACTTTCCCCTCTTCCTCAATCGCCCTGTTCCCGTTTCCCCAATCACACTGTTCCGCCTTCCGCGATCACCCTGTTCCCCTTTTCGAAATCACACTGTTCCCTCTTCCCCAAGCACACTGTTCCCCCTTCCCCGATTGCCCTGTCGGTCTTCCCCGATCGCCCTGTTCCCTCTTCCCCGATCGCACTGTTCCCCTTTCGCAAATCACACTGTTCAGTCTTCCCCGATCGCACTGTTCCGTCTTGCCCGATCACACTGTTCCCCTTTCACCAATCACACTGTTCCTCCTTCCCCGATCACCCTGTTCCCCTTTTCCCAATCACACTGTTCCCTCTTCCCCATCACACTGTCCCCACTTCGCCAATCACACTGTTCCCTCTTCCCCAATCACACTGTTCCCTCTTCCCCAATCTCACTGTTCCCCCTTCCACGATCGCCCTGTTCCTCTTTCCCCAATCACACTATTCCCTCTCCCAAATCACATGGTTCCCCTTTCCCCAATGACATTGTACCCTCTTCCCCAATCACATTGTACCCTCTTCCCCAATCACACTGTTTCCCCTTCCCCAATCACACTGTTCCCCTTTTCCCGATCGCCCTGTTCCCCTTTTCCCAATCACATTGTTCCGTCTTCCCCAATCACACTGTACCTCTTTCCCAATCACACTGTTCCCTCTTCCCCAATCACACTGTTCCGCCTTCCGCGATCACCCTGTTCCCCTTTTCGAAATCACACTGTTCCCTCTTCCCCAAGCACACTGTTCCCCCTTCCCCGATTGCCCTGTCGGTCTTCCCCGATCGCCCTGTTCCCTCTTCCCCGATCGCACTGTTCCCCTTTCGCAAATCACACTGTTCAGTCTTCCCCGATCGCACTGTTCCGTCTTGCCCGATCACACTGTTCCCCTTTCACCAATCACACTGTTCCTCCTTCCCCGATCACCCTGTTCCCCTTTTCCAAATCACACTGTTCCCTCTTCCCCATCACACTGTCCCCTCTTCGCCAATCACACTGTTCCCTCTTCCCCAATCACACTGTTCCCTCTTCCCCAATCTCACTGTTCCCCCTTCCACGATCGCCCTGTTCCTCTTTCCCCAATCACACTATTCCCTCTCCCAAATCACATGGTTCCCCTTTCCCCAATGACATTGTACCCTCTTCCCCAATCACATTGTACCCTCTTCCCCAATCACACTGTTTCCCCTTCCCCAATCACACTGTTCCCCTTTTCCCGATCGCCCTGTTCCCCTTTTCCCAATCACATTGTTCCGTCTTCCCCAATCACACTGTACCTCTTTCCCAATCACACTGTTCCCTCTTCCCCAATCACACTGTTCCCCGTCCCGCGATCACCCTGTTCCCCTTTTCACAATCACACTGTTTCGTCTTCCCCAATCGCCCTGTTTCCCCTTCCCTAATCACACTGTTCCCCTTTCCCCAATCACACTGTTCCCCCTTGCCCGATCGCACTGTTCCCCCTTCCCCAATCACACTGTTCCCCTTTCCCCAATCACACTGTTCCCCCTTCCCTGATCAGCGTGTTCCCCTTTCCCCGATCGCCCTGTTCCCTCTTCCCCAATCACATTGTTCCCCGTTCCCTAATCACCCTGTACCCTTTCCCCAATCACACTGTTCCCCTCTCCCCGATCGCCGTGTGCCACTTTTCCCAATCACTCTGTTCCACCTACCCCGATCGCCCTGTTCCCCTTTCCCCAGTCGCCCTGTTCCCCTTTCCCCAATCACACTGTTCCCTTTCCCCAATCACACTATTCCCCCTTCCCCGATCGCCCCCTTCCCCTTTCCTCGATCGCCCTCTTCCCCTTTCCCCGATCGCCCTCTTACCCTTTCCCGATCGCCCTCTTCCCCGATCGCCCTGTTCCCCTTTCCCCAATCGCTCTGTTCCACTTTCCCCTATCGCCCTGTTCACCCTTCCCCGATCGCCCTGTTCCCTCTTCCCCAATCACACTGTTCCCCTTTCCCTAATCGCCCTGTACCCTTTCCCCAATCACACTTTCCCCTCTCCCCGATCGCCGTGTTCCACTTTCCCCAATCACACTGTTCCCCCTTCCCCGATCGCAATGTTCCCCCTTCCCAGATCGCACTGTTCCCCCTTCCGCGAGCGCCGGCTACCCATTTCCCGATCTCTCTGTTCCCTCTTTCCCCGATCGACCTGTTCCCTCTTTCCCAATCACATAGTTCCCACTTCCCCAATTGCCCTGTTCCCCTTTCCCCAATCGCTCTGTTCCCCTTTCCCCAATCACACTGTTAACTTTCCGCAGTCGCCGTGTTCCCCTTCCCCGATCTCCCTGTTCCCTTTCCGCAGTCGCCGTGTTCCCCTTACCCGATCTCCCTGTTCCCCTTTCCCCGATCTCCCTGTTCCCCTTTCCCCAATCGCGCTGTTCCCTCATCCCTAATCACACTGTTCCCTTTCCCCAATCATATTGTTCTCTCTTCCTGAATCACACTGTTCCCTTCCCCCAATCACACTGTTCCCTCTTCCCCGATCGCCCTGTTCCCTTTCCCCAATCTCACTGTTCGCTCTTCCCGAATCACACTGTTCCCCTTTCCCCAATCACTCTGTTCCCTCTGAGCCGATCACCCTGCTCCCCTTTCCCCAATCACACTGATCCCAATTCCCCGATTGCCCTGTTCCCCTTTCCCCAATCACACTGTTTCCTCTTCCCCATCACACTGTTGCCTCTTCCCCAATCGCCCTGTTCCCTCTTCGCCAATCACACTGTTCCATTCCCCAATCACACTGTTCCCTCTTCCCCAATCAGACTGTTATCCGTTGCCCGATCGCCATGTTCCCCTTGACCCGATTGCCCTGTTCCCTCTTCCCCGATTGCCCTGCTCCCTATTCCCCAATCGCCCTGTTCCCCTTTCCCCAATCACACAGTTCCCCCTTCCCCGATCACCGTGTTCCCCGTTCCCCGACCGCCCTGTTCCCTCTTCCCCAATCACATTGTTCCCCGTTCACTAATCGCCCTGTACCCTTTCCACAATCACACTGTTCCCCTCTCCCCGATCGCCGTGTGCCACTTTCCCCAATCACACTGTTCCACCTTCCCCGATCGCCCTGTTCCCCTTTCCCCAGTCGCCCTGTTCCCCTTTCCCCAATCAGACAGTTCCGTTTCCCCAATCATACTGTTCCCCCTTCCGCGATCGCCGTGTTCCCCTTTCCCCGATCGCTCTGTTCCCTCTTTCCCAATCACACTGTTCCCCCTTTACCGATCGCAGCGTTCCCTTTCCCCAATCACACTTTTCCCCTCTCCCCGATCGCCGTGTTCCACTTTCCCCGATTGCCGTGTTCCACTTTCCCCAATCACAATGTTTCCCCTTTCCCCAACCACACTGTTCCCCCTTCCCTAATCGCCTTGTTCCCCCTTGCCCAATTGCCCGGTTCTCTTTCCCGAATCACACTGTTCCCCCTTTCCCGATCGCACCGTTCCATTTCCCCAATCACACTGTTTCCTTTCCCCAATCACATTGTTCCCTTTCCCCAATCACAATGTTTCCCCTTTCCCCAACCACACTGTTCCCCCTTCCCGAATCGCCCTGTTCCCCCTTGCCCAATCGCCCTGTTCCCTTTCCCGAATCACACTGTTCCCTCTTTCCCCGATCACTCTGTTCCCACTTCCCCGATCACCCTGTTCCCACTTCCCCGATCACACTGTTCTTGCTTCCAAGATCGCCCTGTTCCCCTTTCCCGAATCACATTGTTCCCCCTTCCCCGATCAACCTGTTCCCCTTTCCCCAATTACACTGTTCCTCCTTTACTGATGGCCCTGTTCCCCTTTTCCCAATCACACTGTTCATCTTTCCCCGAACGCCCTGTTCCCGCTTCCACGATCGCACTGTTCCCCCTTCCCCGATCACTCTGTTCTCTCTTCCTGAATCGCACTGTTCCCCTTTCCCCGATCGCCCTGTTCCCCTTTCCCCAATCACACTGTTCCACCTTCCCCGATCGCCCTGTTCCCTGTTCCCCCGATCGCCCTGTTCCCCTTTTCCCAATCGCTCTGTTCATCTTCCCCGATCGCCCTGTTCCCCTTTCTCCAATCAAACTGTTCCCGCTTCCCCAATCACACTGTTCCCCCTGCCCCGGTTGCCCTGTTCCCCTTTCCCCGATGGCCCTGTTCCCCTTTCCCAATCGCTCTGTTCCACTTTCCCCTATCGCCCTGTTCACCCTTCCCCGATCGCCCTGTTCCCTCTTCCCCAATCACACTGTTCCCCTTTCCCTAATCGCCCTGTACCCTTTCCCCAATCACACTTTCCCCTCTCCCCGATCGCCGTGTTCCACTTTCCCCAATCACACTGTTCCCCCTTCCCCGATCGCACTGTTCCCCCTTCCCAGATTGCACTGTTCCCCCTTCCGCGAGCGCCGGCTACCCATTTCCCGATCTCTCTGTTCCCTCTTTCCCCGATCGACCTGTTCCCTCTTTCCCAATCACATAGTTCCCACTTCCCCAATTGCCCTGTTCCCCTTTCCCCAATCGCTCTGTTCCCCTTTCCCCAATCACACTGTTAACTTTCCGCAGTCGCCGTGTTCCCCTTCCCCGATCTCCCTGTTCCCTTTCCGCAGTCGCCGTGTTCCCCTTCCCCGATCTCCCTGTTCCCCTTTCCCCGATCTCCCTGTTCCCCTTTCCCCAATCGCGCTGTTCCCTCATCCCTAATCACACTGTTCCCTTTCCCCAATCATATTGTTCTCTCTTCCTGAATCACACTGTTCCCTTCCCCCAATCACACTGTTCCCTCTTCCCCGATCGCCCTGTTCCCTTTCCCCAATCTCACTGTTCGCTCTTCCCGAATCACACTGTTCCCCTTTCCCCAATCACTCTGTTCCCTCTGAGCCGATCACCCTGCTCCCCTTTCCCCAATCACACTGATCCCAATTCCCCGATTGCCCTGTTCCCCTTTCCCCAATCACACTGTTTCCTCTTCCCCGTCACACTGTTGCCTCTTCCCCAATCGCCCTGTTCCCTCTTCGCCAATCACACTGTTCCATTCCCCAATCACACTGTTCCCTCTTCCCCAATCAGACTGTTATCCGTTGCCCGATCGCCATGTTCCCCTTGACCCGATTGCCCTGTTCCCTCTTCCCCGATTGCCCTGCTCCCTATTCCCCAATCGCCCTGTTCCCCTTTCCCCAATCACACAGTTCCCCCTTCCCCGATCACCGTGTTCCCCGTTCCCCGACCGCCCTGTTCCCTCTTCCCCAATCACATTGTTCCCCGTTCACTAATCGTCCTGTACCCTTTCCACAATCACACTGTTCCCCTCTCCCCGATCGCCGTGTGCCACTTTCCCCAATCACACTGTTCCACCTTCCCCGATCGCCCTGTTCCCCTTTCCCCAGTCGCCCTGTTCCCCTTTCCCCAATCAGACAGTTCCGTTTCCCCAATCATACTGTTCCCCCTTCCCCGATCGCCGTGTTCCCCTTTCCCCGATCGCTCTGTTCCCTCTTTCCCAATCACACTGTTCCCTTCTCCCCGATCGTCGTGTTCCTCTTTCCCCAATAACACTGTTCCCCCTTCCCCGATCGCCCTGTTCCCCAGCCGCCCTGTTACCTTTTCCCCAGTCGCCCTGTTCCCCTTTCCCCAATCACACGGTTTCCTTTCCCCAATCACAATGTTCCCCCTTCCCTGTTCCCCTTTCCCCAACCACACTGTTCCCCTTCCCCGATCGCCCTGTTCCCCTTTCCCCAGTCGCCCTGTTCCCCTTTCCCCAATCACACTGTTCCCTTGCCCCAATCACAATGTTTCCCCTTTCCCCAACCACACTGCACCCCCTTCCCTAATCGCCCTGTTCCCCCTTGCCCAATCGCCCCGTTCCCTTTCCCGAATCACACTGTTCCCCCTTTACCGATCGCAGCGTTCCCTTTCCCCAATCACACTTTTCCCCTCTCCCCGATCGCCGTGTTCCACTTTCCCCAATCACAGTGTTGCCCCTTCCCCAATCGCCCTGTTCCCCTTTCCCCAGTCGCCCTGTTCCCCTTTCCCCAATAACACTGTTCCCTTTCCCCAATCACACTGTTCCCTTTCGCCAATCACAATATTCCCCATCCATGTTCCCCTTTCCCCAACCACACTGTTCCCCTTCCCCGATCGCCCTGTTCCCCTTTCCCCAGTCGCCCTGTTCCCCTTTCCCCAATCACACTGTTCCGTTTCCCCAATCAAAATGTTTCCCCTTTCCCCAACCACACTGTTCCCTCTTCCCTATTCGCCCTGTTCCCCCTTGCCCAATCGCCCTGTTCCCTTTCCCGAATCACACTGTTCCCCCTTCCCCTGATTGCCCTGTTCCCCCTTCCCAAATCGCACTGTTCCCTCTTTCCCAGATCACTCTGTTCCCACTTCCCCGATCACCCTGTTCCCACCTCCCCAATCACACTGTTCCTCTTTGCCCAATCGCCCTGTTCATCTTTCCCCGATCGCCCTGTTCCCATTTCCCCAATCACACTGTTCTTGCTTCCAAGATCGCTCTGTTCCCCTTTACCCGATCGCCCTGTTCCTCTTTCCCCAATCACATTGTTCCCCCTTCCCCGATCACCCCGTTTCCCTTTCCCCAATCATACTGTTCCCCCTTCCCCAATCGCCCTGCTCCCTTTCCCGAATCACACTGTTCCCTCTTTCCCCGATCACTCTGTTCCCACTTCCCCGATCACCCTGTTCCCACTTCCCCGATCACACTGTTCTTGCTTCCAAGATCGCCCTGTTCCCCTTTCCCGAATCACATTGTTCCGACTTCCCCGATCAACCTGTTCCCCTTTCCCCAATCATACTGTTCCCCCTTCCCCGATCGCGCTGTTCCCATTTCCCCAATCGCCCTGTTCCCCTTTCCCCAATCATACTGTTCCCCCTTCCACAATTGCCCCGTTCCCCTTTCCCCAATTACACTGTTCCTCCTTTACTCATCGCCCTGTTCCCCTTTTCCCAATCACACTGTTCATCTTTCCCCGAACGCCCTGTTCCCGCTTCCACGATCGCACTGTTCCCCCTTCCCCGATCACTCTGTTCTCTCTTCCTGAATCGCACTGTTCCCCTTTCCCCGATCGCCCTGTTCCCCTTTCCCCAATCACACTGTTCCACCTTCCCCGATTGCCCTGTTACTTTTTCCCCCGATCGCCCTGTTCCCCTTTTCCCAATCGCTCTGTTCATCTTCCCCGATCGCCCTGTTCCCCTTTCTCCAATCAAACTGTTCCCGCTTCCCCAATCACACTGTTCCCTTGCCCCAATCACAATGTTTCCCCTTTCCCCAACCACACTGCACCCCCTTCCCTAATCGCCCTGTTCCCCCTTGCCCAATCGCCCTGTTCCCTTTCCCGAATCACACTGTTCCCCCTTTACCGATCGCAGCGTTCCCTTTCCCCAATCACACTTTTCCCCTCTCCCCGATCGCCGTGTTCCACTTTCCCCGATTGCCGTGTTCCACTTTCCCCAATCACAATGTTTCCCCTTTCCCCAACCACACTGTTCCCCCTTCCCTAATCGCCTTGTTCCCCCTTGCCCAATTGCCCTGTTCTCTTTCCTGAATCACACTGTTCCCCCTTTCCCGATCGCACCGTTCCCTTTCCCCAATCACACTGTTTCCTTTCCCCAATCACATTGTTCCCTTTCCCCAATCACACTGTTTCCCCTTTCCCCAACCACACTGTTCCCCCTTCCCTAATCGCCCTGTTCCCCCTTGCCCAATCGCCCTGTCCCCTTTCCCGAATCACACTGTTCCCTCTTTCCCCGATCACTCTGTTCCCACTTCCCCGATCACCCTGTTCCCACTTCCCCGATCACACTGTTCTTGCTTCCAAGATCGCCCTGTTCCCCTTTCCCGAATCACATTGTTCCCCCTTCCCCGATCAACCTGTTCCCCTTTCCCCAATTACACTGTTCCTCCTTAACTCATCGCCCTGTTCCCCTTTTCCCAATCACACTGTTCATCTTTCCCCGAACGCCCTGTTCCCGCTTCCACGATCGCACTGTTCCCCCTTCCCCGATCACTCTGTTCTCTCTTCCTGAATCGCACTGTTCCCCTTTCCCCGATCGCCCTGTTCCCCTTTCCCCAATCACACTGTTCCACCTTCCCCGATCGCCCTGTTCCCTTTTCCACCGATCGCCCTGTTCCCCTTTTCCCAATCACTCTGTTCATCTTCCCCGATCGCCCTGTTCCCCTTTCTCCAATCAAACTGTTCCCGCTTCCCCAATCACACTGTTCCCCCTGCCCCGATCGCCCTGTTCCCTTTTCCACCGATCGCTCTGTTCCCCTTTCCCCAATCACACTGTTCCCCCTTCCCCGATCGCCCTGTTCCCTCTTCCCCAATCACATTGTTCCCCCTTCCCTAATTGCCCTGTACCCTTTCCGCAATCACACTTTTCCCCTCTCCCCGATCGCCGTGTTCCCATTCCCCAATCACACTCTTCCCTCTTCTCCAATCGCACTGTTCCTTCTTCCCCAATCACACTGTTCCGCTTTCCCCAATCACACTGTTCCCACATCCCCGATCATACTGTTCCCCCTTGCCCGATCGCCCTGTTCCCCTTTCCCGAATCACATTGTTCCCCCTTCCCCGATCAACCTGTTCCCCTTTCCCCAATTACACTGTTCCTCCTTTACTGATGGCCCTGTTCCCCTTTTCCCAATCACACTGTTCATCTTTCCCGAACGCCCTTTTCCCGCTTCCACGATCGCACTGTTCCCCCTTTCCCGATCACTCTGTTCTCTCTTCCTGAATCGCACTGTTCCCCTTTCCCCGATTGCCCTGTTCCCCTTTCCCCAATCACACTGTTCCACCTTCCCCGATCGTCCTGTTCCCTTTTCCCCCGATCGCCCTGTTCCCCTTTACCCAATCGCTCTGTTCATCTTCCCCGATCGCCCTGTTCCCCTTTCTCCAATCAAACTGTTCCCTCTTCCCCAATCACATTGTTCCCCCTTCCCTAATTGCCCTGTACCCTTTCCGCAATCACACTTTTCCCCTCTCCCCGATCGCAGTGTTCCCATTCCCCAATCACACTCTTCCCTCTTCTCCAATCGCACTGTTCCTTCTTCCACAATCACACTGTTCCGCTTTCCCCAATCACACTGTTCCCACATCCCCGATCATACTGTTCCCCCTTGCCCGATCGTCCTGTTCCCCTTTCCCCAATCGCACTGTTCCCTCTTCACCAATCGCACTGTTTCCTATTCCCTGATCACACTGTTCCTCGACCCCGATCACCCTGATCTCCTTTCCCCATCACACTGTTCACCCATCCGCATCGCCCTCTTCCCCTTTCCCCAATGATACTGTTCCCTTTCCCCTATTACACTGTTCCCACTTCCACGATCGCCTTGTTCCCCTTTCCCCAATCACACTGTTCCCTCTTTAACTATCGCCCTGTTCCCCTTTTCCCAATAACACTGTTCATCTTTCCCCGATCGCCCTGTTTCCGCTTCCAAGATCGCACTGTTCCCACTTCCCTGATTACTCAGTTCCCCATGCCCCGATCACCCTGTTCCCCATTCCCCGATCGCCGTGTTCCGTCTTACGCGCTAGCCCTGTTCCACTTTCCCCAATCATACTGTTCTACTTTCCCCTATCGCCCTCTTCCCCTTTCCCCGATCACGCTCTTCCCCTTTCCCCGATCACCCTCTTCCCCTTTCCCCGATTGCCTTCTTCCCCGATTGCCCTGTTCCTCTATACCCAATCGCTCTGTTCTATGTTCCCCTATCGCCCTGTGCCCCTTTCTCCAATCGTCCTGTTTCCCTTTCCCCAATCACACTGTTCGCCCTTCCCCAATCACACTGTTCCCTCTTCCCCAATCACACTGTTCCCCCTTCCCCAATCAAACATACCCCTTTCCCCAATCACACTGTTCCCACATCCCCGATCATACTGTTCCCCCTTGCCCGATCGTCCTGTTCCCCTTTCCCCAATCGCACTGTTCCCTCTTCACCAATCGCACTGTTTCCTATTCCCTGATCACACTGTTCCTCGACCCCGATCACCCTGATCTCCTTTCCCCATCACACTGTTCACCCATCCGCATCGCCCTCTTCCCCTTTCCCCAATGATACTGTTCCCTTTCCCCTATTACACTGTTCCCACTTCCACGATCGCCTTGTTCCCCTTTCCCCAATCACACTGTTCCCTCTTTAACTATCGCCCTGTTCCCCTTTTCCCAATAACACTGTTCATCTTTCCCCGATCGCCCTGTTTCCGCTTCCAAGATCGCACTGTTCCCACTTCCCTGATTACTCAGTTCCCCATGCCCCGATCACCCTGTTCCCCATTCCCCGATCGCCGTGTTCCGTCTTACGCGCTAGCCCTGTTCCACTTTCCCCAATCATACTGTTCTACTTTCCCCTATCGCCCTCTTCCCCTTTCCCCGATCACGCTCTTCCCCTTTCCCCGATCACCCTCTTCCCCTTTCCCCGATTGCCTTCTTCCCCGATTGCCCTGTTCCTCTATACCCAATCGCTCTGTTCTATGTTCCCCTATCGCCCTGTGCCCCTTTCTCCAATCGTCCTGTTTCCCTTTCCCCAATCACACTGTTCGCCCTTCCCCAATCACACTGTTCCCTCTTCCCCAATCACACTGTTCCCCCTTCCCCAATCAAACATACCCCTTTCCCCAATCACACTGTTCCCTCTTCCCCAATTAGACTGTTATCCGTTTCCCGATCGCCCAGTTCCCTTTCCCCGATCGCACTGTTCCCCTTTCCCCAATCACACTGTTCCCCCTTCCCCGATCGCCCTGTTCCCTTTTCCCCCGATCGCCCTGTACCCCTTTTCCCAATCGCCCTGTTCATCTTCCCCGATCGCCCTGTTCCCCTTTCCCCAATCACACTGTTCCCTCTTCCCCAATCACACTGTTCCCTCTTCCTCAATCACACTGTTCCCTTTCTCCAATCACACTGTTCCCTCTTCCCGATCGCCCTGTTCCCTTTCCCCAATCACACTGTTCCCGCTTCCCCAATCACACTGTTCCCTTTTCCCCGATCGCTCTGTTCCCCTTTCCCCAATCACACTGTTCCCCTTTCCCCGATCGCCCTGTACCCTTTCCCCAATCACACTTTTCCTCTCTCCCCGATTGCCGTGTTCCCTTTCCCCAATCACACTCTTCCCTCTTCCCCAATCACACTGTTCCCCTGTCCCCGATCATACTGTTCCCCCTTCCCCGATCTCTCTGTTCCCCCTTCCCCGATCGTCCTGTTCCCCTTTCCCCAATCGCACTCTTCCCTCTTCACCGATCGCCCTGTTCCCCTTTCCCCATCGCACTGTTCCCCGATCGCACTTTTTGCCATTCCCTGATCACATTGTTCCTCTTCCCTGATCGTCCTTCTCCACTTTCCCCATCACACTGTTCCCCCATCCCCATCGCCCTGTTACCCCTTCCCCAATCACACTGTTCCTCTTCCCCATCTCACTGTTCCCTCTTCCCCAATCAGAGTGTACCCACTCCCCGATCGCAATGTTCCCACTCCCTGATCGCCCTGTTCCCATTCCCCAATCACACTGAGCCCTCTTCCCCAATCACAATGTTTCCCCTTTCCCCAACCACACTGCTCCCCCTTCCCTAATCGCCCTGTACCCCCTTGCCCAATCGCCCCGTTCCTTTTCCCGAATCACACTGTTCCCCCTTTCCCGATCGCAGCGTTCCCTTTCCCCAATCACACTTTTCCCCTCTCCCCGATCGCCGTGTTCCACTTTCCCCAATCACAGTGTTCCCCCTTCCCCGATCGCCCTGTTCCCCTTTCCCCAGTCGCCCTGTTCCCCTTTCCCCAATAACACTGTTCCCTTTCCCCAATCACACTGTTCCCTTTCGCCAATCACAATATTCCCCATCCCTGTTCCTCTTTCCCCAACCACACTGTTCCCCTTCCCCGATCGCCCTGTTCCCCTTTCCCCAGTCGCCCTGTTCCCCTTTCCCCAATCACACTGTTCCCTTTCCCCAATCAAAATGTTTCCCCTTTCCCCAACCACACTGTTCCCTCTTCCCTACTCGCCCTGTTCCCCCTTGCCCAATCGCCCTGTTCCCTTTCCCGAATCACACTGTTCCCACTTCCTCGATCACCCTGTTCCCACCTCCCCGATCACACTGTTCCTCTTTGCCCAATCGCCCTGTTCATCTTTCCCCGATCGCCCTGTTCCCATTTCCCCAATCACACTGTTCTTGCTTCCAAGATCGCCCTGTTCCCCTTTACCCGATCGCCCTGTTCCTCTTTCCCCAATCACATTGTTCCCCCTTCCCCGATCACCCCGTATCCCTTTCCCCAATCAAACTGTTCCCCCTTCCCCGATCGCCGTGTTCCCATTTCCCCAATCGCCCTGTTCCCTTTCCCGAATCACACTGTTCCCTCTTTCCCCGATCACTCTGTTCCCACTTCCCCGATCACCCTGTTCCCACTTCCCCGATCACACTGTTCTTGCTTCCAAGATCGCCCTGTTCCCCTTTCCCGAATCACATTGTTCCGACTTCCCCGATCAACCTGTTCCCCTTTCCCCAATCATACTGTTCCCCCTTCCCCGATCGCCCTGTTCCCATTTCCCCGATCGCCCTGTTCCCCTTTCCCCAATCATACTGTTCCCCCTTCCTCGATCGCCCTGTTCCCTCTTCCCCAATCAGATTGTTCCCCCTTCCCTAATCGCCCTGTACCCTTTCCGCAATCACACTTTTCCCCTCTCACCGATCGCCGTGTTCCCATTCCCCAATCACACACTTCCCTCTTCTCCAATCGCACTGTTCCCCCTTCCCCAATCACACTGTTCCCCTTTCCCCGATCACTCTGTTCTTCTTTCCCCGAACACCCTGTTCCCGCTTCCACGATCGCACTGTTCCCCCTTCCCCGATCACTCTGTTCTCTCTTCCTGAATCGCACTGTTCCCCTTTCCCCGATCGCCCTGTTCCCCTTTCCCCAATCACACTTCCACCTTCCCCGATCGCCCTGTTCCCTTTTCCCCCGATCGCCCTGTTCCCCTTTTCTCAATCGCCCTGTTCATCTTCCCCGATCGCCCAGTTCCCCTTTCTCCAATCAAACTGTTCCCGCTTCCCCAATCACACTGTTCCCCCTGCCCCGGTTGCCCTGTTCCCCTTTCCCCGATCGCTCTGTTCCCCTTTCCCCAATCACACTGTTCCCCCTTCCCCGATTGCCCTGTTCCCTCTTCCCCAATCACATTGTTCCCCCTTCCCTAATTGCCCTGTACCCTTTCCACAATCACACTTTTCCCCTCTCCCGATCGCCGTGTTCCCATTCCCCAATCACACTCTTCCCTCTTCTCCAATCGCACTGTTCCCTCTTCCCCAATCACACTGTTCCGCTTTCCCCAATCACACTGTTCCCCCATCCCCGATCATACTGTTCCCCCTTGCCCGATCGTCCTGTTCCCCTTTCCCCAATCGCACTGTTCCCTCTTCACCGATCGCACTGTTTCCCATTCCCTGATCACACTGTTCCTCTTCCCCGATCGCCCTGTTCTCCTTTCCCCATCACACTGTTCCCCCATCCGCATCGCCCTCTTCCCCTTTCCCCAGTGATACTGTTCCCTTTCCCCTATTACACTGTTCCCACTTCCACGATCGCCTGGTTCCCCTTTCCCCAATTGCCCTGTTCCCCTTTCCCCAATCACACTGTTCCCCCTTCCCCGATCGCCCTGTTCCCTCTTCCCCAATCACACTTCTCACCTCTCCCCGATCGCCGTGTTCCACTTACCCCAATCACACTGTTCCCCCTTCCCCGATCGTCCTGTTCCCCTTTCCCCAGTCGCCCTGTTCCCCTTTCCCAAATCAGACAGTTCCGTTTCCCCAATCACACTGTTCCCCTCTCCCCGATCGTCGTGTTCCTCTTTCCCCAATAACACTGTTCCCCCTTCCCCGATCGCCCTGTTCCCCAGCCGCCCTGTTCCCCTTTCCCCAGTCGCCCTGTTCCCCTTTCCCCAATCACACGGTTTCCTTTCCCTAATCACAATGTTCCCCCTTCCCTGTTCCCCTTTCCCCAACGACACTGTTCCCCTTCCCCGATCGCCCTGTTCCCCTTTCCCCAGTCGCCCTGTTCCCCTTTCTCCAATCACACTGTTCCCTTGCCCCAATCACAATGTTTCCCCTTTCCCCAACCACACTGCACCCCCTTCCCTAATCGCCCTGTTCCCCCTTGCCCAATCGCCCCGTTCCCTTTCCCGAATCACACTGTTCCCCCTTTACCGATCGCAGCGTTCCCTTTCCCCAATCACACTTTCCCCTCTCCCCGATCGCCGTGTTCCACTTTCCCCGATTGCCGTGTTCCACTTTCCCCAATCACAATGTTTCCCCTTTCCCCAACCACACTGTTCCCCCTTCCCTAATCGCCTTGTTCCCCCTTGCCCAATCGCCCTGTCCTCTTTCCCGAATCACACTGTTCCCCCTTTCCCGATTGCACCGTTCCCTTTCCCCAGTCGCCCTGTTCCCCTTTCCCCAATCACACTGTTCCCTTTCCCCAATCACAATGTTTCCCCTTTCCCCAACCACACTGTTCCCCCTTCCCTAATCGCCCTGTTCCCCCTTGCCCAATCGCCCTGTTCCCTTTCCCGAATCACACTGTTCCCTCTTTCCCCGATCACTCTGTTCCCACTTCCCCGATCACAGTGTTCTTGCTTCCAAGATCGCCCTGTTCCCCTTTCCCGAATCACATTGTTCCCCCTTCCCCGATCAACCTGTTCCCCTTTCCCCAATCATACTGTTCCCCCTTCCCCGATCGCCCTGTTCCCATTTCCCCGATCGCCCTGTTCCCCTTTCCCCAATCATACTGTTCCCCCTTCCACGATCGCCCTGTTCCCATTTTCCCAATCACACTGTTCATCTTTCCCCGAACGCCCTGTTCCCGCTTCCATGATCGCACTGTTCCCCCTTCCCCGATCACTCTGTTCTCTCTAACTGAATCGCACTGTTCCCCTTTCCCCGATCGCCCTGTTCCCCTTTCCCCAAGCACACTGTTCCACCTTCCCCGATCGCCCTGTTCCCTTTTCCCCCGATCGCCCTGTTCCCCTTTTCCCAATCGCTCTGTTCATCTTCCCCGATCGCCCTGTTCCCCTTTCTCCAATCAAACTGTTCACGCTTCCCCAATCACACTGTTCCCCCTGCCCCGGTTGCCCTGTTCCCCTTTCCCCGATCGCTCTGTTCCCCTTTCCCCAATCACACTGTTCCCCCTTCCCCGATCGCCCTGTTCCCTCTTCGTCAATCACATTGTTCCCCCTTCCCTAATCGCCCTGTACCCTTTCACCAATCACTCTTTTCCTGTCTCCCCGATTGCCGTGTTCCCTTCCCCCAATCACACTCTTTCCTCTGCCTCAATCACACTGTTCCGCTTTGCCCAATCACACTGTTCCCCCGTCCCCGATCATACTGTTCCCCCTTCCCCGATCTCTCTGTTCCCCCTTCCCCGATCGTCCTGTTCCCCTTTCTCCAATCGCACTGTTCCCTCTTCCCCAATCACACTGTTCCCCTTTCCCCAATTACACTGTTCCTCCTTTACTGATGGCCCTGTTCCCCTTTTCCCAATCACACTGTTCATCTTTCCCCGAACGCACTGTTCCCCTTTCCCCAATCACACTGTTCCACCTTCCCCGATCGCCCTGTTCCCTTTTCCCCCGATTGCCCTGTTCCCCTTTTCCCAATCGCTCTGTTCATCTTCCCCGATCGCCCTGTTCCCCTTTCTCCAATCAAACTGTTCCCGCTTCCCCAATCACACTGTTCCCCCTGCCCCAGTTGCCCTGCTCCCCTTTCCCCGATCGCTCTGTTCCCCTTTCCCCAATCACACTGTTCCCCCTTCCCCGATCGCCCTGTTCCCTCTTCCCCAATCACATTGTTCCCCCTTCCCTAATTGCCCTGTACCCTTTCCGCAATCACACTTTTCCCCTCTCCCCGATCGCCGTGTTCCCATTCCCCAATCATACTCTTCCCTCTTCTCCAATCACACTGTTCCCCCATCCCCGAACATACTGTTCCCCCTTGCCCGATCGTCCTGTTCCCCTTTCCCCAATCGCACTGTTCCCTCTTCACCGATCGCACTGTTTCCTATTCCCTGATCACACTGTTCCTCGACCCCGATCGCCCTGTTCTCCTTTCCCCATCACACTGTTCCCCCATCCGCATCGCCCTCTTCCCCTTTCCCCAATGATACTGTTCCCTTTCCCCTATTACACTGTTCCCACTTCCACGATCGCCTTGTTCGCCTTTCCCCAGTCACACTGTTCCCTCTTTACCTATCGCCCTGTTCCCCTTTTCCCAATCACACTGTTCATCTTTCCCCGATCGCCCTGTTTCCACTTCCACGATCGCACTGTTCCCACTTCCCTGATTACTCAGTTCCCCATTCCCCGATCACCCTGTTCCCCATTCCCCGATCGCCGTGTTCCGTCTTCCGCGCTAGCCCTGTTCCACTTTCCCGAATCATACTGTTCTACGTTCCCCGATCGCCCTCTTCCCCTTTCCCCGATCGCCTTCTTCCCCGATTGCCCTGTTCCTCTATACCCAATCGCTCTGTTCTATGTTCCCCTATCGCCCTGTTCCCCTTTCTCCAGTCGTCCTGTTTCCCTTTCCCCAATCACACTGTTCGCCCTTCCCCAATCACACTGTTCCCTCTTCCCCAATCACACTGTTCCCCCTTCCCCAATCAAACATACCCCTTTCCCCAATCACACTGTTCCCTCTTCCCCAATTAGACTGTTATCCGTTTCCCGATCGCCCAGTTCCCTTTCCCCGATCGCACTGTTCCCCTTTCCCCAATCACACTGTTCCCCCTTCCCCGATCGCCCTGTTCCCTTTTCCCCCCGATCGCCCTGTACCCCTTTTCCCAATCGCCCTGTTCATCTTCCCCGATCGCCCTGTTCCCCTTTCCCCAATCACACTGTTCCCTCTTCCCCAATCACACTGTTCCCTCTTCATCAATCACACTGTTCCCTTTCTCCAATCACACTGTTTCCTCTTCCCGATCGCCCTGTTCCCTTTCCCCAATCACACTGTTCCCGCTTCCCCAATCACACTGTTCCCCTTTCCCCGATCGCTCTGTTCCCCTTTCCCCAATCACACTGTTCCCCCTTACCCGATCGCCCTGTTCCCTCTTCGTCAATCACATTGTTCCCCCTTCCCTAATCGCCCTGTACCCTTCCCCCAATCACACTTTTCCTCTCTCCCCGATTGCCGTGTTCCCTTCCCCCAATCACACTCTTCCCTCTTCCCCAATCGCACTGTTCCCTCTTCCCCATTCAAACTGTTCCGCTTTCCCCAATCACACTGTTCCCCCGTCCCCGATCATACTGTTCCCCCTTCCCCGATCTCTCTGTTCCCCCTTCCCCGATCGTCCTGTTCCCCTTTCCCCAATTGCACTGTTCCCTCTTCACCGATCGCCCTGTTCCCCTTTCCCCATCCCACTGTTCCCCTATCGCACTGTTTCCCATTCCCTGATCACACTGTTCCTCTTCCCTGATCGCCCTTCTCCCCTTTCCCCATCACACTGTTCCCCCATCCCCATCGCCCTGTTACCCCTTCCGCAATCACACTGTTCCTCTTCCCCCATCTCACTGTTCCCTCTTCCCCAATCACAGTGTTCCCACTCCCCGATCGCAATGTTCCCACTCCCTGATCGCCCTGTTCCCATTCCCCAATCACACTGAGCCCTCTTCCCCAATCACAATGTTTCCCCTTTCCCCAACCACACTGCTCCCCCTTCCCTAATCGCCCTGTACCCCCTTGCCCAATCGCCCCGTTCCCTTTCACGAATCACACTGTTCCCGCTTTCCCGATCGCAGCGTTCCCTTTCCCCAATCACACTTTTCCCCTCTCCCCGATCGCCGTGTTCCACTTTCCCCAATCACAGTGTTCCCCCTTCCCCGATCGCCCTGTTCCCCTTTCCCCAGTCGCCCTGTTCCCCTATTCCCAATAACACTGTTCCCCCGTCCCCAATCTCCCTGTTCCCCCTTCCCCGATCGTCCTGTTCTCCTTTCCCCAATCGCACTGTTCCCTCTTCACCGATCGCCCTGTTCCACTTTCCCCATCACACTGTTCCCCGTTCCCCGATCGCACTGTTTCCCATTCCCTGATCACACTGTTCCTCTTCCCGGATCGCCCTGTTCCCCTTTTCCCAATCACACTGTTCATCTTTCCCCGATCGCCCTGTTCCCGCTTCCACGATCGCACTGTTCCCCCTTCCCTGATTACTCAGTTCCCCCTTCCCCGATCGCCCTGTTCCACTTTCCCCAATCGCCGTGTTCCGTCTTCCGCGCCAGCCCTGTTCCACTTTCCCCAATCACACTGTTCTACTTTCCCCGGTCGCCCTCTTCCCCTTTCCCCGATCGCGCTCTTCCCCTTTCCCCGATCACCCTCTTCCCCTTTCCCCGATCGCCCTCTTTCCTAATCGCCCTGTACCCTTTCCCCAATCACATTGTTCCCCCTTCCCCGATCACCCCGTTTCCCTTTCCCCAATCATACTGTTCCCCCTTCCCCCATCGCCGTGTTCCCATTTCCCCGATCGCCCTGTTCCCTTTTCCCCGATCGCCCTGTTCCCCTTTCCCCAATCATATTGTTCCCCCTTCCCCGATCGCCCTCTTCCCCTTACCCCGATCGCCCTGTTCCCCGATCGCCCTGTTCCCCTATAGCCAATTGCTCTGTTCCACTTTCCCCTATCGCCCTGTTCCCCTTTCTCCTTTCGTCCTGTTCCCTCTTCCCCATTCACACTGTTCCGCTTTCCCCAATCACACTGTTCCCCCGTCCCCGATCATACTGTTCACCCTTCCCCGATCTCTCTGTTCCCCCTTCCCCGATCGTCCTGTTCCCCTTTCCCCAATCGCACTGTTCCCTCTTCACCGTTCGCCCTGTTCCCCTTTCCCCATCGCACTGTTCCCCGTTCCCCGATCGCACTGTTTCCCATTCCCTTATCACACTGTTCTTCTTCCCTGATCGCCCTTCTCCCCTTTCCCCATCACACTGTTCCCCCATCCCCATCGCCCTGTTACCCCTTTGCCAAACACACTGTTCCCCCTTTCCCGATCGCCCAGTTCCCTCTTCCCCAATCACAATGTTCCTCATCCCCCATCGCACTGTTCCCTCTTCCCCAATCACAGTGTTCCCACTCCCCGATCGCTATGTTCCAACTCCCTGATCGCCCTGTTCCCATTCCCCAATCACGCTTGTGTGACAACGCTGAGCCCTCTTCCCCAATCACAATGTTTCCCCTTTCCCCAAGCACACTGCTCCCCCTTCCCTAATCGCCCTGTACCCCCTTGCCCAATCGCCCCGTTCCCTTTCCCGAATCACACTGTTCCCCCTTTCCCGATCGCAGCGTTCCCTTTCCCCAATCACACTTTTCCCCTCTCCCCGATCGCCGTGTTCCACTTTCCCCAATCACAGTGTTCCCCCTTCCCCGATCGCCCTGTTCCCCTTTCCCCAGTCGCCCTGTTCCCCTTTCCCCAATCACACTGTTCCCCTTTCCCCAATCACACTGTTCCCTTTCCCCAATCACACTGTTCCCTTTCCCCAATCACAATGTTCCCCTTCCCTGTTCCCCTTTCCCCAACCACACTGTTCCCCTTCCCCGATCGCCCTCTTCCCCTTTCCCCAGTTGCCCTGTTCCCCTTTCCCCAATCACACTGTTCCCTTTCCCCAATCACAATGTTTCCCCTTTCCCCAATCACAATGTTTCCCCTTTCCCCAACCACACTGTTCCCACTTCCCTAATCGCTCTGTTCCCCCTTGCCCAATCGCCCTGTTCCCTTTCCCGAATCACACTGTTCCCCCTTCCACGATTGCCCTGTTCCCCCTTCCCCAATCACACTGTTCCTCTTTCCCCAATCGCCCTGTTCATCTTTCCCCGATCGCACTGTTCCCATTTCCCCAATCACACTGTTCTTGCTTCCAAGATCGCCCTGTTCCCCTTTCCCCAATCGCATTGTTCCCCCTTCCCCGATCACCCCGTTTCCCTTTCCCCAATCATACTGTTCCCCCTTCCCCGATCGCCGTGTTCCCATTTCCCCGATCGCCCTGTTTCCCTTTCCCCGATCGCCCTGTTCCCCTTTCCCCGATCATATTGTTCCCCCTTCCCCGATCGCCCTCTTCCCCTTTCATCGATCGCCCTGTTCCCCTATACCCAATTGCTCTGTTCCACTTTCCCCTATCGCCCTGTTCCCCTTTCTCCAATCGTCCTGTTGCCCTTTCCCCAATCACACTGTTCGCCCTTCCCCAATGACACTGTTCCCTCTTCCCCAATCACACTGTTCCCTCATCCCCAATCAAACTTACCCCTTTCCCCAATCACACTGTTCCCTCGTCCCCAATCAGACTGTTATCCGTTTCCCGATCGCCCAGTTCCCTTTCCCCGATCGCCCTGTTCCCCTTTCCCCAATCTCACTGTTCCCCCTTCCCCGATTGCCCTGTTTCCTTTTCCCCCGATCGCCCTGTTCCCCTTTTCCCAATCGCCCTGTTCATCTTCCCCGATCGCCATGTTCCCCTTTCCCCAATCACATTGTTCCCTCTTCCCCAATCACACTGTTCCCTCTTCCCGATCGCCCTGTTCGCTTTCCCCAATCACACTGTTCCCGCTTCCCCAATCACACTGTTCCCCTGCCCCGGTTGTCCTGTTCCCCCTTCCTCGATCGCTCTGTTCCCCTTTCCGCAATCAGACTTTTCCCCTCAACCCGACCGCCGTGTTCCCATTCCCCAATCACACTCTTCCCTCTTCCCCAATCGCACTGTTCCATCTTCCCCAATCACACTGTTCCGCTTTCCCCAATCACACTGTTCCCCCGTCCCCGATCATACTATTCCCCCTTCCCCGATCTCTGTTCGCCCTTCCCCGATCGTCCTGTTCCCCTTTCCCCAATCGCACTGTTCCCTCTTCACCGATCGCCCTGTTCCCCTTTCCCCATCACACTGTTCCCCGTTCCCCGATCGCACGGTTTTCCATTCCCTGATCACACTGTTCCTCTTCCCCGATCGCCCTGTTCCCGCTTCCACGATCGCACTGTTCCCCCTTCCCTGATTACTCAGTTCCCCCTTCCCGATCGCCCTGTTCCCCTTTCCCCGATCGCCATGTTCCGTCTTCCGCGCCAGCCCTGTTCCACTTTCCCCAATCACACTGTTCTACTTTCCCCGGTCGCCCTCTTCCCCTTTCCCCGATCGCGCTCTTCCCCTTTCCCCGATCACCCTCTACCCCTTTCCCCGATCGCCCTCTTCCCCGATTGCCCTGTTCCCCTATACCCAATCGCTCAGTTCCACTTTCCCCTATCGCCCTGTTTCCCTTTCCCCAATCACACTCATAGATTCATAGAATTTACAGTGCAGAAGGAGGCCATTCGGCCCATCGAGTCTGCACCGGCTCTTGGAGAAGAGCACCCTACCCAAGGTCAACACTTCCACACCCTATCCCCATAACCCAGCAACCCCACCCAACACCTAGGGCAATTTTGGACATTAAGGGCAATTTATCATGGCCAATCCACCTGCACATCTTTGGACTGTGGGAGGAAACCGGAGCACCCGGAGGAAACCCACGCGCACAAGGGGAGGACGTGCAGACTCCGCACAGACAGTGGCCCAAGCCGGAATAGAACCTGGGACCCTGGAGCTGTGAAGTAATTGTGTTATCCACTATGCTACCGTGCTGCCCACTGTTCGCCCTTCCCCAATCAGACTCTTCCCTCTTCCCCAATCACACTGTTCCCTCTTCCCCAAACAAACTTACCCCCTTCCCCAATCACACTGTTCCCCTTTTCCCAATCACACTGTTCATCTTTCCCCGATCGCCCTGTTCCCGCTTCCCCAATCACACTGTTCCCTCTTTTCCAATCACACTGTTCCCTCTTCCCCAAACAAACTTACCCCCTTCCCCAATCACACTGTTCACTCTTCCGCAATCAGACTGTTATCCATTTCCCAATCGCCCAGTTCCCTTTCCCCGATCGCCCTGGTCCCCTTTCCCCAATCACACTGTTCCCCCTTACCCGATCGCCCTGTTCCCTTTTCCCCCGATCGCCCTGTTCATCTTCCCCGATCGCCCTGTTCCCCTTTCCCCAATCACACTGTTCCCTCTTCCCCAATCACACTGTTCCCTCTTCCCCAATCACACTGTTCCCTCTTCCTGAATCACACTGTTCCTTTTCTCCAATCACGCTGTTCCCTCTTCCCGATCGCCCTGTTCCCTTTCCCCAATCACACTGTTCCCCCGTCCCGATTGCCCTGTTCCCCTTTCCCCGATCGCTCTGTTCCCCTTTCCCCAATCACACTGTTCCCCCTTCCCCGATCGCCCTGTTCCCTCTTCCCCAATCACATTGTTCCCATATCCCAAATCGCCCTGTACCCTTTCCGCAACCACACCTTTCCCCTCTCCCCGATCGCCGTGTTCCCTTTCCCCAATCACACTCTTCCCTCTTCCCCAATCGCACTGTTCCCTCTTCCCCAATCACACTGTTCCCTCTTCCTGAATCACACTGTTCCCTTTCTCCAATCACGCTGTTCCCTCTTCCCGATCGCCCTGTTCCCTTTCCCCAATCACACTGTTCCCGCTTCCCCAAGCACACTGTTCCCCCTGTCCCGGTTGCCCTGTTCCCCTTTCCCCGATCGCTCTGTTCCCCTTTCCCCGATCGCTCTGTTCCCCTTTCCCCAATCACACTGTTCCCCCTTCCCCAATCACACTGTTCCCTCTTCCCCAATCACATTGTTCCCATATCCCAAATCGCCCTGTACCCTTTCCGCAATCACACCTTTCCCCTCTCCCCGATCGCCGTGTTCCCGTTCCCCAATCACACTCTTCCCTCTTCCCCAATCGCACTGTTCCCTCTTCCCCAAACAAACTTACCCCCTTCCCCAATCACACTGTTCCCCTTTTCCCAATCACACTGTTCATCTTTCCCCGATCGCCCTGTTCCCGCTTCCCCAATCACACTGTTCCCTCTTCCCCAAACAAACTTACCCCCTTCCCCAATCACACTGTTCACTCTTCCGCAATCAGACTGTTATCCATTTCCCAATCGCCCAGTTCCCTTTCCCCGATCGCCCTGTTCCCCTTTCCCCAATCACACTGTTCCCCCTTCCCCGATTGCCCTGTTCCCTTTTCCCCCGATCGCCCTGTTCATCTTCCCCGATCGCCCTGTTCCCCTTTCCCCAATCACACTGTTCCCTCTTCCCCAATCACACTGTTCCCTCTTCCTGAATCACACTGTTCCCTTTCTCCAATCATGCTGTTCCCTCTTCCCGATCGCCCTGTTCCCTTTCCCCAATCACACTGTTCCCCCTGTCCCAATTGCCCTGTTCCCCTTTCCCCGATCGCTCTGTTCCCCTTTCCCCAATCACACTGTTCCCCCTTCCCCGATCGCCCTGTTCCCTCTTCCCCAATCACATTGTTCCCATATCCCAAATCGCCCTGTACCCTTTCCGCAACCACACCTTTCCCCTCTCCCCGATCGCCGTGTTCCCTTTCCCCAATCACACTCTTCCCTCTTCCCCAATCGCACTGTTCCCTCTTCCCCAATCACACTGTTCCCTCTTCCCGATCGCCCTGTTCCCTTTCCCCAATCACACTGTTCCCGCTTCCCCAATGATACTGTTCCCCCTGTCTCGGTTGCCCTGTTCCCCTTTCCCCGATCACTCTGTTCCCCTTTCCCCAATCACACTGTTCCCCCTTCCCCAATCACACTGTTCCCTCTTCCCCAATCACATTGTTCCCATATCCCAAATCGCCCTGTACCCTTTCCGCAATCACACCTTTCCCCTCTCCCCGATCGCCGTGTTCCCTTTCCCCAATCACACTCTTCCCTCTTCCCCAATCGCACTGTTCCCTCTTCCCCAAACAAACTTACCCCCTTCCCCAATCACACTGTTCCCTTTTTCCCAATCACACTGTTCACCTTTCCCCGATCGCCCTGTTACCGCTTCCCCAATCACACTGTTCCCTCTTCCCCAATCACACTGTTCCCTCTTCCCCAAACAAACTTACCCCCTTCCCCAATCACACTGTTCAATCTTCCGCAATCAGACTGTTATCCATTTCCCAATCGCGCAGTTCCCTTTCCCTGATCGCCCTGTTCCCCTTTCCCCAATCACACTGTTCCCTCTTCCCCAATCACACTGTTCCCTCTTCCTGAATCACACTGTTCCCTTTCTCCAATCACGCTGTTCCCTCTTCCCGATCGCCCTGTTCCCTTTCCCCAATCACACTGTTCCCCCTGTCCCGATTGCCCTGTTCCCCTTTCCCCGATCGCTCTGTTCCCCTTTCCCCAATCACACTGTTCCCCCTTCCCCGATCGCCCTGTTCCCTCTTCCCCAATCACATTGTTCTCATATCCCAAATCGCCCTGTACCCTTTCCGCAACCACACCTTTCCCCTCTCCCCGATCGCCGTGTTCCCTTTCCCCAAACACACTCTTCCCTCTTCCCCAATCGCACTGTTCCCTCTTCCCCAATCACACTGTTCCCTCTTCCCGATCGCCCTGTTCCCTTTCCCCAATCACACTGTTCCCGCTTCCCCAATCACACTGTTCCCCCTGTCCCGGTTGCCCTGTTCCCCTTTCCCCGATCGCTCTGTTCCCCTTTCCCCAATCACACTGTTCCCCCTTCCCCAATCACACTGTTCCCTCTTCCCCAATCACATTGTTCCCATATCCCAAATCGCCCTGTACCCTTTCCGCAATCACACCTTTCCCCTCTCCCCGATCGCCGTGTTCCCTTTCCCCAATCACACTCTTCCCTCTTCCCCAATCGCACTGTTCCCTCTTCCCCAAACAAACTTACCCCCTTCCCCAATCACACTGTTCCCCTTTTCCCAATCACACTGTTCACCTTTCCCCGATCGCCCTGTTCCCGCTTCCCCAATCACACTGTTCCCACTTCCCCAATCACACTGTTCCCTCTTCCCCAAACAAACTTACCCCCTTCCCCAATCACACTGTTCAATCTTCCGCAATCAGACTGTTATCCATTTCCCAATCGCCCAGTTCCCTTTCCCCGATCGCCCTGTTCCCCTTTCCCCAATCACACTGTTCCCCCTTCCCCGATCGCCCAGTTCCCTTTTCCCCCGATCGCCCTGTTCATCATCCCCGATCGCCCTGTTCCCCTTTCCCCAATCACACTGTTCCCTCTTCCCCAATCACACTGTTCCCTCTTCCTGAATCACACTGTTCCCTTTCTCCAATCACGCTGTTCCCTCTTCCTGATCGCCCTGTTCCCTTTCCCCAATCACACTGTTCCCGCTACCCCAATCACACTGTTCCCCCTGTCCCGATTGCCCTGTTCCCCTTACCCCGATCGCTCTGTTCCCCTTTCCCCAATCACACTGTTCCCCCTTCCCCGATCGCCCTGTTCCCTCTCCCCCAATCACATTGTTCCCATATCCCAAATCGCCCTGTACCCTTTCCGCAACCACACCTTTCCCCTGTCCCCGATCGCCGTGTTCCCCTTTCCCCAATCACACTGTTCCCTCTTCCCCAATCACACTGTTCCCTCTTCCTGAATCACACTGTTCCCTTTCTCCAATCACGCTGTTCCCTCTTCCCGATCGCCCTGTACCCTTTCCCCAATCACACTGTTCCCGCTTCCCCAATCACACTGTTCCCCCTGTCCCGGTTGCCCTGTTCCCCTTTCCCCGATCGCTCTGTTCCCCTTTCCCCAATCACACTGTTCCCCCTTCCCCAATCACACTGTTCCCTCTTCCCCAATCACATTGTTCCCATATGCCAAATCGCCCTGTACCCTTCCGCAATCACACCTTTCCCCTCTCCCCGATCGCCGTGTTCCCTTTCCCCAATCACACTCTTCCCTCTTCCCCAATCGCACTGTTCCCTCTTCCCCAAACAAACTTACCCCCTTCCCCAATCACACTGTTCCCCTTTTCACAATCACACTGTTCATCTTTCCCCGATCGCCCTGTTCCCGCTTCCCCAATCACACTGTTCCCTCTTCCCCAAACAAACTTACCCCCTTCCCCAATCACACTGTTCACTCTTCCCCAATAAGACTGTTATCCATTTCCCAATCGCCCAGTTCCCTTTCCCCGATCGCCCTGTTCCCCTTTCCCCAATCACACTGTTCCCCCTTCCCCGATCGCCCTGTTCCCTTTTCCCCCGATCGCCCTGTTCATCTTCCCCGATCGCCCTGTTCCCCTTTCCCCATTAACACTGTTCCCTCTTCCCCAATCACACTGTTCCCTCTTCCTGAATCACACTGTTCCCCTTTTCCCAATCACACTGTTCATCTTTCCCCGATCGCCCTGTTCCCGCTTCCCCAATCACACTGTTCCCTCTTCCCCAAATACACTGTTCCCTCTTCCCCAAACAAACTTACTCCCTTCCCCAATCACACTGTTCACTCTTCCGCAATCAGACTGTTATCCATTTCCCAATCGCCCAGTTCCCTTTCCCCGATCGCCCTGTTCCCCTTTCCCCAATCACACTGTTCCCCTTTCCCCGATTGCCCTGTTCCCTTTCCCCGATCGCCCTGTTCATCTTCCCCGATCGCCCTGTTCCCCTTTCCCCAATCACACTGTTCCCTCTTCCCCAATCACACTGTTCCCTTGCCCCGATCGCCCTGTTCCCTCTTCCCCAATCACATTGTTCCCATATCCCAAATCGCCTTGTACCCTTTCCGCAACCACACCTTTCCCCTCTCCCCGATCGCCGTGTTCCCCTTTCCACAATCACACTGTTCCCTCTTCCCCAATCACACTGTTCCCTCTTCCTGAATCACACTGTTCCCTTTCTCCAATCACGCTGTTCCCTCTTCCCGATCGCCCTGTTCCCTTTCCCCAATCACACTGTTCCCGCTTCCCCAATCACACTGTTCCCCCTGTCCCGGTTGCCCTGTTCCCCTTTCCCCGATCGCTCTCTTCCCCTTTCCCCAATCACACTGTTCCCCCTTCCCCAATCACACTATTCCCACTTCCCCAATCACATTGTTCCCATATCCCAAATCGCCCTGTACCCTTTCATCAATCACACCTTTCCCCTCTCCCCGATCGCCGTGTTCCCTTTCCCCAATCACATTCTTCCCTCTTCCCCAATCGCACTGTTCCCTCTTCCCCAAACAAACTTACCCCCTTCCCCAATCACACAGTTCCCCTTTTCCCAATCACACTGTTCATCTTTCCCCGATCGCCCTGTTCCCGCTTCCCCAATCACACTGTTCCCTCTTCCCCAATCACACTGTTCCCTCTTCCCCAAACAAACTTACCCCCTTCCCCAATCACACTGTTCACTCTTCCGCAATCAGACTGTTATCCATTTCCCAATCGCCCAGTTCCCTTTCCCCGATCGCCCTGTTCCCCTTTCCCCAATCACACTGTTCCCCTTTCCCCGATTGCCCTGTTCCCTTTCCCCGATCGCCCTGTTCATCTTCCCCGATCGCCCTGTTCCCCTTTCCCCAATCACACTGTTCCCTCTTCCCCAATCACACTGTTCCCCTGCCCCGATCGCCCTGTTCCCTCTTCCCCAATCACATTGTTCCCATATCCCAAATCGCCTTGTACCCTTTCCGCAACCACACCTTTCCCCTCTCCCCGATCGCCGTGTTCCCCTTTCCACAATCACACTGTTCCCTCTTCCCCAATCACACTGTTCCCTCTTCCTGAATCACACTGTTCCCTTTCTCCAATCACGCTGTTCCCTCTTCCCGATCGCCCTGTTCCCTTTCCCCAATCACACTGTTCCCGCTTCCCCAATCACACTGTTCCCCCTGTCCCGGTTGCCCTGTTCCCCTTTCCCCGATCGCTCTCTTCTCCTTTCCCCAATCACACTGTTCCCCCTTCCCCAATCACACTATTCCCACTTCCCCAATCACATTGTTCCCATATCCCAAATCGCCCTGTACCCTTTCATCAATCACACCTTTCCCCTCTCCCCGATCGCCGTGTTCCCTTTCCCCAATCACATTCTTCCCTCTTCCCCAATCGCACTGTTCCCTCTTCCCCAAACAAACTTACCCCCTTCCCCAATCACACTGTTCCCCTTTTCCCAATCACACTGTTCATCTTTCCCCGATCGCCCTGTTCCCGCTTCCCTAATCACACTGTTCCCTCTTCCCCAATCACACTGTTCCCTCTTCCCCAAACAAACTTACCCCCTTCCCCAATCACACTGTTCACTCTTCCGCAATCAGACTGTTATCCATTTCCCAATCGCCCAGTTCCCTTTCCCCGATCGCCTTGTTCCCCTTTCCCCAATCACACTGTTCCCCTTTCCCCGATTGCCCTGTTCCCTTTCCCCGATCGCCCTGTTCATCTTCCCCGATCGCCCTGTTCCCCTTTCCCCAATCACACTGTTCCCTCTTCCCCAATCACACTGTTCCCCTGCCCCGATCGCCCTGTTCCCTCTTCCCCAATCACATTGTTCCCATATCCCAAATCGCCTTGTACCCTTTCCGCAACCACACCTTTCCCCTCTCCCCGATCGCCGTGTTCCCCTTTCCACAATCACACTGTTCCCTCTTCCCCAATCACACTGTTCCCTCTTCCTGAATCACACTGTTCCCTTTCTCCAATCACGCTGTTCCCTCTTCCCGATCGCCCTGTGCCCTTTCCCCAATCACACTGTTCCCGCTTCCCCAATCACACTGTTCCCCCTGTCCCGGTTGCCCTGTTCCCCTTTCCCCGATCGCTCTCTTCCCCTTTCCCCAATCACACTGTTCCCCCTTCCCCAATCACACTATTCCCACTTCCCCAATCACATTGTTCCCATATCCCAAATCGCCCTGTACCCTTTCATCAATCACACCTTTCCCCTCTCCCCGATCGCCGTGTTCCCTTTCCCCAATCACATTCTTCCCTCTTCCCCAATCGCACTGTTCCCTCTTCCCCAAACAAACTTACCCCCTTCCCCAATCACACTGTTCCCCTTTTCCCAATCACACTTCATCTTTCCCCGATCGCCCTGTTCCCGCTTCCCCAATCACACTGTTCCCTCTTCCCCAATCACACTGTTCCCTCTTCCCCAAACAAACTTACCCCCTTCCCCAATCACACTGCTCACTCTTCCGCAATCAGACTGTTATCCATTTCCCAATCGCCCAGTTCCCTTTCCCCGATCGCCCTGTTCCCCTTTCCCCAATCACACTGTTCCCCCTTCCCCGATTGCCCTGTTCCCTTTTCCCTGGATCGCCCTGTTCATCTTCCCCAATCGCCCTGTTCCCCTTTCCCCAATCACACTGTTCCCTCTTCCCCAATCACACTGTTCCCTCTTCCTGAATCACACTGTTCCCGCTTCCCCAATCACACTGTTCCCCCTGTCCCGGTTGCCCTGTTCCCCTTTCCCCGATCGCTCTGTTCCCCTTTCCCCAATCACACTGCTCCCCCTTCCCCGATTGCCCTGTTCCCTCTTCCCCAATCACATTGTTCCCATATCCCAAATCGCCCTGTACCCTTTCCGCAATCACACCTTTCCCCTCTCCCCGATCGCCGTGTTCCCTTTCCCCAATCACACTGTTCCCCGTTCCCCGATCGCACTGTTCCCCCTTCCCTGATCACACTGTTCATCTTCCCCGATCGCCCTGTTCCCCTTTCCCCATCACACTTTTCCCCCATCCCCATCACCCTGTTATCCCTTCGCCAATCACACTCTTCCCTCTTCCCCAATCGCACTGTTCCCTCTTCGCCAATCACAATGTTCCGCTTTCCCCAATCACACTGTTTCCCCGTCCCCGATCATACTGTTCCCCCTTCCCCGATCTCTCTGTTCCCCCTTCCCCGATCGTCCTGTTCCCCTTGCCCCAATCACACTGTTCCCTCTTCTCCGATCGACCTGTTCCCCTTTCCCCATCACACTGTTCCCCGTTCCCCGATCGCACTGTTTCCCATTCCCTGATCACACAATTCCTCTTCCCCGATCGCCCTGTTCCCATTCCCCAATCACACTGATCCCTCTTCCCCAATCACCTGTTTCCTCTTCTCCCATCGCCTTGTTCCCTCTTCCCCAATCACACTGTTCCCTCTTCCCCAAACAAACTTACCCCCTTCCCCAATCACACTGTTCACTCTTCCGCAATCAGACTGTTATCCATTTCCCAATCGCCCAGTTCCCTTTCCCCGATCGCCCTGTTCCCCTTTCCCCAATCACACTGTTCCCCCTTCCCCGATTGCCCTGTTCCCTTTTCCCCCGATCGCCCTGTTCATCTTCCCCGATCGCCCTGTTCCCCTTTCCCCAATCACACTGTTCCCTCTTCCCCAATCACACTGTTCCCTCTTCCTGAATCACACTGTTCCCTTTCTCCAATCATGCTGTTCCCTCTTCCCGATCGCCCTGTTCCCTTTCCCCAATCACACTGTTCCCCCTGTCCCAATTGCCCTGTTCCCCTTTCCCCGATCGCTCTGTTCCCCTTTCCCCAATCACACTGTTCCCCCTTCCCCGATCGCCCTGTTCCCTCTTCCCCAATCACATTGTTCCCATATCCCAAATCGCCCTGTACCCTTTCCGCAACCACACCTTTCCCCTCTCCCCGATCGCCGTGTTCCCTTTCCCCAATCACACTCTTCCCTCTTCCCCAATCACACTGTTCCCTCTTCCCCAAACAAACTTACCCCCTTCCCCAATCACACTGCTCACTCTTCCGCAATCAGACTGTTATCCATTTCCCAATCGCCCAGTTCCCTTTCCCCGATCGCCCTGTTCCCCTTTCCCCAATCACACTGTTCCCCCTTCCCCGATTGCCCTGTTCCCTTTTCCCTGGATCGCCCTGTTCATCTTCCCCAATCGCCCTGTTCCCCTTTCCCCAATCACACTGTTCCCTCTTCCCCAATCACACTGTTCCCTCTTCCTGAATCACACTGTTCCCGCTTCCCCAATCACACTGTTCCCCCTGTCCCGGTTGCCCTGTTCCCCTTTCCCCGATCGCTCTGTTCCCCTTTCCCCAATCACACTGCTCCCCCTTCCCCGATTGCCCTGTTCCCTCTTCCCCAATCACATTGTTCCCATATCCCAAATCGCCCTGTACCCTTTCCGCAATCACACCTTTCCCCTCTCCCCGATCGCCGTGTTCCCTTTCCCCAATCACACTGTTCCCCGTTCCCCGATCGCACTGTTCCCCCTTCCCTGATCACACTGTTCATCTTCCCCGATCGCCCTGTTCCCCTTTCCCCATCACACTTTTCCCCCATCCCCATCACCCTGTTATCCCTTCGCCAATCACACTCTTCCCTCTTCCCCAATCGCACTGTTCCCTCTTCGCCAATCACAATGTTCCGCTTTCCCCAATCACACTGTTTCCCCGTCCCCGATCATACTGTTCCCCCTTCCCCGATCTCTCTGTTCCCCCTTCCCCGATCGTCCTGTTCCCCTTGCCCCAATCACACTGTTCCCTCTTCTCCGATCGACCTGTTCCCCTTTCCCCATCACACTGTTCCCCGTTCCCCGATCGCACTGTTTCCCATTCCCTGATCACACAATTCCTCTTCCCCGATCGCCCTGTTCCCATTCCCCAATCACACTGATCCCTCTTCCCCAATCACCTGTTTCCTCTTCTCCCATCGCCTTGTTCCCTCTTCCCCAATCACACTGTTCCCTCTTCCCCAAACAAACTTACCCCCTTCCCCAATCACACTGTTCACTCTTCCGCAATCAGACTGTTATCCATTTCCCAATCGCCCAGTTCCCTTTCCCCGATCGCCCTGTTCCCCTTTCCCCAATCACACTGTTCCCCCTTCCCAGATTGCCCTGTTCCCTTTTCCCCCGATCGCCCTGTTCATCTTCCCCGATCGCCCTGTTCCCCTTTCCCCAATCACACTGTTCCCTCTTCCCCAATCACACTGTTCCCTCTTCCTGAATCACACTGTTCCCTTTCTCCAATCATGCTGTTCCCTCTTCCCGATCGCCCTGTTCCCTTTCCCCAATCACACTGTTCCCCCTGTCCCAATTGCCCTGTTCCCCTTTCCCCGATCGCTCTGTTCCCCTTTCCCCAATCACACTGTTCCCCCTTCCCCGATCGCCCTGTTCCCTCTTCCCCAATCACATTGTTCCCATATCCCAAATCGCCCTGTACCCTTTCCGCAACCACACCTTTCCCCTCTCCCCGATCGCCGTGTTCCCTTTCCCCAATCACACTCTTCCCTCTTCCCCAATCGCACTGTTCCCTCTTCCCCAATCACACTGTTCCCTCTTCCCGATCGCCCTGTTCCCTTTCCCCAATCACACTGTTCCCGCTTCCCCAATGATACTGTTCCCCCTGTCTCGGTTGCCCTGTTCCCCTTTCCCCGATCACTCTGTTCCCCTTTCCCCAATCACACTGTTCCCCCTTCCCCAATCACACTGTTCCCTCTTCCCCAATCACATTGTTCCCATATCCCAAATCGCCCTGTACCCTTTCCGCAATCACACCTTTCCCCTCTCCCCGATCGCCGTGTTCCCTTTCCCCAATCACACTCTTCCCTCTTCCCCAATCGCACTGTTCCCTCTTCCCCAAACAAACTTACCCCCTTCCCCAATCACACTGTTCCCTTTTTCCCAATCACAATGTTCACCTTTCCCCGATCGCCCTGTTCCCGCTTCCCCAATCACACTGTTCCCTCTTCCCCAATCACACAGTTCCCTCTTCCCCAAACAAACTTACCCCCTTCCCCAATCACACTGTTCAATCTTCCGCAATCAGACTGTTATCCATTTCCCAATCGCGCAGTTCCCTTTCCCTGATCGCCCTGTTCCCCTTTCCCCAATCACACTGTTCCCTCTTCCCCAATCACACTGTTCCCTCTTCCTGAATCACACTGTTCCCTTTCTCCAATCACGCTGTTCCCTCTTCCCGATCGCCCTGTTCCCTTTCCCCAATCACACTGTTCCCCCTGTCCCGATTGCCCTGTTCCCCTTTCCCCGATCGCTCTGTTCCCCTTTCCCCAATCACACTGTTACCCCTTCCCCGATCGCCCTGTTCCCTCTTCCCCAATCACATTGTTCTCATATCCCAAATCGCCCTGTACCCTTTCCGCAACCACACCTTTCCCCTCTCCCCGATCGCCGTGTTCCCTTTCCCCAAACACACTCTTCCCTCTTCCCCAATCGCACTGTTCCCTCTTCCCCAATCACACTGTTCCCTCTTCCCGATCGCCCTGTTCCCTTTCCCCAATCACACTGTTCCCGCTTCCCCAATCACACTGTTCCCCCTGTCCCGGTTGCCCTGTTCCCCTTTCCCCGATCGCTCTGTTCCCCTTTCCCCAATCACACTGTTCCCCCTTCCCCAATCACACTGTTCCCTCTTCCCCAATCACATTGTTCCCATATCCCAAATCGCCCTGTACCCTTTCCGCAATCACACCTTTCCCCTCTCCCCGATCGCCGTGTTCCCTTTCCCCAATCACACTCTTCCCTCTTCCCCAATCGCACTGTTCCCTCTTCCCCAAACAAACTTACCCCCTTCCCCAATCACACTGTTCCCCTTTTCCCAATCACACTGTTCACCTTTCCCCGATCGCCCTGTTCCCGCTTCCCCAATCACACTGTTCCCACTTCCCCAATCACACTGTTCCCTCTTCCCCAAACAAACTTACCCCCTTCCCCAATCACACTGTTCAATCTTCCGCAATCAGACTGTTATCCATTTCCCAATCGCCCAGTTCCCTTTCCCCGATCGCCCTGTTCCCCTTTCCCCAATCACACTGTTCCCCCTTCCCCGATCGCCCAGTTCCCTTTTCCCCCGATCGCCCTGTTCATCATCCCCGATCGCCCTGTTCCCCTTTCCCCAATCACACTGTTCCCTCTTCCCCAATCACACTGTTCCCTCTTCCTGAATCACACTGTTCCCTTTCTCCAATCACGCTGTTCCCTCTTCCTGATCGCCCTGTTCCCTTTCCCCAATCACACTGTTCCCGCTTCCCCAATCACACTGTTCCCCCTGTCCCGATTGCCCTGTTCCCCTTACCCCGATCGCTCTGTTCCCCTTTCCCCAATCACACTGTTCCCCCTTCCCCGATCGCCCTGTTCCCTCTCCCCCAATCACATTGTTCCCATATCCCAAATCGCCCTGTACCCTTTCCGCAACCACACCTTTCCCCTGTCCCCGATCGCCGTGTTCCCCTTTCCCCAATCACACTGTTCCCTCTTCCCCAATCACACTGTTCCCTCTTCCTGAATCACACTGTTCCCTTTCTCCAATCACGCTGTTCCCTCTTCCCGATCGCCCTGTATCCTTTCCCCAATCACACTGTTCCCGCTTCCCCAATCACACTGTTCCCCCTGTCCCGGTTGCCCTGTTCCCCTTTCCCCGATCGCTCTGTTCCCCTTTCCCCAATCACACTGTTCCCCCTTCCCCAATCACACTGTTCCCTCTTCCCCAATCACATTGTTCCCATATCCCAAATCGCCCTGTACCCTTCCGCAATCACACCTTTCCCCTCTCCCCGATCGCCGTGTTCCCTTTCCCCAATCACACTCTTCCCTCTTCCCCAATCGCACTGTTCCCTCTTCCCCAAACAAACTTACCCCCTTCCCCAATCACACTGTTCCCCTTTTCACAATCACACTGTTCATCTTTCCCCGATCGCCCTGTTCCCGCTTCCCCAATCACACTGTTCCCTCTTCCCCAAACAAACTTACCCCCTTCCCCAATCACACTGTTCACTCTTCCCCAATAAGACTGTTATCCATTTCCCAATCGCCCAGTTCCCTTTCCCGATCGCCCTGTTCCCCTTTCCCCAATCACACTGTTCCCCCTTCCCCGATCGCCCTGTTCCCTTTTCCCCCGATCGCCCTGTTCATCTTCCCCGATCGCCCTGTTCCCCTTTCCCCATTGACACTGTTCCCTCTTCCCCAATCACACTGTTCCCTCTTCCTGAATCACACTGTTCCCCTTTTCCCAATCACACTGTTCATCTTTCCCCGATCGCCCTGTTCCCGCTTCCCCAATCACACTGTTCCCTCTTCCCCAAATACACTGTTCCCTCTTCCCCAAACAAACTTACTCCCTTCCCCAATCACACTGTTCACTCTTCCGCAATCAGACTGTTATCCATTTCCCAATCGCCCAGTTCCCTTTCCCCGATCGCCCTGTTCCCCTTTCCCCAATCACACTGTTCCCCTTTCCCCGATTGCCCTGTTCCCTTTCCCCGATCGCCCTGTTCATCTTCCCCGATCGCCCTGTTCCCCTTTCCCCAATCACACTGTTCCCTCTTCCCCAATCACACTGTTCCCTTGCCCCGATCGCCCTGTTCCCTCTTCCCCAATCACATTGTTCCCATATCCCAAATCGCCTTGTACCCTTTCCGCAACCACACCTTTCCCCTCTCCCCGATCGCCGTGTTCCCCTTTCCACAATCACACTGTTCCCTCTTCCCCAATCACACTGTTCCCTCTTCCTGAATCACACTGTTCCCTTTCTCCAATCACGCTGTTCCCTCTTCCCGATCGCCCTGTTCCCTTTCCCCAATCACACTGTTCCCGCTTCCCCAATCACACTGTTCCCCCTGTCCCGGTTGCCCTGTTCCCCTTTCCCCGATCGCTCTCTTCCCCTTTCCCCAATCACACTGTTCCCCCTTCCCCAATCACACTATTCCCACTTCCCCAATCACATTGTTCCCATATCCCAAATCGCCCTGTACCCTTTCATCAATCACACCTTTCCCCTCTCCCCGATCGCCGTGTTCCCTTTCCCCAATCACATTCTTCCCTCTTCCCCAATCGCACTGTTCCCTCTTCCCCAAACAAACTTACCCCCTTCCCCAATCACACAGTTCCCCTTTTCCCAATCACACTGTTCATCTTTCCCCGATCGCCCTGTTCCCGCTTCCCCAATCACACTGTTCCCTCTTCCCCAATCACACTGTTCCCTCTTCCCCAAACAAACTTACCCCCTTCCCCAATCACACTGTTCACTCTTCCGCAATCAGACTGTTATCCATTTCCCAATCGCCCAGTTCCCTTTCCCCGATCGCCCTGTTCCCCTTTCCCCAATCACACTGTTCCCCTTTCCCCGATTGCCCTGTTCCCTTTCCCCGATCGCCCTGTTCATCTTCCCCGATCGCCCTGTTCCCCTTTCCCCAATCACACTGTTCCCTCTTCCCCAATCACACTGTTCCCCTGCCCCGATCGCCCTGTTCCCTCTTCCCCAATCACATTGTTCCCATATCCCAAATCGCCTTGTACCCTTTCCGCAACCACACCTTTCCCCTCTCCCCGATCGCCGTGTTCCCCTTTCCACAATCACACTGTTCCCTCTTCCCCAATCACACTGTTCCCTCTTCCTGAATCACACTGTTCCCTTTCTCCAATCACGCTGTTCCCTCTTCCCGATCGCCCTGTTCCCTTTCCCCAATCACACTGTTCCCGCTTCCCCAATCACACTGTTCCCCCTGTCCCGGTTGCCCTGTTCCCCTTTCCCCGATCGCTCTCTTCTCCTTTCCCCAATCACACTGTTCCCCCTTCCCCAATCACACTATTCCCACTTCCCCAATCACATTGTTCCCATATCCCAAATCGCCCTGTACCCTTTCATCAATCACACCTTTCCCCTCTCCCCGATCGCCGTGTTCCCTTTCCCCAATCACATTCTTCCCTCTTCCCCAATCGCACTGTTCCCTCTTCCCCAAACAAACTTACCCCCTTCCCCAATCACACTGTTCCCCTTTTCCCAATCACACTGTTCATCTTTCCCCGATCGCCCTGTTCCCGCTTCCCCAATCACACTGTTCCCTCTTCCCCAATCACACTGTTCCCTCTTCCCCAAACAAACTTACCCCCTTCCCCAATCACACTGTTCACTCTTCCGCAATCAGACTGTTATCCATTTCCCAATCGCCCAGTTCCCTTTCCCCGATCGCCTTGTTCCCCTTTCCCCAATCACACTGTTCCCCTTTCCCCGATTGCCCTGTTCCCTTTCCCCGATCGCCCTGTTCATCTTCCCCGATCGCCCTGTTCCCCTTTCCCCAATCACACTGTTCCCTCTTCCCCAATCACACTGTTCCCCTGCCCCGATCGCCCTGTTCCCTCTTCCCCAATCACATTGTTCCCATATCCCAAATCGCCTTGTACCCTTTCCGCAACCACACCTTTCCCCTCTCCCCGATCGCCGTGTTCCCCTTTCCACAATCACACTGTTCCCTCTTCCCCAATCACACTGTTCCCTCTTCCTGAATCACACTGTTCCCTTTCTCCAATCACGCTGTTCCCTCTTCCCGATCGCCCTGTTCCCTTTCCCCAATCACACTGTTCCCGCTTCCCCAATCACACTGTTCCCCCTGTCCCGGTTGCCCTGTTCCCCTTTCCCCGATCGCTCTCTTCCCCTTTCCCCAATCACACTGTTCCCCCTTCCCCAATCACACTATTCCCACTTCCCCAATCACATTGTTCCCATATCCCAAATCGCCCTGTACCCTTTCATCAATCACACCTTTCCCCTCTCCCCGATCGCCGTGTTCCCTTTCCCCAATCACATTCTTCCCTCTTCCCCAATCGCACTGTTCCCTCTTCCCCAAACAAACTTACCCCCTTCCCCAATCACACTGTTCCCCTTTTCCCAATCACACTTCATCTTTCCCCGATCGCCCTGTTCCCGCTTCCCCAATCACACTGTTCCCTCTTCCCCAATCACACTGTTCCCTCTTCCCCAAACAAACTTACCCCCTTCCCCAATCACACTGCTCACTCTTCCGCAATCAGACTGTTATCCATTTCCCAATCGCCCAGTTCCCTTTCCCCGATCGCCCTGTTCCCCTTTCCCCAATCACACTGTTCCCCCTTCCCCGATTGCCCTGTTCCCTTTTCCCTGGATCGCCCTGTTCATCTTCCCCGATCGCCCTGTTCCCCTTTCCCCAATCACACTGTTCCCTCTTCCCCAATCACACTGTTCCCTCTTCCTGAATCACACTGTTCCCGCTTCCCCAATCACACTGTTCCCCCTGTCCCGGTTGCCCTGTTCCCCTTTCCCCGATCGCTCTGTTCCCCTTTCCCCAATCACACTGCTCCCCCTTCCCCGATTGCCCTGTTCCCTCTTCCCCAATCACATTGTTCCCATATCCCAAATCGCCCTGTACCCTTTCCGCAATCACACCTTTCCCCTCTCCCCGATCGCCGTGTTCCCTTTCCCCAATCACACTGTTCCCCGTTCCCCGATCGCACTGTTCCCCCTTCCCTGATCACACTGTTCATCTTCCCCGATCGCCCTGTTCCCCTTTCCCCATCACACTTTTCCCCCATCCCCATCACCCTGTTATCCCTTCGCCAATCACACTCTTCCCTCTTCCCCAATCGCACTGTTCCCTCTTCGCCAATCACAATGTTCCGCTTTCCCCAATCACACTGTTTCCCCGTCCCCGATCATACTGTTCCCCCTTCCCCGATCTCTCTGTTCCCCCTTCCCCGATCGTCCTGTTCCCCTTGCCCCAATCACACTGTTCCCTCTTCTCCGATCGACCTGTTCCCCTTTCCCCATCACACTGTTCCCCGTTCCCCGATCGCACTGTTTCCCATTCCCTGATCACACAATTCCTCTTCCCCGATCGCCCTGTTCCCATTCCCCAATCACACTGATCCCTCTTCCCCAATCACCTGTTTCCTCTTCTCCCATCGCCTTGTTCCCTCTTCCCCAATCACAGTGTTCCCACTCCCCGATCGCCCTGTTCCCATTCCCCAATCACACTGATCCCTCTTTCCCAATCATCTGTTCCCTCTTCCCCAATCACACTGTTCCCTCTTCTCCAATCACAGTGTTCCCACTCCCCGATCGCCCTTTTCCCCCTTCCACGATCGCACTGTTCCCCCTTCCCCGATCGCACTGTTCCCCCTCCCCCGATCGCACAGTTCCCCCTTCCCTGATCGCCGGGTACCCCTTTCCCCGATCGCCCTGTTCCCTCTTTCCCCAATCACACGGTTCCCATTTCCGCAAACACTCTGTTCCCTCTGACATGATCACCCTGCTCCCCTTTCCCCAATCACACTGATCCCCCTTCCCCGATCACACTGATCCCCCTTCCCCGATCGCCCTGTTCCCCTTTCTCCAATCACACTGTTCCCTCTTTCCCAATTACACTGTTGCCCCTTCCCCAATCGCCCTGTTCCCCTTTCCCCATCACACTGTTCCCCATTCCCCGATCGCACTGTTCCCCCTTCCCTGATCACACTGTTCATCTTCCCCGATCGCCCTGTTCCCCTTTCCCCATCACACTTTTCCCCCATCCCCATCACCCTGTTACCCCTTCGCCAATCACACTGTTGCCCCTTCCCCAATCGCCCTGTTCCCCTTTCCCCATCACACTGTTCCCCTTTCCCCATCACACTGTTCTGCGTTCCCCGATTGCACTGTTCCCCCTTTCCCGATCACACTGTTCCTCTTCCCCGATCACACTGTTCCCCTTTCCCCATCACACTGTTCCCCTATCCCCATCACCCTGTTACCCCTTCGCCAATCACACTGTTCCCCCTTTCCCAAACGCCCAGTTCCCCCTTCCCCAATCACAATGTTCCTCTTCCCCAATCATCTTTTCCCTCTTCCCCAATCACACTGTTTCCTCTTCCCCAATCACAGTGTTCCCACACCCCGATCGCCCTGTTCCCCCTTCCATGATCGCACTGTTCCCCACTTCCCCGATCGCACTGTTCCCCCTTCTCCGATCGCACTGTTCCCCCTCCCCCGATCGCACTGTTCCCCTTTTCCCAATCACACTGTACATCTTTCCCCGATCGCCCTGTTCCCGCTTCCCCAATCACACTGTTCCCTCTTCCCCAATCACACTGTTCCCTCTTCCCCAAACAAACTTACCCCCTTCCCCAATCACACTGTTCAATCTTCCGCAATCAGACTGTTATCCATTTCCCAATCGCCCAGTTCCCTTTCCCCGATCGCCCTGTTCCCCTTTCCCCAATCACACTGTTCCCCCTTCCCCGATCGCCCTGTTCCCTTTTCCCCCGATTGCACTGTTCCCTCTTCCCCAATCACACTGTTCCCTCTTCCTGAATCACACTGTTCCCCTTTTCCCAATCACACTGTTCATCTTTCCCCGATCGCCCTGTTCCCGCTTCCCCAATCACACTGTTCACTCTTCCGCAATCACACTGTTCCCCCTTCCCCGATTGCCCTGTTCCCTTTTCCCCCGATCGCCCTGTTCATCTTCCCCGATCGCCCTGTTCCCCTTTCACCAATCACACTGTTCCCTCTTCCCCAATCACACTGTTCCCTCTTCCTGAATCACACTGCTCCCGCTTCCCCAATCACACTGTTCCCCCTGTCCCGGTTGCCCTGTTCCCCTTTCCCCGATCGCTCTGTTCCCCTTTCCCCAATCACACTGTTCCCCCTTCCCCGATCGCCCTGTTCCCCCTTCCCCAATCACATTGTTCCCATATCCCAAATCGCCCTGTACCCTTTCTGCAATCACACCTTTCCCCTCTCCCCGATCGCCGTGTTCCCCTTTCCACAATCACACTGTTCCCTCTTCCCCAATCACACTGTTCCCTCTTCCTGAATCACACTGTTCCCTTTCTCCAATCACGCTGTTCCCTCTTCCCGATCGCCCTGTTCCCTTTCCCCAATCACACTGTTCCCGCTTCCCCAATCACACTGTTCCCCCTGTCCCGGTTGCCCTGTTCCCCTTTCCCCGATCGCTCTCTTCCCCTTTCCCCAATCACACTGTTCCCCATTCCCCAATCACACTATTCCCACTTCCCCAATCACATTGTTCCCATATCCCAAATCGCCCTGTACCCTTTCATCAATCACACCTTTCCCCTCTCCCCGATCGCCGTGTTCCCTTTCCCCAATCACATTCTTCCCTCTTCCCCAATCGCACTGTTCCCTCTTCCCCAAACAAACTTACCCCCTTCCCCAATCACACTGTTCCCCTTTTCCCAATCACACTGTTCATCTTTCCCCGATCGCCCTGTTCCCGCTTCCCCAATCACACTGTTCCCTGTTCCCCAATCACACTGTTCCCTCTTCCCCAAACAAACTTACCCCCTTCCCCAATCACACTGTTCACTCTTCCGCAATCAGACTGTTATCCATTTCCCAATCGCCCAGTTCCCTTTCCCCGATCGCCCTGTTCCCCTTTCCCCAATCACACTGTTCCCCTTTCCCCGATTGCCCTGTTCCCTTTCCCCGATCGCCCTGTTCATCTTCCCCGATCGCCCTGTTCCCCTTTCCCCAATCACACTGTTCCCTCTTCCCCAATCACACTGTTCCCCTGCCCCGATCGCCCTGTTCCCTCTTCCCCAATCACATTGTTCCCATATCCCAAATCGCCTTGTACCCTTTCCGCAACCACACCTTTCCCCTCTCCCCGATCGCCGTGTTCCCCTTTCCACAATCACACTGTTCCCTCTTCCCCAATCACACTGTTCCCTCTTCCTGAATCACACTGTTCCCTTTCTCCAATCACGCTGTTCCCTCTTCCCGATCGCCCTGTTCCCTTTCCCCAATCACACTGTTCCCGCTTCCCCAATCACACTGTTCCCCCTGTCCCGGTTGCCCTGTTCCCCTTTCCCCGATCGCTCTCTTCCCCTTTCCCCAATCACACTGTTCCCCCTTCCCCAATCACACTATTCCCACTTCCCCAATCACATTGTTCCCATATCCCAAATCGCCCTGTACCCTTTCATCAATCACACCTTTCCCCTCTCCCCGATCGCCGTGTTCCCTTTCCCCAATCACATTCTTCCCTCTTCCCCAATCGCACTGTTCCCTCTTCCCCAAACAAACTTACCCCCTTCCCCAATCACACTGTTCCCCTTTTCCCAATCACACTGTTCATCTTTCCCCGATCGCCCTGTTCCCGCTTCCCCAATCACACTGTTCCCTCTTCCCCAATCACACTGTTCCCTCTTCCCCAAACAAACTTACCCCCTTCCCCAATCACACTGCTCACTCTTCCGCAATCAGACTGTTATCCATTTCCCAATCGCCCAGTTCCCTTTCCCCGATCGCCCTGTTCCCCTTTCCCCAATCACACTGTTCCCCCTTCCCCGATTGCCCTGTTCCCTTTTCCCTGGATCGCCCTGTTCATCTTCCCCGATCGCCCTGTTCCCCTTTCCCCAATCACACTGTTCCCTCTTCCCCAATCACACTGTTCCCTCTTCCTGAATCACACTGTTCCCGCTTCCCCAATCACACTGTTCCCCCTGTCCCGGTTGCCCTGTTCCCCTTTCACCGATCACTCTGTTCCCCTTTCCCCAATCACACTGTTCCCCCTTCCCCGATTGCCCTGTTCCCTCTTCCCCAATCACATTGTTCCCATATCCCAAATCGCCCTGTACCCTTTCCGCAATCACACCTTTCCCCTCTCCCCGATCGCCGTGTTCCCTTTCCCCAATCACACTGTTCCCCGTTCCCCGATCGCACTGTTCCCCCTTCCCTGATCACACTGTTCATCTTCCCCGATCGCCCTGTTCCCCTTTCCCCATCACACTTTTCCCCCATCCCCATCACCCTGTTACCCCTTCGCCAATCACACTCTTCCCTCTTCCCCAATCGCACTGTTCCCTCTTCGCCAATCACAATGTTCCGCTTTCCCCAATCACACTGTTTCACCGTCCCCGATCATACTGTTCCCCCTTCCCCGATCTCGCTGTTCCCCCTTCCCCGATCGTCCTGTTCCCCTTGCCCCAATCACACTGTTCCCTCTTCTCCGATCGACCTGTTCCCCTTTCCCCATCACACTGTTCCCCTTTCCCCATCACACTGTTCCGCGTTCCCCGATTGCACTGTTCCCCCTTTCCCGATCACACTGTTCCTCTTCCCCGATCACACTGTTCCCCTTTCCCCATCACACTGTTTCCCCATCCCCATCACCCTGTTACCCCTTCGCCAATCACAATGTTCCTCTTCCCCAATCATCTGTTCCCTCTTCCCCAATCACACTGTTCCCTCTTCCCCAATCACAGTGTTCCCACACCCCGATCGCCCTGTTCTTCCTTCCCTGATCACACTGTTCCCCCCTTCCCGATCGCACTGTTCCCCCTTCTCCGATCGCACTGTTCCCCCTCCCCCGATCGCACTGTTCCCCCTTCCCTGATCGCCGGGTACCCCTTTCCCCGATCGCCCTGTTCCCTCTTTCACCAATCACACTGTTCCCTCATCCCCAATCACTCTGTTCCCTCTGACCCGATCACCCAGTTCTCCTTTCCCCAATCACACTGTTCCCCTTTCCGCAAACACTCTGTTCCCTCTGACATGATCACCCTGCTCCCCTTTCCCCAATCACACTGTTCCCTTTCCCCAATCACACAATTCCCCCTTCCCCGATCGCCCCCTTTCCCTTTCCTCGATCTCCCTCTTCCCCTTTCCCCGATCGCCCTCTTACCCTTTACCCGATCGCCCGCTTCCTTGATCGCCCTGTTCCCCTTTCCCCAATCACTCTGTTCTACTTTCCCCTATCGCCCTGTTCACCCTTCCCCGATCGCCCTGTTCCCTCTTCCCCAATCACACTTTTCCCCTTTCCATAATCGCCCTGTACCCTTTCCCCAATCACACTTTTCCCTCTCCCCGATCGCCGTGTTCCACTTTCCCCAATCACACTGTTCCCCCTTCCCCGATCGCACTGTTCCCCCTTCCCAGATCGCACTGTTCCCCCTTCCGCGAGCGCGGCTACCCATTTCCCCGATCTCTCTGTTCCCTCTTTCCCCGATCGACCTGTTCCCTCTTTCCCAATCACATTGTACCCACTTCCCCAATTGCACTGTCCCCCTTTCCCCAATCGCTCTGTTCCCCTTTCCCCAATCACACTGTTAACATTCCGCAGTCGCCGTGTTCTCTTTCCCCGATCTCCCTGTTCCCTTTCCGCAGTCGCCGTGTTCCCCTTCCCCAATCTCCCTGTTCCCCTTTCCCCGATCGCCCTGTTCCCTTTCCCCAATCTCACTGTTCCCTCTTCCCGAATCACACTGTCCCCCTTTCCCCAATCACTCTGTTCACTCTGAGCCGATCACCCTGCTCCCCTTTCCCCAATCACACTGATCCCAATTCCCCGATTGCCCTGTTCCCCTTTCCCCAATCACACTGTTCCCTCTTCCCCATCACACTGTTGCCTCTTCTCCAATCGCCCTGTTCCCTCTTCGCCAATCACACTGTTCCCTCTTCCCCAATCAGACTGTTATCCGTTGCCCGATCGCCATGTTCCCCTTTTCCCGATTGCCCTGTTCCCTCTTCTCCGATTGCCCTGCTCCCTATTCCCCAATCGCCCTGTTCCCCTTTCCCCAATCACACAGTTCCCCCTTCCCCGACCGCCCTGTTCCCTCTTCCCCAATCACATTGTTCCCCGTTCCCTAATCGCCCTGTACCCTTTCCACAATCACACTGTTCCCCTCTCCCCGATCGCCGTGTGCCACTTTCCCCAATCACACTGTTTCCCTTTCCCCGATCGCCCTGTTCCCCTTTCCCCAGTCGCCCTGTTCCCCTTCCCAAAATCACACTGTTCCCTTTCCCCAATCACAATGTTCCCCCTTCCCTGTGCCCCTTTACCCAACCACCACACTGTTCCCTGATCGCCCTGTTCCCCCTTTCCTGATCGCCCTGTTCCCCTTTCCCCAATCGCCTTGTTCCCCTTCCCCGATTGCCCTGTTCCCCTTTCCCCAATCACACTGTTCCCACTTACCCGATCGCACCGTTCCCCCTTCCCCGATCACACTGTTCCCGCTTCCACGATTGCCCTGTTCCCCATTCCCCAATCAGACTGTTCCTTTTCCCCAATCACACTGTTTCCTTTCCCCAATCACACTGTTCCCCCTTCCCCGATCGCCCCCTTCCCCCTTCCCCTTTCCCCGATCACCCTCTACCCTTTTCCCCGATCGCCCTCTTACCCTTTCCCCGATCGCCCTCTTCCCCGATCCCCCTGTTCCCCTTTCCCCAATCGCTCTGTTCCACTTTCCCCTATCGCCCTGTTCCCCTTTCCCTGATCGCCGTGTTCCACTTTCCCCAATCACACTGTTCCCCCTTCCCCGATCGTCCTGTTCCCCTTTCCCCAGTCGCCCTGTTCCCCTTTCCCCAATCAGACAGTTCCATTTCCCCAATCATACTGTTCCCCCTTACGCGACCGCCGTGTTCCCCTTTCCCCGATCGCTCTGTTCCCTCTTGCCCAATCACACTGTTCCCCTCTCCCCGATCGTCGTGTTCCTCTTTCCCCAATAACACTGTTCCCCCTTCCCCGATCGCCCTGTTCCCCAGCCGCCCTGTTCCCCTTTCCCCAGTCGCCCTGTTCCCCTTTCCCCAATCACACGGTTTCCTTTCCCCAATCACAATGTTCCCCCTTCCCTGTTCCCCTTTCCCCAACCACACTGTTCCCCTTCCCCGATCGCCCTGTTCCCCTTTCCCCAGTCGCCCTGTTCCCCTTTCCCCAATCACACTGTTCACTTGCCCCAATCACAATGTTTCCCCTTTCCGCAACCACACTGTTCCCCCTTCCCTAATCGCCTTTTTCCCCCTTGCCCAATCGCCGTGTTCCCTTTCCCCAATCACATTCTTCCCTCTTCCCCAATCGCACTGTTCCCTCTTCCCCAAACAAACTTACCCCCTTCCCCAATCACACTGTTCCCCTTTTCCCAATCACACTGTTCATCTTTCCCCGATCGCCCTGTTCCCGCTTCCCCAATCACACTGTTCCCTCTTCCCCAATCACACTGTTCCCTCTTCCCCAAACAAACTTACCCCCTTCCCCAATCACACTGTTCACTCTTCCGCAATCAGACTGTTATCCATTTCCCAATCGCCCAGTTCCCTTTCCCCGATCGCCCTGTTCCCCTTTCCCCAATCACACTGTTCCCCTTTCCCCGATTGCCCTGTTCCCTTTCCCCGATCGCCCTGTTCATCTTCCCCGATCGCCCTGTTCCCCTTTCCCCAATCACACTGTTCCCTCTTCCCCAATCACACTGTTCCCCTGCCCCGATCGCCCTGTTCCCTCTTCCCCAATCACATTGTTCCCATATCCCAAATCGCCTTGTACCCTTTCCGCAACCACACCTTTCCCCTCTCCCCGATCGCCGTGTTCCCGTTTCCACAATCACACTGTTCCCTCTTCCCCAATCACACTGTTCCCTCTTCCTGAATCACACTGTTCCCTTTCTCCAATCACGCTGTTCCCTCTTCCCGATCGCCCTGTTCCCCTTTCCACAATCACACTGTTCCCTCTTCCCCAATCACACTGTTCCCTCTTCCTGAATCACACTGTTCCCTTTCTCCAATCACGCTGTTCCCTCTTCCCGATCGCCCTGTTCCCTTTCCCCAATCACACTGTTCCCGCTTCCCCAATCACACTGTTCCCCCTGTCCCGGTTGCCCTGTTCCCCTTTCCCCGATCGCTCTCTTCCCCTTTCCCCAATCACACTGTTCCCCCTTCCCCAATCACACTATTCCCACTTCCCCAATCACATTGTTCCCATATCCCAAATCGCCCTGTACCCTTTCATCAATCACACCTTTCCCCTCTCCCCGATCGCCGTGTTCCCTTTCCCCAATCACATTCTTCCCTCTTCCCCAATCGCACTGTTCCCTCTTCCCCAAACAAACTTACCCCCTTCCCCAATCACACTGTTCCCCATTTCCCAATCACACTGTTCATCTTTCCCCGATCGCCCTGTTCCCGCTTCCCCAATCACACTGTTCCCTCTTCCCCAATCACACTGTTCCCTCTTCCCCAAACAAACTTACCCCCTTCCCCAATCACACTGCTCACTCTTCCGCAATCAGACTGTTATCCATTTCCCAATCGCCCAGTTCCCTTTCCCCGATCGCCCTGTTCCCCTTTCCCCAATCACACTGTTCCCCCTTCCCCGATTGCCCTGTTCCCTTTTCCCTGGATCGCCCTGTTCATCTTCCCCGATCGCCCTGTTCCCCTTTCCCCAATCACACTGTTCCCTCTTCCCCAATCACACTGTTCCCTCTTCCTGAATCACACTGTTCCCGCTTCCCCAATCACACTGTTCCCCCTGTCCCGGTTGCCCTGTTCCACTTTCCCCGATCGCTCTGTTCCCCTTTCCCCAATCACACTGTTCCCCCTTCCCCGATTGCCCTGTTCCCTCTTCCCCAATCACATTGTTCCCATATCCCAAATCGCCCTGTACCCTTTCCGCAATCACACCTTTCCCCTCTCTCCGATCGCCGTGTTCCCTTTCCCCAATCACACTGTTCCCCGTTCCCCGATCGCACTGTTCCCCCTTCCCTGATCACACTGTTCATCTTCCCCGATCGCCCTGTTCCCCTTTCCCCATCACACTTTTCCCCCATCCCCATCACCCTGTTACCCCTTCGCCAATCACATTGTTCCCCGTTCCCTAATCGCCCTGTACCCTTTCCACAATCACACTGTTCCCCTCTCCCCGATCGCCGTGTGCCACTTTCTCCAATCACACTTTCCCTTTCCCCGATCGCCCTGTTCCCCTTTCCCCAGTCGCCCTGTTCCCCTTCCCAAAATCACACTGTTCCCTTTCCCCAATCACAATGTTCCCCCTTCCCTGTGCCCCTTTACCCAACCACCACACTGTTCCCTGATCGCCCTGTTCCCCCTTTCCTGATCGCCCTGTTCCCCTTTCCCCAATCGCCTTGTTCCCCTTCCCCGATTGCCCTGTTCCCCTTTCCCCAATCACACTGTTCCCACTTACCCGATCGCACCGTTCCCCCTTCCCCGATCACACTGTTCCCGCTTCCACGATTGCCCTGTTCCCCATTCCCCAATCAGACTGTTCCTTTTCCCCAATCACACTGTTTCCTTTCCCCAATCACACTGTTCCCCCTTCCCCGATCGCCCCCTTCCCCCTTCCCCTTTCCCCGATCACCCTCTACCCTTTTCCCCGATCGCCCTCTTACCCTTTCCCCGATCGCCCTCTTCCCCGATCCCCCTGTTCCCCTTTCCCCAATCGCTCTGTTCCACTTTCCCCTATCGCCCTGTTCCCCTTTCCCTGATCGCCGTGTTCCACTTTCCCCAATCACACTGTTCCCCCTTCCCCGATCGTCCTGTTCCCCTTTCCCCAATCACACTGTTCCCTCTTCCCCAATCACACTGTTCCCTCTTCCCCAAACAAACTTACCCCCTTCCCCAATCACACTGCTCACTCTTCCGCAATCAGACTGTTATCCATTTCCCAATCGCCCAGTTCCCTTTCCCCGATCGCCCTGTTCCCCTTTCCCCAATCACACTGTTCCCCCTTCCCCGATTGCCCTGTTCCCTTTTCCCTGGATCGCCCTGTTCATCTTCCCCGATCGCCCTGTTCCCCTTTCCCCAATCACACTGTTCCCTCTTCCCCAATCACACTGTTCCCTCTTCCTGAATCACACTGTTCCCGCTTCCCCAATCACACTGTTCCCCCTGTCCCGGTTGCCCTGTTCCACTTTCCCCGATCGCTCTGTTCCCCTTTCCCCAATCACACTGTTCCCCCTTCCCCGATTGCCCTGTTCCCTCTTCCCCAATCACATTGTTCCCATATCCCAAATCGCCCTGTACCCTTTCCGCAATCACACCTTTCCCCTCTCTCCGATCGCCGTGTTCCCTTTCCCCAATCACACTGTTCCCCGTTCCCCGATCGCACTGTTCCCCCTTCCCTGATCACACTGTTCATCTTCCCCGATCGCCCTGTTCCCCTTTCCCCATCACACTTTTCCCCCATCCCCATCACCCTGTTACCCCTTCGCCAATCACATTGTTCCCCGTTCCCTAATCGCCCTGTACCCTTTCCACAATCACACTGTTCCCCTCTCCCCGATCGCCGTGTGCCACTTTCTCCAATCACACTTTCCCTTTCCCCGATCGCCCTGTTCCCCTTTCCCCAGTCGCCCTGTTCCCCTTCCCAAAATCACACTGTTCCCTTTCCCCAATCACAATGTTCCCCCTTCCCTGTGCCCCTTTACCCAACCACCACACTGTTCCCTGATCGCCCTGTTCCCCCTTTCCTGATCGCCCTGTTCCCCTTTCCCCAATCGCCTTGTTCCCCTTCCCCGATTGCCCTGTTCCCCTTTCCCCAATCACACTGTTCCCACTTACCCGATCGCACCGTTCCCCCTTCCCCGATCACACTGTTCCCGCTTCCACGATTGCCCTGTTCCCCATTCCCCAATCAGACTGTTCCTTTTCCCCAATCACACTGTTTCCTTTCCCCAATCACACTGTTCCCCCTTCCCCGATCGCCCCCTTCCCCCTTCCCCTTTCCCCGATCACCCTCTACCCTTTTCCCCGATCGCCCTCTTACCCTTTCCCCGATCGCCCTCTTCCCCGATCCCCCTGTTCCCCTTTCCCCAATCGCTCTGTTCCACTTTCCCCTATCGCCCTGTTCCCCTTTCCCTGATCGCCGTGTTCCACTTTCCCCAATCACACTGTTCCCCCTTCCCCGATCGTCCTGTTCCCCTTTCCCCAGTCGCCCTGTTCCCCTTTCCCCAATCAGACAGTTCCATTTCCCCAATCATACTGTTCCCCCTTACGCGACCGCCGTGTTCCCCTTTCCCCGATCGCTCTGTTCCCTCTTGCCCAATCACACTGTTCCCCTCTCCCCGATCGTCGTGTTCCTCTTTCCCCAATAACACTGTTCCCCCTTCCCCGATCGCCCTGTTCCCCAGCCGCCCTGTTCCCCTTTCCCCAGTCGCCCTGTTCCCCTTTCCCCAATCACACGGTTTCCTTTCCCCAATCACAATGTTCCCCCTTCCCTGTTCCCCTTTCCCCAACCACACTGTTCCCCTTCCCCGATCGCCCTGTTCCCCTTTCCCCAGTCGCCCTGTTCCCCTTTCCCCAATCACACTGTTCACTTGCCCCAATCACAATGTTTCCCCTTTCCGCAACCACACTGTTCCCCCTTCCCTAATCGCCTTTTTCCCCCTTGCCCAATCGCCGTGTTCCCTTTCCCCAATCACATTCTTCCCTCTTCCCCAATCGCACTGTTCCCTCTTCCCCAAACAAACTTACCCCCTTCCCCAATCACACTGTTCCCCTTTTCCCAATCACACTGTTCATCTTTCCCCGATCGCCCTGTTCCATCTTCCCCAATCACACTGTTCCCTCTTCCCCAATCACACTGTTCCCTCTTCCCCAAACAAACTTACCCCCTTCCCCAATCACACTGTTCACTCTTCCGCAATCAGACTGTTATCCATTTCCCAATCGCCCAGTTCCCTTTCCCCGATCGCCCTGTTCCCCTTTCCCCAATCACACTGTTCCCCTTTCCCCGATTGCCCTGTTCCCTTTCCCCGATCGCCCTGTTCATCTTCCCCGATCGCCCTGTTCCCCTTTCCCCAATCACACTGTTCCCTCTTCCCCAATCACACTGTTCCCCTGCCCCGATCGCCCTGTTCCCTCTTCCCCAATCACATTGTTCCCATATCCCAAATCGCCTTGTACCCTTTCCGCAACCACACCTTTCCCCTCTCCCCGATCGCCGTGTTCCCGTTTCCACAATCACACTGTTCCCTCTTCCCAAATCACACTGTTCCCTCTTCCTGAATCACACTGTTCCCTTTCTCCAATCACGCTGTCCCCTCTTCCCGATCGCCCTGTTCCCTTTCCCCAATCACACTGTTCCCGCTTCCCCAATCACACTGTTCCCCCTGTCCCGGTTGCCCTGTTCCCCTTTCCCCGATCGCTCTCTTCCCCTTTCCCCAATCACACTGTTCCCCCTTCCCCAATCACACTATTCCCACTTCCCCAATCACATTGTTCCCATATCCCAAATCGCCCTGTACCCTTTCATCAATCACACCTTTCCCCTCTCCCCGATCGCCGTGTTCCCTTTCCCCAATCACATTCTTCCCTCTTCCCCAATCGCACTGTTCCCTCTTCCCCAAACAAACTTACCCCCTTCCCCAATCACACTGTTCCCCTTTTCCCAATCACACTGTTCATCTTTCCCCGATCGCCCTGTTCCCGCTTCCCCAATCACACTGTTCCCTCTTCCCCAATCACACTGTTCCCTCTTCCCCAAACAAACTTACCCCCTTCCCCAATCACACTGCTCACTCTTCCGCAATCAGACTGTTATCCATTTCCCAATCGCCCAGTTCCCTTTCCCCGATCGCCCTGTTCCCCTTTCCCCAATCACACTGTTCCCCCTTCCCCGATTGCCCTGTTCCCTTTTCCCTGGATCGCCCTGTTCATCTTCCCCGATCGCCCTGTTCCCCTTTCCCCAATCACACTGTTCCCTCTTCCCCAATCACACTGTTCCCTCTTCCTGAATCACACTGTTCCCGCTTCCCCAATCACACTGTTCCCCCTGTCCCGGTTGCCCTGTTCCCCTTTCCCCGATCGCTCTGTTCCCCTTTCCCCAATCACACTGTTCCCCCTTCCCCGATTGCCCTGTTCCCTCTTCCCCAATCACATTGTTCCCATATCCCAAATCGCCCTGTACCCTTTCCGCAATCACACCTTTCCCCTCTCCCCGATCGCCGTGTTCCCTTTCCCCAATCACACTGTTCCCCGTTCCCCGATCGCACTGTTCCCCCTTCCCTGATCACACTGTTCATCTTCCCCGATCGCCCTGTTCCCCTTTCCCCATCACACTTTTCCCCCATCCCCATCACCCTGTTACCCCTTCGCCAATCACACTCTTCCCTCTTCCCCAATCGCACTGTTCCCTCTTCGCCAATCACAATGTTCCGCTTTCCCCAATCACACTGTTTCCCCGTCCCCGATCATACTGTTCCCCCTTCCCCGATCTCTCTGTTCCCCCTTCCCCGATCGTCCTGTTCCCCTTGCCCCAATCACACTGTTCCCTCTTCTCCGATCGACCTGTTCCCCTTTCCCCATCACACTGTTCCCCGTTCCCCGATCGCACTGTTTCCCATTCCCTGATCACACTGTTCCTCTTCCCCGATCGCCCTGTTCCCATTCCCCAATCACACTGATCCCTCTTCCCCAATCACCTGTTCCCTCTTCTCCCATCGCCTTGTTCCCTCTTCCCCAATCACAGTGTTCCCACTCCCCGATCGCCCTTTTCCCCCTTCCACGATCGCACTGTTCCCCCTTCCCCGATCGAACTGTTCCCCCTCCCCCGATCGCACAGTTCCCCCTTCCCTGATCGCCGGGTACCCCTTTCCCCGATCGCCCTGATCCCTCTTTCCCCAATCACACGGTTCCCATTTCCGCAAACACTCTGTTCCCTCTGACATGATCACCCTGCTCCCCTTTCCCCAATCACACTGATCCCCCTTCCCCGATCACACTGATCCCCCTTCCCCGATCGCCCTGTTCCCCTTTCTCCAATCACACTGTTCCCTCTTTCCCAATCACACTGTTGCCCCTTCCCCAATCGCCCTGTTCCCCTTTCCCCATCCCACTGTTCACCGTTCCCCGATCGCACTGTTCCCCCTTCCCTGATCACACTGTTCATCTTCCCCGATCGCCCTCTTCCCCTTTCCCCATCACACTTTTCCCCCATCCCCATCACCCTGTTACCCCTTCGCCAATCACACTGTTGCCCCTTCCCCAATCGCCCTGTTCCCCTTTCCCCATCACACTGTTCCCCTTTCCCCATCACACTGTTCCGCGTTCCCCGATTGCACTGTTCCCCCTTTCCCGATCACACTGTTCCTCTTCCCCGATCACACTGTTCCCCTTTCCCCATCACACTGTTCCCCCATCCCCATCACCCTGTTACCCCTTCGCCAATCACACTGTTCCCCCTTTCCCAAACGCCCAGTTCCCCCTTCCCCAATCACAATGTTCCTCTTCCCCAATCATCTCTTCCCTCTTCCCCAATCACACTGTTCCCTCTTCCCCAATCACAGTGTTCCCACACCCCGATCGCCCTGTTCCCCCTTCCATGATCGCACTGTTCCCCACTTCCCCGATCGCACTGTTCCCCCTTCTCCGATCGCACTGTTCCCCCTCCCCCGATCGCACTGTTCCCCTTTTCCCAATCACACTGTACATCTTTCCCCGATCGCCCTGTTCCCGCTTCCCCAATCACACTGTTCCCTCTTCCCCAATCACACTGTTCCCTCTTCCCCAAACAAACTTACCCCCTTCCCCAATCACACTGTTCAATCTTCCGCAATCAGACTGTTATCCATTTCCCAATCGCCCAGTTCCCTTTCCCCGATCGCCCTGTTCCCCTTTCCCCAATCGCACTGTTCCCCCTTCCCAGATCGCACTGTTCCCCCTTCCGCGAGCGCGGCTACCCATTTCCCCGATCTCTCTGTTCCCTCTTTCCCCGATCGACCTGTTCCCTCTTTCCCAATCACATTGTACCCACTTCCCCAATTGCACTGTTCCCCTTTCCCCAATCGCTCTGTTCCCCTTTCCCCAATCACACTGTTAACATTCCGCAGTCGCCGTGTTCCCCTTCCCCGATCTCCCTGTTCCCTTTCCGCAGTCGCCGTGTTCCCCTTCCCCAATCTCCCTGTTCCCCTTTCCCCGATCGCCCTGTTCCCTTTCCCCAATCTCACTGTTCCCTCTTCCCGAATCACACTGTCCCCCTTTCCCCAATCACTCTGTTCACTCTGAGCCGATCACCCTGCTCCCCTTTCCCCAATCACACTGATCCCAATTCCCCGATTGCCCTGTTCCCCTTTCCCCAATCACACTGTTCCCTCTTCCCCATCACACTGTTGCCTCTTCTCCAATCGCCCTGTTCCCTCTTCGCCAATCACACTGTTCCCTCTTCCCCAATCAGACTGTTATCCGTTGCCCGATCGCCATGTTCCCCTTTTCCCGATTGCCCTGTTCCCTCTTCTCCGATTGCCCTGCTCCCTATTCCCCAATCGCCCTGTTCCCCTTTCCCCAATCACACAGTTCCCCCTTCCCCGATAACCGTGTTCCCCTTTCCCCGACCGCCCTGTTCCCTCTTCCCCAATCACATTGTTCCCCGTTCCCTAATCGCCCTGTACCCTTTCCACAATCACACTGTTCCCCTCTCCCCGATCGCCGTGTGCCACTTTCCCCAATCACACTGTTTCCCTTTCCCCGATCGCCCTGTTCCCCTTTCCCCAGTCGCCCTGTTCCCCTTCCCAAAATCACACTGTTCCCTTTCCCCAATCACAATGTTCCCCCTTCCCTGTGCCCCTTTACCCAACCACCACACTGTTCCCTGATCGCCCTGTTCCCCCTTTCCTGATCGCCCTGTTCCCCTTTCCCCAATCGCCTTGTTCCCCTTCCCCGATTGCCCTGTTCCCCTTTCCCCAATCACACTGTTCCCACTTACCCGATCGCACCGTTCCCCCTTCCCCGATCACACTGTTCCCGCTTCCACGATTGCCCTGTTCCCCATTCCCCAATCAGACTGTTCCTTTTCCCCAATCACACTGTTTCCTTTCCCCAATCACACTGTTCCCCCTTCCCCGATCGCCCCCTTCCCCCTTCCCCTTTCCCCGATCACCCTCTACCCTTTTCCCCGATCGCCCTCTTACCCTTTCCCCGATCGCCCTCTTCCCCGATCCCCCTGTTCCCCTTTCCCCAATCGCTCTGTTCCACTTTCCCCTATCGCCCTGTTCCCCTTTCCCTGATCGCCGTGTTCCACTTTCCCCAATCACACTGTTCCCCCTTCCCCGATCGTCCTGTTCCCCTTTCCCCAGTCGCCCTGTTCCCCTTTCCCCAATCAGACAGTTCCATTTCCCCAATCATACTGTTCCCCCTTACGCGACCGCCGTGTTCCCCTTTCCCCGATCGCTCTGTTCCCTCTTGCCCAATCACACTGTTCCCCTCTCCCCGATCGTCGTGTTCCTCTTTCCCCAATAACACTGTTCCCCCTTCCCCGATCGCCCTGTTCCCCAGCCGCCCTGTTCCCCTTTCCCCAGTCGCCCTGTTCCCCTTTCCCCAATCACACGGTTTCCTTTCCCCAATCACAATGTTCCCCCTTCCCTGTTCCCCTTTCCCCAACCACACTGTTCCCCTTCCCCGATCGCCCTGTTCCCCTTTCCCCAGTCGCCCTGTTCCCCTTTCCCCAATCACACTGTTCACTTGCCCCAATCACAATGTTTCCCCTTTCCGCAACCACACTGTTCCCCCTTCCCTAATCGCCTTTTTCCCCCTTGCCCAATCGCCCTGTTCCCTTTCCCTAATCACACTGTTCCCCCTTTCCCGATCGCACCGTTCCCTTTCCCCAATCACACTGTTCCCTTTCCCCAATCACACTGTTATTGCTTCCAAGATCGCCCTGTTCCCCTTTCCCCAATCACACTGTTCATCTTTCCCCGAACGCCCTGTTCCCGCTTCCACGATCGCACTTTTCCCCCTTCCCCGCTCACTCTGTTCTCTCTTCCTGAATCGCACTGTTCCCCTTTCCCCGATCGCCCTGTTCCCCTTTCCCCAATCACACTGTTCCACCTTCCACGATCGCCCTGTTCCCTTTTCCCCCGATCGCCCTGTTCCCCTTTTCACAATCGCTCTATTCATCTTCCCCGATCGCCCTGTTCCCCTTTCTCCAATCAAACTGTTCCCGCTTCCCCAACCACAGTGTTCCCCCTGCCCCGGTTGCCCCGTTCCCCTTTCCCCGATCGCTCTGTTCCCCTTTCCCCAATCACACTGTTCCCCTTTCCCCAATCGCACTGTTCCCTCTTCACCGATCGCCCTGTTCTCCTTTCCCCATCACACTGTTCCCCCATCCGCATCGCCCTCTTCCCCTTTCCCCAATGATACTTTCCCCTTTCCCCTATTACACTGTTCCCACCTCCACGATCGGCCTGTTCCCCTTTCCCCAATCACACTGTTCCCCCTTTACCTATCGCCTTGTTCCCCTTTTCCCAATCACACTGTTCATCTTTCCTCGATCGCCCTGTTCCCTTTCCCCAATCACACTGTTCCCGCTTCCCCAATCACACTGTTCCCCCTGTCCCGGTTGCCCTGTTCCCCTTTCCCCGATCGCTCTCTTCCCCTTTCCCCAATCACACTGTTCCCCCTTCCCCAATCACACTATTCCCACTTCCCCAATCACATTGTTCCCATATCCCAAATCGCCCTGTACCCTTTCATCAATCACACCTTTCCCCTCTCCCCGATCGCCGTGTTCCCTTTCCCCAATCACATTCTTCCCTCTTCTCCAATCGCACTGTTCCCTCTTCCCCAAACAAACTTACCCCCTTCCCCAATCACACTGTTCCCCTTTTCCCAATCACACTGTTCATCTTTCCCCGATCGCCCTGTTCCCGCTTCCCCAATCACACTGTTCCCTCTTCCCCAATCACACTGTTCCCTCTTCCCCAAACAAACTTACCCCCTTCCCCAATCACACTGCTCACTCTTCCGCAATCAGACTGTTATCCATTTCCCAATCGCCCAGTTCCCTTTCCCCGATCGCCCTGTTCCCCTTTCCCCAATCACACTGTTCCCCCTTCCCCGATTGCCCTGTTCCCTTTTCCCCCGATCGCCCTGTTCATCTTCCCCGATCGCCCTGTTCCCCTTTCCCCAATTACACTGTTCCCTCTTCCCCAATCACACTGTTCCCTCTTCCTGAATCACACTGTTCCCGCTTCCCCAATCACACAGTTCCCCCTGTCCCGGTTGCCCTGTTCCCCGATCGCTCTGTTCCCCTTTCCCCAATCACACTGTTCCCCCTTCCCCGATTGCCCTGTTCCCTCTTCCCCAATCACATTGTTCCCATATCCCAAATCGCCCTGTACCCTTTCCGCAATCACACCTTTCCCCTCTCCCCGATCGCCGTGTTCCCTTTCCCCAATCACACTGTTCCCCGTTCCCCGATCGCACTGTTCCCCCTTCCCTGATCACACTGTTCATCTTCCCCGATCGCCCTGTTCCCCTTTCCCCATCACACTTTTCCCCCATCCCCATCACCCTGTTACCCCTTCGCCAATCACACTCTTCCCTCTTCCCCAATCGCACTGTTCCCTCTTCGCCAATCACAATGTTCCGCTTTCCCCAATCACACTGTTTCCCCGTCCCCGATCATACTGTTCTCCCTTCCCCGATCTCTCTGTTCCCCCTTCCCCGATCGTCCTGTTCCCCTTTCCCCAATCACACTGTTCCCCCTTCCCCGATCGCCCTGTTCCCTTTTCCCCCGATTGCACTGTTCATCTTCCCCGATCGCCCTGTTCCCCTTTCCCCAATCACACTGTTCCCTCTTCCCCAATCACACTGTTCCCTCTTCCTGAATCACACTGTTCCCCTTTTCCCAATCACACTGTTCATCTTTCCCCGATCGCCCTGTTCCCGCTTCCCCAATCACACTGTTCACTCTTCCGCAATCACACTGTTCCCCCTTCCCCGATTGCCCTGTTCCCTTTTCCGTCGATCGCCCTGTTCATCTTCCCCGATCGCCCTGTTCCCCTTTCACCAATCACACTGTTCCCTCTTCCCCAATCACACTGTTCCCTCTTCCTGAATCACACTGCTCCCGCTTCCCCAATCACACTGTTCCCCCTGTCCCGGTTGCCCTGTTCCCCTTTCCCCGATCGCTCTGTTCCCCTTTCCCCAATCACACTGTTCCCCCTTCCCCGATCGCCCTGTTCCCTCTTCCCCAATCACATTGTTCCCATATCCCAAATCGCCCTGTACCCTTTCCGCAATCACACCTTTCCCCTCTCCCCGATCGCCGTGTTCCCTTTCCCCAATCACACTCTTCCCTCTTCCCCAATCGCACTGTACCCTCTTCGCCAATCACACTGTTCCGCTTTCCCCAATCACACTGTTTCCCCGTCCCCGATCATACTGTTCCTCCTTCCCCGATCTCTCTGTTCCCCCTTCCCCGATCGTCCTGTTCCCCTTGCCCCAATCACACTGTTCCCTCTTCTCCGATCAACCTGTTCCCCTTTCCCCATCACACTGTTCCCCGTTCCCCGATCGCACTGTTTCCCATTCCCTGATCACATTGTTCCTCTTCCCCGATCGCCCTGTTCCCATTCCCCAATCACACTGATCCCTCTTCCCCAATCACCTGTTCCCTCTTCTCCCATCGCCCTGTTCCCTCTTCCCCAATCACAGTGTTCCCACTCCCCGATCGCCCTGTTCCCATTCCCCAATCACACTGATCCCTGTTTCCCAATCATCTGTTCCCTCTTCCCCAATCACACTGTTCCCTCTTCCCCAATCACAGTGTTCCCACTCCCCGATCGCCCTGTTCCCCCTTCCACGATTGCACTGTTCCCCCTTCCCCGATCGCACTGTTCCCCCTTCCCCGATCGCACGGTCACCCCTCCCCCGATCGCACAGTTCCCCCTTCCCTGATCGCCGGGTACTCCTTTCCCCGATCGCCCTGTTCCCTCTTTCCCCAATCACACTGTTCCCCTTTCCGCAAACACTCTGTTCCCTCTGACATGATCACACTGCTCCCCTTTCCCCAATCACACTGATCCCCCTTCCCCGATCACACTGATCCCCCTTCCCCGATCGCCCTGTTCCCCTTTCTCCAATCACACTGTTCCCTCTTTCCCAATCACACTGTTGCCCCTTCCCCAATCGCCCTGTTCCCCTTTCCCCATCACACTGTTCACCGTTCCCCGATCGCACTGTTCCCCCTTCCCTGATCACACTGTTCATCTTCCCCGATCGCCCTGTTCCCCTTTCCCCATCACACTTTTCCCCCATCCCCAACACCCTGTTACCCCTTCGCCAATCACACTGTTGCCCCTTCCCCAATCGCCCTGTTCCCCTTTCCCCATCACACTGTTCCCCTTTCCCCATCACACTGTTCCGCGTTCCCCGATTGCACTGTTCCCCCTTTCCCGATCACACTGTTCCTCTTCCCCGATCACACTGTTCCCCTTTCCCCATCACACTGTTTCCCCATCCCCATCACCCTGTTACCCCTTCGCCAATCACAATGTTCCTCTTCCCCAATCATCTGTTCCCTCTTCCCCAATCACACTGTTCCCTCTTCCCCAATCACAGTGTTCCCACACCCCGATCGCCCTGTTCTTCCTTCCCTGATCACACTGTTCCCCCCTTCCCGATCGCACTGTTCCCCCTTCTCCGATCGCACTGTTCCCCCTCCCCCGATCGCACTGTTCCCCCTTCCCTGATCGCCGGGTACCCCTTTCCCCGATCGCCCTGTTCCCTCTTTCACCAATCACACTGTTCCCTCATCCCCAATCACTCTGTTCCCTCTGACCCGATCACCCAGTTCTCCTTTCCCCAATCACACTGTTCCCCTTTCCGCAAACACTCTGTTCCCTCTGACATGATCACCCTGCTCCCCTTTCCCCAATCACACTGTTCCCTTTCCCCAATCACACAATTCCCCCTTCCCCGATCGCCCCCTTTCCCTTTCCTCGATCTCCCTCTTCCCCTTTCCCCGATCGCCCTCTTACCCTTTACCCGATCGCCCGCTTCCCTGATCGCCCTGTTCCCCTTTCCCCAATCACTCTGTTCTACTTTCCCCTATCGCCCTGTTCACCCTTCCCCGATCGCCCTGTTCCCTCTTCCCCAATCACACTGTTCCCCTTTCCATAATCGCCCTGTACCCTTTCCCCAATCACACTTTCCCCTCTCCCCGATCGCCGTGTTCCACTTTCCCCAATCACACTGTTCCCCCTTCCCCGATCGCACTGTTCCCCCTTCCCAGATCGCACTGTTCCCCCTTCCGCGAGCGCGGCTACCCATTTCCCCGATCTCTCTGTTCCCTCTTTCCCCGATCGACCTGTTCCCTCTTTCCAATCACATTGTACCCACTTCCCCAATTGCACTGTTCCCCTTTCCCCAATCGCTCTGTTCCCCTTTCCCCAATCACACTGTTAACATTCCGCAGTCGCCGTGTTCCCCTTCCCCGATCTCCCTGTTCCCCTTTCCCCGATCGCCCTGTTCCCTTTCCCCAATCTCACTGTTCCCTCTTCCCGAATCACACTGTCCCCCTTTCCCCAATCACTCTGTTCACTCTGAGCCGATCACCCTGCTCCCCTTTCCCCAATCACACTGATCCCAATTCCCCGATTGCCCTGTTCCCCTTTCCCCAATCACACTGTTCCCTCTTCCCCATCACACTGTTGCCTCTTCTCCAATCGCCCTGTTCCCTCTTCGCCAATCACACTGTTCCCTCTTCCCCAATCAGACTGTTATCCGTTGCCCGATCGCCATGTTCCCCTTTTCCCGATTGCCCTGTTCCCTCTTCTCCGATTGCCCTGCTCCCTATTCCCCAATCGCCCTGTTCCCCTTTCCCCAATCACACAGTTCCCCCTTCCCCGATCACCGTGTTCCCCTTTCCCCGACCGCCCTGTTCCCTCTTCCCCAATCACATTGTTCCCCGTTCCCTAATCGCCCTGTACCCTTTCCACAATCACACTGTTCCCCTCTCCCCGATCGCCGTGTGCCACTTTCCCCAATCACACTGTTTCCCTTTCCCCGATCGCCCTGTTCCCCTTTCCCCAGTCGCCCTGTTCCCCTTCCCAAAATCACACTGTTCCCTTTCCCCAATCACAATGTTCCCCCTTCCCTGTGCCCCTTTACCCAACCACCACACTATTCCCTGATCGCCCTGTTCCCCCTTTCCTGATCGCCCTGTTCCCCTTTCCCCAATCGCCTTGTTCCCCTTCCCCGATTGCCCTGTTCCCCTTTCCCCAATCACACTGTTCCCATTTACCCGATCGTACCGTTCCCCCTTCCCCGATCACACTGTTCCCGCTTCCACGATTGCCCTGTTCCCCATTCCCCAATCAGACTGTTCCTTTTCCCCAATCACACTGTTTCCTTTCCCCAATCACACTGTTCCCCCTTCCACGATCGCCCCCTTCCCCCTTCCCCTTTCCCCGATCACCCTCTACCCTTTTCCCCGATCGCCCTCTTACCCTTTCCCCGATCGCCCTCTTCCCCGATCCCCCTGTTCCCCTTTCCCCAATCGCTCTGTTCCACTTTCCCCTATCTCCCTGTTCCCCTTTCCCTGATCGCCGTGTTCCACTTTCCCCAATCACACTGTTCCCCCTTCCCCGATCGTCCTGTTCCCCTTTCCCCAGTCGCCCTGTTCCCCTTTCCCCAATCAGACAGTTCCATTTCCCCAATCATACTGTTCCCCCTTACGCGACCGCCGTGTTCCCCTTTCCCCGATCGCTCTGTTCCCTCTTGCCCAATCACACTGTTCCCCTCTCCCCGATCGTCGTGTTCCTCTTTCCCCAATAACACTGTTCCCCCTTCCCCGATCGCCCTGTTCCCCAGCCGCCCTGTTCCCCTTTCCCCAGTCGCCCTGTTCCCCTTTCCCCAATCACACGGTTTCCTTTCCCCAATCACAATGTTCCCCCTTCCCTGTTCCCCTTTCCCCAACCACACTGTTCCCCTTCCCCGATCGCCCTGTTCCCCTTTCCCCAGTCGCCCTGTTCCCCTTTCCCCAATCACACTGTTCACTTGCCCCAATCACAATGTTTCCCCTTTCCGCAACCACACTGTTCCCCCTTCCCTAATCGCCTTTTTCCCCCTTGCCCAATCGCCCTGTTCCCTTTCCCTAATCACACTGTTCCCCCTTTCCCGATCGCACCGTTCCCTTTCCCCAATCACACTGTTCCCTTTCCCCAATCACACTGTTCCCTTTCCCCAATCACACTGTTCTTGCTTCCAAGATCGCCCTGTTCCCCTTTCCCCAATCACACTGTTCATCTTTCCCCGAACGCCCTGTTCCCGCTTCCACGATCGCACTTTTCCCCCTTCCCCGCTCACTCTGTTCTCTCTTCCTGAATCGCACTGTTCCCCTTTCCCCGATCGCCCTGTTCCCCTTTCCCCAATCACACTGTTCCACCTTCCACGATCGCCCTGTTCCCTTATCCCCCGATCGCCCTGTTCCCCTTTTCACAATCGCTCTATTCATCTTCCCAGATCGCCCTGTTCCCCTTTCTCCAATCAAACTGTTCCCGCTTCCCCAACCACAGTGTTCCCCCTGCCCCGGTTGCCCTGTTCCCCTTTCCCCGATCGCTCTGTTCCCCTTTCCCCAATCACACTGTTCCCCTTTCCCCAATCGCACTGTTCCCTCTTCACCGATCGCCCTGTTCTCCTTTCCCCATCACACTGTTCCCCCATCCGCATCGCCCTCTTCCCCTTTCCCCAATGATACTTTCCCCTTTCCCCTATTACACTGTTCCCACCTCCACGATCGGCCTGTTCCCCTTTCCCCAATCACACTGTTCCCCCTTTACCTATCGCCTTGTTCCCCTTTTCCCAATCACACTGTTCATCTTTCCTCGATCGCCCTGTTCCCGCTTCCACGATCGCACTGTTCCCACTTCCCTGATTACTCAGTTCCCCCTTCCCCGATCACCCTGTTCCCCTTTCCCCGATCGCCGTGTTCCGTCTTCCGCGCTAACCCTGTTCCACTTTCCCCAATCATACTGTTCTACTTTCCCCGATCGGCCTCTTCCCCTTTCCCCGATCGCGCTCTTCCCTTTTCCCCGATCACCCTCTTCCCTTTTCCCCGATCGCCCTCTTCCCCGATCGCCCTGTTCCTCTATTCCCAATCGCTCTGTTCCACGTTCCCCTATCGCCCTGTTCCCCTTTCTCCAATCGTCCTGTTTCCCTTTCCCCAATCACACTGTTCGCCCTTCCCCAATCACACTGTTCCCTCTTCCCCAACCACACTGTTCCCCCTTCCCCAATCAAACATACCCCTTTCCCCAATCACAATGTTCCACCTTCCCCAATTAGACTGTTATCCGTTTCCCAATCGCCCAGTTCCCTTTCCCCGATCGCACTGTTCCCCTTTCCCCAATCACACTGTTCCCCCTTCCCCGATCGCCCTGTTCCCTTTTCCCCCGATCGCGCTGTACCCCTTTTCCCAATCGCCCTGTTCATCTTCCCCGATCGCCCTGTTCGCCTTTCCCCAATCACACTGTTCCCTCTTCCCCAATCACACTGTTCCCTCTTCCTCAATCACACTGTTCCCTTTCCCGAATCGCACTGTTCTCCCTTTCCCGATCGCAGCGTTCCCTTACCCCAATCACACTTTTCCCCTCTCCCAGATCGCCGTGTTTCACTTTCCCCAATCATAGTGTTCCCCCTTCCCCGATCACCCTGTTCCCCTTTCCCCAGTCGCCCTGTTCCCTTTTCCCCAATCACACTGTTCCCTTTCCCCAATCACACTGTTCCCTTTCCCCAATCACAATGTTCCCCTTCCCTGTTCCCCATTACCCAACCACACTGTTCCCCTTCCCCGATCGCCCTGTTCCCCTTTCCCCAGTCGCCCTGTTCCCCTTTCCCCAATCACACTGTTCCCTTTCCCCAATCACAATGTTTCCCCTTTCCCCAACCACACTGTTCCCTCTTCCCTAATCGCCCTCTTCCCCCTTGCCCAATCGCCCTGTTCCCTTTCCCGAATCACACTGTTCCGCCTTCCCCGATTGCCCTGTTCCCCCTTCCCCAATCGCACTCTTCCCTCTTTCCCAGATCACTCTGTTCCCACTTCCCCGATCACCCTGTTCCCACCTCCCCGATCACACTGTTCCTCTTTCCCCAATCGCCCTGTTCATCTTTCCCCGATCGCCCTGTTCCCATTTCCCCAATCACACTGTTCTTGCTTCCAAAATCGCCCTGTTCCCGTTTACCCGATTGCCCTGTTCCCCTTTCCCCAATCACATTGTTCCCCGATCAACCCGTTTCCCTTTCCCCAATCATACTGTTCCCCCTTCCCCGATCGCCGTGTTCCCATTTCCCCGATCGCCCTGTTTCCGCTTCCACGATCGCACTGTTCCCACTTCCCTGATTACTCAGTTCCCCCTTCCCCGATCACCCTGTTCCCCTTTCCCCGATCGCCGTGTTCCGTCTTCCGCGCTAACCCAGTTCCACTTTCCCCAATCATACTGTTCTACTTTCCCCGATCGGCCTCTTCCCCTTTCCCCGATCGCGCTCTTCCCTATTCCCCGATCACCCTCTTCCTTTTTCCCCGATCGCCCTCTTCCCCGATCGCCCTGTTCCTCTATACCCAATCGCTCTGTTCCACGTTCCCCTATCGCCCTGTTCCCCTTTCTCCAATCGTCCTGTTTCCCTTTCCCCAATCACACTGTTCGCCCTTCCCCAATCACACTGTTCCCTCTTCCCCAACCACACTGTTCCCCCTTCCCCAATCAAACATACCCCTTTCCCCAATCACACTGTTCCACCTTCCCCAATTAGACTGTTATCCGTTTCCCGATCGCCCAGTTCCCTTTCCCCGATCGCACTGTTCCCCTTTCCCCAATCACACTGTTCCCCCTTCCCCGATCGCCCTGTTCCCTTTTCCCCCGATCGCGCTGTAACCCTTTTCCCAATCGCCCTGTTCATCTTCCCCGATCGCCCTGTTCGCCTTTCCCCAATCACACTGTTCCCTCTTCCCCAATCACACTGTTCCCTCTTCCTCAATCACACTGTTCCCTTTCCCGAATCACACTGTTCCCCCTTTCCCGATCGCAGCGTTCCCTTACCCCAATCACACTTTTTCCCTCTCCCCGATCGCCGTGTTCCACTTTCCCCAATCACAGTGTTCCCCCTTCCCCGATCACCCTGTTCCCCTTTCCCCAGTCGCCCTGTTCCCTTTTCCCCAATCACACTGTTCCCTTTCCCCAATCACACTGTTCCCTTTCCCCAATCACAATGTTCCCCTTCCCTCTTCCCCATTACCCAACCAGACTGTTCCCCTTCCCCGATCGCCCTGTTCCCCTTTCCCCAGTAGCCCTGTTCCCCTTTCCCCAATCACACTGTTCCCTTTCCCCAATCACAATGTTTCCCCTTTCCCCAACCACACTGTTCCCTCTTCCCTAATCGCCCTCTTCCCCCTTGCCCAATCGCCCTGTTCCCTTTCCCGAATCACACTGTTCCGCCTTCCCCGATTGCCCTGTTCCCCCTTCCCCAATCGCACTGTTCCCTCTTTCCCAGATCACTCTGTTCCCACTTCCCCGATCACCCTGTTCCCACCTCCCCAATCACACTGTTCCTCTTTGCCCAATCGCCGTGTTCATCTTTCCCCGATCGCCCTGTTCCCATTTCCCCAATCACACTGTTCTTGCTTCCAAGATCGCCCTGTTCCCGTTTACCCGATCGCCCTGTTCCCCTTTCCCCAATCACATTGTTCCCCCTTCCCCGATCAACCCGTTTCCCTTTCCCCAATCATACTGTTCCCCTTCCCCGATCGCCGTGTTCCCATTTCCCCGATTGCCCTGTTCCCCTTTCCCCGATCGCCCTGTTCCCCTTTCCCCAATCATATTGTTCCCCCTCCCCCGATCGCCTCTTCCCCTTTCCCCGATCGCCCTGTTCCCCGATCGCCCTGTTCCCCTATACCCAATCGCTCTGTTCCACTTTCCCCTATCGCCCTGTTCCCCTTTCTCCAATCGTCCTGTTGCCCTTTCCCCAATCACACTGTTCGCCCTTCCCCAATCACACTCTTCCCTCTTCCACAATCACGCTGTTCCCTCATCCCCAATCAAACTTACCCCTTTCCCCAATCACACTGTTCCCTCTTCCCCTATCAGACTGTTATCCGTTCCCCGATCGCCCAGTTCCCTTTCCCCGATCGCCCTGTTCCCCTTTCCCCAATCACACTGTTCCCCCTTCCCCGATTGCCCTGTTCCCTTTTCCCCCGATCGCCCTGTTCCCCTTTCCCCAATCACATTGTTCCCTCTTCTCCAATCACACTGTTCCCGCTTCCTCAATCACACTGTTCCCTTTCTCCAATCACACTGTTCCCTCTTCCCGATCGCCCTGTTCCCTTTCCCCAATCACACTGTTCCCGCTTCCCCAATCACACTGTTCCCCTGCCCCGGTTGCCCTGTTCCCCTTTCCCCGATTGCTCTGTTCCCCTTTCCCCAATCACACTGTTCCCTCTTCCCGATCGCCCTGTTCCCTTTCCCCAATCACACTGATCCCGCTTCCCCAATCACACTGTTCCCCTTTTCCCGATCGCTCTGTTCCCCTTTCCCCAATCACACTGTTCCCCCTTCCCCAATCGCCCTGTTCTCTCTTCGCCAATCACATTGTTCCCCCTTCCCTAATCGCCCTGTACCCTTTCCCCAATCACACTTTTCCTCTCTCCCCGATCGCCGTGTTCCCTTTCCCCAATCACACTCTTCCCTCTTCCCCAATCGCACTGTTCCCTCTTCCCCATTCACACTGTTCCGCTTTCCCCAATCACACTGTTCCCCCGTCCCCGATCATACTGTTCCCCCTTTCCCGATCTCTCTGTTCCCCCTTCCCCGATCGTCCTGTTCCCCTTTCTCCAATCGCACTGTTCCCCCTTTCCCGATCGCCCAGTTCCCCCTTCCCCAATCACACTGTTCCTCTTCCCCCATCGCACTGTTCCCTCTTCCCCAATCACAGTGTTCCCACTCCCCGATCGCCATGTTCCCACTCCCTGATCGCCCTGTTCCCATTCCCCAAACACACTGAGTCCTCTTCCCCAATCACAATGTTTCCCCTTTCCCCAACCACACTGCTCCCCCTTCCCTAATCGCCCTGTACCCCCTTGCCCATTCGCCCCGTTCCCTTTCCCGAATCACACTGTTCCCCCTTTCCCGATCGCATCGTTCCCTTTTCCCAATCACGGTGTTCCCCCTTCCCCGATCACCCAGTTCCCCTTTCCCCAGTCGCCCTGTTCCCTTTTCCCCAATCACAATGTTCCCTTTCCCCAATCACACTGTTCCCTTTCCCCAATCACAATGTTCCCCTTCCCTGTTCCCCTTTCCCCAACCACACTGTTCCCTTCCCCGATCGCCCTGTTACCCTTTCCCCAGTCGCCCTGTTCCCCTTTCCCCAATCACACTGTTCCCTTTCCCCAATCACAATGTTTCCCCTTTCCCCAACCACACTGTTCCCTCTTCCCTAATCGCCCACTTCCCCCTTGCCCAATCGCCCTGTTCCCTTTCCCGAATCACACTGTTACGCCTTCCCCGATTGCCCTGTTCCCCCTTCCCCAATCGCACTGTTCCCTCTTTCCCTGATCACTCTGTTCCCACTTCCCCGATCACCGTGTTCCCACCTCCCCGATCACACTGTTCCTCTTTCCCCAATCGCCCTGTTCATCTTTCCCCGATCGCCCTTTTCCCATTTCCCCAATCACACTGTTCTTGCTTCCAAGATCACCCTGTTCCCCTTTCCCCAATCACATTGTTCCCCCTTCCCCGATCAACCCGTTTCCCTTTCCCCAATCATACTGTTCCCCCTTCCCCGATCGCCGTGTTCCCATTTCCCCGATCGCCCTGTTCCCCTTTCCCCGATCGCCCTGTTCCCCTTTCCCCAATCATATTGTTCCCCCTTCCCCGATCGCCCTCTTGCCCTTTCCCCGATTGCCCTGTTCCCCGATCGCCCTGTTCCCCTATACCCAATCGCTCTGTTCCACTTTCCCCTATCGCCCTGTTCCCCTTTCTCCAATCGTCCTGTTGCCCTTTCCCCAATCACACTGTTCGCCCTTCCCCAATCACACTATTCCCTCTTGCCCAATCACGCTGTTCCCTCATCCCCAATCAAACTTACCCCTTTCCCCAATCACACTGTTCCCTCTTCCCCAATCAGACTGTTATCCGTTCCCCGATCGCCCAGTTCCCTTTCCCCGATCGTCCTGTTCTCCTTTCCCCAATCACATTGTTCCCTCTTCTCCAATCACACTGTTCCCTCTTCATCAATCACACTGTTCCCTTTCTCCAATCACACTGTTCCCTCTTCCCGATCGCCCTGTTCCCTTTCCCCAATCACACTGTTCCCGCTTCCCCAATCGCCCTGTTCCCATTCCCCAATCACACTGATCCCTCTTTCCCAATCATCTGTTCCCTCTTCCCCAATCACACTGTTCCCTCTTCTCCAATCACAGTGTTCCCACTCCCCGATCGCCCTGTTCCCCTTTCCCCAACCACACTGTTCCCCTTCCCCGATCGCCCTGTTCCCCTTTCCCCAGTCGCCCTGTTCCCCTTTCCCCAATCACACTGTTCACTTGCCCCAATCACAATGTTTCCCCTTTCCCCAACCACACTGCACCCCCTTCCCTAATCGCCCTGTTCCCCCTTGCCCAATCGCCCCATTCCCTTTCCCGAATCACACTGTTCCCCCTTTACCGATCGCAGCGTTCCCTTTCCCCAAACATACTTTTCCCCTCTCCCTGATCGCCGTGTTCCACTTTCCCCGATTGCCGTGTTCCACTTTCCCCAATCACAAAGTTACCCCTTTCCGCAACCACACTGTTCCCCCTTCCCTAATCGCCTTGTTCCCCCTTGCCCAATCGCCCTGTTCCCTTTCCCGAATCACACTGTTCCCCCTTTCCCGATCGCACCGTTCCCTTTCCCCAATCACACTGTTCCCTTTCCCCAATCACACTGTTCCCTTTCCCCACTCACACTGTTCTTGCTTCCACGATCGCACTGTTCCCCCTTCCCCGCTCACTCTGTTCTCTCTTCCTGAATCGCACTGTTCCCCTTTCCCCGATCGCCCTGTTCCCCTTTCCCCAATCACACTGTTCCACCTTCCACGATCGCCCTGTTCCCTTTTCCCCCGATCGCCCTGTTCCCCTTTTCCCAATCGCTCTGTTCATCCTCCCCGATCGCCCTGTTCCCCTTTCTCCAATCAAACTGTTCCCGCTTCCCCAATCACAGTGTTCCCCCTGCCCCGGTTGCCCTGATCCCTTTTCCCCCGATCGCCCTGTTCCCCTTTTCCCAATTGCTCTGTTCATCTTCCCCGATCGCCCTGATCCCTCTTCCCCAATCACATTGTTCCCTCTTCCTTAATCGTCCTATACCCTTTCCGCAATCACACTTTTCCCCTCTCCCCGATCGCCGCGTTTCCATTCCCCAATCATACTCTTCCCTCTATTCCAATCGCACTGTTCCCTCTTCCCCAATCACACTGTTCCGCTTTCCCCAATCACTCTGTTCCACCGTCCCCGATCATACTGTTCCCCCTTCCCCGATCTCTCTGTTCCCCCTTCCCCGATCGTCCTGTTCCCCTTTCCCCAATCGCACTGTTCCCTCTTCACCGATCGCCCTGTTCTCCTTTCCCCATCACACTGTTCCCCCATCCGCATCGCCCTCTTCCCCTTTCCCCAATGATACTGTCCCCTTTCCCCGATTACACTGTTCCCACTTCCACGATCGCCTTGTTCCGCTTTCCCCAATCACACTGTTCCCCCTTTACCTATCGCCTTGTTCCCCTTTTCCCAATCACACTGTTCATCTTTCCTCGATCGCCCTGTTTCTGCTTCCACGATCGCACTGTTCCCACTTCCCTGATTACTCAGCTCCCCCTTCCCCGATCACCCTGTTCCCCTTTCCCCGATCGCCGTGTTCCGTCTTCCGCGCTAACCCTGTTCCACTTTCCCCAATCATACTGTTCTACTTTCTCCGATCGGCCTCTTCCCCTTTCCCCGATCGCGCTCTTCCCTATTCCCCGATCACCCTCTTCCCCTTTCCCCGATCGCCCTCTTCCCCGATCGCCCTGTTCCTCTATACCCAATCGCTCTGTTCCACGTTCCCCTATCGCCCTGTTCCCCTTTCTCCAATCGTCCTGTTTCCCTTTCCCCAATCACACTGTTCGCCCTTCCCCAATCACACTGTTCCCTCTTCCCCAACCACACTGTTCCCCCTTCCCCAATCAAACATATCCCTTTCCCCAATCACACTGTTCCACCTTCCCCAATTAGACTGTTATCCGTTTCCCAATCGCCCAGTTCCCTTTCCCCGATCGCACTGTTCCCCTTTCCCCAATCACACTGTTCCCCCTTCCCCGATCGCCCTGTTCCCTTTTCCCCCGATCGCGCTGTACCCCTTTTCCCAATCGCCCTGTTCATCTTCCCCGATCGCCCTGTTCGCCTTTCCCCAATCACACTGTTCCCTCTTCCCCAATCACACTGTTCCCTCTTCCTCAATCACACTGTTCCCTTTCTCCAATCACACTGTTCCCTCTTCCCGATCGCCCTGTTCCCTTTCCCCAATCACACTGTTCCCGCTTCCCCAATCACACTGTTCCCCTTTCCCCGATCGCTCTGTTCCCCTTTCCCCAATCACACTGTTCCCCCTTCCCCAATCGCCCTGTTCCCTCTTCGCCAATCACATTGTTCCCCCTTCCCTAATCGCCCTGTACCCTTTCCCCAATCACACTTTTCCTCTCTCCCCGATCGCCTTGTTCCCTTTCCCCAATCACACTCTTCCCTGTTCCCCAATCGCACAGTTCCCTCTTCCCCATTCACACTGTTCCGCTTTCCCCAATCACACTGTTCCCCCGTCCCCGATCATACTGTTCCCCCTTCCCCGATCTCTCTGTTCCCCCTTCCCCGATCGTCCTGTTCCCCTTTCCACAATCGCACTGTTCCCTCTTCACCGATCGCCCTGTTCCCCTTTCCCCATCGCACTGTTCCCCGTTCCCCGATCGCACTGTTTCCCATTCCCTGATCACACTGTTCCTCTTCCCCGATCGCCCTGTTCCCATTCCCCATCGCACTGTTCCCCGTTCCCCGATCGCACTGTTTCCCATTCCCTGATCACACTGTTCCTCTTCACTGATCGCCCTTCTCCCCTTTCCCCATCACATTGTTCCCCCATCCCCATCGCCCTGTTACCCCTTTGCCAAACACACTGTTCCCCCTTTCCCGATCGCCCAGTTCCCCCTTCCCCAATCACACTGTTCTTCTTCCCCCATCACACTGTTCCCTCTTCCCCAATCACAGTGTTCCCACTCCCCGATCGCCATGTTCCCACTCCCTGATCGCCCTGTTCCCATTCCCCAAACACACTGAGTCCTCTTCCCCAATCACAATGTTTCCCCTTTCCCCAACCACACTGCTCCCCTTCCCTAATCGCCCTGTACCCCCTTGCCCAATCGCCCCGTTCCCTTTCCCGAATCACACTGTTCCCCCTTTCCCGATCGCAGCGTTCCCCTTCCCCGATCACCCTGTTCCCCTTTCCCCAGTCGCCCTGTTCCCTTTTCCCCAATCACACTGTTCCCTTTCCCCAATCACACTGTTCCCATTCCCCAATCACAATGTTCCCCTTCCCTGTTCCCCTTTCCCCAACCACACTGTTCCCCTTCCCCGATCGCCCTGTTCCCCTTTCCCCAGTCGCCCTGTTCCCCTTTCCCCAATCACACTGTTCCCTTTCCCCAATCACAATGTTTCCCCTTTCCCCAACCACACTGCTCCCTCTTCCCTAATCGCCCTCTTCCCCCTTGCCCAATTGCCCTGTTCCCTTTCCCTAATCACACTGTTCCGCCTTCCCCGATTGCCCTGTTCCCCCTTCCCCAATCGCACTGTTCCCTCTTTCCCAGATCACTCTGTTCCCACTTCCCCGATCACCCTGTTCCCACCTCCCCGATCACACTGTTCCTCTTTCCCCAATCGCCCTGTTCATCTTTCCCCGATCGCCCTGTTCCCATTTCCCCAATCATACTGTTCCCCCTTCCCCGATCGCCGTGTTCCCATTTCCCCGATCGCCCTGTTCCCCTTTCCCCGATCGCCCTGTTCCCCTTTCCCCAATCATATTGTTCCCCCTTCCCCGATCGCCCTCTTCCCCTTTCCCCGATCGCCCTGTTCCCCGATCGCCCTGTTCCCCTATACCCAATCGCTCTGTTCCACTTTCCCCTATCGCCCTGTTCCCCTTTCTCCAATCGTCCTGTTGCCCTTTCCCCAATCACACTGTTCGCCCTTCCCCAATCACACTGTTCCCTCTTCCCCAATCACGCTGTTCCCTCATCCCCAATCAAACTTACCCCTTTCCCCAATCACACTGTTCCCTCTTCCCCAATCAGACTGTTATCCGTTCCCCGATTGCCCAGTTCCCTTTCCCCGATCGCCCTGTTCCCCTTTCCCCAATCACACTGTTCCCCCTTCCCCGATTGCCCTGTTCCCTTTTCCCCCGATCGCCCTGTTCCCCTTTTCCCAATCGCCCTGTTCATCTTCCCCGATCGCCCTGTTCCCCTTTCCCCAATCACATTGTTCCCTCTTCTCCTATCACACTGTTCCCTCTTCCTCAATCACACTGTTCCCTTTCTCCAATCACACTGTTCCCTCTTCCCGATCGCCCTGTTCCCTTTCCCCAATCACACTGTTCCCGCTTCCCCAATCACACTGTTCCCCTGCCCCGGTTGCCCTGTTCCCCTTTCCCCGATTGCTCTGTTCCCCTTTCCCCAATCACACAGTTCCCCCTTCCCCAAGTGCCCTGTTCCCTCTTCGCGAATCACATTGTTCCCCCTTCCCTAATCGCCCTGTACCCTTTCCCCAATCACACTTTTCCTCTCTCCCCGATCGCCGTGTTCCCTTTCCCCAATCACACTCTTCCCTCTTCCCCAATCGCACCGTTCCCTCTTCCCCATTCACACTGTTCCGCTTTCCCCAATCACTCTGTTCCCCCGTCCCCGATCATACTGTTCCCCCTTCCCCGATCTCTCTGTACCCCCTTCCCCGATCGTCCTGTTCCCCTTTCCCCAATCGCACTGTTCCCCGTTCCCCGATCGCACTGTTTCCCATTCCCTGATCACACTGTTCCTCTTCCCTGATCGCCCTTCTCCCCTTTCCCCATCACACTGTTCCCCCATCCCCATCGCCCTGTTACCCCTTCCCCAATCACACTGTTCCTCTTCCCCCATCTCACTGTTCCCTCTTCCCCAATCACAGTGTTCCCACTCCCCGATCGCAATGTTCCCACTCCCTGATCGCCCTGTTCCCATTCCCCAATCACACTGAGCCCTCTTCCCCAATCACAATGTTTCCCCTTTCCTCAACCACACTGCTCCCCCTTCCCTAATCGCCCTCTACCCCCTTGCCCAATCGCCCCGTTCCCTTTCACGAATCACACTGTTCCCCCTTTCCCGATCGCAGCGTTCCCCTTCCCCAATCACACTTTTCCCCTCTCCCCGATCGCCGTGTTCCACTTTCCCCAATCACAGTGTTCCCCCTTCCCCGATCGCCCTGTTCCCCTTTCCCCAGTCGCCCTGTTCCACTTTCCCCAATCACAGTGTTCCCCCTTCCCCGATCGCCCTGTTCCCCTTTCCCCAGTCGCCCTGTTCCCCTTTCCCCAATCACACTGGTCCCTTTCCCCAATCACACTGTTCCCTTTCCCCAATCACAATGTTCCCCTTCCCTGTTCCGCTTTCCCCAACCACACTGTTCCCCTTCCCCGATCGCCCTGTTCCCCTTTCCCCTGTCGCCCTGTTCCCCTTTCCCCAATCACACTGTTCCCTTTCCCCAATCACAATGTTTCCCCTTTCCCCAACCACACTGTTCCCTCTTCCCTAATCGCCCTGTTCCCCCTTGCCCTATCGCACTGTTCCCTTTCCCGAATCACACTGTTCCCCCTTCCCCGATTGCCCTGTTCCCCCTTCCCCAATCGCACTGTTCCCTCTTTCCCAGATCACTCTGTTCCCACTTCCCCGATCGCCCTGTTCCCCTTTCCCCAGTCACCCTGTTCCCCTTTCCCCAATCACACTGTTCCCTTTCCCCAATCACACTGTTCCTTTCCCCAATCACAATGTTCCCCTTCCCTGTTCCCCTTTCCCCAACCACACTGTTCCCCTTCCCCGATCGCCCTGTTCCCCTTTCCCCAGTCGCCCTGTTCCCCTTTCCCCAATCACACTGTTCCCTTTCCCCAATCACAATGTTTCCCCATTCCCCAACCACACTGTTCCCTCTTTCCTAACCGCCCTGTTCCCCCTTGCCCAATCGCCCTGTTCCCTTTCCCGAATCACACTGTTCACCCTTCCCTGATTACTCAGTTCCCCCTTCCCGATCACCCTGTTCCCATTTCCCCGATCGCCGTGTTCCGTCTTCCGCGCTAGCCCTGTTCCACATTCCCCAATCATACGGTTCTACTTTCCCCGATCGCCCTCTTCCCCTTTCCCCGATCGCGCTCTTCCCTTTTCCCCGATCACCCTCTTCCCCTTTCCCCGATCGCCCTCTTCCCCGATCGCCCTGTTCCTCTATACCCAATCGCTCTGTTCAACGTTCCCCTATCGCCCTGTTCCGCTTTCTCCAATCGCCCTGTTCCCTTTCCCGAATCACACTGTTCACCCTTCCCTGATTACTCAGTTCCCCCTTCCCGATCACCCTGTTCCCATTTCCCCGATCGCCGTGTTCCGTCTTCCGCGCTAGCCCTGTTCCACATTCCCCAATCATACGGTTCTACTTTCCCCGATCGCCCTCTTCCCCTTTCCCCGATCGCGCTCTTCCCTTTTCCCCGATCACCCTCTTCCCCTTTCCCCGATCGCCCTCTTCCCCGATCGCCCTGTTCCTCTATACCCAATCGCTCTGTTCAACGTTCCCCTATCGCCCTGTTCCGCTTTCTCCAATCGTCCTGTTTCCCTTTCCCCAATCACACTGTTCGCCCTTCCCCAATCACACTGTTCCCTCTTCCCCAACCACAATGTTTCCCCTTTCCCCAACCACACTGTTCCCTCTTCACTAATCGCCCTCTTCCCCCTTGCCCAATCGCCCTCTTCCCTTTCCCGAATCACACTGTTCGGCCTTCCCCAATTGCCCTGTTCCCCCTTCCCCAATCGCACTGTTCCCTCTTTCCCAGATCACTCTGTTTCCACTTCCCCGATCGCCCTGTTCCCATTTCCCCCATCACACTGTCCTTGCTTCCAAGATCGCCCTGTTCCCGTTTACCCGATCACCCTGTTCCCCTTTCCCCAATCACATTGTTCCCCCTTCCCCGATCAACCCGTTTCCCTTTCCCCAATCATACTTTTCCCTTTCCCCGATCGCCGTGTTCCCATTTCCCCGATCGCCCTGTTCCCCTTTCCCCAATCATATTGTTCCCCCTTCCCCGATCGCCCTCTTCCCCTTTCCCCGATCGCCCTGTTCCCCGATCGCCCTGTTCCCCTATACCCAATCGCTCTGTTCCACTTTCCCCTATCGCCCTGTTCCCCTTTCTCCAATCGTCCTGTTGCCCTTTCCCCAATCACACTGTTCGCCCTTCCCCAATCACACTGTTCCCTCTTCCCCAATCACACTGTTCCCTCATCCCCAATCAAACTTACACCTTTCCCCAATCACACTGTTCCCTCTTCCCCAATCAGACTGTTATCCGTTTCCCGATCGCCCAGTTCCCTTTCCCCGATCACCCTGTTCCCCTTTCCCCAATCTCACTGTTCCCCCTTCCCCGATCGCCCTGTTCCCCTTTTCCCAATCGCCCTGTTCATCTTCCCCGATCGCCCTGTTCCCCTTTCCCCAATCACATTGTTCCCTCTTCCCCAATCACACTGTTCCCTCTTCCTCAATCACACTGTTCCCTTTCTCCAATCACACTGTTCCCCTTCCCCGATCGCCCTGTTCCCTTTCCCCAATCACACTGTTCCCCTGCCCCGGTTGCCCTGTTCCCCTTTCCCCGATCGCTCTGTTCCCCTTTCCCCAATCACACTGTTTCCCCTTCCCCGATTGCCCTGTTCCCTCTTCCCCAAACACATTGTTCCCCCTTCCCTAATCACCCTGTACCCTTTCCGCAATCACACTTTTCCCCTCTCCCCGACCGCCGTATTCCCATTCCCCAATCACACTCTTCCCTCTTCCCCAATCGCACTGTTCCCTCTTCCCCAATCACACTGTTCCGCTTTCCCCAATCACACTGTTCCCCCGTTCCCGATCATACTGTTCCCCCTTCCCCGATCTCTGTTCCCCCTTCCCCGATCGTCCTGTTCCCCTTTCCCCAATCGCACTGTTCCCTCTTCACCGATCGCCCTGTTCCCCTTTCCCCATCACACTGTTCCCCGTTCCCCGATCGCACTGTTTCCCATTCCCTGATCACACTGTTCCTCTTTCCCGATCGCCCTGTTCCCCTTTCCCCATTACACTGTTCCCCGTTCCCCGATCGCCCTGTTCCCCTTTTCCCAAACGCCCTGTTCATCTTTCCCGATCGCCCTGTTCCCCTTTCCCCAATCACACTGTTCCCTCTTCCCCAATCACACTGTTCCCTCTTCCTCAATCACACAGCTCCCTTTCTCCAATCACACTGTTCCCCCTTCCCGATCGCCCTGTTCCCTTTCCCCATCACACTGTTCCCGCTTCCCCAATCACACTGTTCCCCTTTCATCGATTGCTCTGTTCCCCTTTCCCCAATCACACTGTTCCCCCTTCCCCGATCGCCCTGTTCTCTCTTCGCCAATCACATTGTTCCCCCTTCCCGAATCGCCCTGTACTCTTTCCCCAATCACACTTTTCCCTCTCCCCGATTGCCGTGTTCCCTTTCCCCAATCACACTGTTCCGCTTTCCACAATCACACTGTTCCCCCGTGCCCGATCATACTGTTCCCCCTTCCCCGATCTCCCTGTTCCCCCTTCCCCGATCGTCCTTTTCCCCTTTCCCCGTATCGCATGTTCCCTCTTCACCGATCGCCCTGTTCCCCTTTCCCCAACACACTGATCCCCGTTCCCCGATCGCACTGTTTCCCATTCCCTGATCACACTGTTCCTCTTCCCCGATCGCCCTGTTGCCCGTTCCCCATCACACTGTTCCCCCATCCCCATCGCCCTGTTCCCCTTTCCCCAATGATACTGTTCCCTTTCCCGTTTTACACTGTTCCCACCTCCACGATCGGCCTGTTCCCCTTTCCCCAATCACACTGTTCCCCCTTTACCGATCGCCCTGTTCCCCTTTTGCCAATCACACTGTTCCACTTTCCCCTATCGCCCTGTTCCCATTTCTGCAATCGTCCTGTTTACCTTGCCCCAATCACACTGTTCCCGCTTCCCGATCGCCCTGTTCCCTTTCCCCAATCATACTGTTCCCGCTTCCCCAATCACACTGTTCCCCTTTCCCCAACCGCTCTGTTCCCCTTTCCCCAATCACACTGTTCCCTCTTCCCCGATCGCCCTGTTCCCTCTTCGCCAATCACATTGTTCCCCCTTCGCTAATCGCCCTGTACCCTTTCCCCAATCACACTTTTCCCCTCTCCCCGATCGCCCTGTTCCCCTATACCCAATCGCCCTGTTCCACTTTCCCCTATCGCCCTGTTCCCATTTCTGCAATCGTCCTGTTTACCTTGCCCCAAACACACTGTTCCCGCTTCCCGATTGCCCTGTTCCCTTTCCCCAATCATACTGTTCCCGCTTCCCCAATCACACTGTTCCCCTTTCCCCGACCGCTCTGTTCCCCTTTCCCCAATCACACTGTTCCCCCTTCCCCGATCGCCCTGTTCCCTCTTCGCCAATCACATTGTTCCCCCTTCCCTAATCGCCCTGTACCCTTTCCTCAATCAGACTTGTCCCCTCTCCCCGATCGCCGTGTTCCCTTTCCCCAATCACACTGTTGCGCTTTCCCCAATCACACTGTTCCCCCGTCCCCGATCATACTGTTCCCCCTTCCCCGATCTCTCTGTTCCCCCTTCCCCGATCGTCCTGCTCCCCTTTCCCCAATCAGTCTGTTATCCGTTTCCCGATCGCCCAGTTCCGTTTCCCCGAACGCACTGTTCCCCTTTCCCCAATCACACTGTTCCACCTTCCCCGATCGCCCTGTTCCCTTTTCCCAAATCACACTGTTCCCTCTTCCCCGATCACACTGTTCCCTCTTCCTCAATCACACTGTTCCCTTTCCCCATCACACTGTTCCCGCTTCCCCAATCACACTGTTCCTCTTTGCCCGATTGCTCTGTTCCGCTTTCCCCAATCACACTGTTCCCCCTTCCCCGATCGCCCTGTTCTCTCTTCGCCAATCACATTGTTCCCCCTTCCCTAATCGCCCTGTACCCTTTCCCCAATCACACTTTTCCCTCTCCCCGATCGCCGTGTTCCCTTTCGCCATTCACACTGTTCCGCTTTCCCCAATCACACTGTTCCCCCGTCCCCGATCATACTGTTCCCCCTTCCCCGATATCTCTGTTCCCCCTTCCCCGATCATCTTGTTCCCCTTTCCCCAATCGCACTGTTCCCTCTTCCCCGATCGCACTGTTTCCCATTCCCTGATCACACTGTTCCTCTTCCCCGATCGCCCTGTTGCCCTTTCCCCATCACACTGTTCCCCCATCCCCATCGCCATGTTCCCCTTTCCCCAATGATACTGTTCCCTTTCCCGTTTTACACTGTTCCCACCTCCACGATTGGCCTGTTCCCCTTTCCGCAATCACACTGTTCCCCCTTTACCGATCGCCCTGTTCCCCTTTTCCCAATCACACTGTTCATCTTTCCCCGATCGCCCTGTTCCCGCTTCCACGATCGCACTGTTCCCCTTTCCCCGACGGCCGTGTTCCGTCGACCGAGCTTGCCCTGTCCCACTTTCCCCAATCACACTGTTCAACTTTCCCCGATTGCCCTCTTCCCCTTTCCCCGATCGCGCTCTTCCCCTTTCCCCGATCACCCGCTTCCCCTTTCCACGATCGCCCTCTTCCCCGATCGCCCTGTTCCCCTATACCCAATTACACTGTTCTACTTTACCAGATCGCCCTCTTCCCCTTTCCCCGATCGCACTCTACCCCTTTCCACGATCACCCTCTTCCCCTGTTCCCCTATACCCAATCACACTGTTCACCCTTTACCGATCGCCCTGTTCCCCTTTTCCCAATCACACTGTTCATCTTTCCCCGATCGCCCTGTTCCCGCTTCCACGATCGCACTGTTCCCCCTTCCCTGATTACTCAGTTCCCTCTTCCCCGATCGCCCTGTTCCCCTTTCCCCGATCGCCCTGTTCCCCTTTCCCCAATCACATTGTTCCCCCTTCCCCGATCAACCCGTTTCCCTTTCCCCAATCATACTTTTCACTTTCCCCGATCGCCGTGTTCCCATTTCCCCGATCGCCCTGTTCCCCTTTCCCCAATCATATTGTTCCCCCTTCCCTGATCGCCCTCTTCCCCTTTCCCCGATCGCCCTGTTCCCCGATCGCCCTGTTCCCCTATACCCAATCGCTCTGTTCCACTTTCCCCTATCGCCCTGTTCCCCTTTCTCCAATCGTCCTGTTGCCCTTTCCCCAATCACACTGTTCGCCCTTCCCCAATCACACTGTTCCCGCTTCCCCAATCACACTGTTCCCTCATCCCCAATCAAACTTACACCTTTCCCCAATCACACTGTTCCCTCTTCCCCAATCAGACTGTTATCCGTTTCCCGATCGCCCAGTTCCCTTTCCCCGATCACCCTGTTCCCCTTTCCCCAATCACACTGTTCCCCCTTCCCCGATTGCCCTGTTCCCTTTTCCCCCGATCGCCCTGTTCCCCTTTTCCCAATCGCCCTGTTCATCTTCCCCGATCGCCCTGTTCCCCTTTCCCCAATCACATTGTTCCCTCTTCCCCAATCACATTGTTCCCTCTTCCTCAATCACACTGTTCCCTTTCTCCATTCACACTGTTCCCCTTCCCCGATCGCCCTGTTCCCTTTCCCCAATCACACTGTTCCCGCTTCCCCAATCACACTGTTCCCCTGCCCCGGTTGCCCTGTTCCCCTTTCCCCGATCGCTCTGTTCCCCTTTCCCCAATCACACTGTTTCCCCTTCCCCCATTGCCCTGTTCCCTCTTCCCCAATCACATTGTTCCCCCTTCCCTAATCACCCTGTACCCTTTCCGCAATCACACTTTTCCCCTCTCCCCGACCGCCGTATTCCCATTCCCCAATCACACTCTTCCCTCTTCCCCAATCGCACTGTTCCCTCTTCACCGATCGCCCTGTTCCCCTTTCCCCAATCACACAGTTCCCCGTTCCCCGATCGCACTGTTTCCCATTCCCTGATCACACTGTTCCTCTTCCCCGATCGCTCTGTTCCCCTTTCCCCATTACACTGTTCCCCGTTCCCCGATCGCACTGTTTCCCATTCCCTGATCACACTGTTCCTCTTCCCCAATCGCCCTGTATCCCCTTGCCCAATCGCCCCGTTCCCTTTCCCGAATCACCCTGTTCCCCTTTCCCCAATCACACTGTTCCCCCGTTCCCCGATCGCCCTGTTCCCTTTTCCCCCGATCGCCCTGTTCATCTTCCCCGATCGCCCTTTTCCCCTTTCCCCAATCACACTGTTCCCTCTTCCCCAATCACAATGTTCCCTCTTCCTGAATCACACTGTTCCCTTTCTCCAATCACGCTGTTCCCTCTTCCAGATCGCCCTGTTCCCTTTCCCCAATCACACTGTTCCCGCTTGCGCAATCATACTGTTCCCCCTGTTCCGGTTGCCCTGTTCCCCTTTCCCCGATCGCTCTGTTCCCCTTTCCCCAATCACACTGTTCCCCCTTCCACGATCGCCCTGTTCCCTCTTCCCCAATCACATTGTTCCCATATCCCAAATCGCCCTGTACCCTTTCCGCAATCAGACCTTTCCCCTCTCCCCGATCGCCGTGTTCCCTTTCCCCAATCACACTCTTCCCTCTTCCCCAATCACACTCTTCCCTCTTCCCCAAACAAACTTACCCCTTTCCCCAATCACACTGTTCCCCTTTTCCCAATCACACTGTTCATCTTTCCCCGATCGCCCTGTTCCCGCTTCCCCAATCACACTGTTCCCTCTTCCCCAATCACACTGTTCCCTCTTCCCCAAACAAACTTACCCCTTTCCACAATCACACTGTTCACTCTTCCGCAATCAGACTGTTTTCCATTTCCCAATTGCCCAGTTCCCTTTCCCCGATCGCCCTGTTCCCCTTTCCCCAATCACACTGTTCCCCCTTCCCCGATCGCCCTGTTCCCTTTTCCCCCGATCGCCCTGTTCATCTTCCCCGATCGCCCTGTTCCCCTTTCCCCAATCACACTGTTCCCTCTTCCCCAATCACACTGTTCCCTCTTCCTGAATCACACTGTTCCCTTTCTCCAATCACGCTGTTCCCTCTTCCCGATCGCCCTGTTCCCTTTCCCCAATCACACTGTTCCCGCTTCCCCAATCACAATGTTCCCCCTGTCCCGGTTGCCCTGTTCCCCTTTCCCCGATCGCTCTGTTCCCCTTTCCCCAATCACACTGTTCCCCCTTCCCCGATCGCCCTGTTCCCTCTTCCCCAATCACATTGTTCCCATATCCCAAATCGTCCTGTACCCTTTCCGCAATCAGACCTTTCCCCTCTCCCCGATCGCCCTGTTCCCTTTCCCCAATCACACTCTTCCCTCCTCCCAATCGCACTGTTCCCACTTCCCCAATCACACTGTTCCGCTTTCCCCAATCACACTGTTTCCCCTTCCCCGATCATACTGTTCCCCCTTCCCCTATATCTCTGTTCCCCCTTCCCCGATCGTCCTGTTCCCCTTTCCCCATCACACTGTTCCACGTTCCCCGATCGCACTGTTTCCCATTCCCTGATCACCCTGTTCCTCTTCCCCGATCGCCCTGTTTTCCTTTCCCCAATCACACTGTTCCCTTTTTACCGATCGCCCTGTTCCCCTTTTCCCAATCACACTGTTCAACTTTCCCCGATCGCCTTGTTCCCGCTTCCACGATCGCACTGTTCGCCCTTCCCTGATTACTCAGTTCCCCGATCCCCGATCGCCCTGTTCCCCTTTCCCCGATCGCCATGTTCCGTCTTCCGCGCTAGCCCTGTTCCACTTTCGCCAATCACACTGTCCTACTTTCCCAGATCGCCCTCTGCCCCTTTCCCCGATCGCCGTGTTCGGTCTTCCGCACTAGCCCTGTTCCACTTTCGCCAATCACACTGTTCTACTTACCCTGATCGCGCTCTTCCCCTTTCCACGATGACCCTCTTCCCCTTTCCCCGATCGCCCTCTTCCCCGATCGCCCTGTTCCCCTATACCAAATCGCTCTGTTCCACTTTCCCCTATCGCCCTGTTCCCTTTTCTCCAATCGTCCTGTTTCCCTTTCCCCAATCACACAGTTCGCCCTTCCCCAATCACACTGTTCCCTCTTCCCCAATCACACTGTTCCCTCTTCCCCAATCAAACTTACCCCTTTCCACAATCACACTGTTCCCTCTTCCCCAATCAGTCTGTTATCCGTTTCCCGATCGCCCAGTTCCCTTTCCCCAATCGCACTGTTCCCCTTTCCCCAATCACACTGTTCCCCTTTTCCCAAACGCCCTGTTCATCTTTCCCGATCGCCCTGTTCCCCTTTCCCCAATCACACTGTTCCCTCTTCCCCAATCACACTGTTCCCTCTTCCTCAATCACACAGCTCCCTTTCTCCAATCACACTGTTCCCCCTTCCCGATCGCCCTGTTCCCTTTCCCCATCACACTGTTCCCGCTTCCCCAATCACACTGTTCCCCTTTCATCGATTGCTCTGTTCCCCTTTCCCCAATCACACTGTTCCCCCTTCCCCGATCGCCCTGTTCTCTCTTCGCCAATCACATTGTTCCCCTTTCCCGAATCGCCCTGTACTCTTTCCCCAATCACACTTTTCCCTCTCCCCGATCTCCGTGTTCCCTTTCCCCAATCACACTGTTCCGCTTTCCACAATCACACTGTTCCCCCGTGCCCGATCATACTGTTCCCCCTTCCCCGATCTCCCTGTTCCCCCTTCCCCGATCGTCCTGTTCCCCTTTCCCCGTATCGCATGTTCCCTCTTCACCGATCGCCCTGTTCCCCTTTCCCCAACACACTGATCCCCGTTCCCCGATCGCACTGTTTCCCATTCCCTGATCACACTGTTCCTCTTCCCCGATCGCCCTGTTGCCCTTTCCCCATCACACTGTTCCCCCATCCCCATCGCCCTGTTCCCCTTTCCCCAATGATACTGTTCCCTTTCCCGTTTTACACTGTTCCCACCTCCACGATCGGCCTGTTCCCCTTTCCCCAATCACACTGCTCCCCCTTTACCGATCGCCCTGTTCCCCTTTTGCCAATCACACTGTTCCACTTTCCCCTATCGCCCTGTTCCCCTTTCTCCAATCGTCCTGTTGCCCTTTCCCCAATCACACTGTTCGCCCTTCCCCAATCACACTGTTCCCCCTTCCCCAATCACGCTGTTCCCTCATCCCCAATCAAACTTACCCCTTTCCCCAATCACACTGTTCCCTCTTCCCCAATCAGACTGTTATCCGTTCCCCGATTGCCCAGTTCCCTTTCCCCGATCGCCCTGTTCCCCTTTCCCCAATCACACTGTTCCCCCTGCCCCGATTGCCCTGTTCCCTTTTCCCCCGATCGCCCTGTTCCCCTTTTCCCAATCGCCCTGTTCATCTTCCCCGATCGCCCTGTTCCCCTTTCCCCAATCACACTGTTCCCCCTGCCCCGATTGCCCTGTTCCCTTTTCCCCCGATCGCCCTGTTCCCCTTTTCCCAATCGCCCTGTTCATCTTCCCCGATCGCCCTGTTCCCCTTTCCCCAATCACATTGTTCCCACTTCTCCTATCACACTATTCCCTCTTCCTCAATCACACTGTTCCCTTTCTCCAATCACACTGTTCCCTCTTCCCGATCGCCCTGTTCCCTTTCCCCAATCACACTGTTCCCGCTTCCCCAATCACACTGTTCCCCTGCCCCGGTTGCCCTGTTCCCCTTTCCCCGATTGCTCTGTTCCCCTTTCCCCAATCACACAGTTCCCCCTTCCCCGAGTGCCCTGTTCCCTCTTCGCGAATCACATTGTTCCCCCTTCCCTAATCGCCCTGTACCCTTTCCCCAATCACACTTTTCCTCTCTCCCCGATCGCCGTGTTCCCTTTCCCCAATCACACTCTTTGCTCTTCCCCAATCGCACCGTTCCCTCTTCCCCATTCACACTGTTCCGCTTTCCCCAATCACTCTGTTCCCCCGTCCCCGATCATACTGTTCCCCCTTCCCCGATCTCTCTGTTCCCCCTTCCCCGATCGTCCTGTTCCCCTTTCCCCAATCGCACTGTTCCCTCTTCACCGATCGCCCTGTTCCCCTTTCCCCATCGCACTGTTCCCCGTTCCCCGATCGCACTGTTTCCCATTCCCTGATCACACTGTTCCTCTTCCCTGATCGCCCTTCTCCCCTTTCCCCATCACACTGTTCCCCCATCCCCATCGCCCTGTTACCCCTTCCCCAATCACACTGTTCCTCTTCCCCCATCTCACTGTTCCCTCTTCCCCAATCACAGTGTTCCCACTCCCCGATCGCAATGTTCCCACTCCCTGATCGCCCTGTTCCCATTCCCCAATCACACTGAGCCCTCTTCCCCAATCACAATGTTTCCCCTTTCCCCAACCACACTGCTCCCCCTTCCCTAATCGCCCTGTACCCCCTTGCCCAATCGCCCCGTTCCCTTTCACGAATCACACTGTTCCCCCTTTCCCGATCGCAGCGTTCCCCTTCCCCAATCACACTTTTCCCCTCTCCCCGATCGCCGTGTTCCACTTTCCCCAATCACAGTGTTCCCCCTTCCCCGATCGCCCTGTTCCCCTTTCCCCAGTCGCCCTGTTCCACTTTCCCCAATCACAGTGTTCCCCCTTCCCCGATCGCCCTGTTCCCCTTTCCCCAGTCGCCCTGTTCCCCTTTCCCCAATCACACTGTTCCCTTTCCCCAATCACACTGTTCCCTTTCCCCAATCACAATGTTCCCCTTCCCTGTTCCGCTTTCCCCAACCACACTGTTCCCCTTCCCCGATCGCCCTGTTCCCCTTTCCCCTGTCGCCCTGTTCCCCTTTCCCCAATCACACTGTTCCCTTTCCCCAATCACAATGTTTCCCCTTTCCCCAACCACACTGTTCCCTCTTCCCTAATCGCCCTGTTCCCCCTTGCCCTATCGCACTGTTCCCTTTCCCGAATCACACTGTTCCCCCTTCCCCGATTGCCCTGTTCCCCCTTCCCCAATCGCACTGTTCCCTCTTTCCCAGATCACTCTGTTCCCACTTCCCCGATCGCCCTGTTCCCCTTTCCCCAGTCACCCTGTTCCCCTTTCCCCAATCACACTGTTCCCTTTCCCCAATCACACTGTTCCTTTCCCCAATCACAATGTTCCCCTTCCCTGTTCCCCTTTCCCCAACCACACTGTTCCCCTTCCCCGATCGCCCTGTTCCCCTTTCCCCAGTCGCCCTGTTCCCCTTTCCCCAATCACACTGTTCCCTTTCCCCAATCACAATGTTTCCCCATTCCCCAACCACACTGTTCCCTCTTTCCTAACCGCCCTGTTCCCCCTTGCCCAATCGCCCTGTTCCCTTTCCCGAATCACACTGTTAACCCTTCCCTGATTACTCAGTTCCCCCTTCCCGATCACCCTGTTCCCCTTTCCCCGATCGCCGTGTTCCGTCTTCCGCGCTAGCCCTGTTCCACATTCCCCAATCATACTGTTCTACTTTCCCCGATCGCCCTCTTCCCCTTTCCCCGATCGCGCTCTTCCCTTTTCCCCGATCACCCTCTTCCCCTTTCCCCGATCGCCCTCTTCCCCGATCGCCCTGTTCCTCTATACCCAATCGCTCTGTTCCACGTTCCCCTATCGCCCTGTTCCGCTTTCTCCAATCGTCCTGTTTCCCTTTCCCCAATCACACTGTTCGCCCTTCCCCAATCACACTGTTCCCTCTTCCCCAACCACAATGTTTCCCCTTTCCCCAACCACACTCGTCCCTCTTCACCAATCGCCATCTTCCCTTTCCCGAATCACACTGTTCGGCCTTCCCCAATTGCCCTGTTCCCCCTTCCCCAATCGCACTGTTCCCTCTTTCCCAGATCACTCTGTTCCCACTTCCCCGATCGCCCTGTTCCCATTTCCCCCATCACACTGTCCTTGCTTCCAAGATCGCCCTGTTCCCGTTTACCCGATCGCCCTGTTCCCCTTTCCCCAATCACATTGTTCCCCCTTCCCCGATCAACCCGTTTCCCTTTCCCCAATCATACTTTTCCCTTTCCCCGATCGCCGTGTTCCCATTTCCCCGATCGCCCTGTTCCCCTTTCCCCAATCATAATGTTCCCCCTTCCCCGATCGCCCTCTTCCCCTTTCCCCGATCGCCCTGTTCCCCGATCGCCCTGTTCCCCTATACCCAATCGCTCTGTTCCACTTTCCCCTATCGCCCTGTTCCCCTTTCTCCAATCATCCTGTTGCCCTTTCCCCAATCACACTGTTCGCCCTTCCCCAATCACACTGTTCGCCCTTCCCCAATCACACTGTTCCCTCATCCCCAATCAAACTTACACCTTTCCCCAATCACACTGTTCCCTCTTCCCCAATCAGACTGTTATCCGTTTCCCGATCGCCCAGTTCCCTTTCCCCGATCACCCTGTTCCCCTTTCCCCAATCTCACTGTTCCCCCTTCCCCGATCGCCCTGTTCCCCTTTTCCCAATCGCCCTGTTCATCTTCCCCGATCGCCCTGTTCTCCTTTCCCCAATCACATTGTTCCCTCTTCCCCAATCACACTGTTCCCTCTTCCTCAATCACACTGTTCCCTTTCTCCAATCACACTGTTCCCCTTCCCCGATCGCCCTGTTCCCTTTCCCCAATCACACTGTTCCCCTGCCCCGGTTGCCCTGTTCCCCTTTCCCCGATCGCTCTGTTCCCCTTTCCCCAATCACACTGTTTCCCCTTCCCCGATTGCCCTGTTCCCTCTTCCCCAATCACATTGTTCCCCCTTCCCTAATCACCCTGTACCCTTTCCGCAATCACACTTTTCCCCTCTCCCCGACCGCCGTATTCCCATTCCCCAATCACACTCTTCCCTCTTCCCCAATCGCACTGTTCCCTCTTCCCCAATCACACTGTTCCGCTTTCCCCAATCACACTGTTCCCCCGTTCCCGATCATACTGTTCCCCCTTCCCCGATCTCTGTTCCCCCTTCCCCGATCGTCCTGTTCCCCTTTCCCCAATCGCACTGTTCCCTCTTCACCGATCGCCCTGTTCCCCTTTCCCCATTACACTGTTCCCCGTTCCCCGATCGCACTGTTCCCCTTTTCCCAAACGCCCTGTTCATCTTTCCCGATCGCCCTGTTCCCCTTTCCCCAATCACACTGTTCCCTCTTCCCCAATCACACTGTTCTCTCTTCGCCAATCACATTGTTCCCCCTTCCCGAATCGCCCTGTACTCTTTCCCCAATCACACTTTTACCTCTCCCCGATCGCCGTGTTCCCTTTCCCCAATCACACTGTTCCGCTTTCCACAATCACACTGTTCCCCTGTGCCCGATCATACTGTTCCCCCTTCCCCGATCTCCCTGTTCCCCCTTCCCCGATCGTCCTGTTCCCCTTTCCCCGTATCGCATGTTCCCTCTTCACCGATCGCCCTGTTCCCCTTTCCCCAACACACTGATCCCCGTTCCCCGATCGCACTGTTTCCCATTCCCTGATCACACTGTTCCTCTTCCCCGATCGCCCTGTTGCCCGTTCCCCATCACACTGTTCCCCCATCCCCATCGCCCTGTTCCCCTTTCCCCAATGATACTGTTCCCTTTCCCGTTTTACACTGTTCCCACCTCCACGATCGGCCTGTTCCCCTTTCCCCAATCACACTGTTCCCCCTTTACCGATCGCCCTGTTCCCCTTTTCCCAATCACACTGTTCCACTTTCCCCTATCGCCCTGTTCCCATTTCTGCAATCATCCTGTTTACCTTGCCCCAATCACACTGTTCCCGCTTCCCGATCGCCCTGTTCCCTTTCCCCAATCATACTGTTCCCGCTTCCCCAATCACACTGTTCCCCTTTCCCCAACCGCTCTGTTCCCCTTTCCCCAATCACACTGTTCCCTCTTCCCCGATCGCCCTGTTCCCTCTTCGCCAATCACATTGTTCCCCCTTCGCTAATCGCCCTGTACCCTTTCCCCAATCACACTTTTCCCCTCTCCCCGATCGCCCTGTTCCCCTATACCCAATCGCCCTGTTCCACTTTCCCCTATCGCCCTGTTCCCATTTCTGCAATCGTCCTGTTTACCTTGCCCCAAACACACTGTTCCCGCTTCCCGATCGCCCTGTTCCCTTTCCCCAATCATACTGTTCCCGCTTCCCCAATCACACTGTTCCCCTTTCCCCGACCGCTCTGTTCCCCTTTCCCCAATCACACCGTTCCCCCTTCCCCGATCGCCCTGTTCCCTCTTCGCCAATCACATTGTTCCCCCTTCCCTAATCGCCCTGTACCCTTTCCTCAATCAGTCTTGTCCCCTCTCCCCGATCGCCGTGTTCCCTTTCCCCAATCACACTGTTGCGCTTTCCCCAATCACACTGTTCCCCCGTCCCCGATCATACTGTTCCCCCTTCCCCGATCTCTCTGTTCCCCCTTCCCTGATCGTCCTGCTCCCCTTTCCCCAATCAGTCTGTTATCCGTTTCCCGATCGCCCAGTTCCGTTTCCCCGAACGCACTGTTCCCCTTTCCCCAACCACACTGTTCCACCTTCCCCGATCGCCCTGTTCCCTTTTCCCAAATCACACTGTTCCCTCTTCCCCGATCACACTGTTCCCTCTTCCTCAATCACACTGTTCCCTTTCCCCATCACACTGTTCCCGCTTCCCCAATCACACTGTTCCCCTTTGCCCGATTGCTCTGTTCCGCTTTCCCCAATCTCACTGTTCCCCCTTCCCCGATCGCCCTGTTCTCTCTTCGCCAATCACATTGTTCCCCCTTCCCTAATCGCCCTGTACCCTTTCCCCAATCACACTTTTCCCTCTCCCCGATCGCCGTGTTCCCTTTCGCCATTCACACTGTTCCGCTTTCCCCAATCACACTGTTCCCCCGTCCCCGATCATACTGTTCCCCCTTCCCCGATATCTCTGTTCCCACTTCCCCGATCATCCTGTTCCCCTTTCCCCAATCGCACTGTTCCCTCTTCCCCGATCGCACTGTTTCCCATTCCCTGATCACACTGTTCCTCTTCCCCGATCGCCCTGTTGCCCTTTCCCCATCACACTGTTCCCCCATCCCCATCGCCATGTTCCCCTTTCCCCAATGATACTGTTCCCGTTCCCGTTTTACACTGTTCCCACCTCCACGATCGGCCTGTTCCCCTTTCCGCAATCACACTGTTCCCCCTTTACCGATCGCCCTGTTCCCCTTTTCCCAATCACACTGTTCATCTTTCCCCGATCGCCCTGTTCCCGCTTCCACGATCGCACTGTTCCCCTTTCCCCGACGGCCGTGTTCCGTCGACCGAGCTTGCCCTGTCCCATTTTCCCCAATCACACTGTTCAACTTTCCCCGATTGCCCTCTTCCCCTTTCCCCGATCGCGCTCTTCCCCTTTCCCCGATCACCCGCTTCCCCTTTCCACGATCGCCCTCTTCCCGGATCGCCCTGTTCCCCTATACCCAATTACACTGTTCTACTTTCCCAGATCGCCCTCTTCCCCTTTCCCCGATCGCACTCTTCCCCTTTCCACGATCACCCTCTTCCCCTGTTCCCCTATACCCAATCACACTGTTCACCCTTTACCGATCGCCCTGTTCCACTTTTCCCAATCACACTGTTCATCTTTCCCCGATCGCCCTGTTCCCGCTTCCACGATCGCACTGTTCCCCCTTCCCTGATTACTCAGTTCCCTCTTCCCCGATCGCCCTGTTCCCCTTTCCCCGATCGCCCTGTTCCCCTTTCCCCAATCACATTGTTCCCCCTTCCCCGATCAACCCGTTTCCCTTTCCCCAATCACACTTTTCACTTTCCCCTATCGCCGTGTTCCCATTTCCCCGATCGCCCTGTTCCCCTTTCCCCAATCATATTGTTCCCCCTTCCCTGATCGCCCTCTTCCCCTTTCCCCGATCGCCCTGTTCCCCGATCGCCCTGTTCCCCTATACCCAATCGCTCTGTTCCACTTTCCCCTATCGCCCTGTTCCCCTTTCTCCAATCGTCCTGTTGCCCTTTCCCCAATCACACTGTTCGCCCTTCCCCAATCACACAGTTCCCGCTTCCCCAATCACACTGTTCCCTCATCCCCAATCAAACTTACACCTTTCCCCAATCACACTGTTCCCTCTTCCCCAATCAGACTGTTATCCGTTTCCCGATCGCCCAGTTCCCTTTCCCCGATCACGCTGTTCCCCTTTCCCCAATCACACTGTTCCCCCTTCCCCGATTGCCCTGTTCCCTTTTGCCCCGATCGCCCTGTTCCCCTTTTCCCAATCGCCCTGTTCATCTTCCCCGATCGCCCTGTTCCCCTTTCCCCAATCACATTGTTCCCTCTTCCCCAATCACATTGTTCCCTCTTCCTCAATCACACTGTTCCCTTTCTCCATTCACACTGTTCCCCTTCCCCGATCGCCCTGTTCCCTTTCCCCAATCACACTGTTCCCGCTTCCCCAATCACACTGTTCCCCTGCCCCGGTTGCCCTGTTCCCCTTTCCCCGATCGCTCTGTTCCCCTTTCCCCGATCGCACTCTTCCCCTTTCCACGATCACCCTCTTCCCCTGTTCCCCTATACCCAATCACACTGTTCACCCTTTACCGATCGCCCTGTTCCCCTTTTCCCAATCACACTGTTCATCTTTCCCCGATCGCCCTGTTCCCGCTTCCACGATCGCACTGTTCCCCCTTCCCTGATTACTCAGTTCCCTCTTCCCCGATCGCCCTGTTCCCCTTTCCCCGATCGCCCTGTTCCCCTTTCCCCAATCACATTGTTCCCCCTTCCCCGATCACCCCGTTTCCCTTTCCCCAATCATACTTTTCACTTTCCCCGATCGCCGTGTTCCCATTTCCCCGATCGCCCTGTTCCCCTTTCCCCAATCATATTGTTCCCCCTTCCCTGATCGCCCTCTTCCCCTTTCCCCGATCGCCCTGTTCCCCGATCGCCCTGTTCCCCTATACCCAATCGCTCTGTTCCACTTTCCCCTATCGCCCTGTTCCCCTTTCTCCAATCGTCCTGTTGCCCTTTCCCCAATCACACTGTTCGCCCTTCCCCAATCACACTGTTCCCTCTTCCCCAATCACACTGTTCCCTCATCCCCAATCAAACTTACACCTTTCCCCAATCACACTGTTCCCTCTTCCCCAATCAGACTGTTATCCGTTTCCCGATCGCCCAGTTCCCTTTCCCCGATCACCCTGTTCCCCTTTCCCCAATCACACTGTTCCCCCTTCCCCGATTGCCCTGTTCCCTTTTCCCCCGATCGCCCTGTTCCCCTTTTCCCAATCGCCCTGTTCATCTTCCCCGATCGCCCTGTTCCCCTTTCCCCAATCACATTGTTCCCTCTTCCCCAATCACATTGTTCCCTCTTCCTCAATCACACTGTTCCCTTTCTCCATTCACACTGTTCCCCTTCCCCGATCGCCCTGTTCCCTTTCCCCAATCACACTGTTCCCGCTTCCCCAATCACACTGTTCCCCTGCCCCGGTTGCCCTGTTCCCCTTTCCCCGATCGCTCTGTTCCCCTTTCCCCAATCACACTGTTTCCCCTTCCCCCATTGCCCTGTTCCCTCTTCCCCAATCACATTGTTCCCCCTTCCCTAATCACCCTGTACCCTTTCCGCAATCACACTTTTCCCCTCTCCCCGACCGCCGTATTCCCATTCCCCAATCACACTCTTCCCTCTTCCCCAATCGCACTGTTCCCCTTTCCCCAATCACACAGTTCCCCGTTCCCCGATCGCACTGTTTCCCATTCCCTGATCACACTGTTCCTCTTCCCCGATCGCTCTGTTCCCCTTTCCCCATTACACTGTTCCCCGTTCCCCGATCGCACTGTTTCCCATTCCCTGATCACACTGTTCCTCTTCCCCAATCGCCCTGTATCCCCTTGCCCAATCGCCCCGTTCCCTTTCCCGAATCACCCTGTTCCCCTTTCCCCAATCACACTGTTCCCCCGTTCCCCGATCGCCCTGTTCCCTTTTCCCCCGATCGCCCTGTTCATCTTCCCCGATCGCCCTGTTCCCCTTTCCCCAATCACACTGTTCCCTCTTCCCCAATCACAATGTTCCCTCTTCCTGAATCACACTGTTCCCTTTCTCCAATCACGCTGTTCCCTCTTCCAGATCGCCCTGTTCCCTTTCCCCAATCACACTGTTCCCGCTTGCGCAATCATACTGTTCCCCCTGTTCCGGTTGCCCTGTTCCCCTTTCACGATCGCTCTGTTCCCCTTTCCCCAATCACACTGTTCCCCCTTCCACGATCGCCCTGTTCCCTCTTCCCCAATCACATTGTTCCCATATCCCAAATCGCCCTGTACCCTTTCCGCAATCAGACCTTTCCCCGCTCCCCGATCGCCGTGTTCCCTTTCCCCAATCACACTCTTCCCTCTTCCCCAATCACACTCTTCCCTCTTCCCCAAACAAACTTACCCCTTTCCCCAATCACACTGTTCCCCTTTTCCCAATCACACTGTTCATCTTTCCCCGATCGCCCTGTTCCCGCTTCCCCAATCACACTGTTCCCTCTTCCCCAATCACACTGTTCCCTCTTCCCCAAACAAACTTACACCCTTCCACAATCACACTGTTCACTCTTCCGCAATCAGACTGTTTTCCATTTCCCAATTGCCCAGTTCCCTTTCCCCGATCGCCCTGTTCCCCTTTCCCCAATCACACTGTTCCCCCTTCCCCGATCGCCCTGTTCCCTTTTCCCCCGATCGCCCTGTTCATCTTCCCCGATCGCCCTGTTCCCCTTTCCCCAATCACACTGTTCCCTCTTCCCCAATCACACTGTTCCCTCTTCCTGAATCACACTGTTCCCTTTCTCCAATCACGCTGTTCCCTCTTCCCGATCGCCCTGTTCCCTTTCCCCAATCACACTGTTCCCGCTTCCCCAATCACAATGTTCCCCCTGTCCCGGTTGCCCTGTTCCCCTTTCCCCGATCGCTCTGTTCCCCTTTCCCCAATCACACTGTTCCCCCTTCCCCGATCGCCCTGTTCCCTCTTCCCCAATCACATTGTTCCCATATCCCAAATCGTCCTGTACCCTTTCCGCAATCAGACCTTTCCCCTCTCCCCGATCGCCCTGTTCCCTTTCCCCAATCACACTCTTCCCTCCTCCCAATCGCACTGTTCCCACTTCCCCAATCACACTGTTCCGCTTTCCCCAATCACACTGTTTCCCCTTCCCCGATCATACTGTTCCCCCTTCCCCTATATCTCTGTTCCCCCTTCCCCGATCGTCCTGTTCCCCTTTCCCCATCACACTGTTCCACGTTCCCCGATCGCACTGTTTCCCATTCCCTGATCACACTGTTCCCCGATCGCACTGTTTCCCATTCCCTGATCACCCTGTTCCTCTTCCCCGATCGCCCTGTTTTCCTTTCCCCAATCACACTGTTCCCTTTTTACCGATCGCCCTGTTCCCCTTTTCCCAATCACACTGTTCAACTTTCCCCGATCGCCTTGTTCCCGCTTCCACGATCGCACTGTTCGCCCTTCCCTGATTACTCAGTTCCCCGATCCCCGATCGCCCTGTTCCCCTTTCCCCGATCGCCATGTTCCGTCTTCCGCGCTAGCCCTGTTCCACTTTCGCCAATCACACTGTCCTACTTTCCCAGATCGCCCTCTGCCCCTTTCCCCGATCGCCGTGTTCGGTCTTCCGCACTAGCCCTGTTCCACTTTCGCCAATCACACTGTTCTACTTACCCTGATCGCGCTCTTCCCCTTTCCACGATGACCCTCTTCCCCTTTCCCCGATCGCCCTCTTCCCCGATCGCCCTGTTCCCCTATACCAAATCGCTCTGTTCCACTTTCCCCTATCGCCCTGTTCCCCTTTCTCCAATCGTCCTGTTTCCCTTTCCCCAATCACACAGTTCGCCCTTCCCCAATCACACTGTTCCCTCTTCCCCAATCACACTGTTCCCTCTTCCCCAATCAAACTTACCCCTTTCCACAATCACACTGTTCCCTCTTCCCCAATCAGTCTGTTATCCGTTTCCCGATCGCCCAGTTCCCTTTCCCCAATCGCACTGTTCCCCTTTCCCAATCACACTGTTCCCCCTTCCCCGATCGCCCTGTTCCCCTTTTCCCAAACGCCCTGTTCATCTTTCCCGATCGCCCTGTTCCCCTTTCCCCAATCACACTGTTCCCTCTTCCCCAATCACACTGTTCCCTCTTCCTCAATCACACAGCTCCCTTTCTCCAATCACACTGTTCCCCCTTCCCGATCGCCCTGTTCCCTTTCGCCATCACACTGTTCCCGCTTCCCCAATCACACTGTTCCCCTTTCATCGATTGCTCTGTTCCCCTTTCCCCAATCACACTGTTCCCCCTTCCCCGATCGCCCTGTTCTCTCTTCGCCAATCACATTGTTCCCCTTTCCCGAATCGCCCTGTACTCTTTCCCCAATCACACTTTTCCCTCTCCCCGATCTCCGTGTTCCCTTTCCCCAATCACACTGTTCCGCTTTCCACAATCACACTGTTCCCCCGTGCCCGATCATACTGTTCCCCCTTCCCGATCTCCCTGTTCCCCCTTCCCCGATCGTCCTGTTCCCCTTTCCCCGTATCGCATGTTCCCTCTTCACCGATCGCCCTGTTCCCCTTTCCCCAACACACTGATCCCCGTTCCCCGATCGCACTGTTTCCCATTCCCTGATCACACTGTTCCTCTTCCCCGATCGCCCTGTTGCCCTTTCCCCATCACACTGTTCCCCCATCCCCATCGCCCTGTTCCCCTTTCCCCAATGATACTGTTCCCTTTCCCGTTTTACACTGTTCCCACCTCCACGATCGGCCTGTTCCCCTTTCCCCAATCACACTGTTCCCCCTTTACCGATCGCCCTGTTCCCCTTTTCCCAATCACACTGTTCCACTTTCCCCTATCGCCCTGTTCCCATTTCTGCAATCATCCTGTTTACCTTGCCCCAATCACACTGTTCCCGCTTCCCGATCGCCCTGTTCCCTTTCCCCAATCATACTGTTCCCGCTTCCCCAATCACACTGTTCCCCTTTCCCCAACCGCTCTGTTCCCCTTTCCCCAATCACACTGTTCCCTCTTCCCCGATCGCCCTGTTCCCTCTTCGCCAATCACATTGTTCCCCCTTCGCTAATCGCCCTGTACCCTTTCCCCAATCACACTTTTCCCCTCTCCCCGATCGCCCTGTTCCCCTATACCCAATCGCCCTGTTCCACTTTCCCCTATCGCCCTGTTCCCATTTCTGCAATCGTCCTGTTTACCTTGCCCCAAACACACTGTTCCCGCTTCCCGATCGCCCTGTTCCCTTTCCCCAATCATACTGTTCCCGCTTCCCCAATCACACTGTTCCCCTTTCCCCGACCGCTCTGTTCCCCTTTCCCCAATCACACCGTTCCCCCTTCCCCGATCGCCCTGTTCCCTCTTCGCCAATCACATTGTTCCCCCTTCCCTAATCGCCCTGTACCCTTTCCTCAATCAGACTTGTCCCCTCTCCCCGATCGTCGTGTTCCCTTTCCCCAATCACACTGTTGCGCTTTCCCCAATCACACTGTTCCCCCGTCCCTGATCATACTGTTCCCCCTTCCCCGATCTCTCTGTTCCCCCTTCCCCGATCGTCCTGCTCCCCTTTCCCCAATCAGTCTGTTATCCGTTTCCCGATCGCCCAGTTCCGTTTCCCCGAACGCACTGTTCCCCTTTCCCCAACCACACTGTTCCACCTTCCCCGATCGCCCTGTTCCCTTTTCCCAAATCACACTGTTCCCTTTCTCCAATCACGCTGTTCCCTCTTCCCAATCGCCCTGTTCCCTTTCCCCAATCACACTGTTCCCGCTTCCCCAATCACAATGTTCCCCCTGTCCCGGTTGCCCTGTTCCCCTTTCCCCGATCGCTCTGTTCCCCTTTCCCCAATCACACTGTTCCCCCTTCCCCGATCGCCCTGTTCCCTCTTCCCCAATCACATTGTTCCCATATCCCAAATCGTCCTGTACCCTTTCCGCAATCAGACCTTTCCCCTCTCCCCGATCGCCCTGTTCCCTTTCCCCAATCACACTCTTCCCTCCTCCCAATCGCACTGTTCCCTCTTCCCCAATCACACTGTTCCGCTTTCCCCAATCACAATGTTTCCCCTTCCCCGATCATACTGTTCCCCCTTCCCCGATATCTCTGTTCCCCCTTCCCCGATCGTCCTGTTCCCCTTTCCCCATCACACTGTTCCACGTTCCCCGATCGCACTGTTTCCCATTCCCTGATCACACTGTTCCCCGATCGCACTGTTTCCCATTCCCTGATCACCCTGTTCCTCTTCCCCGATCGCCCTGTTTTCCTTTCCCCAATCACACTGTTCCCTTTTTACCGATCGCCCTGTTCCCCTTTTCCCAATCACACTGTTCAACTTTCCCCGATCGCCTTGTTCCCGCTTCCACGATCGCACTGTTCGCCCTTCCCTGATTACTCAGTTCCCCGATCCCCGATCGCCCTGTTCCCCTTTCCCCGATCGCCATGTTCCGTCTTCCGCGCTAGCCCTGTTCCACTTTCGCCAATCACACTGTCCTACTTTCCCAGATCGCCCTCTGCCCCTTTCCCCGATCGCCGTGTTCGGTCTTCCGCACTAGCCCTGTTCCACTTTCGCCAATCACACTGTTCTACTTACCCTGATCGCGCTCTTCCCCTTTCCACGATGACCCTCTTCCCCTTTCCCCGATCGCCCTCTTCCCCGATCGCCCTGTTCCCCTATACCAAATCGCTCTGTTCCACTTTCCCCTATCGCCCTGTTCCCCTTTCTCCAATCGTCCTGTTTCCCTTTCCCCAATCACACAGTTCGCCCTTCCCCAATCACACTGTTCCCTCTTCCCCAATCACACTGTTCCCTCTTCCCCAATCAAATTTACCCCTTTCCACAATCACACTGTTCCCTCTTCCCCAATCAGTCTGTTATCCGTTTCCCGATCGCCCAGTTCCCTTTCCCCAATCACACTGTTCCCCCTTCCCCGATCGACCTGTTCCCCTTTTCCCAAACGCCCTGTTCATCTTTCCCGATCGCCCTGTTCCCCTTTCCCCAATCACACTGTTCCCTCTTCCCCAATCACACTGTTCCCTCTTCCTCAATCACACAGCTCCCTTTCTCCAATCACACTGTTCCCCGTTCCCGATCGCCCTGTTCCCTTTCCCCATCACACTGTTCCCGCTTCCCCAATCACACTGTTCCCCTTTCATCGATTGCTCTGTTCCCCTTTCCCCATCACACTGTTCCACGTTCCCCGATCGCACTGTTTCCCATTCCCTGATCACACTGTTCCCCGATCGCACTGTTTCCCATTCCCTGATCACCCTGTTCCTCTTCCCCGATCGCCCTGTTTTCCTTTCCCCAATCACACTGTTCCCTTTTTACCGATCGCCCTGTTCCCCTTTTCCCAATCACACTGTTCAACTTTCCCCGATCGCCTTGTTCCCGCTTCCACGATCGCACTGTTCGCCCTTCCCTGATTACTCAGTTCCCCGATCCCCGATCGCCCTGTTCCCCTTTCCCCGATCGCCATGTTCCGTCTTCCGCGCTAGCCCTGTTCCACTTTCGCCAATCACACTGTCCTACTTTCCCAGATCGCCCTCTGCCCCTTTCCCCGATCGCCGTGTTCGGTCTTCCGCACTAGCCCTGTTCCACTTTCGCCAATCACACTGTTCTACTTACCCTGATCGCGCTCTTCCCCTTTCCACGATGACCCTCTTCCCCTTTCCCCGATCGCCCTCTTCCCCGATCACCCTGTTCCCCTATACCAAATCGCTCTGTTCCACTTTCCCCTATCGCCCTGTTCCCCTTTCTCCAATCGTCCTGTTTCCCTTTCCCCAATCACACAGTTCGCCCTTCCCCAATCACACTGTTCCCTCTTCCCCAATCACACTGTTCCCTCTTCCCCAATCAAACTTACCCCTTTCCACAATCACACTGTTCCCTCTTCCCCAATCAGTCTGTTATCCGTTTCCCGATCGCCCAGTTCCCTTTCCCCAATCACACTGTTCCCCCTTCCCCGATCGACCTGTTCCCCTTTTCCCAAACGCCCTGTTCATCTTTCCCGATCGCCCTGTTCCCCTTTCCCCAATCACACTGTTCCCTCTTCCCCAATCACACTGTTCCCTCTTCCTCAATCACACAGCTCCCTTTCTCCAATCACACTGTTCCCCGTTCCCGATCGCCCTGTTCCCTTTCCCCATCACACTGTTCCCGCTTCCCCAATCACACTGTTCCCCTTTCATCGATTGCTCTGTTCCCCTTTCCCCAAGCACACTGTTCCCCCTTCCCCGATCGCCCTGTTCTCTCTTCGCCAATCACATTGTTCCCCCTTCCCGAATCGCCCTGTACTCTTTCCCCAATCACACTTTTCCCTCTCCCCGATCTCCGTGTTCCCTTTCCCCAATCACACTGTTCCGCTTTCCACAATCACACTGTTCCCCCGTGCCCGATCATACTGTTCCCCCTTCCCCGATCTCCCTGTTCCCCCTTCCCCGATCGTCCTGTTCCCCTTTCCCCGTATCGCATGTTCCCTCTTCACCGATCGCCCTGTTCCCCTTTCCCCAACACACTGATCCCCGTTCCCCGATCGCACTGTTTCCCATTCCCTGATCACACTGTTCCTCTTCCCCGATCGCCCTGTTGCCCTTTCCCCATCACACTGTTCCCCCATCCCCATCGCCCTGTTCCCCTTTCCCCAATGATACTGTTCCCTTTCCCGTTTTACACTGTTCCCACCTGCACGATCGGCCTGTTCCCCTTTCCCCAATCACACTGTTCCCCCTTTACCGATCGCCCTGTTTCCCTTTTGCCAATCACACTGTTCCACTTTCCCCTATCGCCCTGTTCTCATTTCTGCAATCGTCCTGTTTACCTTGCCCCAATCGCACTGTTCCCGCTTCCCGATCGCCCTGTTCCCTTTCCCCAATCATACTGTTCCCGCTTCCCCAATCACACTGTTCCCCTTTCCCCAACCGCTCTGTTCCCCTTTCCCCAATCACACTGTTCCCTCTTCCCCGATCGCCCTGTTCCCTCTTCGCCAATCACATTGTTCCCCCTTCGCTAATCGCCCTGTACCCTTTCCCCAATCACACTTTTCCCCTCTCCCCGATCGCCCTGTTCCCCTATACCCAATCGCCCTGTTCCACTTTCCCCTATCGCCCTGTTCCCATTTCTGCAATCGTCCTGTTTACCTTGCCCCAAACACACTGTTCCCGCTTCCCGATCGCCCTGTTCCCTTTCCCCAATCATACTGTTCCCGCTTCCCCAATCACACTGTTCCCCTTTCCCCGACCGCTCTGTTCCCCTTTCCCCAATCACACTGTTCCCGCTTCCCCAATCACAATGTTCCCCCTGTCCCGGTTGCCCTGTTCCCCTTTCCCCGATCGCTCTGTTCCCCTTTCCCCAATCACACTGTTCCCCCTTCCCCGATCGCCCTGTTCCCTCTTCCCCAATCACATTGTTCCCATATCCCAAATCGTCCTGTACCCTTTCCGCAATCAGACCTTTCCCCTCTCCCCGATCGCCCTGTTCCCTTTCCCCCATCACACTCTTCCCTCCTCCCAATCGCACTGTTCCCTCTTCCCCAATCACACTGTTCCGCTTTCCCCAATCACACTGTTTCCCCTTCCCCGATCATACTGTTCCCCCTTCCCCGATATCTCTGTTCCCCCTTCCCCGATCGTCCTGTTCCCCTTTCCCCATCACACTGTTCCACGTTCCCCGATCGCACTGTTTCCCATTCCCTGATCACACTGTTCCCCGTTCCCCGATCGCACTGTTTCCCATTCCCTGATCACCCTGTTCCTCTTCCCCGATCGCCCTGTTTTCCTTTCCCCAATCACACTGTTCCCTTTTTACCGATCGCCCTGTTCCCCTTTTCCCAATCACACTGTTCAACTTTCCCCGATCGCCTTGTTCCCGCTTCCACGATCGCACTGTTCGCCCTTCCCTGATTACTCAGTTCCCCGATCCCCGATCGCCCTGTTCCCCTTTCCCCGATCGCCATGTTCCGTCTTCCGCGCTAGCCCTGTTCCACTTTCGCCAATCACACTGTCCTACTTTCCCAGATCGCCCTCTGCCCCTTTCCCCGATCGCCGTGTTCGGTCTTCCGCACTAGCCCTGTTCCACTTTCGCCAATCACACTGTTCTACTTACCCTGATCGCGCTCTTCCCCTTTCCACGATGACCCTCTTCCCCTTTCCCCGATCGCCCTCTTCCCCGATCGCCCTGTTCCCCTATACCAAATCGCTCTGTTCCACTTTCCCCTATCGCCCTGTTCCCCTTTCTCCAATCGTCCTGTTTCCCTTTCCCCAATCACACAGTTCGCCCTTCCCCAATCACACTGTTCCCTCTTCCCCAATCACACTGTTCCCTCTTCCCCAATCAAACTTACCCCTTTCCACAATCACACTGTTCCCTCTTCCCCAATCAGTCTGTTATCCGTTTCCCGATCGCCCAGTTCCCTTTCCCCAATCGCACTGTTCCCCTTTCCCAATCACACTGTTCCCCCTTCCCCGATCGCCCTGTTCCCCTTTTCCCAAACGCCCTGTTCATCTTTCCCGATCGCCCTGTTCCCCTTTCCCCAATCACACTGTTCCCTCTTCCCCAATCACACTGTTCCCTCTTCCTCAATCACACAGCTCCCTTTCTCCAATCACACTGTTCCCCCTTCCCGATCGCCCTGTTCCCTTTCGCCATCACACTGTTCCCGCTTCCCCAATCACACTGTTCCCCTTTCATCGATTGCTCTGTTCCCCTTTCCCCAAGCACACTGTTCCCCCTTCCCCGATCGCCCTGTTCTCTCTTCGCCAATCACATTGTTCCCCCTTCCCGAATCGCCCTGTACTCTTTCCCCAATCACACTTTTCCCTCTCCCCGATCTCCGTGTTCCCTTTCCCCAATCACACTGTTCCGCTTTCCACAATCACACTGTTCCCCTTTCCCCAACCGCTCTGTTCCCCTTTCCCCAATCACACTGTTCCCTCTTCCCCGATCGCCCTGTTCCCTCTTCGCCAATCACATTGTTCCCCCTTCGCTAATCGCCCTGTACCCTTTCCCCAATCACACTTTTCCCCTCTCCCCGATCGCCCTGTTCCCCTATACCCAATCGCCCTGTTCCACTTTCCCCTATCGCCCTGTTCCCATTTCTGCAATCGTCCTGTTTACCTTGCCCCAAACACACTGTTCCCGCTTCCCGATCGCCCTGTTCCCTTTCCCCAATCATACTGTTCCCGCTTCCCCAATCACACTGTTCCCCTTTCCCCGACCGCTCTGTTCCCCTTTCCCCAATCACACTGTTCCCGCTTCCCCAATCACAATGTTCCCCCTGTCCCGGTTGCCCTGTTCCCCTTTCCCCGATCGCTCTGTTCCCCTTTCCCCAATCACACTGTTCCCCCTTCCCCGATCGCCCTGTTCCCTCTTCCCCAATCACATTGTTCCCATATCCCAAATCGTCCTGTACCCTTTCCGCAATCAGACCTTTCCCCTCTCCCCGATCGCCCTGTTCCCTTTCCCCCATCACACTCTTCCCTCCTCCCAATCGCACTGTTCCCTCTTCCCCAATCACACTGTTCCGCTTTCCCCAATCACACTGTTTCCCCTTCCCCGATCATACTGTTCCCCCTTCCCCGATATCTCTGTTCCCCCTTCCCCGATCGTCCTGTTCCCCTTTCCCCATCACACTGTTCCACGTTCCCCGATCGCACTGTTTCCCATTCCCTGATCACACTGTTCCCCGTTCCCCGATCGCACTGTTTCCCATTCCCTGATCACCCTGTTCCTCTTCCCCGATCGCCCTGTTTTCCTTTCCCCAATCACACTGTTCCCTTTTTACCGATCGCCCTGTTCCCCTTTTCCCAATCACACTGTTCAACTTTCCCCGATCGCCTTGTTCCCGCTTCCACGATCGCACTGTTCGCCCTTCCCTGATTACTCAGTTCCCCGATCCCCGATCGCCCTGTTCCCCTTTCCCCGATCGCCATGTTCCGTCTTCCGCGCTAGCCCTGTTCCACTTTCGCCAATCACACTGTCCTACTTTCCCAGATCGCCCTCTGCCCCTTTCCCCGATCGCCGTGTTCGGTCTTCCGCACTAGCCCTGTTCCACTTTCGCCAATCACACTGTTCTACTTACCCTGATCGCGCTCTTCCCCTTTCCACGATGACCCTCTTCCCCTTTCCCCGATCGCCCTCTTCCCCGATCGCCCTGTTCCCCTATACCAAATCGCTCTGTTCCACTTTCCCCTATCGCCCTGTTCCCCTTTCTCCAATCGTCCTGTTTCCCTTTCCCCAATCACACAGTTCGCCCTTCCCCAATCACACTGTTCCCTCTTCCCCAATCACACTGTTCCCTCTTCCCCAATCAAACTTACCCCTTTCCACAATCACACTGTTCCCTCTTCCCCAATCAGTCTGTTATCCGTTTCCCGATCGCCCAGTTCCCTTTCCCCAATCGCACTGTTCCCCTTTCCCAATCACACTGTTCCCCCTTCCCCGATCGCCCTGTTCCCCTTTTCCCAAACGCTCTGTTCATCTTTCCCGATCGCCCTGTTCCCCTTTCCCCAATCACACTGTTCCCTCTTCCCCAATCACACTGTTCCCTCTTCCTCAATCACACAGCTCCCTTTCTCCAATCACACTGTTCCCCCTTCCCGATCGCCCTGTTCCCTTTCGCCATCACACTGTTCCCGCTTCCCCAATCACACTGTTCCCCTTTCATCGATTGCTCTGTTCCCCTTTCCCCAAGCACACTGTTCCCCCTTCCCCGATCGCCCTGTTCTCTCTTCGCCAATCACATTGTTCCCCCTTCCCGAATCGCCCTGTACTCTTTCCCCAATCACACTTTTCCCTCTCCCCGATCTCCGTGTTCCCTTTCCCCAATCACACTGTTCCGCTTTCCACAATCACACTGTTCCCCCGTGCCCGATCATACTGTTCCCCCTTCCCCGATCTCCCTGTTCCCCCTTCCCCGATCGTCCTGTTCCCCTTTCCCCGTATCGCATGTTCCCTCTTCACCGATCGCCCTGTTCCCCTTTCCCCAACACACTGATCCCCGTTCCCCGATCGCACTGTTTCCCATTCCCTGATCACACTGTTCCTCTTCCCCGATCGCCCTGTTGCCCTTTCCCCATCACACTGTTCCCCCATCCCCATCGCCCTGTTCCCCTTTCCCCAATGATACTGTTCCCTTTCCCGTTTTACACTGTTCCCACCTCCACGATCGGCCTGTTCCCCTTTCCCCAATCACACTGTTCCCCCTTTACCGATCGCCCTGTTCCCCTTTTGCCAATCACACTGTTCCACTTTCCCCTATCGCCCTGTTCCCATTTCTGCAATCGTCCTGTTTACCTTGCCCCAATCACACTGTTCCCGCTTCCCGATCGCCCTGTTCCCTTTCCCCAATCATACTGTTCCCGCTTCCCCAATCACACTGTTCCCCTTTCCCCAACCGCTCTGTTCCCCTTTCCCCAATCACACTGCTCCCTCTTCCCCGATCGCCCTGTTCCCTCTTCGCCAATCACATTGTTCCCCCTTCGCTAATCGCCCTGTACCCTTTCCCCAATCACACTTTTCCCCTCTCCCCGATCGCCCTGTTCCCCTATACCCAATCGCCCTGTTCCACTTTCCCCTATCGCCCTGTTCCCATTTCTGCAATCGTCCTGTTTACCTTGCCCCAAACACACTGTTCCCGCTTCCCGATCGCCCTGTTCCCTTTCCCCAATCATACTGTTCCCGCTTCCCCAATCACACTGTTCCCCTTTCCCCGACCGCTCTGTTCCCCTTTCCCCAATCACACTGTTCCCCCTTCCCCGATCGCCCTGTTCCCTCTTCGCCAATCACATTGTTTCCCCTTCCCTAATCGCCCTGTACCCTTTCCTCAATCAGACTTGTCCCCTCTCCCCGATCGCTGTGTTCCCTTTCCCCAATCACACTGTTGCGCTTTCCCCAATCACACTGTTCCCCCGTCCCCGATCATACTGTTCCCCCTTCCCCGATCTCTCTGTTCCCCCTTCCCCGATCGTCCTGCTCCCCTTTCCCCAATCAGTCTGTTATCCGTTTCCCGATCGCCCAGTTCCGTTTCCCCGATCGCACTGTTCCCCTTTCCCCAATCACACTGTTCCACCTTCCCCGATCGCCCTGTTCCCTTTTCCCAAATCACACTGTTCCCTCTTCCCCGATCACACTGTTCCCTCTTCCTTAATCACACTGTTCCCTTTCCCCATCACACTGTTCCAGCTTCCCCAATCACACTGTTCCCCTTTGCCCGATTGCTCTGTTCCCCTTTCCCCAATCACACTGTTCCCCCTTCCCCGATCGCCCTGTTCTCTCTTCGCCAATCACATTGTTCCCCCTTCCCTAATCGCCCTGTACCCTTTCCCCAATCACACTTTTCCCTCTCCCCGATCGCCGTGTTCCCTTTCGCCAATCACACTGTTCCCCCGTCCCCGATCATACTGTTCCCCCTTCCCCGATATCTCTGTTCCCCCTTCCCCAATCATCCTGTTCCCCTTTCCCCAATCGCACTGTTCCCTCTTCACCGATCGCCCTGTTCCCCTTTCCGCAACACACTGTTCCCCGTTCCCCGATCGCACTGTTTCCCATTCCCTGATCACACTGTTCCTCTTCCCCGATCGCCCTGTTGCCCTTTCCCCATCACACTGTTCCCCCATCCCCATCGCCATGTTCCCCTTTCCCCAATGATACTGTTCCCTTTCCCGTTTTACACTGTTCCCACCTCCACGATCGGCCTGTTCCCCTTTCCCCAATCACACTGTTCCCCCTTTACCGATCGCCCTGTTCCCCTTTTCCCAATCACACTGTTCATCTTTCCCCGATCGCCCTGTCCCGCTTCCACGATCGCACTGTTCCCCTTTTCCCGACCGCCGTGTTCCGTCGACCGAGCTTGCCCTGTCCCACTTTCCCCAATCACACTGTTCAACTTTCCCCGATTGCCCTCTTCCCCTTTCCCCGATCGCGCTCTTCCCCTTTCCCCGATCAGCCGCTTCCCCTTTCCACGATCGCCCTCTTCCCCGATCGCCCTGTTCCCCTATACCCAATTACACTGTTCTACTTTCCCAGATCGCCCTCTTCCCCTTTCCCCGATCGCACTCTTCCCCTTTCCACGATCACCCTCTTCCCCTGTTCCCCTATACCCAATCACACTGTTCACCCTTTACCGATCGCCCTGTTCCCCTTTTCCCAGTCACACTGTTCATCTTTCCCCGATCGCCCTGTTCCCGCTTCCATGATCGCACTGTTCCCCCTTCCCTGATTACTCAGTTCCCTCTTCCCCTATCGCCCTGTTCCCCTTTCCCCGATCGCCGTGTTCTGTCTTCCGCGCTAGCCCTGTTCCACTTTCCCCAATCACAATGTTCTACTTTCCCAGATCGCCCTCTTCCCCTTTTCCCGATCGCGCTCTTCCCCTTTCCACGATCACCCGCTTCCCTTTCCCCGATCGCCCTCTTCCCCGATCGCCCTGTTCCCCTAAACCAAATCGCTCTGTTCCACTTTCCCCTATCGCCCTGTTCCCCTTTCTCCAATCGTCCTGTTTCCCTTTCCCCAATCACACAGTTCGCCCTTCACCAATCACAGTGTTCCCTCTTCCCCAATCAAACTTACTCCTTTCCCCAATCACACTGTTCCCTCTTCCTCAATCACACAGCTCCCTTTCTCCAATCACACTGTTCCCCCTTCCCGATCGCCCTGTTCCCTTTCCCCATCACACTGTTCCCGCTTCCCCAATCACACTGTTCCCCTTTCATCGATTGCTCTGTTCCCCTTTCCCCAATCACACTGTTCCCCCTTCCCCGATCGCCCTGTTCTCTCTTCGCCAATCACATTGTTCCCCCTTCCCGAATCGCCCTGTACTCTTTCCCCAATCACATTTTTCCCTCTCCCCGATCACCGTGTTCACTTTCCCCAATCACACTGTTCCGCTTTCCACAATCACACTGTTCCCCCGTGCCCGATCATACTGTTCCCCCTTCCCCGATCTCCCTGTTCCCCCTTCCCCGATCGTCCTGTTCCCCTTTCCCCGTATCGCATGTTCCCTCTTCACCGATCGCCCTGTTCCCCTTTCCCCAACACACTGATCCCCGTTCCCCGATCGCACTGTTTCCCATTCCCTGATCACACTGTTCCTCTTCCCCGATCGCCCTGTTGCCCTTTCCCCATCACACTGTTCCCCCATCCCCATCGCCCTGTTCCCCTTTCCCCAATGATACTGTTCCCTTTCCCATTTTACACTGTTCCCACCTCCACGATCGGCCTGTTCCCCTTTCCCCAATCACACTGTTCCCCCTTTACCGATCGCCCTGTTCCCCTTTTGCCAATCACACTGTTCCACTTTCCCCTATCGCCCTGTTCCCATTTCTGCAATCGTCCTGTTTACCTTGCCCCAATCACACTGTTCCCGCTTCCCGATCGCCCTGTTCCCTTTCCCCAATCATACTGTTCCCGCTTCCCCAATCACACTGTTCCCCTTTCCCCAACCGCTCTGTTCCCCTTTCCCCAATCACACTGTTCCCTCTTCCCCGATCGCCCTGTTCCCTCTTCGCCAATCACATTGTTCCCCCTTCGCTAATCGCCCTGTACCCTTTCCCCAATCACACTTTTCCCCTCTCCCCGATCTCCCTGTTCCCCTATACCCAATCGCCCTGTTCCACTTTCCCCTATCGCCCTGTTCCCATTTCTGCAATCGTCCTGTTTACCTTGCCCCAAACACACTGTTCCCGCTTCCCGATCGCCCTGTTCCCTTTCCCCAATCATACTGTTCCCGCTTCCCCAATCACACTGTTCCCCTTTCCCCGACCGCTCTGTTCCCCTTTCCCCAATCACACTGTTCCCCCTTCCCCGATCGCCCTGTTCCCTCTTCACCAATCACATTGTTCCCCCTTCCCTAATCGCCCTGTACCCTTTCCTCAATCAGACTTGTCCCCTCTCCCCGATCGCCGTGTTCCCTTTCCCCAATCACACTGTTGCGCTTTCCCCAATCACACTGTTCCCCCGTCCCCGATCATACTGTTCCCCCTTCCCCGATCTCTCTGTTCCCCCTTCCCCGATCGTCCTGCTCCCCTTTCCCCAATCAGTCTGTTATCCGTTTCCCGATCGCCCAGTTCCGTTTCCCCGATCGCACTGTTCCCCTTTCCCCAATCACACTGTTCCACCTTCCCCGATCGCCCTGTTCCCTTTTCCCAAATCACACTGTTCCCTCTTCCCCGATCACACTGTTCCCTCTTCCTCAATCACACTGTTCCCTTTCCCCATCACACTGTTCCCTTTCCCCATCACACTGTTCCCGCTTCCCCAATCACACTGTTCCCCTTTGCCCGATTGCTCTGTTCCCCTTTCCCCAATCACACTGTTCCCCCTTCCCCGATCGCCCTGTTCTCTCTTCGCCAATCACATTGTTCCCCCTTCCCTAATCGCCCTGTACCCTTTCCCCAATCACACTTTTCCCTCTCCCCGATCGCCGTGTTCCCTTTCGCCAATCACACTGTTCCGCTTTCCCAAATCACACTGTTCCCCCGTCCCCGATCATACTGTTCCCCCTTCCCCGATATCTCTGTTCCCCCTTCCCCAATCATCCTGTTCCCCTTTCCCCAATCGCACTGTTCCCTCTTCACCGATCGCCCTGTTCCCCTTTCCGCAACACACTGTTCCCCGTTCCCCGATCGCTCTGTTTCCCATTCCCTGATCACACTGTTCCTCTTCCCCGATCGCCCTGTTGCCCTTTCCCCATCACACTGTTCCCCCATCCCCATCGCCATGTTCCCCTTTCCCCAATGATACTGTTCCCTTTCCCGTTTTACACTGTTCCCACCTCCACGATCGGCCTGTTCCCCTTTCCCCAATCACACTGTTCCCCCTTTACCGATCGCCCTGTTCCCCTTTTCCAAATCACACTGTTCATCTTTCCCCGATAGCCCTGTTCCCGCTTCCACAATCGCACTGTTCCCCTTTCCCCGACCGCCGTGTTCCGTCGACCGAGCTTGCCCTGTCCCACTTTCCCCAATCACACTGTTCAACTTTCCCCGATTGCCCTCTTCCCCTTTCCCCGATCGCGCTCTTCCCCTTTCCCCGATCAGCCGCTTCCCCTTTCCACGATCGCCCTCTTCCCCGATCGCCCTGTTCCCCTATACCCAATTACACTGTTCTACTTTCCCAGATCGCCCTCTTCCCCTTTCCCCGATCGCACTCTTCCCCTTTCCACGATCACCCTCTTCCCCTGTTCCCCTATACCCAATCACACTGTTCACCCTTTACCGATCGCCCTGTTCCCCTTTTCCCAATCACACTGTTCATCTTTCCCCGATCGCCCTGTTCCCGCTTCCACGATCGCACTGTTCCCCCTTCCCTGATTACTCAGTTCCCTCTTCCCCGATCGCCCTGTTCCCCTTTCCCCGATCGCCGTGTTCCGTCTTCCGCGCTAGCCCTGTTCCACTTTCCCCAATCACAATGTTCTACTTTCCCAGATCGCCCTCTTCCCCTTTTCCCGATCGCGCTCTTCCCCTTTCCACGATCACCCGCTTCCCCTTTCCCCGATCGCCCTCTTCCCCGATCGCCCTGTTCCCCTAAACCAAATCGCTCTGTTCCACTTTCCCCTATCGCCCTGTTCCCCTTTCTCCAATCGTCCTGTTTCCCTTTCCCCAATCACACAGTTCGCCCTTCACCAATCACAGTGTTCCCTCTTCCCCAATCAAACTTACTCCTTTCCCCAATCACACTGTTCCCTCTTCCCCAATCAGTCTGTTATCCGTTTCCCGATCGCCCAGTTCCGTTTCCCCGATTGCACTGTTCCCCTTTCCCCAATCACACTGTTCCCCCTTCCCCGATCGCCCTGTTCCCCTTTTCCCAATCGCCCTGTTCATCTTTCCCGATCGCCCTGTTCCCTTTTCCCAAATCACACTGTTCCCTCTTCCCCAATCACACTGTTCCCTCTTCCTCAATCACACTGTTCCCTGACTCCATCACACTGTTCCCGCTTCCCCCATCACACTGTTCCCCTTTGCCCGATTGCTCTGTTCTCCTTTCCCCAATCACACTGTTCCCCCTTCCCCGATCGCCCTGTTCTCTCTTCGCCAATCACATTGTTCCCCCTTCCCTAATTGCCCTGTACCCTTTCCCCAATCACACTTTTCCCTCTCCCCGATCGCCGTGTTCCCTTTCCCCAATCACACTGTTCCGCTTTCCCCAATCACACTGTTCCCCCATCCCCGATCATACTGTACGCCTTCCCCGATCTATTTGTTCCCCGTTCCCCGATCGCACTGTTTCCCATTCCCTGATCACACTGTTCCTCTTCCCCGATCGCCCTGTTGCCCTTTCCCCATCACACTGTTCCCCCATCCCCATCGCCCTGTTGACTTTCCCCAATCACACTGTTCCCGCTTCCCCAATCACACTGTTCCCCTTTCCCCGATCGCTCCGTTCCCCCTTCCCCAATCACTCTGTTCCCCCATCCCCGATCATACTGTTCCCCCTTCCCCGATCTCTTTGTTCCCCGTTCCCCGATCGCACTGTTTCCCATTCCCTGATCACACTGTTCCTCTTCCCCGATCGCCCTGTTCCCCTTTCCCCAATGATACTGTTCCCTTTCCCGTTTTACACTGTTCCCACCTACACGATCGCCCTGTTCCCCTTTCCCCAATCACACTGTTCCCCCTTTACCGATCGCCCTGATCCCCTTTTCCCAATCACACTGTTCATCTTTCCCCGATCGCCCTGTTCCCGCTTCCACGATCGCACTGTTCCCCTTTCCCCGACCGCCGTGTTCCGTCTTCCGAGCTTGCCCTGTCCCACTTTCCCCAATCACACTGTTCTACTTTCCCCGATTGCCCTCGTCCCCTTTCCCCGATCGCGCTCTTCCCCTTTACCCGATCACCCTCTTCCCCTTTCCACGATCGCCCTCTTCCCCGATCGCCCTGTTCCCCTATACCCAATCGCTCTGTTCCACTTTCCCCTATCGCCCTGTTCTACTTCCTCCAATCGTCCTGTTTCGCTTGCCCCAATCACACTGTTCCCTCTTCCCGATCGCCCTGTTCCCTTTCCCCAATCACACTGTTCCCGCTTCCCCAATCACAGTGTTCCCCTTTCCCCGATCGCCCTGTTCCCTTTCCCCAATCACACTGTTCCCGCTTCCCCGATCGCCGTGTTCCCTCTTCGCCAATCACATTGTTCCCCCTTCCCCAATCACAGTGTTCCCTTTTCCCCGATCGCTCTGTTCCCCTTTCCCCAATCACACAGTTCCCCCTTCCCCGATCGCCGTGTTCCCTCTTCGCCAATCACATTGTTCCCCCTTCCCCAATCACAGTGTTCCCCCTTCCCTCATCGCCCTGTACCCTTTCCCCAATCACACTTTTTCCCTCTCCCCGATCGCCGTGTTCCCTTTCTCCAATCACACTGTTCCGCTTTTCCCAATCACACTGTTCCCCCGTCACCGATCATACTGTTCCCCCTTCCCCGATCTCTCTGTTCCCCCTTCCCCGATCGTCCTGCTCCCCTTTCCCCAATCGCACAGTTCCCTCTTCACCGATCGCCCTGTTCCCCTTTCCCCATCACACTGTTCCCCGTTCCCCAATCGCACTGTTTCCAATTCCCTGATCACACTGTTCCTATTCCCCGATCGCCCTGTTCCCCTTCCCCCATCACACTGTTCCCCCATCCCCATCGCCCTGTTCCCCTTTCCCCAATGATACTGTTCCCTTTCCCCTATTACACTGTTCCCACCTCCACGATCGGCCTGTTCCCCTTTCCCCAATCACACTGTTCCCCCTTTACCGATCGGCCTGTTCCCCTTTTCTCAATCACACTGTTCATCTTTCCCCGATCGCCCTATCCCGCTTCCACGATTGCACTGTTCCCCCTTCCCTGATTACTCAGTTCCCCCTTCCCCGATCGCCCTGTTCCCCTTTCCCCGATCGCCGTCTTCCGTCTTCCCCGCTAGTCCTGTCCCACTTTCCCCAATCACACTGTTCTACTTTCCCCTATTGCCCTCTTCCCCTTTCCCCGATCACGCTCTTCCCCTTTCCCCGATCACCCTCATCCCCTTTCCCCGATCACCCTCTTCCCCGATCGCCCTGTTTCCCTTTACTCAATCGCCCTGTTCCACTTTCCCCTATCGCCCTGTTCTACTTTCTCCAATCGTCTTGTTTCCCTTTCCCCAATCACACTGATCGCCCTTCCCCAATCACACTGTTCCCTCTTTCCCAATCAAACTTACACCTTTCTCCAATTAGACTGTTCCCTCTTCCCGATCGCCCTGTTCCCTTTCCTCAATCACACTGTTCGCCCTTCCCCAATCACAGTGTTCCCTCTTCCCCAATCAAACTTACCCCTTTCTCCAATCACACTGTTCCCTCTTCCCGAACGCCCTGTTCCCTTTCCCCAATCACACTGTTCCCGCTTCCCCAATCGCTCTGTTCCACTTTCCCCGATCGCCCAGTTCCCTTTCCCCGATCGCCCTGTTCCCCTTTCCCCAATCACACTGTTCCCCCTTCCCCGATTGCCCTGTTCCCTTTTCCCCCGATCGCCCTGTTCCCCTTTTCCCAATCGCCCTGTTCATCTTCCCCGATCGCCCTGTTCCCCTTTCCCCAATCACATTGTTCCCTCTTCCCCAATCACATTGTTCCCTCTTCCTCAATCACATTGTTCCCTTTCTCCAATCAGACTGTTCCCTCTTCCCGATCGCCCTGTTCCCTTTCCTCAATCACACTGTTCGCCCTTCCCCAATCACAGTGTTCCCTCTTCCCCAATCAAACTTACCCCTTTCTCCAATCACACTGTTCCCTCTTCCTGAACGCCCTGTTCCCTTTCCCCAATCACACTGTTCCCGCTTCCCCAATCACACTGTTCCACTTTCCCCGATCGCCCAGTTCCCTTTCCCCGATTGCCCTGTTCCCTTTTCCCCCGATCGCCCTGTTCCCCTTTTCCCAATCGCCCTGTTCATCTTCCCCGATCGCCCGGTTCCCCTTTCCCCAATCACATTGTTCCCTCTTCCCCAATCAAACTTACCCCTTTCTCCAATCACATTGTTCCCTCTTCCTCAATCACACTGTTCCCTTTCTCCAATCAGACTGTTCCCTCTTCCCGATCGCCCTGTTCCCTTTCCTCAATCACACTGTTCGCCCTTCCCCAATCACAGTGTTCCCTCTTCCCCAATCAAACTTACCCCTTTCTCCAATCACACTGTTCCCTCTTCCCGAACGCCCTGTTCCCTTTCCCCAATCACACTGTTCCCGCTTCCCCGATCACACTGTTCCACTTTCCCCGATCGCTCTGTTCCCCTTTCCCCAATCACACTGTTCCCCCTTCCCCGATTGCCCTGTTCCCTCTTCGCCAATCACATAGTTCCCCCTTCCCTAGTCACCCTGTACCCTTTCCCCAATCACACTTTTCCCCTCTCCCCGATCGCCGTATTCCCTTTCCCCAATCACACTGTTTCGCTTTCCCAAATCACACTGTTCCCCCGTCCCCGATCATACTGATCCCCCTTCCCCGATCTCCCTGTTCCCCCTTCCCCGATCGTCCTGTTCCCCTTTCCACAATCGCACTGTTCCCTCTTCACCGATTGCCCTGTTCGCCCTTCCCCAATCACACTGTTACCTCTTCCCCAATCACACTGTTCCCTCTTCCCCAATCAAACTTACCCCTTTCCCCAATCAGACTGTTCCCACTTCCCCAATTAGACTGTTATCCGTTTCCCGATCGCCCAGTTCCCTTTCCCCGATCGCACTGTTCCATTTCCCCAATCACACTGTTCCCCATTCCCCGATCGCCCTGTTCCCCCTTTCCCAATCGCCCTGTTCATCTTCCCGATCGCCCTGTTCCCCTTTCCCCAATCAAACTGTTCCCTCTTCCCCAATCACACTGTTCCCTCTTCCTCAATCACACTGTTCCCTTTCTCCAATCACACTGTTCCCTCTTCCCGATCGCCCTGTTCACTTTCCCCAATCACACTCTTCCCGCTTCCCCAATCACACTGTTCCCCTTTCCCCGATCGCTCCGTTCCCCTTTCCCAAATCACACTGTTCCCCTTTCCCCGATCACTCTGTTCCCCTTTCCACAATCACATTCTTCCCTCTTCCCCAATCGCACTGTTCCGCTTTCCCCAATCACACTGTTCCCCCGTCCCCGATCATCCTGTTCCCCTTTCCCCAATCGCACTGTTCCGCTTTCCCCAATCACACTGTTCCCTCTTCACCGATCACCCTGTTCCCCTTTCCCCATCACACTGTTCCACGTTCCCCGATCGCACTGTTTCCCATTCCCTGATCACACTGTTCCTCTTCCCCGATCGCCCTGTTCCCCTTTCCCCATCACACTGTTCCCCCATCCCCATCGCCCTGTTTCCCCTTCGCCAAACACACTGTTCCTCCTTTCCCGATCGCCAGTTTCCCCTTCCCCAATCACACTGTTCCTCTTCCCCATCGCACTGTTCCCTCTTCCCCAATCACACTGAGCCCTCTTCCCCAATCGCAATGTTCCCTCATCCCCAATCACAGTGTTCCCACTCCCCGATCGCCCTGTTCCCATTCCGAAAACACACTGATCCCTCTTCCCCAATCATCTGTTCCCTCTTTCCCAATCACACTGCTCCCTCTTCCCCAATCACAGTGTTCCCTCTCCCCGATCGCCCTGATCCCCCTTCCACGATCGCATTGTTCCCCCATCCCCGATCGCACTGTTCCCCCTTCCCCGATCGCACTGTTCCCCCTTCCCGATCGCACAGTTCCCCTTCCCCGATCGCCAGGTACCCCTTTCCCCGATCGCCCTGTTCCCACTTTCCCCAATCACACTGTTCCCTTACCCCAATCACTCTGTGCCCTCCAACACGATCACCCTGCTCCCCTTTCCCCAATCACACTGATCCCCCTTCCCCAATCACACTGATCCCCCTTCCCCGATCCCAATCACACTGTTCCCTCTTCCTCAATCACACTGTTGCCTCATCCCCAATCGCCCTGTTCCCCTTTCCCCATCACAATGTTCCCCGTTCCCCGATTGCACTGTTCCCCCTTCCCTGATCACACAGTTCCTCTTCCCCGATCGCCCTGTTCCCCTTTCCCCATCACACGGTTCCCCGTTCCCCGATCGCACTGTTCCCACTTTCCTGATCACACTGTTCCTCTTCCCCGATCGCCCTGTTCCCCATTCCCCATCACACTGTTCCCCCATCCCCATCACCCTGTTACCCCTTCGCCAATCACACTGTTCCCTCTTTCCCAATCGCCCAGTTCCCCCGTCCCGAATCACACTGTTCCTCTTCCCCCATTGCACTGTTCCCTCTTCCCAAATCACCGTGTTCCCACTCCCCGATCGCCCTGTTCCCAATCCCCAATCACACTGATCCCTCTTCCCCAATCGCAATGTTCCCTCATCCCCAATCACAGTGTTCCCACTCCCCGATCGCCCTGTTCCCATTCTAAAACACACTGATCCCTCTTCCCCAATCATCTGTTCCCTCTTTCCCAATCACACTGCTCCCTCTTCCCCAATCACAGTCTTCCCTCTCCCCGATCGCCCTGATCCCCCTTCCACGATCGCATTGTTCCCCCATCCCCGATCGCACTGTTCCCCCTTCCCCGATCGCACAGTTCCCCCTTCCCGATCGCACAGTTCCCCCTTCCCCGATCGCCAGGTACCCCTTTCCCCGATCGCCCTGTTCCCACTTTCCCCTATCACACTGTTCCCTTTCCCCAATCACTCTGTGCCCTCCAACACGATCACCCTGCTCCCCTTTCCCCAATCACACTGATCCCCCTTCCCCGATCACACTGATCCCCCTTCCCCGATCCCAATCACACTGTTCCCTCTTCCTCAATCACACTGTTGCCTCTTCCCCAATCGCCCTGTTCCCCTTTCCCCATCACAATGTTCCCCGTTCCCCGATTGCACTGTTCCCCCTTCCCTGATCACACTGTTCCTCTTCCCCGATCGCCCTGTTCCCCTTTCCCCATCACACTGTTCCCCGTTCCCCGATCGCACTGTTCCCTCTTTCCTGATCACACTGTTCCTCTTCCCCGATCGCCCTGTTCCCCATTCCCCATCACACTGTTCCCCCATCCACATCACCCTGTTACCCCTTCGCCAATCACACTGTTCCCTCGTTCCCAATCGCCCAGTTCCCCCTTCCCGAATCACACTGTTCCTCTTCCCCCATTGCACTGTTCCCTCTTCCCAAATCACCGTGTTCCCACTCCCCGATCGCCCTGTTCCCATTCCCCAATCACACTGATACCTCTTCCCCAATCATCTGTTCCCTCTTCCCCAATCACACTGTTCCCTCTTCCCCAATCACAGTGTTCCCACACCCCGATCACCCTGTTCCCCCTTCCCCGTCGCACTGTTCCCCCTTCCGCGATCGCACTGTTCCCCCTTCCCCGAATGCACTGTTCCCCCTTCCCCGATCGCACTGTTCCCCATTCCCCGATCGCACTGTTCCCCATTCCCCGATCGCACTGTTCCCCCTTCCCCGATCGCACTGTTCCCCCTTCCCCGATCGCACTGTTCCCCCTTCCCCGATCACCGGGTACCCCTTTCCCCGATCGCCCTGTTCCCTCTTCCCCGATCTCTCTGTTCCCCATTCCCCGATCGTCCTGTTCCCCTTTCCCCAATTGCACTGTTCCATCTTCACCGATCGCCCTGTTCCCCTTTCCCCATCACACTGTTCCCCGATCCCCGATCGCCCTGTTCCCCTTTCCCCGATCGCCGTGTTCCGTCTTCCGCGCTAGCCCTGTCCGACTTTCCCCAATCACACTGTTCTACTTTCCCCGATTGCCCTCTTCCCCTTTCCCTGATCGCGCTCTTCCCCTTTCCCCGATCACCCTCTTCCCCTTTCCCGATCGCCCTCTTCCCCGATCGCCCTGTTCCCCTATACCCAATCGCTCTGTTCCACTTTCCCCTATCGGACTGTTCCCCTTTCTACAATCGTCGTGTTTCCCTTTCCCCAATCATACTGTTCGCCCTTCCCCAATCACACTGTTCCCTCTTCCCCAATCACACTGTTCCCTCCTCCATCCAATCAAACTTACCCCTTTCCCCAATCACACTGTTCCCTCTTCCCCTAATCAGACTGTTATCCGTTTCCCGATCGCCCTGTTCCCCTTTCCCCGATCGCCGTGTTCCGTCTTCCGCTCTAGACCTGTCCCACTTTCCCCAAACACACTGTTCCCTTTCCCCAATCACTCTGTTCCCTCCGACACGATCACCCTGCTCCCCTTTCCCAATCACACTGATCCCCCTTCCCCGATCGCCCTGTTTCCCTTTCCCCAATCACACTGTTCCCTCTTCCTCAATCACACTGTTGCCTCTTCCAAAATCGCCCTGTTCCCCTTTCCCCATCACAATGTTCCCCATTCCCCGATCGAACTGTTCCCCTTCCCTGATCACACTGTTCTTCTTCCCCGATCGCCCTGTTCCCCTTTCCCCATCACAGTGTTCCCCATTCCCTGATCGCACTGTTCCCCCTTCCCTGATCACACTGTTCCTCTTCCCCGATCGCCCTGTTCCCCTTTCCCCATCACACTGTTCCCCCATCCCCAACTCCCTGTTACCCCTTCGCCAATCACACTGTTCCCCCTTTCCCAATCGGCCAGTTCCCCCTTCCCCAATCACACTGTTCCTCTTCCCCCATTACACTGTTCCCGCTTCCCAAATCACAGTGTTCCCACTCCCAGATCGCCCTGTTCCCATTCCCCAATCACACTGATCCCTCTTCCCCAATCATCTGTTCCCTCTTCCCTAATCACACTGTTCCCTCTTTCCCAATCACAGTGTTCCCACTCCCCGATGGCCCTGTTCCCCTTTCCCCATCACACTGTTCCCCGTTCCCCGATCGCATTGTTTCCCATTCCCTGATCACACTGTTCCTCTTCCCCGATCGCCCTGTTCCCCATTCCCCATCACACTGTTCCCCCATCCGCATCACCCTGTTACCCCTTCGCCAATCACATCACACTGTTCCCTCTTTCCCAATCGCCCAGTTCCCCCTGTGGTGTTGGGTGCTCTGGTGCACAGATGAGCCAACACAGTTGTATGTGGTACAACTCTCTTTTATTATAACTCTTATAATACAGTTCGTTCTGGATACTCTGCACGTGCTGTCTCCCTAAGTGTGTTTGGCAACAGATGTGTCCTGGTTCTCCTCTGCAGCTAATACTGACCACCGGGGGTCGTGTCTGTGCTTTTATATCTTTCTGTCATTGGTTGTGGTGTTGTGTGTTCTGATTTGTCTGTTGGTGTGTCTATCATGATGTGTGTGTTTGAATATCATGACATCCCCCCTTTTTACAAAGATATGTGCCTACGTGGTTATAAATATAATTGTGTCGTGAGTGCATCGAAGAGTGTGTGTGTGTGTTATGTACAGCGTGTGTATATGACGTAACTATTTACATGGGGCGATGTCGGGTGCGTCACACTAACAAGGTTGTACCATAACAAAACTTGGATGCGAGAGAAAAAAAAACTTGAACATTGGTCTGGTCAGACGATATCTGGAACAATAAACAACAACAGGTTATAATACAGAAGTGTTTGACTTTTTGAACGTATGAACAGCGTTATAAGTCCAGTCTAATGGGTGACCGCCTCAAGAATGGGCTGGTCCTCAAGCCGGTTCAGCTGTGGAGATTCGGGGTCACACTGGTTCACCTTGGACTGTTGGAGGTGATGCTGTTGCCGAAGTCTCTACTTTACCATTTGTTGTACTTCGTGCAGTGCTTGGTTTTTTCATTCGTGCAAATATAACATTCAACATCTTTGTTAGTGGTGCCTTGGCTGTGGTTTGGTTCTGGTGGCGATGGAAGGGGCATGATCCGTGGCATCTCCACAAAGTCATCCTTGGGAACCAGTGGAGGATCCGGCGTGTGCGTACGGTTCAGTTGCGAGCGTGGAAGGCGGCGCAAAGCTCGCTGATTGCGCCTACGCACCAATCCATCCGCCCTGCATGCCAGGAACAAGGTGGAGTCTTTTTCTTTTTATGTTTGTGGTGGACGGCATCTTGTAGCCGATGGGTCGTCGCCATCGAAGTAGCACCATCACTAATATCATGCAAGGCGATGACTGTGCCAGATGTGGAAGTTGGCCGAGACCGTGTATGCTGGTTCCGGCCACCTGCTGTGCCGGAAGGGCGACTCCGCAGAGAAACGTCGAAGCATGTCGCCTTGGAGAGAGAATTGTTGCTCGCATCAACGTCTGGCGATGGCGCGAATTGGTGTGTCCATCTTGGACCGCCGGTGCTGGTTGCCACTGCCGACCCAGTGGGACTGCCACGCGATCCATTCCCTGTCGCCGTGGCATCCGCCGTCACCCTGAGCGTGCCATCACCGAGGCCGCGACACTGCCCGTCCGGAGCAAGGTCTGGCGTGCGCGAATCAGAGTCGGCGCTTGGCTGCTCCCCATCTGGAGTCCGGTCTGCCTTCCGTCGATGCCCCCCGTCCGGAGTCCCAACAGGTTCACTGGAGGCAGCCGAGATTCCCTGAAGCTGCACTTCTGGAGTCGGAACATGCAGGAATGCACCAACCAGTGGAGAGGGTCGAGCCATCGAGGGTGGAAGCGGTGCGCCGCCACCGCAGTCGTCAGTGGTCCCACCGTGATCGTCGAGTGCCTCGGTACGCACTAGGCGAGGTCCGTCACCTTGCACCTTTTGCATGGGAAGTGGGATGCTGTCGTCACTCGTCTCACATCCCGTGGATAGATCCTCATTAGCAGCTTGCTGTTCACTAGGGTTGGGTAAATTGTCAGAGTTTTCATCTGGTGGTGCACACCATGTCGGTGGACTGTCATTGTCTTGCCGTTGTCCTTCATTTGGGCTTTTCTTCTTTGGAATTTTAAATCTTCCCCCAGACATTGCAGAACCTTGTTTATTACCCCCAAATTCTCCCATAGGTATGGTCTCGAATATAGGATCCAATGTTTCTATCGACATTGTACTATTTTCCAAAGAACATTCCGTTTCACTTTTCTTCTCAGGTGCCTCATATGTATCTTTGTCTAATGTACATGCCTTCATGGTCTCTGGGTCTGATTTTGCTGGGACTGGCATGGTCACAGTCTCTCTTTTACTGTTCTCAATTGCCCACATTATACTCCCCATACATAACTGCTTAATCACTGGGGTTAGTGTGGTACAATGGATAATCGGGTCGACCTTATCTGCATCTTCACCATTAGTGGAAAGCACACTTGGTTCACTTGAAACTGCTGTGGGTTTTAAATTCGTTATCTGGCTACTCGATGTCGGTGTCCTCAGGATTCTTGCTCCAATGTTCTGCTCAATAATCAGTGGAGCGTGTATAGGTTCAATGCAATTAATGTTCCCCTCAAGGTTTGAAGAGTCATTACTGACTAACTGCTGGTCTCCGAAGTTGGGATTTTGCGGTGTTGTGTTGAAGGGAGACATTTGTCCCTGCTGTAGATATGATTCAGGTTGTGTTATTTCCATTGCCTGAGGATCAATGTCTTGTCCATTTTTTTGATCCGTACTAAAACACTGGCAATTCTCAGTCTGCTCCTTGCAAGTTAAACATTCAATTAATTTCGTTAGCAAATCCTCAGCATCCTTCTGTGGCCGTGCAGCATTATTAATCTCTGTTCGGCTATAATGATCCTGAAGGTCAGCGCATAAACCTTTTTTCTTCGGGCTTGGACGAGGCGATTCCTTTGGCTTGTCTTCAGTTGGGCTTGAACAGTCTTCAGCGCTGTGCCCTTCATTGTAGCATGAGAGACCGTCATGTTCATGCTGCTGTGTAGTGGAGCATGGTAGGCTGTTATAGCCTTCTTGCTGTTCACGTGAGCATGGCAGACTTGCATCGTCTGCCGCTGGTTGGTCAGGAGAGGTTGCTAGACCCTCATGGTCTTGTTCCTGCAAGGACTGCGCTCTGGAGTCTTGCGTTCCTTCCATCGTGGAGTCCGTCCACGAGCTCTCTGTGGAGGCTTGTGACACTGGAGTCACTTCTTGTTCGTGCAAGGACTGCGCTCTGGAGTCTTGCGTTGCTTCTATCGTGGAGGCTGTCCACGAGCTCTCTGTGGAGGCTTGTGACACTGGAGTCACTTCTTGTTCGTGCAAGGACTGCGCTCTGGAGTCTTGCGTTGCTTCTATCGTGGAGGCTGTCCACGAGCTCTCTGTGGAGGCTTGTGACACTGGAGTCACTTCTTGTTCGTGCAAGGACTGCGCTCTGGAGTCTTGCATTTCTGCAATTGTGGAGTCTGTCCACGAGCTTGCTGTGGAAGCTTGTGACACTGGAGTCACTTCTGGTTCATGCGAGGACTGCACTCTGGAGTCTTGCATGTCTTCTTTCATAGAGTCGGGAACGTTGAGCGGGACGTGGACCACGCTCTGTGTGGCAGCAGGGCACTCTCCGTGTGCTTGCACCGCTCCCTGTCTGTTAATGTCAGGCTGCAGCATCATCCGGTACTGATAAGTTGGAACGTCATATCTGCTGGATTGAAGATCCTCAAATCCGAAAAATGAATCCGCATCTGCGTCGGATTCAATGTGGGGGCCGCCAATGTGCAACACGAAAGGTTCGTCCGAGTCATAGTCATATAGGACCACGGAGCTATCATTGGGCTCGCGAGGTCCGGAAACACTGTAAAGATCGTCATCGAAGTATTCAAGGTCGGAATCATCGGCTTGTGCGTAAGTAACTGCTTGTCGGAGGGTTCTTCGGAGGTCAAATTCATCTCCTGGGTCAATTTGCGGCACTGTGCTGTCATTCCAGGTGAGGGAAGGTTGTTTTACAGCTTTAACAGATTTTTGTTTTTTTGATTTGGGACGTTTCCCTTTTAAATTGGATTTGGGACGTTTCCCTTTTAAATTGGTGCAGTCTGGGGCCTCTGACATCCTGACGCTCGGTATGTAGCACGTAGGAAGCGACTGCGCATGCTCAGATCGCTGTTCCTTTACCGATGGCCGTTTTCTTGACTGCGCATGCGCAGCATCTCGCGCATGCGCAAACGAAACTTCCGGTTCTGCGCACTGCTCGCGCAACTGTGCTAGCGTGATACCTTTAGCAAGATGGCCGCCGACCTCGACCCAGCCTTCTCTCAGGCCCGGGATTTCGGCCTCTGGGAATTCGGGCTCCGGGATCCCAGCCACGAGGTGAGTACTGCAGCTTTTCTTACCTTTATGTGCCGATTGGATTCCGTTTTCTTCACAGTACTTGGAGAATTTGCCCAGGACTGCCTGGTAATCATACCTTTGCTGCCTCCTGAAGAACCTGAACCTTCTGAATATTTCTCTTGCCCTTGCACCGACGATGGTGAGGAGAAATTCAATTTTTTCCCTATCATCCAGGTCATGGAGTTCAGCTGCCACCAGGAACAATTCGAACATTTGCCGGAATCGCCGCCAGTTTTCGCGGAGGTCGCCGTGGCACTGGAGCGGCTGCGGAACCGGGAGCTCGTACATCATGCCTGGGCACTGCTGGTTGTCTGTGTACACGGAGGTATGCCGGCAGGTATCGATCCACTCCTGTACCATGTGGTGTTGGGTGCTCTGGTGCACAGATGAGCCAACACAGTTGTATGTGGTACAACTCTATTTTATTATAACTCTTATAATACAGTTCGTTCTGGATACTCTGCACGTGCTGTCTCCCTAAGTGTGTTTGGCAACAGATGTGTCCTGGTTCTCCTCTGCAGCTAATACTGACCACCGGGGGTCGTGTCTGTGCTTTTATATCTTTCTGTCATTGGTTGTGGTGTTGTGTGTTCTGATTTGTCTGTTGGTGTGTCTATCATGATGTGTGTGTTTGAATATCATGACACCCCCTTCCCCAATCACACTGTTCCTCTTCCCCCATTGCACTGTTCCCTCTTCCCAAATCACCGTGTTCCCACTCCCCGATCGCCCAGTTCCCATTCCCCAATCACACTGGTCCCTCTTCCCCAATCATCTGTTCCCTCTTCACCAATCACACTGTTCCCTCTTCCCCAATCACAGTGTTCCCACTCCCCGATCGCCCTGTTCCCCCTTCCCCGTCGCACTGTTCCCCCTTCCCCGATCGCACTGTTCCCCCTTCCCCGATCGCACTGTTCCCCCTTCCCCGATCGCACTGCTCCCCCTTCACCGATCGCACTGTTCCCCCTTCACCGATCGCACTGTTCCCCCTTCCACGATCACCGGGTACCCCTTTCCCCGATCGCCCTGTTCCCTCTTCCCCAATCGCTCTGATCCCTCTTCCCCAATCACACTGTTCCACTTTCCCTAATCACACTGTTCCCCCGTCCCCGATCAACCTGTTCCCCCTTCCCCGATCTCTCTGTTCCCCCTTCCCCGATCACCGGGTACCACTTTCCCCGATCGCCCTGTTCCCTCTTCCCCAATCGCTCTGTTCCCTCTTCCCCAATCATCTGTTCCCTCTTCCCCAATCACACTGTTCTCTCTTCCCCAATCACAGTGTTCCCACTCCCCGATGGCCCTGTTCCCCTTTCCCCATCACACTGTTCCCCGTTCCCCGATCGCATTGTTTCCCATTCCCTGATCACACTGTTCCTCTTCCCCGATCGCCCTGTTCCCCATTCCCCATCACACTGTTCCCCCATCCGCATCACCCTGTTACCCCTTCGCCAATCACATCACACTGTTCCCTCTTTCCCAATCGCCCAGTTCCCCCTTCCCCAATCACACTGTTCCTCTTCCCCCATTACACTGTTCCCTCTTCCCAAATCACAGTGTTCCCACTCCCAGATCGCCCTGTTCCCATTCCCCAATCACACTGATCCCTCTTCCCCAATCATCTGTTCCCTCTTCCCCAATCACACTGTTCTCTCTTCCCCAATCACAGTGTTCCCACTCCCCGATCGCCCTGTTCCCCCTTCCCCGTCGCACTGTTCCACCTTCCCCGATCGCACTGTTCCCCCTTCCCCGATCGCACTGTTCCCCCTTCCCCGATCGCACTGTTCCCCATTCCCCGATCGCACTGTTCCCCCTTCCCCGATCGCACTGTTCCCCCTTCCCCGATCGCACTGCTCCACTTCACCGATCGCACTGTTCCCCCTTCACCGATCGCACTGTTCCCCCTTTCCCGATCACCGGGTACCCGTTTCCCCGATCGCTCTGTTCCCTCTTCCCCAATCGCTCTGTTCCCTCTTCCCCAATCACACTGTTCCACTTTCCCTAATCACACTGTTCCCCCGTTCCCGATCATCCTGTTCCCCCTCCCCCGATCTCTCTGTTCCCCCTTCCCCGATCGTCCTTTTCCCCTTTCCCCAATTGCACTGTTCCCTCTTCACCGATCGCCTTGTTCCCCTTTCCCCATCACACTGTTCCCCGTTCCCTGATCGCACTGTTTCCCATTCCCTGATTACTCAGTTCCCCCTTCCCCAATCGCCCTGTTCCCCTTTCCCCGATTGCCGTGTTCCGTCTTCCGCGCTAGCCCTATCCGACTTTCCCCAATCACACTGGTCTACTTTCCCCGATTGCCCACTTCCCCTTTCCCTGATCGCGCTCTTCCCCTTTCCCCGATCACCCTCTTCCCCTTTCCCGATCGCCCTCTTCCCTGATCACCCTGTTCCCCTATACCCAATCGCTCTGTTCCACTTTCCCCTGTCGGACTGTTCCGCTTTCTACAATCGTCGTGTTTTCCTTTCCCCAATCACACTGTTCGCCCTTCCCCAATCACACTGTTTCCTCTTCCCCAATCAAACTTACCCCTTTCCCCAATCACACTGTTCCCTCTTCCCCAATCAGACTGTTATCCGTTTCCCGATCGCCCTGTTCCCCTTTCCCCGATCGCCGTGTTCCGTCTTCCGCTCTAGACCTGTCCCACTTTCCCCAAACACATTGTTCCCTTTCCCCAATCACTCTGTTCCCTCTGACACGATCACCCTGCTCCCCTTTCCCCAATCACACTGATCTCCCTTCCCCGATCACACTGATCCCCCTTCCCCGATCGCCCTGTTTCCCTTTCCCCAATCACTCTGTTCTCTCTTCTTCAATCACACTGTTGCCTCTTCCAAAATCGCCCTGTTCCCCTTTCCCCATCACAATGTTCCCCATTCCCCGATCGCACTGTTCCCCCTTCCCTGATCACACTGTTCCTCTTCCCCGATCACCCTGTTCCCCTTTCCCCATCACAGTGTTCCCCATTCCCCGATCGCACTGTTCCCCCTTCCCTGATCACACTGTTCCTCTTCCCCGATCGCCCTGTTCCCCTTTCCCCATCACACTGTTCCCCCATCCCCAACTCCCTGTTACCCCTTCGCCAATCACACTGTTCCCCCTTTCCCAATCGGCCAGTTCCCCCTTCCCCAATCTCACTGTTCCTCTTCCCCCATTACACTGTTCCCTCTTCCCAAATGACAGTGTTCCCACTCCCCGATGGCCCTGTTCCCCTTTCCCCATCACACTGTTCCCCGTTCCCCGATCGCATTGTTTCCCATTCCCTGATCACACTGTTCCTCTTCCCCGATCGCCCTGTTCCCCATTCCCCATCACACTGTTCCCCCATCCACATCACCCTGTTACCCCTTCGCCAATCACATCACACTGTTCCCTCTTTCCCAATCGCCCAGTTCCCCCTTCCCCAATCACACTGTTCCTCTTCCCCCATTGCACTGTTCCCTCTTCCCAAATCACCGTGTTCCCACTCCCCGATCGCCCTGTTCCCATTCCCCAATCACACTGATCCCTCTTCCCCAATCATCTGTTCCCTCTTCACCAATCACACTGTTCCCTCTTCCCCAATCACAGTGTTCCCACTCCCCGATCGCCCTGTTCCCCCTTCCCCGATCGCACTGTTCCCCCTTCCCCGATCGCACTGTTCCCCATTCCCCGATCGCACTGTTCCCCCTTCCCCGATCGCACTGTTCCCCCTTCCCCGATCGCACTGCTCCACTTCACTGATCGCACTGTTCCCCCTTCACCGATCGCACTGTTCCCCCTTCCCCGATCACCGGGTACCCGTTTCCCCGATCGCCCTGTTCCCTCTTCCCCAATCGCTCTGTTCCCTCTTCCCCAATCACACTGTTCCACTTTCCCTAATCACACTGTTCCCCCGTCCCCGATCATCCTGTTCCCCCTCCCCCGATCTCTCTGTTCCCCCTTCCCCGATCGTCCTGTTCCCCTTTCCCCAATTGCACTGTTCCCTCTTCACCGATCGCCTTGTTCCCCTTTCCCCATCACACTGTTCCCCGTTCCCTGATCGCACTGTTTCCCATTCCCTGATTACTCAGTTCCCCCTTCCCCAATCGCCCTGTTCCCCTTTCCCCGATTGCCGTGTTCCGTCTTCCGCGCTAGCCCTGTCCGACTTTCCCCAATCACACTGTTCTACTTTCCCCGATTGCCCTCTTCCCCTTTCCCTTTCGCGCTCTTCCCCTTTCCCCGATCACCCTCTTCCCCTTTCCCGATCGCCCTCTTCCCTGATCACCCTGTTCCCCTATACCCAATCGCTCTGTTCCACTTTCCCCTATCGGACTGTTCCGCTTTCTACAATCGTCGTGTTTTCCTTTCCCCAATCACACTGTTCGCCCTTCCCCAATCACAGTGTTCCCACTCCCCGATGGCCCTGTTCCCCTTTCCCCATCACACTGTTACCCGATCCCCGATCGCATTGTTTCCCATTCCCTGATCACACTGTTCCTCTTCCCCGATCGCCCTGTTCCCCTTTCCCCATCACACTGATCCCCCATGTCCATCGCCTTGTTACCTCTTCGCCAAACATACTGTTTCCCCTTTCCCGATTGCCCAGTTCCCCCTTCCCCAATCACACTGTTCCTCTTCCCCATTACACTGTTCCCACTCCCCGATCGCATTGTTCGCATTCCCCGATCGCCCTGTTCCCATTCCCCAATCACACTGATCCCTCTTCCCGAATCATCTGTTCCCTCTTCCCCAATCACAATGTTCCCCTTCCCTGTTCCCCTTTCCCCAACCACACTGTACCCCTTCCCCGATCGCCCTGTTCCCCTTTCTCCAGTCGCCCTGTTCCCCTTTCCCCAATCACACTGTTCCCTTTCCCCAATCACAATGTTTCCCATTTCCCCAACCACACTGTTCCCCCTTCCCTAATCGCCGTGTTGCCCCTTGCCCAATCGCCCTGTTCCCTTTCCTGAATCACACTGTTCCCCCTTTCCCCATCGCACCGTTCCCTTTCCCCAATCACACTGTTCCCTTTCCCGAATAACACTGTTCCCTTTCCCCAATCACACTGATCCCCCTTCCCCGATCACACTGATCCCCCTTCCCCGATCGCCCTGTTCCCCTTTCCCCAATCACACTGTTCCCTCTTCCCCAATCTCACTGTTGCCTCTTCCCCAATCGCCCTGTTCCTCCTTGCCCGATCGCCCTGTTCCCTTTCCCGAATCATACTGTTCCCTCTTTCCCCGATCACTCTGTTCGCACTTCCCCGATCACCCTGTTCCCACTTCCCCGATCACACTGTTCCTCTTTCCCCGATCGCCCTGTTCCCCTTTCTCCAATCACACTGTTCTTGCTTCCAAGATCGCCCTGTTCTCCTTTCCCCGATCGCTCTGTTCCCCTTTCCCCAATCACATTGTTCCCCCTTCCCCGATCACCCTGTTCCCCTTTCCCAAATCATACTGTTCCCCCTTCACCGATCGCCCTGTTCCCCTTTCGCCGATCACCCTGTTCCACTTTCCCCAATCACACTGTTACCCTTTCCCCAATCGCCCTGTTCCCCATTCCCGAATGATACTGTTCCCTTTTCCCTATCACACTGTTCCGCCTTCCCCTATCACACTGTTCCCACCTCCACGATCGCCCTGTTCCCCTTTCCCCAATCACACTGTTCGCCCTTTACCGATCTTCCTGAATCGCACTGTTCCCCTTCCTCAATCATACTGTTCCCTCTTCTCCGATTGCCCTGTTCCCCCTTGCCCAATCGCCCTGTTCCCTTTCCTGAATCACACTCTTCCCCCTTTCCCGATCGCACCGTTCCCTTTCCCCAATCACACTGTTCCACCTCCCCCGATCGCACTGTTCCCCCTTCCCCAATCTCACTGTTCCCTCTTTCCCTGATCACTCTGTTCCCACTTCCCCGATCACCCTGTTCCCACTTCCCCGATCACACTGTTCGCCCTTTACCGATCTTCCTGAATCGCACTGTTCCCCTTCCCCAATCACACTGTTCCCTCTTCCCCGATTGCCCTGTTCCCTTTCCCCAATCACACTGTTCCACTTTCCCCAATCACACTGTTCCCACCTACACGATCGCCCTGTTCCCCTTTCCCCAATCACACTGTTCCCCCTTTACCGATCGCCCTGTTCCCCTTTTCCCAATCACACTGTTCATCTTTCCCCGATCGCCCTGTTCCCGCTTCCACGATCGTACCGTTCCCCCTTCCTTGATTACTCAGTTCCCCCTTTCCCCGATCGCCCTGTTCCCCTTTCCCCGATCGCCGTGTTCCGTCTTCCGCGCTAGCCCTGTCTGACTTTCCCCAATCACACTGTTCGACTTTCCCCGATTGCCCTCTTCCCCTTTCCCTGATCGCGCTCTTCCCCTTTCCCCGATCACCCTCTTCCCCTTTCCCGATCGCCCTCTTCCCCGATCGCCCTCTTCCCCTATACCCAATCGCTCTGTTCCACTTTCCCCTATCGGACTGTTCCCCTTTCTACAATCGTCGTGTTTCCCTTTCCCCAATCACACTGTTCGCCCTTCCCCAATCACACTGTTCCCTCTTCCCCAATCACACTGTTCCCTCTTCCCCAATCAAACTTACCCCTTTCCCCAATCACACTGTTCCCTCTTCCCCAATCAGACTGTTATCCGTTTCCCGATGGCCCTGTTCCCCTTTCCCCGATCGCCGTGTTCCGTCTTCCGCTCTAGACCTGTCCCACTTTCCCCAAACACACTGTTCCCTTTCCCCAATCACACTGATCCCCCTTCCCCGATCGCCCTGTTTCCCTTTCCTCAATCACACTGTTCCCTCTTCCTCAATCACACTGTTGCCTCTTCCAAAATCGCCCTGTTCCCCTTTCCCCATCACAATGTTCCCCATTCCCCGATCGCACTGTTCCCCTTCCCTGATCACACTGTTCTTCTTCCCCGATCGCCCTGTTCCCCTTTCCCCATCACAGTGTTCCCCATTCCCCGATCGCACTGTTCCCCCTTCCCTGATCACACTGTTCCTCTTCCCCGATCGCCCTGTTCCCCTTTCCCCATCACACTGCTCCCCCATCCCCAACTCCCTGTTACCCCTTCGCCAATCACACTGTTCCCCCTTTCCCAATCGGCCAGTTCCCCCTTCCCCAATCACACTGTTCCTCTTCCCTCATTACACTGTTCCCTCTTCCCAAATCACAGTGTTCCCACTCCCCGATCGCCCTGTTCCCATTCCCCAATCACACTGATCCCTCTTCCCCAATCATCTGTTCCCTCTTCACCAATCACACTGTTCCCTCGTCCCCAATCACAGTGTTCCCACTCCCCGATCGCCCTGTTCCCCCTTCCCCGTCGCACTGTTCCCCCTTCCCCGATCGCACTGTTCCCCCTTCCCCGATCGCACTGTTCCCCCTTCCCCGATCGCACTGCTCCCCCTTCACCGATCGCACTGTTCCCCCTTCACCGATCGCACTGTTCCCCCTTCCACGATCACCGGGTACCCCTTTCCCCGATCGCCCTGTTCCCTCTTTCCCAATCGCTCTGATCCCTCTTCCCCAATCACACTGTTCCACTTTCCCTAATTACACTGTTCCCCCGTCCCCGATCATCCTGTTCCCCCTTCCCCGATCTCTCTGTTCCCCCTTCCCCGATCACCGGGTACCACTTTCCCCGATCGCACTGTTCCCCATTCCCCGATCGCACTGTTCCCCCTTCCCCGATCGCACTGTTCCCCCTTCCCCGATCGCACTGTTCCCCCTTCCCCGATCGCACTGCTCCACTTCACCGATCGCACTGTTCCCCCTTCACCGATCGCACTGTTCCCCCTTCCCCGATCACCGGGTACCCGTTTCCCCGATCGCCCTGTTCCCTCTTCCCCAATCGCTCTGTTCCCTCTTCCCCAATCACACTGTTCCACTTTCCCTAATCACACTGTTCCCCCGTCCCCGATCATCCTGTTCCCCCTCCCCCGATCTCTCTGTTCCCCCTTCCCCGATCGTCCTGTTCCCCTTTCCCCAATTGCACTGTTCCCTCTTCACCGATCGCCTTGTTCCCCTTTCCCCATCACACTGTTCCCCGGTCCCTGATCGCACTGTTTCCCATTCCCTGATTACTCAGTTCCCCCTTCCCCAATCGCCCTGTTCCCCTTTCCCCGATTGCCGTGTTCCGTCTTCCGTGCTAGCCCTATCCGACTTTCCCCAATCACACTGGTCTACTTTCCCCGATTGCCCTCTTCCCCTTTCCCTGATCGCGCTCTTCCCCTTTCCCCGATCACCCTCTTCCCCTTTCCCGATCGCCCTCTTCCCTGATCACCCTGTTCCCCTATACCCAATCGCTCTGTTCCACTTTCCCCTATCGGACTGTTCCGCTTTCTACAATCGTCGTGTTTTCCTTTCCCCAATCACACTGTTCGCCCTTCCCTGATCACACTGTTTCCTCTTCCCCAATCAAACTTACCCCTTTCCCCAATCACACTGTTCCCTCTTCCCCAATCAGACTGTTATCCGTTTCCCGATCGCCCTGTTCCCCTTTCCCCGATCGCCGTGTTCCGTCTTCCGCTCTAGACCTGTCCCACTTTCCCCAAATACGTTGTTCCCTTTCCCCAGTCACTCTGTTCCCTCTGACACGATCACCCTGCTCCCCTTTCCCCAATCACACTGATCCCCCTTCCCCGATCACACTGATCCCCCTTCCCCGAACGCCCTGTTTCCCTTTCCCCAATCACTCTGTTCTCTCTTCCTCAATCACACTGTTGCCTCTTCCAAAATCGCCCTATTCCTCTTTCCCCATCACAATGTTCCCCATTCCCCGATCGCACTGTTCCCCCTTCCCTGATCACACTGTTCCTCTTCCCCGATCACCCTGTTCCCCTTTCCCCATCACAGTGTTCCCCGTTCCCCGATCGCACTGTTCCCCCTTCCCTGATCACACTGTTCCTCTTCCCCGATCGCCCTGTTCCCCTTTCCCCATCACACTGTTCCCCCATCCCCAACTCCCTGTTACCCCTTCGCCAATCACACTGTTCCCCCTTTCCCAATCGTCCAGTTCCCCTTCCCCAATCACACTGTTCCTCTTCCCCCATTACACTGTTCCCTCTTCCCAAATCACAGTGTTCCCACTCCCCGATCGCCCTGTTCCCATTCCCCAATCACACTGATCCCTCTTCCCCAATCATCTGTTCCCTCTTCCCCAATCACACTGTTCCCTCTTCCCCAATCACAGTGTTCCCACTCCCCGATGGCCCTGTTCCCCTTTCCCCATGACACTGTTACCCGATCCCCGATCGCATTGTTTCCCATTCCCTGATCACACTGTTCCTCTTCCCCGATCGCCCTGTTCCCCTTTCCCCATCACACTGATCCCCCATCTCCATCGCCTTGTTACCTCTTCGCCAAACATACTGTTTCCCCTTTCCCGATTGCCCAGTTCCCCCTTCCCCAATCACACTGTTCCTCTTCCCCATCGCACTGTTCCCACTCCCCGATCGCATTGTTCGCATTCCCCAATCACACTGATCCCTCTTCCCGAATCATCTATTCCCTCTTCCCCAATCACAATGTTCCCCTTCCCTGTTCCCCTTTCCCCAACCACACTGTACCCCTTCCCCGATCGCCCTGTTCCCCTTTCTCCAGTCGCCCTGTTCCCCTTTCCCCAATCACACTGTTCCCTTTCCCCAATCACAATGTTTCCCATTTCCCCAACCACACTGTTCCCCCTTCACTAATCGCCCTGTTGCCCCTTGCCCAATCGCCCTGTTCCCTTTCCTGAATCACACTGTTCCCCCTTTCCCCATCGCACCGTTCCCTTTCCCCAATCACACTGTTCCCTTTCCCGAATAACACTGTTCCCTTTCCCCAATCACACTGATCCCTCTTCCCCAATCTCACTGTTGCCTCTTCCCCAATCGCCCTGTTCCTCCTTGCCCGATCGCCCTGTTCCCTTTCCCGAATCATACTGTTCCCTCTTTCCCCGATCACTCTGTTCCCACTTCCCCGATCACCCTGTTCCCACTTCCCCGATCATACTGTTCCTCTTTCCCCGATCGCCCTGTTCCCCTTTCTCCAATCACACTGTTCTTGCTTCCAAGATCGCCCTGTTCTCCTTTCCCCGATCGCTCTGTTCCCCTTTCCCCAATCACATTGTTCCCCCTTCCCCGATCACCCTGTTCCCCTTTCCCAAATCATACTGTTCCCCCTTCACCGATCGCCCTGTTCCCCTTTCGCCGATCACCCTGTTCCACTTTCCCCAATCACACTGTTACCCTTTCCCCAATCGCCCTGTTCCCCATTCCCGAATGATACTGTTCCCTTTTCCCTATCACACTGTTCCGCCTTCCCCTATCACACTGTTCCCACCTCCACGATCGCCCTGTTCCCCTTTCTCCAATCATTCTGTTCGCCCTTTACCGATCTTCCTGAATCGCACTGTTCCCCTTCCTCAATCATACTGTTCCCTCTTCTCCGATTGCCCTGTTCCCCCTTGCCCAATCGCCCTGTTCCCTTTCCTGAATCACACTCTTCCCCCTTTCCCGATCGCACCGTTCCCTTTCCCCAATCACACTGTTCCACCTCCCCCGATCGCCCTGTTCCCCCTTCCCCAATCTCACTGTTCCCTCTTTCCCTGATCACTCTGTTCCCACTTCCCCGATCACCCTGTTCCCACTTCCCCGATCACCCTTTTCCCACTTCCCCGATCACACTGTTCGCCCTTTACCGATCTTCCTGAATCGCACTGTTCCCCTTCCCCAATCACACTGTTCCCTCTTCCCCGATTGCCCTGTTCCCTTTCCCCAATCACACTGTTCCACTTTCCCCAATCACACTGTTCCCACCTACACGATCGCCCTGTTCCCCTTTCCCCCAATCACACTGTTCCCCCTTTACCGATCGCCCTGTTCCCCTTTTCCCAATCACACTGTTCATCTTTCCCCGATCGCCCTGTTCCCGCTTCCACGATCGTACCGTTCCCCCTTCCCTGATTACTCAGTTCCCCCTTTCCCCGATCGCCCTGTTCCCCTTTCCCCGATCGCCGTGTTCCGTCTTCCGCGCTAGCCCTGTCCGACTTTCCCCAATCACACTGTTCGACTTTCCCCGATTGCCCTCTTCCCCTTTCCCTGATCGCGCTCTTCCCCTTTCCCCGATCACCCTCTTCCCCTTTCCCGATCGCCCTCTTCCCCGATCGCCCTGTTCCCCTATACCCAATCGCTCTGTTCCACTTTCCCCTATCGGACTGTTCCCCTTTCTACAATCACACTGTTCCCCCTTCCCCGATCGCTCTGTTTCCCTTTCCCAAATTACACTGTTCCCTTTCCCCAATCACACTGCTCCACTTTCCCCAATCACACTGTTTCCCCTTCCCTTATCGCCCTGTTCCCCTTTCCCCAATGACACTGTTCCCTTTCCCCAATCACTCTGTTCCCTCTTCCCCAATCACACTGTTTATTCTTCCCCAGTCACACTGTTCCCTTTCCCCAATCACACTGTTACCTCCTCCCCAATCGTCTTGTTCCCTTTTCCCAATCGCCTTGTTCCCTTTTCCCAATCACACTGGTCCCTCTTCCTCAATCACACTGTTCCCTTTCCCCAATCACACTGTTCCCTTTCCCCAATCACACTGTTCCCCCTTCCCCAATCACACTGTTCCCTTTCCCCAATCACACTGTTCCCTCTTCCTCAATCATACTGTTCCCCCTTCCCCGATCGCCCCTGTTCCCTGTTCCCTCTTCCCCGATCGCCCTGTTGCCCTTACTCCAATCGCCCTGCTCCCCTTTCCCCAATTACACTGTTCCCTCATTCCCAATCACACTGTTCCTCCTTCCCCAGTCAAACTGTTCCATCTTCCCCAATCACACTGTTCCCCCTTCCCCGATTGCCCTGTTCCCCTTTCCCAAATCACCTGTTCCCGTATCCCCAGTCACACTGTTCCCTCTTCCCCAATCACACTGTTCCCTTTCCCCAATCACACTGTTCCTTTTCCCCAGTCACACTCTACCCTTTCCCTAATCACACTGTTCCTCCTTCCCCAATTGCCCTGTTCCCTTTCCCCAGTCGCACCCTACCCTTTCCCTAATCACACTGTTCCTCCTTCCCCAATTGCCCTGTTCCCTTTCACCACTCGCACTGTTCCCTCTTCTCCAAACTCACTGTTGCCCCTTTCCCGATCGCCCTGTCGCCTTTTCCCCAATCACACTGTTCCCTTTCCCCAGTCACACTGTTCCCTTTTCCCAAACACACATTTCCCTTTCCCCAAACACACTGTTCCGCCTTCCCCAATCACATTGTTCACTCTTCCCCAATCACACTGTTCCCTCCTCCCAATCACACTGTTCCCTCTTCCCCAATCACACTTTTTCCCTTTCCCCAATCACACTGTTCCCCTTTCCCCGATGGCCCTATTCCCCCTTCCATGATCTCTCTGTTCCCTCTTCTCCAATAATACTGTTTATTCTACCCCAGTCACACTGTTCCCTTTCCCCAATGACACTGTTCCCTTTTCCCCAATCACACTGTTCCCCCTTCCCCGATCGCCCTCATCCCCTTTCCCCAATCAAACTGTTCCCTATCCCCAGTCACACTGCTCCTCCTTCCCCAATCACCCTGTTCCCTTTCCCCAGTCGGACTGTTCCCTCTTCCCCAAACTCACTGTTGCCCCTTGCCCGATCGCCATGTCCCCTTTTCCCAATCACACTGTTCCCTTTCCCCAAACACACTGTTCCCTTTCCCCAATCACACTGTTCCCCCTTTCCCGATCACCCTGTTCCCCTTTACCCGATCATCCTGTTCCCCATTCCCCAATCACACTGTTCCCCCTTCCCCGATCGCTCTGTTTCCCTTTCCCCAATCACACTGTTCCCATTTCCCCAATCACACTGTTTCCCTTTCCCATATCGCCCTGTTCCCCTTTCCCAAATTACACTGCTCCACTTTCCCCAATCACACTGTTTCCCCATCCCTTATCGCCCTGTTCCCCTTTCCCAATGACACTGTTCCCTTTCCCCAATCACTCTGTTCCCACTTCCCCAATCATACTGTTTATTCTTCCCCACTCATACTGTTCCCTTTCCCCAATCACACTGTTAGCTCCTCCCCAATCGCCTTCTTCCCTTTTCCCATTCGCCTTGATCCCTTTCCCCAATCACACTGTTCCCTCTTCCTCAATCACACTGTTCACTTTCCCCAATCACACTGTTCCCTTTCCCCAATCATACTGTTCCCTTTCCCCAATCACACTGTTCCCTTTCCCCAATCACACTGTTCCCTATACCCAATCACACTGTTCCCTCTTCCCCAATCACACTGTTCCCTTTCCCCAATCACACTGTTCCCTCTTCCTCAATCACACTGTTCCCCCTTCCCCGATCGCCCCTGTTCCCTGTTCCCCGATCGCCCTGTTGCCCTTTCCCGAATCGCCCAGTTCCCTCTTCCCCCATCGCCTTGATCCACTTTCTCCAATCGCCCTGCTCCCCTTTCCCCAATTACACTGTTCCCTCATTCCCAATCACACTGTTCCTCCTTCCCCAGTCAAACTGTTCCATCTTCCCCAATCACACTGTTCCCCCTTCCCCGATTGCCCTGTTCCCCTTTCCCAAATCACCCTGTTCCCGTATCCCCAGTCACACTGTTCCCTCTTCCCCAATCACACTGTTCCCTTTCCCCAATCACACTGTTCCCTTTCCCCAGTCACACTCTACCCTTTCCCTAATCACACTGTTCCTCCTTCCCCAATTGCCCTGTTCCCTTTCCCCAGTCGCACCCTACCCTTTCCCTAATCACACTGTTCCTCCTTCCCCAATTGCCCTGTTCCCTTTCCCCAGTTGCACTGTTCCCTCTTCCCCAAACTCACTGTTGCCCCTTTCCCGATCGCCCTGTCGCCTTTTCCCCAATCACACTGTTCCCTTTCCCCAGTCACACTGTTCCCTTTCCCCAAACACACATTTCCCTTTCCCCAAACACACTGTTCCGCCTTCCCCAATCACATTGTTCACTCTTCCCCAGTCACACTGTTTCCTCCTCCCAATCACACTGTTCCCTCTTCCCCAATGACACTTTTTCCCTTTCCCCAATCACACTGTTCCCCTTTCCCCGATGGCCCTATTCCCCCTTCCATCATCTCTCTGTTCCCTCTTCTCCAATAATACTGTTTATTCTACCCCAGTCACACTGTTCCCTTTCCCCAATGACACTGTTACCTCCTCCCCAATCGCCTTTTTCCATTTTCCCAATCACCTTGTTCCCTTTCCCCAATCACACTGTTCCCTTTCCCCAGTTACACTGTTCCCCTTCCCCAGTCACACTGTTCCCTTTCCCCAGTCACACTGTTCCCCCCTCCCCAATCTCACTGTTCCCTTTCCTCAATCACACTGTTCCCTCTTCCCCAATCACACTGTTCCCACTTCCCCAATCTCCCTGTTCCCCTTTCCCCAATCACACTGTTCACCCTTCCCTATTCACACTGTTCCCGATTCGCACTGATCCCCTTTGCCAATCACATTGTTCCTCCTACCCCGATTGCCCCGTTCCCCTTTCCCCAATCGCCCTGTTCCCTTTCCCAAATCACATTGTTCCACCTTCCTCGATCGCCCCGTTTTCCTTTCCCCAACACACTGTTCCCTCTTCCCCAATCACACAGTTCCCTCTTCCCCAATCACACTGTTCCCCCTTCCCTATTCACACTGTTCCCTCTTCCCCAATCGCCCTGTTCCCCTTTCCACAATGACACTGTTCCCCCTTCCCTAGTCACACGGTTCCCAATTCGCATTGATCCCCTTTCTCCAATCACATTGTTCCCCCTACCCCGATCGCCCTATTTCCCTTTCCCCAATCGCCCTGTTCCCCTCTCCCAAATCACACTGTTCCCACTTCCCTGATCACCCTGTTCCCCTTTCCCAGATCGTCCTTTTCCCTTTCCCCAATCACGCTGTTCCCCCTTCCCCGATCACCCTGTTCCCTTTCCCGAATCACACTGTTCCCCCTTCCGAGATTGCCCCGTTTCCCTTTCCCCAATCACACTGCTCCCCTTTCCCCAATCACACTGTTTCCCCTTCCCTTATCGCCCTGTTCCCCTTTCCCCAATGACACTGTTCCCTTTCCCCAATCACACTGTTCACCCTTCCCCGATCACTCTGATCCCTCTTCCACAATCACACTGTTTATTCTTCCCCAGTCACACTGTTCCCTTTCCCCAATCACACTGTTACCTCCTCCCCAATAGCTTTGTTCCCATTTCCCAATTGCCTTGTTCCGTTTCCCCAATCACACTGTTCCCTCTTCCACAATCACACTGTTCCCTTTCCCCAATCACACTGTTCCCTTTCCCCAATCACACTGTTCCCTTTCCCCAATCACACTGTTCCCTTTCCCCAGTCACACTGTTCCCTTTCCCCAATCACACTGTTACCTCCTCCCCAATCGCTTTGTTCCCATTTCCCAATTGCCTTGTTCCGTTTCCCCAATCACACTGTTCCCTCTTCCACAATCACACTGTTCCCTTTCCCCAATCACACTGTTCCCTTTCCCCAATCACTCTGTTCCCTTTCCCCAATCACACTGTTCCCTTTACCCAATCACACTGTTCCCCCTACCCCAATCACACTGTTCCCTCTTCCTCAATCACACTGTTCCCTTTCCCCAATCACACTGTTCCCTCTTCCCCAATCACACTGTTCCCTCTTCCCCAATCACACTGTTCCCTCTTCCCCAATCACACTTTTTCCCTTTCCCCAATTACACTATTCCCCCTTCCCTGATCTCTCTGTTCCCTCTTCCCCAATCATACTGTTTATTCTTCCCCAGTCACACTGTTCCCTTTCCCCAATGACACTGTTACCTCATCCCCAATCACCTTTTTTACATTTTCCCAATCACCTTGTTCCCTTTCCCCAATCACACTGTTCCCTCTTCCTCAATCACACTGTTCCCCTTTCCCCAATGACACTGTTCCCCTTCCCCAATCACACTGTTCCCCCTTCCCCGATCACTCTGTTCCCTCTTCCCCAATCATACTGTTTATTCTTCCCCAGTCACACTGTTCCCTTTCCCGAATCACACTGTTACCTCCTCCACAATCGCCTTGTTCCATTTTCCCAATCACCTTGTTCCCTTTCCCCAATCACACTGTTCCCTCTTCCTCAATCACACTGTTCCCTTTCCCCAATCACACTGTTCCCTTTCCCCAATCACACTGTTCCCTTTCCCCAGTCACACTGTTCCCCCCTCCCCAATCTCACTGTTCCCTTTCCTCAATCACACTGTTCCCCTTTCCCCAATCACACTGTTCCCCCTTCCCTATTCACACTGTTCCCGATTCGCACTGATCCCCTTTCCCCAATCACATTGTTCCTCCTACCCCGATTGCCCTGTTCCCCTTTCCCCAATCGCCCTGTTCCCTTTCCCAAATCACATTGTTCCACCTTCCCCGATCACACTGTTCCCTCTTCCCCAATCACACTGTTCCCCCTTCCCTATTCACACTGTTCCCTCTTCCCCAATCGCCCTGTTCCCCTTTCCCCAATGACACTGTTCCCCCTTCCCTAGTCACACGGTTCCCAATTCGTACTGATCCCCTTTCCCCAATCACATTGTTCCCACTACCGCGATCGCCCTATTCCCTTTTCCCCAATCGCCCTGTTCCCCTCTCCCAAATCACACTGCTCCCACTTCCCTGATCACCCTGTTCCCCTTTCCCATTTTGTCCTGTTCCCTTTCCCCAATCACACTGTTCCCCCTTCCAGGATCGCCCTGTTCCCTTTCCCGAATCACACTGTTCCCCCTTCCGAGATCGCCCCGTTTCCCTTTCCCCAATGACACTGCTCCCCTTTCCCCAATGACACTGTTCCCTTTCCCCAATCACACTGTTCACCCTTCCCCGATCACTCTGATCCCTCTTCCACAATCACACTGTTTATTCTTCCCCAGTAACACTGTTCCCTTTCCCCAATCACACTGTTACCTCCTCCCCAATCGCTTTGTTCCCTTTTCCCAATCGCCTTGTTCCCTTTCCCCAATCACAATGTTCCCTCTTCCACAATCACACTGTTCCCTTTCCCCAATCACACTGTTCCCTTTCCCCAATCACACTGTTCCCCCTACCCCAATCACACTGTTCCCTCTTCCTCAATCACACTGTTCCCTCTTCCCCAATCACACTGTTCCCTCTTCCCCAATCACACTGTTCCCTGTTCCCCAATCACACATTTTCCCTTTCCCCAATCACACTGTTCCCCATTCCCCGATGGCCCTATTCCCCCTTCCCTGATCTCTCTGTTTCCTCTTCCCCAATCATACTGTTTATTCTTCCCCAGTCACACTGTTCCCTTTCCCCAATGCCACTGTTCCCTTTCCCCATTGACACTGTTACCTCTTCCTCAATCACACTGTTCCCCTTTCCCCAATGCCACTGTTCCCTTTCCCCAATCACACTGTTCCCCCTTCCCCGATCACTCTGTTCCCTCTTTCCCAATCATACTGTTTATTCTTCCCCAGTCACACTGTTCCCTTTCCCCAATCACACTGTTACATCCTCCCCAATCGCCTTGTTCCATTTTCCCAATCACCTTGTTCCCTTTCCCCAATCACACAGTTCCCTCTTCCTCAATCACACTGTTCCCTTTCCCCAATCACACTGTTCCCTTTCCCCAGCCACACTGTTCCCTTTCCCCAGTCACACTGTTCCCTTTCCCCAATCTCACTGTTCCCTTTCCTCAATCACACTTTTCCCCTTTCCCCAATCACACTGTTCCCCCTTACCTATTCACACTGTTCCCGATTCGCACTGATCCCCTTTCCCCAATCACATTGTTCCTCCTACCCCGATTGCCCTGTTCCCCTTTCCCCAATCGCCCTGTTCCCTTTCCCAAATCATATTGTTCCACCTTCCCCGATCGCCCCGTTTTCCTTTCCCCAACACACTCTTCCCTCTACCCCAATCACACAGTTCCCTCTTCCCCAATCAAACTGTTCCCCCTTCCCTATTCACACTGTTCCCTCTTCCCCAATCGCCCTGTTCCCCTTTCCCCAATGACACTGTTCCCCGTTCCCTAGTCACACGGTCCCCAATTCGCACTGATCCCCTTTCCCCAATCACATTGTTCCCACTACCCCGATCGCCCTATTCCCCTTTCCCCAATCGCCCTGTTCCCCTCTCCCAAATCAAAACTGTTCCCACTTCCCTGATCACCCTGTTCCCCTTTCCCAGATCGTCCTTTTCCCTTTCCCCAATCACACTGTTCCCCCTTCCCCGATAACCCTGTTCCCTTTCCCGAATCACACTGTTCCCCTTTCCCCAATCACACTGTTTCCCTTTCCCTTATCGCCCTGTTCCCCTTTCCCGATTAAAACTGTTCCCTTTCCCCAATCACACTGTTCCCTTTCCCCAATCACACTGTTCCCCTCCCGATCGCCCTGTTCCCTGTCCCCATTCCCCAATCACACTGTTCCCCCTTCCCCGATCGCTCTGTTTCCCTTTCCCCAATCACACTGTTCCCCTTTCCCCAATCATACTGTTTCCCTTACCCTTATCACCCTGTTCCCCTTTCCCCAATTACACTGTTCCCTTTCCTCAATTACACTGTTCCCTTTCCCCAATCACACTGTTCCCCCTCCCCGATCGCCTTGTTCCCTGTTCCCCTTCCCTCAATCATACTGTTCCCCCGTCGACGAACGCCCTGTTCCCCTTTCACCAATCACACTGTTACCCCTTCCCCGATCGCTCTGTTCCCAGTTCTCCTATCGTCCTGTTCCCCCTTCCCCGAACTCCCTGTTCCCCTTTCCCCAATCAAACTGTTCCCCTTTCCCCAATAACACTGTTCCCCCCTCCCCGATCGCCCTCATCCCCTTTCCCCAATCAAACTGTTCCCTTTCCCCAGTCACACTCTAGCCTTTCCCGTTCACACTGTTCCTCCTTCCCCAATCACCCTGTTCCCGTTCCCCAGTCGCACTGTTCCCTCTTCCCCAAACTCACTGTTGCCCCTTGCCCGATCGCCATGTCCCCTTTTCCCAATCACATTGTTCCCTTTCCCCAAACACACTGTTCCCTTTCCCCAATCACACTGTTCCCCCTTCCCTATTCACACTGTTCCCTCTTCCCCAATCGCCCTGTTCCCCTTTCCACAATGACACTGTTCCCCCTTCCCTAGTCACACGGTTCCCAATTCGCACTGATCCCCTTTCCCCAATCACATTGTTCCCCCTACCCCGATCGCCCTATTCCCCTTTCCCCAATCGCCCTGTTCCCCTCTCCCAAATCACACTGTTCCCACTTCCCTGATCAACCTGTTCCCCTTTCCCAGATCGTCCTGTTCCCTTTCCCCAATCACACTGTTCCCCCTTCCACGATCACCCTGTTCCCTTTCCCGAATCACACTGTTCCCCCTTCCGAGATCGCCCCGTTTACCTTTCCCCAATCACACTGCTCCCCTTTCCCCAATAACACTGTTTCCCCTTCCTTTATCGCCCTGTTCCCCTTTACCCAATGACACTGTTCCCTTTCCCCAATCACACTGTTCACCCTTCCCCGATCACTCTGATCCCTCTTCCACAATCACACTGTTTCCCCTTCCCTTATCGCCCTGTTCCCCTTTCCCCAATGACACTGTTCCCTTTCCCCAATCACTCTGTTCCCTCTTCCCCAATCATACTATTTATTCTTCCCCACTCAAACTGTTCCCTTTCCCCAATCACACTGTTACCTAATCCCCAATCGCCTTCTTCCCTTTTCCCATTCGCCTTCTTCCCTTTCCCCAATCACACTGTTCCCTCTTCCTCAATCACACTGTTCCCTTTCCCCAATCACACTGTTCCCTTTACCCAATCACACTGCTCCCTCTTCCTCAATCACACTGTTCCCTTTCCGCAATCACACTGTTCCCTTTACCCAATCACACTGTTCCCTCTTCCCCAATCACACTGTTCCCTTTCCCCAATCACACTGTTCCCTCTTCCTCAATCACACTGTTCCCCCTTCCCCGATCGCCCCTGTTCCCTGTTCCCTCTTCCACGATCGCCCTGTTGCCCTTTCCCGAATCGCCCAGTTCCCTCTTCCCCCATCGCCCTGATCCCCTTTCTCCAATTGCCCTGCTCCCCTTTCCCCAATTACACTGTTCCCTCATTCCCAATCACACTGTTCCTCCTTCCCCAGTCAAACTGTTCCATCTTCCCCAATCACACTGTTCCCCCTTCCCCGATTGCCCTGTTCCCCTTTTGCAAATCACCCTGTTCCCGTATCCCCAGTCACACTGTTCCCTCTTCCCCATCACACTTTTCCCTTTCCCCAATCACACTGTTCCCTTTCCCCAGTCACACTCTACCCTTTCCCTAATCACACTGTTCCTCCTTCCCCAATTGCCCTGTTCCCTTTCCCCAGTCGCACTCTACCCTTTCCCTAATCACACTGTTCCTCCTTCCCCAATTGCCCTGTTCCCTTTCCCCAGTCGCACTGTGCCCTCTCCCCAAACTCACTGTTGCCCCTTTCCCGATCGCCCTGTCCCCTTTTCCCCAATCACACTGTTCCCTTTCCCCAGTCACACTGTTCCCTTTCCCCAAACACACATTTCCCTTTCCCCAAACACACTGTTCCGCCTTCCCCAATCACATTGTTCACTCTTCCCCAATCACACTGTTCCCTCCTCCCAATCACACTGTTCCCTCTTCCCCAATCACACTTTTTCCCTTTCCCCAATCACACTGTTCCCCCTTCCCCGATGGCCCTATTCCCCCTTCCCTGATCTCTCTGTTCCCTCTACTCCAATCATACTGTTTATTCTTCCCCAGTCACACTGTTCCCTTTCCCCAATGACACTGTTACCTCCTCCCCAATCGCCTTTTTCCATTTTCCCAATCACCTTGTTCCCTTTCAACAATCACACTGTTCCCTTTCCCCAGTTACACTGTTCCCCTTCCCCAATCACACTGTTCCCTCTTCCCCAATCACACTGTTCCCCCTTCCCTATTCACACTGTTCCCTCTTCCCCAATCGCCCTGTTCCCCTTTCCACAATGACACTGTTCCCCCTTCCCTAGTCACACGGTTCCCAATTCGCACTGATCCCCTTTCCCCAATCACATTGTTTCCCCTACCCCGATCGCCCTATTCCCCTTTCCCCAATCGCCCTGTTCCCCTCTCCCAAATCACACTGTTCCCACTTCCCTGATCAACCTGTTCCCCTTTCCCAGATCGTCCTGTTCCCTTTCCCCATTCACTCTGTTCCCCCTTCCACGATCACCCTGTTCCCTTTCCCGAATCACACTGTCCCCCTTCCGAGATCGCCCCGTTTACCTTTCGCCAATCACACTGCTCCCCTTTCCCCAATAACACTGTTTCCCCTTCCCTTATCGCCCTGTTCCCCTTTACCCAATGACACTGTTCCCTTTCCCCAATCACACTGTTCACCCTTCCCCGATCACTCTGATCCCTCTTCCACAATCACACTGTTTATTCTTCCCCAGTCACACTGTTCCCTTTCCCCAATCACACTGTTACCTCCTCCCCAATCGCTTTGTTCCCTTTTCCCAATCGCCTTGTTCCCTTTCCCCAATCACACTGTTCCCTCTTCCACAATCACACTGTTCCCATTCCCCAATCACACTGTTCCCTTTCCCCAATCACAATGTTCCCTTTCCCCAATCACACTGTTCCCTTGACCCAATCACACTGTTCCCCATCCCCAATCACACTGTTCCCTCTTCCTCAATCACACTGTTCCCTCTTCCTCAATCACACTGTTCCCTCTTCGCCAATCACACTGTTCCCTCTTCCCCAATCACACTGTTCCCTCTTCCCCAATCACACTTTTTCCCTTTCCCCAATCACACTGTTCCCCCTTCCCCGATGGCCCTATTCCCCCTCCCTTATCACTCTGTTCCCTTTTCCCCAATCATACTGTTTATTCTTCCCCAGTCACACTGTTCCCTTTCCCCAATGACACTGTTACCTCATCCCCAATCACCTTTTTTACATTTTCCCAACCACCTTGTTCCCTTTCCCCAATCACACTGTTCCCTCTTCCTCAATCACACTGTTCCCCTTTCCCCAATGACACTGTTCCCTTTCCCCAATCACACTGTTCCCCTTTCCCCGATTACTCTGTTCCCTCTTCCCCAATCATACTGTTTATTCTTCCCCAGTCACACTGTTCCCTTCCCCAATCACACTGTTACCTCCTCCCCAATCACCTTGTTCCATTTTCCCAATCACCTTGTTCCCTTTCCCTAATCACACTGTTCCCTCTTCCTCAATCACACTGTTCCCTTTCCCCAATCACACTGTTCCCTTTCCCCAGTCACACTGTTCCCCTTCCCCAGTCACACTGTTCCCTTTCCCCAGTCACACTGTTCCCCCCTCCCCAAGCTCACTGTTCCCTTTCCTCAATCACACTGTTCCCCTTTCCACAATCACACTGTTCCCCCTTCCCTATTCACACTGTTCCCGATTCGCACTGATCCCCTTTCCCCAATCACATTGTTCCTCCTACCCCAATTGCCCTGCTCCCCTTTCCCCAATCGCCCTGTTCCCTTTCCCAAATCACATTGTTCCACCTTCCCCGATCGCCCCGTTTTCCTTTCCCCAACACACTGTTCCCTCTTCCCCAATCACACAGTTCCCTCTTCCCCAATCACACTGTTCCCCCTTCCCTATTCACACTGTTCCCTCTTCCCCAATCGCCCTGTTCCCCTTTCCCCAATGACACTGTTCCCCCTTCCCTAGTCACACGGTTCCCAATTCGCACTGATCCCCTTTCCCCAATCACATTGTTCCCACTACCCCGATCGCCCTATTCCCTTTTCCCCAATCGCCCGGTTCCCCTCTCCCAAATCACACTTTTCCCACTTCCCTGATCACCCTGTTCTCCTTTCCCATTTTGTCCTGTTCCCTTTCCCCAATCACACTGTTCCCCCTTCCAGGATCGCCCTGTTCCCTTTCCTGAATCACACTGTTCCCCCTTCAGAGATCGCCCCGTTTCCCTTTCCCCAATCACACTGCTCCCCTTTCCCCAATCTGTTTCCCCTTCCACAATCACACTGTTCACCCTTCCCCGATCACTCTGATCCCTCTTCCCCAATCACACTGTTTATTCTTCCCCAGTCACACTGTTCCCTTTCCCCAATCACACTGTTACCTCCTCCCCAATCGCTTTGTTCCCTTTTCCCAATCGCCTTGTTCCCTTTCCCCAATCACACTGTTCCCTTTCCCCAATCACACTGTTCCCTTTCCCCAATCACACTGTTCCCCCTACCCCAATCACACTGTTCCCTCTTCCCCAATCACACTGTTCCCTTTCCCCATTCACACTGTTCCCTTTCCCAAATCACACTGTTCCCTTTCCCCAATCACACTGTTCCCTCTTCCTCAATCACACTGTTCCCCCTTCCCCAATCGCCCCTGTTCCCTGTTCCCTCTACCCCGATCGCCCTGTTGCCCTTTCACGAATCGCCCAGTTCCCTCTTCCCCCATCGCCCTGATCTCCTTTCTCCAATCGCCCTGCTCCCCCTTCCCCAATCACATTGTTCCCTTTCCCCAATTACACTGTTACCTCATTCCCAATCATACTGTTCCTCCTTCCCCAGTCAAACTGTTCCATCTTCCCCAATCACACAGTTCCCCCTTCCCCGATTGCCCTGTTCCCCTTTTCCAAATCACGCTGTTCCCGTTTCCCCAGTCAGACTGTTCCCCCTCCCCGATCGCCCTGTTCCCTGTTCCCCTTCCCCCAATCACACTGTTCCCCCTTCGACGATCGTCCTGTTCCCCTTTCCCCATCACACTGTTCCCCCTTCCCCGATCGCTCTGTTTCCCTTTCCCTTATCGCCCTGTTCCCCTTTCCCGAATTACACTTTTCCCTTTCCCCAAGAACACTGTTCCCTTTCCCCAATCACACTGTTCCCCCTTCGACGATCGCCCTGTTCCCCTTTCCCCAATCATACTGTTTCCCTTTCCCTTATCGCCCCGTTCCCCTTTCCCCAATAACACTGTTCCCTTTCCCCACTCACACTGTTCCCCCTCTCCGATCGCCTTGTTCACTGTTCCTTTCCCCCAATCACACTTTTCCCCTTCGACGATCGACCTGTTCCGCTTTCACCAATCACACTGTTCCCTCTTCCCCAATCGCGCTGTTCCCTTTACCCGATCGCTCTGTTCCCTTTCCGCAATCAAACTGTTCCCACTCCCCGATCGCTCTGTTCCCTTTCCCCAATCACACTGTTCCCCTTTCCGCAGTCACACTGTTCCCTTTCTCCAGTCACACTGTTCCCCCTTCCCCAATCACACTGTTCCCTTTCCCCAATCGCACTGTTCCCTTTCCCCGATCGCCCTGTTCCCTTTCCCCAATCACACTGTTCCCCTTTACCCAGTCGCACTGTTCCATCTTCCCCAATCGCACTGTTCCCTTTCCCCGATCTCCCTGTTCCCTTTCCCCAATCACACTGTTCCCCTTTCCCCCGTCGCACTGTTCCATCTTCTCCAATCACACTGTTCCCCCTTCCCCAATCGCCCTGTCCCCCTTTTCCCAATCTCACTGTTCCCCTTTCCCCAATCACACTGTGCCCCATTTCCCAATCTAACTGTTCCATTTCCCCAGTCACAATGTTCCCTTTCCCCAATCGCATTGTTCCCCCTTGCCCGATCGCCCTGTTGCATTTTCCCCAATTGACCTGTTCCCACTTCGCTGATCGCCCTGTTCCACTTTCTCCAGTCACACTGTTCCCTCTTCCCAATCACACTGTTCCCTTTCGCCAATCACACTATTCCCTTTCCCCAATCACACTCTACCCTTTCCCTAATCACACTGTTCCTCCTTCCCCAATCGCCCTGTTCCCTTTCCCCAGTCGCACTGTTCCCTTTCCCCAAACACACATTTCCCTTTCCCCAAACACACTGTTCCGCCTTCCTCAATCACACTGTTCACTCTTCCCCAATCACTCTTTCCCCCTTCTCCAATCGCCCCATTCCCCTTTCCCCAATCACACTGTTCCCTTTCCCCAATCACACTCAACCCTTTCCCTAATCAAACTGTTCCTCCTTCCCCAATTGCCCTGTTCCCTTTCCCCGGTCGCACTGTTCCCTTTCCCCAAACACACATTTCCCTTTCCCCAAACACACTGTTCCCTCTTCCCCAATCACACTGTTCCCTCTTCCCCAATCACACTTTTTCCCTTTCCCCAATCACACTGTTCCCCCGTCCCCGATGGCCCTATTCTCCTTTCCCCAATCGCTCGGTTTCCCTTTCCCCAATCACACAGTTCCCCTTTCCCCAATCACACTGATCCTCCTCCCCGATCGCCCTGTTCCCTGTTCCCCTTCCCACAATCACACTGTTCCCCCTTCGACGATCGTCCTGTTCCCCTTTCCCCAATCACACTATTCCCCCTTCCCCGATCGCTCTGTTTCCCTTTCCCCAATCACACTGTTCTCCTTTCCCCAATCACACTGTTTCCCTTTCCCTTATCGCCCTGTTCCCCTTTCCCGAATTACACTGTTCCCTTTCCCCAATAACACTGTTCCCTTTCCCCAATCACACTGTTCCCCCTTCGACGATTGCCCTGTTCCCCTTTCCCCATTCACACTGTTCCATCTTCCCCAATCGCACTGTTCCCTTTCCCCGATCGCCCTGCTCCCTTTCCCCAATAATACTGTTCCCTTTCCCCAATCACACTGTTCCCCCTCCCCGATCGCCCTGTTCCCTGTTCCCCTTCCCCCAATCACATTGTTCCCCCTTCGACAATCATCCTGTTCCCCTTTCCCCAATCACACTGTTCCCCCTTCGACGATCGCCCTGTTCCCATTTCCCCATTCACACTGTTCCCCGTTCCCCGATCGTCCTGTTCCCCTTTCCCCAATCACACTGTTCCCCTTTACCCAGTCGCACTGTTCCATCTTCTCCAATCACACTGTTCCCCCTTCGCCGATCGTCCTGTCCCCCTTTTATCAATCTCACTGTTCACCCTTCCCCAATCACACTGTGCCCCTTTTCTCAATCTCACTGTTCACTTTCCCCAGTCACACTCTACCCTTTCCCTAATCACACTTTTCCTCCTTCCCCAATCGCCCTGTTCCCTTTCCCCAGTCGCACTGTTCCCTTTCCCCAAACACACATCTCCCTTTCCCCTAAACACACTGTTCCGCCTTCCCCAATCATACTGTTCACTCTTCCCCAATCACTCTTTCCCCCTTCTCCAATCGCCCCGTTCCCCTTACCCCAATCACACTGTTCGCTCTTAACTAATCACACTGTTCCCTCTTCCCCAATCACACTGTTCCCTCTTCCCCAATCACGCTTTTTCCCTTTCCCCAATCACACTGTTCCTCGTTTACCGATCACCTTGTTTTCCTTTACCCGATCGCCCTGTTCCCTTTTCCCAAATCACACTGTTCCCCCTTTCCCGATCACCCTGTTCCCCTTTACCCGATCATCCTGTTCCCCTTTCCCCAATCACACTGTTCCCCCTTCCCCGATCGCTCTGTTTCCCTTTCCCCAATCACACAGTTCCCCTTTCCCCAATCACACTGTTTCCCTTTCCCTTATCGCCCTGTTCCCCTTTCACGGAATACACTGTTCCCTTTCCCCAATAACACTGTTCCCTTTCCTCAATCACACTGATCCCCCTCCCCGATCGCCCTGTTCCCTGTTCCCCTTCCCCCAATCACACTGTTCCCCCTTCGACGATCGTCCTGTTCCCCCTTCCCCGATCGCTCTGTTTCCCTTTCCCCAATCACACTGTTCTCCTTTCCCCAATCACACTGTTTCCCTTTCCCTATCGCCCTGTTCCCCTTTCCCGAATTACACTGTTCCCTTTCCCCAATAACACTGTTCCCTTTCCCCAATCACATTGTTCCCCCTCCATGATCGCCCTGTTCCCCTTCCCCCAATCACACTGTTCCCCCTTCGACGATCGTCCTGTTCCCCTTTCACCAATCACACTGTTCCCACTTCGACGATCGCCCTGTTCCCCTTTCCCCAATCACACTGTTCCCCTTCCCCATCACACTGTTCCCTCTTCCTCAATCACACTGTTCCCTTTCCCCAATCACCCTGTTCCCTTTCCCCAATCACACTGTTCCCTTTCCCCAATCACACTGTTCCCTTTCCCCAATCACACGGTTCCCTCTTCCTCAATCATACTGTTCCCCCTTCCCCGATCGCCCCTGTTCCCTGTTCCCTCTTCCCCGATCGCCCTGTTGCCCTTTCCCGAATCGCCCAGTTCCCTCTTCCCCCATCGCCCTGATCCCCTTTCTCCAATCGCCCTGCTCCCCCTTCCCCAATCACACTGTTCCCTTTCCACAATTACACTGTTCCCTCATTCCCAATCACACTGTTCCTCCTTCCCCAGTCAAACTGTTCCATCTTCCCCAACCACACAGTTCCCCCTTCCCCGATTGCCCTGTTCCCCTTTCCCAAATCACCCTGTTCCCGTTTCCCCAGTCACACAGTTCCCTCTTCACCAATCACACTGTTCCCTTTCCCCAGTCACACTCTACCCTTTCCCTAATCACACTGTTCCCCTTTCCCAAATCACCCTGTTCCCGTTTCCCCAGTCACACAGTTCCCTCTTCACCAATCACACTGTTCCCTTTCCCCAATCACACTGTTCCCTTTCCCCAGTCACACTCTACCCTTTCCCTAATCACACTGTTCCTCCTTCCCCAATCGCCCTGTTCCCTTTCCCCAGTCGCACTGTTCCCTTTCCCCAATCACACTGTTCCCTTTCCCCAAACACACTGTTCCCTTTCCCCAGTCACACTCTACCCTTTCCCTAATCACACTGTTCCTCCTTCCCCAATCGCCCTGTTCCCTTTCCCCAGTCGCACTGTTCCGTTTCCCCAAACACACATTTCCCTTTCCCCAAACACACTGTTCCGCCTTCCCCAATCACACTGTTCACTCTTCCCCAATCACTCTTTCCCCCTTCTCCAATCGCCCCGTTCCCCTTCCCCCAATCACACTGTTCCCTATTCCCCAATCGCACTGTTCCCTCTTCCCCAATCACACTGTTCCGACTTCCCCAATCACACTTTTTCCCTTTCCCCAATCACACTGTTCCCCCTTCCCCGATGACCCTATTCCCCTTACCCCAATCTCCCTGTTCCCTTTTCCCAAATCACACTGTTCCCCCTTTCCCGATCACCCTGTTCCCCTTTACCCGATCGTCCTGTTCCCCTTTCCCCAATCACACTGTTCCCCCTTCCCCGATCGCTCTGTTTCCCTTTCCCCAATCACACTGTTCTCCTTTCCCCAATCACACTGTTCCCCTTTCCACAATCACACTGTTCCCCCTTCCCTATTCACACTGTTCCCGATTCGCACTGATCCCCTTTCCCCAATCACATTGTTCCTCCTACCCCGATTGCCCTGCTCCCCTTTCCCCAATCGCCCTGTTCCCTTTCCCAAATCACATTGTTCCACCTTCCCCGATCGCCCCGTTTTCCTTTCCCCAACACACTGTTCCCTCTTCCCCAATCACACAGTTCCCTCTTCCCCAATCACACTGTTCCCCCTTCCCTATTCACACTGTTCCCTCTTCCCCAATCGCCCTGTTCCCCTTTCCCCAATGACACTGTTCCCCCTTCCCTAGTCACACGGTTCCCAATTCGCACTGATCCCCTTTCCCCAATCACATTGTTCCCACTACCCCGATCGCCCTATTCCCTTTTCCCCAATCGCCCGGTTCCCCTCTCCCAAATCACACTTTTCCCACTTCCCTGATCACCCTGTTCTCCTTTCCCATTTTGTCCTGTTCCCTTTCCCCAATCACACTGTTCCCCCTTCCAGGATCGCCCTGTTCCCTTTCCTGAATCACACTGTTCCCCCTTCAGAGATCGCCCCGTTTCCCTTTCCCCAATCACACTGCTCCCCTTTCCCCAATCTGTTTCCCCTTCCACAATCACACTGTTCACCCTTCCCCGATCACTCTGATCCCTCTTCCCCAATCACACTGTTTATTCTTCCCCAGTCACACTGTTCCCTTTCCCCAATCACACTGTTACCTCCTCACCAATCGCTTTGTTCCCTTTTCCCAATCGCCTTGTTCCCTTTCCCCAATCACACTGTTCCCTTTCCCCAATCACACTGTTCCCTTTCCCCAATCACACTGTTCCCCCTACCCCAATCACACTGTTCCCTCTTCCCCAATCACACTGTTCCCTTTCCCCATTCACACTGTTCCCTTTCCCAAATCACACTGTTCCCTTTCCCCAATCACACTGTTCCCTCTTCCTCAATCACACTGTTCCCCCTTCCCCAATCGCCCCTGTTCCCTGTTCCCTCTACCCCGATCGCCCTGTTGCCCTTTCACGAATCGCCCAGTTCCCTCTTCCCCCATCGCCCTGATCTCCTTTCTCCAATCGCCCTGCTCCCCCTTCCCCAATCACATTGTTCCCTTTCCCCAATTACACTGTTACCTCATTCCCAATCATACTGTTCCTCCTTCCCCAGTCAAACTGTTCCATCTTCCCCAATCACACAGTTCCCCCTTCCCCGATTGCCCTGTTCCCCTTTTCCAAATCACGCTGTTCCCGTTTCCCCAGTCAGACTGTTCCCCCTCCCCGATCGCCCTGTTCCCTGTTCCCCTTCCCCCAATCACACTGTTCCCCCTTCGACGATCGTCCTGTTCCCCTTTCCCCAATCACACTGTTCCCCCTTCCCCGATCGCTCTGTTTCCCTTTCCCTTATCGCCCTGTTCCCCTTTCCCGAATTACACTTTTCCCTTTCCCCAAGAACACTGTTCCCTTTCCCCAATCACACTGTTCCCCCTTCGACGATCGCCCTGTTCCCCTTTCCCCAATCATACTGTTTCCCTTTCCCTTATCGCCCTGTTCCCCTTTCCCCAATAACACTGTTCCCTTTCCCCACTCACACTGTTCCCCCTCTCCGATCGCCTTGTTCACTGTTCCTTTCCCCCAATCACACTTTTCCCCTTCGACGATCGACCTGTTCCGCTTTCACCAATCACACTGTTCCCTCTTCCCCAATCGCGCTGTTCCCTTTCCCCGATCGCTCTGTTCCCTTTCCGCAATCAAACTGTTCCCACTCCCCGATCGCTCTGTTCCCTTTCCCCAATCACACTGTTCCCCTTTCCGCAGTCACACTGTTCCCTTTCTCCAGTCACACTGTTCCCCCTTCCCCAATCACACTGTTCCCTTTCCCCAATCGCACTGTTCCCTTTCCCCGATCGCCCTGTTCCCTTTCCCCAATCACACTGTTCCCCTTTACCCAGTCGCACTGTTCCATCTTCCCCAATCGCACTGTTCCCTTTCCCCGATCTCCCTGTTCCCTTTCCCCAATCACACTGTTCCCCTTTCCCCCGTCGCACTGTTCCACCTTCTCCAATCACACTGTTCCCCCTTCCCCAATCGCCCTGTCCCCCTTTTCCCAATCTCACTGTTCCCCTTTCCCCAATCACACTGTGCCCCATTTCCCAATCTAACTGTTCCATTTCCCCAGTCACAATGTTCCCTTTCCCCAATCGCATTGTTCCCCCTTGCCCGATCGCCCTGTTGCATTTTCCCCAATTGACCTGTTCCCACTTCGCTGATCGCCCTGTTCCACTTTCTCCAGTCACACTGTTCCCTCTTCCCAATCACACTGTTCCCTTTCGCCAATCACACTATTCCCTTTCCCCAATCACACTCTACCCTTTCCCTAATCACACTGTTCCTCCTTCCCCAATCGCCCTGTTCCCTTTCCCCAGTCGCACTGTTCCCTTTCCCCAAACACACATTTCCCTTTCCCCAAACACACTGTTCCGCCTTCCCCAATCACACTGTTCACTCTTCCCCAATCACCCTTTCCCCCTTCTCCAATCGCCCCATTCCCCTTCCCCCAATCACACTGTTCCCTATTCCCCAATCACACTGTTCCTCCTTCCCCAGTCAAACTGTTCCATCTTCCCCAACCACACAGTTCCCCCTTCCCCGATTGCCCTGTTCCCCTTTCCCAAATCACCCTGTTCCCGTTTCCCCAGTCACACAGTTCCCTCTTCACCAATCACACTGTTCCCTTTCCCCAGTCACACTCTACCCTTTCCCTAATCACACTGTTCCCCTTTCCCAAATCACCCTGTTCCCGTTTCCCCAGTCACACAGTTCCCTCTTCACCAATCACACTGTTCCCTTTCCCCAATCACACTGTTCCCTTTCCCCAGTCACACTCTACCCTTTCCCTAATCACACTGTTCCTCCTTCCCCAATCGCCCTGTTCCCTTTCCCCAGTCGCACTGTTCCCTTTCCCCAATCACACTGTTCCCTTTCCCCAAACACACTGTTCCCTTTCCCCAGTCACACTCTACCCTTTCCCTAATCACACTGTTCCTCCTTCCCCAATCGCCCTGTTCCCTTTCCCCAGTCGCACTGTTCCGTTTCCCCAAACACACATTTCCCTTTCCCCAAACACACTGTTCCGCCTTCCCCAATCACACTGTTCACTCTTCCCCAATCACTCTTTCCCCCTTCTCCAATCGCCCCGTTCCCCTTCCCCCAATCACACTGTTCCCTATTCCCCAATCGCACTGTTCCCTCTTCCCCAATCACACTGTTCCGACTTCCCCAATCACACTTTTTCCCTTTCCCCAATCACACTGTTCCCCCTTCCCCGATGACCCTATTCCCCTTACCCCAATCTCCCTGTTCCCTTTTCCCAAATCACACTGTTCCCCCTTTCCCGATCACCCTGTTCCCCTTTACCCGATCGTCCTGTTCCCCTTTCCCCAATCACACTGTTCCCCCTTCCCCGATCGCTCTGTTTCCCTTTCCCCAATCACACTGTTCTCCTTTCCCCAATCACACTGTTCCCCTTTCCACAATCACACTGTTCCCCCTTCCCTATTCACACTGTTCCCGATTCGCACTGATCCCCTTTCCCCAATCACATTGTTCCTCCTACCCCGATTGCCCTGCTCCCCTTTCCCCAATCGCCCTGTTCCCTTTCCCAAATCACATTGTTCCACCTTCCCCGATCGCCCCGTTTTCCTTTCCCCAACACACTGTTCCCTCTTCCCCAATCACACAGTTCCCTCTTCCCCAATCACACTGTTCCCCCTTCCCTATTCACACTGTTCCCTCTTCCCCAATCGCCCTGTTCCCCTTTCCCCAATGACACTGTTCCCCCTTCCCTAGTCACACGGTTCCCAATTCGCACTGATCCCCTTTCCCCAATCACATTGTTCCCACTACCCCGATCGCCCTATTCCCTTTTCCCCAATCGCCCGGTTCCCCTCTCCCAAATCACACTTTTCCCACTTCCCTGATCACCCTGTTCTCCTTTCCCATTTTGTCCTGTTCCCTTTCCCCAATCACACTGTTCCCCCTTCCAGGATCGCCCTGTTCCCTTTCCTGAATCACACTGTTCCCCCTTCAGAGATCGCCCCGTTTCCCTTTCCCCAATCACACTGCTCCCCTTTCCCCAATCTGTTTCCCCTTCCACAATCACACTGTTCACCCTTCCCCGATCACTCTGATCCCTCTTCCCCAATCACACTGTTTATTCTTCCCCAGTCACACTGTTCCCTTTCCCCAATCACACTGTTACCTCCTCCCCAATCGCTTTGTTCCCTTTTCCCAATCGCCTTGTTCCCTTTCCCCAATCACACTGTTCCCTTTCCCCAATCACACTGTTCCCTTTCCCCAATCACACTGTTCCACCTACCCCAATCACACTGTTCCCTCTTCCCCAATCACACTGTTCCCTTTCCCCATTCACACTGTTCCCTTTCCCAAATCACACTGTTCCCTTTCCCCAATCACACTGTTCCCTCTTCCTCAATCACACTGTTCCCCCTTCCCCAATCGCCCCTGTTCCCTGTTCCCTCTACCCCGATCGCCCTGTTGCCCTTTCACGAATCGCCCAGTTCCCTCTTCCCCCATCGCCCTGATCTCCTTTCTCCAATCGCCCTGCTCCCCCTTCCCCAATCACATTGTTCCCTTTCCCCAATTACACTGTTACCTCATTCCCAATCATACTGTTCCTCCTTCCCCAGTCAAACTGTTCCATCTTCCCCAATCACACAGTTCCCCCTTCCCCGATTGCCCTGTTCCCCTTTTCCAAATCACGCTGTTCCCGTTTCCCCAGTCAGACTGTTCCCCCTCCCCGATCGCCCTGTTCCCTGTTCCCCTTCCCCCAATCACACTGTTCCCCCTTCGACGATCGTCCTGTTCCCCTTTCCCCAATCACACTGTTCCCCCTTCCCCGATCGCTCTGTTTCCCTTTCCCTTATCGCCCTGTTCCCCTTTCCCGAATTACACTTTTCCCTTTCCCCAAGAACACTGTTCCCTTTCCCCAATCACACTGTTCCCCCTTCGACGATCGCCCTGTTCCCCTTTCCCCAATCATACTGTTTCCCTTTCCCTTATCGCCCTGTTCCCCTTTCCCCAATAACACTGTTCCCTTTCCCCACTCACACTGTTCCCCCTCTCCGATCGCCTTGTTCACTGTTCCTTTCCCCCAATCACACTTTTCCCCTTCGACGATCGACCTGTTCCGCTTTCACCAATCACACTGTTCCCTCTTCCCCAATCGCGCTGTTCCCTTTCCCCGATCGCTCTGTTCCCTTTCCGCAATCAAACTGTTCCCACTCCCCGATCGCTCTGTTCCCTTTCCCCAATCACACTGTTCCCCTTTCCGCAGTCACACTGTTCCCTTTCTCCAGTCACACTGTTCCCCCTTCCCCAATCACACTGTTCCCTTTCCCCAATCGCACTGTTCCCTTTCCCCGATCGCCCTGTTCCCTTTCCCCAATCACACTGTTCCCCTTTACCCAGTCGCACTGTTCCATCTTCCCCAATCGCACTGTTCCCTTTCCCCGATCTCCCTGTTCCCTTTCCCCAATCACACTGTTCCCCTTTCCCCCGTCGCACTGTTCCATCTTCTCCAATCACACTGTTCCCCCTTCCCCAATCGCCCTGTCCCCCTTTTCCCAATCTCACTGTTCCCCTTTCCCCAATCACACTGTGCCCCATTTCCCAATCTAACTGTTCCATTTCCCCAGTCACAATGTTCCCTTTCCCCAATCGCATTGTTCCCCCTTGCCCGATCGCCCTGTTGCATTTTCCCCAATTGACCTGTTCCCACTTCGCTGATCGCCCTGTTCCACTTTCCCCAGTCACACTGTTCCCTCTTCCCAATCACACTGTTCCCTTTCGCCAATCACACTATTCCCTTTCCCCAATCACACTCTACCCTTTCCCTAATCACACTGTTCCTCCTTCCCCAATCGCCCTGTTCCCTTTCCCCAGTCGCACTGTTCCCTTTCCCCAAACACACATTTCCCTTTCCCCAAACACACTGTTCCGCCTTCCCCAATCACACTGTTCACTCTTCCCCAATCACTCTTTCCCCCTTCTCCAATCGCCCCATTCCCCTTTCCCCAATCACACTGTTCCCTTTCCCCAATCACACTCAACCCTTTCCCTAATCAAACTGTTCCTCCTTCCCCAATTGCCCTGTTCCCTTTCCCCGGTCGCACTGTTCCCTTTCCCCAAACACACATTTCCCTTTCCCCAAACACACTGTTCCCTCTTCCCCAATCACACTGTTCCCTCTTCCCCAATCACACTTTTTCCCTTTCCCCAATCACACTGTCCCCCCGTCCACGATGGCCCTATTCTCCTTTCCCCAATCGCTCGGTTTCCCTTTCCCCAATCACACAGTTCCCCTTTCCCCAATCACACTGATCCTCCTCCCCGATCGCCCTGTTCCCTGTTCCCCTTCCCACAATCACACTGTTCCCCCTTCGACGATCGTCCTGTTCCCCTTTCCCCAATCACACTATTCCCCCTTCCCCGATCGCTCTGTTTCCCTTTCCCCAATCACACTGTTCTCCTTTCCCCAATCACACTGTTTCCCTTTCCCTTATCGCCCTGTTCCCCTTTCCCGAATTACACTGTTCCCTTTCCCCAATAACACTGTTCCCTTTCCCCAATCACACTGTTCCCCCTTCGACGATTGCCCTGTTCCCCTTTCCCCATTCACACTGTTCCATCTTCCCCAATCGCACTGTTCCCTTTCCCCGATCGCCCTGCTCCCTTTCCCCAATAATACTGTTCCCTTTCCCCAATCACACTGTTCCCCCTCCCCGATCGCCCTGTTCCCTGTTCCCCTTCCCCCAATCACATTGTTCCCCCATCGACAATCATCCTGTTCCCCTTTCCCCAATCACACTGTTCCCCCTTCGACGATCGCCCTGTTCCCATTTCCCCATTCACACTGTTCCCCGTTCCCCGATCGTCCTGTTCCCCTTTCCCCAATCACACTGTTCCCCTTTACCCAGTCGCACTGTTCCATCTTCTCCAATCACACTGTTCCCCCTTCGCCGATCGTCCTGTCCCCCTTTTATCAATCTCACTGTTCACCCTTCCCCAATCACACTGTGCCCCTTTTCTCAATCTCACTGTTCACTTTCCCCAGTCACACTCTACCCTTTCCCTAATCACACTTTTCCTCCTTCCCCAATCGCCCTGTTCCCTTTCCCCAGTCGCACTGTTCCCTTTCCCCAAACACACATATCCCTTTCCCCTAAACACACTGTTCCGCCTTCCCCAATCATACTGTTCACTCTTCCCCAATCACTCTTTCCCCCTTCTCCAATCGCCCCGTTCCCCTTACCCCAATCACACTGTTCGCTCTTAACCAATCACACTGTTCCCTCTTCCCCAATCACACTGTTCCCTCTTCCCCAATCACGCTTTTTCCATTTCCCCAATCACACTGTTCCTCGTTTACCGAATACCTTGTTTTCCTTTACCCGATCGCCCTGTTCCCTTTTCCCAAATCACACTGTTCCCCCTTTCCCGATCACCCTGTTCCCCTTTACCCGATCATCCTGTTCCCCTTTCCCCAATCACACTGTTCCCCCTTCCCCGATCGCTCTGTTTCCCTTTCCCCAATCACACAGTTCCCCTTTCCCCAATCACACTGTTTCCCTTTCCCTTATCGCCCTGTTCCCCTTTCACGGAATACACTGTTCCCTTTCCCCAATAACACTGTTCCCTTTCCTCAATCACACTGATCCCCCTCCCCGATCGCCCTGTTCCCTGTTCCCCTTCCCCCAATCACACTGTTCCCCCTTCGACGATCGTCCTGTTCCCCCTTCCCCGATCGCTCTGTTTCCCTTTCCCCAATCACACTGTTCTCCTTTCCCCAATCGCCCTGTTCCCCTTTCCCGAATTACACTGTTCCCTTTCCCCAATAACACTGTTCCCTTTCCCCAATCACATTGTTCCCCCTCCATGATCGCCCTGTTCCCCTTCCCCCAATCACACTGTTCCCCCTTCGACGATCGTCCTGTTCCCCTTTCACCAATCACACTGTTCCCCCTTCGACGATCGCCCTGTTCCCCTTTCCCCAATCACACTGTTCCCCTTCCCCATCACACTGTTCCCTCTTCCTCAATCACACTGTTCCCTTTCCCCAATCACCCTGTTCCCTTTCCCCAATCACCCTGTTCCCTTTCCCCAATCACACTGTTCCCTTTCCCCAATCACACTGTTCCCTTTCCCCAATCACACGGTTCCCTCTTCCTCAATCATACTGTTCCCCCTTCCCCGATCGCCCCTGTTCCCTGTTCCCTCTTCCCCGATCGCCCTGTTGCCCTTTCCCGAATCGCCCAGTTCCCTCTTCCCCCATCGCCCTGATCCCCTTTCTCCAATCGCCCTGCTCCCCCTTCCCCAATCACACTGTTCCCTTTCCACAATTACACTGTTCCCTCATTCCCAATCACACTGTTCCTCCTTCCCCAGTCAAACTGTTCCATCTTCCCCAACCACACAGTTCCCCCTTCCCCGATTGCCCTGTTCCCCTTTCCCAAATCACCCTGTTCCCGTTTCCCCAGTCACACAGTTCCCTCTTCACCAATCACACTGTTCCCTTTCCCCAGTCACACTCTACCCTTTCCCTAATCACACTGTTCCCCTTTCCCAAATCACCCTGTTCCCGTTTCCCCAGTCACACAGTTCCCTCTTCACCAATCACACTGTTCCCTTTCCCCAGTCACACTGTTCCCTTTCCCCAGTCACACTCTACCCTTTCCCTAATCACACTGTTCCTCCTTCCCCAATCGCCCTGTTCCCTTTCCCCAGTCGCACTGTTCCCTTTCCCCAATCACACTGTTCCCTTTCCCCAAACACACTGTTCCCTTTCCCCAGTCACACTCTACCCTTTCCCTAATCACACTGTTCCTCCTTCCCCAATCGCCCTGTTCCCTTTCCCCAGTCGCACTGTTCCGTTTCCCCAAACACACATTTCCCTTTCCCCAAACACACTGTTCCGCCTTCCCCAATCACACTGTTCACTCTTCCCCAATCACTCTTTCCCCCTTCTCCAATCGCCCCGTTCCCCTTCCCCCAATCACACTGTTCCCTATTCCCCAATCGCACTGTTCCCTCTTCCCCAATCACACTGTTCCGACTTCCCCAATCACACTTTTTCCCTTTCCCCAATCACACTGTTCCCCCTTCCCCGATGACCCTATTCCCCTTACCCCAATCTCCCTGTTCCCTTTTCCCAAATCACACTGTTCCCCCTTTCCCGATCACCCTGTTCCCCTTTACCCGATCGTCCTGTTCCCCTTTCCCCAATCACACTGTTCCCCCTTCCCCGATCGCTCTGTTTCCCTTTCCCCAATCACACTGTTCTCCTTTCCCCAATCACACTGTTTCCCTTTCCCTTATCGCCCTGTTCCCCTTTCCCGAATTACACTGTTCCCTTTCCCCAATCACACTGTTCCCCCTCCCCGATCGCCCTGTTCCCTGTTCCCCTTCCCCCAATCACATTGTTCCCCCTTCGACAATCATCCTGTTCCCCTTTCCCCAATCACACTGTTCCCCCTTCGACGATTGCCCTGTTCCCCTTTCCCCATTCACACTGTTCCATCTTCCCCAATCGCACTGTTCCCTTTCCCCGATCGCCCTGCTCCCTTTCCCCAATAATACTGTTCCCTTTCCCCAATCACACTGTTCCCCCTCCCCGATCGCCCTGTCCCTGTTCCCCTTCCCCCAATCACATTGTTCCCCCTTCGACAATCATCCTGTTCCCCTTTCCCCAATCACACTGTTCCCCCTTCGACGATCGCCCTGTTCCCATTTCCCCATTCACACTGTTCCCCGTTCCCCGATCGTCCTGTTCCCCTTTCCCCAATCACACTGTTCCCCTTTACCCAGTCGCACTGTTCCATCTTCTCCAATCACACTGTTCCCCCTTCGCCGATCGTCCTGTCCCCCTTTTATCAATCTCACTGTTCACCCTTCCCCAATCACACTGTGCCCCTTTTCTCAATCTCACTGTTCACTTTCCCCAGTCACACTCTACCCTTTCCCTAATCACACTTTTCCTCCTTCCCCAATCGCCCTGTTCCCTTTCCCCAGTCGCACTGTTCCCTTTCCCCAAACATACATCTCCCTTTCCCCTAAACACACTGTTCCGCCTTCCCCAATCATACTGTTCACTCTTCCCCAATCACTCTTTCCCCCTTCTCCAATCGCCCCGTTCCCCTTACCCCAATCACACTGTTCGCTCTTAACCAATCACACTGTTCCCTCTTCCCCAATCACACTGTTCCCTCTTCCCCAATCACGCTTTTTCCCTTTCCCCAATCACACTGTTCCTCGTTTACCGATCACCTTGTTTTCCTTTACCCGATCGCCCTGTTCCCTTTTCCCAAATCACACTGTTCCCCCTTTCCCGATCACCCTGTTCCCCTTTACCCGATCATCCTGTTCCCCTTTCCCCAATCACACTGTTCCCCCTTCCCAGATCGCTCTGTTTCCCTTTCCCCAATCACACAGTTCCCCTTTCCCCAATCACACTGTTTCCCTTTCCCTTATCGCCCTGTTCCCCTTTCACGGAATACACTGTTCCCTTTCCCCAATAACACTGTTCCCTTTCCTCAATCACACTGATCCCCCTCCCCGATCGCCCTGTTCCCTGTTCCCCTTCCCCCAATCACACTGTTCCCCCTTCGACGATCGTCCTGTTCCCCCTTCCCCGATCGCTCTGTTTCCCTTTCCCCAATCACACTGTTCTCCTTTCCCCAATCACACTGTTTCCCTTTCCCTATCGCCCTGTTCCCCTTTCCCGAATTACACTGTTCCCTTTCCCCAATAACACTGTTCCCTTTCCCCAATCACATTGTTCCCCCTCCATGATCGCCCTGTTCCCCTTCCCCCAATCACACTGTTCCCTCTTCGACGATCGTCCTGTTCCCCTTTCACCAATCACACTGTTCCCACTTCGACGATCGCCCTGTTCCCCTTTCCCCAATCACACTGTTCCCCTTCCCCATCACACTGTTCCCTCTTCCTCAATCACACTGTTCCCTTTCCCCAATCACCCTGTTCCCTTTCCCCAATCACCCTGTTCCCTTTCCCCAATCACACTGTTCCCTTTCCCCAATCACACTGTTCCCTTTCCCCAATCACACGGTTCCCTCTTCCTCAATCATACTGTTCCCCCTTCCCCGATCGCCCCTGTTCCCTGTTCCCTCTTCCCCGATCGCCCTGTTGCCCTTTCCCGAATCGCCCAGTTCCCTCTTCCCCCATCGCCCTGATCCCCTTTCTCCAATCGCCCTGCTCCCCCTTCCCCAATCACACTGTTCCCTTTCCACAATTACACTGTTCCCTCATTCACAATCACACTGTTCCTCCTTCCCCAGTCAAACTGTTCCATCTTCCCCAACCACACAGTTCCCCCTTCCCCGATTGCCCTGTTCCCCTTTCCCAAATCACCCTGTTCCCGTTTCCCCAGTCACACAGTTCCCTCTTCACCAATCACACTGTTCCCTTTCCCCAGTCACACTCTACCCTTTCCCTAATCAAACTGTTCCCCTTTCCCAAATCACCCTGTTCCCGTTTCCCCAGTCACACAGTTCCCTCTTCACCAATCACACTGTTCCCTTTCCCCAATCACACTGTTCCCTTTCCCCAGTCACACTCTACCCTTTCCCTAATCACACTGTTCCTCCTTCCCCAATCGCCCTGTTCCCTTTCCCCAGTCGCACTGTTCCCTTTCCCCAATCACACTGTTCCCTTTCCCCAAACACACTGTTCCCTTTCCCCAGTCACACTCTACCCTTTCCCTAATCACACTGTTCCTCCTTCCCCAATCGCCCTGTTCCCTTTCCCCAGTCGCACTGTTCCGTTTCCCCAAACACACATTTCCCTTTCCCCAAACACACTGTTCCGCCTTCCCCAATCACACTGTTCACTCTTCACCAATCACTCTTTCCCCCTTCTCCAATCGCCCCGTTCCCCTTCCCCCAATCACACTGTTCCCTATTCCCCAATCGCACTGTTCCCTCTTCCCCAATCACACTGTTCCGACTTCCCCAATCACACTTTTTCCCTTTCTCCAATCACACTGTTCCCCCTTCCCCGATGACCCTATTCCCCTTACCCCAATCTCCCTGCTCCCTTTTCCCAAATCACACTGTTCCCCCTTTCCCGATCACCCTGTTCCCCTTTACCCGATCGTCCTGTTCCCCTTTCCCCAATCACACTGTTCCCCCTTCCCCGATCGCTCTGTTTCCCTTTCCCCAATCACACAGTTCCCTTTTCCCCAATCACACTGTTTCCCTTTCCCTTATCGCCCTGTTCCCCTTTCACGGAATACACTGTTCCCTTTCCCCAATAACACTGTTCCCTTTCCTCAATCACACTGATCCCCCTCCCCGATCGCCCTGTTCCCTGTTCCCCTTCCCCCAATCACACTGTTCCCCCTTCGACGATCGTCCTGTTCCCCCTTCCCCGATCGCTCTGTTTCCCTTTCCCCAATCACACTGTTCTCCTTTCCCCAATCACACTGTTTCCCTTTCCCTTATCGCCCTGTTCCCCTTTCCCAAATTACACTGTTCCCTTTCCCCAATAACACTGTTCCCCCTCCATGATCGCCCTGTTCCCTGTTCCCCTTCCCCCAATCACACTGTTCCCCCTTCGACGATCGTCCTGTTCCCCTTTCACCAATCACACTGTTCCCACTTCGACGATCGCCCTGTTCCCCTTTCCCCAATCACACTGTTCCCCTTCCCCATCACACCGTTCCCTCTTCCTCAATCACACTGTGACCTTTCCCCAATCACATTGTTCCCTTTCCCCAATCACCCTGTTCCCTTTCCCCAATCACACTGTTCCCTTTCCCCAATCACACTGTTCCCTTTCCCCAATCACACTGTTCCCTTTCCCCAATCACACGGTTCCCTCTTCCTCAATCACACTGTTCCCCCTTCCCCGATCGCCCCTGTTCCCTGTTCCCTCTTCCCCGATCGCCCTGTTGCCCTTTCCCGAATCGCCCAGTTCCCTCTTCCCCCATCGCCCTGATCCCCTTTCTCCAATCGCCCTGCTCCCCCTTCCCCAATCACACTGTTCCCTTTCCCCAATTACACTGTTCCCTCATTCCCAATCACACTGTTCCTCCTTCCCCGATTGCCCTGTTCCCCTTTCCCAAATCACCCTGTTCCCGTTTCCCCAGTCACACAGTTCCCTCTTCACCAATCACACTGTTCCCTTTCCCCAATCACACTGTTCCCTTTCCCCATTCACACTCTACCCTTTCCCTAATCACACTGTTCCTCCTTCCCCAATCGCCCTGTTCCCTTTCCCCAGTCGCACTGTTCCCTTTCCCTAAACACACATTTCCCTTTCCCCAAACACACTGTTCCGCCTTCCCCAATCACACTGTTCACTCTTCCCCAATCACTCTTTCCCCCTTCTCCAATCGCCCCGTTCCCCTTCCCCCAATCACACTGTTCCCTACTCCCCAATCGCACTGTTCCCTCTTCCCCAATCACACTGTTCCGACTTCCCCAATCACACTTTTTCCCTTTCCCCAACCACACAGTTCCCCCTTCCCCGATTGCCCTGTTCCCCTTTCCCAAATCACCCTGTTCCCGTTTCCCCAGCCACACAGTTCCCTCTTCACCAATCACACTGTTCCCTTTCCCCAATCACACTGATCCCTTTCCCCAGTCACACTCTACCCTTTCCCTAATCACACTGTTCCTCCTTCCCCAATCGCCCTGTTCCCTTTCCCCAGTCGCACTGTTCCCTTTCCCCAATCACACTGTTCCCTTTCCCCAAACACACTGTTCCCTTTCCCCAGTCACACTCTACCCTTTCCCGAATCACACTGTTCCTCCTTCCCCAATCGCCCTGTTCCCTTTCCCCAGTAGCACTGTTCCCTTTCCCCAAACACACATTTCCCTTTCCCCAAACACACTGTTCCGCCTTCCCCAATCACACTGTTCCGACTTCCCCAATCACACTTTTTCCCTTTCCCCAATCACACTGTTCCCCCTTCCCCGATGACCCTATTCCCCTTACCCCAATCTCCCTGTTCCCTTTTCCCAAATCACACTGTTCCCCCTTTCCCGATCACCCTGTTCCCCTTTCCCAAATCACCCTGTTCCCGTTTCCCCAGTCACACAGTTCCCTCTTCACCAATCACACTGTTCCCTTTCCCCAATCACACTGTTCTCCTTTCCCCAATCACACTGTTTCCCTTTCCCTTATCGCCCTGTTCCCCTTTCCCGAATTACACTGTTCCCTTTCCCCAATAACACTGTTCCCTTTCCCCAATCACACTGTTCCCCCTCCCCGATCGCCCTGTTCCCTGTTCCCCTTCCCCCAATCACATTGTTCCCCCTTCGACAATCATCCTGTTCCCCTTTCCCCAATCACACTGTTCCCCCTTCGACGATCGCCCTGTTCCCCTTTCCCCATTCACACTGTTCCCCGTTCCCCGATCGTCCTGTTCCCCTTTCCCCAATCACATTGTTCCCCTTTACCCAGTCGCACTGTTCCATCTTCTCCAATCACACTGTTCCCCCTTCGCCGATCGTCCTGTCCCCCTTTTATCAATCTCACTGTTCACCCTTCCCCAATCACACTGTGCCCCTTTTCTCAATCTCACTGTTCACTTTCCCCAGTCACACTCTACCCTTTCCCTAATCACACTTTTCCTCCTTCCCCAATCGCCCTGTTCCCTTTCCCCAGTCGCACTGTTCCCTTTCCCCAAACACACATCTCCCTTTCCCCTAAACACACTGTTCCGCCTTCCCCAATCATACAGTTCACTCTTCCCCAATCACTCTTTCCCCCTTCTCCAATCGCCCCGTTCCCCTTACCCCAATCACACTGTTCGCTCTTAACCAATCACACTGTTCCCTCTTCCCCAATCACACTGTTCCCTCTTCCCCAATCACGCTTTTTCCCTTTCCCCAATCACACTGTTCCTCGTTTACCGATCACCTTGTTTTCCTTTACCCGATCGCCCTGTTCCCTTTTCCCAAATCACACTGTTCCCCCTTTCCCGATCACCCTGTTCCCCTTTACCCGATCATCCTGTTCCCCTTTCCCCAATCACACTGTTCCCCCTTCCCCGATCGCTCTGTTTCCCTTTCCCCAATCACACAGTTCCCCTTTCCCCAATCACACTGTTTCACTTTCCCTTATCGCCCTGTTCCCCTTTCACGGAATACACTGTTCCCTTTCCCCAATAACACTGTTCCCTTTCCTCAATCACACTGATCCCCCTCCCCGATCGCCCTGTTCCCTGTTCCCCTTCCCCCAATCACACTGTTCCCCCTTCGACGATCGTCCTGTTCCCCCTTCCCCGATCGCTCTGTTTCCCTTTCCCCAATCACACTGTTCTCCTTTCCCCAATCACACTGTTTCCCTTTCCCTTATCGCCCTGTTCCCCTTTCCCGAATTACACTGTTCCCTTTCCCCAATAACACTGTTCCCTTTCCCCAATCACACTGTTCCCCCTCCATGATCGCCCTGTTCCCTGTTCCCCTTCCCCCAATCACACTGTTCACTCTTCGACGATCGTCCTGTTCCCCTTTCACCAATCTCACTGTTCCCACTTCGACGATCGCCCTGTTCCCCTTTCCCCAATCACACTGTTCCCCTTCCCCATCACACTGTTCCCTCTTCCTCAATCACACTGTTCCCTTTCCCCAATCACCCTGTTCCCTTTCCCCAATCACCCTGTTCCCTTTCCCTAATCACACTGTTCCCTTTCCCCAATCACACTGTTCCCTTTCCCCAGTCACACGGTTCCCTCTTCCTCAATCACACTGTTCCCCCTTCCCCGATCGCCCCTGTTCCCTGTTCCCTCTTCCCCGATCGCCCTGTTGCCCTTTCCCGAATCGCCCAGTTCCCTCTTCCCCCATCGCCCTGATCCCCTTTCTCCAATCGCCCTGCTCCCCCTTCCCCAATCACACTGTTCCCTTTCCACAATTACACTGTTCCCTCATTCCCAATCACACTGTTCCTCCTTCCCCAGTCAAACTGTTCCATCTTCCCCAACCACACAGTTCCCCCTTCCCCGATTGCCCTGTTCCCCTTTCCCAAATCACCCTGTTCCCGTTTCCCCAGTCACACAGTTCCCTCTTCACCAATCACACTGTTCCCTTTCCCCAATCACACTGTTCCCTTTCCCCAGTCACACTCTACCCTTTCCCTAATCACGCTGTTCCTCCTTCCCCAATCGCCCTGTTCCTCCTTCCCCAATCGCCCTGTTCCCTTTCCCCAGTCGCACTGTTCCCTTTCCCCAATCACCCTGTTCCCTTTCCCCAAATTACACTCTACCCTTTCCCTAATCACACTGTTCCTCCTTCCCCAATCGCCCTGTTCCCTTTCCCCAGTCGCACTGTTCCGTTTCCCCAAACACACATTTCCCTTTCCCCAAACACACTGTTCCGCCTTCCCCAATCACACTGTTCACTCTTCCCCAATCACTCTTTCCCCCTTCTCCAATCGCCCCGTTCCCCTTCCCCCAATCTACCTGTTCCCTTTTCCCAAATCACACTGTTCCCCCTTTCCCGATCACCCTGTTCCCCTTTACCCGATCGTCCTGTTCCCCTTTCCCCAATCACACTGTTCCCCCTTCCCCGATCGCTCTGTTTCCCTTTCCCCAATCACACAGTTCCCTTTTCCCCAATCACACTGTTTCCCTTTCCCTTATCGCCCTGTTCCCCTTTCACGGAATACACTGTTCCCTTTCCCCAATAACACTGTTCCCTTTCCTCAATCACACTGATCCCCCTCCCCGATCGCCCTGTTCCCTGTTCCCCTTCCCCCAATCACACTGTTCCCCCTTCGACGATCGTCCTGTTCCCCCTTCCCCGATCGCTCTGTTTCCCTTTCCCCAATCACACTGTTTCCCTTTCCCTTATCGCCCTGTTCCCCTTTCCCAAATTACACTGTTCCCTTTCCCCAATAATACTGTTCCCCCTCCATGATCGCCCTGTTCCCTGTTCCCCTTCCCCCAATCACACTGTTCCCCCTTCGACGATCGTCCTGTTCCCCTTTCACCAATCACACTGTTCCCACTTCGACGATCGCCCTGTTCCCCTTTCCCCAATCACACTGTTCCCCTTCCCCATCACACTGTTCCCTCTTCCTCAATCACACTGTTCCCTTTCCCCAATCACATTGTTCCCTTTCCCCAATCACCCTGTTCCCTTTCCCCAATCACACTGTTCCCTTTCCCCAATCACACTGTTCCCTTTCCCCAATCACACTGTTCCCTTTCCCCAATCACACGGTTCCCTCTTCCTCAATCACACTGTTCCCCCTTCCCCGATCGCCCCTGTTCCCTGTTCCCTCTTCCCCGATCGCCCTGTTGCCCTTTCCCGAATCGCCCAGTTCCCTCTTCCCCCATCGCCCTGATCCCCTTTCTCCAATCGCCCTGCTCCCCCTTCCCCAATCACACTGTTCCCTTTCCCCAATTACACTGTTCCCTCATTCCCAATCACACTGTTCCTCCTTCCCCGATTGCCCTGTTCCCCTTTCCCAAATCACCCTGTTCCCGTTTCCCCAGTCACACAGTTCCCTCTTCACCAATCACACTGTTCCCTTTCCCCAATCACACTGTTCCCTTTCCCCATTCACACTCTACCCTTTCCCTAATCACACTTTTCCTCCTTCCCCAATCGCCCTGTTCCCTTTCCCCAGTCGCACTGTTCCCTTTCCCTAAACACACATTTCCCTTTCCCCAAACACACTGTTCCGCCTTCCCCAATCACACTGTTCACTCTTCCCCAATCACTCTTTCCCCCTTCTCCAATCGCCCCGTTCCCCTTCCCCCAATCACACTGTTCCCTATTCCCCAATCGCACTGTTCCCTCTTCCCCAATCACACTGTTCCGACTTCCCCAATCACACTTTTTCCCTTTCCCCAACCACACAGTTCCCCCTTCCCCGATTGCCCTGTTCCCCTTTCCCAAATCACCCTGTTCCCGTTTCCCCAGTCACACAGTTCCCTCTTCACCAATCACACTGTTCCCTTTCCCCAATCACACTGTTCCCTTTCCCCAGTCACACTCTACCCTTTCCCTAATCACACTGTTTCTCCTTCCCCAATCGCCCTGTTCCCTTTCCCCAGTCGCACTGTTCCCTTTCCCCAAACACACTGTTCCCTTTCCCCAAACACACTGTTCCCTTTCCCCAGTCACACTCTACCCTTTACCTAATCACACTGTTCATCCTTCCCCAATCGCCCTGTTCCCTTTCCCCAGTCGCACTGTTCCGTTTCCCCAAACACACATTTCCCTTTCCCCAAACACACTGTTCCGCCTTCCCCAATCACACTGTTCACTCTTCCCCAATCACTCTTTCCCCCTTCTCCAATCGCCCCGTTCCCCTTCCCCCAATCACACTGTTCCCTATTCCCCAATCGCACTGTTCCCTCTTCCCCAATCACACTGTTCCGACTTCCTCAATCACACTTTTTCCCTTTCCCCAATCACACTGTTCCCCCTTCCCCGATGACCCTATTCCCCTTACCCCAATCTCCCTGTTCCCTTTTCCCAAATCACACTGTTCCCCCTTTCCCGATCACCCTGTTCCCCTTTACCCGATCGTCCTGTTCCCCTTTCCCCAATCACACTGTTCCCCCTTCCCCGATCGCTCTGTTTCCCTTTCCCCAATCACACAGTTCCCCTTTCCCCAATCACACTGTTTCCCTTTCCCTTATCACCCTGTTCCCCTTTCACGGAATACACTGTTCCCTTTCCCCAATAACACTGTTCCCTTTCCTCAATCACACTGCTCCCCCTCCCCGATCGCCCTGTTCCCTGTTCCCCTTCCCCCAATCACACTGTTCCCCCTTCGACGATCGTCCTGTTCCCCCTTCCCCGATCGCTCTGTTTCCCTTTCCCCAATCACACTGTTCCCTTTCCCCAATCACACTGTTCCCTTTCCCCAATCACACTGTTCCCTTTCCCCAATCACACTGTTCCCTTTCCCCAATCACACGGTTCCCTCTTCCTCAATCACACTGTTCCCCCTTCCCCGATCGCCCCTGTTCCCTGTTCCCTCTTCCCCGATCGCCCTGTTGCCCTTTCCCGAATCGCCCAGATCCCTCTTCCCCAATCACACTGTTCCCTTTCCCCAATTACACTGTTCCCTCATTCCCAATCACACTGTTCCTCCTTCCCCGATTGCCCTGTTCCCCTTTCCCAAATCACCCTGTTCCCGTTTCCCCAGTCACACAGTTCCCTCTTCACCAATCACACTGTTCCCTTTCCCCAATCACACTGTTCCCTTTCCCCATTCACACTCTACCCTTTCCCTAATCACACTGTTCCTCCTTCCCAATCGCCCTGTTGCCTTTCCCCAGTCGCACTTTTCCCTTTCCCCAAACACACATTTCCCTTTCCCCAAACACACTGTTCCGCCTTCCCCAATCACACTGTTCACTCTTCCCCAATCACTCTTTCCCCCTTCTCCAATCGCCCCGTTCCCCTTCCACCAATCACACTGTTCCCTATTCCCCAATCGCACTGTTCCCCCTTCCCCAATCACACTGTTCCGACTTCCCCAATCACACTTTTTCCCTTTCCCCAATCACACTGTTCCCCCTTCCCCGATGACCCTATTCCCCTTTCTCCAATCTCCCTGTTCCCTTTTCCCAAATCACACTGTACCCCCTTTCCCGATCACCTTGTTCCCCTTTACCCGATCGCCCTGTTCCCTTTTCCCAAATCACACTGTTCCCCCTTTCCCGATCACCCTGTTCCCCAATCACCCAGTTCCCCTCTCCCAAATCACACTGTTCCCACTTCCCTGATCACCCTGTTCCCCATTCCCAGATCGTCCTGTTCCCTTTCCCCAATCACACTGTTCCCCCTTCCCCGATCACCCAGTTCCCTTTCCCGAATCACACTGTTCCCCCTTCCGAGATCGCCCCGTTTCCCTTACACCAATCACACTGCTCCCCTTCCCCAATCACACTGTTTCCCCTTCCCTTATCGCCCTGTTCCCCTTTCCCCAATGACACTGTTCCCTTTCCCCAATCACACTGTTCACCCTTCCCCGATCACTCTGATCCCTCTTCCACAATCACACTGTTTATTCTTCCCCAGTCACACTGTTCCCTTTCCCCAATCACACTGTTACCTCCTCCCCAATCGCTTTGTTCCCTTTTCCCAATCGCCTTGTTCCCTTTCCCCAATCACACTGTTCCCTCTTCCACAATCACACTGTTCCCTTTCCCCAATCACACTGTTCCCTTTCCCCAATCACACTGTTCCCTTTCCCCAATCACACTGTTCCCTTGACCCAATCACACTGTTCCCCCTACCCCAATCACACTGTTCCCTCTTCCTCAATCACACTGTTCCCTTTCCCCAATCACACTGTTCCCTCTTCCCCAACACACTGTTCCCTCTTCCCCAATCACACAGTTCCCTCTTCCCCAGTCACACTTTTTCCCTTTCCCCAATCACACTGTTCCCCCTTCCCCGATGGCCCTATTCCCCCTTCCCTGATCTCTCTGTTCCCTCTTTCCCAATCATACTGTTTATTCTTCCCCAGTCACACTGTTCCCTTTCCCCAATGACACTGTTACCTCATCCCCAATCACCATTTTTACATTTTCCCAATCACCTTCTTCCCTTTCCCCAATCACACGGTTCCCTCTTCCTCAATCACACTGTTCCCCTTTCCCCAATGACACTGTTCCCTTTCCCCAATCACACTGTTCCCCCTTCCCCGATCACTCTGTTCCCTCTTCCCCAATCATACTGTTTATTCTTCCCCAGTCACACAGTTCCCTTTCCCCAATCACACTGTTACCTCCTCCCCAATCGCCTTGTTCCATTTTCCCAATCACCTTGATCCCTTTCCCCAATCACACTGTTCCCTCTTCCTCAATCACACTGTTCCCTTTCCCCAATCACACTGTTCCCTTTCCCCAGTCACACTGTTCCCCTTCCCCAGTCACACTGTGCCCTTTCCCCAGTCACACTGTTCCCCCCTCCCCAATCTCACTGTTCCCTTTCCTCAATCACACTGTTCCCCTTTCCACAATCACACTGTTCCCCCTTCCCTATTCACACTGTTCCCGATTCGCACTGATCCCCTTTCCCCAATCACATTGTTCCTCCTACCCCGATTGCCCTGTTCCCCTTTGCCCAATCGCCCTGTTCCCTTTCCCAAATCACATTGTTCCACCTTCCCCGATCGCCCCGTTTTCCTTTCCCCAACACACTGTTCCCTCTTCCCCAATCACACAGTTCCCTCTTCCCCAATCACACTGTTCCCCCTTCCCTATTCACACTGTTCCCACTTCCCCAATCGCCCTGTTCCCCTTTCCCCAATGACACTGTTCCCCCTTCCCTAGTCACACGGTTCCCAATTCGCACTGGTCCCCTTTCCCCAATCACATTGTTCCCACTACCCCGATCGCCCTATTCCCTTTTCCCCAATCGCCCTGTTCCCCGCTCCCAAATCACACTTTTCCCACTTCCCTGATCACCCTGTTCCCCTTTCCCATTTTGTCCTGTTCCCTTTCCCCAATCACACTGTTCCCCCTTCCAGGATCGCCCTGTTCCCTTTCCCCAATCACACTGTTCCCCCTTCAGAGATCGCCCCATTTCCCCTTCCCCAATCACACTGCTCCCCTTTCCCCAATAACACTGTTTCCCCTTCCCTTATCACCCTGTTCCCCTTTCCCCAATGACACTGTTCCCTTTCCACAATCACACTGTTCACCCTTCCCCGATCACTCTGATCTCTCTTCCCCAATCACACTGTTTATTCTTCCCCAGTCACACTGTTCCCTTTCCCCAATCACACTGTTACCTCCTCCCCAATCGCTTTGTTCCCTTTTCCCAATCGCCTTGTTCCCTTTCCCCAATCACACTGTTCCCTTTCCCCAATCACACTGTTCCCTTTACCCAATCACACTGTTCCCGCTACCCCAATCACACTGTTCCCTCTTCCCCAATCACACTGTTCCCTTTCCCCATTCACACTGTTCCCTTTCCCAAATCACACTGTTCCCTTTCCCCAATCACACTGTTCCCTCCTCCTCAATCACACTGTTCCCCCTTCCCCGATCGCCCCTGTTCCCTGTTCCCTCTCCCCCATCGCCCTGATCTCCTTTCTCCAATCGCCCTGCTCCCCCTTCCCCAATCACACTGTTCCCTTTCCCCAATTACAGTGTTACCTCATTCCCAATCACACTGTTCCTCCTTCCCCAGTCAAACTGTTCCATCTTCCCCAATCACACAGTTCCCCCTTCCCCGATTGCCCTGTTCCCCTTTTCCAAATCACGCTGTTCCCGTTTCGCCAGTCACACTGTTCCCCCTCCCCGATCGCCCTGTTCCCTGTTCCCCTTCCCCCAATCACACGGTTCCCCCTTCGACGATCGTCCTGTTCCCCTTTCCCCAATCACACTGTTCCCCCTTCCCCGATCGCTCTGTTTCCCTTTCCCTTATCGCCCTGTTCCCCTTTCCCGAATTACACTTTTCCCTTTCCCCAAGAACACTGTTCCCTTTCCCCAATCACACTGTTCCCCCTTCGACGATCATCCTGTTCCCCTTTCCCCAATTACACTGTTCCCTTTCCCCAATAACACTGTTCCCTTTCCCCACTCACACTGTTCCCCCTCCCCGATCGCCTTGTTCACTGTTCCTTTCCCCCACTCACACTTTTCCCCCTTCGACGATCGACCTGTTCCGCTTTCACCAATCACACTGTTCCCTCTTCCCCAATCGCGCTGTTCCCTTTCCCCGCTCGCTCTGTTCCCTTTCCGCAATCAAACTGTTCCCATTCCCCGATCGCTCTGTTCCCTTTTCCCAATCACACTGTTCCCCTTTCCGCAGTCACACTGTTCCCTTACTCCAGTCACACTGTTCCCCCTTCCCCAATCACACTGTTCCCTTTCCCCAATCGCACTGTTCCCTTTCCCCGATCGCCCTGTTCCCTTTCCCCAATCACACTGTTCCCTCTTCCCCCATCGCCCTGATCCCCTTTCTCCAATCGCCCTGCTCCCCCTTCCCCAATCACACTGTTCCCTTTCCCCAATTACACTGTTCCCTCATTCCCAATCACACTGTTCCTCCTTCCCCAGTCAAACTGTTCCATCTTCCCCAATCACACAGTTCCCCCTTCCCCGATTGCCCTGTTCCCCTTTCCCAAATCACCCTGTTCCCGTTTCCCCAGTCACACAGTTCCTTCTTCACCAATCACACTGTTCCCTTTCCCCAATCACGCTGTTCCCTTTCCCCAGTTACACTCTACCCTTTCCCTAATCACACTTTTCCTCCTTCCCCAATCGCCCTGTTCCCTTTCCCCAGTCGCACTGTTCCCTTTCCCCAAACACACATTTCCCTTTCCCCAAACACACTGTTCCGCCATCCCCAATCACACTGTTCACTCTTCCCCAATCACACTTTCCCCCTTCTCCAATCGCCCCGTTCCCCTTCCCGCAATCACACTGTTCCCTATTCCCCAATCGCACTGTTCCCTCTTCCCCAATCACACTGTTCCGACATCCCCAATCACACTTTTTCCCTTTCCCCAATCACACTGTTCCCCCTTCCCCGATGACCCTATTCCCCTTTCCCCAATCTCCCTGTTCCATTTTCCCAAATCACACTGTTCCCCCTTTCCCGATCACCCTGTTCCCCTTTACCCGATCATCCTGTTCCCCTTTCCCCAATCACACTGTTCCCCCTTCCCCGATCGCTCTGTTTCCCTTTCCCCAATCACACAGTTCTCCATTCCCCAATCACACTGTTTCCCTTTCCCTTATCGCCCTGTTCCCCTTTCACGAATTACACTGTTCCCTTTCCCCAATAACACTGTTCCCTTTCCCCAATCACACTGTTCCCCCTCCCCGATTGCCCTGTTCCCTGTTCCCCTTCACCCAATCACACTGTTCCCCCTTCGACGATCGTCCTGTTCCCCTTTCCCCAAATACACTGTTCCATCTTCCCCGATCGCTCTGTTTCCCTTATCGCCGTGTTCCCATTTCCCGAATTACACTGTTCCCTTACTCCAAGAACAATGTTCCCTTTCCCCAATCACACTGTTACCCCTTCGACGATCGCCCTGTTCCCCTTTCCCCAATCATACTGTTTCCCTTTCCCTTATCGCACTGTTCCCCTTTCCCCAATTACACTGTTCCCTTTCCCCAATAACACTGTTCATTTCCCCCAATCACACTTTTCCCCCTTCGACGATCGCCCTGTTCCGCTTTCACCAATCACACTGTTCCCCCTTCCCCGATCGCCCCGTTTACCTGTCCACAATCACACTGTTCCCTCTTCCCCAATCGCGCTGTTCCCTTTCCCCGATCACTCTGTTCCCTTTCCGCAATCAAACTGTTCCCATTCCCCGATCGCTTTGTTCCCTTTACCCAATCACACTGTTCCCCTTTCCCCAGTCACACTGTTCCCTTTCCCCAGTCACACTGTTCCCCCTTCCCCAATCACACTGTTGCCTTTCCCCAATCGCACTGTTCCCTTTCCCCGATTGCCCTGTTCCCTTTCCCCAATCACACTGTTCCCCTTTACCCAGTCGCACTGTTCCATCTTCCCCAATCGCACTGTTCCCCCTCCCCGATCGCCCTGTTCCCTGTTCCCCTTCCCCCAATCACACGGTTCCCCCTTCGACGATCGTCCTGTTCCCCTTTCCCCAATCACACTGTTCCCCCTTCCCCGATCGCTCTGTTTCCCTTTCCCTTATCGCCCTGTTCCCCTTTCCCGAATTACACTTTTCCCTTTCCCCAAGAACACTGTTCCCTTTCCCCAATCACACTGTTCCCCCTTCGACGATCATCCTGTTCCCCTTTCCCCAATTACACTGTTCCCTTTCCCCAATAACACTGTTCCCTTTCCCCACTCACACTGTTCCCCCTCCCCGATCGCCTTGTTCACTGTTCCTTTCCCCCACTCACACTTTTCCCCCTTCGACGATCGACCTGTTCCGCTTTCACCAATCACACTGTTCCCTCTTCCCCAATCGCGCTGTTCCCTTTCCCCGCTCGCTCTGTTCCCTTTCCGCAATCAAACTGTTCCCATTCCCCGATCGCTCTGTTCCCTTTTCCCAATCACACTGTTCCCCTTTCCGCAGTCACACTGTTCCCTTACTCCAGTCACACTGTTCCCCCTTCCCCAATCACACTGTTCCCTTTCCCCAATCGCACTGTTCCCTTTCCCCGATCGCCCTGTTCCCTTTCCCCAATCACACTGTTTCCTCTTCCCCCATCGCCCTGATCCCCTTTCTCCAATCGCCCTGCTCCCCCTTCCCCAATCACACTGTTCCCTTTCCCCAATTACACTGTTCCCTCATTCCCAATCACACTGTTCCTCCTTCCCCAGTCAAACTGTTCCATTTTCCCCAATCACACAGTTCCCCCTTCCCCGATTGCCCTGTTCCCCTTTCCCAAATCACCCTGTTCCCGTTTCCCCAGTCACACAGTTCCTTCTTCACCAATCACACTGTTCCCTTTCCCCAATCACGCTGTTCCCTTTCCCCAGTTACACTCTACCCTTTCCCTAATCACACTTTTCCTCCTTCCCCAATCGCCCTGTTCCCTTTCCCCAGTCGCACTGTTCCCTTTCCCCAAACACACATTTCCCTTTCCCCAAACACACTGTTCCGCCATCCCCAATCACACTGTTCACTCTTCCCCAATCACACTTTCCCCCTTCTCCAATCGCCCCGTTCCCCTTCCCGCAATCACACTGTTCCCTATTCCCCAATCGCACTGTTCCCTCTTCCCCAATCACACTGTTCCGACTACCCCAATCACACTTTTTCCCTTTCCCCAATCACACTGTTCCCCCTTCCCCGATGACCCTATTCCCCTTTCCCCAATCTCCCTGTTCCCTTTTCCCAAATCACACTGTTCCCCCTTTCCCGATCACCCTGTTCCCCTTTACCCGATCATCCTGTTCCCCTTTCCCCAATCACACTGTTCCCCCTTCCCCGATCGCTCTGTTTCCCTTTCCCCAATCACACAGTTCTCCATTCCCCAATCACACTGTTTCCCTTTCCCTTATCGCCCTGTTCCCCTTTCACGAATTACACTGTTCCCTTTCCCCAATAACACTGTTCCCTTTCCCCAATCACACTGTTCCCCCTCCCCGATCGCCCTGTTCCCTGTTCCCCTTCACCCAATCACACTGTTCCCCCTTCGACGATCGTCCTGTTCCCCTTTCCCCAAATACACTGTTCCATCTTCCCCGATCGCTCTGTTTCCCTTATCGCCGTGTTCCCATTTCCCGAATTACACTGTTCCCTTACTCCAAGAACAATGTTCCCTTTCCCCAATCACACTGTTACCCCTTCGACGATCGCCCTGTTCCCCTTTCCCCAATCATACTGTTTCCCTTTCCCTTATCGCACTGTTCCCCTTTCCCCAATTACACTGTTCCCTTTCCCCAATAACACTGTTCATTTCCCCCAATCACACTTTTCCCCCTTCGACGATCGCCCTGTTCCGCTTTCACCAATCACACTGTTCCCCCTTCCCCGATCGCCCCGTTTACCTGTCCACAATCACACTGTTCCCTCTTCCCCAATCGAGCTGTTCCCTTTCCCCGATCACTCTGTTCCCTTTCCGCAATCAAACTGTTCCCATTCCCCGATCGCTTTGTTCCCTTTACCCAATCACACTGTTCCCCTTTCCCCAGTCACACTGTTCCCTTTCCCCAGTCGCACTGTTCCCCCTTCCCCAATCACACTGTTGCCTTTCCCCAAGCGCACTGTTCCCTTTCCCCGATTGCCCTGTTCCCTTTCCCCAATCACACTGTTCCCCTTTACCCAGTCGCACTGTTCCATCTTCCCCAATCGCACTGTTCCCTTTCCCCGATCGCCCTGTTCCCTTTCCCCAATCACACTGTTCCCCTTTCCCCCGTCGCACTGTTCCATCTTCTCCAATCACACTGTTCCCTCTTCCCCGATCGCCCTGTCCCCCTTTTACCAATCTCACTGTTGCCCCACCCCCAATCACACTGTGCCCCATTTCCCAATCTCACTGTTCCATTTCCCCAGTCACACTGTTCCCTTTCCCCAATCCCATTGTTCCCCCTTGCCGATCGCCCTGTTGCATTTTCCCCAATTGACCTGTTCCCACTTCCCTGATCGCCCTGTTCCACTTTCCCCAGTCACACTGTTCCCTCTTCCCCAATCACACTGTTCCCTTTCCCCAATCACACTCTACCCTTTCCCTATCACACTGTTCCTCCTTCCCCAATCGCCCTGTTCCCTTTCCCCAGTCGCACTGTTCCCTTTCCCCAAACATACATTTCCCTTTCCCCAAACACACTGTTCCGCCTTCCCCAATCACACTGTTCACTCTTCCCCAATCACTCTTTCCCCCTTCTCCAATTGCCCCGTTCCCCTTTCCTCAATCACACTGTTCCCTTTCCCCAATCACACTCTACACTTTCCCTAATCACACTGTTCCTCCTTCCCCAATTGCCCTGTTCCCTTTCCCCAGCCGCACTGTTCCCTTTCCCCAAACACACATTTCCCTTTCCCCAAACTCACTGTTTTCCTCTTCCCCAATCACACTCTTCCCTCTTCCCCAATCACACTGTTTCCCTTTCCCCAATCACATTGTTCCCCCTTCCCCGATGGCCCTATTCCCCTTACCCCAATCGCCCTGTTCCCTTTTCCCAAATCACACTGTTCATCCTTTCCCGTCACCTTGTTCCCCTTTACCCGATCGCCCTGTTCCCTTTTCCCAAATCACACTGTTCCCCCTTTCCCGATCACCCTGTTCCCCTTTAACCGATCGTCCTGGCCCCCTTTCCCCAATCACACTGTTCCCCCTTCCCCGATCGCTCTGTTTACCTTTCCCCAATCACACAGTTCCCCTTTCCCCAATCACACTGATCCTCCTCCCCGATCGCCCTGTTCCCTGTTCCCCTTCCCCCAATCACACTGTTCCCCCTTCGACGATCGCCCTGTTCCCCTTTCGCCAATCACACTGTTCCCCCTTCCCTGATCGCTCTGTTTCCCTTTCCCCAATCAAACTGTTCTCCTTTCCCCAATCATACTGTTTCCCTTTCCCTTATCGCCCTGTTCCCCTTTCCCCAATTACACTGTTCCCTTTCGCCAATCACACTGTTCCCCCTCCCCGATCGCCCTGTTCCCTGTTCTCCTTCCCCCAATCACATTGTTCCCCCTTCGACAATCGTCCTGTTCCCCTTTCCCCAATCACACTGTTCCCCCTTCGACGATCTCCCTGTTCCCCTTTCACCAATCACACTGTTCCCCTTTCCCCAATCATACTGTTTCCCTTTCCCTTATCGCCCTGTTACCCTTTCCCCAATTACACTGTTCCCTTTCCCCAATCACACTGTTCCCCCTCCCCGATCGCCTTGTTCCCGGTTCCTTTCCCCCAATCACACTGTTCCCCCTTCGACGATCGCCCTGTTCCCCTTTGCCCAATCACACTGTTCCCCTTTCCCCAATCATACAGTTTCCCTTTCCCTTATCGTCCTGTTCCCCTTTCCCCAATTTCACTGTTCCCTTTCCCCAATAATACTGCTCCTCCTTCCCCGATCGTCCTGTTCCCCTTTCCCCAATCATACAGTTTCCCTTTCCCTTATCGTCCTGTTCCCCTTTCCCCAATTTCACTGTTCCCTTTCCCCAATAATACTGCTCCTCCTTCCCCGATCGTCCTGTTCCCCTTTCCCCAATCACACTGTTCCCCCTTCCCCGATCGGCCCGTTTTCCTGTCCCCAATCGCACTGTTCCCTCTTCCCCAATCACAGAGTTCCCTCTTCCCCAATCGCCCTATTCCCTTTCCCCAATCGCCCAGTTCCCCTCTCCCGAATCACACTGTTCCCCCTTCCCCGATCACTCCGTTCCCTCTTCCCCGATCATACTGTTTATTCTTCCCCAGTCACACTGTTCCCTTTCCCCAATCACACTGTTACATCCTCTCCAATCGCCTTGTTCCATTTTCCCAATCACCTTGTTCCCTTTCCCCAATCATACTGTTTATTCTTCCCCAATCACACTGTTACCACCTCCCCAATCGCCTTGTTCCCTTTCCCCAATCACACTGTTCCCTCTTCCTCAATCACACTGTTCCCCTTTCCCCAATCACACTGTTCCCTTTCCCCAGTCACACTGTTCCCCTTCCCCAATCACACTGTTCCCCTTTACCCAGTCGCAATGTTCCCGATTCGCACTGATCCCCTTTCCCCAATCGCCCTGTACCCCTCTCCCAAATCACACTGTTCCCCCTTCCCCGATCACCCTGTTCCCCTTTCCCAGATCGTCCTGTTCCCTTTCCCTAATCACACTGTTCCCCCTTCCCCGATCGCCCTGTACCCTTTCCCGAATCACACTGTTCCCCCTTCCCCGATCGCCCCGTTTCCCTTTCCCCAATCACACTGCTCCCCTTTCCCCAATCACACTGTCTCCCCTTCCCTTATCGCCCTGTTCCCCTTTCCCCAATGACACTGTTCCCTTTCCCCAATCACACTGTTCACCCTTCCCCGATCACTCTGTTCACCCTTCCCCGATCACTCTGTTCCCTCCACCCCAATCACACTGTTTAGTCTTCCCCAGTCACACTGTTCCCTTTCCCCAATCACACTGTTCCCTTTCCCCAATCACATTGTTCCCTTTCCCCAATCAAACTGTTCCCTTTCCCAAATCACACTGTTCCCCCTTTCCCGATCACCCTGTTCCCCTTTACCCGATCATCCTGTTCCCCTTTCCCCAATCACACTGTTCCCCCTTCCCCGATCGCTCTGTTTCCCTTTCCCCAATCACACAGTTCTCCATTCCCCAATCACACTGTTTCCCTTTCCCTTATCGCCCTGTTCCCCTTTCACGAATTACACTGTTCCCTTTCCCCAATAACACTGTTCCCTTTCACCAATCACACTGTTCCCCCTCCCCGATCGCCCTGTTCCCTGTTCCCCTTCACCCAATCACACTGTTCCCCCTTCGACGATCGTCCTGTTCCCCTTTCCCCAAATACACTGTTCCATCTTCCCCGATCGCTCTGTTTCCCTTATCGCCGTGTTCCCATTTCCCGAATTACACTGTTCCCTTACTCCAAGAACAATGTTCCCTTTCCCCAATCACACTGTTACCCCTTCGACGATCGCCCTGTTCCCCTTTCCCCAATCATACTGTTTCCCTTTCCCTTATCGCACTGTTCCCCTTTCCCCAATTACACTGTTCCCTTTCCCCAATAACACTGTTCATTTCCCCCAATCACACTTTTCCCCCTTCGACGATCGCCCTGTTCCGCTTTCACCAATCACACTGTTCCCCCTTCCCCGATCGCCCCGTTTACCTGTCCACAATCACACTGTTCCCTCTTCCCCAATCGAGCTGTTCCCTTTCCCCGATCACTCTGTTCCCTTTCCGCAATCAAACTGTTCCCATTCCCCGATCGCTTTGTTCCCTTTACCCAATCACACTGTTCCCCTTTCCCCAGTCACACTGTTCCCTTTCCCCAGTCGCACTGTTCCCCCTTCCCCAATCACACTGTTGCCTTTCCCCAAGCGCACTGTTCCCTTTCCCCGATTGCCCTGTTCCATTTCCCCAATCACACTGTTCCCCTTTACCCAGTCGCACTGTTCCATCTTCCCCAATCGCACTGTTCCCTTTCCCCGATCGCCCTGTTCCCTTTCCCCAATCACACTGTTCCCCTTTCCCCCGTCGCACTGTTCCATCTTCTCCAATCACACTGTTCCCTCTTCCCCGATCGCCCTGTCCCCCTTTTACCAATCTCACTGTTGCCCCGCCCCCAATCACACTGTGCCCCATTTCCCAATCTCACTGTTCCATTTCCCCAGTCACACTGTTCCCTTTCCCCAATCCCATTGTTCCCCCTTGCCGATCGCCCTGTTGCATTTTCCCCAATTGACCTGTTCCCACTTCCCTGATCGCCCTGTTCCACTTTCCCCAGTCACACTGTTCCCTCTTCCCCAATCACACTGTTCCCTTTCCCCAATCACACTCTACCCTTTCCCTATCACACTGTTCCTCCTTCCCCAATCGCCCTGTTCCCTTTCCCCAGTCGCACTGTTCCCTTTCCCCAAACATACATTTCCCTTTCCCCAAACACACTGTTCCGCCTTCCCCAATCACACTGTTCACTCTTCCCCAATCACTCTTTCCCCCTTCTCCAATTGCCCCGTTCCCCTTTCCTCAATCACACTGTTCCCTTTCCCCAATCACACTCTACACTTTCCCTAATCACACTGTTCCTCCTTCCCCAATTGCCCTGTTCCCTTTCCCCAGCCGCACTGTTCCCTTTCCCCAAACACACATTTCCCTTTCCCCAAACTCACTGTTCCCTCTTCCCCAATCACACTCTTCCCTCTTCCCCAACCACACTTTTTCCCTTTCCCCAATCACACTGTTCCCCCTTCCCCGATCGCCCCTGTTCCCTGTTCCCTCTTCCCCGATCGCCCTGTTGCCCTTTCCCGAATCAGCCAGTTCCCTCTTCCCCCATCGCCCTGTTCCCCTTTCTCCAATCGCCCTGCTCCCCCTTCCCCAATTACACTGTTCCCCCTTCCCCGATCGCCCCGTTTCCCTATCCCCAATCACACTGCTCCCCTTTCCACAATCACACTGTTTCCCCTTCCCTTATTGCCCTGTTCCCCTTTCCCCAATGACACTGTTCCCTTTCCCCAATCACACTGTTCACCCTTCCCCAGTCACACTGTTCCCTTTCCCCAATCACACTGTTACCTCCTCCCGAATAGTTTTGTTCCCTTTTCCCAATCGCCTTGTTCCCTTTCCCCAATCACACTGTTCCCTCTTCCTCAATCACACTGTTCCCTTTCCCCAATCACACTGTTCCCTTTCCCCAATCACATTGTTCCCTTTCCCCAATCACACTGTTCCCTTTACCCAATCACACTGTTCCCCCTCCCCGATCGCCCTGTTCCCTGTTCCCCTTCCCCCAATCACACTGTTCCCCCTTCGACGATCGTCCTGTTCCCCTTTCCCCAAATACACTGTTCCCTCTTCCCCGATCGCTCTGATTCCCTTTCCCTTATCGCCCTGTTCCCTCTTCCCACATCGCCCTGTTCCCCTTTCTCCAATCGCCCTGCTCCCCCTTCCCCAATCACACTGTTCCCCCTTCCCCCTTCGCCCCTGTTCCCTGTTCCCTCTTCCCCGATCGCCCTGTTGCCCTTTCCCGAATCGCCCAGTTCCCTCTTCCCACATCGCCCTGTTCCCCTTTCTCCAATCGCCCTGCTCCCCCTTCCCCAATCACACTGTTCCCCCTTCCCCGATCGCCCTGTTTCCCTTTCCCCAATCACACTGCTCCCCTTTCCACAATCACACATTTTCCCCTTCCCTTATTGCCCTGTTCCCTTTTCCCCAATGACACTGTTCCCTTTCCCCAATCACACTGTTCACCCTTCCCCAGTCACACTGTTCCCTTTCCCTATTCACACTGTTACCTCCTCCGCAATAGCTTTGTTCCCTTTTCCCAATCGCCTTGTTCCCTTTCCCCAATCACACTGTTCCCTCTTCCTCAATCACACTGTTCCCTTTCCCCAATCACTCTGTTCCCTTTCCCCAATCACATTGTTCCCTTTCCCCAATCACACTGTTCCCTTTACCCAATCACACTGTTCCCCCTCCACGATCGCCCTGTTCCCTGTTCTCCTTCCCCCAATCACACTGTTCCCCCTTCGACGATCGTCCTGTTCCCCTTTCCCCAAATACACTGTTCCCTCTTCCCCGATCGCTCTGTTTCCCTTTCCCTTATCGCCCTGTTCCCATTTCCCGAATTACACTGTTCCCTTTCCCCAATCACACTGTTCCCTTTCCCCAATCACACTGTTACCCCTTCGACGATCGCCCTGTTCCCCTTTCCCCAATCATACTGTTTCCCTTTCCCTTATCGCCCTGTTCCCCTTTCCCCGTTTACACTGTTCCCTTTCCCCAATAACACTGTTCCTTTCCCCCAATCACACTTTTCCCCCTTCGACGATCGCCCTGTCCGCTTTCACCAATCACACATTTCCCCCTTACCCGATCGCCCCGTTTACCTGTCCCCAATCACACTGTTCCCTCTTCCCCAATCGCGCTGTTCCCTTTCTCCGATCGCTCTGTTCCCTTTCCGCAATCAAACTGTTCCCATTCCCCGATCGCTTTGTTCCCTTTCCCCAATCACACTGTTCCCCTTTCCCCAGTCACACTGTTCCCTTTCCCCAGTCACACTGTTCTCCCTTCCCCAATCACACTGTTCCCTTTCCCCAATCACACTGTTCCCTTTCCCCAATTGCACTGTTCCCTTTCCCCGATCGCCCTGTTCCCTTTCCCCAATCACACTGTTCCCCTTTACCCAGTTGCACTGTTCCACCTTCCCCAATCGCACTGTTCCCTTTCCCCGATCGCCCTGTTCCCTTTCCCCAATCACACTGTTCCCCTTTCCCCCGTCGCACTGTTCCATCTTCCCCAATCACACTGTTCCCTCTTCCCCGATCGCCCTGTCCCTCTTTTACCAATCTCATTGTTCCCCCTTCCCCAATCACACTGTGCCCCATTTCCCAATCTCACTGTTCCATTTCCCCAGTCACACTGTTCCCTTTCCCCAATCGCATTGTTCCCCCTTGCCCGATCGCCCTGTTGCATTTTCCCCAATTGACCTGTTCCCACTTCCCTGATCGCCCTGTTCCACTTTCCCCAGTCACACTGTTCCTTCTTCCCCAATCACACTCTACCCTTTCCCTCGTCACACTGTTCCTCCTTCCCCAATTGCCCTGTTCCCTTTCCCCAGTCGCACTGTTCCCTTTCCCCAAACACACATTTCCCTTTCCCCAAACTCACTGTTCCCTCTTCCCCAATCACACTCTTCCCTCTTCCCCAACCACACTTTTTCCCTTTCCCCAATCACACTGTTCCCCCTTCCCCGATGGCCCTATTCCCCTTACCCCAATCGCCCTGTTCCCTTTTCCCAAATCACACTGTTCCCCCTTTCCCGATCACCCTGTTCCCCTTTACCCGATCGTCCTGGTCCCCTTTCCCCAATCACACTGTTCCCCCTTCCCCGATCGCTCTGTTTACCTTTCCCCAATCACACAGTTCCCCTTTCCCCAATCACACTGATCCTCCACACCGATCGTCCTGTTCCCTGTTCCCCTTCCCCCAATCACACTGTTCCCCCTTCCCCGACCGCCCCGTTTCCCTTTCCCCAATCACACTTCTCCCCTTTCCACAATCACACTGTTTCCCCTTCCCTTATTGCCATGTTCCCCTTTCCCCAATGACACTGTTCCCTTTCCCCAATCACACTGTTCACCCTTCCCCAGTCACACTGTTCCCTTTCCCCAATCACACTGTTACCTCCTCCCCAATAGCTTTGTTCCCTTTTCCCAATCGCCTTGTTCCCTTTCCCCAATCACACTGTTCCCTCTTCCTCAATCACACTGTTCCCTTTCCCCAATCACACTGTTCCCTTTCCCCAATCACATTGTTCCCTTTACCCAATCACACTGTTCCCTTTACCCAATCACCCTGTTCCCTTTCCCCAATCACACTGTTACTTCTTCCTCAATCACACTGTACCCCCTTCCCCGATCGCCCCTGTTCCCTGTTCCCTCTTCCCCGATCGCCCTGTTGCCCTTTCCCGAATCGCCCAGTTCCCTCTTCCCCCATCGCCCTGTTCCTCTTTCTCGAATCGCCCTGCTCCCCCTTCCCCAATCACACTGTTCCCTTTCCCCAATTACACTGTTCCCTCATTCCCAATCACACTGTTCCACCTTCCCCAATCACACTGTTCACTCTTCCCCAATCACTCTTTCCCCCTTCTCCAATCGCCCCGTTCCCCTTTTCCCCAATCACACTGTTCGCTCTTCACCAATCACATTGTTCCCTCTTCCCCAATCACACTGTTCCCTCTTCCCCAATCACACTTTTTCCCTTTCCCCAATCACACTGTTCCTCCTTTCCCGATCACCTTGTTCCCCTTTACCCGATCGCCCTGTTCCCTTTTCCCAAATCACACTGTTCCCCCTTTCCCGATCACCCCGTTCCTCTTTACCCGATCGTCCTGGTCCCCTTTCCGCAATCACACTGTTCCCCCTTCCCCGATCGCTCTGTTTCCCTTTCCCCAATCACACAGTTCCCCTTTCCCCAATCACACTGTTTCCCTTTCCCTTATCGCACTGTTCCCCTTTCACGAATTACACTGTTCCCTTTCCCCAATAACACTCTTCCCTTTCCCCAATCACACTGATCCCCCTCCCCGATCGCCCTGTTCCCTGTTCCCCTTTCCACCAATTACACTGTTCCCCCTTCGACGATCGTCCTGTTCCCCTTTCCCCAATCACACTGTTCCCCCTTCCCCGATCGCTCTGTTTCCCTTTCCGCAATCACACTGTTCTCCTTTCCCCAATCACACTGTTTCCCTTTCCCTTATCGCCCTGTTCCCCTTTCCCGAATTACACTTTTCCCTTTCCCCAATCACACCGTTCCCTTTCCCCAATCACACTGTTCACCCTTCCCCAGTCACACTGTTCCCTTTCCCCAATCGCACTGTTACCTCCTCCCCAATAGCTTTGTTCCCTTTTCCCAATCGCCTTGTTCCCTTTCCCAATCACACTGTTCCCTCTTCCTCAATCACACTGTTCCCTTTCCTCAATCACACTGTTCCCTTTCCCCAATCACACTGTTCCCTTTCCCCAATCACACTGTTCCCTCTTCCTCAATCACACTGTTCCCTTTCCTCAATCACACTGTTCCCTTTCCCCAATCACACTGTTCCCTTTACCCAATCACACTGATCCCTTTCCCCAATCACACTGTTCCTTCTTCCTCAATCACACTGTTCCCCCTTCCCCGATCGCCCCTGTTCCCTGTTCCCTCTTCCCCGATCGCCCTGTTGCCCTTTCCCGAATCGCCCAGTTCCCTCTTCCCCCATCGCCCTGTTCCCCTTTCTCCAATCGCCCTGCTCCCCCTTCCCCAAACACACTGTTCCCTTCCCCCAATTACACTATCCCTCATTCCCATTCACACTGTTCCGCCTTCCCCAATCACACTGTTCACTCTTCCCCAATCACTCTTTCCCCCTTCACCAATCAACCCGTTCCCCTTTCCACAATCACACTGTTCGCTCTTCACCAATCACACTGTTCCCTCTTCCCCAATCACACTGTTCCCTCTTCCCCAATCACACTTTTTCCCTTTCCCCAATCACACTGTTCCTCCTTTCCCGATCACCTTGTTCCCCTTTACCCGATCGTCCTGTTCCCCTTTCCCCAATCACACTGTTCCCTTTCCCCGATCGCTCTGTTTCCCTTTCCCCAATCACACTGTTTCCCTTTCCCTTATCGCCCTGTTCCCCTTTCACGAATTACACTGTTCCCTTTCCCCAATCACACTGTTCCCCCTTCGACGATCGCCCTGTTCCCCTTTCCCCAATCACACTGTTCCCTTTCCCCAATCACACTGTTCCCTTTCCCCAATCACCCTGTTCCCTTTCCCCAATCACACTGTACCCTTTCCCCAATCACACTGTACCCTTTCCCCAATCACACTGTTCCCTTTCCCCAATCACACTGTTCCCTTTCCCCAATCACACTGTTCCCTCTTCCTCAATCACACTGTTCCCCCTTCCCCGATCGCCCCTGTTCCCTGTTCCCTCTTCCCCGATCGCCCTGTTGCCCTTTCCAGAATCGCCCAGTACCCTCTTCCCCCATCGCCCTGATCCCCTTTCTCCAATCGCCCTGCTCCCCCTTCCCAATCACACTGTTCCCTTTCCCCAATTACACTATTCCCTCATTCCCAATCACACAGTTCCCCCTTCCCCGATTGCCCTGTTCCCCTTTCCCAAATTACCCTGTTCCCGCTTCCCAAGTCACAATGTTCCCTCTTCACCAATCACATTGTTCCCTTTCCCCAGTCACACTCTGCCCTTTCTCTAATCACACTGTTCCTCCTTCCCCAATCGCCCTGTTCCCTTTCCCCAGTCGCACTGTTCCCTTTCCCCAAACACACATTTCCCTTTCCACAAACATACTGTTCCGCCTTCCCCAATCACACTGTTCACTCTTCCCCAATCACTCTTTCCCCCTTCTCCAATCGCCCCGTTCCCCTTCCCCCAATCACACTGTTCCTTTTTCCCAAATCACACTGTTCCCCCTTTCCCGATCACCTTGTTCCCCTTTACCCGATCGCCCTGTTCCCTTTTCCTAACTCACACTGTTCCCCCTTTCCCGATCACCCTGTTCCCCTTTACCCGATCGTCCTGTTCCCCTTTCCCCAATCACACTGTTCCCCCTTCCCCGATCGCTCTGTTTCCCTTTCCCCAATCACACAGTTCCCCTTTCCCCAATCACACTGTTCCCCTTTCACGAATTACACTGTTCCCTTTCCCCATTAACACTGTTCCCTTTCCCCAATCACACTGTTGCCCCTCCCCGATCGCCCTGTTCCCTGTTCCTCTACCCGCAATCACACTGTTCCCCCATCGACGATCGTCCTGTTCCCCTTTCCCCAATCACACTGTTCCCCCTTCCCAGATCGCTCTGTTTCCCTTTCCCTTATCGCCCTGTTACCCTTTCCCGAATTACACTGTTCCCTTTCCCCATGAACACTGTTCCCTTTCCCCAATCACACTGTCCCCCTTTGACGATCGCCCTGTTCCCCTTTCCCCAATCATACTGTTTCCCTTTCCCTTATCGCCCTGTTCCCCTTTCCCCAATTACACTGTTCCATTTCCCCAATAACACTGTTCCCTTTCCCCACTCACACTGTTCCCCCTCCCCGATCGCCTTGTTCCCTGTTCCTTTCCCCCAATCATACTGTTCCCCCTTTGACAATCGCCCTGTTCCCCTTTCACCAATCACACTGTTCCCCCTTCCCCGATCGCCCCGTTTTCCTGTCCCCAATTACACTGTTCCCTCTTCCCCAATCGCGCTGTTCCCTTTCCCCGATCGCTCTGTTCCCTTTCCGCAATCAAACTGTTCCCATTCCCCGATCGCTCTGTTCCCTTTCCCTAATCACACTGTTCCCATTTCCCCAGTCGCACTGTTCCATTTTCCCCAATGACACTGTTCCCTCTTCCCCGATTGCCCTGTCCCACTTTGCCCAATTTCACTGTTCCCCCTTCCCCAATCACACTGTGCCCCCTTCCCCAATCACACTGTTCCCCTTTACCCAGTCACACTGTTCCATCTTCCCCAATCGCACTGTTCCCTTTCCCCGATCGCCCTATTTCCTTTCCCCAATCACAATGTTCCCCTTTCCCCAATCGCCCAGTTTTCCTGTCCCCAATTACACTGTTCCCTCTTCCCCAATCGCGCTGTTCCCTTTCCCCGATCGCTCTGTTCCCTTTCCGCAATCAAACTGTTCCCATTCCCCGATCGCTCTGTTTCCTTTCCCTAATCACACTGTTCCCATTTCCCCAGTCGCACTGTTCCATTTTCCCCAATTACACTGTTCCCTCTTCCCCGATTGCCCTGTCCCCCTTTGCCCAATTTCACTGTTCCCCCTTCCCCAATCACACTGTGCCCCCTTCCCCAATCACACTGTTCCCCTTCCCCAGTCACACTGTTCTCCCTTCCCCAATCACACTGTTCCCTTTCCCCAATCGCACTGTTCCCTTTCCCCAATCGCACTGTTCCCTTTCCCCGATCGCCCTGTTCCCTTTCCCCAATCACACTGTTCCCCTTTACCCAGTCGCACTGTTCCATCTTCCCCAATCGCACTGTTCCCTTTCCCCGATCGCCCTGTTTCCTTTCCCCAATCACAATGTTCCCCTTTCCCCCGTCGCACTGTTCCATCTTCTCCAATCACAATGTTCCCCCTTCCCCGATCGCCCTGTCCCCCTTTTACCAATCTCACTGTTCCCCTTCCCCAAACACTGTGCCCCATTTCCCAATCTCACTGTTCCATTTCCCCAGTCACACTCTTCCCTTTCCCCAATCGCATTGTTCCCCCTTGCCCGATCGCCCTGTTGCATTTTCCCCAATTGACCTGTTCCCAATTCCCTGATCGCCCTGTTCCCACTTCCCTGATCGCCCTGTTCCCCTTTCCCCAGTCACACTGTTCCCTCTTCCCCAATCACACGGTTCCCTTTCCCCAATCACACATTTCCCTTCCCCCAATCACACTCTACCCTTTCCCTGACCACACTGTTCCTGCTTCCCCAATCGCCTTGTTCCCTTTCCCCAGTCGCACTGTACCCTTTCCCCAAACACACATTTCCCTTTCCCCAAACACACTGTTCCCTCTTCCCCAATCAGACTGTTCCCTTTTCCCCAAACACACTGGTCCCTCTTCCCCAATCACACTTTTTGCCTTTTCCCAATCACACTGTTCCCCCTTCCCCGATGTCCCTATTCCCCTTTCCCCAATCGCCCTGTTCCCTTTTCCCAAATCACACAGTTCCTCCTTTCACGATCATCTTGTTCCCCTTTACCTGATCGCCCTGTTCCCTTTTCCCAAATCACACTGTTCCCCCTTTCCCGCTCACCCTGTTCCCCTTTACCCGATCGTCCTGTTCCCCTTTCCCAAATCACACTGTTCCCCCTTACCCGATCGCTCTGTTTCCCTTTCCCCAATCACACAGTTCCCCTTTCCCCAATCACACTGATCCTCCTCCCCGATCGCCCTGTTCCCTGTTCCCCTTCCCCCAATCACACTGTTCATCCTTCGACGATCGTCCTGTTCCCCTTTCCCCAATCACACTGTTTCCCCTTCCCCGATCGCTCTGTTTCGCTTTCCCCAATCACACTTTTCTCCTTTCCTCCATCACACTGTTTCCCTTTCCCTTATCGCCCTGTTCCCCTTTCCCGAATTACACAGTTCCTTTCCCCAATAACACTGTTCCCTTTCCCCAATCACACTGTTCCCCCTCCCCGATCGCCCTGTTCCCTGTTCCCCTTCCCCCAATCACACTGTTCCTCCTTCGACGATTGCCCTGTTCCCCTTTCCCCAATCACACTGTTCACCCTTCTCCAATCATACTGTTTCCCTTTCCCTTATCGCCCTGTTCCCCTTTCCCCAATTACACTGTTCCCTTTCCCCAATCACACTGTTCCCCCTCCCCGATCGCCTTGTTCCCGGTTCCTTTCCCCCAATCACACTGTTCCCCCTTCGACGATCGTCCTGTTCCCCTTTCCCCAATCACACTGTTCCCCCTTCCCCGATCGCTCTGTTTCCCTTTCCCCAATCACACTTTTCTCCTTTCCTCCATCACACTGTTTCCCTTTCCCTTATCGCCCTGTTCCCCTTTCCCGAATTACACAGTTCCCTTTCCCCAATAACACTGTTCCCTTTCCCCAATCACACTGTTCCCGCTCCCCGATCGCCCTGTTCCCTGTTCCCCTTCCCCCAATCACACTGTTCCCCCTTCGACAATCGTTCTGTTCCCCTTTCCCCAATCACACTGTTCCCCCTTCGACGATTGCCCTGTTCCCCTTTCACCAATCACACTGTTCACCCTTCCCCAATCATACTGTTTCCCTTTCCCTTATCGCCCTGTTCCCCTTTCCCCAATTACACTGTTCCCTTTCCCCAATAACACTGTTCCCTTTCCCCAATCACACTGTTCCCCCTCCCCGATCGCCATGTTCCCGGTTCCTTTCCCCCAATCACACTGTTCCCCCTTCGACGATCGCCCTGTTCCCCTTCCACCAATCACACTGTTACCCCTTCCCCGATCGTTCTGTTGCCTGTCCCCATTTCTCCAATCGTCCTGTTCACCCTTCCCCGATCACCCTGTTCCCCTTTCCCCAATCCCACTGTTCCCCCTTCCCCGATCGTCCTGTTCCCCTTTCCCCAATCACACTGTTCCCCAATCACACTGTTCCCCCTTCCCCGATTGCCCCGTTTTCCTGTCCCCAATCGCATTGTTCCCTGTTCCCCAATCACAGTGTTCCCTCTTCCCCAACAGCCCTGTTCCACTTTCCCCAATCACACTGTTCCCCCTTCCCTATTCACACTGTTCCCGATTCGCACTGATCCCCTTTCCCCAATCACATTGATCCCCCTACCCCGATCGCCCTATTCCCTTTCCCCAATCGCCCTGTTCCACTCTCCCAAATCACACTGTTCCCGCTTCCCCATCACCCTGTTCCCTTTTCCCAGATCGTCCTGTTCCCTTTCCCCAATCACACTGTTACCCCTTCCCCGATCGCCCTGATCCCTTTACCGAATCTCACTGTTCCCCCTTCCCCGATCACTCCGTTCCCTCTTCCCCAATCATACTGTTTATTCTTCCCCGTCACACTGTTCCCTTTCCCCAATCACACTGTTACCTCCTCCCCAATCGCCTTGTTCCATTTTCACAATCTCCTTGTTCCCTTTCCCCAATCACAGTGTTCCCTCTTCCTCAATCACACTGTTCCCCTTTCCCCAATGACACTGTTCCCTTTCCCCAATCACACTGTTCCCCCTTCCCCGATCACTCTGTTCCCTCTTCCCCAATCATACTGTTTATTCTTCCCCAGTCACACTGTTCCCTTTCCCCAATCACACTGTTACCTCCTCCCCAATCGCCGTGTTCCATTTTCCCAATCACCTTGTTCCCTTTCCCCAATCACACTGTTCCCTCTTCCTCAATCACACTGTTCCCTTTCCCCAATCACACTGTTCCCTTTCCCCAGCCACACTGTTTCCCCCCTCCCCAATCTCACTGTTCCCTTTCCCCAATCTCACTGTTCCCTTTCCCCGATCGCCCTGTTCCCATTCCACAATCACACTGTTCCCCTTTAACCAGTCGCAATGTTCCCGATTCGCACTGATCCCCTTTCCCCAATCACATTGTTCCCCCTACCCCGATCGCCCTATTCCCCTTTCCCCGATCGCCCTATTCCCCTTTCCCCAATCGCCCTGTTCCCATCTCCCAAATCACACTGTTCCCCCTTCCCCGATCACCCTGTTCCCCTTTCCCAGATCGTCCTCTTCCCTTTCCCTAATCACACTGTTCCCCCTTCCCCGATAGCCCTGTTCCCTTTCCCGAATCACACTGTTCTCCCTTCCCCGATCGCCCCGTTTCCCTTTCCCCAATCACACTGCTCCCCTTTCCCCAATCACACTGTTTCCCCTTCCCTTATCGCCCTGTTCCCCTTTCCCCAATGACACTGTTCCCTTTCCCCAATCACACTGTTCACCCTTCCCCGATCACTCTGTTCCCTCTTCCCCAATCACACTGTTTAGCCTTCCCCAGTCACACTGTTCCCTTTCCCCAATCACACTGTTAACTCCTCCCGAATATCTTTGTTCCCTTTTCCCAATCGCCTTGTTCCCTTTCCCCAATCACACTGTTCCCCCTTCCTCAATCACACTGTTCCCTTTCCCCAATCACACTGTTCCCTTTCCCCAATCACACTGTTCCTTCTTCCTCAATCACACTGTTCCCACTTCCCCGATCGCCCCGTTCCCTGTTCCCTCTTCCCCCATCGCCCTGTTCCCATTTCTCCAATCGCCCTGCTCCCCCTTCCCCAATCACACTGTTCCCTTTCCCCAATTACACTGTTCCCTCATTCCCAATCACACTGTTCCTCCTTCCCCAGTCAAACTGTTCCATCTTCCCCAATCACACAGTTCCCCCTTCCCCGATTGCCCTGTTCCCCTTTCCCAAATCACCCTGTTCCCGTTTCCCCAGTCACACTGTTCCCTTTCCCCGATCGCTCTGTTTCCCTTTCCCCAATCACACAGTTCCCCTTTCCCCAATCACACTGTTTCCCTTTCCATTATTGCCCTGTTCACCTTTCACGAATTACACTGTTCCCTTTCCCCAATCACACTGTTCCCTTTCCCCAATCACACTGTTCCCCCTCCCCGATCGCCCTGTTCTCTGTTCCCCTTCCCCCAATCACACTGTTCCCCGTTCGACGATCGTCCTGTTCCCCCTTCGACGATCGCCCTGTTCCCCTTTCCCCAATCACACTGTTCCCTTTCCCCAATCACACTGTTCCCTTTCCCCAATCACTCTGTTCCCTTCCCCCAATCACACTGTTCCCCCTTCGACGATCGCCCTGTTCCGCTTTCACCAATCACACTGTTCCCCCTTCCCCGGTCGCCCCGTTTACCTGTCCCCAATCACACTGTTCCCTCTACCCCAATCGCGCTGTTCCCTTTCCGCGATCGCTCTGTTCCCTTTCCGCAATCAAACTGTTCCCATTCCCCGATCGCTTTGTTCCCTCTCCCCAGTCACACTGTTCCCCCTTCCCCAATCACGTTGTTCCCTTTCCCCAATCGCACTGTTCCCTTTCCCCAATCGCCCTGTTCCCTTTCCCCAATCACACTGTTCCCCTTTACCCAGTCGCACTGTTCCATCTTCCCCAATCGCACTGTTCCCTTTCCCCGATCGCCCTGTTCCCTTTCCCCAATCACACTGTTCCCCTTTCCCCCGTCGCACTGTTCCATCTTCTCCAATCACACTGTTCCCTCTTCCCCGATCGCCCTGTCCCCCTTTTACCAATCTCACTGTTCCCCCTTCCCCAATCACACTGTGCCCCATTTCCCAATCTCACTGTTCCATTTCCCCAGTCACACTGTTCCCTTTCCCCAATCGCATTGTTCCCCCTTGCCCGATCGCCCTGTTGCATTTTCCCCAATTGACCTGTTCCCACTTCCCTGATCGTCCTGTTCCCCTTTCCCCAGTCACACTGTTCCCTCTTCCCCAATCACACTGTTCCCTTTCCCCAATCACACTGTTCCCTTTCCCCAATCACACTCTACCCTTTCCCTAATCACACTGTTCCTCCTTCCCCAATCGCCCTGTTCCCTTTACCGAGTCGCACTGTTCCCTTTCCCCAAACACACATTTCCCTTTCCCCAAACACACTGTTCCGCCTTCCCCAATCACACTGTTCACTCTTCCCCAATCACTCTTTCCCCCTTCTCCAATCGCCCCGTTCCCCTTTCCCCAATCACACTGTTCCCTTTCCCCAATCACACTCTACCCTTTCCCTAATCACACTGTTCCTCCTTCCCCAATTGCCCTGTTCCCTTTCCCCAGTCGGACTGTTCCCTTTCCCTAAACACACATTTCCCTTTCCCCAAACTCACTGTTCCCTCTTCCCCAATCACACTCTTCCCTCTTCCCCAATCACACTTTTTCCCTTTCCCCAATCACACTGTTCCCCCTTCCCCGATGGCCCTATTCCCCTTACCCCAATCGCCCTGTTCCCTTTTCCCAAATCACACTGTTCCTCCTTTCCCGATCACCTTGTTCCCCTTTACCCGATCGCCCTGTTCCGTTTTCCCAAATCACACTGTTCCCCCTTTCCCGATCACCCTTTTCCCCTTTACCCGATCGTCCTGGTCCCCTTTCCCCAATCACAGTGTTCCCCCTTCCCCGATCGCTCTGTTTACCTTTCCCCAATCACACAGTTCTCCTTTCCCCAATCACACTGATCCTCCTCCCCGATCGCCCTGTTCCCTGTTCCCCTTCCCCCAATCACACTGTTCCCCCTTCGACGATCGCCCTGTTCCCCTTTCCCCAATCACACTGTTCCCCCTTCCCCGATCGCTCTGTTTCCCTTTCCAAAATCAAACTGTTCTCCTTTCCCCAACCACACTGTTTCCCTTTCCCTTATCGCCCTGTTCCCCTTTCCCGAATTACACTGTTCCCTTTCCCCAATCACACTGTTCCCTTTCCCCAATCACACTGTTCCCCCTCCCCGATCGCCCTGTTCCCTGTTCCCCTTCCCCCAATCACATTGTTCCCCCTTCGACAATCGTCCTGTTCCCCTTTCCCCAATCACACTATTCCCCCTTCGACGATCGGCCTGTTCCCCTTTCACCAATCACACTGTTCCCCTTTCCCCAATCATACTGTTTCCCTTTCCCTTATCGCCCTGTTCCCCTTTCCCAAATTACACTGTTCCCTTTCCCCAATAACACTGTTCCCTTTCCCCAATCACACTGTTCCCCCTCCCCGATCGCCTTGTTCCCGGTTCCTTTCCCCCAATCACACTGTTCCCCCTTCGACGAGCGCCCTGTTCCCCTTCCACCAATCACACTGTTACCCCTTCCCCGATCGTTCTGTTGCCTGTCCCCATTTCTCCAATCGTCCTGTTCCCCCTTCCCTATTCACACTGTTCCCGATTTGCACTGTTCCCCATTCCCCAATCACATTGTTCCCCCTTCCCCGATCGCCCTATTCCCTTTCCCCAATCGCCCTGTTCCCCTCTCCCGAATCACACTGTTCCCCCTTCACCGATCACTCCGTTCCCTCTTCCCCGATCATACTGTTTATTCTTCCCCAGTCACAGTGTACCCTTTCCCCAATCACACTGTTACCACCTCCCCAATCGCATTGTTCCATTTTCACAATCACCTTGTTCCCTTTCCCCAATCACACTGTTCCCTCTTCCTCAATCACACTGTTCCCCTTTCCCCAATGACACTGTTCCCTTTCCCCAGTCACACTGTTCCCCTTCCCCAATCACACTGTTCCCCTTTACCCAGTCGCAATGTTCCCGATTCGCACTGATCCCCTTTCCCCAATCGCCCTGTTCCCCTCTCCCAAATCACACTGTTCCACCTTCCCCGATTACCCTGTTCCCCTTTCCCAGATCGTCCTGTTCCCGGTTCCTTTCCCCCAATCACACTGTTCCCCCTTCGACGATCGCCCTGTTCCCGTTTCACCAATCACACTGTTCCCCCTTCCCCGATCGTTCTGTTGCCTGTCCCCATTTCTCCAATCGTCCTGTTCCCCCTTCCCCGATCACCCTGTTCCCCTTTCCCCAAACACACTGTTCCCCCTTCCCTATTCACACTGTTCCCGATTTGCACTGTTCCCCTTTCCCCAATCACATTGTTCCCCTTCCCCGATTGCCCTATTCCCTTTCCCCAATCGCCCTGTTCCCCTCTCCCGAATCACACTGTTCCCCCTTCACCGATCACTCCGTTCCCTCTTCCCCGATCATACTGTTTATTCCTCCCCAGTCACACTGTTCCCTTTCCCCAATCACACTGTTACCTCCTCCCCAATCGCCTTGTTCCATTTTCCCAATCACCTTGTTCCCTTTCCCCAATCACACTGTTCCCTCTTCCTCAATCACACTGTTCCCTTTCCCCAATCACACTGTTCCCTTTCCCCAGCCACACTGTTTCCCCCCTCCCCAATCTCACTGTTCCCTTTCCCCAATCTCACTGTTCCCTTTCCCCGATCGCCCTGTTCCCATTCCACAATCACACTGTTCCCCTTTAACCAGTCGCAATGTTCCCGATTCGCACTGATCCCCTTTCCCCAATCACATTGTTCCCCCTACCCCGATCGCCCTATTCCCCTTTCCCCGATCGCCCTATTCCCCTTTCCCCAATCGCCCTGTTCCCATCTCCCAAATCACACTGTTCCCCCTTCCCCGATCACCCTGTTCCCCTTTCCCAGATCGTCCTCTTCCCTTTCCCTAATCACACTGTTCCCCCTTCCCCGATAGCCCTGTTCCCTTTCCCGAATCACACTGTTCTCCCTTCCCCGATCGCCCCGTTTCCCTTTCCCCAATCACACTGCTCCCCTTTCCCCAATCACACTGTTTCCCCTTCCCTTATCGCCCTGTTCCCCTTTCCCCAATGACACTGTTCCCTTTCCCCAATCACACTGTTCACCCTTCCCCGATCACTCTGTTCCCTCTTCCCCAATCACACTGTTTAGCCTTCCCCAGTCACACTGTTCCCTTTCCCCAATCACACTGTTACCTCCTCCCGAATATCTTTGTTCCCTTTTCCCAATCGCCTTGTTCCCTTTCCCCAATCACACTGTTCCCCCTTCCTCAATCACACTGTTCCCTTTCCCCAATCACACTGTTCCCTTTCCCCAATCACACTGTTCCTTCTTCCTCAATCACACTGTTCCCACTTCCCCGATCGCCCCGTTCCCTGTTCCCTCTTCCCCCATCGCCCTGTTCCCATTTCTCCAATCGCCCTGCTCCCCCTTCCCCAATCACACTGTTCCCTTTCCCCAATTACACTGTTCCCTCATTCCCAATCACACTGTTCCTCCTTCCCCAGTCAAACTGTTCCATCTTCCCCAATCACACAGTTCCCCCTTCCCCGATTGCCCTGTTCCCCTTTCCCAAATCACCCTGTTCCCGTTTCCCCAGTCACACTGTTCCCTTTCCCCGATCGCTCTGTTTCCCTTTCCCCAATCACACAGTTCCCCTTTCCCCAATCACACTGTTTCCCTTTCCATTATTGCCCTGTTCACCTTTCACGAATTACACTGTTCCCTTTCCCCAATCACACTGTTCCCTTTCCCCAATCACACTGTTCCCCCTCCCCGATCGCCCTGTTCTCTGTTCCCCTTCCCCCAATCACACTGTTCCCCGTTCGACGATCGTCCTGTTCCCCCTTCGACGATCGCCCTGTTCCCCTTTCCCCAATCACACTGTTCCCTTTCCCCAATCACACTGTTCCCTTTCCCCAATCACTCTGTTCCCTTCCCCCAATCACACTGTTCCCCCTTCGACGATCGCCCTGTTCCGCTTTCACCAATCACACTGTTCCCCCTTCCCCGGTCGCCCCGTTTACCTGTCCCCAATCACACTGTTCCCTCTACCCCAATCGCGCTGTTCCCTTTCCGCGATCGCTCTGTTCCCTTTCCGCAATCAAACTGTTCCCATTCCCCGATCGCTTTGTTCCCTCTCCCCAGTCACACTGTTCCCCCTTCCCCAATCACGTTGTTCCCTTTCCCCAATCGCACTGTTCCCTTTCCCCAATCGCCCTGTTCCCTTTCCCCAATCACACTGTTCCCCTTTACCCAGTCGCACTGTTCCATCTTCCCCAATCGCACTGTTCCCTTTCCCCGATCGCCCTGTTCCCTTTCCCCAATCACACTGTTCCCCTTTCCCCCGTCGCACTGTTCCATCTTCTCCAATCACACTGTTCCCTCTTCCCCGATCGCCCTGTCCCCCTTTTACCAATCTCACTGTTCCCCCTTCCCCAATCACACTGTGCCCCATTTCCCAATCTCACTGTTCCATTTCCCCAGTCACACTGTTCCCTTTCCCCAATCGCATTGTTCCCCCTTGCCCGATCGCCCTGTTGCATTTTCCCCAATTGACCTGTTCCCACTTCCCTGATCGTCCTGTTCCCCTTTCCCCAGTCACACTGTTCCCTCTTCCCCAATCACACTGTTCCCTTTCCCCAATCACACTGTTCCCTTTCCCCAATCACACTCTACCCTTTCCCTAATCACACTGTTCCTCCTTCCCCAATCGCCCTGTTCCCTTTACCGAGTCGCACTGTTCCCTTTCCCCAAACACACATTTCCCTTTCCCCAAACACACTGTTCCGCCTTCCCCAATCACACTGTTCACTCTTCCCCAATCACTCTTTCCCCCTTCTCCAATCGCCCCGTTCCCCTTTCCCCAATCACACTGTTCCCTTTCCCCAATCACACTCTACCCTTTCCCTAATCACACTGTTCCTCCTTCCCCAATTGCCCTGTTCCCTTTCCCCAGTCGGACTGTTCCCTTTCCCTAAACACACATTTCCCTTTCCCCAAACTCACTGTTCCCTCTTCCCCAATCACACTCTTCCCTCTTCCCCAATCACACTTTTTCCCTTTCCCCAATCACACTGTTCCCCCTTCCCCGATGGCCCTATTCCCCTTACCCCAATCGCCCTGTTCCCTTTTCCCAAATCACACTGTTCCTCCTTTCCCGATCACCTTGTTCCCCTTTACCCGATCGCCCTGTTCCGTTTTCCCAAATCACACTGTTCCCCCTTTCCCGATCACCCTTTTCCCCTTTACCCGATCGTCCTGGTCCCCTTTCCCCAATCACAGTGTTCCCCCTTCCCCGATCGCTCTGTTTACCTTTCCCCAATCACACAGTTCTCCTTTCCCCAATCACACTGATCCTCCTCCCCGATCGCCCTGTTCCCTGTTCCCCTTCCCCCAATCACACTGTTCCCCCTTCGACGATCGCCCTGTTCCCCTTTCCCCAATCACACTGTTCCCCCTTCCCCGATCGCTCTGTTTCCCTTTCCAAAATCAAACTGTTCTCCTTTCCCCAACCACACTGTTTCCCTTTCCCTTATCGCCCTGTTCCCCTTTCCCGAATTACACTGTTCCCTTTCCCCAATCACACTGTTCCCTTTCCCCAATCACACTGTTCCCCCTCCCCGATCGCCCTGTTCCCTGTTCCCCTTCCCCCAATCACATTGTTCCCCCTTCGACAATCGTCCTGTTCCCCTTTCCCCAATCACACTATTCCCCCTTCGACGATCGGCCTGTTCCCCTTTCACCAATCACACTGTTCCCCTTTCCCCAATCATACTGTTTCCCTTTCCCTTATCGCCCTGTTCCCCTTTCCCAAATTACACTGTTCCCTTTCCCCAATAACACTGTTCCCTTTCCCCAATCACACTGTTCCCCCTCCCCGATCGCCTTGTTCCCGGTTCCTTTCCCCCAATCACACTGTTCCCCCTTCGACGAGCGCCCTGTTCCCCTTCCACCAATCACACTGTTACCCCTTCCCCGATCGTTCTGTTGCCTGTCCCCATTTCTCCAATCGTCCTGTTCCCCCTTCCCTATTCACACTGTTCCCGATTTGCACTGTTCCCCTTTCCCCAATCACATTGTTCCCCCTTCCCCGATCGCCCTATTCCCTTTCCCCAATCGCCCTGTTCCCCTCTCCCGAATCACACTGTTCCCCCTTCACCGATCACTCCGTTCCCTCTTCCCCGATCATACTGTTTATTCTTCCCCAGTCACAGTGTACCCTTTCCCCAATCACACTGTTACCACCTCCCCAATCGCATTGTTCCATTTTCACAATCACCTTGTTCCCTTTCCCCAATCACACTGTTCCCTCTTCCTCAATCACACTGTTCCCCTTTCCCCAATGACACTGTTCCCTTTCCCCAGTCACACTGTTCCCCTTCCCCAATCACACTGTTCCCCTTTACCCAGTCGCAATGTTCCCGATTCGCACTGATCCCCTTTCCCCAATCGCCCTGTTCCCCTCTCCCAAATCACACTGTTCCACCTTCCCCGATTACCCTGTTCCCCTTTCCCAGATCGTCCTGTTCCCGGTTCCTTTCCCCCAATCACACTGTTCCCCCTTCGACGATCGCCCTGTTCCCGTTTCACCAATCACACTGTTCCCCCTTCCCCGATCGTTCTGTTGCCTGTCCCCATTTCTCCAATCGTCCTGTTCCCCCTTCCCCGATCACCCTGTTCCCCTTTCCCCAAACACACTGTTCCCCCTTCCCTATTCACACTGTTCCCGATTTGCACTGTTCCCCTTTCCCCAATCACATTGTTCCCCTTCCCCGATTGCCCTATTCCCTTTCCCCAATCGCCCTGTTCCCCTCTCCCGAATCACACTGTTCCCCCTTCACCGATCACTCCGTTCCCTCTTCCCCGATCATACTGTTTATTCCTCCCCAGTCACACTGTTCCCTTTCCCCAATCACACTGTTACCTCCTCCCCAATCGCCTTGTTCCATTTTCCCAATCACCTTGTTCCCTTTCCCCAATCTCACTGTTCCCTCTTCCTCAATCACACTGTTCCCCTTTCCCCAATGACACTGTTCCCTTTCCCCAATCACACTGTTCCCCCTTCCCCGATCACTCTGTTCCCTCTTCCCCAATCATAATGTTTATTCTTCCCCAGTCACACTGTTCCCTTTCCCCAATGACACTGTTACCACCTCCCCAATCGCCTTGTTCCATTTTCACAATCACCTTGTTCCCTTTCCCCAATCACACTGTTCCCTTTCCCCAATCACACTGTTCCCTTTCCCCAATCACACTCTTCCCTTTCCCCAATCACACTGTTCCCTCTTCCTCAATCACACTGTTCCCTTTCCCCAGTCACACTGTTCACCCTTCCCCAATCACACTGTTCCCCTTCCCCAATCACACTGTTCCCCTTTACCCAGTCGCAATGTTCCCGATTCGCACTGATCCCCTTTCCCCAATCGCCCTGTTCCCCTCTCCCAAATCACACTGTTCCCCTTCCCCGATCGCCCTGTTCCGTTTCCCGAAACACTGTTCCCCCTTCCCCGATCGCCCCGTTTCCCTTTCCCCAATCACACTGCTCCCCTTTCCCCAATGACACTGTTTCCCCTTCCCTTATCGCCCTGTTCCCATTTCCCCAATGACACTGTTCCCTTTCCCCAATCACACTGTTCACCCTTCCCCGATCACTCTGTTCCCTCCACCCCAATCACACTGTTTAGTCTTCCCCAGTCACACTGTTCCCTTTCCCCAATCACACTGTTACCTCCTCCCCAATAGCTTTGTTCCATTTTCCCAATCGCCTTGTTCCCTTTCCCCAATCACACTGTTCCCTCTTCCACAATCACACTGTTACCTTTCCCCAATCACACTGTTCCATTTCACCAATCACATTGTTCCCTTTCCCCAATCACACTGTTCCCTTTCCCCAATCACACTGTTCCTTCTTCCTCAATCACACTGTTCCCCCTTCCCCGATCACCCATGTTCCCTCTTCCCTCTTCCCCGATCGCCCTGTTGCCCTTTCATGAATCGCCCAGTTCCCTCTTCCCTGATCGCCCCGTTTCCCTTTCCCCAATCACACTGCTCCCCTTTCCACAATCACACTGTTTCCCCTTCCCTTATCGCCCTGTTCCCCTTTCCGTAATGACACTGTTCCCTTTCCCCAATCACACTGTTCACCCTTCCCCAATAGCTTTGTTCCCTTTTCCCAATCGCCTTGTTCCCTTTCCCCAATCACATTGTTCCCTTTCCCCAATCACATTGTTCCCTTTCCCCAATCACACTGTTCCTTCTTCCTCAATCACACTGTTCCCCCTTCCCCGATCGCCCCTGTTCCCTGTTCCCTCTTCCCCGATCGCCCTGTTGCCCTTTCCCGAATCGCCCAGTTCCCTCTTCCCCCATCGCCCTGTTCCCCGTTCTCCAATCGCCCTGCTCCCCCTTCCCCAATCACACTGTTCCCTTTCCCCAATTGCACTGTTCCCTCATTCCCAATCACACTGTTCCGCCTTCCCCAATCACACTGTTCACTCTTCCCCAATCACGCTTTCCCCCTTCTCCAATCGCCCCGTTCCCCTTTCCCCAATCACACTGTTCGCTCTTCACCAATCACACTGTTCCCTCTTCCCCAATCACACTGTTCTCTCTTCCCCAATCACACTTTTTCCCTTTCCACAATCACACTGTTCCTCCTTTCCCGATCACCTTGTTCCCCTTTACCCGATCGCCCTGTCCCCTTTTCCCAAATCACACTGTTCCCCCTTTCCCGATCACCCTGTTCCCCTTTACCCGATCGTCCTGTTCCACTTTCCGCAATCACACTGTTCCCCCTTACCCGTTCGCTCTGTTTCCCTTTCCGCAATCACACTGTTCTCCTTTCCCCAATCACACTGTTTCCCTTTCCCTTATCGCCCTGTTCCCCTTTCCCGAATTACACTGTTCCCTTTCCCCAATCACACTCTTCCCTTTCCCCAATCACACTGTTCCCCCTCCCCGATCGACCTGTTCCCTGTTCCCCTTCCCCCAATCACACTCTTCCCCCTTTAACGATCGTCCTGTTCCCCTTTCCCCAATCACACTGTTCCCCCTTCGACGATTGCCCTGTTCCCCTTTCCCCAATCACACTGTTCCCTTTCCCCAATCACACTGTTCCCTTTCCCCAATCACCCTGTTCCCTTTCCCCAATCACACTGTTCCCTTTCCCCAATCACACTGTTCCCTTTCCCCAATCACACTGTTCCCTTTCCCCAATCACACTGTACCCTTTCCCCAATCACACTGTTCCCTTTCCCCAATCACACTGTTCCCTTTCCCCAATCACACTGTACCCTTTCCCCAATCACACTGTTCCCTTTCCCTAATCACACTATTCCTCCTTCCCCAATCGCCCTGTTCCCTTTCCCCAGTCGCACTGTTCCCTTTCCCCAAACACACATTCCCCTTTCCACAAACACACTGTTCCGCCTTCCCCAATCACACTGTTCACTCTTCCCCAATCACTCTTTCCCCCTTCTCCAATTGCCCCGTTCCTCTTCCCCCAATCACACTGTTCCCTATTCCCCAATCGCACTGTTCCCTCTTCCCCAATCACACTGTTCCCACTTCCCCAATCACACTTTTTCCCTTTCCCCAATCACACTGTTCCCCCTTTCCCGATCACCTTGTTCCCCTTTACCCGATCGCCCTGTTCCCTTTTCCTAAATCACACTGTTCCCTCTTTCCCGATCACCCTGTTCCCCTTTACCCGATCGTCCTGTTCCCCTTTCCACAATCACACTGTTCCCCCTTCCCCGATCGCTCTGTTTCCCTTTCCCCAATCACACAGTTCCCCTTTCCCCAATCACACTGTTCCCCTTTCACGAATTACACTGTTCCCTTTCCCCATTAACACTGTTCCCTTTCCCCAATCACACTGTTGCCCCTCCCCGATCTTCCTGTTCCCTGTTCCTCTTCCCGCAATCACACTGTTCCCCCTTCGATGATCGTCCTGTTCCCCTTTCCCCAGTCACACTGTTCCCCCTTCCCCGATCGCTCTGTTTCCCTTTCCCTTATCGCCCTGTTACCCTTTCCAGAATTACACTGTTCCCTTTCCCCAATCACACTGTTCCCTTTCCCCAATCACACTGTTCCCCCTTTGACGATCGCCCTGTTCCCCTTTCCCCAATCATACTGTTTCCCTTTCCCTTATCGCCCTGTTCCCCTTTCCCCAATTACACTGTTCCCTTTCCACAATAACACTGTTCCCTTTCCCCACTCACACTGTTCCCCCTCCCCAATCGCCTTATTCCCCGTTCCTTTCCCCCAATCACACTGTTCCCCCTTCGACGATCGCCCTGTTCCCCTTTCACCAATCACACTGTTCGCTCTTCACCAATCACACTGTTCCCTCTTCCCCAATCACACTGTTCTCTCTTCCCCAATCACTCTTTCCCCCTTCTCCAATCGCCCCGTTCCCCTTTCCCCAATCACACTGTTCCCTCTTCCCCAATCACATGTTCCCTTTTCCCCAATCACACTGTTCCCTCTTCCCCAATCACACTTTTTCCCTTTCCCCAATCACACTGTTCCCCCTTCCCCGATGTCCCTATTCCCCTTTCCCCAATCGCCCTGTTCCCTTTTCCCCAATCACACTGTTCCCTCTTCCCCAATCACACTTTTTCACTTTCCCCAATCACACTGTTCCTCCTTTCCCGATCACCTTGTTCCCGTTTACACGATCGTCCTGTTCCCCTTTACCCGATCATCCTGTTCCCCTTTCCTAAATCACACTGTTCCCCCTTACCCGATCGCTCTGTTTCCCTTTCCCCAATCACACAGTTCCCCTTTCCCCAATCACACTGATCTTTTTTCCCCGATCGCCCTGTTCCCTGTTCCCCTTCCCCCAATCACACTGTTCATCCTTCGACGATCGTCCTGTTCCCCTTTCCCCAATCACACTGTTCCCCCTTCCCCGATCGCTCGGTATCCCTTTCCCCAATCACACTTTTCTCCTTGCCTCCATCACACTGTTTCCCTTTCCCTTATCGCCCTGTTCCCCTTTCCCGAATTACACAGTTCCCTTTCCCCAATAACACTGTTCCCTTTCCCCAATCACACTGTTCCCCCTCCCCGATCGCCCTGTTCCCTGTTCCCCTTCCCCCAATCACACTGTTCCCCCTTCGACAATCGTCCTGTTCCCCTTTCCCCAATCACACTGTTCCCCCTTCGACGATTGCCGTGTTCCCCTTTCCCCAGTCACACTGTTCACCCTTCCCCTATCATACTGTTTCCCTTTCCCTTATCGCCCTGTTCCCCTTTCCCCAATTACACTGTTCCCTTTCCCCAATAATACTGTTCCCTTTCCCCAATCGCGCTGTTCCCTTTCCCCAATCGCTCTGTTCCCTTTCCGCAATCAAACTGTTCCCATTCCCCGATCGCTCTGTTCCCTTTCCCTAATCACACTGTTCCCCTTTCCCCAGTCGCACTGTTCCATTTTCCCCAATGACACTGTTCCCCCTTCCCCGATTGCCCTGTCCCCCTTTGCCCAATCTCACTGTTCCCCCTTCCCCAATCACACTGTGCGCCCGTCCCCAGTCACACTGTTCCCCCTTCCCCAATCACACTGTACCCTTTCTCCAATCGCACTGTTCCCTTTCCCCAATCGCACTGTTCCCTTTCCCCGATCGCCCTGTTCCCTTTCCCCAATCACACTGTTCCCCTTTACCCAGTCGCACTGTTCCATCTTCCCCAATCTCACTGTTCCCTTTCCGCGATCGCCCTGTATCCTTTCCCCAATCACAATGTTCCCCTTTCCCCCGTCGCACTGTTCCATCTTCTCCAATCACACTGTTCCCCCTTCCCCGATCGCCCTGTCCCCCTTTTACCAATCTCACTGTTCCCCCTTCCCCAATCAAACTGTGCCCCATTTCCCAATCTCACTGTTCCATTTCCCCAGTCACACTCTTCCCTTTCCCCAATCGCATTGTTCCCCCTTGCCCGATCGCCCTGCTGCATTTTCCTCAATTGACCTGTTCCCACTTCCCTGATCGCCCTGTTCCCCTTTCCCCAGTCACACTGTTCCCTCTTCCCCAATCACACTGTTCCCTTTCCCCAATCACACTGTTCCCTTTCCCCAATCACACTCTACCCTTTCCCTAACCACACTGTTCCTCCTTCCCCAATCGCCCTGTTCCCTTTCCCCAGTCGCACTGTACCCTTTCCCCAAACACACATTTCCCTTTCCCCAAACACACTGTACCGCCTTCCCCAATCACACTGTTCACTCTTCCCCAATCACTCTTTCCCCCTTCTCCAATCGCCCCGTTCCCCTTTCCCCAATCACACTGTTCCCTCTTCCCCAATCACACTGTTTCCTTTCCCCAATCACACTGTTCCCTCTTCCCCAACCACACTTTTTCCATTTCCCCAATCACACTGTTCCCCCTTCCCCGATGGCCTTATTCCCCTTTCCCCAATCGCCCTGTTCCCTTTTCCCAAATCACACTGTTCCTCCTTTCCCGATCACCGTGTTCCCCTTTACCCGATCGCCATGTTCCCTTTTCCCAAATCACACTGTTCCCCCTTTCCCGATCACCCTGTTCCCCTTTACCCGATCGTCCTGTTCCCCTTTCCCCAATCACACTGTTCCCCCTTCCCCGATCGCTCTGTTTCCCTTTCCCCAATCACACAGTTCCCCTTTCCCCAATCACACTGATCCTCCTCCCCGTTCGCCCTGTTCCCTGTTCCCCTTCCCCCAATCACACTGTTCCCCCTTCGACGATCGTCCTGTTCCCCTTTCCCCAATCACACTGTTCCCCCTTCCCCGATCGCTCTGTTTCCCTTTCCCCAATCACACTTTTCTCCTTTCCTCCATCACACTGATTCCCTTTCCCTTATCGCCCTGTTCCCCTTTCCCGAATTACACTGTTCCCTTTCCCCAATCACACTGTTCCCTTTCCCCAATCACACTGTTCCCCCTTTGACGATCGCCCTGTTCCCCTTTCCCCAATCATACTGTTTCCCTTTCCCTTATCGCCCTGTTCCCCTTTCCCCAATTACACTGTTCCCTTTCCACAATAACACTGTTCCCTTTCCCCACTCACACTGTTCCCCCTCCCCAATCGCCTTATTCCCCGTTCCTTTCCCCCAATCACACTGTTCCCCCTTCGACGATCGCCCTGTTCCCCTTTCACCAATCACACTGTTCCCCCTTCCCCGATCGCCCCGTTTTCCTGTCCCCAATCACACTGTTCCCTCTTCCCCAATCACTCTTTCCCCCTTCTCCAATCGCCCCGTTCCCCTTTCCCCAATCACACTGTTCCCTCTTCCCCAATCACATGTTCCCTTTTCCCCAATCACACTGTTCCCTCTTCCCCAATCACACTTTTTCCCTTTCCCCAATCACACTGTTCCCCCTTCCCCGATGTCCCTATTCCCCTTTCCCCAATCGCCCTGTTCCCTTTTCCCAAATCACACCGTTCCTCCTTTCACGATCACCTTGTTCCCCTTTACCCGATCGCCCTGTTCCCTTTTCCCAAATCACACTGTTCCCCCTTTCCCGATCACCCTGTTCCCCTTTACCCGATCATCCTGTTCCCCTTTCCTAAATCACACTGTTCCCCCTTACCCGATCGCTCTGTTTCCCTTTCCCCAATCACACAGTTCCCCTTTCCCCAATCACACTGATCTTTTTTCCCCGATCGCCCTGTTCCCTGTTCCCCTTCCCCCAATCACACTGTTCATCCTTCGACGATCGTCCTGTTCCCCTTTCCCCAATCACACTGTTCCCCCTTCCCCGATCGCTCGGTATCCCTTTCCCCAATCACACTTTTCTCCTTGCCTCCATCACACTGTTTCCCTTTCCCTTATCGCCCTGTTCCCCTTTCCCGAATTACACAGTTCCCTTTCCCCAATAACACTGTTCCCTTTCCCCAATCACACTGTTCCCCCTCCCCGATCGCCCTGTTCCCTGTTCCCCTTCCCCCAATCACACTGTTCCCCCTTCGACAATCGTCCTGTTCCCCTTTCCCCAATCACACTGTTCCCCCTTCGACGATTGCCGTGTTCCCCTTTCCCCAGTCACACTGTTCACCCTTCCCCTATCATACTGTTTCCCTTTCCCTTATCGCCCTGTTCCCCTTTCCCCAATTACACTGTTCCCTTTCCCCAATAATACTGTTCCCTTTCCCCAATCGCGCTGTTCCCTTTCCCCGATCGCTCTGTTCCCTTTCCGCAATCAAACTGTTCCCATTCCCCGATCGCTCTGTTCCCTTTCCCTAATCACACTGTTCCCCTTTCCCCAGTCGCACTGTTCCATTTTCCCCAATGACACTGTTCCCCCTTCCCCGATTGCCCTGTCCCCCTTTGCCCAATCTCACTGTTCCCCCTTCCCCAATCACACTGTGCGCCCGTCCCCAGTCACACTGTTCCCCCTTCCCCAATCACACTGTACCCTTTCTCCAATCGCACTGTTCCCTTTCCCCAATCGCACTGTTCCCTTTCCCCGATCGCCCTGTTCCCTTTCCCCAATCACACTGTTCCCCTTTACCCAGTCGCACTGTTCCATCTTCCCCAATCTCACTGTTCCCTTTCCTCGATCGCCCTGTATCCTTTGCCCAATCACAATGTTCCCCTTTCCCCCGTCGCACTGTTCCATCTTCTCCAATCACACTGTTCCCCCTTCCCCGATCGCCCTGTCCCCCTTTTACCAATCTCACTGTTCCCCCTTCCCCAATCAAACTGTGCCCCATTTCCCAATCTCACTGTTCCATTTCCCCAGTCACACTCTTCCCTTTCCCCAATCGCATTGTTCCCCCTTGCCCGATCACCCTGCTGCATTTTCCTCAATTGACCTGTTCCCACTTCCCTGATCGCCCTGTTCCCCTTTCCCCAGTCACACTGTTCCCTCTTCCCCAATCACACTGTTCCCTTTCCCCAATCACACTGTTCCCTTTCCCCAATCACACTCTACCCTTTCCCTAACCACACTGTTCCTCCTTCCCCAATCGCCCTGTTCCCTTTCCCCAGTCGCACTGTACCCTTTCCCCAAACACACATTTCCCTTTCCCCAAACACACTGTTCCGCCTTCCCCAATCACACTGTTCACTCTTCCCCAATCACTCTTTCCCCCTTCTCCAATCGCCCCGTTCCCCTTTCCCCAATCACACTGTTCCCTCTTCCCCAATCACACTGTTTCCTTTCCCCAATCACACTGTTCCCTCTTCCCCAATCACACTTTTTCCATTTCCCCAATCACACTGTTCCCCCTTCCCCGATGGCCTTATTCCCCTTTCCCCAATCGCCCTGTTCCCTTTTCCCAAATCACACTGTTTCTCCTTTCCCGATCACCGTGTTCCCCTTTACCCGATCGCCATGTTCCCTTTTCCCAAATCACACTGTTCCCCCTTTCCCGATCACCCTGTTCCCCTTTACCCGATCGTCCTGTTCCCCTTTCCCCAATCACACTGTTCCCCCTTCCCCGATCGCTCTGTTTCCCTTTCCCCAATCACACAGTTCCCCTTTCCCCAATCACACTGATCCTCCTCCCCGTTCGCCCTGTTCCCTGTTCCCCTTCCCCCAATCACACTGTTCCCCCTTCGACGATCGTCCTGTTCCCCTTTCCCCAATCACACTGTTCCCCCTTCCCCGATCGCTCTGTTTCCCTTTCCCCAATCACACTTTTCTCCTTTCCTCCATCACACTGATTCCCTTTCCCTTATCGCCCTGTTCCCCTTTCCCGAATTACACTGTTCCCTTTCCCCAATCACACTGTTCCCCCTCCCCGATCGCCTTGTTCCCGGTTCCTTTCCCCCAATCACACTGTTCCCCCTTCGACGATCGCCCTGTTCCCCTTCCACCAATCGCACTGTTACCCCTTCCCCGATCGTTCTGTTGCCTGTCCCCATTTCTCCAATCGTCCTGTTCCCCCTTCCCCGATCACCCTGTTCCCCTTTCACCAATCCCAGTGTTCCCCCTTCCCCGATCGTCCTGTTCCCCTTTCCCCAATCACACTGTTCCCCAATCACACTGTTCCCCCTTCCCCGATTGCCCCGTTTTCCTGTCCCCAATCGCACTGTTCCCTCTTCCCCAATCACAGTGTTCCCTCTTCCCCAATCGCCCTGTTCCCCTTTCCCCAATCACACTGTTCCCCCTTCCCTATCTACACTGTTCCCGATTCGCACTGATCCCCTATCCCCAATCACATTGTTCCCCCTACCCCGATCGCCCTATTCCCTTTCCCCAATCGCCCTGTTCCACTCTCCCAAATCACACTGTTCCCCCTTCCCCATCACCCTGTTCCCTTTTCCCAGATCGTCCTGTTCCCTTTCCCCAATCACACTGTTACCCCTTCCCCGATCGCCCTGATCCCTTTCCCGAATCTCACTGTTCCCCCTTCCCCGATCACTCCGTTCCCTCTTCCCCAATCATACTGTTTATTCTTCCCCTGTCACACTGTTCCCTTTCCCCAAGCACACTGTTACCTCCGCCCCAATCGCCTTGTTCCATTTCCCCAATCACCTTGTTCCCTTTCCCCAATCACACTGTTTCCTCTTCCTCAATCACACTGCTCCCCTTTCCCCAATGACACTGTTCCCTTTCCCCAATCACACTGTTCCCCCTTCCCCGATCACTCTGTTCCCCTTTCCCAGATCGTCCTGTTCCCTTTCCCTAATCACACTGTTCCCCCTTCCCCGATCGCCTTGTTCCCTTTCCCGAATCACACTGTTCCCCTTCCCCGATCGCCCCGTTTCCCTTTCCCCAATCACACTGCTCCCCTTTCCCCAATCACACTGTTTCCTCTTCCCTTATCGCCCTGTTCCCCTTCCCCAATGACACTGTTCCCTTTCCCCAATCACACTGTTCCCTCTTCCCCAATCACACTGTTTCGTCTTCCCCAGTCACACTGTTCCCTTTCCCCAATCACACTATAACCTCCTCCCCAATAGCTTTGTTCCCTTTTCCCAATCGCCTTGTTCCCTTTCCCCAATCACACTGTTCCCTCTTCCTCAATCACACTGTTCCCTTTCCCCAATCACACTGTTCCCTCTTCCTCAATCACACTGTTCCCTTTCCCCAATCACACTGTACCCTTTCTCCAATCGCACTGTTCCCTTTCCCCAATCGCACTGTTCCCTTTCCCCGATCGCCCTGTTCCCTTTCCCCAATCACACTGTTCCCCTTTACCCAGTCGCACTGTTCCATCTTCCCCAATCTCACTGTTCCCTTTCCGCGATCGCCCTGTATCCTTTCCCCAATCACAATGTTCCCCTTTCCCCCGTCGCACTGTTCCATCTTCTCCAATCACACTGTTCCCCCTTCCCCAATCAAACTGTGCCCCATTTCCCAATCTCACTGTTCCATTTCCCCAGTCACACTCTTCCCTTTCCCCAATCGCATTGTTCCCCCTTGCCCGATCGCCCTGCTGCATTTTCCTCAATTGACCTGTTCCCACTTCCCTGATCGCCCTGTTCCCCTTTCCCCAGTCACACTGTTCCCTCTTCCCCAATCACACTGTTCCCTTTCCCCAATCACACTGTTCCCTTTCCCCAATCACACTCTACCCTTTCCCTAACCACACTGTTCCTCCTTCCCCAATCGCCCTGTTCCCTTTCCCCAGTCGCACTGTACCCTTTCCCCAAACACACATTTCCCTTTCCCCAAACACACTGTTCCGCCTTCCCCAATCACACTGTTCACTCTTCCCCAATCACTCTTTCCCCCTTCTCCAATCGCCCCGTTCCCCTTTCCCCAATCACACTGTTCCCTCTTCCCCAATCACACTGTTTCCTTTCCCCAATCACACTGTTCCCTCTTCCCCAATCACACTTTTTCTATTTCCCCAATCACACTGTTCCCCCTTCCCCGATGGCCTTATTCCCCTTTCCCCAATCGCCCTGTTCCCTTTTCCCAAATCACACTGTTCCTCCTTTCCCGATCACCGTGTTCCCCTTTACCCGATCGCCATGTTCCCTTTTCCCAAATCACACTGTTCCCCCTTTCCCGATCACCCTGTTCCCCTTTACCCGATCGTCCTGTTCCCCTTTCCCCAATCACCCTGTTTCCTTTCCCCAATCACACTGTTCCCTCTTCCTCAATCGCCCTGTTCCCCTTCCCCAATCGCTTTGATCCTTTCTCCAATCACACTGTTCCTCCCCAATCGCCCTGTTCAAGTTTCTCCAATCACACTGTTCCCTCTTCCCCAATCACACTGTTCCCTCTTCCCCGATAGCCCTGTTCCCTCTTCCCCAATCACACTGTTCCCTCTTCACCGAAAGCCCTGTTCCCCCTTCCCCAATCACACTGTTCCCCTTTGTCCAATCGCCCTGTTCACTCTTCCCCAATCACACAGTTCCCTCTTCCCTCATCACAGTTACCCCTCCCCCGATCGACCTGTTCCCCTTACCCCAATCACACTGTTCCTCCTTCCCTGATCGCCCTGTTCCCCTTTCCCCAATCCCACGGTTCCCTCTTCCCCAATCACACTGTTCCCCTTTCTCCAATTGCCCTGTTCCCCTTTCTCCAATTGCCCTGTTCCCCTTTCTCCAATCGCACTGTTCCCTTTCCCCAGTCACACTGTTCCCTTTCTCTAATCACACTGTTCCCTTTCCCCAGTCACACTGTTCCCTTTCTCCAATCAAACTGTTCCCTTTCCCCAATAACACTGTTCCCTCTTCCCCAATCACACTGTTCCCTTTCCCCAATCACATTGCTCCCCCATGCCCGTTTGCCCTGTTCCGTTTGCCCAAACACACTGTTCCGTCTTCCCCATTACACTGTTCCCTTTCCCCATTCACACTGTTCCCTCTTCCCCAATCGCCCTGTTCCCTTTCCCCGATCGCCCTGTTCCTCATTCCCCAATCACACTGTTCCCTCTTCCCCAATCGCCCTGTTCCCTTTCCCCATTCACACTGTTCCCTCTTCCCCAATCGCCCTGTTCCCCTTTCTCCAATCGCCCTGTTCCTCATTCCCCAATCACACTGTTCCCTTTCCCCAATCACCCTGTTTCCTTTCCCCAATCACACTGTTCCCTCTTCCTCAATCGCCCTGTTCCCCTTCCCCAATCGCTTTGATCCTTTCTCCAATCACACTGTTCCTCCCCAATCGCCCTGTTCAAGTTTCTCCAATCACACTGTTCCCTCTTCCCCAATCACACTGTTCCCTCTTCCCCGATAGCCCTGTTCCCCCTTCCCCAATCACACTGTTCCCCCTTGTCCAATCGCCCTGTTCACTCTTCCCCAATCGCCCTGTTCCCCTTTCTCCAATCGCCCTGTTCCTCATTCCCCAATCACACTGTTCCCTTTCCCCAGTCACACTGTTCCCTTTCCCCAATCACCCTGTTCCCTTTCCCCAATCACACTGTTCCCCTTCCCCAATCGCTTTGATCCCTTTCTCCAATCACACTGTTCCTCCCCAATCACCCTGTTCAACTTTCTCCATTCACACTGTTCCCTCTTCCCCAATCACACTGTTCCCTCTTCCCCGATAGCCCTGTTCCCCCTTCCCCAATCACATTATTCCCCCTTGTCCAATCGCCCTGTTCCCTCTTCCCCAATCACACAGTTCCCTCTTCCCTAATCACAGTTACCCCTTGCCCGATCAACCTGTTCCCCTTACCCCAATCACACTGTTCCTTCTTCCCTGATTGCCCTGTTCCCCTTTCCCCTATCACACAGTTCCCTTTTCCCTAATCACCCTGTTCCACCTTCACCGACGCCCTCTTCCACCTCCCCGATCACCCATTTCCCCCTTCCCCAATCGCCCTGTTTCCTCATCCCCAATCACAATGTTCCCGCTTCCCCGATTTCCCTGTTCCCTCTTTCCCAATCACACTGCTCCCGCTGCTTCACCGAACGCCCTCTTCCACCTCCCCCGATCACCCTGTTCCCCTTTCCCTGATCACCCTCTTTCCCGATCTCGCTGTTCACCCCTCCCCGATCGCCCTCTTCCACCTTTCTCGATCGTCGTGTTCCTCTTCCCCGATCTCACTGTTCACCCTTCCCTGATCGCCCTGTTCAGCCTTCCCCGATCATCCTGTTCCCCATCCCCGATCGCCCTGTTCCCCCATCCCCAACCACATTGTTCCCGCTTCCCCGATCATCCTGTTCCCCATCCCCGATCGCCCTGTTCCCCCATCCCCAACCACATTGTTCCCGCTTCCCCGATCATCCTGTTCCCCTTCCCCGATCGCCCTCTTCCCTCTTCCCCAATCACACTGTTCCCCTCTTGCACCTCCCCGATCAACCCTGTTCCGCCTTCCCTGATTACCCTGTTCCCACATCCCCGATCGCCCTGTTCCCCCTTCCGTGATTACCCTGTTCCCACATCCCCGATCGCCCTGTTCCCGCTTCCAAAATCACCCTCTTCCACCTTCCCTGATTACCCTCTTCCCCCTTCCCCAATTGCCCTCTTCCCATTCCCCGATCGCCCTCTTCCCCATCCCGATTGCCGTGTTCCCCCTTCTCCGATTGCCCTCTTCGCAATTTCACTGTTCCCCCTTCCCTGATCGCCCTCTTCCCCCTTCCCTGATCGCCCTCTTCCTCCTTACATGATCGCCCCTTCCCCCTTCGCCCTCTTCCCCGATCTCGCTGTTCGCCTTTCCCTGATCGCCCTTTTCCCCCTTCCTCGATCGTCGTGTTCCTCTTCCCCAATCTCGCTGTTCACCCTTCCCTGATCGCCCTGTTCCTCCTTCCCTGGTCACCCTTTCCTGATCGCCCCACCTTCCTCGATCGCCGTGTTCACCCTTCACCGATTGCCCTCTTCCACCTTCCTCGATCACTGTGTTTCCCCCATCCCTGATCACCGTCTTCCACCTCCTAGATCGCCCTCTTCTACCTTCCCCATAAGACCATGAGAGATATGAGCAGAATTAAGCCATTTGGCCGATCGAGTCTTCCCCACCATTTGATCATGGCTGATATGTTTCTCATCCCCCTTCTCCTGCCTTCTCCCTGTAACCCCTGACCCCCTTATTAATCAAGAACCTATCTATCTCTGTCATAAAGACACACAATGATTTGGCCTCCATGGCCTTCTGCGGCAAGGAGTTCCACAGATTCACCACCCTCTGGCTTAGGTTTTGAAGGGTTTTCTTCAGTCTGAGGTTGTACCCTTGAGTTATTATCTCTCCTGATGTGTTGGGTACTCTGCTACACAGACGAACCAACACGATTGTGAATGGTACAACTCAGTTTTATTACTAACATTTATTTACAGTGGTAAACTGGTTACTGAGGTTCGATCATAACCGTAGAATCTGTGGACCTATTCCTTGCTATGAGCTCTGTGCACTGAGCTGTCTCCTGCTGGAATGCTCAGGAAGTGTCGTGTTCCCTGTTTTGTACTGTGTATGCTCTTGCCTGTGATTGGCTGTGGTGTTGTGTGTGTGTTGATTGGTCCGTTGATCTGTCCATCAGTATGTATGTATGTTTGTGCTATGATGTTCACCTGAATATCATGACATCTCCTACTAGTGAAAACATCTCCTCCACTTCCACTCAATCTAGGCCTCTCGATATTCTGTATGTTCCCCTCCTTATCCTTCGAAACTCCATCGAGTATAGACCCAGAGTCTTCAAACGCTCCTCATATGACAAGCCCTTCATTCCCGGGATCATCTTTGTGAACCTTCTCTGGACCCTTTCCAAGGCCAGCACATCCTTCCCCAGATATGGGGCCCAAAACACAATATTCCAAATGGGGTCTGACCAGAGCCTTATCCAGCCTCAGCAGTACATCCCCTTCTGTCCGATCTCTTACCTTTCATATGTTGAAAAAAAACCAATCCCCGATCGCCCTGTTCCCAATTCTCCGTTCACCTTCTTCCACTTTCCCTCCCTCCCCCTCGAAAGATCTATGTGACATCACCCCAGGATGATGGGCCTGCGTTGGCACTGTCAGCAGGTCACTATTCAAGGCAGGAGGATGATGACCAATAGCTGACTAGCTGTGAGGAAAGCTGTGGCACTCATCAAATTTTGATTACATCTGCCTCCTGTCTTTCTGCTGACAGTGCACTGACGCCCAACCTCATCCTGAGTGTGCATCGGGGGCACTTGATTTTGCCCACTATTGCGGGGGGGGGGGGGGGGGGGTGCGCGGAGGGGTGACGCAGGCGGGTAGGTGACATCAATGTCCAGTGATGTGGGTTTCATGGGCTCTAACTTGTGGCTTCCATAAAGCCTTCCACCATGCCCCCCCCCCCCCCCTTCAACTCCCCCAACCCTTCCTCCACTCCCTTACCTCTTCACACCCCTCCTCTCCCACCACTGTGAACCACGTGCCTGGCTAACAATGCCCCCTCTGTGTATCCTCAGGAAAAGCTCTCCCACAATTGTCAGGAGAGGGCCCAGACTGGCGGTGGGGTGCCGGACATCCGAATCTTCACCTCCGAGGAGCGGACCCCGGAGGTGACCGGTGTGGCAAAGGACAGGGCAGTCACCAATGCGGAGGCTGGCGGACGCCGCAGAGGTGAGGAACCACCGGGTTCCACTCGGAGAGCCTGTCAAACGTGAATACAGATTGCCTTACTGACTGACCCATCCCTCCCACTGACCACATGACCATTCTCCTGCAGGTCCTCCAGTCAACGGAGCCGTCCGTCCGAACACCTCGGTGGGGAGCTCCGAGGATGCAACTGTTAGTCCTGGCAAAGCTGTCATCTCCACCCTCCACCAGCACAGACATTTCCTCCAGCTCACCCAGGCTCGTGAACTTCCCGTCCACAAACAGGCCCCCATCCTTCTAATACCTACCCTGTGCCAGCTCAGAAACCCTCCGTCCATCCTCCCCGGGACAAACCGGTGGTTCCCCCGAATCGGGGAGCACACCGAGGCCCCCACCTCCCCACTATGACGTTTCCATTGCCGCCAAATTTTGAGGGTAGCTACCACCACCGGGATCGTGGTGAACCTCGTTGGGGGAAACGGCAGCGGCGCCGTCACCAGCGCCTCCAGGCTCGTGCCTACAAAGGACGCCATCTCCAGCCTCTTCCATGCCGCCTCATCCCCCTCCATCACCCACTTACGCACCATAGCCACGTTGGTGGCCCAATAATACCCACAGAGGTTAGGCAGCGCCAACCCCCCTCCATCCCTGCACCGCTCCAGGAACACCCTTCTCACCCTCGGGGTCTTCTGCACCCATACAAACCCCATAACGCTCCTGTTAACCCGCCTGAAGAAGGCCCTAGGGATCAGGATGGGGAGGCATTGGAACAAAAACCTCGGGAGCACCGTCATTTTAACTGACTGCACTCTATCCGCCAGGGAGAGTGGCAGCACGTCCCACCTCTTAAACTCCTCCTCCATCTGCTCCACCAGCCTCGTGAAGTTAAGCTTATGTAAGGCCCCCCAGCTCCTGGCCACCTGGACCCCCAGGTACCTGAAACTCCTCTCCGCCGTTTTTAGCGGGAGCTCGCCAATCCCCCTCTCCTGGTCCCCCAGGTGCACTACGAACAACTCGCTCTTCCCCATATATTAAGCTTGAACCCGGAGAAATCTCCAAACTCCCTAAGGATCCTCATCACCTCCGGCATTCCCCCCACCGGGTCCGCCACATATAGCAGCAAATCATCCGCATAGAGCGATACCCGATGCTCCTCCCCACCCCGCACCAGTCCCCTCCAGTTCCTCGACTCCCTCAACGCCATGGCCAGGGGTCCAATCGCTAGTGCAAAGAGCAGTGGGACAGAGGACACCCCTGCCTCGTCCCCCGGTGTAGCCGGAAATCCTCTGACCTCCTTCTGTTCGTGGCCACACTCGCCACCGGGGCCTCATACAGCAGCCTCACCCACCTGACGGACCCCTCCCCGAACCCGAACCTTTTCAATACCTCCCACAGGTACCCCCACTCCACCCTATCAAAGGCCTTCTCCTCATTAATCACCGCCACTATCTCCGCCTCCCCTTCCATCGCCGGCATCATTGTAACATTCAAGAGCCTCCATACATTAGTATTCAACTGCCTCCCTTTCACGAGCCCTGTCTGATCCTCGTGTATGACCTGCAGCACACAGCCCTCTATCCTCATGGCCAAAGTCTTTGCCAGCAACTTTGGATCTACATTTAAGAGTGAGATTGGCCTATATGACCCACACTGTAGGGGATCCTTGTCCCGCTTCAGGATAAGGGAAATCATGGCTCTAGACATCGTCCCTTCCCTTGCCTCGTTGAAGGTCCTTACCAACAGCGGGCCCAGCAGGTCCGCATACGTCTTGTAAAATTCAACCGGGAACCCATCAGGCCCCGGTGCCTTCCCCGCCTGCATGTTCCCTATCCCTTTGACCAACTCCTCCAACCCAACCGGTGCCCCCAACCCCGCCACCTGCCCCTCCTCCACCCACGGAAACCTCAGCCGGTCCAGGAAGCAACCCATCCATCCCTCTTCCAGTGGGGGCTCAGACCGGTACAGTTCCTCGTAGAAGTCCCTGAAGACCCCATTGATACCCACCGCACTTCACACCGTGTTCCCTCCTCCATCCCTAACTCCCCCGATCTCCCTAGCCGCCTATCGCTTCCGAAGCTGGTGCGCCAGCATCCAGCTCACCTTTTCTCCGTATTCAAATACCGCCCCCTGCGCCTTCCTCCACTGTGCCTCCGCCTTCCTGGTGGTCAACAAATCAAACTCAGCCTGGAGGCTACGCCGCTCCCTAAGCAATCCCTCCTCCAGGGCCTCCGCATACCACCTATCCACCCTCACCATCTCCCCCACCAACCTCTCCCTCCCTCTCTCTCCTCTCCCCCCTCTCCGTGTGTGCCCTAATGGAGATCAGCTCTCCTCTGACCACCGCCTTCAGCGCCTCCCAGACCACCCCTACTTGCACCTCCCCATTGTCAATAGCCTCCAGGTACCTCTCTATACACTTCCGGACCAGCCCGCTCACCTCCTCGCCCGCCAGCAACCCCACCTCTCGGCGCCACAGCGGGCACTGGTCCCTCTCCTCCCCAACTCGAGGTCCACCCAGTGCGGAGCATGATCAGAAATGGCTATCGCCGAGTACTCCGTATCCTCCACCCTCGGAATCAGCGCCCTGCTCATGACAAATAAGTCAATCCGGGAGTAGGCTTTGTGGACATGGGAGGAGAATGAAAATTCCCTGGCCTCCGGCCTTGCAAACTTCCATGGATCCACCCCTCCCATCTGGTGCATGAACCCCCTCAGCACCTTGGCCGCCGACGGCCTCCTGCCCATCCTAGACCTAGAGCGATCCAATGTCGGATCCAGCACTGTGTTGAAATCCCCCCCCATTATCAGGCCCAGCATACGTCGCATGAACCCCGCATCGTCCCAATTCGGGGCAAAAACATTGACCAACACCACCCGCTCCCCCTGCAGCTTGCCACTTACCATCACATACCTACCGCCATTGTCTGCCACGATGCTCGATGCTTCGAATGACACTCTCTTCCCCACCAAGATCGCCACCCCCCGATTTTTTGCATCCAGACCCGAGTGAAACACCTGCCCTACCCACCCCTTTCTCAACCTTACCTGATGCGCCACCCTCAAATGCGTCAACTGGAGCATGGCCACATCCGCCTTCAGCCTCTTCAGGTGCGCGAACACCCGGGCCCACTTGACCGGCCTATTCAGTCCCCTTACATTCCAGGTTATCAGCCAGATCAGGGGGCTACTCACCCTTCTCCCCCGCCGACTAGCCATAGCCCTTCCTAGGCCAGCCACGTGCCCGCGCCCCTCCCTTACGGCCCGTTCCCCATAGCGGCAGACCCCCACTCTGACCTCCTCGACCAACTCCAGCTCCCCCTTGGCCATTCCAGCAGCAACCCGGCCCCCCCCTCCCCCTAGCTAGGTCCCCCCCTAGCTGCATTGCTGCTCCCATTGCACTCCCATAAGTCAGCTGACTCCTGCTGACCCCGGCCACTCCCGCCACCCCCCCACCCCCACGGGGCCCCATCTCCCCTACCGACCATCAACCCCCCAAGCAGTTTACCTACCCCCCCCCCACGAGCCCGCCCGCGGACCTAATCAAAACAATGCCCAATCAACCCCCAAAAACAAAGACCCCCCCTCGAAACACAGCCCAACAATCCCCAACCATCCCTCCACCGCGACCGCTCATCCCCGACCCTGAGTCTGAGTCCAGTTTTTCAGCATGAACAAAGGCCCACGCCACCTCCGGGGACTCAAAATAATGGTGTTGATCCTTATAGGTGACCCACAGATGCGCCGGCTGCAGCATACCGAACTTCACCTCCTTCCAGTGCAGCACTGCCTTCACCCGGATGTAACCGGCCCTCTTCTTCGCCACCTCTGCGCTCCAATCCTGGTAGATCCTCCGCGTTCTCCCACCTGCTGCTCCGCTCCTTCTTGGCCCACCTTAACACACACTCTTGATCAGCAAACCTGTGGAATCGCACCAGCACCGCCCATGGTGGCTCGCTGGGCTTGGGCCTCCTCTCCAGCACTCGGTGGGCCCCCTCCAGCTCTAAGGGCCCCTGAAAGGCCCCTGCTCCCATCAGCGAATTCAGCATGGTGACCACGCAGGCCCCCACGTCCGATCCCTCCAGCCCCTCCGGGAGACCCAGGATCCGCATGTTTTTCCGCCTCGACCGGTTCTCCATCTCCTCGAACCTCACCTGCCATTTCTTGTGGAGCGCCTCGTGCACGTCCACCAGGCCCAGGATCTCGTCCTCGTTCTCCGAGACCTTCTGCCGGACCTCCTGGATCGCCGCCCCTTGGGCCGTCTGGGTCTCCAGCAGCTTATCGATTGAAGCCTTCATTGGCTCCAGCAGCTCTGCTTTCAGTTCCTTAAAACAGCGCTGGAGAAGCTCCTGCTGCTCTTGCGCCCACTGCCTCCACGCTGCCTGGTCTCCGCCCGCCGCCATCTTGGTCCTCCTCCCTCGCACCTTTCTTTGCTTCAATTCCACTTTTTTAATCGCCACACTCCTGGTCCAATCCATACACTATCGGGGGAATGTTGCTGTCCCCTTCCCACACCGGGAAACGTCGAACAAGCGCCGTTACGGGCCCTAAAAAGAGCCCAAAAGTTAATTTTTAGCGGGAGTTGCCGAACGTACGACTTAGCTCCGCATAGCCGCAACTGGACGTCTCAAAAGTGAGTCGATTTTTGATATAATTCCCAACACTAATAAATCATCTGGATGTTTATCTGTCAGTTGGATCAGTTACCATTTCCAACTGATTGTTTGCTTGCATGACATCTGTGCGGTCACATTAGAACTTTTAATTATAGCTTTGAAACTGCTGTCAGTGTCAAGCATTATACCAATGGCAATTGAGCGATAGATGTATTAATACCAGGAGTGAAATCGTGTGCTTACTGTGGTAGTATGTATTAGGGGTCATGTGGGACTGGAAGCCCTAATGTCATTGGCTGACAGATCCCGGGTCCTGGTTGGCCGTTGACCTCTAGCTCCGCCCTGAAGGCGAAGTATAAGAAGCCGGAGTCCTCCCCCGCAGGCCAGTCTACTACCGAGCTGCGGGGAACAGACACGCTTAATAAAGCCTCATCGACTTCACTCTATTCGTCTCTCGGAGTCTTTGTGCGCTACAATTTATTAAGCGTGCCTAAAAAGGACTATGGAGCTCAGGATCATCCCGGAATGCCTGAGGATCAGCCCCCACGCAGTGAACGCGGCAGCAGCTTTCAAGCATTGGCAGACTTGTTTCGAGGCCTACCTCAGAACGGCCATCGGCCGGGTCACAGAAGACCAAAAACTACAGGTCCTGCACTCGAGGTTAAGCACGGAGATTTTCTCTTTCATCGAAGATGCAGAGGATTTCCAGACGGCGTTCGCAGCACTGAAAAGTCTCTATGTCCGTCCAGTAAACCAGATCTACGCTCGCTATCAACTCGCAACGAGACGGCAAAGTCCCGGAGAATCGATAGATGAATTCTACGCCGCGCTACTAATTTTGGGACGAGCCTGCAGCTGCCCTTCGGTGAACGCAAATGAACACGCGGACATGTTAATGCGCGCTGCTTTTGTGGCAGGTATGAACTCCTCCCAAATCCGCCAAAGACTTCTAGAAAAAGAGTCGCTAGGACTCTCAGAGGCACGGGCCCTAGCAGCCTCCCTAGACATGGCCGCGCGTAATACCCGCGCCTATGGCCCCGACCGCGCGGCAGCCCATTGGGCTCCGTACGTACCCGTCGCGACAAACCCACCTCCCCCCTGGACACCCCACAGGCTTGCGCGGTCCAAACGCCAAGTCGCACCGGGGGCGCCCGCTGCTATTTCTGCGGCCAGGCGAAACACCCCCGGCAGCGCTGCCCGGCCCGCGCAGCAATCTGCAAGAGCTGCGGGGAAAAAGGGCCATTTCGCGGTTGTGTGCCGGTCCCGCGAGGTCGCCGCTGTCCCGGGAGAACAGGGAGCCCTGCACGCCGCTTACGCTCCCCAACCCCCCCCCAGCGCCCCATGTACGACCCGCAGGCGCAGCCACTCTGGGTCCCAACCACCGCGGTCCCGGGAGAACAGGGAGCCCTGCACGCCGCTTAAGCTCCCCAACCCCCCCCCCACGCCCCATGTATGACCCGCCGGCGCTACCACTTTGGGTCCCGACCACCGCTCTCCCCGGAGAAGAGGGAGTTCTGCGCGGCTCTAACGCCGCCCAACCCCCCCCCCGTGCCCCACGTATGACCCGCCGGCGCTACCAATTTGGGTCCCGACCACCGCTGTCCCCAGAGATGAGGGAGCCCCGCGCGTTCCTAATGCTCCCCAACCCCCCCAGCGCCCCATGTGCGACCCGCAGACGCCGCCATTTTGGGTCCCGGCCACCACGAGGGGAGGAAGGGTGCCGCCATCTTGGACCACCCCAGACCTGTACGACGCATGGGGGCGGCCATTTTGTCCACCCCCGCCGCCATCTTGTGACCCCCCAGCCATGTGCGATGTATGGGGGCAGCCAATTTGTTCATCCCCGACGCCATCTTGGGCGGCAACAACGGACCCCAGTGTCGACGGCTCCACGGGGTTCGAGGAAGACGCTCCACTACTACAACTACTTCTCACTTCAATGACGCTGGACCAAGCTCGGCCCCGGACGCTCCAGACGACAACGACAACGGTGCTGATAAACGGGCACGAGACACCATGCCTAGTCGACTTGGGGAGCACGGAGAGCTTTATCCTCCCCGACACGGTAAGACGCTGTTCCTTGACCACCTATCCCAGCGCACAAAAGATTTCCCTAGCTGCAGGATCCCACTCCGTACAGATCAAAGGTTTCTGCATAGTTACCCTAACGGTGCAGGGGAGGGAGTTCAAAAACTACAAGCTACACGTCCTTCCCCAACTCTGCGCCCCCACTTTACTGGGATTAGATTTCCAGTGCAATCTACAGAGCCTTACCTTCAAATTCGGCGGCCCAATACCCCCACTCACTATCTGCGGCCTCGCAACCCTCAAGGTGCAACCCCCGTCCTTGTTTGCGAACCTCTCCCCGGATTCCAAACCCATCGGCACTAGGAGAAGACGGTACAGCGCCCAGGACCGGACCTTCATTCGGTCTGAAGTCCAGCGGCTACTAAAGGAAGGCATAATCCAGGCCAGCAATAGTCCCTGGAGAGCACAGGTGGTAGTAGTGAAGACAGGGGAGAAGCAAAGGATGGTCATAGACTATAGCCAGACCATCAACAAGTACACACAACTAGACGCGTACCCTCTCTCCCGCATATCCGACATGGTCAATCGGATTGCCCAATATAAAGTCTTCTCCACCGTGGACCTCAAGTCCGCCTACCATCAGCTCCCCATCCGCCCAAGTGACCGCAAGTACACAGCCTTCGAGGCAGACGGGCGATTATACCATTTCTTAAGGGTCCCATTTGGCGTCACAAACGGGGTCTCGGTCTTCCAACGAGAGATGGACCGAATGGTTGATCAACACGGGTTGCGGGCCACGTTCCCGTATCTCGACAATGTAACCATCTGCGGCCACGACCAGCAGGACCACGACGCCAACCTCCAAAAATTCCTCCAGACCGCTAAAGCCTTGAACCTCACGTACAACGAGGACAAGTGCGTTTTTAGCACCAACCGGCTAGCCATCCCGGGCTACGTAGTGCGCAATGGGATAATAGTCCCCGATCCCGAACGTATGCGCGCCCTCATGGAATTTCCCCTCCCGCACTGCTCCAAAGCCCTGAAACGTTGCCTGGGGTTCTTTTCATACTACGCCCAGTGGGTCCCCCAGTACGCAGACAAGGCCCGCCCTCTAATACAGACCACGACCTTCCCCCTGTCGACAGAGGCTTGCCAGGCCTCCAGCCGCATCAAAGCGGATATCGCAAAGGCCACGATGCGCGCCATCGACGAGTCCCTCCCCTTCCAGGTCGAGAGCGATGCCTCCGACGTAGCTCTAGCGGCCACCCTTAACCAAGCGGGCAGACCCGTGGCCTTTTTCTCCCGAACCCTCCACGCTTCAGAAATCCGCCACTCCTCAGTGGAAAAGGAAGCCCAAGCCATAGTGGAAGCTGTGCGACATTGGAGGCATTACCTGGCCGGCAGGAGATTCACTCTCCTCACAGACCAACGGTCGGTAGCCTTCATGTTCGATAATGCACTGCGGGGCAAAATCAAAAGCGACAAGATCTTAAGGTGGAGGATCGAGCTCTCCACCTTCAACTACGAGATCTTGTATCGTCCCGGAAAGCTGAACGAGCCGTCCGATGCCCTATCCCGCGGCACATGTGCCAACGCACAAATTAACCGCCTCCAAACCCTCCACGAGGACCTCTGCCACCCGGGGGTCACTCGGTTTTTCCACTTTATCAAGTCCCGCAATCTCCCATACTCTTTAGAGGAGGTCCGTACAGTCACAAGGGACTGCCACATCTGCGCAGAATGCAAACCGCATTTTTTCAGGCCGGATGGTGCGCACCTGATTAAGGCTTCCCGCCCCTTTGAACGCCTTAGTCTGGATTTCATAGGGCCCCTCCCCTCCACCGACCGCAACACATACTTTCTTAATGTGGTGGACGAGTACTCTCGCTTCCCATTCGCCATCCCCTGCTCTGACATGACCGCGGCCACAGTCATTAAAGCCCTGAACACCATCTTCACACTGTTCGGTTGCCCCGCATACGTCCACAGAGACAGGGGGTCCTCTTTCATGAGTGACGAGCTGCGCCAGTTTCTGCTCAGCAAGGGCATAGCCTCAAGCAGGACGACCAGCTACAACCCCCGGGGGAACGGGCAAGTAGAGAGGGAGAACGGCACGGTCTGGAAGACCGTCCTACTGGCCCTACAGTCCAGGGACCTCCCAGTTTCACGGTGGCAGGAGGTCCTCCCGGACGCTCTCCACTCCATCCGGTCGCTATTGTGTACGAGCACTAATCAAACGCCTCATGAGCGTCTCCTTGTCTTCCCTAGGAAGTCCTCCTCTGGAACGTCACTGCCGACCTGGCTGGCGGCCCCAGGACCCATCTTGCTCCGAAAGCATGTGCGGGCACACAAGGCGGACCCGTTGGTCGAAAGGGTTCACCTCCTCCACGCGAACCCGCAGTACGCTTACGTGGAGTACCCCGACGGCCAACAGGACACGGTCTCCCTGCGAGATCTGGCGCCCGCCGGCAACACACACACCCCCCCGACACCATTCACCCAACCCCCCCCTTCCTGCCACCTCCGCACCCCGCGACCGCCCCCCTTCCCAGGAGGATCGGTCCCCCTCCCCCCAGGCCCGACCAAGAATAAAGCCCAAGCTGAAACCGTAAGGCTCCCGGAGACGACAACACCGGAACAAACACCACCACCACCACCGGGACCGAGGCGATCGACACGGACGACCAGACCGCCCGACCGACTCGTGGCGTCGATCTAAATCAATATATGGACTTTTCATAAGAACATTTTGCTTTTCTCCCGATACCTTCTGTAAATAGTTGAAACAGGACAAAATTGTACATACTGTATTGCCATATGAATGTTTTCCTCCCAGGACCAGCCCTGTAAACCCTTACCACCATGCGAAGCATCACCCCGCCGGGTTCATTTTTGACAAGGGGTGAATGTGGTAGTATGTATTAGAGGTCATGTGGGACTGGAAGCCCTAATGTCATTGGCTGACAGATCCCGGGTCCTGGTTGGCCGTTGACCTCTAGCTCCGCCCTGAAGGCGGAGTATAAGAAGCCGGAGTCCTCCCCCGCAGGCCAGTCTACTACCGAGCTGCGGGGGAACAGACACGCTTAATAAAGCCTCATCGACTTCACTCTATTCGTCTCTCGGAGTCTTTGTGCGCTACACTTACATACTATCGTTTTCCCAGCCCCAAAGTTGTTGAAATGTGAATGTCAATGCACTCAAATCTTGCAATCTAGTAATTAAGGGTCTAAAATGTATTAAAAGGGACAGGGGTTCTGGACGCCACAGTGACGCAGTGGTTAGCGCTGCTGCCTCATGGCACCGAGGACCCGGGTTCGATCCCAGCCCCGGGTCACTATCCGTGTGGAGTTTGCACACACTCCCACTGTGTGCATGGCTCTCATCCCCACAACCCAAAGTTTTGCAGGATGGCGGATTGGCCATGCTAAATTGCCCCTTAATTGGAAATGAATAAATAACTATTTTAAAAAGGGACAGGGGTTCGTGGCATATTGCTGTAAAAATAATCACAGATGTGATGCATTTATCACCTATGCATCATAGATTTATAGGATTTTACAGCACAGAAGGAAATCAATCAGCCCACAGTGCCTGTGCTAACTCTATGAAAGAATTGTTCAGTTATTCCCACTACTTTGTTCTTTTCCCATTGGCCTGCAATTTTCTCCTCATCAAATAAGTAGATTGGGCCTTTATTTCCTCTTTCTAGGCTATTGACCACTATCGGGACTGCAGTAACTCTGCACATGGTATAGAAGGGAATGATGTAGAATGGCATGAATGGCCCTCGACCACTCTGCAAGTCCCCTAATGGCCACCTGATAGCATCAGAAATGTATCTATGGGCAAAGAGGTTTAATAGCATCTCCTTTTCAAAACTGGAATGGGGATCCATACACGACCATCTGCAGCCTTCACAGTAACCGTCACTTTTTATTTATCATTCTCCTTCTAGGCTCAATTGGGGACATTTGTGGTGTTGTCCAGTTTGATCCATGCAGATGTAGCAAAGGGACCGCAGATGTGTAATTCAATGGCATTGTTCCTTTTCTCACTGACTAATAGCAGCAACATGTAACAACAAATTAGATTTTACAATACTGTTGGCATTCCCAAAGGACAGAAAGATATAAACTCTGCCAGTAGACCAGTAAGTCTCTGGGAACAATGCATATTTATTTGTTATTGGTTATAATACAGCTGGAATCTATCAGATGACCAAGGAAAGGGATTTTAAAAAATTTACTATGTATTTGATGTTTTAATTACCAGCTTGGGGTTATGCCAGTACATTATCATTTCTTCACAAGCTTTCACGATGCCTTCTACGACATCTTTATTCGGAATGGAAAGATGAATAGAAAGTTGGCAACAGGGAGATTTAAAAATGTGGGTCTGCAGTAGGTATCTTCACAGTTTCAATGCTGTCAGTTACCCCTGTTGGTGTCAGCTGGGATTCAATTAATATCACTCTTGCCTCTGAGTCAGAAGGTAGTGACTGGAACTCCCACTCCAAAGGTGGGAATTTATGGTCCCAACACTGGCAGGCATCTTCACAAGTGTGATGGGAAAATCTGGACTGCCGCCATTTGACAGCTGTACAAATGTTCCCGTCCCGCCTACAATGATGTCCATCAGTTTAGGGACTGGAAAATCCTGCACAAAGACTTTTTAAAAATTATATATTCATTAAAGTTTTTTAACAAAACAATTTTTTCCCCTTACAAACAATAACCCCCCCCCCCCCCCCCCCCCCCCGTAACAAAATAACACAAAATCGCCCTGAGCAAGATATATACATGGTAAAATGATATATTTACATAGCTTTATACACTGGCTCTCGCCCGTTCGTGCCAGTTTCCCCCACCCTCCATGTTATCCCCCGCTCATCCGTCCCCTCAAACAATTTCTCGTTCCCCCCCCCAGGGTTGCTGCTGCTGCTGACCGACCTTCCTCTAACGCTCCGCGAGGTAGTCTAGGAACGGTTGCCACTGCCTGTAGAACCCCTGCGCAGACCCCCTTAAGGCAAACTTAATCTTCTCCAACTTTATGAACCCAGCCATGTCGTTTGTGCAGGCCTCCACGCGAGGGGGCTTCGCCTCCTTCCACATTAGCAAGATCCTTCGCCGGGCTACCAGGGACGCAAAGGCCAGAATGCCGGCCTCTTTCGCCTCCTGCACTCCCGGTTCGTCCACTACTCCAAATCTCCTCACAAAAGCCCTCACCTGCATATATCTGAATGCATTTCCCGGGGGTAGCTCAAACTTCTCCTCCAGTGCCCCTAGGCTCCCGTCGATGAACAGGACCCCATTCTTCTAATCCCCGCCCGATGCCAGCCCTGGAACCCCCCCGTCCATCTTCCCCGAGACAAACCGGTGGTTACCCCTGATCGGGGACCACACCGAGGCTCCCACTGCACCCCTATGCCGTCTCCACTGGCCCCAGATCCTTAACGTTGCCGCCACCACCGGGCTCGTGGTGTACTTTGATGGCAAGAGCGGCAGTGGTGCCATCACCAGCGCCCCCAAATCGTTCCTTTGCAGGACGCCATCTCCATCCTCTTCCATGCCGCCCCCTCTCCCTCCATAACCCACTTACGGATCATCGCCACGTTTGCTGCCCAGTAGTAGCTCCCTAGGTTTGGTAGCGCCAGCCTTCCTCGGTCCCTACTGCGTTCCTGGAACCCTCTCCTTACCCTCGGGGTCTTGTTCGCCCACACAAACCCCATAATACTCCTACCTACTCTCTTGAAAAAGCCCTTGGTAATCACAATGGGGAGGCACTAGAACACAAACAAAAACCTCGGAAGGACCACCATTTTGACCGACTGCACTCTACCCGCCAACGAGAGTGGCAACATGTCCCATCTTTTGAAGTCCACCTCCATTTGGTCCACGAACCTCGTCAGATTCAATTTGTGTAGGGCCCCCAGCTCCTGGCTTTCTGGATCCCTAGATACCGAAAATTCCCCTCCGCCCTCCTCAGCGGTAGGTCCCCTATCCCTCTTTCTTGGTCCCCTGCCTGTAGTACAAAAAGCTCACTCTTCCCTACATTGAGCTTATAGCCCGAGAACTCCCCAAACTCCCTCATAGTCTGCATGACCTCCACCATCCCCTCCATTGGGTCCGCCACGTACAGCAGCAGGTCGTCCGCGTATAGCGACACCCGATGCTCTTCTCCCCCGCGGACCACCCCCCTCCATTTATTAGACTCCCTCAGTGATATGGCCAAGGGTTCGATCGCCAATGCAAACAACAGGGGAGACAGAGGGCACCCCTGCCTCGTTCCTCGGTACAGCCAAAAGTACTCCGACCTCCGCCGGTTCATCACCACACTTGCCACCGGGGCGCTGTAAAGGAGCTTAACCCAGCTAATATACCCTCCCCCGAACCCAAACCTACGCAACACCTCCCAGAGGTACTCCCACTCTACTCGGTCAAAGGCCTTTTCCGCGTCCATGGCTGCCACTATCTCCGCCTCTCCCTCCTCCGATGGCATCATTATCACGTTTAAGAGCCGCCGCACATTCGTATTTAATTGCCTGCCCTTTACAAATCCCATCTGGTCCTCATGTATCACCCCCGGGACACAGTCCTCAATCCTCGTGGCCAGCACTTTTGCCAATAGCTTAGCGTCCACATTAAGGAGCGAAATGGGCCTGTACGATCCACACTGCAGTGGGTCCTTGTCTCGCTTCAGAATCAAGGAAATTGTCGCCTCCGTCATTGTTGGGGGCAGGGTCCCCTCCTCTCTTGCCTCGTTAAAGGTCCTCACTAGTAGCGGGACCAACAGGTGCGCGTACTTTCTATAGAACTCCACCGGGAACCCGTCCGTCCCCGGGGCCTTCCCTGCCTGCATGCTCCCCAAACCCTTACTCAGCTCCTCCAACCCGATTGGTGCCCCTAAACCAGCCACCTCTTGCTCCTCCACCCTCGGGAACCGCAGTTGGTCCAGGAATCTTCTCATCCCCTCTTCCCCCCCTGGGGGCTGGGATCTGTACAGCTCTTCATAGAAGGCCTTGAATACCTTGTTTATTTCCATTGCACTCTGGGCCATGGCTCCCCCACCATCTTTGACTCCCCCTATTTCCCTCGCTGCCGCCCTCTTACGGAGCTGGTGTGCCAGCATCCGACTGGCCTTTTCCCCGTACTCGTAGGTCACCCCCTGCGTCTTCCTCCACTGTGCCTCCGCCTTCCCCGTGGTCAACAGGTCAAACTCCGTCTGGAGCCGTCGCCTTTCCCCAAGTAATCTTTCCTCCGGGGCCTCTGCGTATCTCCTGTCCACTCGCAAAATCTCCCCCACTAACCTCTCCCTTTCCATGCCCTCTGTCCACTCCCTATGAGCCCTGATGGAGATTAGCTCTCCCCTGATCACCGCCTTCAACGCCTCCCATACCACCCCCACTCGCACCTCCCCATTGTCATTGGCCTCCAGGTACCTTTCAATACACCCCCTTACCTTCCCACACACCACCTCATCTGCCAGCAGTCCCACATCCAACCGCCACAGCGGGCGTTGGTCCCTCTCCTCTCCCAGCCCCACTTCCACCCAGTGCGGGGCATGGTCCGAAACGGCTATGGCCAAATAATCCGTCCCCTCCACCCTCGGGATGAGCGCCCTGCCCAGCGCAAAGAAGTCTATCCGGGAGTATGCCTTGTGCACGTGGGAGAAGAAAGAAAATTCCCTGGCCTCCGGTCTTGCAAACCTCCATGGGTCCACTCCCCCCATCTGGTCCATAAACCCCCTGAGCACCCTGGCCGCCGCCGGCCTCTTTCCCATCCTTGATCTGGAGCGGTCTAGTGCTGGATCCAGCACTGTATTAAAGTCCCCTCCCATTATCAGTCCAGGTCCGGGATGCGCCCCAACATGCGCTTCATGAATCCAGCATCATCCCAGTTCGGGGCGTATACATTTACCAACACCACCCACGTCCCCTGCAATCTACCACTCACCATCACGTATCTCCCTCCATTGTCCGCTACGATAGTCTTGGCCTCAAATGACACCCGCTTTCCCACCAATATTGCCACCCCTCTATTCTTCGCGTCCAGTCCCGAGTGAAATACCTGTCCTACCCATCCCCTTCTTAACCTAACCAGGTCCGCCACCTTCAGGTGTGTCTCTTGGAGCATAGCCACGTCTGCCTTCAGTCCCTTCAAGTGTGCGAACACTCGAGCCCTCTTCACCGGTCCATTCAGGCCCCTCACGTTCCACATTATCAGCCGGATTGGAGGGGCTCTCACCCCCCCCACCCCCACACCACCCCGTCGACTAGCCATCTCCTTTTCTGGGCCAGTCCCGTGTCCGCGTCTCCCTCACCCTCCAGGCCCCCAACCGGGGGACCTCCGTCCCGACCACCTCTTCTGTGTCCCATTCCCTTTCGGCCAGTGCAGCAGCAACCCTGTTTCCCCCCCCTTTCCTACGTTCTCCCTCCCACCTTTTCCCGCGCTTTCCAGAGACTGCCCCGCCCCCCCGACGCAGCTTCTGTTGCGGCCTTGTCTCTCGTCCCCAGCCCATATAACATTCCCTGCGCGTGCTATACAACCGCCATCATACTTCAACCCTCAAATACCCCCCACCCTCACAAACCCTCAATTAGAGTCCAACTTTTCAGTTAGTATAAAGGTCCACGCCTCTTCGGGCGTTTCGAAGTAGTGGTGTTGGCCGTTATATGTGACCAGTCGCCGCGTTGGCTGCAACATTCCAAATTTGGCCCGGTTGAAACCCGCTCTCCGCTTAGCGACCTCCGTGCTCCAGTCCTGGTATATTCTGATCTCAGCATTGTCCCACTTGCTGCTCCGCTCCTTCTTGGCCCATTTCAGGACCCTCTCTCTGTCTGTGAACCGGTGAAATCTCACCACCATCGCCCTTGGTGGCTCATTTGCCTTGGGCTTCCTCGCCAGCACCCGGTGCGCCCCTTCCAGCTCCAGCAACCCCGGGGGGGTCTCCGCGCCCATCAGCGCCCCGACCATTGTGCCCGCATATGCCGCAGCGTCGGCCCCCTCCACTCCTTCTGGGAGACGCAGGATCCTTAGATTGTTTCTCCTCGACCTGTTCTCCAGGTCTTCGAGTCTTCCCGCCCATGTCTTGTGTAGCGCCTCGTGTCGCTCCACTTTCACCGCCAGGCCCAAGAGCTCATTCTCATTCTCACTCACTTTTTCCTGGATCTCCTGGATCTTCACCTCGTGGGCTTTGTGGGTTGCCCCAAGTCCTTCAATTATTGCCAGCATAGGCGCCACCATCTCCTTGTGTAGCTCCTCGAAGCAGCGGTTGATGAATTCTTGCATCTCCTCTTTGTCCCCAGCCGCCGCCATTTTGTTTGTTTTCCCCCTCTTCTCCCGCTGCTCCAGTGCCGCTTTTTTGGCCGTTTCGCTGCGGGTCGGGTCCATACAGGTTAGTGGGGGACCTCTCTCCTCTCTTCTCCACGGGTTGGCTATGTAAAAAGTTCCGTTGGGGCTCTTCTATCGAGCCCGAAAGTCCGTCTTCGCGGGAGCTGCCGAATCGTGCGGCTTAGCTCCGCATAGCCGCAACCGGAAGTCCCTGCACAAAGACTTGACCACAAAATCTACGCTGACACGCCAATGTATTCCTGAGGGAGCGCTGCACTGTTAGACTCGTCGTCTTTCAGATAAAATATTAAACTGAGGCTTGACCTGCCCATTCAGGTGGATGTAAAATTCCCCAGCACCATTTTAAAGAAGAGTTGGAGAGTTATCCTCATAATACTAAGAAATATTTATCCCACCATCAGCAGCACAAGAACAAGTTATTTGGTCACTAACATATTGCTGTTTGTGGGAGCTTGCTGACCACAAGTTGGCTACCGTGTTTCCTGCATTATAACAGTAACGACACTTTCGAATTACTTTATTGCTTTCTCCTTTCTTCTATAACCAGTCCAAGTATGTTACGTTTTATGGGAATTAACTCAAACTGCCCAAATCTACTTGCATGGTAATGCAACCCAAGGATGTAACTATACTCTCCTATGATCTGAACTCAATATTTGTGTCTCATTCATATATTCTTCAATATCTCCAAAGTTGACTATTAACATTTGTCGAGGTGAAGACTGCCGCAGGTCATTAAACTGCTTTATTTCACATCGAATCAGCATAGAGCACAACAATTAGAACAAGGGGCGACATTCTCCAACCCCCCGCCGGTTGCCGAAGTCTCCGGCACCGGATATTCGGCGGGGGCGGGAATCGCGCCGCGCCGGTTGGCGGGCCCCCCCGCTCGATTCTCCGGCCCGGATGGGCCGAAGTCCCGCCGATAAATTGCCTGTCCCGCCGGCGTAAATTAAATTACCTACCTTACCGGCGGGACAAGGCGGCGTGGCCGGGCTCCGGGGTCCTGGGGGGGGGGGGGTGCGGGGCGATCTGACCCCGGGGGTGCCCCCACGGTGGCCTAGCCCACGATCGGGGCCCACCGATCCGCGGGCAGGCCTGTGCCGTGGGGGCACTCTTTCCCTTCCGCCTCCGCCACGGTCTCCACCATGGCGGAGGTGGAAGAGACTCCCTCCACTGCGCATGCGTGGGAAACTGCCTGCGGCCGCTGACGCTCCCGCGCATGCGCTGCCTGGAGATGTCATTTCCGCGCCAGCTGGCAGGGCAACAAAGGCCGTTTCCGCCAGCTGGTGGGCGGAAATTCCTCCGGCGTCGGCCTAGCCCCTCAATGTTGGGGCTCGGCCCCCAAAGATGCGATGCCCGTCTGATTGGCGCCGTTTTGGGCACCAGTCGGCGGACATCGCGCCGTTTCCGGAGAATTTCGCCCCTGATGTGCTTAGTTAAGATGCGACAATTTATCTTGGTTCAATGATCCAAATTAAAGAACAGGCCACACATCCCAATATCAGTAGGTTGTCTCACACAACTTAAGCAAAATAACTGCTTTGCATTCTGGCTTTTAGTCAAGTTTTAAACAACCCCTCCCTACAGTTTGTAACACCTGCCACCCACACTACATCACCAAATACATATATGTCGTTTGTTATGCTCCCAGTTAATGTTACTACTGAACGGGAAGATCCCACCAGACCCCAACATTTATTAGGACACCGGATGAGAAACCCAAACAATTTTTTTTAAACATGTAAAACTGTGAGGAAATTATACTTCACCCCAGGAGTGATTACTCTGATCAATAGGTATCTCTTATGTATTACGGGCCAGGGTTTAGAGAAGCCCAAAGTATATCATGGAGTTCACCTGACTCACAACTTTTAATAGATTTTGGTTATGGGGAGCACAAGGGCCCACTCTACAGATGTGATGCAACAGAGAGCTAAAGTACTTTTAAAACAAAACAATGTTTATTAGATGAATCCAGTTAACATTTTATAAACACACAGTAAACATCTTAGCAACTATCAACTCAAATACTCCCCCAAAGAATACAGTACTCTATAAGTAACACTTAATCTTTCCTAGCAACATCCATAAGACAGATACCCTCTTTAACACAGACATCAGGTTTAAATTCTCCACTGAGAGCAGTTGTCACTTTTAAATTAGCAAGTGCTCTGAAGGCATTCTTTTCATACAGAGAGATCAAATTATATCTTGTTTGGCTGGATGCAGCTCCAACTCTGAAAATGAAACTAAACACACACCATTGCTGCCAGCCCAAAGACGAAAGTAAAAGCAGACAGACAGCCCAGCCCCACCCACACTCTGACATCACTGCAGCTACTTGATAAACACCCATTTGTTAAAGGTACATCCACTACAGCAATTTGATAAACACCCATTTCTTAAAGGTACTCTCACATGACGATGTTAAAACAAACTTTAATTTAAACGTGGAATTAACCACATTAACATCAAAGAAATAGCTTTACAATTATCAGTTAATCAGTTTTTAGCACAAGGAAAAACTTAATCTTACCTTCTATATCTTTTACTAATTCCAGTTAAGCAACCTAAGACAGTTCAAATACTACTTACAAATAAAGTTTTAAAAACAGATTTACTTGCTTAACTGTGCAGATCTTTGGAGAGCGCTCCTTTCGAGACAAGTATTGTTCTGCGTACAGTCCAGACAGATAATTTCATACATGAAAAAAAACATAGGACATATGATAAATATACAATGTAAATACATAGACACAGGCATCGGGTGAAGCAAACAGAGTGCAATACTACTAAGTAGAGAAGATGTGTGAAGAGATCAGATCAGTCCATAAGGGAGTCATTCATGAGTCTGGAAATAGCAGGGAAGCAGCTGTTTTTGAACCTGTTAGTGCATGTTCAGACTTTTGTATCTCCTGCCCGATGAGGGAAGCTGAAAGGGTGAATAACCCGGGTGGAAGGAGTCTTTGATTATGCTGCTCGCTTTCCCCAGGCAGCGGGAGGTGTAGACAGAGTCAATGGATGGGAGGCAGCTTCGTGTGATGAACGGGGCAGTGTTCACGACTCTCTGAAGTTTCTTACGGTCTTGGGCCGAGCAGTTGCCATACCAGGCTGTGATGCAGCCAGATAGGATGCTTTCTATGGTGCATCTGTAAAAGTTGGTAGGAGTCAATGTGGACATACCAAATTCCCTTAGTTTACTGAGGAGGTATAGGCGCTGTTGTGCATTCTTGGTTGTAGCGTCGACATGGGTGGACCAGGGCAGATTATTGGTCATGAGCACACCTAGGAATTTGAAACTGTCAATCATCTCCACCTCGGCACCATTGATGCGCGCTAGACGCCAAACAGTTTGCGATGCAACAGGCCCGCTCCCATAGGCAAAATCAGGATCTCTCCATAGCGTGGCGCGAAACCAATTATCACCACTTCCGTCCCATTTTACAATTAACAGGCAACCAGCCCGGGGGCACTGGGATTGCCGCCCCAGTGCTTGGTGGGGGGTGAGGGACCCTCAGTTGGAGTGCGGGACTCTCTGCAGGGGTGGGCCACCATGGGAGGTGGGGGCGGAGGCACTGGGGGGGGCAATGGAGGGCAAAAGCTCGTGGCACCAGCATGAAAAACCCTGGATCAGTTTTACAAGGGGAAACCCTTGTCCCTGCCCATCTGCCCCAATGAACACCCATAACCTGCACCGACTGCCGAGGCCTCTGGCTGAGCGGCTGAAGGCTATTGCCAATTAGGAATTGGCAATCGTGGTTAAGTGAGCAATTCATGAATGCGGAGTAGATGCGGCCCCATGGGTGGACAGGCCATGTAACATGTGGGAGTCATTGCCTAGCATCCCAATCACACTCTGATGCCTGGACGCTGTGCCTGAACACTGCGGGAGGCAACACCACACACGCAGCATGTGAACACCCAGGGGATGGGACACAGCTCCGGGGAAATGTCCATGGGCGGAAGGTGGATGGGTGCCATGGGGAGGGGGAGGGGTGGGGAGGGATGCCTGGAGCGATAGGCAAAGGGTCCGGAGGTCAGCCCGCATGGCGGAAGAAAGTGACAGAGGCATCATAATGGTTGTGCAAAGAGATGTTTATGTGTATACAATACCCCACTCCCAGCGGCCTCATCAGAGGGCTGGAATTCTGGGGAGCTGGTGGCCACCGCCAGTCCTCCAAGGGACAGGTCCGGGTTGGCACTTAACGCCCCTTCATCCCAGTCAGTGCACAGACTCAGCATCCTGGGATCCAGCAGCTCTCCGACTGCTGTCTCGCTTGGGGGGAGGGGTTCCTGCCTCCACCTGATATACATCAGCAACAGTGTGGTTCACAACAGATTGTGCCCCAGAAGCCTGAATGCTAACATGTCGCACCGAGGTGTGTGTATCGGCGCTGGTGGAGGGTGGGGATGACAGCTGTGCCGTGACTATAACAGTTGCATCCTCAGAGCTCTGCTCCGAGGTGTTTTCCTCTCCTCGGGATTAGGAGAGGGGGCCGTACGGATGGGCCAACGGCGTCAGCTGGGGGTTGTGTGAATGGACATGTGGCTAGTGGGAGGCATGGGTCAGTCATTAAGGCAATCACGACTCACGTTTGACAGGTCCTCAGGGTGGAGCCCAGTGGTTCCTCATCTCTGCGACGTCCGTCAGCCTCCGCATAAGTGACCGATCTGTCCTCGGCCACACCAGTTACCTCCAGGATATGCTCCTTAAACGGGGTGAGGACTCTTAAGTCAGCACCCTTCCATTAGTCTGGGAGCTCTCCCAATGGTTAGGAGAGAGCTTTTCCTGAGGATACACAGAGGGCATTGGTAGCCACAAGCGTGGTTCACAGTGGTGGGGGTGGGTGGTGAAGGAGGGGTTGGGGGTGTTGAAGTGGGAGGGGTGGAGGAGGGCTGGGGTGGTCACCTGGCGAGTTGGGGAGCGGATGCTTGGTTGAGGAGGGGGGTGGGGGGGCGTTGGTGTCTACTCACTCGTGCTGTCCTGTGTTGGTCGTTGACCTTCTTACAGCACTGAAGACCAGTCCTCCTGATCACACTCCCCGAGCTGGCAGTTGCCGCCACCTCATTCCAGGCAGCACTGACTGCCTTGTGGCTGACTCTCTAGGACCATCCGGGGCACAAGACATTTCTCCTGGCATTCACCGCATCTAGGAGCCTCCCCAAGTCAGCGTCCCCGAATCTTGGGGCTGGTCTCCTGGGCGCCATTATTGTGAGCCGGCTGGTGTTGGCTGAGCAAGTGCAGCTTAAGTGCTGTTCGACCTTGTTAGCAGGGGCTGGTGAGCGGTGTCCCGTCGAATCAGCTGGCGAGCCTTCATTTGCAATGAGAAGCCTGTGAGGCCTCGTTAAGTGGACCAATTAACGTTGAATTGGGTCGTTGGGCCAAGCGCCGGGAAGCTCCTGGCAATTCCTGCTCTCTCCCACACTTAGATATTTTTCCAGAGAATTGCGCCCCTTGCCATTCTTTGAGAGAATCGCTCCACACAGTCCCTGTAACCCAACAGGCTGTGATCAGACAACACCCACTCTGAAACCAAGTGGTAGATGCCTCTCAGTGGAGCTTCTGTAGATTCCTCCTCAATTCTCCCCAGGTGATTGTTACACTTTGAGTCAACTGATCTCATTGGACTCCGGCTTCCCCATGACTGCTTTGAAACTCCACTCTCGAAAAGACCCACCTTAGTATCTTTCAAACAATGCCTTCCTTCTGCTGTTCCCAGTAAGAGACTCACTTCCAGGATTTCCAACTCTTCTTTCAGTATTCCTTTGTCTTGAATAATTATGAGCTTTCAACCTCTAGACAATCTCTCAGGGGCCCAGCTATGAACTGCTTCACAATTGCTTCAATTTTTACTTCACCAGCTGTGGAAAAAAATCACCAATCTTCAGGATTACTTCAAATTTCTCTGGTTTCTCATTAGCTAACTTCACGTCTGCACCTGTCAGCTCTGACTTTAACTTCAATTAACAGTAGCCTGTTCCAATTCCAGTTCCTCTTATTCCTTTAACTTCAACTTCCTGGAATTCCTCTTTTCATTCACTGATTTCTCAAACTAATTGTCCTTTAGTTTCTCTGGAACTTGCTTTCTTGCCCATTGTTCTGCTTCTGCATCTGGCAGAACGGAGAGAGCCATTCTCTCTTTCGATGCTAAACTCCTTCTGTCTGTGTCCAGTTAAACTCAACTCAAAAATCTTTCCTAACCTAAAAAGTGGTCCCTGGTTGCTAAGAAACAGCTCAATCCTTCTCCAAGCTTTTGTTTATCTTTCACGGCATAAACTCCCTGAGCACAACAGAGACACAGCTTAAAATAAAACCAAAAGCCCCATACTGACAAACACCTTTGTTCGACATCAATCTAACTAGTGTTTTACCCTTTCTTACACAGAAACACTAAATGAAACTCATTTAAATCTATACCTTATTTCTAATATCCAACCTTACACACATACACCACTTCAAACTACCTCTGCTTCCTGACAAAACATACACACATGCGTAGAGTCCAAGAGCCGAACCTGGCAATGATTCCTGCTGTGTTCAAATAGAGTTGTCGCAACAGCAATGATTGTGAATGATCACTCAAATGTTAAGCTATCTTTCATTGTTTGCAGCGCACTGATTCAGACATCCCGTCGGAATTCTCATTTACATTTCCCAGACCTGCTGTCCTGTGACAATCAGAACCAATGATAAATATATACTCAGCACAGACTTCCAGTCAAGTACAGGGGATTTATTTCTTTTATTATGTAGTGTGTAAATTTTGACTGCTTGAGTTGGCATGGTGCTGCCCCTTGGCAATTGTGCTTTGTTTTAAATTATGGAAACTAACCTACAACTCCTAAGTGATTGTCTTGTGGAAAGAACAAGTAAACTGGCTGATTGCAGATTTTCCAACTGACAGCCATTGGGTTTTGATCATCCTGGACCTCCCTGGGCTGTGTATGGTCAGGACACTGTGTGTGAGTCAGCCACATCTGCCACAGTTGTGACTGACTGATTTGGCTGCTTCAAACTTCATTCTCCTCTGCCCGGCGCGCCAGGCACTTTGAGGGACCTTGAGCAGCCTCAGAAATAGTCTGTCCTCATTGGCTGGATCCAGGCAGGAAGGGCTTGCAGCTTCTGACTTTTCTCACATTGAAATTTGCAGCAATTTGACTTTTAATCGACAGCTTTGCTTTCGCAATGCTATTTATGATACTCAACTGACTCCCAATTATGATTCAAAGCTGACTGGAGGGTTGGTGCTGTCCGTTTCTCATTACAGGAAAGATCATGGCTACAGTTTTGCACACAAACTGAAAACAGCAATTCCCTGTGTAAATCAGTAGGAGGAAACTCCTCTAGAAACTTTTCGTAACACGCATAAATCATGAACCAGCAGAAATTTCTATGAATAATTATGGTATTAACCACCAGCTACTGACAGAAGTATATTTTTCTTTTGCTGTTTCCATATGTCATCTGCTACATAATGTGATATATGCAAAATATGCTACTTTTGTAACATTCTTTGAATTGAAACTATGATTCAAGCCTCATGGTACAAACCACCTCAAACTCAAATGATAGAATCGCACAGCACAGAACGAGGACCTGCATGTTTCCCCATCTCTCTGTTGCTGTGTTGGGGGATCTGGATCCGTGGAACACATACAGGCCACCAATACTTAAAATAGTACAACACTATTTTATTAAGTTAGAAACTGTTGGGTTAACACGATGTTAGGTTAAACTAAAGACCTATGCCTGTCCTAACCAGTCTATGCACTCAGCACACGGTGAAGATCTGTGCTGTAAGCTGTAAGCTCTGTCCTTCTGAGAAGCTGCATCCCGAATGAGCGGGATCTCTGATGCCCTCTGTCTATATAGTGAGTGTGCTCTAACTGGTGATTGGCTGCGGTGTTGTGTGTGTTGATTGGTCTTGCTGTGTGTCCATCAGTGTGTGTGTGTCTGCACCATGATATACTGGTGTATATTATGACATCTGTCAATTTCCGTTCCCCATTTTGCTTCGGAGGACATGAAACTGAAAGGAAAAATTGTAAAAGTGGCCCTGCAAGAAGGTGATCCATGTGGCTTGGTGCTTTCTCAGCTTCAGATGCAGCCTTCATGACTTCTTTGGGTTGACAATTGGCCCACAGGAGCTTTGTTGGTATTTACAATGAGCCAGGCGTCCCATGATGACAGATATAAAACTTGTCGCTTTTAATTTGAATTGTACAAAGTTGAGCATTGTACATCATTACCTGTTATCCAGGCAACAAGCCAAGTATACATGGTTCTGTGGGGAGATGGTAGAATTAATCATACTTCTTGGTTCCAGGACTTTTGCTTAGAAGAGCTGCAGATAAAAGCAGAAGAAAGGTATGTTTAGTAATATATCTCATCTCATCCAGTAAGGAACATAACTTTTAACTTTAGCAGGGTCAGTAGGAAGAAAAGTTGAAGTGGGTTTGTATAACATTTTGACTTGGGCTAATAAGTGCCAAGTAACATTCACACTACTATTGGTGGTGGGTGGGGAGGCCCACACACCAAAGGTCTTTAAAAGCACTGCACACTTGTAGAAGCAAAGCAACAGACAGAAGAAAGAACCTGTAAGTAGTTGATGATCTCTTTAAATAGCACTGGTGTAAATGTTATGGGTTCCCTGAATCACAGACAACAAGGGCTTTCAACAAGGTAGTTTATTCACTAGCTCTGCAGCTACTTCAACACTTATGCTCTGCCTGCCCTCCGAGGAATGATTCCCGCACTGTTTGGCATCACGATTTCCTGCTCTGCGTAATTCCAGTGCCTGTATGCTGAGAAACCCTCTCACCAATTTAGCAGTCTGTGCAACCAGCTCCAATGCCATTTTGTATTCATAAATGGAAGCAAGTTATCCTAATTTCACACTCCACCAGTCTAAATGCTAGGTGGTTGAGCCAGGTTTACCTCGTCTACCTTTTATTTGTTGTCAACTTCCTTATTGTTTTTGTTTTTAATTATAAATCGCGGAGAGAAACTCCACATTCTCATTTGGAATAGAAATTTATTTTATTGGTAATGTTATCCCATTAGATTTACAAAGTCATTGGGTCAAAGTGCTTGCATTTTAAAGGGAGTTTTCTTTCCCCTGCAGTTCATCCAATGAAAGCTTAATGCCTGAATTATAGTCATGTCTTTTTTTGGCGGATATTAGGAAGCATTGGGACATGGATTGGGATAATGGGATTTCATGTTTATCAAGTAACAAATAACTCCTCACCACCCAAATGCCTTGCTTCCTCGTCAGCGTTCTGATATATCTACTCTGCATGTGTTTAGCCAGAACACGCATGGTCAAATTGTTCCTTGACATTACTATAGTGAGCATTCCTGGAATAACAAGAAGTCCGAGGGCAACATCCCCAACAATGATTATTTTCTTTAATAACAAGAAAGCTAAATTCTTTCCCACATTTACAATTATAATCTTGTCAGTTCTCCTTAAATGTTGACACATGTTTTCCAGTAGGGCAAATTGAGTTGTAAATTCTTCCCATCAAAGGTCACAAGCTGTTCTTATTGGAACGGATTTGAGACGCTATCCCCTGTGGGGACGGAAGGAAATTCATAGCGTAAGTGACTTCAGGCTGCTCTGCTACCTCATGCAGCACTTAGAAGGCACTGTTGACAGTGGACTGTGAGTAGCTCTGTTGCATACCACCTCTTTCCAGGGAAATTGCATGATAATGCAGGCAAAAGAGGAAGCATTCACTTGATATTGTATACAACATACTTCCGGCATGGCCTCAGTGCATGCACACTGCATGCCGTATTACATCTTTTAGTACCCGTCTCTGAGGTGCACAACTGAATTTCTGGACCAATATCTTAATCAGCATGCCAGAAACCTGCTATGATAAAAAGCTACTCTCTTGAAGGTCAGACATGTTTATATATTGTTTCCCTGGAACTGTTGGCATTTACAGGTGTGTGCATGATTCTTCTGCATCACATTAAGAATAAACTTATCATTTTCTTTTGCACCTTTAAATCTCTTTTACATTTTAAATGTCTAAACTTGTTTGTGTATGTGTGTGTAATACTGAGAGGAAAAAGAGTAAAGGTGAAAGGGAAGTACAAAGGGGATAGGGAAAGAATTTAAAATGGGAATCATGAAAAACGATGCGTACAGGACGAAAGAGACACAAATTTCAGTTTACTTTGTTAAGGATGTAACAAAGGATAAGCTGTCAAGACAGCTAGCTTGGGCCGGGATGCACGCTGTGGACGAGTCCATTCCATTCCAGGTGGAGAGCGATGCGCCAGACTTTGTCCTGGCCTCTACCCTCAACCAGGCGGGCAGGCCCGTGGCTTTCTTCTCCCGTACCTTCCATACCTCCGAGATTCGACACTCCTCCGTCGAAAAGGAAGCCCAAGCCATTGTAGAAGCTGTGCGACATTGGAGGCATTACCTGGCCGGCAGGCGATTCACTCTCCTCACTGACCAGCAGTCGGTTGCCTTCATGTTTAACAATACACAGCGGGGGGCAGCACGGTGGCGCAGTGGGTTAGCACTGCTGTCTCACGGCGCGGAGGTCCCAGGTTCGATCCCAGCTCTGGGTCACTGTCCGTGTGGAGTTTGCACATTCTCCCTGTGTTTGAGTGGGTTTCGCCCCCACAACCCAAAGATGTGCAGGGTAGGTGGATCGGCCTTGCTAAATTGCCCCTTAGTTGGAATAAATGAATTGGGTACTTTAAATTTTTTTTAAAAGACAGCTAGCTAACCATCCAAAGTTCATTCAAAGAAACCGAGGGTGTCTATCATAACATCAAATTGCATCTTGAATAATGTCCGAGACTTTACCTCCAGTGCCATATCCTGAAGACCAAACATTACTGTTTGCATGAAGAAATGATGTCATCAGTTTTTTTTCCTTTCATCAGTTTTCCCCATGACCCATTGCCCATCAACTGAATTTCTCACTCTTCACAGTTGTATATGGCTTAGTGTTGCCAAATTAATAGCTTGTCTGCCTTTATGAACAGAATGAAAGCAAAGTGGTTGATGGTCAAAAAAGGAACTATACCAGTTGAAGTGATGAATACTTAGTACACAAGAGACGAATTGCTTCAAATCAGTCCCACATACCCAACAACTATATTGCTGGAGGCAAACATGTCTCCTGTTTTTTTTATATAATCAGTCTTTTGTAAAGTACTGATTTTCTCCTTTTGATCACTGTACTCTTTTCTCCCTTTGATCGCATGTGGTAGAATATACTGTTCTTTAATACTGGATAATGGTTAGCACAGAGCACTTATAATATAGACATCTAATCAAGACTTTCAGATATCATCATTTGCTATCAACTGAACCCCAATGTTAGATTACAGCCTCCCAGTTCCTGGTATCTGTTCGTCTTAATAATATATGCTGTTTTGATTTTACATGTTTACGCATGTGCTGGAGTAGGAACTCTGCTTTTCATCAGGCATTCGAGAGACATTTGCTGTAAATGTGCTTCAGATCTTTCTTACATGATGGCATCCACATACAGATGACTGATGAATATAAAATTATTGCTGCAAGTTTATTAAAAGAATAACTGCAGTTCATCGCCAGAAATTATTTTGCAATGTATTTTAAACATAGAATGATGGCAGAATTGAAATGCAGTATTTTTACCGAGCAGAAGGAGGCCTTTGGCCCATCGTATCAGCACCGATCCTTGGAATGAGCAATTCACTAAGTACCATTCTCCTGATTTCTCTCTGTAACTCTGCACATTCTTCCTTTTTAGATAACTGTCCAATTCTCTTTTGAATGCTCCAATTGAACCCGCCTCCACCAAACCCTCAGGCAGTGCATTCCAGACCTTAACCACTCGCTGCGTGAAAAAGTTTTCCCTCATGTTGTTTTTGCTTCTTTTGCCAATTACTTTAAACCTGTGTCCTCTCATTGTCGATCCTTTTATGAATGAGAACAGTTTCTTCCCATCTACCCCATCTAGACCCCTCACGATTTTGAATACTTCTTTCAAATCTCTTCTCAGCTTTCTTTTCTCTAAAGAAAGTTTTAACTTCTCCAGTCTATCTTCATAACTCAAGTTTCTCATTGCTGGAGCCATTCCTGTGAATCTTTTATGCACACTTTCCAATGCCTTCATATCCTCCCTAAAATTGTGGCACCCAGAACTGTATGCAGTACTCCAGCTGAGGTGGAACTGGTGTCCTAGACAAGTTCAACACAACCTCTTACTCTTGGACTCTATGCCTCTATTAATAAAGCCTAAGATACTTTATCAACAGTGTGCACAACCTGTCTTGCCACCTTCAAAGACATATGCAGATATACACCCAGGGCACTCTGCTCCTGTATCCCCTTTAGAATTGTTCCTCTTATTTTCTATTGTCTCTCCATATTCTTCCTACAAAAATGAATCATTTCACATTTCTCTGCATTAAACTTAATCTGCCACCTGTCGTCCAAACTACCAACTTGTCTATGTCCTTTTGAAGTCCACATGATCCTCCTCACAGTTCACAATGCTACCAAGTTTTGTATCATCCACAAACTTTGATATTGTGCCCTGTACCAAGGTCTAGATCATTAATATGTATCAGAAAAAGCAAGGGACCCAACACCGATCCTTGGGGAACTCAACTACAAACCTTCCTCCAGCCTGAATAACATCCATTAACCACTGTTTCCTGTCATTCAGCCAATTCCGTATCCATGTTGTTACTGTCCCTTTTATTCTGTGAGCTATAACGTTACTCACAAATCTGTTGTGTAGTACTGTATCAAACACCTTTAGGAAGTCTGTATAAACCACATCAACAGCATTGCCCTCATCAAGCCGTCTCTGTTACCTTTTCAAAAAAATCCAGCAAGTTGTTCAACTTGATTTTCCTTCAAGAAATCTACACTTACGTTAATTAATTATTTGCATTTGTCCATGGTCTAATAGTTTTGTCTCAAACTATTGTTCTATGAATTTTCCCATAACCAAAGTTAGACTGACTGGTTTGTAGTTTCTGGCTTACCTTTACACTTTTTTGAACAAGGGTGTAATGTTTGCAATCCCCTAGACCTCTAGCACCAACTCAAACCTAAGGAAGACTGAAAAATTATGGCCAGTGAGTCTGCAATTTCCACTCTCATTTCCTGAGTCCATAGATGCATCTCATCCAATCCTGGTGTTTTATCCACTTTTAAGCACAGACAGCTTATCTAATATCTCCTCCTTATCAATTTACGCTCTTTTAGTGTCTGAATTTCTGAAAGAGCTATACTTCTTCATTCACCTTTCCAGATCTTTGTCCATAGACCTCTTGCTAAAATTCTCCATTTCTCGCAACATCTTTGTAAATTTCCTCTGTACTCTCTCTTGTGCGATCACATCCTTCCTGTTATATCGTGACCAGAACACTTCTCAGGATCTTACCATTTATTGTGCCTTGTTTGCCCTTCCCAATTGCATTACCTCACATTTCTCTAGATTTAATTTCATTAGTCACTTTTCTGTCCAGTTGTTCCATTGATTAATATCTTCCTTCAATATACAATTGTCTTCCTCACGATCAACCACACAACCATTTTTTGTATCATCTGTAAACTTCTTAATCACGAGTCCTACAGTTAAGTCTAAATCATTGCTATACACCACACAAAGCAAGAAGTTTAGCACTGATCCCTATGGAACCCCCTGGAAATAGCCTTCCAGTTACAATAACACCAATTGTTCCTGAGTCAATTTTGGATCCAATTTGCCACTTGGCCTGGGATCCCATGGGCTCTTACTTTTCTGACCAACATGCTATGTGGGTACTTGCCACAAACCTTGCTAAAATCTACCTCGTCCATTAAATGTGTTTCTACTTGTTGCCTCCTCAAAAAACTAAATCAAGTTAGTCAGACATCATCTTCCCTTAACAAATCCATGATGACTGATCTTGATTAATCCATGATTTTCTAAATGATTAGTAATACTGTCCCAAATATTTTCTTCCAATACTTTTGTCACCGTCGAGGTTACGCTAACTAGACTATAAATTACTCAGACCTTCCGCCCTTTTTGAACTATGATATAACTTTGGTAGTTCTCCAATCCTCCAGCACCACACCTGGAGCCAGGTGAATGGAAAATGGTGGTCAGAGCATCTGCTATTTCCTCCCTTCCTTCTCTTAGGAGCTGGGATGATAAGCCATAGTCTTTTTGAATGATGGCACAGGCACGAGGGGCCAAATGGCCTACTCCTGCCCCTAATTCAGAGGCATGGGAAACATTTCATCCTAGCCTAGCAATTTATCGAGTTTCAAGAATTCAATGCACTAATATTTCCTCTCTTACTTTGTATCATTCAATATTTCTCACTTCTCCTTAACTACAATATCTGCACAGCCCCCTCCTATCTGAAGACAGGAACAAAATATTTATTAAGAACTGTGCCCATGTTTTCCACTTCCACTTACAAATTATGTTTTTGGTTTCTAATTGGTCCTACTATTTTGTTATTATCCTCTTTCTCTTTATGTATTTATACAACACCTTTGGATTTTTCTTGATTTTACCAGCCAATAGTTTTATACTTGCCAATAATTTCCCATGCCATCTCTTTGCTTTCCCAATATTCTTTTTTAATTGTTTCCCTTGCACTTCCTATACTCCTATAGGCTTTCTATAGATTTTGCTGTTGGTACCTGATGTAAGCTTTTCCTTTTTGCCTTATCATACTCTGTATGTCCTTTGACATCCAAAAGATCTAAGACTGGATTCTTCCGCCCGCCTGCCGCAAGATCGTCACGGGCGGGACGCGGACCACGTAAAGGTCCATTGACCTCGGGCGGGAATATCCGGTCGCCGGGAGTGCACGGCCGAAGAATCCCGCCCCTAGATTTGGGAGGCCCATTATTTTTCTTTCTGGGAACGTATTTGTTCTGAATCCTCACTATCTTTTACTTGAATGCCACCCACTACTCTGACACACTTACTTTCAAGTAGCTGTTTCCAGTTCACTTTTGAAAAATCTCAGCCTGGTTAAATGGATCGTTCCACAATTCAAAACTATAAACTTTTACTCTTGATTTATCTATGTCCTTTTCTATGACTAGGTTGAATCTTAACTGAATTATGAACACTATTATCAGAATGCTCTTCCACTGATACCCCTTCCACCTACCTGGCTTCAGTTCCTAAAACTGAATGCAGCATTGATATGTTTTACTCACAAATGTTAAACTCTGTGTTTATTAAATACCAACAGATCCTTCATAGTTAGTCAGAGTTTGTACTTTTGGAATAAGAGATGCTAGGATGGGGAAATGGGCAAGATGTACATTTTGATTGAAAGTATTTGGAACATAGTTTGCAAGCATACCACTAAAATGGGAAGCGTTTTTTTTTTCATATTTGATTGGCTCCTAGAAATGGACCAATATTGTTTTCCTAACCTACTGTAGAAAGAAAAAGTAACAAATACATTCACTTCTCATGCCGTAGTTACATAACTACATCTCTGAATGACTAACGGAGAAGACATTTCCAACTTTATTACCCTTCCACATGGGTGTCTGAATACTGTTTCTGGTGGTACTTTTCAGTTGTTGCTTTTATTACACATTGGTTGCTCTAGCTTAGATATTCGTACAAATTAGTGAAGAATAGGTATTAACAATTTTCAAACAAACAGTAAAGGGAAGTGTGCTTTACGCACCCAGTTTTCCAAGATTATCTAATTTGTTTCCAGTAAAAGTTTAGATTTGTGTAAGGATTACACCAATGAGTTTAACATAAAAGTACACAAAAACTAAAGGGAATGGGCAAGTAAAGGAATGAAAAATTGGCAAGGATTTGGAGTAAATGAGAAGGAAACTCATCTCATCAGTGGATTAAGTCAAGGCTGAATAAAGAAAGGACTACAAAGTTACTGCCAAAAACAAAATCAAATAAAATACAAGGTGTGGCAATATCCTCCAAATAAGAGTTGGTGTGGCCTATCACCTAATGGCCTCTTGTGTGCCGACTCAAGTGTCGGTGATATTGCATGAGTTTTTGCAAGAAGGGCTCATTGTACTGGGTCACGCACAGCTCTATGTCTGCAATTTCCTTGCTGCTAACTTTGATTGTGCACTTTGTGGGAGGTGTGGGGAGGTTTTGGTGGAGGACCAAGAGTACCATTAGAGCTGTACTTTATTAGAGCAACAGATGGAATTCTTTAATCTAACTGAATGGGAAAGGACCCTAGTGGCAGAGCAAGGTAAAAACAATGTGGCAAAGTGCACTTGTAGCAGCAGGCATATCTAAAACATTATAATTGGTACCTTTGACTCCTGTGGCATTGGCAAATGGTTTTTGGACTATTTAAATGGTGGCGGCTTTATACTGTTAGAAGCTGACAGGCAAGTGCCTAGCAGAATCCTACTGACACATTGTGCACATTGCACGCACTCAGACTGTGGCATTCTAAGAACTGCAGGGACAGGTGTGTCTGGCACCTCCCTTGAGCTAAAAGGATGACCAATCTAGGAAAAATATGTGCCTGGATTTTTGGTCCTCAGCATACATCAGGTGGGCCTGCACTGATGGTCACCTCACTATTTTATGATAGCAGTTAATCCAACAGTCAGCCACAGAAACCATGCCTGCAGCAATGGATTAAGATGGAAGGCTGAGCTGTTTGGGAATTGGGGATGTAGAGCATTAATGAAGGAGTGAATGATTATCAATAAGGAGTAGGGAAGGCAATGAAGCTCATCTTGAAACCAAATGTCTGTCAATAAAAGTAATCTTTAGGCTTGACAGACTTGGTTCCAATGGTTCCGTCTGTTTTGCAGTTTCACCACTGGACAGGTATCCTGCTAAAGACCACACAAATGGCATTTGTCAATGGACAATAGATTTATACAGCATAATGAGGTTATAACTTGTTTTAGTGTGAGCACTGGCATGCCTCTTCCCTCACTATAACCTGACCCGTGTGCCTTTTTATTTACCACACTGCCTCCGCCGCAATGAACAATCACATGTTCATTATGAACCACCATCCCCATATTTGTTTTTGGGTGTCCCCAATGACGATAATGTTTGTCTCTGTTGCCTCCTTTTTTAGCTTGAACGGGGTGATAGTGAGTTTAAAATTGCAAATAATATTTATCACTAACTTACTAACCAAGGTTCTTGATTTAGGTGGTCAGTGCTCATTCATTGTCATTCAGGTAGTGTGGTAAAATAATTGGCAGATTCTACTACAACCGTCAGCTGGGGCCTGATATCGTGGAGCTAGTGAGACCAATGCACCTCTTAAAGTGAGGTGCATGGCAGCCAAAAGAAGTGGTGAGTTTTTCAAAAATCAATCTGGACTGCAATACTTTGAGCAATAAAGAGGGAGGAAGGAGGAGAAATGTTTTGTATTTGCAGGGTGCAGGGATAAAAGTGGCAGGAGGTCTTCCACACATAAGCTCCGGATCAGTGAAAAGAAATGGTGGCAGATGCTATGGGTGTTACTCTAACAACATTGATACAGTGTGGGAAGAGGTGAGTTCACCTTCAACTGGCACATCCTACCAATTATATTACCAGCCTGATCCACTGCTCAGTGCATTCCACCCAAAAAGATTAATAAGGAGGGAAGAATTAGAGTATGGAAGAAGGCTAGCTAGTACAAAGAACAAGAACAAAGAACAAAGAAAAGCACAGCACAGGAACAGGCCCTTCGGCCCTCCAAGCCTGCGCCAACCATGCTGCCCATCTAAACTAAAATCTTCTACACTTCCTGGGTCCATATCCCTCTATTCCCATCCTATTCATGTATTTGTCAAGATGCCCCTTAAATGTCACTATTGTCCCTGCTTCCACCACCTCCTCCGGCAGCGAGTTCCAGGCACCCACTACCCTCTGTGTAAAAAACCTGCCTCGTACATCTCCTCTAAATCTTGCCCCTCGCACATTAAACCTATGCCCCCTAGTAATTGACCCCTCTACCCTGGGAAAAAGCCTCTGACTATCCACTCTGTCAATGCCCCACATAATTTTGTAGACCTCTATCAGGTCACCCCTCCACCTCCGTCGTTCCAGTGAGAACAAACCGAGTTTATTCAACCGCTCCTCATAGCTAATGCCCTCTATACCAGGCAACATCCTGGTAAAACTCTTCTGCGCCCTCTCTAAAGCCTCCACATCCTTCTGGTAGTGTGGCGACCAGAATTGAACACTGTACTCCAAGTGTGGCCTAACTAATGGCCGATACAGCTGCAACATGAATTGCCAATTCTTATACTCAATGCCCCGGCCAATGAAGGCAAGCATGCCATATGCCTTCTTGACTACCTTCTCTACCTGTGTTGCCCCTTTCAGTGACCTGTGGACCTGTACACCTAGATCTCTCTGACTTTCAATACTCTTGAGGGTTCTACCATTCACTGTATATTCCCTACCTGCATTAGACCTTACAATATGCATTCCCTCACATTTGTCCGGATTAAACTTCATCTGCCATCTCTCCTCCCAAGTCCCCAAACGATCTAAATCCTGTTGTATCCTCTGACAGTCCTCATCGCTATCCGCAATTCCACAAACCTTTGTGTCGTCTGCAAACTTAATAATCAAACCAGTTACATTTTCCTCCAAATCATTTATATATATACTATGAACAGCAAAGGTCCCAGCACTGATCCCTGTGGAACACCATTAGCCACAGCCCTTCAATTGGAAAAGCACCCTTTCATTGCTACTCTCTGCCTTCTATGACCTAGCCAGTTCTGTATCCATCTTGCCAGCTCACCCCTGATCCCGTGTGACTTCACCTTTTGTACCAGTCCACCATGAGGGACCTTGTCAAAGGCCTTACTGAAGTCCATATGGACAACATCCACTGCCCTACCTGCACCAATCATCTTTGTGACCTCTTCGAAAAACTCTATCAAGTTAGTGAGACACGACCTCCCCTTCACAAAACCATGCTGCCTCTCGCTAATACATCCATTTGCTTCCAAATGGGAGTAGATCCTGACTCGAAAAATTCTCTCCAGTAATTTCCCCACCACTGACGTAAGGCTCACTGGCCTGTAGTTCCCTGGGTTATCCTAGTAATATAAAGACAGACAAGTAAGAGTTTCCATAGATATTTTAAAAAGAAAAGAGTTAACAAAATGAATGTTGGTCCCATATAAAGTGAGTCTTGGAATTCATAATGGAAAGTAAGGCTATGGTGGAAGAGTTAAATAGGTATTTTGCATCGGCCTTCACTGTAGAGGACACAAATAACATCTCAGAAATAGCTCTAAATCAGGAAATGGAAGGGAGGGAGGAGAATTTACTGATGAGAGAACAGTAAGTTTGCTGATGAATAGGATAGTAAGTTGTGAAGCGGACATAAAGAAGCTACAAAGGGATATCAATAGGTTAAGTGAGTGAACAAAGAGGCAGCCGCGCGTTGGAGGGCTCCCGTTCAGGAACGGCATTGTCGGGGGTTACCGCCTGGTCCTAGGGCCAGCGAAGGCAGTAAAAGTCGGGAGACAGCACAGAGGAGGGGAATGTCGAAGACCAGCAAAACAACGGCCGTGAAAAAAGCGGCTGAAAGTCCGTTGGGGAGTGGAAAGGTCACCGCAGGGTCAGTAAAGAAAATGGAGGCTGGAGCACCAGGGGAGGCCGCATTGCTTACGGCTGAAGAAATAACTAAGGTGATGGCTGCGGAATTCAAAAGGCAGTTTGCAAAATGCATGGAGACGGTGAGGAAGGAGATGAGGAGGTTTTGAGTGCACTGGTGGAGGAGGCGATTTCCCCGGTGATGACGGCGGTGGCGAGCGCAGTGGCGGAGGTGCGAGAGCAAGGGGAGGCTCTGAAGGAAGTGGAGGAGACGTTATTGCAGCACGGTGATCAACTTGCCTCGATGGGGAAGGAGATGCGGAAGGTGATGGACATTAACAAGGATCTGCGAGGAAAAATGGAAGACCTGGAAAATAGATCCAGGCGACAGAATTTGAGGGTTGTGGGGCTGCCCAAAGGAGTTGAAGGACCGAAGCCGACTGAGTATTTTGCCGTGATGCTTGCAAAACTATTAGGCGAGGGGGAGGATCCCTCCCGATATGAACTGGATTGGGCTCATCGGTCGTGGAGGCCTGTACCAAAGGGCAGTGAGCCGCCAAGGGCAGTGACTCTGTGCTTCCGTCAGTACAGTGTGAAGGAGAAGGTCCTGAGCTGGGCCAAGCAGAAGCGGGTGGTGCAGTGGGCTGGAGCTGGTATACGTGTATACCAGGACTTTACGGTGGAGCTGGCGAGGAGGCGGGCTGCCTTCAACCGGGTGAAGAGGGCACTGTACATTAGCAAGGTGTAATGCGGCATTGTATATCCAGCGAAGCTGAGGGTGACGTATAAGCTCAGGGACTTTTACTTTGGAACGGCGGAAGCAGCGGGGGAGTTTGCGAAGGCAGAAGGACTGTGGCAGAACTGACAAATTGAGAAATGGCCATGTGCCGATGTAATCTCATGACTGTATTTTCTTCTTTTTTGTTTCACTGCGCGCGGGTGTAGGGGCTAAAGGAGCCAATGTTGTATATATTTGGACAAGGAAAGGGATAGGACTTTCACTCGAAATAAGGGCTCTTTGGGGTGTAGGTGGATATGCGGGGTGTGTGTGCTAAAAGGGGATCTCTGGGCTTTCCTAGGGCCGGGCAAGGGGGAAAGGGGCCCGGGCGGGGGGCCTCCACGCTGGCCGGTTTAAGCCAGCCAGTGAACGGGAGTGAGGTGGGGGAGGGGCTGCGGCCATCGGAGCCTGGCAGAACAGTGTCCGAGTGGTCTAGCCGGGGTGGAAAGTTGGGGGGAAGGAACCGAGGTTGGGAGGAGGAGTTTTACAAGAGGCAGTGGACGGGAGGAGCTGGAGACTTGGGGGGGGGGCGGGTACAACTCTTGGGTATCATGTACGATACTCTTTCAGAGGTTGGATGGCGTTGAGTGTAGGGGGGAGGGGGAAGTGGTCTCTATAGGTCAATGGTGACCATGGGCGGTCCCAGACTCCTTTTTCTTTTTCTCCTCTGTTTTTTGTTTCCACCGTGGGAGGGTTTGGTTTATTGGATGCATATATTGACAGGTGGGCCGTTGTTTGGGGTGGTGGGAGGATGGGATCGTTGGTATTGTTAAGGGGATTGATTTTGTATTTGTTACCATTTACTGTTTGTGGGTGGGGTGTAACTTTTTGAAGGAAAATGTGAAAATGTAGAATAAAAAATATATTTTTTTTTAAAAAGTGAGTGAACAAAGATTTGACAAATGAAGCATAATATGGGCAAATGTTGAATTCTCCATTTTTTGCAGGAAGAATAAAAAAGATGCTTATTATTTAAATGATGAGAGATTGTAGAGCTCTGAGATTCTGAAGGATCTGGTTCTCCAGAGGGTCCCCAGTGCATGATACAGGTACAACAAGCAATAAGGAAAGCTCGTAGAATGTTATCGTCTATTGTGAGGGGAATTGATTACACATGTAGGGAGTTTATGCTTCAGTTATACGGGGCATTGGTGAGACCACATTTGGGGCATTGTGTACAGTCTCCTTATTGAAGGGAAGATGTAAATGCGTTTCTGAAGTGAGAAGGTTTATAGGCCAATACCAGGAATGGGCGGGTTGTCTTATGAGGAAAGATTGGACAGGTTAGGTTTGTATCCACTGGAGTTTAGAAGAGTAAGAGGCATCTTGATCAACCTTTAAGGGGCCTTTGACAGGGTGGATGTGGAGAGGATGTTTCCTCGGTCCAAAGAATCGAGAAATGGGGGTCACTTATTGAAACAGGGGGTCACTCATTTAAGACAGAGATGTGGAGAAATTCTTTCTCTCAGAGAGCCACGAGGCTCTGGAACTCTCTTCCTCAAAAGGTGGTGGAGCAGATAGATTCTTGATTCACAAAGGGGTGAAAGGTGATCAGTGGTAGGCAGGAATGCAGGGTTGTGGTTACAATCAGATCAGCCATGAACTAATTGAATGCTGCAGCAGGCTCGAGGGGCCGAGTGGCCTACTCCTGCTTCGAATTTGTGTGTTTGTTTGTATAGACTCCCGTACCATCAATCGCTATCAATCATTACTCAACACTTCAGTTGATATGCTTCATCTTACCCTCACATATTTAGCACTGTTGTAAGCCTTACATGCACAACACACAGCTCACACCCATTGTCAGCTATTCAACCATAGCAGCCATGTTACATAAGTATATTGCAGGACATTGGCACAGTTTTCATTATCTTGTAACAAAAGGTGGTACCTAACAGCAGACAGAAGGAAGGAATTGGATAAGACAAATGTACATGCATGTTTTAACTCCCATGGAGGAGACCATGCTGACCATCATGGGAAGATGCATCATTAAGGTCATGGCTACTGGTGGGTCTGAAGGAATCAATGAGCATATCTGCATACTTAATCCACTTTCCCCTCTTATCCCTCTCCTCTCTGATCTTCCTATCTCTTCTGAATCATTAACTGCAGATGGTACACATTTCTTACTTCTCTCGTCTTCCCACAGCTAAACCTATGCCTTTTCATTTCAGCTACCCAAGAACTAGAACCTTTCCAGTCAATGGAGAAAGAGAAAGAAGGCAAGGAAGCTGAAGCCACTAACTCAGGGATTGACACTGCATATTTCAGAAATTAGGATAAAGCAGGGATCTGTACATGGTGGTACACTGGACTCAAATGCGTAGGAGCCAGGGCAAGGGGAAGGATAACGGAGGTACCAGATTACTGGAGAAATAAGCAACAGCTTGCTCTCTGGCAAAGTAAAGTCGCCATAGTCCCAGATGACCATATTGAGGGGGAGAGCTGACTGGTGGTGATTTAACCTGAGGGTCACCACACCTCAGATGGGGTGGAGGGGCAATTTTCAGAAGGGTGGGGCCTTCATGAATAACCTTCCGGCACAGGAAATGAACCCGCGCTGCTGACCTTGCGCTGCATCACGAATTAGCTGTCTAGCCAAGTGAGCTAAACTGTCCCCCACTATCTCCAATAGCAACCTGGAAGAAGCCAAACACATGCACATTAAGAGTCACAATCACCTTACAGTCACAGACAATGCTCTCTTGCTCTAATTTGAGGTTGCAGTTGTGGCTGAAGCAATTAAGAGGTTTTAGGCCTGGCCCCTCTTGTGAAGCGCAGATATTTGAAACATTTGTCCTTGTTGAAGTTGAGGTACAGGAATTATTTCCGAAAGACCTTTGACAGATATGGCCTCCTGCTGAGAGCCATTCTCCCTCTCTCCTCTTCCATCGGCATGTCCTGCACTGCGAGGTCTCTCTTCATTCCCCCAGATGTTTAGTTCCCACGTGAAGGTCTATCAGGCCACCCCATGTCTGGCAACAGTTTATTTCAGCTCAAGATTTGAAATTTTAAGGAAGTATTTACACACCAACCGGATCACTCTCTGAAGACTATTGAAACTTTAGCCAAATATAGGAAAGCTCCACAAATGAGTTCAATTACAACAGCAGCCAGCGGAAATAATCCAGCTGGTGGTCGTTAGGTGTGCATGTGCACTGTAGCCATCTAAGATGGCCACCTGCAAAGGACCATGGGAATTATGGCCAACCCAGGACTCAGAGAGATACAGAGCCGATATGTATTTGAAACACAGGTAACCAGACCTGATCGAAACCCCCCGCTCATTTGCATTTTAATGGCCCATTTTCCCAGGGCAATAGAACTCCAATCAATCAGCCACAGACTGATCGGCGCCACTCCCCTTACTCAGAAAGCACAACTGCCAAGATCAATGACCGCTAAGGACCCGCCCAGTTACCAAGGCACCCGCCCCTTTATTGGCTGAAATCGAAGACCGTGATCAGAGCCCTGTTGAACTATTGGGTCCAAGGTTAAGGAACGCCCCAAAGAGCGCAAAACCCCAGAGGGATAAAAGAGAGCATAGCCATGTGTTCTGTCTCTTTTGGATCCGGCCTGTGCCAACCCAATTACAGCAGGACGAGCCAGCCAAGTTCAAGACCAACGATCGCTACCTGACAGATGAGCCGAGTAGAGACAGAGCCACTTTCTTCGAACCAGCCAAGTGAAATCCAGATAAAGGCCTTATCCATTTGCACAGTGCCGGTCGCCCTGAAGTTAAGTATAGGTTATTGTAGTTGATAGGTGTAGTTTAACTCATAGTAGATATTGTGTTTGCATGTCGACATAACTCTTGTGTGTGTAAATAAACCATCTTTTGAACTAACTAACTAGTTGTGTGGTCATTTGATCGATATAAGGAAAGGCTTGTGGTTCACCAACATTATCATTAATATTAGCAACAGTATTGCGACGCTGTTGGGATCAAAACGGGCAACAGCATCATCGTCAAGATGGCATACAGCTCATTTCCAATCAGAAGTGTCCACACATCTCAAACAAGGATTCGCATAGATCCTAAAAAGACAGATCATACAGAGTTCTCCATTTAGAGTCTAAGCCCAAATTCCAAAGAGAGGTTTAGGCCTGCAAACGTGAGAAAAAAATACAGAAATCAGTCTCATATGTAAATTTAATCATCTTATGCAAGGGGGAAAAAACTTCTTGTGATTTTATTATTGTTGCGCACTTATTTAAATCCTTAATCAAGAATAAAGCCGCAACAAATATTTTGAGTTCACTTTATCCAGCTTCTCCTTTCTAGAACATTGGCATATGAATTAATTGCAATAGTATGTTTGAATTACAATTTATGACTTTCCATCTGAGCTAGTCAGATGATGTGGAAATGTGCCTGATACAGGTACAATTTAATGCCAGAAAGTAGGCACTAGCCATATAGATAGGTGAACAAATAGATAACATTGAAGTTTGTACTATTTTGACATATTTTAAACAATTAACGACATCACAAATTGTAATAATTGTGTTAAAATCATTTTAAATGTTTCAAATAAATGTCACACAAAAAGTCAAATACAGCGTACAGCACCTTAATTCCCCACATGATTATCCTCTTCCCTGAAAACAGGTTGGAGTTAGGAACACTTCTCTGTCCATAAGGAAGGCCTTCCTAACTCCATCTGCCAAGGAGCTAGTTAGATTTTCACAAAGGTCAATTCTAGGTTTATATATTCAAGCTGCTGACCTATGCACTTTGCCCCTTTACTCCTGCCAATCACAGATGCAAAACTCAGGGGTAAAGGTATAGATCAGCATTATAGCCACATCAACTGTACCATATTGAAGTTGACCTCCACCACAAAAATGTGAATACCTTTGCAATCTATGCTACCGAGTTATCTTTTAACTGAACAAAAAATAGCAGGGATGAATCGTTAAACTAAATTATAATTTAATCCTATTTTAAACCTATTAAATTGTCATTTAATCCTATGGTTTGTGAGTCTCCCCAAGCATACATTATTCCTCTATTAAGAAGACAGGCAGGTGATAACAGGCCTTTGTGAGAATTGCCACAAAGTGACTCATCTACAACAACTCACATTTTTATAGCACCCTTCGTGTAGTAAAATTGAAACCAATCCCAAAAGGGAGATATGACAAATGATCAAATGCTTAATCGAAGAAGTAGGTTTGAAGCTTAATCTATGGAGCTAAATTTTGACTGGGGCAACCTGACGGCAAGTAGCATACTTGCCCTTGTACATTTTGAATTTCTGGCATAAAAAGGAGCTTCTCTTGGTTTCCATATGGAGGGAGAACAGCTTACTTTACAGAGAGCCTTAGAATTCTGGCAGCAGAAATCATCTATGTCAGCCATTTGTTCCCTGAAGGACTCATGCAGAATCAGAAGGCAGGCAGGGCCATGAAATTAGCAAGGTGCAACAGACCATGTTCGTTTCAGAGATATCTCGCCTTACTGAAAGACTCAATTAACTGTCCCATTCCAGGGAATCCTCACTGAAAGCCAGGATACCCCTACCTCACTTTCTTCTTCCACTATGGTAGGCTCAAAAGAAGCACTGGGAAATCGAATTACTGTACAATACGATACATTGTTACATGGGAAGATCAAGGCACATAAACAGTGGATGACACAGGGAACAGATTTATCTCATAAATTTCAAACAATTTTACTTGTGCCGGAGTTTCCTTTGTGCTGTTATGCCTTTTTGCTTGAACATATTATTGGATAGTGAGTTATAGTAAGGGCCCCTAAAGTTACATGGTGTGACATGGAATGCCTTTGGAGTCATTTTATTTTCATTACATATGTGACAGCATCAATGGAAAGTGCACCAACGCTGCTCCTATTCCTGAAGAGCCAGGGACCAGTGTTAGAATCCCCATAGAGACCAATTGCTTTTTAAAAGAAATTCGAACTTCCAGTTAGTAGCTGAAAGAATGATACAATAATGTTTTAAAACATCTACACTAACAAATGACGAAAATCACACTATTGACTAAACCCTATTTCTTTTTGTTGGCAACTTATATTTTAAACTACAAAATGAAGTGTTTTCCATCTATACTCTTTACTCATACATTGCACTCTATGTGGAATAATAATAATCACAAACAGTCCACAGTTGCTCCCAGCTTCCCATGAGTTTGCCTTTCATCATATCACCAAGTAGTAACTTTGAGTTACTGCCACCGGGTCCTTCCCTTGGTTTTTGGAGAGTTTCCTAAATCACAACCAGCAGTAAAGCCTGTCCCGATGATTCTTCCTCTCTGGCCGTGGACAAAACTCCCTGAATCCTTAGCTGGTTATGGAATGTGTCCCTTTAACTGGAGACCATTTCTCTCCTGCAACCGCCTGGGGTAGTTCAAAAAAGCCAAGCAGCCTCTTTTCTCTGGAGTCTGTAATATTCATTGACTTGTAGGGGAGCCTGAAAACTGATCTCAAAAAAGGCTTTGTCTGCACACTTCCCCATTGCAAAATGAAACACAGTAGTCTTGTATCCAGGTAGAAATCTTGATTCGTTATTTTTAAACCCAACTTTTTTTTCATCTTAGAAGTAAATGGACAGTTTCCAGCACAACTGTTTACAACAAGATACTTTCAACACCTTTCTGGAATTTTGGGCGACTGATGTCTGGATTTTCATTTCTGAGGTACGTAACGTGGATCAGGAAATTTCCAGTTTCATGGAATCATAGTCATAGAATTTACAGTGCAGAAAGAGGCCATTTGACCATCGAGTCCACACGGGCCCTTGGAAAGAGCACCCTATCCAAGCCCATACCTCCACCCTACCCCATAACCCAGTAACCCCACCCCACCTTTTGGACACTAAGGGCAATTTAGCATGGCCAATACACCTAACCTGCACATCTTTGGACTATGGGAGGAAACCGGAGCACCTCGAGGAAACCCACGCAGACACAGGGAGAACGTGCATACTCCACACAGACAGTGACCCAAGCCAGGAATCGAACCTGGCACCCTGGAGCTGTGAAGCAGCTGTGCTAACCACTGTGTTACCTTGCTGCCCACATCGTTTGCATTGGTAGAAAGGCCACCAAATAGTATGATGCTCACGCCAGAGGGGCAGGTGCAGTATAGTGTTGAGTCCGTCAGAAGTGGAGCATTGGTGGCTACAGAGGCAACCGAGTGCTGAGGTGGACTGATTAAAAGGCATGCCTCAATGCTCTAGGGCTTAGTCCCAGTTATATTGATATGTTAGAACCTCCAACCTACATCCTCACAACCTCTCGCCTCCACCCTTACCCATTCCCCAACTCATGGCCCCCATCCATTCCCATGGCCACTTATAGCTTCCATGTCAACTTATAGCCTTTTCAAGTCCATTCACCCACCCCCATATCCTGTTATAGCCCCATGCCAACTTAAATTCCAACTCATGCCAGTCTGCCCCAAGGTTCCTTCTTTCTTCGCTTTGAAAATTAGAGCACTGGGAAGAAATGACTTTGTGTCAACACCCACCTGCGGCCTTCGTGATACTTTGTTTTAATTAAACAGCTGGATTCCCCTGGTTCGCAACAGTTTCAAAGTAGCTGCCAGGTGCCAGCTGAGGTCACCCACCTTCCGAGGAAGCCAATGTGCACCTCAGCTGGGGAAATCCACTGGAAGGACCTGGCATGTGTCCAGAGTTGTCACTGCCCCAGATGGCGGTACCTCGTCCAACCATGGCCCATGCCCAGTCCCGCTTTGTGCCCCAGCTCGACGGACATAGCCCTTAGAACCAATCCTTATCTCAAAGTTATGCAATGTCCCTTATAAAGCCCATGTCTATTGTGTACAGTTAAACTTGGGATAGCCCAGACTCTTGAAAGGATTATCTGATTGCAAGTTTGTTTTGACAGCTGCAGAGAACTGTTGACTTTGCTTTATTAACATCTTTATGTGGTACAATAAGTTTTTTAAATGATCTCTTTTGTCAATGTCTCAATGTTTATTTGCACAAGATTAAGAGGTGTGTAGTGTTTGAATCTTCTTATTGATGCTTTGATTGACATTTTTACAAGGTTGTGAGAACAGTGTACTTTTTCAAATGAAGATTTATAAATCAGTGTTCCACACATGCCACTGTTATTGTACGGTACATTGGTTCTGTACAAGGCGTATACTGGGTAAATGGACATGGAAGGGTTATGAGCTTGTACAGAGGTCAAACACTCTGTGAGAGCGGCTCACAAAACTGGCCATTGGATATTTGCATGCCCGAGTGCTGCTCTGTTGAATTTTGGAGGCACAGCTTGGGACTAATTTAGAAATTCCTGGCCCTTGCACCTGGGGTTTGGAGCTGGGAGAAACGAGGAAAATTATAAAAATGGCCTTGGACAGGAATGTCAAAATGTTCCCATCTCCTCCTGCTTTTCCCAGAGATGGCTTCTGTGCATTGACAGCAACCCATTCCGCAGCAATGGGAAGCCAATTGAAGTTGTTAATGAAGCAATTAACAGGTATTTTCCAAGGGCATTGCAACTTTGCAGTGTTTGTGACTTGTCAATTCACAGGAGGGAAGTGCACAGTTGGGAGGTCAGAGCACCATGAAAAAACCTGCAGTCTGCATTTTAAAGGTCATCCACAGACACAGGCTAGCAATTGCATGATTATCTCCTGAAGACTGATGTCAGGGATAATGCTGGTGGTAAAGAAGTGACTGCCATTTCCTGAAGCCATTTTGAACCTTCATTTTATCCGACCCTATTCCTATCCCATCACATTTGCCTCAGCAACACTTAACATCCCCCCCCCCCCCCCCACCACCAAAACCCCCCCTGGGACCCACAGAAATTAGACCCCTGTCTGGAAGCAAGCAGTCCAGATAGTGAAAGAAAATCACTGTTCTAACACTCACCTGACCATACACATACTAGCTCAGACAGAGGAATCACCATGTGTCAATTCCTGCAAACAAAAAGCAGTGTTTAAACCCTTCATATCTGAGAGCTGCAAGCCATTCATACATTTCCCTTAGTGGGCTGTGATTGACAGTTTCCATATGCACACAGCTGTGAGCCTTGCTTCATTCATCTTCCTTCATAGTTCAGTAACTCTGAAGTGCTCTGACAGTGTTTACAAACATCAACCACTTCACAGAGAGTTAACTGCATTCTCATTACCACCCTTCACAATTGCATGATTTTGAAGTGCTCAGCTGGGAATTGACAGCACTTAACTCTTTGATATTGACTTTGAAGTAGTCAGTTGTGAAACTAACAGAAAGCACCAACTCTCTTTGATGTGATGTAGAATGCCGACGTTGGACTGGGGTGGGCACAGTAAGAAGTCTTACAACACCAGGTTAAAGTCCAACAGGTTTGTTTGGAATCACCAGCTTTTGGAGCACAGCTCCTTCCTCACTTATCTGATGAAGAAGCTGCGCTCCAAAAGCTCATGATTCCAAACAAACCTGTTGGACTTTAACCTGGTGTTGTAAGACTTCTCTTTGATGAGGTTGAGGAGCTGTAAATCAAAAGCTGATGTTTATAAACATTGTGGTTAGTTTCATAGATGACTACTTCAAAATCGCAAGTGTGAAGGGACATGAATGGACCAATGCAGACAGCTGGATGGGTGTGGAAACTGTCAATCTCAGCCAAGTAATAACAATATCAAAGGGAAATGAAAGATCTGAGGGGGTTTAAACCCAGCTGACTCGTTTTCTCGTTCCAGGGATTGACAAGTGCTGCTTCCTCTGCCTGAACCAGCGGGTGTTTTGCACAGGTGAGTTTTAAAGCAGTGATTTTTTTTCACTGCCTCTGTCTTGGACTGCTCTCAAGTTTCCAGACAGGGGTCTCTCTTCTGGGGGGGGGGATTCCAGACAGGCGTCTCTCTCCAGGATGCTATAGACTCTGGAACAGAACCTGCAGATTGGAGGGTAGCTAATGTAACTCCACTATTTAAAAAGGGAAGTAGAGAGAAAATGAGGAATTATGGTCCAGTAAGAAGCTTGACGTCGGTAGTGGGGAAAATTCTAGAATCCATTTTCAAAGATTTTATAGCATACCACTTAGAAAACAGTGGCAGGATTGGACAGAGTCAGCAAGGAAATCATGCTTGACAAATCTACTTCAATTCTTGAATTCTTCAAGAATGCAACTAGCAGAGTCGATGAGGAGGAGCCAGTGGATGTGGTTTATTTGGACTTTCAGAAGGCTTTTGACAAAGTCCCGCATAAGAGATTAGTGTATAGCGCATTGGACTAGGGGTATTGTATTAAGATGGATAGAAAACTTTTTAAATATAAATTTAGAGTACCCAATTATTTATTTATTTTTTTCCAATTAAGGGGCGATTTAGCGTGGCCAATCCACCTAACCTGCACATCTTTGGGTTGTGGGGATGAAACCCACGCAGACACAGGGAGAATGTGCAAACTCCATATGGACAGTGACCCAGGGCCGGGTTTCAAACCCAGGTCCTCAGCGCTGTAGTCCCAGTACTAACCACTGCGCAACATTCCACCCTAAGCTGGATAGAAAACTGGTTGACAGACAGGAAACAAAGAGTAGGAATTAAAGGGTATTCTTCAAATTGGAAGGTGGTGTCTAGTGGGGTACTGCAGGGATCGGTGTTAAGATCCCAGCTAAACACAACATATATTAATGATTTCAATGAGGGAACAAAATATCTCCAAATTTGCAGATGACCCAAGTTGGGTAGGAAGGTGAGCTTTGAGGAGGATACAAACATCCTTCAGTGTGATTTCGACGAGTTGACTGAATGGGCAAATAAATGGCAGATGCAGTATAATTTTGGTATAACATTGGTAGCAAAAACGGGACGGTAGACTATTATCTGAATGACCATAAATAAGGAGAAGCGAATTTGCAACGAGACCTGGATGTCCTTGTACACCAACCAATGAAGGTAAGTATTTAAAAAAATATATATTTAGTGTACCCAATTCTTTTTTTCCAATTAAGGGGCAATTTAGCGTGGCCAATTACCCTACCCTGCACATCTTTTTTTGGCGGGTTATGAGTGTGAGAACCAAACTCCACACAGACAGTGACCCGGGGCCGGGACTGAACCCGGGCCTTCGGCACCATGAGGCAGCAATGGTAACCACTGCGCCACCATGCAGCCCCAGCACTGAAGGTAATCACGCATATATAGCAGTGGTAAAGAAGGCAAATAGTATGTTGGCCTTCATAGCGAGAGGATTAGAGTACAGGAGCTAGAACGTCTTTGCTGCCATTATACAGGGCCTTGGTGAGGTCACATCTGGAATATTGTGTGCAGGTTTGGTCTCCGTATCTGAGGAAGGATGTTTTTGCTATGGAGGGAGTGCAGTGAAGGTTTACCAGACTGATTCCTGGGATGGCACGACTGATGTATCTGGAGAAATTGAATCAGTTAGGATTATATTCCTTGGAGTTCAGAAGAATGAGGAGGGAATCTCATAGAAACCTATGAAATTCTAACAGGACTAGACAGTGTAGATGCAAGAATGATGTTCCCAATTACGATGGTGTCTAGACCAGGAGTTATAGCCTGAGGATACAGGGTAGACCATTTAGGACAGAGATGCGGAGACCCAGAGCGTGGCCGGCCTGTGGAATTTACCACTACAGGAAGTAGTTGAGGCCAAAACATTGTATGTTTTCAAGAAGCATTTGGATATAGCACTTGGGGAAAAGGGGATCAAAGGATATGGGGGAAAGCGGGATTAGGCTATTGAGTTGGATGATCTGCCATGATCATAAACAATGAATGATGGAGCATGCTCGAAGGGCTGAATTTCGTCCTCCCGCTATTTTCTATGTTTCTATGTTTTTGAGGGCCTTCCAGACAGGGGCTTCTCTTCTGGGGGTGTCTCTTTAATTCGGGAGTCTCTGGGGGTAATTTAATTTGGGGGGGGGTCTGGTGGGGATGTTGGGCAGGTCTTCCATTGTCGGGGAAGGGTGACGCTCCGATGGACTTTGGGGGCAATCCCTTTAAGAGTTACCCCTATTGGCCCACCGCGAGGTTCACCACATCAGGTACATGCTTGTCAAGACCTGCACTAATTCTCGCCCACGTGAATCCCGGCCCACGGGACCGGAGAATAACGAGTGCCCGGATAATAGGTGCCCGGCCCGTTAATAGGGTGCAAATTGGTCCCATTTGCATCCTATTACCGTGCCAGGCACCATATTCTTAATGACCCATTCGCATCCTCCCTCTGGTGTGGGGCACGAACCTCGACACCGACACCAGTGAAATACCGAGTGAGGTACCGGAACACCGGAATGGGATTGCGCCAGGTGTCGATCCTGTTTTCTGCCCAACAATGGATTCTCCACCGCCCGCCATCGGTCACGGAGTTCCCAATGCGACGGAGAATCCAGCCCGTTGACTGTTCTTGCTAGACTCATTGGAGCCCAAATGTGCCCTAGCGATAACACCACATGTTCTTTCTTAAAGCTACATTACCATATTTGGGCACTTAAAGAGACGCCACTCAAAGACTTCTTAACATTCCAATAATACATACAAATTAAGACTCTTCATCACTAAGATTAGGCACAATACAATTTGATAACTTAGCCTTATTAATTGCACAAATGTGACTTTCAAGATCATGTCAGGGGACTTCTACCACATCAGTTAGTCTTCAGTTCACATCTGTATCAATGAAGTCACAGATTCCACATTTGCACATGTCAATCATTTTACACCTTGGTCCAGAACCTCTATCTGCATTTTCAGATTTCAGAATGTCATGGATGTGGCATCAAGGCCATCAGGACTCTGCATCATCTGGAGTTGTTTTGGAACACACAAATCGCACCTGCATGTAAGCACATGTTATCGAGGAAGTACCCATGACTCCTTCATACTGAAACAGTCTGCACTGTTTGAAAGAGATAGTAGGATGTCTGGACAGCTCTTTGGAGAGTAGGTTACCGATTGCTCCCAAGAATTTGGACACCAATTCGGAACCCTCGTTTGACAGTGGAAAAAAGTGTTTCCAAACAGCTCAATGAGAATGTCGTCTCTGCTCAGATGAGCAACCTCTCTCTGAAGGAGAATACGCCGCCTCCTTTGAATAACCTGGTAATTAGCGAGGTGAAATACCGGGCGCGATTTAACTAAGTGGGAACAAAGTTCCACAGGGAGCACGTTTAGCCGCGTGTTTCCCAGTGCTCACAGCACCAAGAAAGGCAACGCTATCGAACGTCACTCAGGTTAGATAAGGGCTTCAGTGGGAAATGCGTGGCCGAAGCTTACCGGATCTCCTCAGTGTAGCGAGAGGTTGGGGCGCCACCTTTAAACTGTTTCCTGATCTCTGGAGCTCCCAAGCCCCAATTCACTATGGGAGGGTCTCTGAGCCCACCAATACCGTGCAGGGCACCCTCAGCCCAATCACTGCTGCATGGAAAATGCCAGCTTGGCACTTTGGCAGTGCCAACCTGGTACCCTGGCAGGGCCCCTGGCAGCTGATTGGGACACCTTGGTAGTGCATTACTGGCACCTGGGTGGCACTGCCATGGTGCCAGGCTAGTAGTGCCAGGGTGCCCAGGTGGCACCAGCAGTGCCAGGGTACCATTCTGCCTAAAGGGCAAGCACCTGGGGCCTCCGATACCCTGGGAGATGCCCACTACTGCCATTCTGTCTCGTCACCGTTTTCACCGTTTGTGGAGACCAGGGGCTGGATTCTTCGCTCCCCGACGCCGGAACTGCATTCGTCGACGGGGCGGAGAATCCGTTTTGGCGCCAAAATTGGGAGTGGCGCCGAATTCTCCAGCCCCCGAAAAGCGGCGTAGTTCGCCGCGCCAATTAACCACTGCCTCAGGCGATTGCCTGAGGCCCGCCCCGCAATGCTCCGTTCCCGACCAGCTGAGTTCCCGACAGCGTGGGCTACATGTGCTCACACCGTTTGTGAACTTGGCGTGGCAGCTGTGGACTCAGTCTGGGGCCGCCATAGTCAGGGGAGGGCTGATCGGTGGGCAGAGGGGGGCTTCATTTGGGGCTGGGGGCACTGTGGGCAGGCGGCCTGGATCGCGCAAGCAGCCAATCGGGGGGCAGGGGGAGGGAGGGGGGCAGGGCACTACTTTGGCAGTACAGGTCCACAGGCTGCAGGCTGCCGTCGTGCGCATGCGTGGCCTCTGAAGCGGAGGTACTGGGGGAGGTATCGGCAGCTGCGAGCCCTACACTGCCTCCCTGCTAACCCCCAGCAAAACAGGGAATCAGTGGCCCAGTATTGAATGCCACTTGCCCGCCGTCTCCGAGGCTAAAGGATTAGATCCCAATGCCATGGATGCCTCAGGAAACTACATATTAAAGTGAGACTAGCTGCCAAAAAGTGATTTTGCCTGTTTTGCTATGTCTCGCGAGATCGCATTAGATTGGTGCAAAATTCATCAGGAGGCCCAAAAACCCCTTTAAGCTGGCAGGAATTTTTCACTGGATCTTCTGCTGGTGCCCACTATAGCGGATCGGGAAACCCGCTGCTGGTCAGGAATGAACTGATTCGCTGCCAGCTAATGGGATGCAGATACCACGATACCAGTGGGAAAACACGTTGGTCCAAATCACATCTGGAACATTGTGGTCTGCAGGAGTCGGGAATTTCCTGAAGAATGCCTGAGGCTTCCTCTAGAGTTTAGGATGGACGTCGCCAGCATCGCTGAACCCCAGCACACCACAGGGGTGGGTGGGGAGAGCATCTATCAGGTGGATATTCCAACTTCAGTGTCATCGAGGAGGTCCATTTTCCAGCCTGGAGAACCATCTTCTTTCTTATAGAGGTCCACCTTATTTCTTCTGGGGGTCCATCTTTCTTCTTCAACGATGGGTTAGTGAATTTTAGCACCTTTTAAATATGGCACCCAGATATGACGGCGGGATGCATGCAATCATCAGCGTGCCCACCACAGAATATGGCACAAAACCCCCAGATGTATAATTGATAAGGTCAAGACCGCAAGGTATGACATGGTTGTCCATCTGCCTCAGCAGTCCCTGTCACCGGACTTAGTCCAAGATGTGAAAATTCTGACCTGGGTCTCGAGGATAGCTAATCGGAGTTCAAAACCATAAGACGTAGGAGCATAGGAGCAGAAATAGGCCATTCGGCCCATCAAGTCTGCTCCGCCATTCAATGAGATGGTGACTGATCTGATATAATCCTCAACTCCTCTTTCCTACCTTCCCCTCATAACCCTCAATTCCCTTACTGATTAAAAATCTGTCTATCTCAGCATTGAACATACTTAATGACCCAATTTCTGCAGCCTTCTCTGGAAATGCTTCATTACATTCTGAGAGAAGAAATTCCTCCTCATCTCTGACTTAAATGGCGACCCCTTCCTCTGAGATTATGTCCTCTGGTCCTAGACTCTCCCACAAGAGAAAACATTCTCTCAACATCTACCCTGTCAAGCCTCCTGGGAATTCTCTATGTCTTAATAAGTTTGGCTCTCATCTTCTGAACTCCAATGAGTACAAGCCCAATCTACTTAACTTCTCTGCACAAGAAAATCCCTTCATATCCGGGACAGTGATACCTTTCTGGACTGCCTCCAATGCCAGTATATCTTTTCTCAGATAAGGGGACCAAAACTGTTCACACTATTGCAGGTGTGGTCTAACTAGTGTCTTACTTCGGGTGGAATTCATCCAAATATCCTCTAAAGGCGCCGTTCACCGGAAAGATTTCTAGGTGTAGTGGCGAGTGGGAACTGCCGCCAGCTTCACGGCGCTCAGCGCTACAATGCAACGTTAATTGGTCCACTTAAGGAGACTCCATGGGTTTCACACCTCAAATGAAGGTTCACCAAACAGTTCGCCGGGACGGCGCTTGCCAGCCCCCGGCTAACAAGGTCGAGCAGCATTTAGACAGCTCTTGCACAGCCTGCCACACAGTTTGCAGCGATGGTGTTGAGACATGAGGCTTCAAGATTTGGAGATGCAGACCTGGTGAGGCTCTTGGATGTGGTCAAGAACAGGAGAGATGTCCTGTTCCCCCGAGGGTCCCGGAGGGTCAGCCACAGGGCAGCCAGCACCGCCTGTGATGAAGTGACGGTAGCTGTCAGCTCGGGCAGCATTACGAGGAGGACAGGCCTCCAGTGTCATGAAGAGGTTAACGAACTACACCGGGCCACATGAATGAGTTGGCACCAGACCCCCCCCCCACCCGCCAAAACCCGCCCCCCCCCCCCCAAAACCCTTCCTTCCCGCCCGCCTTGCTCATGATGCCCTCACTGTGTTCCTGCAGGAGGGGTTGTCCCACAACTGTTGCAAGAGCCCAGATTGGCAGCGGCGTGCCGGACATCATAATCCTCACCACATTCAAGGAATGGGCCCCGGAGGTTACGGGCTGGCCGAGAACAGAGCAGTCATATGTCACAGATGTGAGGATCCACCCAGCCCCAATTGGGTGTCCTGTCACACGTGAGTTGTTAATACCATACAGACTGACACGTCCCTCCCACCGACTGTGGTGATATGCATCGCTGTAAATACACAAGGGGTTAATGCAAATACACTAAGGCTAGATAAACACTAGAGGGAGCACCAGAGACATTATGACACACAGACATTCAACCAATAGGTCAGTAAGATAGGACACGACCAATGGGCATTCAATTGCGCTGACAGTTGTACGGTTGGCTGGGGTGCTTCTGCCAGGTCCAGTGGGAGTAGGTGGGGGCGGCCAGAAGGTGGGCCATGGCGTTGGGCTGGCAGGCATGGGCCACCATTTCTGCAGCCTGCAAGGCAGCTAAGCGGCTGCGCATGCCACTGACTACCCACTGTGAACTTAGCGCCATGGGTCAAATGGGTGCTTCCCCAGCCCACCCCCTAGATACCCTCTGACCCCAGCTGACCTATCAACGTCAGGCATGCTCCAGTGCAATCAGTGCCATCCTCTTGGCTGGGATGAGGGTGTGTGGGGAGTGGAGTGCTTATATGCAGTTTCTGCTTGTCAGGCCCTCCAGTGCCAATCCCGACCCCGGCGAATCACATGCCAGCATTCGTTGGAATTGCACTCATTCCATGTGGCGCCTCAAAGCCCATTAGGATGTCCTGAATCATTCCGGGACCGGCACCACCTTTGGGGCTGTAGAACTCACGCGACTCAGTCCTGGCGTCAGCACTTCATGTTTGTACACTCATTGTGGTCACTGAACTATTATGAGATCCACCAGCTCTCGCATGCTGAAGCTACAACACGTCGACTGGCCCTGCATCTCAATTTTATTTAATTAGATTTTCAATTTGTTTTTAATTTTACAACTGATCTTTAGTTTTCACACTAACTTTTTTCTACCTGGCCTTCAATCTCAAAGCAAGTTCGAAAAGGTAGAAGAGCGAAATACTCACCGACCAACACCGGTAGGTCGTTGACCTTTTTTGGCACTGAAGGCCAGTCCTCCTGGTCACACCTCCCGAGCTCACAGCTGCCGCCAACTCATCCCAGGCAGCACTGGCTGTCCTGTGGCTGACTCTCCTGGGCCCTCGGGGGAACAAGACACCCTCATGGCCTCTACGGCGTCGAGCACGCCCCCAGATCTGCGTCTCTAAATCTTGGGGCTGGTCTCCTGGGCACCATTGTTGTGAGCTGGCTGGATTTGGCTGAGCAAGTGCAGCTTAAGTGCTGCTCGACCTTGTTAGCGGGGAGCTGGCGAGCGTGATGCCGGCGAATCAGTTGGCGTGCCTTCATTAGCAGTGAGAAGCCCATGAGGCCTTGTTAAGTGGACCAATTAACATTTAATTGCATTGCCAGCCTTGCTGGGCCGAGGGCCGGGAAGGTTGCGGCAATTCCTGTGCGCTACCACACTTAGAAACTTTTCCGGAGAATTGCGCTCCTTGTTTTTTTTTACTTTCCTTTGTCCTGAAAATGTGAATGCCTGCCCTTCAGTTACCAGCAATTTATGTTAGATCTTAGGAAGGTGTAAGTCTAAGATTGATTTTCTTAAACTCTCACACTTGCCTTAACTCCAGATTCTCACTCACTGCAGCTAGCCCTCCTGGATACAAGGACGATGCGATTGATATTGCCGTTAAGATAGGCTTTGAAAAGGGAAGTATTTCTAAGATTTCCCTGAAAACTTACAGTCAAGATTATTCTGTCAGAATCTGGAGAGGGAGAGCAACTATTGGCAGCATGGTGGGAGGCATCATGAGGGCTGCAGGTGGGAGCTCAAGCTCATATTGTCAAGTCCAATTTTATGAGGAGTTAAAAGGATGTTGGAAGATTCGCCTTATTAGAGGAAGAGAAAAAAAACCACCGTAACAGATTGTTCTGAGATTAAAAGTTCCCAGACTGATAGGAAAAGAACAGAAGTAAAGCCTATAAAGGTAAGACTCATCTTGGATAGGATCTTGGAGAATTGACTGTCTACTTAAAGGACAGTGTAAAGTATACCTGTGAAGTTTGTTTTCCGTTGCATTAAAAGAAAAAGGAGAGTATTCTGTTTTGTGGTTCAAAGTGCAAGTTTCCTATGAAGATCGTGAGCCAGGCCTTCCTGTGATTTGCCATTTCACAACTCACTGTCCTGCTGTCATGCCCATGCTTGGCCTACTGCAATGTCCCAGTGAAGCCCAACGGCAACTGGAGGAACAGCACCTCATCTTCCGATTGGGCATGTTACAGCCTTCTGAATGTAACATGAGTTTATCAACTTAAGTCTGTGAACTCTCTCCTCCACCTTCACCCCGTTTTTATTTCTATCAATTTACCTTCATTCATTTCATCGATCCGTTTTTCCCTCGCCATTGTCTCCTCTCCTCCCTCCACCACACTAAGGCTATCTGTTCCCTGTTCCAAGTTGTCCCTGGACACACTGCTAAACTTTGTTTTGCCATTAACACATTCTGATCTCTTAATGAGTCACTTTCAGCACCTTCTTAGCCATGATCACCACCAATTACATTCCCTTTGTCTTTTTGTCTGACGTCTTTGCCAATCTCCACCTAGCGCTGACCCTCTGCCCAGCCCTATCTCTCCCCCCCCTACCCCCACACAACAGTAGAAATCTGAACCTTTTCCAGTTCTGTCTAGCTTTGACAAAGAATCATCCACACTTGAAACATTAGCTCTGTTCTCTCTCCACAGATGCTGTCAGACCTTCTGAAATTGTTCCAGCATTTCTGTTTTTGTTTTAGATTTCAGCATCTGCAGTAATTTGCTTTCATTTTATTTTATTATATAGTGTTTGTCGTGTTGGGTGTTCTGGTCTACAAACAGGTCAACACAGCTGGCGATGGTGTAACTCTATTTTATTAACAACTCAACTGTAATAACATACTGTAAGCTTGGTACATGCATTACCAGCTTATCTGTGGACCCTGTCCTATCACTATCTAGGTGAGGCACTCAGCACATGGTGAATGTCTGAGAGGCAGGCTGTGAGCTCTGTACTCTGAGCTGGCTGCTGCTAGAATGAGCGGGAACTCTGGTGTCCCCAGTCTTTATAGTGCGTGTGCTCTCACTGGTGATTGGCTGCGATGTTGTGTATGCTGGTTGGTCCTACTGTATGTCCGTCAGTGTGTGTGTGATTGCACCATGATATGCTGATGTATATCATGACAGTGTTTAGTCAAGAGTGCTTTTCGTCTTTTGTTACACTAAGTCTTAAAACCTGAACTCTTGTTGTATCATCCTCTCAGCTATTAGCTGGAAGTTCAAATTTATTGTTAACAGTTAATGGTTGCTAAAGAGATCGCACAATCTACTAACCCTGGCACTTCAACAGATGTCTGAAAACAATTTCTTCATTTGTTATCATATAATTTACAGTGCAGAAGGAGGCCATTTGGCCCATCGAGTCTGTACCGGCTCTTGGAAAGAGCACCCTACCCAAGGTCAACACCTCCACCCTATCCCCATAACCCAGTAACCCCACCCAACACTAAGGGCAATTTTGGACACTGAGGGCAATTTATCATAGCCAATCCACCTAACCTGCACATCTTTGGACTGTGGGAGGAAACCGGAGCACCCGGAGGAAACCCACGCACACACGAGGAGGATGTGCAGACTCCTCACAGACAGTGACCCAAGCCGGAATCGAACCTGGGACCCTGGAGCTGTGAAGCAATTGTGCTATCCACAATGCTACCGTGCTTGCTTCTGTGTAGGGAGACCCTCGGGACCTGCTGTACCATCTCTTTCCATTCATATGGTCAGTGGAGTTAGAGCAGATGACAGAAGGCATCATCAAAATGGTGGTTCATCAGGAAGCGTTTTGAGGAGGACAAGAGAAATAAGGCAGAAAGTCTTTGGAATAAAGCTCTCATGTAGGAGAAGGATGGCTGAAGGCTATGCTACTGATGGTAGAATGGTATGCAGAGAGATTAAAGGCACATTAAAGGGCAAGACAGAACATAGAACTGGGGGAGATTTCAGAAATAGGTTTTCGAGGCCATAGACAGATTTGTAAATGAGGACCAGAAATGAGACCTTCATGACTCTAATTAACTGGTTTCCTGAGGGTTAAACTAATGTCTTTGAGTTTTTATTGGTCTGTGCCAACCACAGACTAAGTGTTCCAGAATTTCCAGGCCTGACGTGCCATACAGAACCCTGAAACCTTTCTTAGTATTAAAACCATAATTGAGAACACAGACAACAAAGACCATGCTAGTTAAGCAGAGTCATGCAGGCACGTTCAAACCACCAATTAACCTCCTGCTTTGCCTGTCCAAGACTCATGAACCAATTGACATGTTTTTTTGACAGTGACATCCTTTGAAAATAGTAGGAAACCTTTAAGCCTTTATCATGAAAATTAATTTTATTTCACTATGCGAGCATTTCACTAGTCCTGATGTGTTTTTAGCCTAATGGCCTTTAGACTCGAGGAGCACTATTTGTACATATCGAAACAATATTGCATAATTTGTCTTGGGAAAATGCTTAAAAGCATTGTGCCATTTTTCTTGATTTAACTTGTGTATTATCCAAGCCTTTTAACGTTAAATGACCATGCGTTAAAATGTATCCAGCTCTAACCCACTTCATGTCACCAAATTTCTAGGGAGGACACTGATACAGTACTTATCCAACTCCAAAATCTATACAAACAAAATTAAACTCACCAGTTTCAGTCGTGCTCAGTTAGTTTTATGCATCATCATTTAATCTGTAGAAGGAATTTATAAGAGACAGCAAAAACAATTTGGGTTCCAATTGGCACAATGTAGAATTGATTGATGTGACTATTTATTTTCGAGAAGGGCATTAGCTTACCAGCGTGCAAATATTGAAATGCAGCAGCTGAAACAGTTTCAAAAATGTATGTTTTTTTCTGTCTGAGGATATTTTTGCATCTAGCTATACTATAGAGGAAAATAATGTTTATCAATATACTGCATCGCTGTTTGATGTATTAGCAGGATAAATGCACCAAATTATTTTATGGTGAATTAGAGAATACATACTTTGTTACTGGTTATATGTTCTTTTCAAAAACAATTAAACTAATATTTCATGTCCAGTTTGGTTAGACAGCAACATCCACTCAAAATAAAATGATCTTGGGTAAATTATTTTAAATGCTCTAATAGTTATTTACCTCTAATAAACTAAATTCTTACCTTCACAGACACATTTAATTGATCCACTTTAGAATTTATATCCAGTGCAGATTTATAAATAGTTATACACCGAATCGGTCGAGGAAATGTTTAATAGGGCAGTTGCGCATTAGTAAAGCATTGACTGCTGTACACTAGGTTGAACAGTGCATTGTCATGTGTTTCAGTAAATTGATAAGAGTTCCAAAAGGGTTTCATGGAGGTGACACATTTTCCTTCGCATAAAAAATGTCCCTTAGTATTTTGTTCTTTGTGGCTGAGCTTACGGGTCGCTTCTAAGTAAAAGGGTTGTTCTTGTCACCTGCCATTTTCACAGCCTGCTTGACACCCTAGGGCTTCCCAGCAGCACTCTCCAGCAGGAGCTGTCTCTGAGCTTTTAGCACCACCAAATAATTGAGGTTGTCACATCTCTTGTTCATTGTTTTTTTAGCCTGGAAAAAATGCAAATATTTCATTGTAGTCATTAATTTTCCCATACTTTTCTTAAAGCATTTTCTTGGTTTGATCAGATGAAAAGGGCTGAAGGCATTATTGCAAACATGCTGGCATCTAGGTCTGCCTGTAGTGGAGAGAATCTCATCAGATAAAGTCTCAGGGAGGTCATCAATCATTGGTGCTGACAACCATTTTGCCTTCGTTTGTTACAGATGTGAACATGCTTAATTATTTGTAGTGTAATTAGTTCATGAAATGTCAGGAAATGTCAAACTGTGTTCACAGTGCAGATTTCTTCAGCAAACTGGAATGAGAGCAAAGTGTCAATGGGAGACATGCAGGACTGATGAGCAAAAACATGTCTGCAGGCAAATGAGGAGATGGCTTCGGGGTGATGAGAGAGGGTCAAAAACTACTTAGCATTATCCTCCAGGGGTGACATTTTTAAATATATGTCATAAATATGTAAAAAAAATAAAAACCAACATCAGTCCAGAGAGTAAAGAATTTCAGAAGTAAATATTCATTTCAATTTCAAGCATTTTCATTTAATCAGTTTTGTGACACTATTTTTATTACAGTTCCAAAAATAGTAGAAAATGCCCTGTTGGGTTTGACTGCTCGATCTGACCCTTCTTTATATTTACTGTAAGTAAGTTCAATAATATTAAGCCAATTAAGGATCTTGGTGCTGCTGCCTGAGTTTAAATAGTATTATTTCTGAAACTTTACAAAAAAAATCCACCTCAACAGTTGGGGAGATAGCCTTTGCTCTCTAATGACTGTTAAATAGTCTTAAGTATAATATGTTTTGGCATTCTCAACCCAGTTCCCAAAGAACAGGAGACCACTGCTCCAAACTGCCCATAATTCAGCGCTAATTAGGCAGTCTCACTGGGAGAGGCAGGATGGTGCGGGAAATGAAACCATCGTGTTGGTACAGGAAGGTGTTCTTCTCCCGCATTCGGTTGAGCCACAGTGTACGAGTTCTAAACCATGAATCTAAATCATGCTCGCCAGCACCTACGAGTGTTTAATTCTGTTGCTAGAAGAAAGCATTCCATTCCCTAGTGCTTGAACAACACAAATTTTACAAAAATGATTTGTTCCTAATTTGAGCCTTTTTTATAGGAAAAAGAACCCAAAACTCAAACAATGTAATGTAAGATGGGTTCTCACAAATGCAGTCTGCAAGCTGAACAAGATAATTCATATGCATATTAGGAAATCATAATGGATACATACTAATTAATCCCTTGTTGCTAAAACCCCAATTAGTACTATTTTGTTGTCACTAGGTTATCAAGTTAACATGGAATAATAAAATAATTGTGACCATTTGCTGGGAAGTGTCATTTCTTTGTGGAGTTATTAGAAAGAATGAGGCCACAACCATTAGAATACTGTTTATATTGCCCAAAGAAGACCTTTTGTCTACGATACGATGACAATAAAATGAGCTCTATGCTACAGAAGGTATTTAGTTGGCTTATGTGTGAATTTCTTAGACAGCACTCCACTGGGCAGCCAAGCATGGCAATGAGGAAATGGCAGAGACACTCGCCAGAGATGGCATTGATGTCCATGTTAAATCTGTAAGTGACTGAGATGTTAACTGATGTTTGATTGGTCTCTTGAAATCTTATGCATATTTTCACGCTCCTCCCCACCTCCCGCCTCCAACCCCCACTCTTGTCTTTGTACTTTCACCCCCTGCTGGCATACTTTAAAAAAAACACCTTTCTTCTATTAAACAGACAGGGGCTTTTTTATAGTGATCTTGCTCGACTGTCACTCAGACCTGTCAAAACTGCCACCTTAGCAGGCTATTAAACCAGAGTATGGTGCTACTGTCAGTTTAGTTCAGGAAATTTATTAAAAATACTTTGAAGAGTCTAATGTGGCTCGAATATGCATTGGCAAATGCTGTATGGATGCAATGAATGCATTTCTTTTTGAAAATTAAAACCTATCTGTTTTATGTATACATGACCACATTCAATTTAATGGGTACATTTTAGGCATAAACTGATTACTGATCACTTTGTTAAAGCTATTGAATTTTTGTGGTGGGAAATGTATTGACTGAGATGTTTTATATTGAGGTGCCAACATTAGCAGACCATTCTGTCCTAGAGGAGTGAGAGAAACTTGCAATTTGTATCATATTTAGTTATTATAGATTTTGAATTAAATTACAATTTCAGCTAAATTTGGTAACATCAGTCAGGCTGTATTGTCAGATTATACTCTTTCTCACCAAAGGAACATCAAGTTTTATTTGAGAAAAATCGTGACCCTGGATGGGACAAAATGGAGTTAGATTTTTAACTTGCTGCTCAGACCAAAAAACTGAGATTGTGGATTGGCCTTGTCATAGAAACTGCCTGACGATAATTTCCCTTAACTTGAAAGGACTGAAAATTGGTCAGTTTCTGTAATGGGTTGACAATCTGCAATGTCACTTTTGTGCCCAGGTGGCATTGAAAATCTGCACCAAAGTGCTCTGAATTGAACCGATTCCTAACATTCAAACTTTCGGGCAGCACGGTGGCGTAGTGGGTTAGCCCTGCTGCCTCACGGTGCCGAGATCCCAGGTTCGATCCCGGCTCTGGAGTTGGCACATTCTCCCCGTGTTTTGCATGGGTTTCGCCCCCACAACCCAAAGATGTGCAGGCTAGGTGGATTGGCCACGCTAAATTGCCCCTTATTTGGAAAAGATGAACTGGATGCTCTAAATTTCTATTAAAAAAAGAACATTCAAACTTTCAATTTTCAGGTGCAGATTAAATAATGTCAGTTTCATTCCTTTTGTCACATCAATATTTGTTTTAGAGATGACACTGTAAACACCACACCACAGTTAAGCACAAAGTTAAAATTAAAGTTCTTACAAGTGGTCAATCCTGCAATAAATTGCGTGGAGCAAAAATGTTTGGCTCTATTAATTGAGGAGATTTATCTCCTATTTTACACAATCTTAAATTTAATATGAAGTTTTAATTTGAGAATTGTGAATATTTTCACTGACTGATAAACCTATTCTAAGAAACAAAAAACTTTTAATATAGACATCTTCATAAAATGCAAAAGACTAATTGTTTGATTGCAATTGCCTGCATTGCGGGTTATTCACCAGGGTGTAGCAATCAAGAAAAAGAAGCCACCTTTCCATCAAAATGTATTTATTACTTCAGTTGTCCCTTAATTGCCTTAATTTCATCAATAGCATTATTTTGTCACAGGGCACCACAATGTTCTTCGTTTAAATAAAAGAGAGAATTTTTCCTTTGTCTTGCATTAATTTGTATATATATATGTATTAACTTGCAATGATTACTATATATTACATTTGGAACAAGTGCCCTACAAATAAAGATTGTAGCTTTATTGATTTTAACCATATATTTTAGCATCTGTCTCATCTTGATTCAAAGTTCACTTGAAATCCTTGAATAATTTTTGTGTGTTGAAAAATGCCAAGAGAATATTATGGTGACTCGATTATTGACAGTCTTTATAAATCCAAGCTATGGTGACTAATAAAATGGATATTGTCAAATGTATTAGCAGAAAAAATAAGTCATGTTAGTAACACCAAGGAATATCCACTTTAATTTCACCGAATGAATCATCTTGAAATATTGCAAAACTGCAACTCCAGCCCTGAAAGATTTTTTTCAAAAACCTTTACATTTGCATTTTTTAGCACTGATTTCCCCATAACTGTAGTTATTCTTCAAGGTGAAACCCATTCCTAGGTTTATCTTAGCTACTGCATCCAGGCTTTAATTTCTTTTCTCCAACCTTTTCATTTTCAAATAAATTGAGGCATCCCATTTAAGACCTTTTTTTCCCACAGTGTGCCTGAGGCTTGGTTTGCGTTCAAGTCAAATAAAATTGGAATGCTCCATTGCACCTTTTTTCCACTTTTCCACCTTTTGTATGTGAAGTGGCAGACGTGAATTTAATAGAGGAAGAATGCTGTGATTACTTAATGGTTTCCCAGACAGCAATGGCCTGGAGAATTAAATTTCACATCTGCTTTGATTGTGTTAATCTCTCTCTTCACATCCAGGCTGTTATGATGTGCACATGAGAGATAATGTTTAAACTGACTAAAGCAAAGTAAACCAGACAAGTCTGTTATTGGCTTTATAATTACATAATTAACTTTTTGTCTCTAATCGTTATGGAGGTAATGGTGCTGTTAAAATGGGTTTCTGGTGAGCAGAAACTAAATCAAAAATCAATAATCCATAGAATGCCATTAAGGGCTGTAACAGCGCTTGTTTGATTCACTCAAGTTTTTGTACTGCAAATGAATTTCATTATGGTGCAGAATGTTATCTGGCAAGCTGACTTTCAACTGATAGAAGTGAGCAAGAGCATTGTAATCAGCAGTGTGCAGGAAAATGGACAAATGTTGCCATAAATTACACTCTGCTTGAAATGCAGTTATTGTAGAGCGATTGACCTACTTGAAATTAATTCTATTTTCCATGAACCCTCCTTTATTTCTAATTTACATTACGATCATATAGGTCTGAAAAATGATATCATAAAAAAGATTAATGTACTAATTACTTGTCTTCTTATCTCCCCCTCCCTCAGTTCCAACACCTTTGGACCAACTCGCTCAGCATGTAAGTATGTCACTTATTTCATTGTGACAGGGGTAATGTATTTGCAAACTGTGCTATAAATATTGGAATTCAGGGTAGCTATCTCATATTCAGACACCAGCCTTTTGAGCTATGCTTTTCCAAATGAGTTTAGAATTGACAAAGATTTTCAAAGCCAAATTACCTGTATGTCACTGTGAAATTAGGTTCTTGACCCTGCCTCTGATGTATGCTTATTTTCTACATATTTTCTCCCTCAATTTTATGCATCACTATTCACTGTTGGAACTGGTGACATGTCTATCCTGAAAGGGGGTAAGTAATACTTTAATACACCTGTGAAATGAGTCTGCGTTTGTCATGAATATGCTGAATGCCACCAGCGTCTGCAGTCAAATTGTTATTCCAGTGGCTCAGCGTGACCTGAGCTTTCCTTCAGTAGGGCAACCATGACGATCCTGCTGTCTTAACACTGCTTCAAATTTTAAAAACAGTGGAAATGTTTCCTTCGCTCCTAATTTTAATCCCACTGTACCCGACTATCCCCATCCCCTCACATTTTTTTCTTTTAATAATGCATGTTTCAAAATGACACATCAACTACTTTTTTATAAAACAAAATTCTTACATGATGTATAATATCAGGAATATCATTATTATTACATCCATTATAGGTAATATTATTTTCAAGTTGTCTTGATATAGAAATTTGCGGTTCCCCCATGTGTCTGTTCCATGTGTGAGTTCACAAAACAATTTTTGTGACGGGGAGTGGGATGGGGCTCCCTGAATGGGGAGTGGGATGGGGCTCCCTGAATGGGAATGCCATCTGATGGTTTCCTCTTCCCTGTCCCTACTTTTCTGTCAATGGGAAAGTTGTTTTAGCCCTTGCAATATGGACCTGTGGGGTGGTGCAGTGGTTAGCATTGCAACCTCAATGCTGAGGTCCTGGGTTTGAACCTGGCTCTGGGTCACTGTCCGTGTGGAGTTTGCACATTCTCCCCATGTCTGCGTGGGTTTCGCCCCCACAACACAAAGATGTGCAGAGTAGGTGGATTGGCCACACTACATTTTTGGCCCTTAATTGGAAAAAATGAATTGGGTACTCTAAATTTTTTTTTTTAAGTTATGAAATTTGCTTCTAAGGACTGCTATTTACCTTTTTGCAAATAAATATAAGAAAATCCTCCCTACTTAAAATCAGCATAAAAAATCTAAGTGAAATAAATTTGAGATGTGTTAAGTACAGTGCGAAGGCAAAGTATAGTGAATAATTACATGAAATAACTGTTCATTGTTTTTATTTATTCATTCACAAGATGTGATCATTGTTGGCAAAGCCATCATTTATTGGCAATACCTAATTGCCTTTGCGAAGGTGGTTTTAAGCGACCTACTTGAACTGCTGCAGGACATTGCAACGGTTTTGATGCTACTGTGGGTTCACTTAGCTATTCCAGAGGACAGTGCAGGTTTGACTACATTGTTCTGAATCTGAGGTCACATATAGGCCAGACCAGGTAAATGCTGCAACCTTCCTTCCCTAAAGGATGTTTGTGAGCCAATTGAATTTTTAGGCCAATCCTGTAATTTTAAGATCATCATCACTGACATTAGGGGCTGGATTCTCTGATCAGTGACGCCGAAACCGCATTCGGCGATTGGCCGGAGAATCCATTTTCACTCCAGAATCGGGGCCGTTTCCGATGCTCCGCCCCCTCAAAATCAGTGTAATCGAGGAATATGCCGCATGCTGTCGGGGTGGCCTCAGGACGTCACCTGAGGCCGTCCCCCGATGCTCCGCCCCTAATGGGCCAAGTCACCGGCGGAGTGGGCCACGTGTCCTCTCTCCTTTCGGGGACCTCACGTGGCGGCTCCGGGCTGAGTCCAGCGTCGCCACAGTTGGATGGGGGAGCGAGCCGTTCCGTTGGCAGGGGGGGGGTGGTTTGGTGGGATCTGGGGGGGCTGATGGGGGGTGGTCCGGGGGCAGTGAGGGGGGTTACAGGGAGGCAGTTTTTGGCAGGCCGGGCCCAAGCGCGGCCTGCGCCATGTTGTACGGCGCAGCCACTGCACTGTGCCCATGCGCAGTCACGGACCCGGCCATTCTGCGTCTGTATCAGCAGGGGGGGCTTTATGTGGCGTGGCTGCTAGCCCCCCACCAGGTGGAACATCAGTGCGGGAGTGGCGCCGACTTTCTGGTCGTAAGACCAGACAAATCCTGTGAACGTAGCCGCAGAATCGGAGAATCCAGCCCGAGGTTTTTAGCCTCCATTTACTTTAGGGAAAACCTATCCATGCCACCTTTCCCTTTGGAACTGGAGTGCACTGTCCCCATTCAGGCTCCTGTCTATACACATATACTGGTTGATGTGTGTTGCAAACATCCCTTCTGCCACACAAACCAATTTACAATCGCCTGTTCTCAAACACAGATGCCGTCTGAACCAATTGTCAAAAAGATTTAACAGTTTAGCTCTAGAGATTAGTAAGCCTTGAAAAAAAATACAAGCAAGCAGTTACAACTGACAGGTATGTAAGAAATAGCATATCATGGGCTATATTCTCCGTTTGGAGACTAAGCGTTGACGTCGGGACTGAATTGCGTGCGATTTGCATTCCCATTGGAGGCACTATTTGGTAAGCGTGTCAGGACATGCAAATGGACCAGCACTCTGTTGGTGCGAGTTCCGAGCAATTCCCAGCCCAGCAAGCGTTCTAACCGCTGGGGCTGGAGTTTGCGCCAAAGAGCTGTTTTTAAGCCCTCCACTCACCACACACTCACTGCAGCCACCAAGATGGCTCAGGGAAGACCTGCCCCCCAAGGTCAGGAGTCCAAGGTGGACCCACAGCCCAATGCCAGTGAGGAGCGGAGGGATACCCTCTTCCCCGACGTGGGCTGCGGACCCGAGCCAGCCCTCCTGAACACTGCCTGGCAGGTGGTGGTAGAGCCAGTCACCATTGCGAGTTTCACTGGGAGGGAACAGCTGGTGATCCAGAGGGTTAGGGGTCACTGATGAGTCCTCTGCCCTCATGGGGGCAGAGAACCAGGGACGGTTCCAAAGGCTGTGCTGCAGGTGTCCTCTGGTTAGCTCTTCTGATCCCCAGATTCCTCTGCACTGGGGCAGCACTTCTGAAGAGTGCCAACACCTGGTGGGCTCCTGACTGAACTAGGCCACGCCCATCCCGTTGATGCTACAGCAGGGGTATGAGGGTGTCGAGGGGTGACCGGGTGGGCTCCCAGATGACCAGAGGCCTTTTGAGTATTTAAAGGACACAGTGAGCAGTCAGCAGTGTGAGCAGCCAGGAACCCCTAAGTAGCATCAAAGGGAAGCATTTGAAAGACAGATTGCAGACATGGCAGTCTGAACCAGGCCACCCCGATCGCGAGGGAGACATCCCAATCCACATACCTGGCACCAAGTCACAGCCCACTACTGTCCCGTCCCAGGCAGCCTCCCCAATAGACCCAACAGTTTTCAATAGTTTTACAGAGTTCTTTTAAACTCCCACTCCCCCTCCGCAGCCATGGCACCCAATCCACCTTTTTCAACACTTGTAGCAATTGACGCCCATGAAATATCAGCCTGAGAGGGGTGGAGCATCTTGGAATGGCGGATCATTCTGTGTCCACCCCGCTAATCACATTTTAATGCATGCAAATGCAGGTTTTACATGCTCCCGCTTGTGCGGGGCGCAAACCCCGTTTTCACCGCCAGGGAGGGACCGGAGCATGGCTCCCCACTGAGCGTCGGAAACAGACCTCGATTTTGGCAGGATGCCAGATTATCTGCCCGATTGCCTTTACAGCCCCATATGTTACTTTTATAAAGTGTCAATTTTTAAAGTTTCAATTTTTGTAATTTAACATTTTTGATGTTTAATAAAATGATTTGCCTTTTAAGATTAACTGTTTCAGGAAAAACTACTTGATTCTATATATGTTATACATTATTGTCTCAGCTAAACTTTTTTCGCCCTTAACGATGTTTTTCGCACCCGCAGACATGTTTAGCACTTGACAGTCTTGTAAGTCTACAAATTAACTTGACACATTGTTCCCCTAAAATGAGTTCCACTACTTTTTTTGTGGGTTTTTAGATTTCAGTGAGTTCTTTTACGTGGACGAGATTGCCTTCACTCCCGGAGGCAAGACACCTGGCTCAACTGGAGCAGTAATTCATTTTTAGTGTTTGGGGTGTGATCATCATTCAGATAGGTCTCAGTCTTTGGATGATGGATGGTGAGTAAACTGGAGACTGATAGGACATAGCCCATGAATCTGTTCTACATCATCAGTTCCTTTGATCACTGGCAGAAGTTCAGAGATGCCTCTGTGCATCTGTCCAAATAAACAAAGTACCAGTTATATCCTCTGGAGCCGCATTCACAAACATAGAACCCACCTCCATTTCACACTCACCTCCTTCACCAAGATGCCTCCAGTATAAAATAAATGCCACAGTTCCTTTATTTGGATGGAACTATTTGAAAAGGCCTAAGATAATGACAGATTCTGTAGATAATAGATGACCCATGAAAGATGATAGCTGTGCTGACAGCAGGGGCTGGTTTCGGCATAGCTGCCATGCAACATTAAGGCCTACAGCTGTCATGACAAGAAACTCAAAAGTTACAGCAATGCTATAGCGATTACATCATTTATCTTTTGAAGCCTGTTCCCTGATTAGCGTCTTGCATTCATTCTACTCACTGTCGGTGCTCAGCTTGAAGTAACTTGTCAGTTCATTTTCCAAGAATAAATCAAAGGATGTTTGTCTCATAGTCGGGTTGGGTTTAGTATATGTGACAGTTGATTCTGCTTATTGGTCTGTTTAACAAATATTGATCATGTTTTATAAAGAACTTCCTCTATAAATGCCACCTTTTCCTTTGTTTAAAATCTTTGACCTTTCTGTGCTTCATTAAATTTACACATAGCAAAAAAAAAGGTTGAAGAGTCTGTGGCCTTTATATATTACACAACATACATGACTATGCCTGTCACCAAACTCCAAATTCCTTTTATTGGGATAATGAGGCAACTCTCAAACCTATATATAAAATATACCAGGTATTCAAGTGCCTTTTAAATATAAGATGTACTATTTTATACTAATGAAGAACGATTTCCCTTAAGCATGAATTAGATTTTTTGTGGAAGCAATGTTAAATCTCCCAAAGCTATTTCAGCAGTAACATAGGGGGCGGGATTCTCCGTACCCCCGCCGGGTCGGAGAAGCGCCGGGGGCTGGCGTGAATCCTGCCCCCGCCGGTTGACGGATTCTCCGGCACCGGATATTCGGCGGGGGCGGGAATCGCGCCACGGCGGTTGGCGGCCCCGCCCGCCTCCCCGGCGATTCTCCGGCCCGTGATGGGCCGAAGTCCCGCCGCTGTCAACCCACGCCAGCCGGCGTGAATTGAACCACCTACCGTACCGGCGGGAGCAGACGGCGCAGGCGGGCTACGGGATCCTGGGGGGGGGCGTGGGGCGATCTGGCCCCGGGGGGTGCCCCCACGGTGGCCTGGCCCGTGATCGGGGCCCACCGATCCGGGGCGGGCCTGTGCCGTGGGGGCACACTTTTCCTTCCGCCTTCGCCATGGTCTCCACCATGGCGGAGGCGGAAGAGACCCCCTCCACTGCGCATGCGCGGGGATGCCGTGAGCGGCCGCTGATGCTCCCGTGCATGCGCCGCCCGGCAAAGTCAGTTTCACGCCAGCTGGCGGGGCACCAAAGGCCTTTCCCATCAGCTGGCGGGGCGGAAATCAGTCCGGCGCGGGCCTAGCCCCTCAAGGTGAGGGCTCGGCCCCTCAAGTTGCGGAGACTTCCGCACCTTTGGGGCGGCGCAATGCCGGACTGATTCGCGCCGTTTTTGGCGCCGGTCGACGGACATCACGCCGATATCGGAGAATCCCGCCCAGGCTCTCAGACCATTATCGCTCAATTATTAGGTTTATTTCAGAAACTTAGAAGATCTATAGGCTCAAGTAAATCTTTCTAACAAATGAAAAACATCAAGTTGTACAGATATGACATTCTGTTTTTTTGACATTTTAATAAAAATGATAAAAATGAGTATTTTTAAGTACAAGAATGCATTAAATTATCGTTGTCGGAGTCGTGAATAGTTAGTTCACAGGAACGGTTTGCATTAAAATTTATACCACTGTTGGTTAATGATTTTTGTCATTATGTCACTAGTGCACATGAAGTAGTTGGCGGGTGCGATTTAATACGCAAAAATCAATGGCCTGTTTTGGGCACGTATAGCAGGAACTGAGAACGACCCCGCTTTCTAATGGGACTCTGGCATTTTTTTTGGCCTCAGTTGGGAACACCCTGCAGAGGCCACACTTACCTCATTTCCTGCACTGACGAGCTGAGCCATTTTTAAATTTCAACTCGATATTTTGACCCCTGCCTCGGAATCCCCACTGTGGCTTCTGGACACCCCCCCCCTCTCCACTGCCTACTGCCTTAACTTGCATCTTAAGGGGTCCGCAAGCCGCTCCTCAACCCACCTCTTAAGAACAGGGCACCTCCAGGCCTGATGCTTGGCATGGGCAACCTGGCACCCGGGCACTTTGGCACTGCCAGCCTGGCACCCAGGCAGTACCCCTGCCAGCCTGGAAATGCTATCCAGGCACATTATCAGTGCCAGGGCGCCACTACCAGGGTGCCCAGGTGGCAGTGCCAAGGTGCCTGGGTGCCATCAGGAGTGCCAGAGTACCACTTTGCTCAGAGCCCAATGACCAGGGGCTTCCGATGGATATAGAGACCCCTCCAGCACGTTATGCTTATTCCACGTTTGTGTGGAACAGTGCTAAACAGTACCATGGCGAGGTCTCCCATCCGCGGGCCTAAATTTCATGCGGGGCTCATTTTCTTACATTGAATGTAGGAACCAGCATAAATCAAGTGTCAATGGAGTGCCACCAATTGGGTTAATAGTGAATGGATGGGCAGTCTTCTCGTGTCTCTTGGTTCTCAGACCCTCTTGCTTCCACTTATTTTCCTCGTCCATTATGATGCAGAAAAATACCACGTCATTTGGGCGGCCATTCCAGCCACTCAGTCCTTCTGATCATGTGCAGGAATTCTGAGACTGAGACAGATTTGGTTAAATATCTTGCAGGTTGGGCAGCACGGTGGTTAGCACTGCTGCCTATGGCGCTGAGGACCCGGGTTCAATCCGGGCCCCAGGTCAATGTCTGTGTGGCATTTGCACATTATCCCTGTGTCTGCATGGGTCTCGCACATACAACCCAAAGACTGTGCAGGTTAGGTGGATTGGCCATGCTAAATTGGAAAAAATAATTGAGTACTCTAAATTTTTTTTTTTAATCTTGCAGGTTTTAATAAAATTGTAAATAAGTGCTTTGAAAATTGCTATCAAATTCCAGGATTCTCTCAAATTCTGATACCAAGTGAATTCAGGCTGAGCTGAATCTAAATCTACTCCAGTGTTGTTTGTTTAAATCCAGGTAAATTGCATGAGCTGGTCTTTTGAATGGTGTTTAAGTTATGTAAGTGAAAGGCTTTTGGTAGATGTATCTGGGAAGGGGCAAAAACGATCAAGAAAATTTGGGCACACTAGTGTTTCAATGTGAAACTAACATAATGGGAATTTAATGAGACATCGTTTAAAATAAATGAAGTGGCACAGCCGTGCCACCAAAACCTTCCAGGAAATATTCAGCCATTGTTTTTGGTGTTTTGGTACAGATTATCATGCATCATAAATGCATATTCTACTGGAGTTTATGAATTGGTGTATGCAGCGTAACTCCCTGGCTATTGAGTGACAGGGGTTCAATACCCTCTACTGGAATCTGAATAGTCTGCACATTCACACATAGAACAGTAATCAAGAGGTATTGGCTCAGTCTTGCTGAATGGATAACTCCATTAAAGTGGTATCCATTACCTAGCTATTTTAGAATAGTTACACGACATTAATTATTTGGGAGCTCTCCAAACTATTTATTCACAGTTAGATGAGCACTTGCTTTTATTTCATCTTCAAAGACCCTGAGGTTCATAGAATCATAGAATCCCTACAGTGCAGAAGGAGGCCATTTGGCCCATCGCATCTGCACCGACACTCGGAGGGAACACCCTACCTAAGACCAATCCCCCACCCTATCCCCGTAAACCCACCTAGGGGCAATTTAGCATAGCCAATCCACCTAACCTACACATCTTTGGAATGTGGGAGGAAACCGGAGCAGCCAAAGGAAGCCCACGCAGACATGGGGAGAATGTGCAAACTCCCCACAGACAGTCACCCGAGGTTGGAACCGAACCCGGGTCCCTGGTGCTTTGAGGCAGCAGTGCTAACCACTGTGCCACCGTGCTGCCCCATTTCAGATTTGTGTACCGTCTGAAGCAAAAAACAATGCCTGTAACTTAACTTGGTCAATAAACTTTCCATTGTGGAATGGTAGTGCATTTCGCCTCGTTAGTTAACCAGAGTGCAGGCACATTCATGCCTTCTTGTCACCCTGCTAGACTTCAAAGGATTAGATGTTTGCTTATCATCAAATACAAACACTGTGAGAAAATAATGCCTTAGAATTAAGCTTTGGAAAATAATTAAATCATGTAGTCTAATTCTGTAGCTTTAACACATGTCAGACTCTAAGTGAGTTTTTGTAAACTTGGCTTGTAGACTTGCTTCTGACGGCATGGAACTGTATTAGACTAGTCCGACCTAGAACAGTATCAATTGGTAAGGCGGCTGGGTGTGTGAGAACTTCCTTCTTTAGGAATATTATAGATCAGAAGCTATTGCCAGAAACCAATTGAAAATCAATTATGTGTCCTGGCGTCTGGTCAATTGACTAAAATGGTTTGTAATGGAGGAGCCTAATTAACAGTTTAGGATATAAGAAAGGAGGTCAAAACTATATTGATTATAGCAGAGAGAAAACAGATCCAAAAAAGGGGGGCTACCTCTACTCAGGATCCGAGAAGTTTGCAAAGTCTGAACAGGGTACAGAAATATGAAGAGACTATGAGGCCAGAATTTCACAGAGAGAAGCTCTCCAGCTGTGCAAAAATAGCAATGGAGGCCTGGATCTAGAAGTCCTTCTCTGAATCTAACCTCCACCATCTTTGCCGGGGGTGTGGAAAGATTTCAAATGGATTTTAATGTGCAGATGCATGTGCTCATGGAGGCAGCTGTGCATGTTAAAGTGCATTTGCTTCAGTCAGATCTGATTTTTGTTAGTGGGATGTCGAAAACATGGTGTGGGATTTTCCTCCTCCTCCGCAGCGTGTTCCGCAGTGATGGAGGGTGGCTCGCCAGTGGCCAGTGGTGGCATCTTCTTGGCCCGCTATTGTCAACAGGGTTTCCCATTGCATGCACCCTTGCCGCAGGGAAACCCGCAGCGGGGGTGGGCCATTGACCGGACCATAAGAACCCATCAGCGTGAATGGCCAGAAAATCTCACCCATGTCTTGTGCAATTTAGACCTGGTAGGGGAAGATTTATAGCTGCTGGAGCTTTTTGGAGAGGAAGGGTATTTTTTGGAGAGGCACGGTACCCTTTTGGATATGATCTTGGAACACCTTTGGGAGAGGTCAGGTGTCCTTTGAGAGTGGTATAGTGTCCTTTGAGAAAGGTAAGCTGCTCTTTGGGATTGTTAAAGGTAGACATGAAGGTGCACACTGTCAAGAGAACTGTTAAAAAACTGTTCAGTTCTCAAAGCATTTAAATGTCCTGCCTTTTAAATATTAGGGAAAAAATGTCCATGGTGTTGAAAAAAATATCCGTGCTTGCTATTTTATGCTATCTGCTGACATAAGACTGAGGGTTATACTTACAAGATTAGGGCTGCATGACTGATTTCACATTATCGTTATCACAGTGGGATGCCTGTCAGTTCACAGTTTAAATAATAGCTCCAAGTGGTTCCAAATTCTTTGAAGTTAGACTAGGAATACGAATACTTGGCGTTATATGGGATTAAAGGAAGTTAAATGCAGTGAATGGGTTTTTATCAATGAGACTTTTTTAATTAAAATAGCAAATTCATATTGCGGCATGTGGCGCAGTGGTTAGCACTGGGACTGTGTCGCTGAGGACCCGGGTTCGAAACCCGGCCCTGGGTCACTGTCGGTGTGGAGTTTGCACATTCTCCCTATGTTTGCGTGGGTTTCAGTCCCACAACCCAAAGATGTGCGGGGTAGGTGGAGTGGCCACGCTAAATTGCCCCTTAATTGGAAAAAATAATAATTGGGTACCCTAAAAAAAAATGTTTTTTAATAGCAAATTCATCAGTAAACACTTCAGGACTTTGGCTGGAACTTTCCAACCATTCACGCTGGCGAGATCTTCCAGTCCTGCCAATGGCACACCCCTGCCATGGGTATCCTGGTGGTGAAGAGTGCCTTCAATGCGAAATCCCGCTGACTGCCCATGGCCTACCTTTGTGGCTGGTGGTGCAGAATTCCCGGCCATTATTTAATCTCAGCATGGGTCTTCACATAGTGAATATTGAGTGAGTTGACATGGTAGGTGTAAGGACAAAGGGTGCTAGTGGGAGATGCCTTGGTTGGCATGAGTTGGCACTGTTAGCATAGGGGCTATAAAGGGGCGAGAGGATGAATGGAGATGCATAAGTGGGCATCGTGGATATTGGGGGACGGGGGATCAGGGTGTGAAGTGGAATGCTGGTGCATGGGGAGTTTGAGGGCTGGAGGATTGTTTTTTACTTTCTTCTTTTTTTTGAAATCTTCAACAAAGTGCCCGGAATACTTAGACTGGCCTACAATCCAGCTCCACTCTTTTCAGGATCGCCGCCATGGCTCCCATTTTCACCGACACCCCATGGACCCAAACGTTCAGGCACAAACTCAGGTTTGTGGAGCTGAGCGTTATCCCGACTCTGCGCTGTCAACTCAGGAATGAAAACTCAGGCTCAAGAGTTCAAGAGAAAGTCAGAGTTGGAGAAGTATGTGAGAAGGATCCAGTCTGGATTTGTGCACACTCTGATATCCATAGCTGGAATGGGAAATATAACCCGTTAAGCTAATTACTGTCTTGTTTATTAAGCATATTATGCTTAATAAATCTTTCCACTTTGCTACAATTTGTCACTCTTGCTGTTGACATATTAATAACACCTGAAATCTCTGCACCACAATTCTATCTTATCCATCAGGTTTGAAACTAGGGCCGGAATTTTCCAGAACTGCCCGCTACCGGGATCTTGTGGTACCGCCGAAGGTCAATGGACCTTTGGTTGATCTGCTGCATTGTTCACGGCAAATCCCACCATGGCGGAGCCGGAAAAATCCCTGCCAAGGAGTTGGAGGGACATTTACCATAACTGCCCAGATAATACATGAACACGTACTGTCTCAACCCTAATAGAGCTACAGAAATTATAAGCACACTTATCACCAACAACCCTCACACCAAAATATCTCAATAAGCTACTAAGAACATATATGCTTAAGAAAGTATGTTATGTGAGTGATGTGGGTAGTTAACTCTTGCTGTTTAAATAGATATATCTCTATTTTCTAATATCTTTGTCCAAATTTTTTTTAAGTTGCCCTGGCCATCAATTGTAAATGCTGAAAATCTTTAACAACAGATCAGGTACATACCAAAAATGATGTAAAAACAATTTATTTCCTCACATATCATAAATATGGCATTAGAATAAAGGTACATAAGGTTGAAAAGCTTCCTATAATATTTTTGAAGAGCTTTATTTGCATTTATCCCACGTTATGGATGTGATCTGTAGCCACCTGAGTTGACCACTTCCCGACTTAAAATGGAGAACCGCAAAGGCTGAAGGGAAATTCAGCCAACACAGGCAAAGATTAGCAAATACAGAGATCATGTATATTGGAACCTGCAAAACAACCAGACAGCACTGAAACCAGCAGCCATCTGCATAGTAATGTAGCAGCCATCTACATATTAATGAGCAATCCCCGGGAATAATCGAAACATTTTAAGGTAAACGAGGCCAAGCCAGACTCCTCGGCACCAGCAGGAGCCAACACAAAAGACGTTAACGGACACTTAAAGACCGCTCAATGATCAGGGAATCGCTCCAGCATTGGAGAAATCGAACCAAGTGATTGGAACGAAGTCCAATCACTTGAAACCAGGTACGGGGTCCGCACCAAAGGGCGGGAAGCCCCTGGGGACTATAAAGTAAAGTCCCCAAGTTCAAATCGTCCTTCTTGACAGGATCACTCAGCAACGCAAAGCAACCCCTGAGAGTGAACTGTCCAGCGGCCGCCAACCAAGTAAGTCTCAAGTCAACGCTCGCTACGAGATGGGCACTCCTAGCTACCAGTCCATACCAGCTTTTGAATCCTGCGGTTTCAGAACCCGAACGAAAGGCCATTTGTTCCCCTGACCTGGTGGGCCAGTCCAAAGCTAAGTATAGGCCTGTTAGTTATAGAATTAGCCTAGAAAGTAGAATTTATGCATGAGTAGCGATTGACTGTATAATAAATGTGTTTTGATTTAAATCTTACTAATTGGTGTGTTGACTTATTGATCAGTACTTGAACTTGAACCTCGTGGCGGTATCATAAAGATACCTGGCAACTCCAGAGCAAAGGTGATAAAACAGAGCCAATTGAACCAACCAAAAGTTAGCAACAGATCTAATGGAAAAGTTTTTAAGTGTCATTTGTGGCGGGTTTGCTGTGAATTTCACCTTGGCTCTGTAGGCATGTTCCCCACCGCTATCTAACCACACTTAGTCTCTGTTCTCTCGCCGGAAGAGAATTGCACCTGTTTTACGATCACCCGAGAGTGCACAGCAGGAAGCAATTCCGTAACCCTTGCCTTATAAGTTTCTGCATGACGAGCAATGCAAGGGATTCCTGAGGGAATCCCGTTATCAGGCCGGCATTTTGGAGCGGGGGGCCCGATAGCGAAGTCCCACGGCCATCCATCGCTCCCGCACCGCAAATCGGCCCTGAACCCCCCCCCAGCACATAGAATCCCAACTCCGGATTGCCTGTGTGCACCCCCCTCCTGCCAAGTAAGGGGGTGACCCGATGCGTGCCCCGCCCCCCCCCCCAGGACTCACTAATGAGGGAGACCCCCTCCAGGACCCCTGCTGTAGGTAAACTCTCCCCCCGGGACCTCTGCAGTAGGGAGACCCCCTCCCAGGACCTCTGCATAAGGGAGAATGCCCCAGCGACCCCTGTAAAAGGGAAGACCCTCCAGGGGCACCTGTAATAGCCCCCCCCCCCCCCCGAGACACCTGCAATAGGGAGAACCCTCCCAGGGACCTCAGTAATATGGAGATCCCCCCCAAGGACACCTGCAATAGGAAGACCCATCCCCCCCCGGGCCCCCTAACTAAAGGGACCCCCTCCACAGGGAGCCCCTAACTAAAGGGACCCCTCCACAGGGACCTCCTAACTAAAGGAACTTACACAGAGGCACCAATTTAAAGGACCACCCACAGAGACCCCCTAATTAAAAGGAGCCCCAACAGAGACCCCCAATTAAATGAACTCACTACAGAGACCCCCTGACTAAAGGGACCGCCCAGAGGGACCCCCTGCCTAAAAGGATTCCCCCTCCCCCCTCTAAGTAAAGATACCCCTGTCTGGAAACTAGAGCAGTGCTTTTCAAACTTTTTTGCCCAGGACCTATTTTCACCAACTGGCCGACGTTGGTGACCTACGCCCGACGACCTTCATGACCCACCATTTTCACTTACCTTCAATGTGACAGGTGAGCCCATTTGGTCCTCGCGATCTCACTTGCTTTGTCATTCAATGTCACATTTTTGTTTAAGGACTTGAGCTGACAATTTAAGATCTCACTGCATCCATTGAAAAAAATCAAGAGGTTTGTCCTCGAACTCGCAATGCTTAGCCTTGAAATGCCTTTGAGGTTTTGGGGGTTTTAATCTTTCATTTGCCAGTATTTGCCTGCATATAACAAACATGAACTTTGTATCCTGATTTGCATTGGTACAATTAATAAACCCATTCCTCAAATAATCATCTTTATGCTGCTTTGTTCCTGTTTTCTGCTTTTTCTTTATGGGTTGTTCGCACACCAGCACTGCTGGCAGCTACAAAATGGAGGAATCTCATCTTGCGCCCAGAGCACGTGACGTCAATGTACGGGGCACGTGACTCGCTCTCTGCCGCTGCTTCTGGAGAGAAGACTCCATCGATTGTTTAAAAGAATCTGCTCCTGGGTCAGCATGCTGACGTCAGGAGGAGGTGGTCTATCACGCTGTGCCCCAGGCCTGCGCACTACTGAGGTGGCATGCATGTGCGGGTCGGCCAGCATTCATGGGAAGAATAAAAGCAGTGATTGGGAACACCGCGGCCGATAACCTCGCGACCCTCCCAACACCAGCCCCGCGATCCACTGCAGGTTGTGACTCTGACTTTGAAAATGAATATGCTGGATAGCAATCCAGACAAGGGCAGTGAAGATAAGCACAGCAGTAACACCTACCTGGAAGCTCCACGTGTCCATTCCTCGAAGGAGGACAGCTGTGACCTGTGTTTCAACCACACAGATCCATTTGCTGCAGGTCATTCATAACTTTCTAGTAGTGGACTGTGATTGACAGCTTCCACAAAAAAGTTGCAACCTTGATTCATTCATCTCCCTTCATGGATGAGTGACTCTAAGCGGTAAAACCCCAATGTTTACAAACATTGACCACATGAAAGAGAGGTAAGTGCATTTCCAATCAGTCAAGCGTTCCTTTAGGGGTCCCTTTAGTCAGGGGGTCCTTGTGGGGGGAGGTCCCTTTAGTCAAGGGGTTCCTGCAGGGAGAGGACCCTTTAGTCAAGGGGTTCCTGTGGGGGGAGGTCCCTTTAGTCAAGGGGTTCCTGTGGTGGGGGGTGGTCCCTTTAGTCAAGGGGTTCCTGTGGAGGGGGGTGTTCCTTTAGTCAGGGGGTCCCTATGGGGTGTCTCTTAAGTTAGGGGGTCTCTTGGGCAGCACGGTGGTGCAGTGGTTAGCATTGCTGCCTCACGGCGCCGAGGTTTTGGGTTCGATCCCAGTTCTGGGTCACTGTCTGCGTGGAGTTTCGCCCCCACAACCCAAAGATGTGCAGGGCAGGTAGATTGGCCACACTAAAATTGCCCCTTATTTGGCAAAAATGAATTGGGTACTCTAGATTTAGTAAGGGGGTCTCTGTCGAGGGTTTCTTCAGTTACAGGGTCCCGGTGGTGGGGTTCCTTCAGAGGGAGAGTTCCGGAGATGGTCTCCATATTCAGGGGTTCCTGGGGGGTGTCTCTCTATGAAGGAGGTCCCTGAGTGTGGTCTCCCTATTAAGGGGGTCCCTGGGGGTGTGTGGGGGAGTCTGGTAGAGGAAGGGTGGGCAGCTAGTGCATTGTGGGGGGGAAGGGTGGCCCTAAGATGGACTCTGGTGGCAACCCCCCTCTCTAACTCTGACTTTCTCTTGAGCCTGAGTTATTGCTCCTGAGATGAGAGCGCAGAGTCGGGACAACCCTCAGCTCCACAAACCCGAGTTTGTGCCTGAACGTTTGGGTCCATGGGGTGCAGGTGAAAATGGGCCATGCTGGTAGAAACCACAAGTGATCCCCGCCCATGTGATTCCCGGTCAAGGAGGACCGGAGACTCTGGTGCCAGACTCACTAAATGGATGTAAATGGTTCATTAAGATCTATTGCATTCATGTACATCCTCCCTCTGGTGCGCAGTCGTGGACCTTCATTCCGGCGACAGTGGGGGGGTTGGAGCATTGCATCCAGGTCAGCATCTGCTGATGCCTGGCACCAATCCCGATTTTGTGATTCACCGCTGTATCATGGACCTTGACACCAGCGTTGGCCAACAGAGAATCCAACCGTTAGTCATTTTTTTGGCCTCTGGGTTGTTTCCCACCAGGGGTATCTCCCACCTAGAATTATTTTTATCACTGGAGACCTGAATTCACTGGCCAGACCGGCTCCTCTGAGATCAGGCCATCATTTTGAAATGGTACCCTGATCTCTAAGTGGTTTTGAGGGTCCCCCACATAGCCCACCCATGGGCATTACCTCCACCCTCCTGCAAGTGATGACACCCCGCTAGTGGGTCGCTGAGGGTTCCCCATTTTCAGGCCTTCCTGTGCCCCATTTTGGGCCCCCCCTTCCAGGATCCCCACCCTTCACCCCCAACCTTCAAGTGATCCTTTCTTGCCAGCCCTGCAACCGCCCCCCCCCCATTCCTTCATACTCCACCCACCCTCCTTTCCTGTGCATGGCCCCCCCTCAGGCCCTGACCCTTGGCACCCGGGCACCCTGGCACTGCCTCCCTGGCAGTGCTCTTGCTGACTTTGCAGTGCCATCCAGGGTGGCAGTGCCAAGGTGCCAACCTAGCAGTGCCAAGGTGCCCGCATTCAGGGGGAGAGCCAGGGGGCTACCCTGCACTGTCTCTGACCTCGGAGATCCCCGGGTGCCGTTGCGCCTGATCCATGTTTGTTTGGACAAGTACTGAATGGCGGCCAGCTGAGGTCTTTCTGCGGAGGCCAGTAGATGCCTGGAGCCCGATAGATCCCGGGTCAGCACGCCTAAGCAGGTTATAAAACTACTTGTGAATGCGGCGCTTGGTCCTGCCAATTGTGGGTGGGATCCTGATCGCAGCATCTCTCGAGATCTGGTTAGATCTCGCGAGGCACGCTGGCTGTCAGGAAGCCCATGCTAGGCCTCTCCCGGCCGTGTCGTGCTCCCATTCGGGCGCAACACGATCGGTAGATTGCGCCCTATATGTGTCCAGGGTTTTGGGGGGGAAATCGTGTGAGAAGTACTGACACTGCTTAGTCATAGGGCGGAATTCTCCCAGAGCCTTTCAGCATGCATGGCAGGGAATATGATGGGATACCCAGAAATCAGTTTAATGCCGGCATGAGTTTACCATGGGACCTTATGCTGGTGCCTGCCGTGGCAGGTCGGAAAACCTACCGGAGAACGGCATGAATCTCATTAATGGGATGCACATGAAAGTCCAAGCCTCTCCACTACGGGTTCTCTGCGATGCCAGTGGGAAAACATGCTGGTGCGAAACACGTTTGCAACACCATGGCATATAGATGTTGGGACTTCCTGAACAATGCCTGGGGCTGCCTCTGGAGTTCAGGATGGAGCCAAACCATGGCACACGACAGCTGTGGGTCGGGGACCATCTGCAGGCGGTCCTTCCAAATTCAATGACCTTGAGGGGGTCCATCATCCAGCCTTAGAATGTTCCTAAAGATCAATATTCTTTCTCAGGCGGTTCATCTTCCGCCCTCAGAGTGCTTCCAGAGATCTATCTTCATTTTCAGGATGTCCTCTTCTTTCTTCATCAGTGGGTCAGTTTGGTGCTTTTTCAATATGGTATCTGCATAGGACGGCAGACTTCCCACTATCAGGCCTGCCCTGCCAAGAAATATGGCGCAAATCACCCAGGAGCATAATTAATGTGGTTTGGGCTGGATGATTTGGCGTGTTTTCTTGCCGGCCTCTGCAGTGGGGAAGCTCCACTTTTCCGCTCCGCCATGGGACTTAATCCCACAATGAGAGAATGTTTTATCATGCGAATTCAGAGTTTTCATAATCTGAAGTCTGTTTCTCAAATCCAGTGGCAGCACCTGCAAAATGACAGATACTGCTAGACCACCCATGATGGAACAAGTGGTACCGTTTCTGTCCCTGGGTCAGGCAGCCCTACGAGTTGATTTCTCCGGTCCCGCCGTCGCGTGTTTCTCGGCAGCGTGGCATTCGCTGGTGGCGGGATTCTCTACTTCCACTGCTTGTCAATGGGATTTCCCATTGAAGCTACCCCATGCCACCAGGAAACCTGCAGGGGGGTGGTGCCCTGCCAGTGGGAACAGAGAATCCCGATGCTGGATAATTCTGGCCCAGAGCTCCCGCTGTAAAGTCCAGATTGACATCCAACAGGTGCAGTTCTGAAGAAGAATCATATTGAACTTTAAACGTTGGGTGTGATGCTCCCATCGTTCGCACCCAGCTCCATGGTGGGTCAATCGCGGTAGATCCCCAAATCTAAGGCTCATTTAAATGTCCCGCCACAGTATTGACCTGACTCCCGGGAGACAACAGCAGTGCCTGTGAGGCCTCAACCAGGCACTGTTTAGTGCTGGTTTCCACAATCGTGGACCAGGTGTGATGGCACCTCGAGGGGGTCACACAGGCTATTAGAGCCCCCGGGTGGTCGGGGATAGGGCAAGGTTCTAGCTTGGCACACCCCCAGGGCACCTGAGCACCTTGGCATTGCCAGCCTGGCACCTTGGCATTGCCAGCCTGGCACCCTGGCAGTGCCACTGAGGCACCCTGGCAGTGCCAGGTTGGGCACCACCAAGGTTTGGGGCCTGCAGGCCATATCCATGAAAGGAGGCGGGGGGTTTGAGGGGGCTGCAGAAAGGCTGGGGGAAGTGAAGGGGGTCCTGAATGGGGAGAGGGGGTGTAGAGCTCAGGATATCCTTTCATAATGGTGTCCCAATCTTTGAGGCGCCAGTCCAGCTGGCGAGCTCTGCTCCCCAGTGCTGGAAAACTTTCAAAGTGCAGCCCTGATGGGGAGAAACTCCCCAAGGCCCAAAAAGCAACAAAGTATTGTTGAATGGTGGTGCCAATCTCGGCACTGCAACTGTTACAAAACACTCCGCCAAACGCACCCGAAACTAGACTTTGAAACGTTTCTAGTGATTCGCGCCCACAAACCTTCCTTCTCCACAAGTGCTGCCAAACCTGTTGAATTGTTCCAGCATTTTCTGTTTTTATTTGACATCCAGCAGGATATTCCCATCCATTGGGTGTGGGCCTCCTCATCATATGAGTTGTGGGAGTCAACAAATCCCTCTCACTTATTGGACTAACCAAAATATGGTTACCATCATAGAATAAATGTTCATCTCACAGCCTGTCAACTGCAAATTCTTCCACGACTGCAAGGAAAGTGTGTAAAGATGCTAAAGCAACAACCTCCCATGATATAATGCACCCAGAGGGATTTGATAGAATGTGTCTGAGCTTTGATAAACATCTATTTGTCAAGAACTGTTATGCTTAATCAGGATTTCTGTGAACTTTAACTGAAACTATCCAAAGCTAAAATGGTAGCTCGCTGAATTATTGCGCTGTCTTATCTTGGAGGCAGGGAAGGAAGAGAGCTGAGTGGGTATTTGTTTTAAGATGGAAGAATACATTTTTTTGAAGGTCTTGCGGAATTTAGTGACAGCATTTTTTGTCTCCTTTTTCTGGATGCAGGCAGCCAAATTGACAGGCCGGCTGTCTGTTGGGCAGGTAATCTTTCAACACTGCACCTCAGCTGGGAAGTGGAGAGGAGCCAGGCAAGATCAGGGTGGCCATGAGTGCAAGGGTCAGAGAAAGATCAGAGTTCAGAACCAAGGGAGATGGGGAGGGATGGTGGCAGGGGGGGAACGGGGAGGAAGATCAAAGCCCGGCGCAAGGGACAATCGGGGAGATTGGAGTCAGGGAGCAGAGATCAGAGCCTGGAGTGGAAGATCAGCCTAGAGGGAGGCAGGAGGGGCAAGGATGGCAAGAATGGAATCCAGTGCTAGAAATGATCAGGAAGGCTTGAGCAGGAGGTAATGCAGGTTACGGAGCTAGGTGACATTGGAGAGGCTGAATTTGGGTGGTGATCGCAGACCAGACTCAGATTGGAGATCTCAGAGAGGAAATTGCAAGGGTTTGTTTCAGGCTTCCAATTATAAGGGTTTGGTGAAGCAGGTATACTGTGTCGGGCAGGTAAGTTGGAAGAGATTTACTCCTGAATCCAGCAATCCTTGCCCCGTTTTGTCCTTTATCTGTCCTCCTGCCAGCTGATTAGTTGTCGACCCACTGTTATTCTATCTCCCTGGGCAGGTTGGAACTGGGGTGGGGTTGGAATTCAGATTTATTACATTTCAATCTGCCGACCCAAACCTGCTTATTTTTGGACTTTAAAATTCCTCCCACACACCACCCCACCAACATCACAGCCATTAATTCAGCAATTCAATCTAAACATAAAAATAATTTATTGGAAAAATGGTGCATATTTTCACCAAAAATTCATTTGACTTTTAATGTGGCAGTGAAACAACCGGATTTGATGTGCTAAGCATTTGAGAAGAATTTGATGCTTGCAGCAGGATTTTGTATTTAAGATTTATGCTTGAATTAGCTATTCAATATATTTAGAGTGAATGGAACATGATTTAATACACTGGGATTCTGTACATAAATTTGAATCATCCTTCAATTGAGTATCTGTAGTTAATAAAACAGTTGTACTTGATCTAATTGTTTGCTGAGGATTTTTCTCAGCATCCGCAAAGATTTTATTCCTTAGAATTGTATGTTTAATTAGAAACACATCACTGAGCATTGTATAGATTCGTTCTTGTAGCTGGCCTTGAATGTATTTGGAATTTACATTTCTTCCTCATTTTTCAGTCAACCTTGATCCATTCCTTTTACCAAAGGTCCTGATTGGCTCAGTCTTACGTCTTGAGTGATGCAATGTTTTTGAAATGCACAAGTGGATAATAATTTAGTGTCCCCTCACTTGTTGAAAATCAGTAAAATAAGATAACGATGTCTGCATTATTTATAGTACATAATCTAAAATGTATACTATCCCAATTGTCGCTTAAATAGTGGCATGCGTTAGGTTTTTGATACAGTGCTTTTGTCTATACATATTACAGTTGTACTTCTGTAAATCAACTAATTGCACAGTTTTCATTTAATGCTTTACAATTTGTTGTCTTCTGTTCAAATCCTAGGACCATATGCCATTACACATAGCAGCCCTTCATGGCCACCGATACATCATTCGGCTGCTGATCAACACATACAGTAAGTGACTGGCAACTCTTTTAATACCCTTGTTTCTTTATGAAACACTTTCCTCCCAGACCAGTGAGGTCTGCCATTTCCATAATCTCAATTTAACACATATTTGAAGTGCTGAACAGGGACTGTCTAGGCTTGAAAGTAGTAAAGTATAACAAAATTGCATTGACAGAAAAACAAAACATCTCTGCTGCCCTTATTAGCAGAGATGCTTAAAATGAAAGTGAGCGAGACCAAGGATTTGACGTGGAAGCAGGGGATAAATTGAAAACCAGTTAAAACTAGCTGAGAAACATCAACATGGCAAGCTAACAAAGACAGGGACCCCGAGGGGGAAGAAAGGGACAGAAAGAGCAAGCGGTTTGAGCATCATCAGATAATTGCTTATACTACAGCTAAATATTTGTGATTGAATGTTTTCCTAATTTGTTTCACAAATTTTAGTGGTGCACTTTAGATTGGCTGAGATAGGCTAATACAGCATAGATGACTGTTCATTAAGATGTTGATTCGCTCAGTCTCTTGAAGCATAGCAGCTTTTTCGAGGATGCAGCCTTCCCTTTAAGCAGAACTAATTTCTCCTTAATTAGCCAGACCTTGCTATTGTTATTTACAGCTCCGCTGTGCACCAGACTAAAAGTTTTCTTCTGCCAAGGTTTCAATGCCCCGAAAGTTCAAGAGGGAGCAAGCAAAAAAGGTCATGCAGAATAAACCGCAGTAGGCTAGTTGTATAAATGAAATGGCCACTATAAAAACACAGGTTCAAGGTCAACTGGAAGTCAGGAGTCTCACAGATGGTAAAGTGAAAAAAAGTGAAAGGGGGAGAAAAACAATCGTTGTCTTGTCACATAAAAATTCTGTGAAATATCTGGTGTGAACACCCATCGGCTTCCACCAATTTTGTAGTCTGTTTGCCTTTGGGCGGAGATTACTAGGTCTTTCCTTATGCATCCTCCCATTGAGATTGCAATAGGCCCCAAGGGAGGAGAAACCACCCAGATTTTCTTTGCAGTTAGTGTTTTATTTACGTCATCGACACCGCAGAGAAATCTGAAGCTGATGTTGCTGCCACAAGTTTTGAAGGAAAATAAGACTAAACTTTAACCTCTAAAATATAATCAGCATCAACCACTTTTTCAGAGCCACTGGGCTCAGCTAGTGCTGGAAATATTTCAGGAAACAAATTTGCACATCTTTTTTTTACAATGCAGGCGTCAAAGTGATCTTTATCTGCATTTTACATTCAGCATATTTCCCCAGGGACCATCACAAAGCCTGTTCACAAATTGTGTTACTGCTGTTAGTTGTAATAATGATTGTGAAATCTATGATAATAAAATACAAGACATATGTAGCTGTGTTTTTTTTTAGAAAAAAGGAATATTGAGGGGGAAAAAAAGACAAAAAAAATAGAACTGCCCTAACCCTGCCCTAACCAAAAATCAGTCAGCTTAAACTGGAACAATCTGGCATGTGGGGACAGATTTGCAAGGTTTCCATTTCTGCGGCTCCATGGCTGCCGGGTATTTTGGTTCACCCATCCTCGGAACCAATCTGAATGCTTCAGCATTCGCATCACAACAGATAGCAGTAACTTTATATCCACTCGCATAAGTGTAAAAGAAGAATTGTGTGATGTCATGTGAGAACACCATTATACAGCAGATATAATAAAATGCACACTCCAGTATTCAGCCAGGGCCTCATTTACCCTGCACCATGGTTAACCTGCATAAACAGTGTACATTAGTGAATAACTACAGCTCAGAGGTATAATCCAATATTCTAAATGTATTTTTCTATAGCACAGATGAAAATATCACATTGGAGCTTGAACATTCTAAAATGCTAAAATAATAATAGAAAACTGAATCTTATTTGAGAAACTGTTACTTAATATTACTATCTGATATTTTGATGCCCTTACATTCATCTGACCTGCTGTTCATATTGCATATTTAGCCACGGCTCCTACTGCTTATTAATCTGCCATCCATTTCTTGAATAAATAGGTGAGTAGTAATAATTACAGAAATCTTCAAATCTTATCCACTGTTTTTATTTGTCTAACAGGCATCATAAAGAATAGACCCTGAGAAGTGCAATATTTCTCAAATTAAAAATACAAAGCATTATCGTTGGTAAAGCTATGGGTGCTGCTTCAGCTGTATGTGACATGCAGAAATGCTGACCTCGTGTACATGAAATAAGTCTGGGAATTGGCAGCAGTAATGGAGATGGAACATCACTGTGCTTTCAAGAGTGTGAAAGGCCATGGTTAATGAGAGCTACTGATGGCCATTTACATGAGCAAAAGAACAATTGAAGCACATCACATTTTTCTCCTACATTATATGCAAGACTTGAAATAGTCCTGAGCTAAAGACATTTCTGCCTTGCCCTACCTTCAAGCCATGTGAAGGTTTCCACTGCAAGTATTTACAGTAGCTGTAGAGCTTCAGATAATCCAGATCCAAATGATAAACGATGGTGGAAGCTCCAGATGTTCCACTCTTAACCGACAAAATTTTGTGGTAGCAACAAAAGGAATGAAAATAAACTGCAAATTGGAAAACTTGAAATGAAATGAAATGAAAATCGCTTATTGTCACAAGTAGGCTTCAAATGAAGTTACTGTGAAAAGCCCCTAGTCGCCACATTCCAGCGCCTGTTCGGGGAGGCTGTTACGGGAATTGAACCGTGCTGCTGGCCTGCCTTGGTCTGCTTTCAAAGCCAGTATTTTAATAAAGTGTAATGGATTATTAGCAGTGGGTTACACTAGTAATTGAGTTGAGTGGGTCAATGCTAGATTGTGAGAGTGATGGCGAGGTTTAACGGCCTCATTGCGCCTGGTGAGAATTTGTGCGAGCCGGTGAGATCACGAGAGCGGCCTAAATGGGAACCTTGCCGGTCGGCAAGCAGTTTACGATCTAACGGGCTCAGTCTCAATGGGGGATTCCAGAACTTCACGAGACGTGGCGAGAAACTAATAATCACCAATTAAGGTCAATCTCCATCTCTTTAACGAGATGGTCTCCCAATCTAATGGCCTCATGGGATCTAATCGACTCGCAGCGAGAGGTCCTGCGAACGACAATTAGCACTGGTCCACACAAATAAGGACCAGGCAGAACAGCACTTGGGGGGGGGGGGGGGTACCCCAGGCCATTGGAGGGGGGGTATCCCAGGCCATTGGAGGCTCCTGGGTCATCAAGGACAAGGCAGAGTGGCACTCTGGCTCTCCCCCTGGCAACCGGACACCTTGGTACTGCTCAGCTGGCACCTACCCACATGATAGTACCATGGCACTATCAAGGTTCTCCAGTGGCACTGCCAAACTTGCAGGAGCACTGCAGGGTGGCAGTGCATGGGTGCCGTGTGCTGAGGTGCAGTGCCATGGGTCAGGGCCTGAGGGGAACTATGTCTGTGAAAGGAGGGATGAGGGGGGTATGGAGGGTGGGAGAATGAAAGGCGGGTATGAAAGGGCCTCCGAATGGTGGTGGTGGTGGGGAGGGCGAAGGTTGGGGGTCTCAGGAAAGGGGGTTCGTAAGGGGGTTTGGGGCAGCGTGAAAAGGAGGGGCCTCAGTGACCCCATAGCGGGGTGTTCTCACTTGGGGGAAGGGAGGGGTGGGGTATTGTCCATAGGCAGCCCGATCTCTGAGGAGCCAGTCTGGCCAGTGGACTCAGCTCACCAATAATGAAAATAATTCTAAGTGTGGGCTCGCACGAAAGGAACTCGCAGGGGCCCAAAAAATTAAGTGCCATTAGATAGCGGTCAGGAGCTCGCCAATGCGGCTGTCGTAGAGCTCCCGAAAACCTCACTCGCTACGGCACTTAAGAACTTGTCCCATTGAATCGCAGTGAATTACCGCCTTAAAATCACTACTGTTGTTTATATTTAATATTCACTTTTTCTTTCTTGACTGCAATTTTCACCTTTTTTTGAAAGGTGCTTAACAGTATTAATTTTTTAATTCCTAGGCGGCACTGCTGCGCAGTGGTTAGCACTACTGACTCACTGCTTCAAAGACCCGGGTTCGATCCCAGCTCCGGCTCACTGTCCATGTGGAGTTTGCACATTCTCCCCGTATCTGTGTGGGTCTCACTCCAGAACCCAAAAGATGTGCAGAGTAGGTGGATTGGCCATGCTAAATTGCCCCTTAATTGTAAACAAAAAAGAATTGAGTACTCTAAATTTAAAAAAATAATTTTTTAACTCGTCTGATGTCTTAATGGTGACGTGTACTATCCAGTGTGAAGTTGAGCCATAAGGTTTTGCAAGTTCATTCCTAATTCCTACTGAATTGCAAATTATTGACAGGCTGACTAGGGTGGAAAAAATAGTCATCCAATCTGCCCTCTACTGACCTTAATTCCGTGATTAATGCTGAAATATTTGCTGATGTACTTAATGAGGAGAAGATTAGACTTGGTTGTGATGCCCCTATGGTTGAATAGTCTGCCCACCCCAACAGTCTTGACTCATTTGAAAAATGTCTATTTGAATGAGATACTTCAAAGATGTACACACATGTGGAAGCATATTCTAGAACAGCGAGGGCATGAGGATGTAGGGCACAAAAGAGATGGTAGCCAGCAAAAGTGTTTGGGCAAGAGCCAAGTCCTGAGTATATTTTTACCCCACAGATAAATATGGAAATTCAGAAGATAAGTTGTGCTGTGTTACTCTGGTGCATCTCTTAGCAGCCAGCTCAAGATTGGCTCTGGAAGCAATTCACCAGATGCCCACTGTCTCTGAACCAGCAGTAAATGATCGTTAGTGCTGAATGACAGGCTGTACCACTGTAAAGAACAGTGTTCCACTCCATCTGCACATATCTTTTGTAAGGGGCAATGAAAGAAGTCCACACTTAGTTGTGGAGAAAACAAAACTTATTTTATTTAACACGTTGACTATTATATGCAGCTTCAGTAGTTCCCTACTCGGTGCCTGACTAGCCGATTCTATTTATACACAGGCACATGAACTGTGTTAAGGGTCCTCTGCCCCCTTATCAGGTGAACTCGTATTCTGCAAACAGAGACCCATGCAGGTTATAACAATATCGATGTGCATTGATTAAAAATTAGTTTTTCTTCCTTTAATTTTAAATTTTACTTTTGTCAACTCTCTAACAAAGAAACCAGAATGACATTAACAGAAAATGATGCGCAGATGCATTGAATAACTACCTAACGAGTGAGCCACCAATATAAATAAGTTGGATTCTCTCCACCCACAGGTTAAGCAGTCAAATCATTATTCTATACTTAAAATAATCAGCACTCTTCTTCTCCCATTTATGTAGTTTTGTAAAAGGTTGCATTCTATACTAAGTGCAAAAATTAAGTTTATAGCCCCATAATAACTGCCACCTGGTACCATTCAAACAGTCTGCTTTTATTAAAATTTTCATTCACTTTATCCTTTCATTATTCTAGCATGCTGGCAAAAACTTTTTTGCAGTTTCACAAGATAAAAGCTGCTGAAGTCAAATGGAGAATCTCAGAACTTGGCAATTCCTCTGAGTAACTTTGAACTATGAAAACAGAAACACAATACTGAAAATGTAGACAGGAGCTGCTACAGTAACAACACCATAACAAACTAGCTACCACAGCCCGCAACTTTTAAACACATATAATAAGGATTATAATTACATGCATTAATTAAATCAAGCAATCCGTGATACCCTTTACAAGGCGAGAACAAAGTTTCAAGCTTCAGATGTCTGTAGTAATCACTCAAACATAATTCTCACAGTTTATGACATCATGTAAACCTCTCAATTATATTGCGGGGTTGTAACACAGCGTCAGGTGTCTGTTATTTCAAGCCATGAGTAGCATATTAAAGCAGAACAGATCTTGCATTTCTGATGCTCACTTAGTAAAATGCGTTTCTTTCATTCAGTGATCTGGTGCCAACAGTTTCCGTGCCTGGATGTTTGGCATGCAGCTGGATATTTTCTTTTCCACAGCCTGCAAGTGATGTGTATTAAAGCTAACAAACCAAAATGTACTATACTTCCTGAGTGATAGGGGGGATGAATGGCGCAAGGTTGTATTTGGGTTGTGACCACATAAAAGCCATTTCATGACAGGTGGTTATGTGCTATGGAGACCTGCTGTACGCACTTGTGCTTGGCATGGTGAAGAAAGCCATCACCAGGGTGGCATTGTGTTCAACTATTTGTAAACCAGACACTTTTTAAAAAAACTTTTTTTTTATAAAAAAGAAAAACTTGTGAAATAAAAAGATTGATCTGAAGAGGCCAGGCTTCAGCATCAATGAACACCAGAGAACATTCTTAAACTGACAAAATAAATCAGCTCAGCACAGATGACGGCTCTCAGGATTTAACACTGCCTGACAAAGAGAGGCATTCTGGTCTCCTTCAAGGAAACATAGATAAAAATTTTGTTCTTCAACTCTAATGAGGCAAGCTCAGATATGAGTCAATAGAGCAATTCATTAACAAATCTAGTGAAATCCCCCAGGCACCAGGCAAGATGGCAGTGAAAGCGGATGTGTTGTGAAAAGCCCTCCTCCGGAATAGATGCCCATATGCTAAGGGTCAGAGAGCCGGACTGCTTTGCTCTGTTTACTATTCACTGAACACATATGGCAGTTAAGGTCACTGTTATCAGACACTTTCTCTGTACACAAAACAAAATTTCCATATGGGCCATGAAAATGGATATGCTGTGCTCCCAAGCAGCTTCCCACGGCTTTCTTATTGTGCGGCAGCAGTTAGAAGTGAAGGGGTGTGAGGGGTTAGCTTGCCAGTCAATTGCACTCATTGCTTTGTGCGTCAGGCCAATTTAGGGCAAATCTGCGTCACTTTTTTCCCCCCTCTTTCAAACCCAAATGCTCATGTCAGTCTATTAGAACGTGATGGAAGTACTGATCACTGCCTCTTCATTTAAAGTCTTTTGAAAATACGATGACCTGCTGAAGAGGATTTTAAGAAGAGGGCCCTTCACCAGACTCTTTCAAATACACATAAATAAAGCCCTTTACTGGCTAGAAATGGCCTCTTAGATTTAGCACTACAGAGCGCTGAAAGCCACAACACGATTGTCATGGATATTACACGATGCTAACAACAACAGACCATGCAGACAAGTGTCGATATTAAACAAAACTAGACTAGACGTTTTGAAAACCTGGGATGCGGAAACTTGACAGCCAAATAAATCGCCTGTTTAACCCTTTAAAAGTAAATGAAGAGGGGAGAAAATTGCATCATGATAGATTTTATGCCTTTTAAAAATTCATGGCACTAGAAACACATCAGTTTGCTTAAGGGCAAGAAACATAGAATTTTGGAATTGAGATGTTGAAGATGCAGCCTTAAGGAATATATTTACGTGATTTTTAGAAAGCCTTTCTCAATTACATTGATAAATATAATAGATTGTTTCTGATGGAAAGTTGATCCATTGTCTTCATATAAAAATTGAGTTTCATTTGTTTGGTTATTAAGACACCCATTTAGTGAATGCCACTTGGTTTCTTGATAGTCAGTCTAATCTTTGTGCAATATTTACAATTTATATTGTCGGTACTTTTCCACTGGTGAAATCTGTAATTGAAAGACGCAGAGGCACAGTAAGAAGTAAAAGGATTAGTAATGGTACAATAATTGTGAACTAAAAGTTTGATCATGCTGCAGGCTACATTTAAGAAACAAACAGATACAATTGGTTGGACTAATTTTAACGTCATCTAACAAGCATAGACACTTCTGGATGTTTTCCAAAAGGCATTAATGATTTTCTTTTCGGATGATATTCGGGTTTTGCAGAACTGCATTTTTAATAAAAGTAACAGACTAAGATGTCTAAAGCAGAGCTATTTTCTTTGTTAGTTTATGTTTAAAGAAAATGTTTTGCGCATTGAATTTATTTTTAAAGAAAATGTTTTGCACATTGAATTTCAAATAGCAATCAATATACCGTGGCTGTTTGGAATAGTATTTTCTGTTCAAAAATTCATGAGACAAATGTTGAAAACCCTGACAAAAGAAACCATGTCAGAGGTTTGAGGAAAAGTTATATTGGTTTTATGATCATCTGCACTTGACTTGAATGCAGCGTCACAACATATTTTGCCAGCCACAAGATTGTTATAATTCTAAATACCAATGTTCTGAACCTCTGCCCATGTTTTAACCATGTAGAACTCCATCTAATTAATTTAATTGATTCTAATTGTCTTTCAGGGAAGAGGGCTTGTTTTTTGCCAACTCGACTGGCAGTGAAAGGCTGCCTGCTTCGCCACTCACTGTCACACAGAGACACTCATGAAAATGCATGCTATTCCTCTAGGATATTTCAGTAATTGTGCTATTTCCTTAACCGTTTATGTCAGCCAGTTGTTGCTGGAAAACCACTGCTTTTCACAGTGCGGGTGCATTCAGCTATCCTCAGATCATTTTAGTTGAATATTGTGCTGTGACAGCAAATTCTGTGCAATTATCAACTCTGCAAATGATGATGTAGGTAAGTCTATATTGCTGCATGATCCTTTTCCTAAGGACATGTACACCCAGTAAGAACAGAAAATGAGGCAAAATCTTTCTGTGTGGCCCATGGAGGGACCGCCAGCAACAAGGGCCACCCCTGCAGAAATAGACTCTCCTACCCTCCATAATGAATCCCCCCACCTCTTGCCTGACTGGCCCCTGCCTGTTTCGCCTTTTCTGTTCCAGAGTCTGCTGCAGTACCGTCAGTTGCCACCGCACCCAGTGGTGCTCCTGGAACTAATGAGATGCCGGCAAGGAAACATCGAAGGAGGACAGTTAACAACCTGACTCACATTCAATCCAGTTGGAGCTTGCAAAACTAGCCACACTCTGGATGCCCCCAGCAGGGGGTCGGAGAATCCCGCCCCAGGTTTTATTCCTTTAGTCCTGTTGTTCAACATTTTGTTTCTCGTCAGTGGGGCAGCTGATGGGGATCTTGCAGAGGAGACTCCAGAGTTAAAAAAATACCCAAGCCTCATGTTGCCAAGATGGTATGATTCCTATCCACTGTTCCTCCATTGATTTGTATTGGTAATTACCTATGTACACATTGGAGCAAGTTGTGGAAGTTGGCCTGTATCTGTGTAAGCAACAGATGCCTGGAATCAATATCTTCAGAAAAGGGGGAAAGTAGCTTGGAGGCAAAAAAGGAATGCTTAATGCATAAAGAATTGTACGTATCCGCAAAGAGGCAGCAACATTTCCCCAGCTACCAGGACACTCCCTACTGGACAGACTTCTGACCGCAGGCGAAATAAGGATGGTAACTGCGCTGACATGTACAGATGTCTACTAGAGGAGGTCCAGTCATTGCTGGACAGGATACGGGAGAAGTGGGAGGAAGAGCTAGGCATTGAGATATGGGGAGGACTCTGGATCGAAGCAGTGCACAGGGAGAACTCCACCTTCTCAAGTGCAGGGCTGAGCCTAACGCAGCTAAAGGTAGTGCACAGGGCGCACTTGACCAGAACACGCACGAGCCGGTTCTTCCCAGAGGTGGAGGACAATATGAATGGTGTCAAGAGGGCCCAGCCAACCACACCCACGTGTTCTACTCCTGCACCAGACTTGTCAAGTACTGGATCACCTTTTCGAGGCCATGTCCAAGGTTATGGGGTTGAGGGTGGAGCCATGCCCACTAGTCGCAGTCTTTGGGGTATCAGAACAGCCAGAACTCTTTCCAAGGAAAGGGGCAAATGCCCTAGTCTTTGCCTATCTGATTGCTTGTCAGAAACTCCTGCTTGGTTGGAGATCAGCAGCGCCACCCAAGGCTGCAGACTGGCTGTCCGACCTGGCAGGATACCTTAAATTGGAAAAAATAAAATACACCATTTGAGAATAGGAGGAAAGCTTCCACAACATGTGGTAACTATTCATCATATTGTTCCAAGATCTGGTTGTGATCAGCAATCAATAAGTGGGGGGGCGGGGGGGGAGGTGGATCGAAATGGAGAACGGAAGGATGAAAAAAAGAGTGGGCGGAGAAAGGGGGAAGGATTGGGGGGGGAGATAGGAGGAGGGGAAGGGGAGGACCCCAGTCAGAACACAGCAGGGCAGAGGAGCCAGAGGGGACAAGGGGCAAGGAACGCACAGGGGCGACCACAGCTACAACACCAGGATATGTCCAGTTGGCACGAAACATGCCCCAGGTATGTTTTAATACTAGGAGGCCACATATATGTAATTACTAGCCACTGTGACACCGTGCTGCCCACATGTATATAATTAACACAGTGCAGCTGTGTCAACCGAGCACCGGGGCCCAAAATTAGGGGTCCCATATCTTTAGATATGTTACTTTGGTATACATACCTGTTTATTTTTTCTTTTGTATACCCATTTTATAGGTTTCCCTTTATTGTTATGTGATATTCCTTGCAATGTTGTTATGAATAAATATGAAATCAATAAAAATATATTTTTAAAAAGAACTGTATTATGTATTTTATGTTGCTCCATTCAGGAGCTGGACATACACATGACTATATTAACTGAAATGCACTGTATTGGTAATAGCTGTGGAAATAACTCAGACTTCTTGCTGGGTTTTTTGATCATGGATAAGACGATCAGAAAGGTTGAAAAGAGGTGGCAAAGTCAACCTTCTCAACAGCCATCGACACCAAGAAAGCCCAACAGCAGTTCTTTAATTTTGGTGATTAGCAATTGGGGAAATTGCAGGGTTGGTAGATTTATTTATTCACCATTTGACAAGCAAATAATCAAATTATCATGAGCATTGCTGATACAAGATTGTCATTAGTGAGAAAAATATATCCAAGTCCAGCATTACTACAGGGGCTGGTTTAGCACAGTGGGCTAAACAGCTGGCTTGTAATGCAGAACAAGGCTGGCAGCGCAGGTTCAATTCCCGTACCGGCCTCCCCGAACAGGCGCCGGAATGTGGTGACTCGGGGCTTTTCACAGTAACTTCATTGAAGCCTACTCGTGACAATAAGTGATTATTATTGTTATTATTATTATAGACGCTTTTCAGATCAGGTGATTTTTTTTTCTTTTAGCAAGTTACTTTACATTCCTGATTTCTAAATGTAAAAAAAACACAAAAATGGTATTGCAAAACAAAAATAAATTTTTATATAGCTGATTTAGAACTGGTTACAATATGATATGTACACTGTCTAGACTGGAGGATAGATGAGCAATTAATAGATTAGCATTTGCAGTGGTGAGAAAGGGATATGGACTGGAAAACGAAACACTTAACAGAAAATTACCCTTATCATGAAAAGGCAGTTGCTTCTCTATATTAAGGATGGTTGAGCAATACATACAAAATTGCTCACATTAACTGCTTATGGCTCGATTATAGAACAACCCTAAAAGATGAGGCTGAAAAGTTGGGCCAAGATTTGCATTGCATTTCACAATTCAGATGCTTTATGCTGTGACTCAAATTAATGAATCTATTCATTCTCCTCATAAAATCATCAATTTCAAAACAAAAACAGAACACTTCCTTTCAAGGCCAATTGCTGCTTTCGTAATGAAGCTTATATCCGGCCCCCGAGATTTACTTCCTCTGCCCCCTCCTTCTTGAAGAGAAAGTTGTCTTATTAAAGCCCAACCACACCAAATCCCAGTCCTCCTCTGCCGACCAGCTGCTGCTATCTGCCGGGAACAACTGATGGTAGCATTCAAATGAGGCCTGACAGTTAAAATCTGCTGGGCCTCTGATACTCTTGTGCAGGTTTGCCATCTTTCACCACCCCTCCCCCCAATCCACCCCAGCATCATGGCCATCCCCTACACCCAATCTCCGCCCCCCCCCACCCCCACCCCCCCCCCCCCCCCCCCCGACCCCCAGCTTCCCACTGGAGTTAAAATTGGCCTGAGAGTGATATCACAGTATCATAGAATCTTACAAAACAGAAGGTGGTGATTTGTCCTCTTGTGCCGGTGCCAGCTCTTTGAGAGAGCTGTTCAACTTAGTCCAACACATTCCAATTTATTCCCATAACATTGCAAAATAGCTCTCTTCAAATTTTTGAGAGAGCAAGAAAATGAAAACTAATGAAGACGAAATTGCGTTTCTGTTAGTAAATCTGTACCGAACCCAATATATGATTTGGACATAATTTGTTGCGTATTGTACATTGCTCGATGTACAGTCACTAGCCCAGCAATAAAGTGCAGTTGGAATTCTCCCATTCTAATTGACAATTGTCATGCATAATAGGGAACTGTTGATGACTATATTGATAAAGGTTGAAGCAATATCAAGGGATTCAGTTCCCTTTACGTGCCAGCGTTTGCCTATGTAATCTATATAAGGGCACCGATGATATCTAGTCAATACGCACACACTGTTGCAATAAAACAACTTGGAAAAGCCTATAAGTTAGTGATATCTGTGAATTATACTCCTTATCAATTATGCTACAAACAGAACTGTCTTTGGATTATCTGTCTTGTTTTCTCTCCTGGTGTTTTTTTACTTGAAGCAATTTTTTCCTCACCACCTTAAATTATTTCTACTTTTCCCCCTCCTCTTCTGCAGACATTAGTTAACTCTTTTCTAGGGGTAAGCTTTTGCCAACACAGATGCGTCATTATTCTTCATATATAAGCCCACATAGTGTGCTTTGTCAGCTCATCGATGGCCAACCAATCCTCTTCTCCCCAGATATCCACAAACATGATCCTCCAACAGGGTGACCTGGATAGGCAATCAGCAGGTGAAACCCTGACTGAATTTTCTCAGCACTCTCACCCAAGCATATTATGGCCAATTATATTGCATCTAGCACTACCATCGCTGAGATCATCAAAGACCCAAGATCAACGCTGGAGTCTCCTGGTCTGTTTGGCTCAGCCGTTCATTCTGCACGATGTGCATTCAATGATACAACAGCCTCAATCTTAAAAAAGAAAAATTTGCACTTATATAGCAACATTCACAACCATTTTTATTCCAAAGCTCAATACAACTAATTAAAGTAATTTTGAGGTGTGGTCACTGTTCCAATATAGGAGCCGTGACAGACAATTTGTGCATAGCAAACAGGAATGAGATAATAATGAGATAATCTGGGCGGGATTCTCCAACCCCCCGCCGGGTTGGAGAATCTCCGGGGGTCGGCGTGAATCCCGCCCTCGCCGTCCTTCGAATTCTCCGGCCCCCCGAAAATCGCCCCGGCGTGAATCGTGCAGCCCGCCTCGGAGAATGACGGGGACCGGCGCGACTCAATGGGTCCCGGGGCCGCCCGAATTCTCCGGCCCGCGATGGGCCGAAGTCCCGCCCGTTTTTTGCCAGTCTCGCCGGCGTAAATTGGAGTAGGTCCTTACCTGCAGGACCTGGCGGCGCGGGTGGCCTCCAGGGTTCTTGGGGGGGGGGGGGGGGGTGCGAGGTATCTGGCCCCGGGAGGTGCCCCCATGGTGGTCTGGCCTGCGATCGGGGCCCACCGATCCGTAGGCGGTCCTGTGCAGTGGGGGCACTCTATTCTTCCGCACCGGCGGCTGTAGCGGTCCAATATTGCCGGTGCGGAAACAAAGCCCTCTGCGCATGCGCGGGGATGACGCCAGCACACACTGGCACTCCCGCGCATGCGCCAACACGCTCCGGCCGACGGAAGCCCGTCAGCGCCGGTTGGCATGGCAACCAAGCCGCTTTCCCACCGGCCGGCGGGGCGCAAACCACTCCGGGGCGGGCCTAGCACCTGAAGATGCGGAGGATTCCGCACCTTTAGGGCGGCCCGACGCCGGAGTGGTTCACACCACTCCGTCCTGCCGGGACCCCCCGCCCCGCCAGGTAGGGGAGAATCCCACCCCATGTGTTTGTGACGTTGACTGAGGGATAAATATTGGCCCAGACATTGTGTAAACAGTAACAAGGATGATCCATTTTAAAACTGCCATATTAAAAAAATATGTATTTTCAGTCAAACATAATCAAACCACCTCAGTGAAAATATTCACAACTTTTGGTAATTCTGGTTATCTGCTGAACTGGATATACTGTTACCAAAGATTGGTCTACAAGCCCATATGTAGTAGATACAGAGGCCTACCTCATATCCAATTAAGAAGCCTCACTGAAACCAGGCTTGATATGGATTCTTGCCACTGAGCCATTGCCAGTAAATCTGGTGATATATGATATAACAAGAGAGTGAGGAAATCTATTGCTTCTCCACTTTCAATTAATCGAGCTTCAAGTTACATATTCATTTCACAGCATGGATAGAACATTTTCCTGAAAGTTAGTAATTCATTGTCTGCTAATGTACTTGGTTTGCTTAAATTTGGAATGCAGATTGCAGATATCATTGTTATATGTTATATTTTATTGGAGAATACTAATGTATTTTGCATTCTCAGCAATAGCTGAGAGCTCTAATACTATGTTGCTTGATTGTATTCTTTAGCACATTATTGGTGAAGAACAATTTTACTGCTAAAGGTTAGGCACGATGTATTAAATTGTCTGTTTGTGGTGACATTCAAAGCAAAGAAAAGAAAAACCACATGGGTATTATTGCAGTGCTGCTTATGCAGCTCTCAATGTGGAACCTTTATTGTTTCTGCTTTTGAGAGAATTACTTTCTGATTTCCAGTAGCAGGTCACATTGAACTTTCAAATCAGAAGTGATTACTTCCAGTAGTATGGAGGTACCTGCACATGTGGCAGCATCCAAAATGGCAAATACAAATGAAATTTATATTATCGCAGTCATTTAACACGGCACACTATCTTCTGCAAAAGTTCCCCGAGCTTTCCATTGTATATTACATTGAATTTAATAAGTCATTATAGTGTGTTTTAGTCAAATAAAATATTTCTGCATGAATGGACTTCTGGATATTACTCCTCAATATGAAGGATAAATTCATGTTTAAAATGTAATTATTATAAAGATAGGAATATAAGCGATTAATTAGCACTTTTAATACTTCCTCTAAAACATCAAGTAGAATTTTCACTAGGATTCTCCTTATCTCTCACTATAACTTTGGCAAAGGAATGGCAGAAACCTCAGCGACACAGCTAAAACACAATTACCCCAGGGTTTCTACTGATGCTCCATCAGTCTCACAGCAGGAGATTGGGACAATCTCTGTGGAAACTCTACCCTCATAACCTTTAGTATCCTAACAACTTCTTCATGACATCAGTGTACATATTCTCACAGTATTGAAATTAACTTTATAGTCTACTGAAATTTCAGTGATGGGACTTCAGTCTCCAGCATAAAACACATTATGATGCATGAAGTAACCACAATCAATTAGAAGTTTTCTTATCTGTTAGTGGACTAATGGAATTCCAATAGTATCCTCCAGGCCCAACATACCAATCAAAACTCTAGAGAACTAATGGCCAGACACCTGTCAATCAAAATACAGAATTTCTTAACTGGAAATTCTTAACTATATTGCTGAACAAAAAAAAATATTTTTTTACTGAAATCAGTGTCAGGAGGTGAAATATATTTTTGTAAACAATTTATAAATCAATGTTTTGCTATTTTCCGTTCTTCTGTTTACGGTAATACAAGGTTTTCATTTATTTTGTCACTTCAAGCTTAACAAAATCACCTCTCAGGAGGCGGCACGGTGACACAGTGGTTAGCACTGCTGCTTCACTGCGCCAAGGTCCCGGGTTTGATCCCAGCCCCGGGTCACTGTCCGTGTGGAGTTTGCACATTCTCCCCGTGTCTGTGTGGATCTAACCCCGACAACCCAAAGATGTGCAATGTAGATGGATTGGCCACGCTAAATGACCCCTCAATTAGGAAAAAAATGAATTGGGTATTTTAAATTTAAAAATAAATAAAACCACCTCTCAGAATTTCTATGGGAGTTGGGGTAAGTCTCCTATCTCCTGCCATAGAATTGGTGGAAATGGCTTAAAAGTGACAGTTAAGATAGATTGTCCAAGGCTTCCACCAATCTCTGCCAAAGTTGCAGAGGAGAACCCTGCGGAAATTGTTCCCTTACATATTTTATTCATTAATTAATTTCCACCAATTTAGAAGTCTAATTGACAAATCCCAAATTCCAGAAGTGCTGACATGTCCACTCAATGAGTTTCTAAGTTTATTTGGTCAGTGCAGGTCATTTTGTTACATTGGCAGAACAATATTTAATCTTCGAGTACTGTTTCTGAGGACATCACAACCCCAGGACACTAAAACACACACGTGACCTTGTCATTCAGGTGAGAGGTTACAGCGATCTTGTAAAACAAAGTACAGTTTCCATTTTGGATCATTTTTCTACTTGGCAATGTTTAGTTCATGTAGTTAATACACGGCGATTGTGATTAGTAATCTATTATCACTATTTGTACTATGGTTTCAACATTTTGTGCTGCGTTTTGATGTGTGGCCATAGCCCTGTGGAACAAAAGGGCTATTCTGTAAGAATGCCCGAATATATCCACATGAGACACATATCTCATTGAAATGCTTGCACACGGTATGTGTATTATAAATCATCAAAGTAATGACATACAACTTTCAATGTCATAAATTACATGCCTTCAACATATTGGATAATCTTTAGATAAAGCTTTAGATGAAGAGCCACTCGTTCCTCTCATGGGCTAGATTTTGAGTGAGTGTCAGGACCCTGCGGTTAAGTCTATATGTTGTTAGCACATCCACCAGTGCAAACTTCAGAGGGGCAACATCCTACCTGGTCAGCACCATGCTTGCTGCACTATTAAGGATAGTGGGAAGACTCCTGAGGCAACAGGTCCAACCAGAGGGTCAGCTGCGATGTCAGGCCAGCAGCCCCACATAGAGACACTCTTGGCTGCCTGTATTGAAGTTACAAATTAAAGGGGCCCAAAGCCTGTACAGCCATCGGGCTAGAGGGGAAATGCCTCTGCAGACCTATTCACAATCAGAGTTTTGGCCTTTCACACCAACAGTTCCTTCATTAGGTCATGGAATCTCCAGCACCGATGTTTCCCTTGTGCTGCCTGGAGACCGCCTTGACTGTGACCTCCACACGTTATGAGTGGGCTGCTCCAATGCCAGTAAAATACCAAGACCAGCTCAAAATGACCTCTAGGTAGCCTTAATTGGGCTACCTGACCGCTCATCTGGTTCCCTATTTGTCCCTGTGAAAGTCATCTCCAGGCAGGAATGCATTGGGCAGCCAACCCAATGTAGTCACCACATATTTTCTTGGACCCCCAACTCCAATCTGGTCTCTACGGGGCTGGAAAAACTCAGTTAAATGTGTCCTATTCAAAGTCAGATTCCCTTGAAGAGGAGTTCTGGATCTGAAAACGAGACATGTAGGAAGATGCTCTGAACAGTTAGATTTGTGAAAAAAACCACAAGAGTTCATAGGCCAGAGTAATTGGGCAGAATCTAGTGCTCGCCAAAACTGTCCATCTTGTTGGCTTGGTGGCGGGTCACATTTAATCAGGTGAGAGCGGGCGTGGTTGAGGACTCTGCTTCCTTCCCACCTCCACCTCGATTAGGTTCATGGCCAGAAGGCCTGTGGACAGCCATCCCACCACGCTGCCAATTAAGGCCCCGAAGTGGGCAATTAATGGCTACCTAAGGGTTTCATCTGACCACCGTTGTTATTAATCTAGAAGTGGCAAGCAGAGAGACTCATTATGTGGGGAGCACAGCAAACAAACTCTAGTGCGTGTGCTTGTAGGCTCCGGGCGGAAATCCCTCATTCAAAAGCACTCAATGCCTGATCGAGGGACCTGGTATTGGGAAGGGGTGACATGCTGAGAGCCACCCGCCTGGCCTTGCCACCGACCCCGCTCCTCTGCCCTTCCTTGCAAATCCCCTAGCATAATTGCTCAATTGTGCCTGTGCCCGTCCTCAATCCAAGGCCTCAGGTGGGTATTACATCCACAGCCGCCATTGCCACCCCGGTGGCAGTGCTGAATTCAGAAGAGCTGTTGGCACCTCTCAGCAGGCAAGTATTCTGCCCCTAGGGTCTTTGGTCCTGAGGGAAGACTCGCCACTGGCCAGTTAAATGCCAGTCTGGCACAAAATGTGGCAGCACATGCCAAGATTCCGGTCCGTCTGCAAATTCTGCTCATTATCTCTGATTCAAATCCTCCTTCACCGAGAAGTCAAAACGAATTTACTGATGGAGGGAACAAAAAGAAGATTTTTTAAAAATTGTACTGTGGCATGATTTGAAAGGAGCCTCGTCGGCTGTTACTCCATTTTATGGTTTATCCACCGTGAGCTTGGGTAACTGCAATGCAAGTTTAATGCTGTCTATAAATATTCTGGATTTCAAGTGATGTTAATTGTTTTTGTAATGGGTGTGCATGTTTCTATTCACGTTCTAAGTAACAGAACCTTTGTTTGAAAGTTTAGTCCAATGTCGCCTTCAATCATGGTTTCCAATGGGATGCCAGTCCTCACATTCGACAATTGTCAAGAAGTAGGCCCACTTTATTTGCCAACACAAGACAACAAATAAATCAGCCCAAATGCAACAACAGTGCCAAAGACAATAGCATAAAGAACACCGTCAGGTCTTTCATAGGTTGTCAAATAGACAGGAAAATGACATTCTTTCAGACCTACCGAGAAGATTCCCTGGGCAGGATTCTCCATTTCAAAAGCTAAAGTGTTGACGCCAGGACTGAATCAGTGGACTTCTACAACAACTAAATTGGCGCCGGTCCCGGAGCAATTCACGATCCGTTAATGGGCTAGCACCGGTGCCACGTGGAACGCCATCGATTCCAATGAACAATGGTGTCCGATTCACCAGGGTCAGGATTGCCACTTGAGAGGCTGACAAGCTGCAACCGCATATTAGCACTCCGCTCCCCATACACACTCATCTCAGCCAACAAGATGGCAGCATGGAGAGTGGCAACCCGGTTTATGGACAGCGAGCTGGAGACCCTGCTGGGTGCCGTGGAAGCGAGGTGGGCCACCCTGTCCCCTGAGGTGGGAAGGAGGCTGCCACTCACCAGCATACACTGGGCCTGGGCGCAGACGGCAGAGGCTGTGAAGGCAGTGGGCCCAACCGCCAGGACAGGCCAGCAGTGCTGAAAGAAGCTACATGACCTCCTCAGGGCGGCCAGGGTGAGTAAGCAGCACTGTGCCCCTGGTACGAACCCCCCCCCACCAAACACCCGCAAACCCCCCCCCCCCCCAACCTGGAGGGTGACTAAACCTCACCCGCTGTCAGTGTGTGCGCTCCCCACCCTGCACCACATGACAGTACCCATACCGGCCGCCACGGCTGGATGTCCTAGCCTCGAAGGCCACCAGCTGCCCACCCCGTGTGCTACCGCGTCCAACTGCCTAACACTGTGCACTTTCTGTCTCCTGTCACCGCGGCCCCTCTCCCCCCACCCAGGAGAAGGCGGCCCTGCAGGTGTCTCACAGAATCACTTGTTGGCAGCGAGGCAGGTCCTTCGCTACCCCAAGCAGAGTCCAGCGATGAGGAGACAACAGATCGCGAAGACAGCCCCCAAACGTCAGTCTAAGACACCCCAGAGCACCAGTCCGAGGACGCCACTGACGTCCTGTCACAGCTGTCTTCAAAACCCTCCACCATCCCAGAGACACTCACCTCGGCTGGGCACTTTAGTGAAGAGGCTCCTGGGGCACTATCTGGAGCGCACCACACACGTGCTTTGGTATGTCCGGTGAAGATGGAAACCCCCGAGCGGGTGGACGGTTGGAGGGCGGCCTGACCCCCGGGACTGGCTGCCATCCAGACGAGTCTCGAGCTTCTGGAATGGGCGGTCCCATCGCTAATGGAGATACAGATACAGAAACAGGGACTACATGGGCGGGCCGTCAACAACCATCCAGCGCCTACAGATGCTGTTGGAGGAGTCCAACCGTGTGTCGGGACAGGAGGCGGAGCCACCCAGGCCAACACTGCAAAGGCAGTGGAGGCGTTGGGGGGCATAGGTATTGGCCATGGGTCCGGATGTCCAAGGCCTGGGGCATTCTGTGCAGGCGGTGGCTGAGGCAGAGGGCAGAGCTGTCTTGTCACAGGAAACTATGTACCAGGGCCACCTGGATATTGCAGCAGTGCTCCAGAGCTTGACCCAGTCACAACGGGTCATGGCTAAGGGCGTCATCAGCATTGCCTGGCCGCTGGCTGACCTGCACCAGTCCCAGAGGGAGGTGACTCAGTACTTATGCTCCATGGCTGCCAGCATGAAGACTCATGTTGAGACGAGAGTGGGCCTCCAGGATTGGCAATGTCAGGTGTTGGGGGTGCCCCAAGAATTCGCTCCAGTTACCCCCCCCCCCTCCCAAGGAGTAGCCCAGGGGCCATCAGGCACCCAAAGGGAGCAGGAGGTGATGGGGTCTGCGCTGGCGACTCCTGCAGGGGAGGTGCCAGAACATCATAGCACCTCGGACTCCCCCCACCCACCCCCGTCCCTGGTGCATCCGATGGGCAGCAGACAGAACAGGGTGGCACCACACCACTTGGGACACCCAAGCAACTGCCAGGTCCATCCAGGCCCACTCGTTCCAGAGAACAGCTGCCAAAGGGGACCCACGTCACAGGGAGGGATTCGCAGCAAGGCGCTTCCACACCTGATGTACTGTCTGGGGATCCACCTCGACCTAGCATTAGGGCCTATAAGATCAGAAGGGTAGACAACAGTTAAGGTGGCACGGGTACAGCACAGAGGGCCTAGGGCAATAACTATTATGGAGATGTTTACATGTTCTTTGTAAAATAAACACCTGTGCACAAAAGTTCCAACCTGCATCAGTGCTCTTTCAGAAGGATGTGAGTGATGGGCTGAGATGGGCTGGGCTGGCTGCAGAGAGGGAGCTGGGGGGGGTGGGTGGACAGTGGAGGTGGTCGCGGGTCGGGGAACATAGCAGGCCACCATTATGTGGGAGACTCTCCTTGCGCAATACTGGAGGGCCGCTCCAGAGTGGTTCAGGCACCTGAATTGCATCTTCGGGATGCCGAAGCACTGCTCGATCATGTCCCTGGTCGCGGCATGGGCGTTATTTGGCTCCGCGTCGGTCTGTGGCCTCTGGAATTGCATCATCAGCCACAACCGCAGCGGATAACTCCTCTTGTCCAGGAGTCAACCCCTCAGCCAAGGGTACACCTCAAAGGTGCCAGGAACTGTCAAGTGTGCCAGGATGAAGGCGTTGTGCACACTGCCCGGTATCGGGCGCAGGCGTGCATGTTGTGCAGCTCATGGTCACACACTAACTGCACGTTCATTGAGTCGAGTGTTTGTGAAGACCGGCCCCTCATGAGCCTGTGCTCTTGCTCGGACATACATCCCATCAATCCCCCCTGGACCTGGGGCATCCCAACGATGGCGATGACTCCTGCCATCCTGGTGGGCTCGGTCCACATTGAATTTGATATACTGTGCTGACTGGTCATAAAGGGCCTTGGTTACGGCATCGATGCACCGGTGCACCGAGGTCTGTGAGATCCCTGAAAGGTCCCCACTCGGCGCCTGGAAGGACCGCATGGTGAAAATGTTCAGAGCGACCGTCACCATAACGGCCTTCGGGGTGTCCTCCCCCATTCCCCTACGGTTCCAGGTGTAGCATCATCTGGCAGATATGTCGCACTGGCCCCTTGTTCAGCTGGAGTCTTCGATGGCATGCCCTGTCCGGCAGGTCCTCGAATAACAGGCATTGCCGGTACACACGGGGCCTAATGCGGTGCCTCCTTCCCACATCCTCCTCGGCCTGTTGGGTGGCCGGCTCCCCATCCTCACTGGCTGCCTACTGTTCCTCTGGAGCAGGCTCCACTTCTGCAGGTTCATCCCCGTGCAGATCCCGCTTGCACAGCTTCAGACATCCCCCAGGGCTGCGGATTACAAGATGAAGGCCACCATTCCTGATTGGATTCTGAAGTTCATTGTCTGTAAGGGATGACATTTAGACATGTTAGCATGGTGCCTAACCCCCTGCCTAACCAGGTTCACTGGGCTACATAGTGGGCCTGGCCTGCACTGCAGCCCTTGTCCCTGCATGTCCTTCATCCCCCCCCCCTCCCCCCATCTCCACACCCAATCTCGGCCGATTCCCCTGGCAAGCTGCCCTCCACACCGCACCCCTGGACCCGTTGGAGCCTGACAACTGTCCCTGCCAGTAGGAGTACCTGATTCTGGTGCTACATATGCCAGTGGTACACTCTCCGGCTCCCGTCCGACGCCCTCCTGTAGGGGTTACTGTGGGCGTTACGCTTGGGCGGGCCGCATCACGCCATGCCGGCGGGTGGCATCCAGTTGTGTGTGGAGGGGTTGGTGGGGTTATGGGGTGGAGGTGGGGGAGGGTTGGTGGAGTGGAGGTGAGGTGGAGAGAGGGAGGGAGGGAGGGGTGCAGGGTGGGTTGCGGGATGGGGGGGATGGTGGTGTGGAGGGAGGGGTTGCTGGGGGGGGTTGGTGGGATGAAGGTGCGGTTGAGGGACTGATTGGGGGTGGGGGTGGGGTGGTTGGCGCCCATACAGCCGGTGTCACTCAGTGGAGTGTGCAGCAAGACGGCTGTCCTGCAGACCGCAACAATGGTTCGCGCCTGGGCACCGTCCGGTCCCGGGGTCCACCCCGACCCCACCGTCCATCCTCTGGTCGCCCTTCGCTACACCACCCCCCCCCATCGACCCCGGTAGACGCCCCCCCCACCCCCTCCAGGCAGCCTGGCAGCGATAGGACCGGCAGCCCACGGTCGCACCTCTGAAACATGTCCTACCTCCGCTCTCTCCCTCAGCAGCCACGGCGCCTGTTTCCCGATTTTTAAAAGCACAAGTGAACCTCGCCCACGGCAATTCCTCCTGGCAGTGGCGGAGCATCGCGGGAGCCCCGGAGAATATGGGATTGAGCCCGTCAATGACTATATGTGTGGAGTAGAACGCAATGATGCTGCTGTTGAGGTACCGGAGCATGGCATTCCATCGGGGCACCAGCCACGATTCGCGGCTCAAACGCAACCCCGCAATCGCGTTTCGTGATTCTGCCGTAACTGGAGGGAGAATCCTGCCCCCCCGTTTCTCAGAAACATACATCCCTACCCTGAATAATGCATTCCTTGTGCAAGAGTCAAATAGAATTCACAACACAAACATGATTCTGAATCAATTCCAATCAATTTTCAAATATCCAACCATTGCACAATTTAATTAATTTAGAGTCTAATTTAATTTGTTTTCTCAAAATACCATCACATTTCTGCCCACCATCAGCACTGTATGCATTTTGCTATCAGTTCCCTCCAGTATAACCAGTGAAAGATGTAAAATTATGATTTGCGAATCGTGCAACAATGAAACAGAACAGATTTAGGATTTCAGCTGGAATACCCCAGGTTGACCATTCTCCTCGACCACAATTGCTGACTACTCAGTCACAGCCTGGCGAGAAGAAAAACTCTCACCGCCTTTTCACTGCTGGTTACCACCTTCACAGAATTGCCCTCCCCCACCCTTCACCCCCACCAACACCTTGAACTCAAAATGTGCTGAATTATGGATTTTAACTTGTATCCAAATTAAGATGGCAAATTGATAACTTTTGCACTCCTGGGCTTCCCCGAAGGTCCTCTCTCTTATTTTCCCTCCACTCAATTGTTCCCTCACCCTTCCCAATGTTTGCAATGCCACCTCACTGATCAATAAAATCTGTTACTTACTCTCTTGACCACCCAGATTTAATCTCTTCAAGCTTGCCAACCTTAGCATCCTATGGGCACGATGCAATGACTATGTTGAGCCCGAAAAGCAGCTCGTGGCTGCTAAAAGCCGGGAGCCCCCACTCCCGGAATCTACCTGGCTGGCAACGCCTCGCGAGATCCAACGTGACCTCACAAGAAGTTGCGATGTTGTGGGCGGGATCACCTTTTGGAAAATCTGCATATTAGAGCAAGACAGCTAGTCCCACTCTAATGTGCAGATTCCCGAGGTACCTGAGGCTTTGTGATTTATCCCTATCACCTTGGAGACCTAGAGCGAGAGAGAGCGCCGTTCGATGTTGGTCTCCACAAATGCGGACCAGACGGACCGGCACTTATGGAGGCTTCCCAGGGGGTCAGAAGCCCCCATCTGGGGAGTTCCGTAGCTCCTCAGTGTGCTGAATGGGGCTATGTGTGGCCTCGGCCGCGCATTCCCCACTGGGGCTTCTTATACAATGCGAGTTGCGTTGTATGGACAAGTGTTTCTCCGCGCTGTGAGCACCAGTGATGTATCAACTCCCTTCCCCATTGTTCCCTGTTATAGTGAACACACATGCGCTACAGCTGCACAGTGTTCAATTGAACCCTTGTATGTGAATTGTGTAAATAAAGCATTCTCTATAATTTGGTCCTTGACTGTTATCTGGTCGCAGGACACACTCATTAATGATTCTCTGTCTTTAAGAATTTAGCAGCGAGCAGCTTGTGTGGTTTTTAAGCTTGTATGCTTGTTAACCCTTTTAGCAATGATCTCACCACCCTCTTTCCCCCCACGGAAGCATAAAATTCTGTCCAATATCTTGAGCATTAATGACCCTGGCTTCCTATCTCTGCTAATCCTCTACTGCCTTTGACAATTTGACACTCATTTTTTATCCAGTCCCTCTCCTATGCTGTGTACCTTTGGGACCTTGATCTCTCCTGACTTCATTCTTATTTCACTCAATGCAAGCACTTTATTACTGCTAATATCCCCGCTGGGTCACTGTCTGTGTGGAGTCTGCACTTTCTCCACAGGTCTGCGTGGGTTTCCTCCGGGTGCTCCGGTTTGCTCCCACAGTCCAAAGACGTGCAGATTAGGTGGATTGGCAATGCTAAATTGCCCTTAGTGTCCAAAAAGGTTAGATGGGGTTATTGGGTTACGGGTGGAAGTGAGGTCTTAAGTGGGTCGGTGCAGACTCGATGGGCTGAATGGCCTCCTTCTGCACTGTATGTTCTATGTCTATGTCCACAGACTAACCACAATCTAATTGAATGGCAGATCAAATTCAAAGGGTCGAATGGCTACTCCCGTTTCTATGTTCCTGACCATTACAGATATTATGGTTAAAGGTCATTTTTTCTCCAAAATGAAACCCTGAGGTCAGATGGTAAATATAGGAGTACCGTACTTGACACCAATGTTGCCAGTTTGGCCATGAAGAATAACAATGTTTTACTTTCACCAGCTAGTGCATAATTTATGGGAGACTAACACTACAGCTTCTCTTTTAACTCCTTATAGAGGTCAAACAACATCTGCTTATTGAATCTAAATCTATGCTAACAGCAAGTGTCAGATTAGTCAATAATATAAATTCACTCTCAGAAGATCCTTTGGGACTATATTGCTCTCCTGGGCCTTCTCTGACTTATCAGCAAAATCCCTTCTGCCATTTTGGAACTTTGGCTGGCTGGAGAGGTATTTGTTTTTGCACATGTAACTTCTGTGGCACCAGGTTTTAAAATCTACAGAAAATATGGTCTTAATAATGAGACTCCCAACACCTGGCAGCCTCGTAGTATAACAAGTCAATACATGAAAAGGCTGCTAATTGAATGGAGTTTCACTGCTACACTATCTCATATCACCAATTTCCCTGCTTTCAGGTGACCTATGTATGGGAGGTGTCATATATTGAAACTATCCGCTTCCCCAGGAAACGGAAAATCAGTACGAATCAAACTGGGATGTGTTTTCACACTCTTTAGCAGTTAACTTTTTTTCTATTCATTCATGGGAGGTGAGCGTGACTGGTAAGACCAGCATTTATTGCTAATTCCTCCTCCTTGTTCGTCAGAAGGGGGATAATGAGCTATCCTCTAGACCCAATGTAGTTGTTGTCGTGTAGGTCCGCCAACAGTACTGTTAGGAAGGGATCTCCAGGATTCTGACCCAGGAACAGTGACGGAATTATAATGGGCGGCATTCTCCAGCCTCCCTGCCGCCTGTTTCTCGGCAGCGGAAGGTGGTGCACCATTCTCTGGCAGTGGGATTCTCTTTCCATTGAAGCCACGGACAGGGGTGTGTTGCCGGCAGGACCAGAGAATCGGGCGGCAGCGAACGACCGGAGAATTGCAGCCAATATATTTCCAAGCAAGAATGGTGTGTTATTTGGAAGAGTGCTTGCAGGTGGTGGTGTTCCCGTGTGCCTGCAGCCTTTGCCCTACCACGTGGGAGAGGTCGCTTCGGGGGTGTTGCCAAAAAAGCAATGGCATGTTGCTGCAGCACACTTTATAGACGGTACACATTGCAGTTGCAGTGTGCCAGTGGCGGAGGAAGTGAATGTTTAAGATGATGGGAAATGGGCCTAGGTAAGGTGCTCTTTCAGAACATTGGTGCAGACTTGATGGGCTGAATGGCCACCTCCTGCATTGTAGCAATTCTATGGATGGGATGCCAATCAGATGGACTGCTTTTGTCTTGGAACTTCTTGAGTGTTGTTGGTGCTGCACTCATCCAGGCAAATGGGCAGTATTCCATCACACTGCTGACTTGTGCCTTTCAGATGGTGGCAAGGCTATGGGGAGAGAGGGAGTGAGTTACAGGTCACAGAATTTATAGCCTCTGACCTGCTCTTGCATATTGTACTTATGTGGTGTGTGTCAAGGGGAGGTGCCTGTTGGTGGTAATCATTGCTTGGCACTTGTGTGTCGTGAGTGTTACTTGCCACCAGGGTCCCTGTAAATGTTTCCTTATGTGCACAGCCATCTTTTCTCAATTTTAACAAGGAACAAGGCCTGCATGGTACTCTCCAGACTGCTGTGTGTTGCACATACCCACAGTTTAGTGAGCGCATTGCATGCCACTTACCAGTCCGAGCCTGAATGTGTTTCCAGATCTTGCTATCTGCATGCACAGATGACTTAATTATGTGAGGAGTTGAGACTGGAACGGAAAGTCCACAATTATCAGTAAGCAACCTCAGATCTGATCTTATGATGGAGGGAAGGTCTTTGGTGAAGCTGCTGAAGATGTTTGGGGTTAGGGAACTGCAGTTATGTCCTGAGGCTGATATGATAGGCCCCAACACAACCATCTTGCATTGCAAGGTATGACTCCAGCGTGCGAGGCGCAAGGGGCAAGGTTTAGAGGAGATGTACGAGGCAAGTTTTGTACACAGAACTCACTGCTCCGCGGAGGAGGTGTTGGAAGCAGGGACGATAGTGACGTTTAAGGGGCATCTTGACAAATACATGAATATAATGGGAATAGAGGGATCCGGACCCCGGAAGTTTAGAAGATTTTAGTTTAGACAGCAGCACGGTCGGCGCAGGCTTGGAGGGCGGAAGGGCCTTTTCCTGTGCTGTACTTCTTTGTTTTCCCTCTGTTTTCAGTTTACCTCAATTTTACAAGGGAACATTGATGCCGCACTTAGTGAAATGATGCCCTGGTGCCAAGTGCTGACACTCTCAGCTTGTTTCTGGGATTCCACCATCTTGGAGCTGGAACTCTTTTGTCCCTGTTTGGACTAAGGCTGGCTGTTTGGAGCTGAGGGGTCCCTGGCTGAACCCAAAGTGGAAACTGGTGAGCAAGTTATTGGTGATATAAGTATTGTTTGATATCACTGTCGATGACCCCTACTCTCGCTCAAAAACAATTTTGGCTGAACTCTATGAGGACAACACCTTGCCTCTCCCCTCTATCATAGAATGATACAAAACTAAAGGGTTGGAGAAACTCTGCAATGTCTACAGAAGAAAATAGCAAATAATGTCACAAACATTTAACAGCTCCAAGACAGTGCATTAGATTGTGTTCTTGACTGTTATTTGTCATTACGTACGTACCTACAGAATAAAACACAGCTTGGCAACGAACAGGGATAGCACCATACCAAGGCAGTGCCGGGGATTAGCAGAATTACTAAATATAATAGAAGATTCCCCTTTGCCTGAACTTTAAAATCAAATCAGTTATTATAATACCGCGGAGAATACAGGGGAATCATTAGCATGAGAGCCTTTGAGAATGGAAGCATCAATCAGTGTGAGGGGCGCACAGTGGCTCCTCAAACAACTTAAACTTCTTTTGACATCTAGTTATGTCCAAGTGAAACTGATAACTCTGGGGTTCAGTTCCCTGTGAGGAAAGTTCACTGACAGACAGCATACAAATCTGATCTTAAATGAGAATTAAGAGAAACTAGCTTTCCAAAAACCTGACAGTCCACAGCTGCTACCTGGGTCAGCTTAACAAAGCCAATCCTGCTCTGCTGAACAGTGATATTAGCATCTGCATGTCTCAGTCTCATTATCAGACATCTGCCCACCTTTATTCTAACCCATAACCCACAGCCCTCCTTCTGCATTGACAGCCCTGCTTTTGTCATTGAAGTGATATTATTGAATTAGGTCCCGGATTGCTCGGAAGATAGGTCTCACCACCCTTGGTGATAATTTATTTTCTCCTCTGAAGGTGCTGAAGGTTTTTGACTTACATAAGTCTGAAATGTTATACAGACATGACGTATCTTCCCATAATATATCAAGGTTTTTACTCTCTGCGTGTGTATTTTTTTCCCCCTCAACTGATTATTGGAGAAAGCCCTACTATTTTGCAACAGTGGCGATCAAAGTCATAACAGCCCACTCTGACAGGTAAGAATAGCTTATTCAGATTGGTTTGGCAGCCGCACACTTAGAATTGCAAAGTCGAATTCAAAATGAGATATTCATAAAACTGGTAACATTGTCTTTCATTCCAAAAAGACATTACAGACTGTCAACAGTGCGCTAAAAAATAAGAAATGTTGACCTTTTTACTATAGAGGTTTTTTTTCCACCATCACCTCCTTTCAAATGCACAATCCCCCCACTTCAGCTGTATGTTATCTCAAATAATTACCCTGCGCTTCTGACTGTCCCTTGTGACTTAGCCTGCAAAAAGCTACTCATTGTAGGATAGTGTAGAGGGATTTAAAATCTGCTTCTTGTGGCCCAGCAACAGCTCTTAATTAACCACTCAGGTATTGGGAAGCCTCCCAGCCCAGCTCCTATCCATATGGCAGGAACATGTCCGCAGTGATAATCACTGAAGGAAATGTTGTATCAAAAGAGTTTGCTGAACAGAAAGCTTGTGCAAATTATTTTTAATGATTCCCCTCTGGTGAGTCAGCTTATTTATTATTTCAAACAGAGGTAGCAGGATCTACTTGTCCTTGACCTTTCTTTCCCCAGCACTTGCCCCTACGCAGACCTGCTACTCTGCTTCACCTCCTTCTAACTAGAATATGAAGGGAATGCCTTCATACAGAATAGAAGCAGGCAGCTTATATAAGAATCATTTTGTTTCTTCAAACCATAATGGATGCGCTTTATAGTTATTTTGCATGACTCGTTCTTCGGCCATTTCCTGTACTTAATTTTTTTAAAACACAGCAATTTAATGTTGAATGGTAAACATAAAAGGTGTAAGGCGACAGACTTCATTTTGGCAGTACAGATATAGACCTTACCCAACAGATTTAACCTATAATAGATTATTAAATGTGGTTCATGACCATTTAGAAATGGATTTGCATCTTCGCTGTTTCACAAATATAATAGATGCTTAAGTGCAGAGAAAGATTCTACGTCCATGCAAGAGTGGCAGCAGATAGCGACGGGAGAAAAACTATTTTTTGCCAACCTAAATGGTAGATTTAACACAAAATAAATGTGCCAAGTTCAACATTTGGACAAATCTGTTACAGGAAATAAACATTTCCCCCTCCCCCATCATTTTCTCATTATCTATTTTGTTTATATATACATTATCTAAATTTAGCTTTATAGAAATAAACAGTCATTCAGGCGTAAGATTTCACAATGCTGAAAGGTGTGAGACTCATTACAATTTGCCCAGCTGTACCTGGAACAGTGTCAATCTCCACCTTCTCAAGCACTACCTTGTGTTATCTTGTTAAGCTGCATCTGGAGTGAGGTGCAGATCACTGCCACTTCTGCTTTTGTTGCCTTTCAAATAGGGAAGACACATGAAACGCCAACTAATTTCCTTTTTATTCCTCTGTACTATGCTGCATGTACAGTTTGTAACATTGATGGCTGATTTAAAAGAAACAGGAGCAATGTTTATAGTGTCTCTTGTGCAGAATTTATTTCTCAATTCTGTTTCATGTTGCAATCTGTTATTCTGCTATGTTGCATTCTGTACTTCATGTAACACAGGAGTGGACTTTCCATGCTAGTCACTATTGCTGCAGCCATTTCTCCTCTATTCAATTATGGTAAACCACTATTGTATTGTATTGTACTGTTGTATTGTTAGATGCCTGGGCTTGTCCCCGCTGGCTCCGCCTGTGGCTCCTCCCCTCGGACTAATGTATAAAGGTGGCTGGTCTCCGCCTCTGATCCAGTTCGGGATCAGAGGCCAGGAGACTTTCTGTTTAGTGTATTAAAGCCTCAGTTACGTTCACCACTCGTCGTGTGTTCATTGATGGCATATCAATTTAATACACGAAACATCTAATATGAATTCGTCACTCAAGCCTGATCGCCTGGAGCTGGACCCACAGGCAGCCGATGCCACTGCAACATTCGAGCACTGGCTAAGCTGCTTCGAAGCGTACCTCGGATCCTTCACCGAACACTTCACCGCAAGTCTTTCTTCTCATCAGGGACGCCCCCTCGTATACGGAGGCGATAATGCTGCTGAAGGGACACTAAGACTATGAACGAGGTGTATACTAGGCACCTTCTCGCCACGAGACGACAACGTCCTGGTTAATCACTAGCAGAATTCCTGCGGTTTTGCGGGTACTCTGCCGGAACTATGGCTGCCAGGCACTACCCAATACGCAGAGCTGTTGGTCAGGGACGCTTATGTTGCAGGCATGAAATCAAACTACATCCACCAGCGATTGCTAGAAGGGAGTACACTCAGCCTCCCAGAGACAGTGCAGCTCTCAAACTCCGACACCTCCGACCGCGCGGCACCCTCGTGGACCTCGTGGGCGCTGGCATCATCCGACCCAGATGAGGCGCAAGCCTGTGCCGCGCAGCAGCCCGTCAACGCCAGAAGCCCGAAGTGCTACTTTTGCGGCCAGGGTAATCATCCCAGACAACGCTGCCCTGCACGGAACGCGACTTGCAACGGGTGTAGGAGGAAGGGCGTGGAAGGAAGGGCCACTTTGTGAAAGCCTGCCAGGCCCGATCTCTCGCTAAAGCTTATAGGCCCAGCAGCGCTGCCTGCTGCCTGTCGGGGCCGCCCCCAGCTACCGCGCCACCCACCATGTGCGACCCCTGGGTGCCGCCATCTTCACCACCATCTTTGATTTCGGCCGCCACGTGCAACCCATGGGGGCCACCATCTTTAACGCCATTTTGTGCTTCACCCGCCACGCGTGACCCATGGGGGCCGCCATCTTTGACGCCATCTCCGATGTCACCTGCGACCCATGGGGGCCGCCATCTTGGGATCACTCCACAGCCTCCCGGGAGCCCTGCTCACCCGATCGTACCCATCACCTCTGACCGGCCTACCCATCACCTTCCGAAGCTCGCCTCCATCACCCTCGACCAGTCCCGGCCTCATCACCTCACTAAATCTACGATGACCGTCCGGATCAACGGGCACGATTATTGATCAGCCAGATACGGTAAGGCGCTGCTCCCTCCCAATCTTACCCGCGACCCAGAAAATCTCCCTGGCTTCCGGATCACATGCAGTAGAAATCCGGGGGTACTGTGTCCTTACCCTTACTGTACAAGGCGTAGAGTACACTAACTTTAAGCTCTACTTCTTTCCCCATCTCTGCGCTGCCCTATTACTGGGCCTGACTTCCAGTGCCACCTCCAGAACCTTACTTTAAAGTTCGGTGGACCCCTGCCCCCCCCCCCCTCACCGTCTGTAGCCCCACCCTCGCTCTTCGCTAACCTCACCCCGGACTGTAAGCCTGTCGCTACTAGGAGCAGACGATACAGTGTCCGGGATAGGACCTTTATCAGGTTGGAGGTCCAGCGACTCCTACGAGAGGGGATCATTGAGGCTAGTACCAGCCCCTGGAGAGCCCAAGTGGTGGTCGTCAAGACTGGGGAGAAGCACCGGATGGTCATCGACTACAGTCAGACCATCAACCGGTACACGCAGCTCGATGCATACCCCCTCCCCAGCATATCTGACATGGTCAATCAGATTGCGCAGTATTGAGTCTTCTCCACAGTTGACTAGAAGTCCGCATACCACCAGCTCCCTATTCGCCCGGAGGACCACCAATACACTGCCTTCGAGGTAGATGGCCACCTCTACCACTTCCTCAGGATCCCCTTCGGCGTCACCAATGGGGTCTCGGTCTTCCAACGGGAAATGGACCGAATGGTTGACCAGTACGGGCTGCGGGCCACGTTCCCGTACTTAGAGAATGTCACCATCTGCGGCCATGACCAGCAGGACCATGACAAAAACCTCCGGCACTTCCTCCACACCGCTAAACTCCTGAACCTCACCTACAATAAGGGAAAATGCATTTTCTGCACAACCCGTCTAGCCATCCTTGGCTACGCTGTGGAAAACGGAGTCCTAGGCTCCCCCCCCCCCCCCCCCCCCCCTCGCATGTGCCCGTTCCTGGAACTCCTCCTCCCCCACTGCCCCAAGGCCCTGAAGAGATGCCTGGAGTTCTTCTCCGACTATGCCCAGTGGGTCCCCAATTATGAGGACAAGGCCCGTCCACTTATTAAATCCACCATTTTTCCCCTGACGGCTGAGGCCCGCCTGGCCTTCAACCGCATCAAGGCAGATATTACCAAAGCCACGATGCACGCTGTGGACGAGTCCATTCCATTCCAGGTGGAGAGCGATGCGTCAGACTTTGTTCTGGCCTCTACCCTCAACCAGGCGGGCAGGCCCGTGGCTTTCTTCTCCCGTACCTTCCATACCTCCGAGATTCGACACTCCTCCGTCGAAAAGGAAGCCCAAGCCATTGTAGAAGCTGTGCGACATTGGAGACATTACCTGGCCGGCAGGCGATTCACTCTCCTCACTGACCAGCGGTCAGTTGCCTTCATGTTTAACAATACACAGTGGGGGGCAGCACGGTGGCGCAGTGGGTTAGTACTGCTGCCTCACGGCGCCGAGGTCCCAGGTTCGATCCCGGCTCTGGGTCACTGTCCGTGTGGAGTTTGCACATTCTCCCCATGTTTGTGTGGGTTTCGCCCCCACAACCCAAAGATGTGGATTGGCCACACTAAATTGCCCCTTAGTTGGAAAAAATGAATTGGGTAATCTAAATTTAAAAAAAACAATACACAGCAGGACAAGGTCAAGAACGACAAGATTCTGAGGTGGTGGATCGAGCTCTCCACCTATAATTACGATATCTTGTAGCGACCTGGGAAGCTCAATGAGCTCCAGATGGGGGAAATGGGAGGCCCGAGGTGGGGGAGCTGGGATTAGGCCGCAAAAGGGAGCTGCGCCAGAGAGGGCGGGGCCGGTTGGATAGAAAGCGCAGGCTTTTTCCCGCGCTAGGGAAGGAAGGGGGCAGGGTCGAGGGGGAAGGGCGGTGTCACGCTGATGGACAGGAGAGCAGGGGCGGGGGGAGGGGAGACTACCACACTGGGGGGTCGATGGAGTGGCGGGAGTGGCTGGGGTCAGCAGGAGTCACCTGACTTACGGGAGTGCTATGGGGGGAGCAACTCAGCTAGGGGGGGGACCTAGCTGGGGGGGAGAGGGGGGTGGGGGGGGGAAACTGGGTTGCTGCTGCATTGGCCAAAGGTGAGCTGGAGCTTGGAGAGAGAGTTGGGGCGGGGGAGGCGCGGGCACGTGGTTGGCCTCGAAAAGGGGATGGCTTATCGGCGGGGGGTAGCGGGAAGCCCCCTGATCCGGCTGATAACTTGGAATGTGAGAGGCCTGAACGGGCCAGTCAAGAGGGCCCGTGTGGGAGGCCTGAATGGGCCGGTCAAGAGGGCCCGTGTGTTCGCGCACCTGAAGGGACTGAAGGCAGATGTGGTTATGCTCCAGGAGACGCATTTGAGGGTGGCAGATCAGGTTAGGCTGAGAAAGGGGTGGGTAGGGCAGGTTTTCCACTCGGGGTTGGACGTAAATAATCGAGGGGTGGCGATTTTGGTGGGGAAGCGGGTGTCGTTTGAGATGCTGACCAACGTGGCAGACAATGGAGGTAGGTATGTGATGGTGAGTGGTAAGCTGCCGGGGGTGCGGGTGGTATTAGTGAATGTATATGCCCCGAATTGGGACGATGCCGGATTTATGCGGCGCATGTTGGGCCGGATTCCGGACCTGGAGGCAGGGAGTTTGATAATGGGGGGGGACTTTAACACGGTACTGGATCCAGCATTGGACCGCTCCGGGTCCAGGATGGGTAAGCGGCTGGCGGCGGCCAAGGTGCTGAGGGGGTTTATGGACCAGATGGGAGGAGTGGACCCATGGAGGTTTGTCAAGCCGGAGGCCAGGGAATTTTCTTTTTTTTCCCACGTCCATAAAGCCTACTCCCGGATAGACTTCTTCGTTATGAGCAGGGCACTAATTCCGAGGGTGGAGGGCACGTAGTATTCGGCCATAGCCATCTCAGACCATGCCCCGCATTGGGTGGAGCTGGAGCTAGGGGAGGAGATGGACCAACGCCCGCTGTGGCGCCTGGATGTGGGCTTGCTGGCGGATGAGGAGGTGAGCGGGCGGATCCGGGGGTGCATTTAAAGCTATCTAGAGGCTTAACGATAATGGGGAGGTGCAGGTAAGGGTGGTCTGGGAGGCGCTGAAGGCGGTGATTAGAGGAGAGCTAATCTCCACTCGGGCGAAGAAGGAGAAGAAGGAGAGGAGAGAGAGGGAGAGATTGGTGGGGGAGATTTTAAGGGTGGATAGGAGGTATGCAGAGGTCCCCGAGGAGGGACTACTCAAGGAGCGACGAAGCCTCCCGGCTGAGTTCGACCTGTTGACCACCAAGAAGGCAGAGGTGCAGTGGAGGAAAGCGCAAGGGGCGGTGTATGAGTATGGGGAGAAGGCTAGCCGGATGTTGGCACACCAGCTTCGGAAGCGAGAGGCAGCGAGGGAGATTGGGGGAGTTAAGGATAAAGGGGGGAACACGGTGCGGAGTGTGGTGGGAATAAATGGGGTATTTAGAGACTTTTATGAGGGGCTGTATAGGTCTGAGCCCCCGACGGAGGAGGGGGGGATGCGTCGATTTTTGTATCGACTGAGGTTCCCGAGGGTGGAGAAGGAGCAGGTGGCTGGGCTTGGGGCACCGGTAAGGCTGGAGGAGCTGACTAAGAGGCTGGGGAGTATACAAGCGGTGAAGGCACTGGGGCCAGATGGGTTCCCGGTGGAATTTTACCGGAAGTACATGGACCTGCTGGGCCCTCTATTAGTGAGGACTTTCAATGAGGCGAGGGAGAGGGGGGGGGCCCTACCTCAGACGATGTCCAGGGCGCTGATCTCGCTGATCTTGAAGCGGGACAAAGACCCATTACAGTGTGGGTCGTATAGGCCAATCTCTCTCCTCAACGTGGACGCGAAGCTGTTGCGAAGGTGTTGGCTACCAGAATTGAGGACTGTGTCCCGGGGGTGATTCACGAGGACCAGGCGGGTTTTGTTAAGGGAAGGCAGCTGAATACCAATGTGCGGAGGCTCCTTAACGTAATAATGATGCCTACAGTGGAGGGGGAGGTGGAAATAGTGGCGGCTATGGATGCGGAGAAGGCCTTCGATAGGGTGGAGTGGGGGTACCTCTGGGAAGTGTTGAGCAGGTTTGGGTTCGGGGAGGGGTTCATTAGTTGGGTTAGGCTACTTTACGAAGCCCCGGTGGCGAGTGTGGCCACGAATCTGAGGAGGTCGGAATACTTTTGGCTGTACCGGGGGACGAGGCAGGGGTACCCCCTATCCCCCTTGCTATTTGCATTGGTAATTGAGCCTTTGGCTATGGCTTTAAGGCAGTCTAGGAACTGGAGGGGGCTGGCCCGGGGGGGGGACGGGGGGTGGGGGGGGGGGGGGGGGGGGGGGAGGGGGGGGACACCGGGTATCGTTGTATGCCGACGACCTGTTACTGTATGTGGTGGACCCAGTGGGGGGGATGCCGGAGGTGATGTGGATCCTCAGGGAGTTTGGGGACTTTTCTGGGTATAAGCTCAACGTGGGGAAGAGTGAGCTCTTCGTGATACACCCAGGGGACCAGGGAAGGGGAATTGACGAGCTTCCACTGAAGAGGGCGGAAAGGAGTTTTCGGTACCTGGGGAACCAGGTGGCCAGGAGCTGGGGGGCCCTACACAAGCTCAACTTGATGAGGCTGGTGGAGCAGATGGAGGAGTTTAAAAGGTGGGATATGCTGACACTCTCCTTGGCGGGTAGGATACAGTCGGTGAAGATGACAGTGCTCCCGAGGTTCCTTTTTATATTCCATTGCCTCCCCATCCTGATCCCTAAGGCCTTTTTTAAGCGGGCCATTAGGAGCATCATGGGATTCGTGTGGGCGGAAAAGACCCCGAGGGTGAGAAGGGTGTTTCTGGAGCGGAGTAGGGACAGAGGAGGGTTAGCGTTACCTAATCTGTGTGGGTATTACAGGGCTGCCAATGTGGTGATGATACGCAAGTGGGTAATGGAGGGGGAGGGGAGGCGTGGAAGAGGCCGGATTGGCGTCCTGTGTGGGCACGAGTCTGGGAGCGCTGGTGATAGCACCGCGGCCGCTCCCGCCGACTAGGTACACCACGGGTCCGGTGGCGGCGGCGACTTTGAAAATCTGGGGGCAGTGGAGGCGCCACAGGGGTGAGGTAGAGGCTTCGGTTTGGTCCACGATCCGGGAGAACCATCGGTTTGTCCCGGGGAGAATGGATGGAAGGTTCCTGAGCTGGCACAGGGCAGGAATTAGAAGGATGGGGGACCTGTTTTTAGATGGGACGTTTGCAAGCCTTGGGGCGCTGGAGGAAAAATATGGGCTTCCCCCCCGGAAATGCCTTCAAGTACATGCAGGTAAGGGCGTTTGTAAGACGGCAGGTGAGGGAGTTCCCGCTGCTTCCAGCACTCAGGATCCAGGATAGGGTGTTCTCGGGGGTGTGGGTTGGAGAGGGCAGGGTCTCGGCGATTTACCAGGAGATGCAGGAGGAAGAGGAGACCTCGGTGGAGGAGCTAAAGGGTAAATGGGAGGAGGAGCTTGGGGAGGAGATAGACGAGGGTAGAACATTACAGCGCAGTACAGGCCCTTCGGCCCTCGATGTTGCGCCGACCTGTGAAACCACTCTAAAGCCCATCTACACTATTCCCTTATTGTCCATATGTCTATCCAATGACCATTTGAATGTCCTTAGTGTTGGCGAGTCCGCTACTGTTGCAGGCAGGGCATTCCACGCCCTTACTACTCTCTGAGTAAAGAACCTACCTCTGACATCTGTCTTATATCTATCTCCCCTCAATTTAAAGCTATGTCCCCTCATGCTAGACATCACCATCCAAGGAAAAAGGCTCTCACTGTCCACCCTATCCAATCCTCTGATCATCTTGTATGCCTCAGTTAAGTCACCTCTTAACCTTCTACTCTCTAACGAAAACAGCCTCAAGTCCCTCAGCCTTTCCTCATAAGATCTTCCCTCCATACCAGGCAACATTCTGGTAAATTTCCTCTGCACCCTTTCCAATGCTTCCACATCCTTCCTATAATGCGGCGACCAGAATTGCACGCAATACTCCAAATGCAGCCACACCAGAGTGTTGTATGTGGGCAGACGCCCTGGGTAGGGTTAATTCTTCCTTCTCTTGTGCCAGGCTTAGCCTGATACAATTTAAGGTTCTTCATAGAGCGCATATGACAGGGGCGAGGCTGAGCAGGTTCTTTGGGGTGGAAGACAGGTGTGGGAGGTGCTCGGGGAGCCCAGCAAATCATACCCATGTATTCTGGGCGTGCCCGGCGCTGGATGGGTTCTGGAGGGGGATTGCGAGGATGGTGTCTAAGGTGGTGAACACCCGGGTTAAGCCGAGCTGGGGTTAGCACTATTTGGGGTATCGGACGGGCCGGGAGTGCAGGAGGCGAAAGAGGCCAGTATTCTGGCCGTTGCGTCCCTGGTAGCCCGGCGGAGGATTCTGCTACAGTGGAAGGATGCGAGGCCCCCGAGCGTGGAAGCCTGGATCAGCGACATGGCAGGGTCCATTAAACTGGAGAGGGTAAAATTCGCCTTGAGAGGGTCTGTGCAAGGGTTCTTCAGGCGGTGGCAACTATTCCTAGACTTTCTAGCGGGGCGTTAGGAGGTGGTCAGCAGCAGCAACCCAGAGGGGGGGTGTACTTTGTGTTTTCTACTGTGTTTATTATTGCTTAATGGGGGGTTTGTATATTGGGGGAATTCGTGATGTAGTTGTAAGATATTTATTTATGTGTTTTTTGTTTTTCTTTTTTCTGTAAGGGGGGGTTTGTTGAAAATATTAAAACATTTGAATAAAAATACTTTGAAAAAAAAAAGAGCCCCAGATGCCCTATCCCGCGGTACATGTGCCAACACACAAGTAGTTTGGGCCCTCCATAACAACCTCTGTCACCCGGGGGTCACCCGTTTTTGTCACTTTAACAAGGCTCGCAACCTGCCTTACTCCATCGAGGAGGTCAGGACCGTGACCAGGGACTGCCAGGTCTGCGCGGAGTGCAAACCGCACTTCTATCGGGCAGACAGGGCACACCTGGTAAAGGCCTCTCGCCCCTTTGAGCGCCTCAGCATCGACTTCAAATGGCCCCTCCCCTCCACTGGCCGTAACGTGTACTTCCTCAACATTGTTGACGAATACTCAAGATTCCCTTTTGCCATCCCATGCTCTGACATGACCTCCGCCACCGTCATCAAGGCCTTTCACCCCGTTCGGGTTCCCCACCTACATCCATAACGATCGGGGTTCCTCCTTCATGAACGACGAGTTGCGTCAGTTCCTGCTCAGCAAGGGCATCGCCTCCAGCAGGACGACCAGCTACTCATCCACTACGAGACGCAGAAGACGACACGCTCCCGGACACGCAGGCTTCGACACCTCATCCGACACCAGTGTCCACATCACAGCCGGGACTGAGGCGGTCGCAGCGGAAAGTTGGAGCCCCCGACAGACTCGATCGATAACTCAACCCGTCCACTTCACTCCCGCCGGACTCTTTTTTTTAACAGGGGGTGAATGTGGTAAACCACTGTATTGTATTGTACTGTTGTATTGTTACATGTCTGGGCTTGTCCCTGCTGGCTCCGCCTGTGGCTCCTCCCCTCTGGCTCATGTTGAAAGGTGGCTGGCCTCCGCCTCTGATCCTGTTTGGGATCAGAGGCCAGGAGACTTTCTGTTTCGTGTATTAAAGCCTCAGTTACGTTCACCACTCGTCGTGTGTCCATTGATGGCATATCATCAATGTTACCAGTAAACAGCAATGTGAGCAATGAAGGATTTTGACTTTTTGTAAATTTTGAAGTTAATTCCCGAGCTGTCGACTCCAACCCCCTCCCTGGCAACTGAGACTGCTTCATATCCTCAAGGAGAAGCATCATCTGAGAAAGCATAATTTCAGCTGGTGCTACACATACGATAGCGACCCCAGCTTTACTTTACCATCATCTCCCCACTGTCTCTATTGTCAAACTGCTTGTCCGAAATGTAATCCTGGGTGAGTACTCCTAGCCGGACTCTTGCCTTCCACCCTTCATTAACTTACATTCTCCACCTTGCTCTCACTCTGTCTGACTTCAGCTTCCTGAGGTGTTCCACTGAAGCTCCCTGCAAACGTGTGGAACAACACCCCGCTCATCTTCCCACTCGTATTTTACAGCCTCCTGGTCTCAACATTGAGTCCGATCATTTTAAATTGGAACCTCTGCCCTATTTTGTTTCCTCTTTTTCGTCTGGTTTCTCTATTTTTCCTTTCCTTGGCTTTTGGATGGCATCCTCCAGATGCATATTTTGTTGCTTTTCTTGCCCAGTTACCATTTCTTTTGGCGTTGCGTCACAAATCCTTTTGTCATTTTAATCTTTCCTGCCCTCCGAGCACAGGCCTTCCATGTTTCCGGAGATCACGCCGGGGGGGGTGTATTGAGTGGGTGGGGGGGGGGGCGGTTGTAGCCAACTGGGTTGACCACTTCCCGACTTTAAAATGGAGATCCGCTAAGAATGCAGGGAAATTCAGTCAAACGCAGGAAAAACAAGCAGGTGCAAAGTTTGTACCCAAATTGTGGTGTGGGGGGTTGGTGGGGGGTGGGGGGGGGGGGTGGGGGGGGGGGGGGGGGGGTAGTTGCTGTGAGGAATGGAGGTTTGGGTGGTAGTTGTTGTGAGGAATGGAGGTTTGGGTGGTAGGTAGTTGCTGTGAGGATTGGATGTTTGGGTGGTAGGTAGTTGCTGTGAGGAATGGAGGTGTGGGTGGTAGTTGCTGTGAGAAATGGAGGTTTGGGTGGTAGGTAGTTGCTGTGAGGAATGGAGGTGTGGGTGGTAGTTGCTGTGAGGAATGGAGGTGTGAGTGGTAGTTGCTGTGAGGAATGGAGGTTTGGGTGGTAGGTAGTTGCTGTAAGGAATGGAGATGTGGGTGGTAGTTGCTGTGAGGAATGGAGGTTTGGATGGTAGTTGCTGTGAGGAATGGAGGTGTGGGTGGTAGTTGCTGTGAGGAATGGAGGTTTGGGTGGTAAGGGAGGTGCCATTTCTTACTTATTTCTTCCATTGACGCCTTATTAGTTCACAGTAGCCACCCGTAAATGTCTCCGATATTTTTCTCCCCCAGGTAGTCCCGAGTCAACAACCCCTCCAATAGCGTCCATTCCAGCAGATGAGCAAACGAGGGTTGTTCTTTGTAAGCAAAGATGCAGAGTGAATGTATCTAAATTCGCTTCCCCCTAGGCAACTCAAATTTCCCATGCAATTCCTCCAGTTTCGCAAACCTTCCTTTAATAAACAGGTCCCTCAACAGTTCTATCCCTTCCCCTGTACCAGCTCACCATACATCACATCCATCTTCGTGGCAGAAACCGATAATTCCTACATAATGGGGTCATTGTTGACATGCCTCTTGGCCCAAAGTGTCACCTCAATTGGTTCCATACCCTGAGCGAAGATGCAACCACGGAATTCCTAGTATATTTGCCTGGAGAGAACTGGAGTGGGGCCTCCGCCAAGGCCCTCAAGCACGACCCCACACAGGAGGCCTCCTTCACCCGAACCCGCTCTGATTCCTCTTCTCCCCCCCCCCCACCGCTTCAGATCCCCCTTCACTATCTCAACCAAGCTGGATAAGTTTCATTTGTGCATTGTGTCCCATTCATATACCCAAATATCTAAATCTTGCCCTGGCCAGTTTGAATGGCAAAACTCCCAAATTTGCTCTCCTTCCCTGGGCATTAACCGGAAATACCTCATTCTTCGACAGATTTAGCTTATATCCCAAAGGCCTCCCAAATTTCCTGAACAGATCCATCATCTTGTCCATAGACTCCAGAGGGTTTGATACGTATAACAATAGGCCATTGGCATAGAGCGATATTCTATGCTCCCAGCCTCACCTAACAATGCCCCTCCACTCTCTGAACTCCCTCAATGCAATGGCAAGGGGTTCAATCGCCAGCGTGAATAATACCAGTGCAACAGGCGTCCCTGCCGTGTTTTCCTACGCAAGCTGAAGTACCCCGAATCCATCCCATTTGTCCTCATACTCGCCGTGGGTGCTGCATTTAACAACCATATCCATGCGATAAATCATAGTCCAAACCCAAACCTCCTCAGGGTCTCAAACAAGTACCTCCATTCTACCCGGTCGAAGGCCTTCTCTGCATCCATCGATATAATAACCTCCGGATCTCTCCCACTTGACGGAGTTATTACAATATTTAACCCAACCGCCTAATAATACTGGCAGCTGCTGCCCCATAACGAACCCAGCCTGGTCCTCCGAGACCACCTCCAGCACATATCCTTCTAAATGTCTTGCTAGTACTTTGGCCAAGATCTTCACAACCGTATTTAACAGGGAGATAGGTCTATAAGACTCGCACTCTGTCGGGTCTTTATCCTTTCTCAGTATCAACAAGATAGAGGCCTGTATGAGCGTGGCCAGCAGTTCCCTCTGCAACATCGATTCATTGTACATAGCCAGGAGATGGGGCACCAGTTCCGGCAAAACGGTGAATAGAACTCGACCGTGAATCCATCTGGGCTTGGTGCTTTCACCGATTCATCAACCTTGCCCCCTCCATTATCCCCGGCATCTCGAGTGACTCCTCCAATCCTTGCCTTCTCCCCTCATCATCCTCTGGAAACATCAACCCATCTAAAAACCGCCTCATCTCTGGGCTCTGATCTGTAAAATCTCTGGTAGAAATCCTCAAAGATCCTATTTATTTTTCCTAGAGTTGTTACCAAGTCTTCCCTTGCCTTTCTTATTTGTGCAAGCTTGTGACAGCCTGCCACCTCAACTGATGGGCTAGTAATCGACTAGCCTTTTGCCCCATATTCATACTGGACCTCCCTCTCATAATGAAGCTGTCCCACCGCCTTCCCAGTTGTGAGAATATCAAAACCCCCCTTAAGCTCCTTCCACTCCACCAATAACTCTTTAGTTGGAGTCACTGCATACCGCCGATCTACTTCTATGATAGTACCCACCAACCTTTGTCTTTCTACTCTCTCCAGTATATCCGTGGGGGCCTTATAGGAGATAATCTTTTCCCGAACCACTGCCTTCAGAACCTCGCAAAATGTTGAGGCAGAAACCTCCCTATTTTGGTTAAGGTCCACAAAGTCTTTAATCACCTGGGTCATTTTCATACAGAATTCCTTTCTGTCAGCACCCCCGAGTCCACCCTCCATCCTGGCCTTTGGGCCCGACCTGAGTCAAACCTTATATCTACATAGTGTGGGAGCACGGTGGCACAGTAGTTAGCATTGCTGCCTCATGGCGGACACCTGTGGTCTTTAACTGGACCGTTCAGTCCATGCAGATTCTCCCCGTGTTTGAGTGGGTTTCTCCCCCAAAGATGTGCAGGGTAGGTGGGTTGGCCACGGTAAATTGCTCCTTAATTGGAAAAAATAATTGGGTACTCAAAATTTATTTTAAAAAAATATCTACAGAGTGTGGCACATGCTCTGAGATTACAATCCCTGCATACTCCGGGAATACATAGAACAAACAGTGCAGAAGGAGGCCCATCGAGTCTGCACCGACCCACTTAAGCCCTCATTTCCACCGTAACCCAATAACGCCTCCTAACCTTTTTGGACAATAAGGGCAATTTAGCATGGCCAATCCACCTAACCTGTACGTCTTTGGACTGTGGGAGGAAACCGGAGCACCCGGAGGAAACCCAGGCAGACACGGGGAGAACGTGCAGACTCCGCACAGACAGTGACCCAGCGGGGAATCGAACCTGGGACCCTGGAGCTGTGAAGCCACAGTGCTATCCACTTGTGCTATCGTGCTGCCCATGATTGGTGATGTGAGTGCTTTTCTGTATAGGAGAGGATGGGGAGGACATTCATCTTGTTTGGGCCTGTATGAGGGAGAGAAATGTGTCAGATGGTACTGGTAGTCTCTAGGGGAGGGGGAGGATGAGGATGAGTTCCCCCGGTAAGAATAGTAATGTGGAATGTGCATGGACTGAATGTGCATGGTCCGATTAAAAGACCACGGGTGTCCGCCCATGTAAGACATTTGAGGGCAGATGTGGTTTTCCTACAGGAAACCTATCTGCAAGTGAAAGATCAGGCGCGATTGAGTAAAGGATGGATGGGACAATCATTCCACTCGAGCTTTGATTCTAAGGCAAGGAAAGTGGAGATCCTGCTTAATAAAACAATGGCATTTGCAGTGACCAGGGGGGTACGAGGCCTGGGGGGAAGTTACTGATGGTGGGCCACTGGTGGTTTTAGTTAACATACATGTGCCAAATTAGGACAATGCAGACTTTGTAAAGAAAATGTTGGCGTCCATCCCGGATTTACACTCTCATCAATTGATAATGGGAGGAGATTTTAACTCTGTGTTAGACCCAAGGGTGGATAGATCCAACCCCAAATCAATGGCTAGATTAGGGATGGCAAGAGAGTTCGGGGTAATTATGGAGCAGATGGGTGGGGAAGGGGGTGGAGGTTCATGCACCCAGGAGAGTGAGTTTTCCTTTTACTCCCATGGACACAAGGCATACTCCCGCACTAACGTTTTTTGTCGTGGGGATGTCCGTGTTATCGGGATTAGTGCGGGCAGAGTATGCAGGGATAGTAATCCTATTTATTTCATTTTAAAAGTTATTTCACTTACAAATATAGGAATTTATCAATTTAAATTGTTTCAACTTACAAGCTATAATGTTTTAATGGATTTTACTGATAATAAAGGCCCTACAGAATCTAACTACAGCTTTTCCATTGGTATAATGGGAACATCCAATTCATTTAAAGTTGTTTCACTTAAAGTCGCACCATCCAGCAAATGCAAGACAACGTTAAGTGAGGACTTAATGTACATGATGGATGGTAAAGCCAAGAAAAAAAGAATGTAAAAATAAATAAATAAATAAATTTAAAGTACCCAATTATTCTTTTTCCCAATTGAGGGGCAATTTAGTGTGGCCAATCCACCTACCCTGCACATCTTTGGGTTGTGGGAGTGAGACCCACGCAAACACGGGGAGAATGTGCAAACGTCACATGGACAGTGACCGGGGCCGGGATCGAACCTGGGTCCTCAGCGCCATGAGGGCAGCAGTGCTAACACTGCGTAATCGTGCTGCCTCACCAAGAAAAAAGGATAATCCTGCATATACGTACTGCTTTTCATGACCTCAGGACATCTCAAAACACTTTGGGCGTCATTCTCCGACCCCCCGCCGGGTCGGAGAATGGCCGTTGGCCGCCGTGAATCCCGCCCCCGCCCCCGCCGAAGTCTCCGCTCCCGGAGATTGGGCGGGGGCGGGAATCCGGCCGCGCCGGTTGGCGGGACCCCCCGCTGGATTCTCCGGCCCGGATGGGCCGAAGTCCCGCCCAGGAATTGCCTGTCCCGCCGGCGTAAATCAAACCTGGTATTTACCGGCGGGACCAGGCGGCGTGGGCGGGCTCCGGGGTCCTGGGGGGGGCGCGGGGCGATCTGGCCCCGGGGGGTGCCCCCACGGTGGCCTGGCCCGCGATCGGGGCCCACCGATCCGCGGGCGGGCCTGTGCCGTGAGGGCACTCTTTCCCTTCCGCCTCCGCTACGGCCTCCACCATGGCGGAGGCGGAAGTGACTCTCCCCACTGCGCATGCGCGGGAAACTGACAGCGGCCGCTGACGCTCCCGCGCATGCGCTGGGAAACTGACAGCGGCCGCTGACGCTCCCGCGCATGCGCCGCATTTCCGCGCCAGCTGGCGGGGCAACAAACGCCATTTCCGCCAGCTGGCGGGGCGGAAATCCCTCCGGCGTCGGCCTAGCCCCTCAATGTTGGGGCTAGGCCGCCAAAGATGCGGAGACTTCCGCACCTTTTTGCCGGCGCGATGCCCGTCTGATTTGCGCCCGCTTTGGCGCCAGTCGGCGGGCATCCCGCCGTTGGGGGAGAATTTCGCCCTTTATATCCAATGAAGTATATTTTTAAATATAGGCTGAATTTTAGCAATCGTGCGGCTATCTGAACATTGGGATGAAAAGCAGGCTTCGAGTCTACACTTACTGGCAGCGGCACCTGCTCAGAGGTTTTACCACAGCTGGCCTCCTGATTGGTTGCATGTGAGTCTGCCACCCAATTAAGGACATCAATTAAGGGTGGGCTATCCAAGCTGCCAGCCAAATCAGGGGGCTCACAGCTCTGAAGCTTCAGCAACATCGTCGGCAGAGGAGACATCTGGCACTCAAGGAGCAAAGTTCTTTTAAAAAGTGAAAAACGCAGGGGATAGTCGATTGGATGGGAACACTGGCAGGGGAAAACACTGGGGCCTTGGGGCTGACCTTCCCTGCCCAAAGTCCTCTTTGTCCCTTGGAGCATCTGGCTTTGACTGCACCGTAGGCTGCCTGGTGTCCTTCCCCACATTCAGGTGGGCTGTTGCAAAAATGCCTGCTGGATAAAGTAACCCTTGAAAGGGTTTTAAATATACAGATCCTTGCAGCAGGCAGCTGATCTATGTCACAGCCTTCTGCTGAGAAAATGCCCAAAGCCATTCCAATACTTCTCCCCACTATCTTACTGCTCCCGTCCCACCTCCAGCCTGTCACCCAAGGGCCTGTTAAAATCTGCCCATGGTCACTGCTGTAGTAAACGTGACAGCCTATTTGCACAGCACACGTCCACAAACAGCAATGAGAGAAATGGCTAAATGTTTTCATGAATTTAGTTGAGGGATAAATCTTGGCTGGAGACACCAGATCATTGCCCTGCCCTTCTTCCTAATAGTGCTGTGGAGTCTTGTACATCCGCCTGAGAGGGCTGACGAGGGGCTTTGGTTTAATGGCACTCCAAAATGACAACATCTCCAACAGCACAGCACTCTATCAGTACTGCATTTGAGTACAATACTCAGATATGTGCTCAGATCGCCGTCGTGGAACTTGAACTCACAGCCTTCGGACTCAGTGATGAGTGCTACCATTGAGCCACAAATTACACCAAAGTAACCAATATACCTTCGTCTTTCTCTTCAAGAAAGGAAGTCTCCAGTTAACAACTGCCTTTTCGAATTGTTAGCAGTCGCATCCAGAATCGCATCACTGAGTAATCACACTTTAACACTACAAAGAGCTGATTGAATTGCTTGAAGACCCAATTTTGCCTGAAATTAGCAGAACTTATTGAACTATTAAGTGCATGAGGGCAAGGACATATTGAGTGCCTCAAATAGTCACTGGGTTTTAAATGTTTGAAGCGCCGACTTTGTATTAACTCCTGTGGCAAAATTGTTAGAGCTATTTACAGGGTGTGGGTGACTGTTTGTGATAAACCTGGATGGTCTTAGCTTACTTTTTAAGTGCAGTAACATGCCTCTGCCAGAGCATTGTCCAAAAGCAGAAATAAGATAGATATGAAAATAAATACTTGTTTGCCTGTTGTATTCTCTAGGGGGAAATGCTGGCCTAGATGTGAGGGCTACTCTGTTCTTCATCAATGTCTCCATAACCCATAATTCGGGCCTCAGTTTAACAATTTATCTGAAAGGTATCATCTTCAAGCATACAGCACCGCTCAGTTCTGCACTGGAGTATCAGTGTGGATTATGACCTTAAACCCTTTTATGGGGCTGAAGTTTGCAACTTGGTGACCCAGACGTAAGAGTGCTACAAGCTGAGCTTAGCTGCTACACAGGCTTGTCAGTAGGTTAGGAAAGGAGGTCGTGGACATAAACGATTATTTCAGACTCTGTCCTTTTCACCTTTTCTGGAGTTTAAAAAAAATATATTCTCATTGCATTGTTCATATTTTCCCATTGTCAATGCTAGATCCAATTTTATTAACTCCATTGTTCTAATTGATAGAGGAAATGGAAGCAATCCCTCCCGATGGTTACTGTTATCCGGTAAATCTTGAAGTTTCAGACCATAATCCACAGTAACACTCCATCGTAGCACTGAGGGGCTGTTGTGTTCATGGAGGTGAAATCTGACAGTTGAGGCTTGCTCATGTGGACTATGTGGACGTCGATAAAGATAACTAAAATACCACTTTAATTTCAAGGATATAAAATATTGCTTTTTATGGTAACTGAGGGAAGCGGGTGAGCAGAAATTTCTCTTGCATATTAATTAAGTCTTACTGTTGATCTAGAATAAGTTTATTCAAGGTCTGCTTGTACAATGGCAAGGTAATCAGCCATAGTGCTCACAATCTGTAAAGACTACTTGAGGGATGAGAGTGAATGTGAAATGTCGGCCACTAAATGGAATCATTAGTTGGATTTGGTCAGCACTGTGCCAAGGTTCATTCATTCTTTGAAAGCGAAATTGGTAAATTTGAGCAACCATCAAGGGGTACACCTCGATAATGCATTTTCCTGCAAATCGTGTTGTGCAAATTAATCAGCAAAATTTATTTCCTTAAAGCATATTAACAACAGCCTTGAACAAAAGCCAACTCTGACTTCAGACAGCATTCAAACACATGTTGTTCCAGGACTGGTCTGTAAGGAACATGAACTGTGAGACACAGTACATTCAGTTACAGACAGGGAGAGAGACAGTACCATACTGTCCATAATTAGTGTGGTTTAATTTAGATCAAGCTGAGCTTTATTCCCAAAGCCCAATTTGTACGTGGTCAGTTATTATAAAAGTGACTAGGAGCAGACTTTCATGGATTTTAAAATCAGAAGCATTATTTATTCACCCACAATTTTCCCAGAAAAGTGTATTGCTATTTCACACACATCACATACAGGCAAGAAAGATACAATGGAAAAAAAAAGTTTCACTTCTGCAAAATTAAAACCAAACAGTTCACGGGTTTATAAGTTTCCAGTGAGAGACGCTTTTCCTCTTAGGAACTGAAGTTCAGATGAGTCCAGACAGCTGAAGACAAGTCGACAGTCTTGAGAATACTTGTAGCTAGGAGACCAGTTTCCCTTTTCTAGGCAAACTGAGGACCTTTCGGAAACGGGCTATCAAGGAGGTTTTAAAACTTTAAGCCTTGTAGCTTGGTAGATCGCTAGATGTTATAATCTGATCTCAGCAGTGATGTTCCTATTGATGTCTCTCCTGTGCTCTGCGGTCTGCTGCAAAAAAACAAGCAGGACTTTATAATGAAAAGCTTTCAAAAGTCAAAGAGTTTCAGTAATGTGATGGCTGGCCATTGATATATGATGGAAAGCAATCAATAATCTGTTCATATTCACGAAGTAGCTTCCATGGTCAGAACCATCAGTATACAATAGAGGTCCTTAGCATTTCTTTGTGCAAGATCAGTTTCATTAGATCCCTTCATTGCCTGACAGATCTGGAGTCAGAGGGCACGATCTAACCAAATTGGAACAGAGTACTGTGAAGAATATGTTTTGCTGGGTATTTCCTGGTAATTGCAGTGCTATCTATCGGGGCTGTTTCAATCCGGGGCCTCAGTAGGGATCCTCCAACCCCCCCCAAACCACCTATAATAGGGTCCTTGCCCCCCCCCCCACTCCCCACACACCCCATCTCACACACACAGGGCAACCCTGGGCCCAATCCCCGCTGCAGGAAAAATGCCAGACTGGTACCTTGGCAGTGCCGGGTTGGCAGCCAGGTGGCAATGCCAGGGTGCCAGGGTGGCAGTGCAAGAGGATGGCAGTACCAAGGTGCTGGGTGGCACCAGCAGTGCAAGGGTGCCTCCCTGCCCAGTAAGCAAGCAATGGGGGCCTCCAATCCCCTGGGAGACCCCCACAAGTGCCATTCCATCTAGTCCCCATTTGTGGGGACCAGCACTGAATGGCACTCCCAGGAGGTCTCCAAGGGTTAGATCCTTTGCTGTCTCGTAGATGTGCAAAACAGTGATCCCACCACAATGGGCGGGATTCAGATTGCAACATCTCACAAGATTGCGTTAGATCTCATGAGGCGTAGCAAGCTGGTAGATCCCAGAAGAGGGATCTCCTGGCATCTACCAGACACGCCACCTTCTGGGCGCAACGTGGGTGGTAGATCGCGCCCAGCAAGTCTGTGAGCTTGCTGCCCTTGTTCTTTGGAGGAAGGTCCAGACAATGGCTGGTGCAATATTGCACAAGGATGTTGTTTTGGCATGTTTATTGCAATCCATTTTAGAAGCTACCAGAGGCTTGGGGAACATGCCAAATGTCAGGTGACCTGTGGTAACCATCTTAAAGATCCTTTTTAAAGAGGGTGTTGTAACCTGCACAGATCCTATTGGGTAGAGACAATTGATGACGCCATGGATCTTGGGCAATAGGGGGAGGGATTCTCCCATCCCGCGGCAGAGTGTCCACGCCATCGTAAACGCTGTCGCACCGCTCCAGCTGCAGATCCTTGCGCGAACTGTGCGCCGCGGGATCCGCGCATGCGCAGTTGCGCCGGCACCAAAGCGCGCATGCGCAGTGGCCTCCTTTAATGCGCCGGCCCCGTGCAACATGGCGCAGAGCTACAGGGGCCAGCGCATAAGAAAGGAGGCCCCCAGCCACAGAGGCCGGCCTGCCGACCGGTGGGCCCCAATCGCGGGCCAGGCCACATCGGAGGCCCCCCCCCCTCATGGAGGTCGGACTCCCCCCCCCCCCCAAAAGCCGCCACCCGACCCTTACACGCCAAGGTCCCACCGGCCCAGAGTAGGTTAGAACGGTGCCAGCGGGACTCGGCTCTTTTCTTACGGCCGCTCGGCCCATCTGGCCGGAGAATCGGCGGGCCGGCTACGCCGAGCGGCCTGCGACCAGCGCCGCGCCAACCACGCCAGCGCCAATGGCGGCGATTCTTTGCTCCGCGGACAATCGCATGTCGGGGCGGCGTACCATGATGCGCGCGGCCCGCCGGCGATTCTCCGACCCGACGCGGGGAGAGCAGAGCAGTAGTGAAGTACTGGTGCTGTGTAAATATTAGTGTAAATAAAGTTAAGTTTCATTTGACTCACAAACACTTGATGAACTATTCGTGGCCCTCACAAAAGAGAGAATACTGGTTTTCCAAAATTTGTAGTGTTCTCATGTCTGCTCAGCATGACAATTCCAAGCACAGTTATATTTGATCAACTCCTTGCCAAAACTGTTCCAATTACACCAGGGTTTCACCAGGTTGGATATGTGTTTGGATAAATATGGGGGTCTTGCGTCCAATTCTAATGATCTCAATCCAAATTCATATTCCATTTTTAAAGTTGCTTAGATAGGATTTAGCAGCGGCAATGACAATGAAACTGGCAGCAATATCTGGAATCTGCACATGTGCACAATAATATTGTTATGGGCCAAGGTTTAGGGAACACCAAAGTATAGCATGGAGTTCATCTGACCCACAACTTTTAATAGAGTTTGGTTGTGGGGAGCACAAGGGCCCACTTTACAGGTGTGATGCAACAGAGATCTAAAGTATTTTTCAAACAAAACAATGTTTATTCTATGAATCCAATTAACATTTTATAAACCCACAATAAACATCTTACCAACTATCAACACTGATAACCCCCAAAAGATACATTACTCTATAGATAACCCTTAGTAGCTTTCCTAACAACATCCACAAGCCCAAACACTTTTTAACAAAGCCAGTAGGTTTGAATTCTCTACAGAGAACAGTGATCACTTTTAAATTATCAAGTGATCTAAACACCTTGTTTAACATACAGAGAGGGACCAGTATACATCAGCTTGGTTTGAATGCAGTTCTCCAACTGAAAGTGAAACTAAAACACAGAGCCAAAAGGAGCTTCCAGCTCAAAACGAAAGTAAAAAGCAGAATCGCATTCCAGCTCCACCCACACAATGACAACACTGCAGCCATTTGATAAAACATGCTTTTCTTAAAGGGACTCTCACATGACAATATGGAAATTCTGAAGTTGTTCTCAGTAAATCTCTGCATCTCTAGAACGTATGCTATGAACTAATGAAGACTTCTTCCACTCTTATACTGTTAGACTCACTTTAGAAATCACTGAAAAGGCTACACATTTTTGGATGAGGTGTAATTGGGGTGTTAAGGGTGTACCAACTTCATATTTCTGCTAAATCCCCTTACTGGCCCTAAAAAACAAATTTCATAATTGCGGAAAGTCAAATTTCTACGTTATGATGAAAAATTCCCCATATTTTTTTAAATAAAACCTTTGTGATATTTTAGCTACTATCTTAATCTATTCATTAATTTCACTGTCTGAAAATTTAATATAAAAATGAAGGATATGAAATGGTATTAACTTCCTGATTTGCTATGTGTGAGATTACTTCAATGCGATTGGCTGCTTACTTGCTTGCAGACATCACTGCTGCTGCACATCTCCTTGACTAGGAGCCAGATTTAAACTGTTGTCAGGAAAGAGAAAATCAATGGCACAGAGATTTTTCAATCGTTGTGAGCAGTTTTCTTCAAGGTCAGTAGCAATGCAATTGCTTTGCTACTGACTGCAAAATCCTACCAATGGAATGAGGAAAATATTCACTCTTCCCTCACCTTCCCTGGACACTCTCCTAGAATAGAATAGAATAGAATCTCTACAGTGCAGAAGGAGGCCATTTGGCCCATCGTTTCTGCACTGGCCCTTGGAAAGATCACCCTAGTTAAGCCTTACTTAAACCAATGCCTCCACCTATCCCCGTAACCTAGTAACCCACCTAACATTTTAGACACTAAGGGACAATTTATCATGGCTAATCCACTTAACTTGCGCTACTTTGGACTGTGGGAGGAAACCGGAGCACCCAGAGGAAACCCACGCAGACATGGGGAGAAAGTGCAAACTCCACACAGTCACCTAAGGCCGGTATTGAACCCGGGTCACTGGAGCTGTGAGGCGGCAGTGCTAACCACTGTGCCACTGTGCAGTCCCCCCCCCCCCCACTTCCCCGGACACACTTGCCCCCCCCCCCCCCCGCCCCCGCTGCCTTTCCCAGACACACTTTTCCCCCTTTTCTGGGACACTCTTTTCCCCCCTTTCCCGGACACACTTTTCCCCCCTTTCCTGGATACACTCTTCTCCCCTTTCCGGGACACACTTTTGCCACTCCCCGTTCCCTGGACACTTGCCCCCCCACCCCCCCTTCTCCAGATACTCTTTCCCCCCCTTCCCAAAACATTCTTCCCTGCTCCTCAGACACTCTTTCTCCCCTTCCCCAGATTCTCTTCTCCCCCTCACCCCTCCCCTCACCCCAGACAATCTTTCCCCCACTTCCCTGGATACTCTTCGGTCCCCCCTCCCAGCCTAGCCTCGTCCCCTGTACAGCCTTCGTTCCACCCTGTCCCCACCTCTTCCAGCCTTCACTTGCCTCCCGCAGGCCAGCCTTGGTACACCCTTTACTACCAGCCCTCGATATGAGTGAAAATATGCAAGGTCCCCAAGACGGACAAAGCAACATCTGCTTAACTCAAAGTTGTGGAAGAGGTGAAGCTCATCAGGTGCAAGCCATATAACTGGCAAGGGAGCTTAATTTGGCAATGTGACCTTTTGATGCATTAGATGCTGATGTATGCAAATTAAATTCCTGACATTGCTCATTGGGAAGCACAGCCCACTGGGCTTCCCGCCAACAAAACCCCGTTGACAATGGCAGGACCAGAGGTTCTCGCTGCCGGCCAATGACAGGCTGCCTCTGCCACCGTGAAACACGCGATATGTTGCGCAGAAAATCCTACCCATAGTCCCATTCCATACCCACAGAAGGGTAACTACAACCATTATGACTGTGTGTGTTTTATAATTTAAATGTTCTATTTAGCGGACTTAGGTTTCAACTTTCAGAAATCACACACCCATCCGTTTTAACTAATTGAATTGGTAGAAATGTGCACTGTGTATTAACCAATGAATGAATAAGTTCAGTTGGTGGTTGGAAACAAGTAATACAGATGAGAAAAGTTCCTGGTAAGTTCATGGCTGGCTGTAGCAGTGGTAGGATTCTATATTTAGCCTCAATATCACTGGGTTAGGAATGGAAAAATCAACCAGGGCTGGTCATCCATAAGATACACCAGTGACTCCTGTTGTGATGACCGAATGCCAAATGTTTTTCATATCTCAAGCTGCAGCTTCAAATTGAAAGTACAATAACATCAGCAATATTATTTTTTTCGAATGGGCTGTGGAAAGAAAGAAATAAGTTAATCCATTTAGTACTTTTGAGGAAAAGAAGTGTGCAGCATAGTCACAGAAGTTGTCAATGGTGGCTTTAGCTACAGGGTCTCGGTGTGGTTGGCGATGCAGAAACTTAGACTGGAGGAATATGAAAAGGAATAATCATCATAGGTGTCTGCCCAGCTACCTGTTCCATATGCAATACTACAATTTAGCTTAGGCCCCCTCAAGATTTTACTTGGTGCACAACATGAACTCCTACCATACCTCCTTCATCCCACCTCCTGAAGTTAAAATAGGCCCTTTTAAAAAAGTGATTGCTTTTTACACATAACAAACAAATCCTGATTGAGCACTGTACATCCCCAACCCTATGAATGTAGAGGTAGTACTGCCTCCATAGCTTCCTCTTTTTCTTGCCAGGGTTTACAAGTACAAGTGAGCACATTTCTCAGGTGGGAAAGTGGAAGATCATGATCACAATTTCGCACCTCACGAAATGTGAGAGAGTTGGTAGACCTGAATATAAGTTGGGCTGCCACATTAATATTGCTGCTCTTTGATATTTAGTGGATAATAGACTGGCAACTAGGCATATCAGATTAATGATGAGTATATTTTGGATTCGCTGGGTGTGGGTCCGGTTGCATGGGGATAGTAGGGAGGCGTGCTGTGGCTATCGTCCGAGTCACAGTCGCTGTCTCTGCTGCTGCTGTCTGTGGCCATTCCGGAGCGGAGTGTATCTTTCGGGGGTGGAGTCGAGGTCGAGTCCATGGCTGGGCTGGACGTGTTGGGGGATGGTAGTGTTATGTTGGCTGTGGGCAGGGTGTGGTGTGCTGCGTCGACCATGATGTCGTGTGAGTGGTTAGACTGTGTTCCATATGCCTTCAGCTGGTTGATATGGAACCACGCAGTCTTACCGTTGGGATACTTTATTTTATATACGGAAGGGCTTACTTTGTCCGCAATGGAGTACGGACCCGAGTATTTTGGTGACAGGAATGTGCTGGGGTTATATACGGAGTGCATGACTTGCTTTCCTATACTGTACTCAGTCGCATGCACTGTCTTGTCGAAACAAGCCTTGCTTTGTTTCTTCCTTGTGCCCAATTTCACTGCGGCTGCTAGCTGAGCCATTTTATTATTCATTAATTGCTCGACTGCTTTCTCGTGTGTGAGGGCCATCACCTCGGGGCTGGTCAAGTCTAAACCTAACAAAACTTCTGTGCGTTTCATGGGGCGTCCGGTCATGAGGGTGTTTGGGGTGTAACCTGTGGAAGTAGAAATTGTATTACTCAAAAACATCAGCGCGAAAGGGAGGACTGAGTCCCAAGTGGTGTTGTTCTGCTGGACCATTTTTCTGAGGGTGGATTTTAGGGTCCGATTCATGCACTCCACGATACCACTCAACTATGGGTGGTATGCTATGTGGACTTTTTGGGTCATGCCAAATATCGTGAGGACGTTCTGCATGACACGTCCTGTAAAATGGGAACCTTGGTCTGATTCAATGCTACGGGGGAATCCCCATCTTGTAAAGATGTGGTGGGTCAAAATCTTGTCTGTGGTTTTTGCAGTGTTTGTGCGGGCTGGGAATGCTTCCACCCATTTCGTAAACGTGTCTATCACCACGAGTACATATTTATTGCCATTCCTGCAAGGGGGCAATGGTCCTATAAAATCAATCTGGAGGTTAGTCGAGGGGCCATTAACGGGTCAGTGTGGCTGAGTAGAGCCTTTTTGGCATATCTGTCCGGATTATTCTGGGCACAGATAAGACAATTCTCGAAGTAGTGATTTACATCATCCTTTAAATTCGGCCACCAACAAAGCTGCTTGAGATGGGCTGTAATGGGATCGATTCCCTGATGTCCATGACCGTCATGGAACAAACAAATCAGTTGATTCCTGTCCTGTTCAGGAACCACATAAAGGGTGTCTTTTAACACCACACCGTCATGTGTGGTCAGAGTATTTTTAAACCTATCGTAAGGTGCCGTAAATTTTCCTTTTAAAATCTCCCTGAGATTATTATCCTGCTTCTGGGCCTGAACTAAATCCTCGATATTAGTCTGTGAGACCTGAACTGCACTCACTGGTGCGCTTTCGGGGGGTGTCCAAAAATATCCATGCCTGGAACCTGCCTTCGCCAGTGCGTCGGCTTTCACATTTCCAGCGGGGAGGAACGATGGTGACTACGAACCTTGACTATCCCAAAAGTCCTGTTCTGGGCTCTCTGTAAAATGTGACGGAGCAATAGGGCTGAGGGGAGGGGTTTTCCGTCTGCGGAAACAAATCCTCTTCCTTTCCACAGGGGCAGAAATTCCATGAGGCAGACATAGAGGTTGTCCGAGTATATGTCTGCTGGGCTGGGGAAGGCATCTGGGTATTCCACTATATACGCAATGGCTGCGAGCTCTGCTGCCTGTGCGCCTAAGTGGCCTGGAAGTTTTATTGCGATTTCTTCGAGGGCGCGTCCCTGCGCGTCCTCGACATAAATGCCGCAACCTGTTATGCGCTTCCCATCCAAGACTGTGGAAGATCCATCCACATAGATCTTTATGGGCTCACACGTGTCTGTGTGCTGGGGGCTCTGGGTTGAACTACCTATTTTTCTGGGGGGTGTTGTGATGTGGTGAGATAATTTCACATTCATGGGGGGTTCCGGGGCACTGTAAGTTGTCAGCTAAAAAGGTGTGCGTCTTTGTCCGTTTAACAGTGATGTCCCGTCCCTGCAAGAGAAGGGTCCATCTAGCTGCTCTAATCTTGCTTACTGTACCGTCCTTGAGTCGTCCGTCCAGTAAACGTTGGGTGGGGGTGTGTTCGGTAAGAATTATGATGGGGTTCAGTCCGGTAATATACGAAAAGTACTGAGCTGCCCAAAATACTGCGAGCAGATGCCTCTCACAGGCTGAAAATCCCAGCTCCACATCTAAAATTCTGCAGGCGTAAGCTACGGGCCGTAACTGGTCGTGCCGTTCCTGGAGGAGCACGGCCGAAAGGGTGCGGTCTGTGGTGCCTGCCTCTATGGCGTAAGGGGAAAGCGGGTCTGGAACTTGTAGTGCGGGGGCTGCTATGAGTGATTGTTTCAACGCGTCCACAGCATCCGTATACTGCGAAAGCCATTCCCAGGGGGCTCCTTTCTTTAGGAGGTCTGAAAGGGGCGCTGCCTTGCTGGCGAAACCGTCAATGTGGTTTCGGCAGCAGCCAACCAGTCCTAAAAACGACCGGAGGGCTGAAACGTTCTGGGGAAGGGGCAATTTAGCAATCGCCCGTTCAGATCAGACAGACTTGACCGGAACGGACTGATGGTGTTCGGGCTCCCCCAGTTGGGTCTGCGACACCCTTTGGGATAGGTCCGGACGACCGGTAGTTGCAGCGACAATTCGGGGACAGCCCATCGAATTTCTCTGGGACACAGGAGGGTCCCGCGCCACAATAAATTCCTCCACCCTGTTTCAAAAAGACACGTGGCCCACTACAGCCACTATCACCCTCAGCGGCTTTACAGGCCACTCACAGCAGGGACACATCACAGCCCCTGTACCAATTCAAATCGGTACCATCACCACCAAGCACCCCGTAGTTTTAGTTGACCTGCCCCACACAGCAGAACACATTCTGGGAATCGACTTCATGAATCGAGTCAATCCTTTTATGCTCGATCTCGCGTTTACCATGTGTGATAATTGTTCCCAAATATATCACCTTATCTTCCAAAATCTGGGCCTTTTTGGGGTTGACTTTACAACCGATTGAGTTTAAGAGTTCCAGGAGTTTGGACAGAAGCTCAATGTGCTCTTCCTTGGTGTCTGTCTGCAGTAGTAGGTCGTCTACGTACTGGACCAGACATTCGGGGCGAGAGAATTTGGCTAAACCATTTGCCAGCTGTCGGTGGAAAATGGAGGGGGAGTTGTGGAAGCCTTGTGGCAGGCATGCCCTCATGTACTGCTGTGCTTTAAAGGTGAAGGCAAATTTGTACTGGCACGCCTTTGCCAATGGAATGGACCAGAATCCATTACTGACGTCCAAAACCGTAAAGAATCGGGAATTGAGTCCCTGCTTGAGCATGGTCTTGGGACTTGTGGCTACTGTGGGGGCTGCTGCAGGGGTGATTTTGTTGAGTTCCCGGTAATCGATGGTCAGTCGCCATGATCCATCGGGCTTTCTCACTGGCCAAATCGGGGCATTATTAGTGGAGGCTACTGATCTAAGTATGCCCTGCTCTAATAAGCTTTCTATTACCTTGGAGATTTCTCCCTCTGCGTCTTGGGGAAATCCATACTGTTTTTGGGGTCTAGGGTCAGGTCCTGTTATTTGTACGGAGCCAGTCATCCGTCCACAGTCGTGCTTGTGGGTCGCGAATGCTGCCCTGTTCTTTTGCAGAACTGCCCTATCCTGCTTGTCCGTGCTCAGCGTGGTCGGGTTGAACCAAAATTCGCCTACTGCGCTAATTTTGTTTGCGTACTCTCCTATGTTGAGCGTTGCGGGGGCTCTTGCGGATCTTGCCTTCTTCCAGACACACTGGTTGACTGGATCAAATGATAAGTTGTGGGAATTCATGAAGTCGATTCCCAGAATGTGTTCTGCTGTGTGGGGCAGGTCAACTAAAACTACAGGGTGCTTGGTGGTGATGGTACCGATTTGAATTGGTACAGGGGCTCTGATGTGTCTCTGCTGTAAGTGGCCTGTAAAGCCACTGAGCGTGATAGTGGCTGTAGTGTGCCACGTGTCTTTTTGAAACAGGGTGGAGGAATGTATTGTGGTGCGGAACCCTCCTGTGTCTCAGGGAAATTCGATGGGCTGTCCCCGAATTTTCGCTGCAACTACCGGTCGTCCGGACCTATCCCAAAGGGTGTCGCAGACCCAACTGGGGGAGCCCGAACACCATCAGTCCGTTCCGGTCAAGTCTGTCTGATCTGAACGGGCGCTAACACTATGAATGGGCTCTGTCTTCTTCTTACTCAGAGTGCCCGTCTGCTGGGCTCTCTGTGGCTTTCTAGGGGCATTGCACTCTCTTGCAAAGTGCCCCAACTGTCCGCAGTTGTAACACTCCTGTGACTTGGGTGGGGGGCTGTTCTTTCCTTCATTCACCCATGCGGGGTTGTGGTGTGTTGTAACTGCCTGTATATCTGCGCCGACCTGCTTTTCCGCGGGATTCTTGACTGCGGGTTTGCTTTGTATAGATTGCTCCCAAGCGCGGGACAATCTTTTCACTACCCACTTCTCGTTATGGGCCTCCTCTGAGGGATCATAACTCGCGCAAGCTTTCTGTCCTGTTTCTGTGGCATGGGAGATAAGGGTGCGGGTCCATTTGGCCATGTTGTCTGGGGACAAATGGGCACGTCTCCAAAGACTGCTGCAAAGTGGATCCACAGGCATCCAGCAAAGGCTGTGGGGTGCTCGGATTTCTTTTGCCTGCATTTGTTGAGGCCATCTACGGGGTCACCCCGGTTATACCCGATCGCATCCAGGATCACGGTATGCATTTCTGCAAGGGTGCCTCCTCCTACATTCTGTGGGTCGGGAAGGGCTGCTGCGACTGAAGGGTCTAAGCTTAAAACTGTGAGCTTTACATGCTCTCGCTCATCCAGGCCATACATGGTCGCCTGATGCTTGACTGTGGCAAAGAAATGGTGGGGGTCTGAGGTGGGGAGGAACGGTGTGATCTTGTCGCACGCGTCCCGTAGTTGGGTCACTGTTAAGGTGGTGGAGTATAGAAATTCCGCATTGTCCGATGTGGCTGTGCGGTGGGTGGTGACTGGATTCATTGGAGCTTGAACTATCTGCTGTGTGGGGGGTTGGGGCGCTTTCCTCGTTTGTGGCTTTCCCTGCGCACATGTTCCCTGAACATATCTCTGCGCTGTTTCATTCAATTCTTCCCAATCAGGGCCGTCTTCCTGATCTAATTTCGCTCCAAAGGTTTCCTGGAAGCCTTTCTGAACTGAAAGCAGCGATTGCAGCTCTGCAAACTGCTTCCGGCACTTTGCGTGATCTAGCGTACTTTGTCTTTGTTATGTGGTGGCAGCATGGAGCCCTCTTAATGCTGCCTTTAGGGCACTACACTGTCTCTGTAATGCCTCTACCTGCTTTTCTGTTTCTTCACGTACCAGGACTGCACATTGCGTGTCCTGATAGGCCTTTTCACATTGAGACTGGAAGCTGCCGAAGTGCGCCAGACAAGACTGGTGTGCCCTTTTGGCATCCTCCACCTCTCCATCTTTTGCTGCCAATTTCCTTCTCAATTCTAAATTCTCCTTTTCTACCTCGCTTACATCGACCTTACTCATTCGATGTATGCCCTCAACTTCTTTCCGGAGCGTCCTAACGACCTCCTCTGTGCCTCACAATTGTGCCAAGGAGGACACGATTGCCATCGGCTTGCGAGCTTTCCCTAAGCTCTTTTTGTGGATCTCGCTCAGGTTCTCCCACCAAGTATGTCCTAAACCCCCGGGGCCTGATTCCTCGTTGTCACAGAATTCATTCCAAAGGGGCCATCCTTTCCCTTTGTGATATTTCCTGATTTCTTCCTCCCAAATGGGACATTGTCCCACTCTACTGCTGCTGGTCGCTGCGACCGCAAATTCCTCTGGGTTCATGAGGCGCTGCATTGCCTGCATTGCCATCTTTCCTATCCAAATGCTGCTCTTCAAATTTGGGACAGGGGTATTAAGGCAGTGCTGTAAATATGGGTATGGCTTTCGCTACTTTCCGATATACAAACTTCCGACAGTTTTGTCGCAACAAAAAATCTATCAGTTTTACCTTATCGCCCTGTTAGTTATGCATGCATACACACACTTCCGAATTATGAGTATTGATCAGAACTGCTTGAACACTTGTGGTTTTCTGTTTCCAATTGGATCTCTAATTCAAGTTCTTGGGATCTCCCAGAGTGGTTGTGCCACTTCTAGATCGGGTCCCGGCGGAGTCGCCAAATAATGTTGCTGATTTTCTCTTTGGTTCAATTGCTCTGTTTTATTACCTTTGCTCTCGAGTCACCAGGTATCTTTATGATACCGCCACAAGGTTCAAGTCCGAGTAATGGTCAATAATCCAATACACCGATTAGTAAGATTTAAATCAAAGCACATTTATTATAAACAGTAATCGCTACTCATGCACAAATTCTACTTCTAAGCTACTTCTACACCTAACAGGCCTATACTTAACTTCGGACTGGCCCACCAGGTCAGGGGAATAAATGGCCTTTCGTTCGGGTTCTGAGTCTGCGGGATTCGAAGTTGGTACGGATTGGTAGCTAGGAGCGCCTATCTCGTAGCGAGCGTTGAATTAAGACTTACGTCAGTCGACGATCACTGCACCGGTCACAGTCAATGTTGGTTCGTGTTGCTGGGTGACCCGGGCAGGAAGAAGAGAGGTGAAGAGGGCTGAAGAGAGAGAGCGATTTGAACTTGGGGCTTACCTCTTATAGTCCCCAGGGGCTTCCCGCCTTTTGGGGCAGACCCTGTACCTGGTCCCAAGTGATTGGACATTGTCCCAATCGCTTGGTTCAATTTCTCCAATACTGGAGCGGTTCCTTGTTCGATGGGCGGTCTTGAGGTGCTCGTTCACCTCCTTTGTGTTGGCTCCTGCTGGCGCCGAGGAGTCTGGCTTTGCTTTGTGTGTCCAAAATGTTACTTATTGTTCCCGGGGATTGCTCATCAGGATGCAGATGGCTGCTACATTGTTATGGTGATGGTCGCTGGTATCGATGTTGGCTGGCCTTTGCAGAGGTAAATACCCAGCAAACCTGCAGCTGCTGGTTTCTGTCTATGTTGGCTGACTTTCCCATCAGCCTTTGCCGTTCGCCATTTTAAATCGGGAGCTGGCCAATTTAGGTGGCTACAGGTTCATGATCCTGTTGATGACCATTTTAAGTGTCCACTACTAAATAGGTTTCCAGGCACTTGATCAGAGTCATACAAGTTCCGAATTTGATATCACTTCCTTACTGATGAATTAGAATGTAAAATAAGGGCATTTATTTTGATGCCTATGTGTGTATTGTCCTGGTGGGTTTTACAATTATAAAGTTCAGAAGTGTTTTCATTAGTATCATTATAGTATTCATAGAACATAGAACATAGAACATAGAAAATACAGCACAGAACAGGCCCTTCGGCCCACGATGTTGTGCCGAACCTTTGTCCTAGATTAATCATAGATTATCATTGAATTTACAGTGCAGAAGGAGGCCATTCGGCCCTTTGAGTCTGCACCAGCTCTTGGAAAGAGCACCCTACCCAAACTCAACACCTCCACCCAACACCAAGGGCAATTTGGACATTAAGGGCAATTTATCATTGGCCAATTCACCTAACCCGCACATCTTTGGACTGTGGGAGGAAACCGGAGCACCCGGAGGAAACCCACGCAGACACGGGGAGGACGTGCAGACTCCGCACAGACAATGACCCAAGCTGGAATCGAACCTGGGACCATGGATCTGTGAAGCAATTGTGCTATCCACAATGCTACCGTGCTGCCCTTAAGAACAAATAAATCTACACTATATCATTTTCCCGTAATCCATGTACCTATCCAACAGCTGCTTGAAGGTCCCTAATGTTTCCGACTCAACTACTTCCACAGGCAGTGCATTCCATGCCCCCACTACTCTCTGGGTAAAGAACCTACCTCTGATATCCCTCCTATATCTTCCACCTTTCACCTTAAATTTATGTCCCCTTGTAATGGTGTGTTCCACCTGGGGAAAAAGTCTCTGACTGTCTACTCTATCTATTCCCCTGATCATCTTATAAACCTCTATCAAGTCGCCCCTCATCCTTCTCCGCTCTAATGAGAAAAGGCCTAGCACCCTCAACCTTTCCTCGTAAGACCTACTCTCCATTCCAGGCAACATCCTGGTAAATCTTCTTTGCACCATTTCCAGAGCTTCCACATCCTTCCTAAAATGAGGCGACCAGAACTGTACACAGTACTCCAAATGTGGCCTTACCAAAGTTTTGTACAGCTGCATCATTACCTCATGGCTCTTAAATTCAATCCCTCTGTTAATGAACGCGAGCACACCATAGGCCTTCTTCACAGCTCTATCCACTTGAGTGACAACTTTCAAAGATGTATGAACATAGACCCCAAGGTCTCTCTGCTCCTCCACAATGCCAAGAACTCTACCGTTAACCCTGTATTCCGCATTCATATTTGTCCTTCCAAAATGGACAACCTCACACTTTTCAGGGTTAAACTCCATCTGCCACTTCTCAGCCCAGCTCTGCATCCTATCTATGTCTCTTTGCAGCCGACAACTGCCCTCCTTACTATCCACAACTCCACCAATCTTCGTATCGTCTGCAAATTTACTGACCCACCCTTCAACTCCCTCATCCAAGTCATTAATGAAAATCACAAACAGCAGAGGACCCAGAACTGATCCCTGCGGTACACCACTGGTAACTGGGATCCAGGCTGAATATTTGCCATCCACCACCACTCTCTGACTTCTATCGGTTAGCCAGTTCGTTATCCAACTGGCCAAATTTCCCACTATCCCATGCCTCCTTACTTTGTGCAGAAGCCTACCATGGGGAACTTTATCAAATGCCTTACTAAAATCCATGTACACTACATCCACTGCTTTACCTTCATCCACATGCTTGGTCACCTCCTCAAATAATTCAATAAGATTTGTAAGGCAAGACCTACCCCTCACAAATCCGTGCTGACTATCCCTAATCAAGCAGTGTCTTTCCAGATGCTCAGAAATCCTATCCTTCAGTACCCTTTCCATTACTTTGCCTACCACCGAAGTAAGACTAACTGGCCTGTAATTCCCAGGGTTCCTAGTTCCTTTTTTGAACAGGGGCACGACATTCGCCATTCTCCAATCCCCTGGTACCACCCCTGTTGACAGTGAGGACGAAAAGATAATTGCCAACAGCTCTGCAATTTCATCTCTTGCTTCCCATAGAATCCTTGGATATATCCCGTCAGGCCCGGGGGACTTGTCTATCCTCAAGTTTTTCAAAATGCCCAACACATCTTCCTTCCTAACAAGTATTTCCTCGAGCTTACCAATCTGTTTCACACTGTCCTCTCCAACAATATCGCCCCTCTCATTTGTAAATACAGAAGAAAAGTACTCATTGAAGACCTCTCCTATCTCTTCAGACTCAATACACAATCTCCCGCTACTGTCCTTGATCGGACCTACCCTCGCTCTAGTCATTCTCATATTTCTCACATATGTGTAAAAGGCCTTGGAGTTTTCCTTGATCCTACCCGCCAAAGATTGTTCATGCCCTCTCTTAGCTCTCCTAATCCCTTTCTTCAGTTCCCTCTTGGCTATCTTGTATCCCTCCAATGCCCTGTCTGAACCTTGTTTCCTCAGCCTTACATAAGTCACCTTTTTCCTCTTAACAAGACATTCAACCTCTCTTGTCAACCATGGTTCCCTCACTCGACCATCTCTTCCCTGCCTGACAGGGACATACATATCAAGGACACGTAGCACCTGTTCCTTGAACAAGTTCCACATTTCACTTGTGTCCTTCCCTGCCAGCCTATGTTCCCAACTTATGCACTTCAATTCTTGTCTGACAACATCGTATTTACCCTTCCCCCAATTGTAAACCTTGCCCTGTTGCACGTACCTATCCCTCTCCATTACTAAAGTGAAAGTCACAGAATTGTGGTCACTATCTCCAAAATGCTCCCCCACTAACAAATCTATCACTTGCCCTGGTTCATTACCCAGTACTAAATCCAATATTGCCCCTCCTCTGGTTGGACAATCTACATACTGTGTTAGAAAAGCTTCCTGGACACACTGCACAAACACCACCCCATCCAAACTATTTGATCTAAAGACTTTCCACTCAATATTTGGGAAGTTAAAGTCGCCCATGACTACTACCCTATGACTTCTGCACCTTTCCAAAATCTGTTTCCCAATCTGTTCCTCCACATCTCTGCTACTATTGGGGGGCGTATAGAAAACTCCTAACAAGGTGACTGCTCCTTTCCTATTTCTGACTTCAACCCATACTACCTCAATAGGGTGATACTCCTCAAACTGCCTTTCTGCAGCTGTTATACTATCTCTAATTAATAATGCCACCCCCCCTAATAGAGCAAGTTTTCATGGAAATGGGCAGAAGAAATGGCTTTTGAACAACAGAACACCTAAACAGAGTAAATATTTTGCTGGTGCACTCAGGATAAGTGAATGTACTCATGATCAGATATGTTTTGCTCCAGGACAAAGGAAAGCTTTGTTCCACCTATTTTTTCCATATCCTCCTCTCCATAAGGATATCCGGTAGGAAGCTAAATGTGTGGATTTATGGGAGGAGGCAATGTGAGGGGAGGGGAGAATTTAGAAATGCAAATTAGGGCAGTTCCCCAAACTGCTCCCCACTCCCTCCACAACTGATTGCTGTGTGCACATAAAGTCATATAGCATTGATATAATGCATGCAATTTTGTTTTGTTTTGTGTTAAATATAAATTAATCTTATTTAGGTAGAGAATCAATCATATTTTGCAAAACAGTGGTTATTTTTCCAACAAGAGCAATGGTGCATGAGCTTAAGGAGAGTTGTTTACATACATTCCTCCCACAGGTGAGAGTTAAAATGGCTTCTGGGGGTTACAGGACTGCATGCTCAATCCTTTTTACCTCATTGCACTGTTAAATTTGCCTCATTTGATGTGTAGCATCAATAAGGAGCATTGCACAATTCTTGTGCAATACCCGTTTTCACAATGTGTACGTTTTTGGCATTTGTGCCCTTTCACACTTTCAGAGAAAAACAGAATATCTTTGCATATACATTTAGTGGAGGAGGCTACAGTATTTTTCATAGCAAGGTTACAGTGTTCCATTGACGAGGAGAATAAATCCTGAAACCTGCAATTTATTTTGTACTGTAAGCTATGACTGAACCATGTGAAACATTTTCAGTATTCCTCCACTCTTTCCATTTTCAATATAGTTGCTTGAGTGCTTGTCAATGGTGCATGTAGTTCACTAAAGTGGCTATTTCCTTATAATCCACTGAGTCCAGTTACAATGTTTGTTCAGGTATTAAGGAAGAATTGTCATTTATGCTCAAGCCCCTAATTACCCAATTTGTTATATAAATTGTAACTTTTCCCGTTTTGTGTTGATGACAGAATCATTTAGAGGATGTTTGAAGTGCAGATGCTGAAAAAAATTGATTCCATACTCTTACCCTTTGGTTGAGTTTCTTAATAGTCCCTAGAGTGAAAGCAAGACAAGTTCATTGCAGGTTTTCGCAAAAGTTATTTTTTACCATCTGCTTGTATGAGGATATAGTTGTGTACGTTGAAACAGCACAGTCGAGCACCCTTCGGGGCTGACTCTGCCTTGCTGCTTCCCTCTACTTGGAGCCAATCACAATATGTCAGGAACCTTGGACATTTCCGATTCCAACACCCCTAATAATTCTCTTCCTCAGCTGTCGAGGGCTGTTTTTGTTAGGAAGTCAACAATGAGTGGGTCGAGGCTGGCCTGGAATCTGCCCTGTTTAAGAGAATAGACGGCCCCTCCCCCATACACCTTTATAACACTGATATGTGGAGGTCACATCCACCAAATCACATATTTGTGACCCCACCATGGAACACTACGACACGTCCCTTATTATAAGGCTCTATTTCGACTCCATGCTCACCTTGTTGATATATTCTTAGCAGAAGCTATATGCCTTCACTGCATGTTTGGAGTTCAGTAATTAACTGTGAACAAGCAAAAAAGTAAACCGATCACAAAACAGCCCCTTATCCTCTGGGTACTGTGCAAGAAGAGCTGTTTTGATTTTTTTTTTGAAGTGCAAAGCATTTACTGAAAAAACGCACTTATCGCAGCACTGGCTGCTGACAGCTGTATGAAACTAGAGCATAAAAGCTCGTTTATGTCTTTAATGACCCACATAATGATGGAGCAAGTAAGTTATTCACAGTAACATACCATGGAATAATCTGAATACCCTAATGTATGGTGCCGGTAGATTAAGAAACATCTGTTCTTACCTTGAAAATAATGTGTTCTTAGTAGCTCTTTGGTTACACTTACTGCAGTTGGGAAGTTTTAATCCAATCAAAGGGAACAATGCTTTGAACTAGATTTACATAACTGAAAAGTGATGCATTTTAACTCATAACGACTAGCAATGCGAAACAGTTTAGATTGAAATGCAATTTTAAGACCAAACAACTACTTCTTGTGAATTTTAAAAAGATAATTTCACAGTGCTTTCCACAGAAGTGTTAACTATTCTATTTTGAAACTGAATAAAATGGTCAGAATTTTTGTTTCTTTGTAAGTTTCCTGTCACAAAGGATTATTAATGAATTTACTGGGTGTATAGCTGTATCTCTGTACATTAGTGCTACTTAGTGATAGCATTTACAGATTGCAAGAGCAATTTCTAATTCTGGGATAAAGTTTGGTAAAAATACAAACAGTTTGAATTCTGAGGATTTGAGCTATGCCAAATTTCCCTCCATTCCATTCCTTTTTAAAAAATGTATGGATTTTTCTTTGTTCCCATTTCAAGAATAGCTAAGGCCATTGTACGACAGCAAACGTGCACGAGTTAAGGAATCAGGTCAGAAAGCACATAAAGGAAAGACCGAGAGTAGAAATTTGTAGAAAAAGTTTAGAGTGAGCATGTGTAAAGGGGAGGTTTAGAAATGGCAATGCATCGGGAGGAGGCATCAGTAGAGAGAAGTGCAGAAAAGGACAGCTGAGAAGGAAGGATGAAATTGGAAATCTCTTACGGTAAAGGGGGAATGTGTCATGTGAATGCCTGAAGTGAGGAATGTGTACAACTTGTGAGCAGAAAATATGTAAAGGGAGGATCGAGAGGAAATGCTTTGAGTGAATGTTCAGAGAGAAAAATGTGTGGAGCAAAGGAAGTGGGGTATGTCTCATGGAGAGTGGGAAATGTTGCAAAAAAGCCTGAGTGTTAATGCAGAGAAACTTTGAGTGTACAACATGTGTACAAAATACACTGTGTGCAAGGGTGAGTCAAATATTTGGGGTTGAGAGAGCAGAGTGGGCAGAGGAAATGTGAGTGTGTGACACATTTTGAGGGACAACTAACAGCAGACAATATGTGGAGAGAAGACAGCTGAAATGCATGTAGAAGGTTGACAATGGAAACGTGTAGAAGCAAAGCCAAAAGTGGGAATGCTGTAAGATGTGAAGTCAAGAGAGAGAGCCTGCAGGAGGAAGGCTTAGCTGTGGAAAATGTAAAAAGAAAACTGAAATTTGGCAATGTGCAAAAATAATTTTGAATGTGAAATGTCTGGAGAGAAAATGGAGTAGATATGTTCAGAGAGAAAGCTGAAAGCACAAAAGGTAGAGAGGACATGTTGAGAGTGAGCTTATGCAAACAATAACTGAAAGTGGCATTGGTATAATTTTTAAGTCTTCTTTGGGTGTCCCCCGCAAGCCCGTTCCCCACATAAAGGGGGAATGTGTTTATAGGAGTTCCTGGGCTTCACCAGAAATTTCAGCTTGTAAAAACCCATGAAAGGCTTGTGTGGAGCTTGCATTTTCCAAGAGTTGGTTCTTTAAGCCTTCTCAAATGTTGGAAAGCACTATTAGGCTACAATAATCAATCAGGGAAGGGTGGATCCTCCAATTGGCTAGGACTTAATGGACTTAAGAGGGACCTCAGTCACAGTAGATCTGGGTTTCGGCTCCTGACAAGAGTAGATCAGGGCAGAAATGTTTCAGGTCGATGACAATTTTTTATCAGAGCCCCAAACAGATGCCACAGATACTGCTGGCTCTCTGGGTATGTAACTGACCCAGGATTTGTGACAGTATCCACAGTCTATGGGCAGGGTGAGCAGGAATTTCACACCATTGCACTTATGCCAGCAAAGTGCAACCCCTGGAATTTTGGGTTAATATTTTAACTCTTGGAAATGTAAATGCCACAAAACTGAATTTAATTATGAAAGCACTTTAGTGAAATATTGAGTCTTTCTTCACCAAATTCATTCATTGGATACATAATTTCTCAACTAATTGGACCACTGGATCACTGCAATACTGGTTCAACCTGGGCTGGTATTCTGTCGGTCCCTGCTGCGCTGTAAACCATGGCTGTGACCTTTTTACATTATGTAAATAAAAGGGTATGGCTTTGGAAGACTGGTCTTGGTGGGATTATTACATTGGCGACGAGAAGTAAACAAGATTTATTTTCTTGAGCAACTTTCATTGTTGAGGACAAACAACTCCTCCAATCAGAAAAAAAATGCCTCTATTCAGTAAACTTGAACCTATGATAGAAGCAGAGAAGAATGGCCCTAATGCACAAAACAGATGAGTTACTTCTTCCAGGCTAAAAACATTGAGGGAGATGAAAAACAGAAAGCTATTTTACTGACATTCAGCATGATAAAACGACTGACCTATCCAGCTGCCCCGACTCGACTTTTAATGAGTTAGTAGGCTTGGTTAAAAAAACACTATAATCTGAAGTCCTTGGTTACACTCAAAAGATTCAACTTTAACACAACAGGGAGAACCTAAGGGAACTTGTCACTGAATATTTGCCTACAATATGAAAATTGACAGTACACTGTGAATTTCGACCATCCCTGAACGAAATGTTGCGTGACAGGTTGGTATGAGGAATAAACATCTTGACAACCCGAAAGAAATTGTTGGCAGAACCCAACATAATTTTTTTTTAAAGGCCATCTAAATAGCTCTATCATTGGAAAATGCTGAAAAAGGGGCTCAGGAGCTACAAGGGGTGCCAGACAGCAATGTCCTCTGGTTAGGAGGAAGGGCATTTTCTAACAGTGACCATTCCTCAACTGAAATCTGTAAGTAACATGTCAGACAGTCCATTAGAGTATCAGGGGCGTCATTCTCCGACCCCCCAGCGGGTCAGAGAATGGCCGTTGGCCGCCGTGAATCCCACCCCCGCCGGTTGCCGAAGTCTCCGGTACCGGATATTCGGCGGGGGTGGGAATCGGGCCACGCCGTTGGCGGGCCCCCCAGCTGGATTCTCCGGCCCGGATGGGCCGAAGTCCCGCCGATAAATTGCCTGTCCCGCCGGCGTAAATTAGAGTACCTATTTACCGGCGGGACAAGGCGGCATGGGCGGGCTCCGGGGTCCTGGGGTGGGCGCGGGGCGATCTGACCCCGGGGGGTGCCCCCACGGTGGCCTGGCCCGCGATCGGGGCCCACCAATCCGCGGGCGGGCCTGTGCCTTGGGGGCACTCTTTCCCTTCCGCCTCCGCCACGGTCTCCACCATGGCGGAGGCGGAAGAGACTCTCCCCACTGCGCATGCGCGGGAAACTGTCAGCGGCCGCTGACGCTCCCGCGCATGCGCCTCCCCGACATGTCATTTCCGCGCCAGCTGGCGGGGCAACAAAGGCCGTTTCCGCCAGCTGGTGGGGCGGAAATCCCTCCGGCGTCGGCCTAGCCCCTCAATGTTGGGGCTCGGCCCCCAAAGATGCAGAGCATTCCGCACCTTTGGGGCGGCGCGATGCCTGTCTGATTGGCGCCGTTTTGGGCGCCAGTCGGCCGACATCGCGCCGTTTGGGGAGAATTTCGCCCAAGATAACCTCCAAACTTGAATTCAACTCTTGATCTTAGAAGTCATCAAGCCACCTACACTGGAGAACCATTACGAATAAAGGGCACCAAAATGACCGCAGTGACCCAGAGACAGCAGTCAGCCTGACTCCCACTCATCATTGTGCTGGGGCAAGGACCAAGCCTAAAGGGGAGAGATTGGCTCCAATGGATCCGGCTGAACTGGTTGGAGATCTTCAGGCTGGCGTGGGAGGACTGTATGAAGTCATCAGCAATACCCTGAAGTCTTCCAGGAAGGACTGGGGAAAATAAGAGGAGCCAAAGTTAAGATTTATGTCAATCCCAATGCTCCGCCTAAATACTTTAGAGTGAGACTGGTTCCCATACTCCCAACTGGAAAAGGCAGAGACCAAACTTGAGCACCTTGAAAATCTAGGCATAATAAGCCCTGTGCAGTTTGCAGAGGGCCCGGCCCTGTCATCCCGGTCCTTAAGAAGGAAAAATCGGTTTCTCTCTGCAAAGATTATAAGTTAATGGTCAATCGGATTTCCAAGCTAGATAGACACCCCATTCCTCAAATCGAAAACCTGTACACCAGGTTATCAGGTGGCTAGATTGTCACCTCGTTGTATATGAGCCACATTAGCACAGTGGGCTAAACAGCTGGCTTGTAATGCAGAACAAGGCCAGCAGCACGGGTTCAATTCCCGTACCGGCCTCCCTGAACAGGCGCCGGAATGTGGTGACTCGGGGCTTTTCACAGTAACTTCATTGAAGTCTACCTGTGACAATAAGTGATTATTATTATTATTATCTATCTTCAACTTGAATTCCCGTAACAGCCTCCCCGAACAGGCGCCGGAATGTGGCGACTAGGGGCTTTTCACAGTAACTTCATTGAAGCCTACTTGTGACAATAAACGATTTTCATTAGATGAGGTTTCTGGAATATATTACAATTAACATGCACAAGGGCCTGCTCTTCAGGGTCTCATCAGCATGCACCATATGCCAAGGATCACGGAGAACATACTCCAAGGATTACCCAGAGTGGCGGTGTACTTGGTTGATGTCCTGGTCACTGGGACTTCAGAACGAGAGCTGGTGTACACCTGAAGTGGAAAAAATGTGTTTTCGAGAAAATGAAGTGGCCTACTTGGGAGTCAGGTGGATAGAAAAGGTTTACATCTGGTAGAGGGCAAGGTAAAGGCCATCAAGGAAGCACCAACTCCAAGAAACACCACAGAGTTGAAATCCTTCCTGGGATCATTAAATTATTACGGGAAATTTATCCCAACTTTGGCCTCCTTATTGACCCCCTCACATGACCTAGTACGGAAGTACCAAAGATGGTCTTGGGAGGCATCACGGTGGAAGCTTTCAATTAAGTTAACCAACAACTGCCATATTCCAACCTATTGGCCCATTTTCACCCTAAAAAAAACTTGTTTTGATAATGTTTCCCCTTGTGGGGTTGGGCAGTACTTTCGCACCGCTGCAAAGACAGAACGGGAAGGCCTATCGCACACACACCCAGGACCCTTTCGGGTGCCGAGTGGAGATATTCTTAAAATGAGAATGGGGGCTTGGTGGTTGTGTTGTTGGGTGTAAAGAAAATTCCACCAAAGAATTTTGGTAGGCGTTTCACAATACTAACCAACCACAAGCCCTTATTAGAACATTGTAAAGAGGATAAGGCAATTCCCCAATTGACTCCACCCAGATCAGAGGTGGACTTTCAATGAGAATCACAGTGCTGCAGCGTGGGGCTCCTGCCAATGGGGGTGGGGGGAGCTCATACAGAGGGGTGCCTGTTGTGGTGGGAACACCTATCAGAGCCTTGGTAGCTCTAAATTTGATGATAGGTTTATTCAGGGATTACAGGACATTGGGCTCTGATTGGTGGAGTCCCCTTTAGATTGGGTATACAGTTTGCCAAACAATGGGAGGTGATGGAGACCAAGGGCAGTTCAAACATGGATCTCCCGAATTGGTGTGACATTTCTGAACTTTCATTGAGTAAGAGTTGCAAAGCAGCAGCCAGATTTCTGGCATTCGGTCTGGCGGGCAGCCTGAGGCAAAAGTGAGGTCATCGACCTAAAAACGGGATGCGGGCCTACAAAGCCCTCAACGAGGTATGGAGAAGGGCTGGCCAACAGCCGTCGAGGATGGCAGCAGGGTGATTCTCGATCTTTACACCAGGGCTGAGGAGGGTGGGCAACCGACCACAAAGAACGGAGGCCACCAGGCCAGATGGCCAGCAGCAGCAACCAGGCAGCCGGCCAGGAGCACTCGCGGCCATCGGGGGTCGAGGGCCGGCCACCCGAGCGAGAGCCGAGGGATGTGCATTGTAGCAGTCGGGAGGTGTGAAGAAGACCAGGCAAGCGCTGCTGTCGTATCGTGGGGAACCAGGGAGCAGCAGCCAGCTGGTGGGGTGGGGCTTGACATCATTGGGGGCGGGCTGCCATGTTTCTAGGAGGCGGGGTGTGACACGGGGCTCCTGCAAAGAGGGTAAGCACAGGGCGTCCAAAAGTGTAAGTCCATCTCTGGCCCATATACAGCGTTGGGCTTATGAATACCTTTTAGAGGACCGCCCTGAAACCGGATAGCTAACGTCGATGCATTGAGTCGCCTCCTGCTGCCCATAAGCCCAACTCCTTTACCAGCATTGGAAGACGACGCAATGTCTTTAAAAAAAAATTTAGAGTGCCCAATTCATTTTTTCCAATTAAGGGGCAATTTAGCATGGCCAATCCACCTACCTTGCACATCTCTGGGTTGTGGGGGCGAAACCCACGCAAACACGGGGAAAATGTGCAAACTCCACACGGCCAGTGACCCAGAGCCGGGATCGAACCTGGGACCTCGGCGCCGTGAGGCCGCAGTGCTAACCCACTGTGCCACCGTGCTGCCCCGCAATGTCTTTTTAAGGTCTTTTTAAGGACTTTGCCTGTGTCCAACAGGCTTGGATGCAAAAAGTTCCAACCGTGTCCAAACTAAGATACATGATTCTGAATGGTGGTGTCCGAGGACAACTCTCAGAAGAAATGAAACCCGATCTGACAAAGAAAGATGAGTTTAATGTTGAGGATGTATCATTCTGTGGGGATTCCAAGTATTTTTCCCTCTGCCAGTGTGGCGCCCGATACTTATGGAACTACATGAGGGCCACCCTGGAGTATTGGAAATGAAAATGCTCACTAGGCGCTACGTCTGGTGGCCTGGCCTCGACACAGACATCACGGACCTCGTGAGACAGTGAGAGATATGTTCGCAAAATCAAACCTCCCTCCCTCAGCCTCCCTACATCCCCGGGAGTGGCCTGGCAGGCCATGGGTGTGAGTGCACGCAGACTTTGCTGAGCCTTTTATGGGTTCAATGTTTTTAATCTTGGTAAATGCAAACTCCAAATGGTTGCAGATGCACTGCATGAGCTCCACTACCTCGCACGCTACAATCGAGAAATTACAGCAGAGTTTCTGCACGGAATGCCAGATGTTCTGGTTTTCGTTCACGGCCCTGCCTTTACCAGTAAGGAGTTCCAAACTTTTATGCTATCAAATGGCATCAGACACATCAGCACCTTATCACCCTTCATCAAATGAAGTCACCCTGAAAAGAGAGATGGAACATTCAGATAAGTATCAGATGCTGGAGTGGGTTAAAATTTCCTCATTGAGGTTTGATTGTTCCCCTTTCTTTCCTCCCATTCGTGATCAATGTATGCTCTTCCCATTCAGTGCTGAGGCCTTGAATACACCTTTACATAACTTTAGATTTGCCTTTCTTTATGTCTTCACAGGAATGGCCAATTGATCAGAGGTAAAACCATCCATAGCGTTTGCAAGAAGCAACAAAACTGGTGCTCCACTGCCATTCTTTGACTTGGCATTCAGATGCTCAGTTAGAATTCAATTGGAATGGGGAGGGTGGTGTTGGAGGCACAGAAAGAAAGTATGTGGAGAGTACTGAGGTAGACCATTGAACACTGGTGATCGGGAGCAGGACGAAGAAGAAGGGGAGAGGGGTTCCCTAGCAATCACACAGGAAGAAAATCCAAAAGAAAACTGCTTTCATCCGACTGTACACTGTTGCTGGCATGCTGAGCAACTTCCACACCATGGCAATGAGTGTGGGGCATCCACATTGTGGATGTGTGAGACGCAAATGTGCAATATTTAAAGCGTATTGAAAACCGTGCTGCAAATATCAGCTCCGGGGCCTTCTGTGTAACCATTCTCCTGGTGACCCCACTTACATGCAACATCAGACAACTTAGCCGAGCACAGAAGGCAGTTACTGTTAAAAAGAGGAGACATCATTTTGTAAACAATCGCAATAGGATATGTATGCAATAAATATGTTAGTTACAGATCATGCTTTGTGCCAAGATCTTTTGTTGTTTCTCGGGTTGAGGTTTTTCCAATAGAAATCCACGTGATATTTTACAGTGGCTCCTCCATTGGAGCTCAAGTAGAAAGGATGGGACATGTCAGTTGTATTGGATGAGATGATGAAGAGAAGAATGAGGTTTCTCCTGATGCTTTGTCCAGTAGCATCCTGGAAGCCTGTGGTTGGCTGGAGTCTCCTGTTTGTCATCTTTCTCTTACCTGTGTCACTTCTTGCTTCTCTCGGAGTATGCCCTTGTCAATGGAGCACAAAGATGTCCAATGTAATCCCAGATACCTTCCCTGGATAATATTGAAGGACAAACCTCCAGGCATTGGAGTGTCTGCTTCAGATGTTCTTGGAGGTCATTCTAGTGGAAGGATTAGTTACATCATTTCTGAACATCCTTAGATAGAGTCTGGATGAACCACAGCAACAGAGGTTGTAGCTAAAGGCTGCTAGCAGTTCAGTACTTGACCTTCTGCAAACAGGAGTGAAATGGTAGATTGTCAGTCAATGAAGGTGACATACAAGCTAAGAGGGAACCTAGCATTATCTTTGAAATACTATGCTGGCGATCATATGATAATTATTGAGTGGTTTCAAATGATGCAAGGGCCATTGCTTTCCATGGGAATTACCCGCGGACTGACTTTGTGCATGTGCTTTTGCTCCCTGGTGTCTGTGGGAAAACTCTATAGAGTAAATCTTTTACCTTCTGCCTGTATTCTTCCCAGACAATGCCTAAATCCCAGGTGTCAAAGATGAAGATTTAGCAATTTTCCCTGGAAAGCAGGGCATCCACAGTCTGTTGAATGCACCCCTGACTGGTTCCTGCAACCTTTGTCTCTAATGGCTTCTTGAAACCTTCTTGTGCCATAGAAATCTTTACTGGCACAGATAATGTGGTGGAGGTTCAATGTTCTGTCTCAGCAGGTGTCACAGCTCCTTGACCACCACCCCTACAAATCTGGAGCTTCCAATGAAATTGCTCCTCCCTAAGGTCCAGAAATGTCAGGTGAGACAGGAAATGTGCTCTATTGGGTGTCTCCCAGTTGGTGCTATCTTCCTTAGATGCAACCTAACTGCAGTTGCATCTAAAATATTTTCCTGCTCATCATCCTCCTCCAAATAATGTGTGTAAAAATAGGTCCACGTGCAACCCCCTTTCTACAGCTTTGGCAGTTGTCCTGACTGCAGAAAAATATTTGGAAGACTGTATAATTTTATGATCTAATATAGCAACAAAACAATTATGGATCTTTAACTAAAGTTCCTGTACCACAGAGCTTTTGCTGACTCACTTTTATGTGGGCGGCCCAGGGTTTGGATAAGAAATCAGGCCACAGGTTGCCTTGATGCCATTAAATGCAACAAAGCTAAATTCTTGAGGCGCAACGTTGCAGGGGCCTTTACAGATGAGAACTGGCAGTTTGGAGACAGTCCTCTGAGGGACGAGACCCAGCAGTACAGCTGGGCCCATGTTACCTGCTGACTCAAACCCCCATTCAGATATTCTTGGGGTGCTGCAGCCAAGATGAACAACCCTCTGTTCCTCTAAGATAGCATCCAATGTCTTTTAAATAATCTCAAGTTTTCAGTCCCCACTACTCTACATGGAAGTCGTTGAAGAGGAATTTCCTAAATTAAATTTTAATTTGCTTTCTTTGCCTCTCAACATCTCTGCTCCCTTGAGCAACTGTTTTGATTGAGCTAAGCAATGTTCCAGAATTACCCTTTCTGAACCATTTTTAACTCATGTTTCCATCAGGTCTGTTTGAAGTCTTTTGTTAAGGATGAAGAGGCCAATTTCTTCCAGTCTTTCCAGATTTCAACCTTTGTCAACTGTTCTTGCAATAAGAAGGAATGAAAGAACTTTCATGTTTGTGACACCATATCAAATTCCCAAACTGCGTTTCAGTAAATGGAACGATTCTGAAGTGGTCGGCAGCATATGGAGCAGTTAACTGGCACAAAGCAAGGCCTCACAAATAGTGAACAACCGGTTGTTTTTAGCAGAGTTGGTCAAGGTTACTGGAGAACTCCTCGTTCATTTCAAATAGCAGTGCCAATCTAGAGGGAAATCAATGCATGAATAACCTCATGCCCTCCTTATTTACCTTTGAGTAAAGGTCAGTTCCCCACCTCTCAGCCAGAATGGTTCATATTGTTAGTGTGAATCTGGTGAGGGGATAGATAAGATACGTACGCCTGTAGCCAGATGAGTTTGAATGAAATGCCTCAATCAGAGACATTAATTTGTTTTGAGGTGCGCAGTGTAATTCCCTATTGTGCAGCTTGGTCGATGAACCTGTGAGTGAAAAGCAGATGGAACAAATTTTGCCCACTAAGTACATTGACACAATTTTGAATATTTTGTTTCCAAATACTGTCAGAACCGGTTTATTTACGATTCATTAAAAGAAATGCCTTAGGAGCCGAATAATTTTCTCTGGTAACCAGTTTCCATTCTAAATATAATTCAATAAACCGTTTAACATTTCCGAACTGAAACATCCTGATACTATTCAACAAACCCCCATTGCTTATTGCTTGTTCAACTGAAGCAGTTACCTAGACTGGGTAAATGGTATTTTAGTGCAAATGTGGACTTTGAAATTACAGTGTGCAAATATTAGAACACAAACATTTGGCACATTTGTGCGAAATTCTTTACTCAGCTGTTTTATTGAAGGCACTAACCCACAATGGGACAATGCCTTTGTTAAAGTAGTGGATAAAAGGACATATGAACATATGAATAAGGAGCAGGAATAGGCCACTTGGCCCTTTGAGCCTGCTCTGCCATTCAATAAGATTATCGCTGATCTGATTGTAACCTCAACCCCACATTCCTGCCTGTTCCCGATAATCTTTCACCCCTTTGCTAATCAAGAATCTACCTACCTCTGCCTGAAAAATATTTCAAGACTACTTCCACCATCTTTTGAGGAAGGCCCCCAAACGCACATAACCCTCATGAGGAGAAAAAGTTTCTTCTCATCTCTGTCCTAAATGGGTGACCCCTTATTTTTAAACCATGGCCCGTATTACTAGATTTTCCCACAAGAGGAAACATCCTCTCCACATCCACCCTGTTAAGGACGCTCAGGACCTTACATGTTTCAGTCAAGTTTCCTCTTATTCTTCTAAACTCCAGTGGATATAAGCCTAAACTGTCCAACCTTTCCTCACATTACAACCCACCCAATCCAGGTGTTAGCTTAGTAAACCTTCTCTGAACTGCTTCCAGCACATTTACACCTTTCCTTATACTGCGCACAATACTCCAGATGTAGTCTCACCAAATTCTCTGTACAACTGAAGCACAACCTCCCTACTTTTCTATTCAATTCCCCTTGTAATAAATGATAACATTCTATTAGCTCTCCTAATTCCTTGCTGTACCTGCATACAATCCTTTTGTGGTTCATGCATTAGGACACCCAGATCCCTGTGTGCCACAGAGTTCTGCAATCTTTCACCATTTAAATAATATGCTTTTTAAAAAAAAAATCCAGCCAAGTTGCCAATTTCCCACTTTCCCACTTCATTATCCATTTGCCACGTCCTTTCTCACTCACTTTACCTATCTATATCTATGTCATGCGATTATCTTTCTAAGCTACCTATCTTTATGTAATCAGCAAATTTAGCAACAATGCCTTTTATAAATTGCAAAAAGTTGAGGCCCTGACACTGATCCCTGTGGCACACCACTCATTCCATCCTGCCAACCAGAAAAAGATCCATTTATGCTGGCCCTCTGTTTCCTGTTAGCTAGCCAATTTTCTACCATATGCTTTTATTTTTGAAATAATCTTTGATTTGGCACCTTATTGAATGCCTTCTGGAATCTAAGTACAGTATATCCACTGGATCCCCTTTGTCCACAGTACATGCCACTCTTCTAAGAATGGCAATAAATTGGTTAAACATGATTTCCCTTTCACAAAACATGTTGACTCTGCCTGATTACCCTGATTTCTTTCCAAGTGCCCTGCTCTAATGTCTTTAATAGTAGGTTCTAACATTTCCCCTATGGCAGATGTTAAGCTAACTGTATTTCGTGCTTACTGTCTCCCTCCATTTTTGAATGAAAGGTTACATTTGCCATTTTCCAATCAATTGTAACTTTCCCCGAATTTAAGGAATTTTGGAAAATTAAAACCAACACATCATATATCTCACTAGCCTCCTGCTACAAAACATACAGGTACCTTTCCCCCTCCTGCAGTGTCTGCAGCTCAATGACTGTGGCCTAAAGCCCCTCGAGCCACAAAGACTCATTGCCGATATGTTTGCCCTGGATCACACTGGCATCCAGGAGCTCCCACATGCTGCAGCCTTGACATATACGCTATTTGAAACCTTAAGACTGGAACAGATCTTAATCATTTAACAGATGCTCACCAAACAGCTAGCTCCTTTTCCTGTAATAAATTAAGAACCCATTCCCGAGGGTGAGAAAGGTAGAAAAAACAAAAGGAAAGAAACATCTCCTTATCCTTCTCACTGAACACCCCCATTCAGTTCCAAAACTGCACTTGTTTGCCATCAGCAAGCTTCTTCCAACTCATATTAACATGTTAAGCATTGGTGTGGTAGAATTTCGAGACTGTGGATTGATACCTCAGCAAATGGATGCTGAGTGCATTGGGCAGAAGTCAGTGTCTGTAGAGTTTGATCTGGGCCTGAGTCAGGATCAGGCAGGATCGGTTACAGAATCATATACAAGGCTGTAGTGTTGGACCAGTATCTTTGTCAGATGCTGTAGAGTCACATATTTCAAACATTGTTTCATAGAATAGTATCGTAGAATTCCTACAGTTCAGAAGGAGGTCATTCGGCCCACTGAGTCTGCACCGACCCACTGAAAGAGCACCCTACCGAGGCCCAAACCCCCACCATATCCCCGTAACCCCATCTCAGGGCATTTAGCATTGCCAACCAACCTAAGCTGCACATCTTTGGACTGTAGGAGGAAACTGGAGCACGCGGAGGAAACCCACGCAGACATGGGGAGGAAGTGCATACTCCACACAGACAGTCAACCGAGGTTGGAATCGAACCTGGGTCCCTGGCGCCATCAGGCACAATGCTAACCATTGTGTCACTATGCCGCCCCAAATGTTTTTGGACTTTTTTAAAGCATTTGTGCCAGCAGTTCTGTGAGGCAAAACAATGATCGAATCCACCCATCCAATGGAAGAAAATATGAAACAACCATTTTATTACGTATTAGATATTGTGACCCAGATATCCCGTAGCAGCCTCCCCGAACGGGCGCCGGAATGTGGCGACTAGGGGCTTTTCACAGTAACTTCACTTGAAGCCTACTTGTGACAATCAGCGATTTTCATTTCAATGTTTGCTCTTTGAGCTGTTTCCTTCCTCTTCAATAAAAAGTCAGAATGATCCAGCAATGTAAAATTGTAAATAGCATTTTCCTTAATTATCACAATGTGACCATCCAAGTGGAAGCCTTCATCTGGGCTGTTTCCAACAGTAGCTCCTGTGGCCCAAAATAATCCTGGATAGGAGTTCACTTCCTGTACTTTCCCCCTCCCATTACCGCCTCCTCTTCCTTCAATGACTCTTTTCAGTTGGGGCACAGTTCCTGACTTAGCTGTGTTTTATAATTTTATGAATTATAATTAAAAACTTTAAATGCTTAACTATTCTACTGGCTTTCTTATTCTAAACTATTATTTTTGCCAGAGAACATGATTGCAGATTTTACACTTTTGCAGCCTACAACAGATATTTATGTTGAAAAATTGGAATGGATACCCTGAACTCAGAAAATGGTCTGTGCTGTGATTCTGGCCGCGTCCAATGCACTCCGCTTGGTGCCCCATGCTGGGTATGCTGTGCATTCTCAGCAGCGGCAGATCGTGACATCAAATATTCATTCAGACTGAATTGACACATGTCTTTAAACTTTGATGTGCAAAGATCGAATGAATGCCTGGGCTAATCACTCTGATGGGGAACATCCCACATTATTTAAAGTGGTAGGCATCCATCCTGCAGGTGAGATGTGTTTGACTTGCATCTGCTTGCGTCTACAGTGCGTATGGTTTGTGAAAGTGTTGTGATCCTAACTGATGTTACGACCAGACAAGTTGGATCACAGGGTGGAACCTGGCTTCATTGATTCTTGCTTTTATTTTTTGTTTAGAACATGGAAGGTGGCCACTGAATGGAGTCACAATTCACTGATGAACTTTGAGCAAAATTTCAGCCTTTTTTAATGAATGCGGGTTACCCGACGGCGTGGAATGGTCACAATGAGAAACCCCTTTGGCTGGCTGCGGGAACGGAGAATCCCGCTGCCGGCAGGGGCACATCACAAACTGGAGAATCCTGCAGCTGTTCTTTTCCTTTCTCCAGAAGGTCTTTTTGGGACCTTTCTCCTGTTCAATCTTTTGGTTTCTTCTTTAGTTTGGGCCCTCTGTTCCTTTTCATGTCCTGTCTGTTCTGGCACTTGTTTCCAACTGAACAAAAACCACATTTTTGTTTTTCCCTGGATCTGTGGGTTCCTCTCTCTGGACCACTGTTGCTAGGCAACAGCACATTGGTTTTTTTTCTCCCTTGTGTTTGCTTTATCTTCACTTCAAGAGTTGTAAAACCTCATTAAAAATGCACATGTACAAATAGCTCCAAACCTGCTGTCTCCATTCAAAAATTAAACTAGACCCAATTTTCATCTTTTTAACTCACAAATAGAAAAATATGTATTAAACTTAATGTTATAGTTTATTCCTAACACCACATGTACAATTTACTTCTTCTGGGGTTTGTAACAGAAGCACTATGGAGTGTTCGCAAAGGTGTTGTGGTGGTGACTTGCTGGATCTGGCAGGAACTGATTCCATGTGTCAATGAGAAGAGGTGCACAAGTAGCCGGGATGTCTTTATCCTGAGACAGTCTGTCATTCCACCATCTTCAGGCCAATTAAGAAGAACTGAGGGTGGCTGTTCAGAGGTAAAAGTTGTGCCCTGAACACATTACTCGTAATTATTCTTCACTTTGTGGACAATTGGCATACACCAAAAGCCAGGCTGCCACCAAAGACATGGAGCAGACCAATTTGCCTTGTTGAGCAACCACTTTCCTGCCTGGACTATTCGGATAGAGCCCGACAGTAATTTGCAGACCGTGGGCGGGATTCTCCAATAATGGGGCTATGTCCCCAAGCCAGCGTATAAATGCTGGTGAATCACTCTGGACTTTCCTGAAGAAAGCTCTGAGTGATTCTCCTATCTGCAGAGGGCCGGCAGGGCCCCGGAGTGCTCCTCGCAGCTCTGGCTGTGGATACGGGGCCCTGCAATTCCAGTCGGGAGTTCGCGCATGCGCACAGTGGTGGCCTGCAGCGGCCGCCCCATGGGACATAGCGGACTCAGCCCACGGAGCGGCACCAGAAATGTAGGTCTCCCGAGATCGCGCGCGTCCGCGGGCCCGTGATGCCTGATCGCCCTCTTGGCCGTTCATGAGGCGCCCCACCGATGATCAATCCCCCGCCCCTCACCAGAGCTGCTGTGGACTGAGTCTGCAGCCGCCACCGGCCGTTCCCGACGGCCGATAGGTGGATAGAACCACGCTGTTGGGAACTCGGCCAGTTTTCCTCGGGGAATCGCGGGCGGTGGGCCTCTGTCAATGGGTCCCTACCCGTGCCACGTGGTTCGTGCACACGCAATTCACGAACGATTCTCCGGGGAGAATTGCGGGAGCGGTGACGGACCGGATTTTGGAGTAAACGATCATTCTCCGCCCCTGTGCCGATTGCGATTCCGGCATGGAGGTTTGGAGAATCCAGCCCCATGTCTCCAAGTTCATGGTTGTATGTTGCATCCTCCACTATATTGCACTCATGAGAGTGCAGGCACTGCCACCAGGCTTCTAGAGGAGGAGGAGTAAGAGAAGAACGAGGAGCAATCAGGGACCCCTTCGTTCTGAAGTATGAACACCTAATCAGACTACAGTTCCCTCAAGACATCCCTTACTACCATAGCCCCTTGAGACATTGATCTTCAAATGTTGCATTACGGCTAGGTCTGCAAGAGCAGTCTTGGTAGTTGGGAAGGATGGATTCCAAACTCTCCACATGCTACAATCAGGCAAATAAGGAGGCAACTTGAAGTTTGCCTGTTACCAGCCTCAACGGGACCGATAACGGGCAGACTGTAAATCGCAATCCGTGCTCCCAAAACATAAGACCATAAATAGGAGTAGGAGTAGGCCATATGGTGCCTCGAGCCCATTCTGCCACTGAATTAGACCATGGCTGTTTTAAGATTGGCCTCAACTCCTCTTTCCTGCCTATTCCTCATAATCATTGACTTCCTTATAGTTCAAGAATCTGTCTATTTTAACCAAGACTATAACCAATGGCACAACCTCCACAGCTCTCTCGGGTACAGAATGCCAAAGATTGACCACCCTCCGAGAAAATATATTCCTACTCACCTTCATCTTTAATGGATGGAACTGTGCTGAAACTGTGCCCCTTCCCATGAGAGAGAAACACATTTATAGTCTTTAAGGTTCAGACGGTTAAACCCACTAAATGCGCAGTTACCGCTCAGATCCATAATCAAAGCAAATGTGAATAATGATCTTAAAGATGGGCACAAACTTGTGACCTCAGTGCTGCTTCAAAACCTGCTCCATTCACAAAGGTGCCAGAGTCACGATTATCGTACCTTGTCGCTGGATCACAAAATAGTAAAACACTAGGTAAAAATTTAAAGGAACGTTGTTGCCTCATTGAGTGTCCTGCACAGCTTCACTTTCCAGCTCGACAGGTATTGCATTTACGGCACCATGTTTTCAATGCTTGTGAATTTTCACCTGAGATTAAAGTAAAACATTTAAATGAGTAACATCAGATGTAATCAACACTATGATATTTTAATCTTCATTACAAAAGTGTTCAGAAAACACAGGCCGTAGAGATCCTAATTGGCAGTCTCATGGTGATCATGTGCTCACACAGAGAAATTAATGAATTTTATAGCTAATATATGATCTTCATATGGAAATGACTAAATGTTTTTTAAACTTTCTTTAAAATACAGCTTTGTTTATCAGGATTCAAGTAACATCTCAGTTCTCAAGTGTCATTTTAAGTACAAGTAGTGTGCTAAAATATAATACTGATAATACTTTACTAATAGGCTGGTTTAGCACAGGGCTAAAGAGCTGGCTTTTAAAGCAGACCAAGGCAGTCCAGCAGCGCGGTTCAATTCCGGAAACAGCCTCCCCGAACAGGCGCCGGAATGTGGCGACTAGGGGCTTTTCACAGTAACTTCATTTGAAGCCTACTTGTGACAATAAGCGATTTTCATTTTCAATAATCAATCATTTAATCACCAACGTTCATGTAAACCATATCATTTTATTTAAGTAAACAATGAACTGAAGTCCAATATCAGATTAATTCCTGTAACTGAGCATCAGTGAGCGTTTCAAGGAAAACAAATGCAACATTGTTGGTTTAATTTTGAAAGAAAACATTTAAGCAATGTAAAGTATCTAGTGTATTGGTAACAAACATAAGGCGTTAAACCTTCCTTTTTCTGACGCTGAGTTTACAGTACTGTTCCTACTGTGCACACATCTCCGCCCAATCTTCTCCCCTCTTCTCCGGGAGATGCCGGCCCATGCTGGGGCATCACTCCAGATGCCCTCCGGCACCTCATTTTGAAGAACGCTCATGCTGAGAAATGAATGAATCGATTCCATGAGCATGGGAAGATTCCCAGGGAAGCCAGCAGAAGTCAGTTCATGGCTGCTTGTAGGGAATAGGGGCAGGCCAGGCAGCTGCATTTCCCACATGCTTCCCCTGAACCTGTCACTGACTATTTTCCATTGTAAGTACTAGCTGTGCTAATCTTGACACTCCTTCATAAGGCTACCCCAATTCAGGGAGCACCTTTCCACTCTGTTCCCCGCATACAGTAAAGCACAATAGCTTTATCATGATGGACGTTTCCATTTTTTTCCGCAGTCCTCAAGATATCTGTCACATGTTAACTATTTCCTTTTTTTCCCACTTTAGGATGTAGAGAAGACTCTAAATCCCAGAATAACAGATAAAAAATGAATCACTGCTCATCTTCAGGTGTTGATTCATGCCTACGTTTTGTGAAAATTAACATTCATATACATACCCTGCAAAGCATGCTAAAAACCTCCAACATTCATAACTCAAATTTATAGAAAAAAACGTGTACGATATTTAACTATGTTAGAAGGGATCCTTTGGAATCAAATATTGTGCTATGAATGATCCACAGATTTTATGTTAGAATAGGGGACATTGAGCTAATTAAAGTACTAAGCCTTCTCCTCATGCTTTAATTAGCTTTTCTGTCTCTTGTTCTGGCATAAACCCAACTGGATCATTCATTGTAGCCACAGTAAACTTCAGTAACTGTTATGTATTAGCTGCATTACTGCTGTACTTTCAAAATGTACCTGCTATTAAGATCAGTGCTTTTATTTACATAAAAATTCCTGGAGGATTTTAGATGTAGTAAGGACTTTGCACTGTATTAAATGTGCTGAACGGGATTTATTGTCAAATATTTTGGGAACGATCAGGATAAATTCAGCCAGTTGCTAACTGCTGTTACCATCCATTGGGCCCTCTGCCAACGAGGCTAGTGTAATGGCAAGAGCTGTCTCAGATTTGCATGGTTTGGAAGGGATGGTCCTAATATCAAATTATTAGTGTAATGGAAACTGGCTGGAAATGGAAATGGAAATGGAAAAGATATATTTTTTTTTAAAAACTCCAATACGTGTTGTTATTTGCAGCGTTTCTTCCCACTCCTTTCTTTTTGTTGCAGGTGCCAAAGCAAACATCAAGGATTACTATGGGAAGATGCCAAAGCTCCACTTACTGTTTAGGGGTCGAAGATTTATTCAAGCCCAGCTTTTCACTCTTGTAAGTCTCAACTTCCTCACTGATTCCCCCCCCCCCCCCCCCCCCCCCCCCCCCCCCCACCACCCGTCAGCTTTGGCACCAAGAAGGCAAAAAGACAGGAAAAAAAGGCGCAGCAGATCATTAAAAAAAGGCAAGAGAAAAATCTCCAGTTGTTGAAAATGATATGCAATTGACCTTCATGTTATTGCTGAGGAACAGGTTTCATAGTTAAGACATTTTTTAAACTGTCATTTAAGGAACAAAGTACACACAAAATATACCGCTCGCACTTAAATGAACAATGGCCAATATCTCCACCATTTGGTTTAATTATGCACTTCACTGTTTAAGTTAAAAAAATTGCCAAGTTAATTACTTTTTCCAAAAAGATGCCCCCATCTCCTTGACACATACTTTAGCTCTAAAGTAGAGGGCACTGTGCAATGTAACGCACTGATGCAGATTAGTGGAATTTCAAATTCACACTGATTTAATTTACAAAGGTTCTTTGCATGACACAGTAATATGTTTTAATGGAATCTTTACTAAACTGTTACTTGGTGTTTCATGATTTGCTCATCTAGAATATTGCACAACGTATTGCAAAACATCACTGAATGCAACTTATTTAAAATGAGTGACAAGAATACGTGCATAATGAAATTCCTATAACGAAATTAGATTTTTAGCAGTTAAGTGGTTAAACTTTACAGGATCGTTATTTCTTTTTAAATCTCTGAGTTAATTTATCTGCATGAAACGATGCCTGGAGCGTCTTTCTTTGTATGTGAATCTGACAAAGAAATATAATGTTATGCAAAAGTAGTTTGTGTAATTTGAAATTAATCAGCATTAAAATTATATATGGTGTAATTTATCAAGATTTGTTAATGGCTCTCCAGATTTGACAGCTTTCATGATGGGGGGAGGGAGGGGGGATATGGGGAGGAGTCAGGGAAGGGTGAACCCTCAGAGCAGCCATCACCTTTTGGCTACTCACTGATGCACCTACACCTTATTGACCAATGTGCTTGGGTGCTAACAAAATGGTAAAGAGTCATATCATGTTAAAAATCCTGTAAGCATTTTACACTTACAATATACTGCATTTTAGGCCTTGTCTCCCAAGTTTTATGGAAGCTTACTTGAGAACTCCTATATTCCATTTTGTTAAACGGTGGGACTGCTGTATGTTATAAATCTTAATTCCTATGCCGGCAATAAATACATTTTCATTATTCAGAGAGCTATATTTCTCTTTCACAGTATTCAGAACTGTGTAGAAGGGGGTCAGATGTTGAAAAATGCAGAGGATGACATTTTTCCTAAATCTTTCAATTTATTAATAAAGCATAGTTTCATCATATTCGTGTAAAGAACATGTTATAAAGCAATATTTAGCAGCTCAGTTATTATTCTAGTGTATCCTTCAGTTAATTAAAATTTTGAAAACAATGAAAAATTCAAACTTTTCTTCTGCTTGTAGCTTCAAATGATTTATTCCTATAGTGAAATTACAGTCCTATCAAATTCTGTGGGGAAAAGAGCTCATTACAGATGGAGACTTTATTTCCATAAAACAAAAGCATTTGCCTTGGTGTACTTAGTACAGGAACTATATTATGACTTGCTCATTGTAAAATAAATATGCTTCTCTATGCATCGGCCAATTCTCAAGCTAACCCTTTAAGCAGGCATAGTGAACATTATATTGAAATAATACATCGTTACATAAACGTAAAGGACACTGCATGGAAATACAGAACTGAAGTATATACCATGTTTCATTGTAACATGTGTAATTTAAATCTATGATGTACTGTTTTTTTCTACAGTTGGAACAAAAGTAAAACAGTTTTAATATAACAACATTTTGTCAAAAATAAATGGTTGTATGTGTAAACTAGAGAAGTAAATAATCTCGGTCCTATTCCGATATTATACACATATTCTTTTAAAGATTATTGTGTTGAATGACCTGAAGCCACCACAAAAATAATATTTTTCTTTGTTTTCTTTTGAAAGAGCATTGTAGTGTTGATTTAAAAAAATAAAGACTCACTCCTCCAAATAAATTAGGAATCTAACAGACACATATTAGGCTATTATACAATTCCCATTTTTGTGATCAAGACTGGTCACACAGAGAGACAGCACTCAAACAGTAAACAGTATTTATAGTTCAACCATTCTACGTTTTGCTGTAGACCTACTGGCTTTATTTTCTCAGCACCAAGGTTTTTCTTATTTCCACAGGACCAGTGGCTTCTGGATCAAACACACAGGACAAGTGATCAACATGTGTTCAAATCCAGTCAATGTGAAGATTCATTGGCTGGTTCCAGGCTACTGATGTTTGGGATGGAAGTAAATACATGGGTGCATTGTAAAAACTGCACATAAGCCACTCAGGAGTCCATGTTCAAACACCTAGCAGTAATTTGCAATAGAGATGCTATGCTTAACATGCAGGTGCAGTCATATTCAATGAATTAGAGGTATTTTGGTACAGAAGGAGACTATTTGATCCACCATGACCCTCATGGTGATAGTTCGACAAGAGACCTATCTTTCAACCCTGGAAAACTGAATCAACTTTCCATCCAATTCCCATTCATTTTTCTGGTTGATCTCCAACTTGTTCCTTCTCTTTTTCCACATCAGTTTCCACTCCTGGGGATGGGCTATCAATGAATATTCAGTATAAGCCATGGACACCCACATCAACCTCGACTACATTTCTTCTCACCCTGCTTTCTGCAAGGACTCCATTCCTTCTCCCAGTTTCTCCATCTCAACGCATCTATTCTCATGGTACTACCTTCCACATCAGCGCTTCTGATATTTCTTCCTTTTTCTTCAATCAAGAAATTCCTCCCCATGGGGGTTGACAGGGTCCTCGACCATGTCCATCTAATTTTCTGTCTTTTTGCTTCCACCCTGTCCCTCCGTCCCAAAACCATGATAGTATCCGTCTTCTTCACCTTTCATCCCACCATCCTCCATATTCAACAGATCATCCTCTGCCATTTCTGCCACTTCCCCTTTCAGTATTCCAAAGAGACTGTTCCCTCTGTGACACCCTGGTCCACTCTTCCATCTCCCCCATTAATCCCTCCTTTCTCATGACACTTTTCATGCAAGTACAGAAGATACAAAACCTTTTACTTCATTTTACCGCCTCTCTCCTCACCACCCAAGGCCTTAAACACTCCATTCACGTAAAACAGCAACGTGCATGTACTTCTTTTAAATTAGCATACTGTATTCGCTGTGTATGATATCGTCTCCTCTACATAGGGGAGACAAAATTCAGACTGAGTGACCGCTTTGTAAAATGCCTCCATGCAGTCCGCAGGAGTGACTCCAAGCTTCTGGTCCCTGTCATTTAATTCTCCACTTTTCTGTCACACCGACCTCTCTGTTCTCGGCCTCCTGCAGTATTCCCAATGAAGCGCAACATAGGCTTGAGAGACAGGTACACATCTTTCCATTAGGCACTTTGCAGCCTCCTGGACTCAACTTTAAGTTCAACAATTTCAAACTGTAATCTCTGCCTCCAGTTTGTTTCCTTTGTCTTCGCAGATTTCAGTTTTTCTCTTGTTTTGCTTTTGGATGTCAGCTGTTCATCATTCTGCCTTTCACTCTTTCCCTAGACACATTTTTGTCTCATTACTTCTCCCTTTAGTCTTGCAATACTAAACATTTTGTCTTTACCGTTTTCCTCCCTATCACAGACCTTCATTTAGTTCATTTTCCATCCTCCCGCCTTTCATTTTCTTAAAAGCACTTCTAACTTGCCCTGTTCTGGCAAATATTGTGTGGAGGAACCTGAGGGATGGCAATCGCCGTGTGGAGGAACCTGAGCGATGATGATCACTGTGTGGAGGAACCTGAGTGATGATGATCGCTGTGTGGAGGAACCTGAGCGATGATGATCACTGTGTGGAGGAACCTGAGGGATGATGATCACTGTGTGGAGGAACCTGAGGGATGATGATCACTGTGTGGAGGAACCTGAGGGATGATGATCACTGTGTGGAGGAACCTGAGGGATGATGATCACTGTGTGGAGGAACCTGAGGGATGATGATCACTGTGTGGAGGAACCTGAGGGATGATGATCACTGTGTGGAGGAACCTGAGGGATGATGATCACTGTGTGGAGGAACCGGAGCGATGATGATCACTGTGTGGAGGAACCTGAGTGATGATGATCACTGTGTGGAGGAACCTGAGGGATGACGATCACTGTGTGGAGGAACCTGAGCGATGATGATCACTGTGTGGAGGAACCTGAGTGATGATGATCGCTGTGTGGAGAAACCTGAGCGATGATGATCACTGTGTGGAGGAACCTGAGGGATGATGATCACTGAGTGGAGGAACCTGAGGGATGATGATCACTGTGTGGAGGAACCTGAGCGATGATGATCACTGTGTGGAGGAACCTGAGCGATGATGATCACTGTGTGGAGGAACCTGAGCGATGATGATCACTGTGTGGAGGAACCTGAGGGATGATGATCACTGTGTGGAGGAACCTGAGGGATGATGATCATTGTGTGGAGGAACCTGAGTGATGATGATCACTGTGTGGAGGAACCTGAGCGATGATGATCACTGTGTGGAGGAACCTGAGCGATGATGATCACTGTGTGGAGGAACCTGAGCGATGATGATCACTGTGTGGAGGAACCTGAGCGATGATGATCACTGTGTGGAGGAACCTGAGGGATGATGATCACTGTGTGGAGGAACCTGAGGGATGATGATCACTGTGTGGAGGAACCTGAGCGATGATGATCACTGTGTGGAGGAACCTGAGGGATGATGATCACTGTGTGGAGGAACCTGAGCGATGATGATCACTGTGTGGAGGAACCTGAGGGATGATGATCACTGTGTGGAGGAACCTGAGGGATGATGATCACTGTGTGGAGGAACCTGAGGGATGATGATCACTGTGTGGAGGAACCTGAGGGATGATGATCACTGTGTGGAGGAACCTGAGGGATGATGATCACTGTGTGGAGGAACCTGAGGGATGATGATCACTGTGTGGAGGAACCTGAGGGATGATGATCACTGTGTGGAGGAACCTGAGCGATGATGATCAATGTGTGGAGGAACCTGAGCGATGATGATCACTGTGTGGAGGAACCTGAGGGATGATGATCACTGTGTGGAGGAACCTGAGCGATGATGATCACTGTGTGGAGGAAACTGAGAGATGATGATCGCTGTGTGGAGGAACCTGAGGGATGATGATCACTGTGTGGAGGAACCGGAGCGATGATGATCACTGTGTGGAGGAACCTGAGGGATGATGCTCACTGAGTGGAGGAACCTGAGGGATGATGATCATTGTGTGGAGGAACCTGAGGGATGATGATCACTGTGTGGAGGAACCTGAGGGATGATGATCACTGTGTGGAGGAACCTGAGAGATGATGATCCCTGTGTGGAGGAACCTGAGGGATGATGATCAATGTGTGGAGGAAACGGAGCGATGATGATCACTGTGTGGAGGAACCTGAGGGATGATGCTCACTGAGTGGAGGAACCTGAGGGATGATGATCATTGTGTGGAGGAACCTGAGGGATGATGATCACTGTGTGGAGGAACCTGAGGGATGATGATCATTGTGTGGAGGAACCTGAGCGATGATGATCGCTGTGCGGAGGAACTGGAGCGATGATGATCACTGTGTGGAGGAACCTGAGGGATGATGATCACTGTGTGGAGGAACCTGAGGGATGATGATCACTGTGTGGAGGAACCTGAGGGATGATGATCACTGTGCGGAGGAACGTGAGGGATGATGATCACTGTGTGGAGGAACCTGAGGGATGATGATCACTGAGTGGAGGAACCTGAGGGATGATGATCACTGTGTGGAGGAACCTGAGGGATGATGATCACTGTGTGGAGGAACCTGAGGGATGATGATCACTGTGTGGAGGAACCTGAGAGATGATGATCACTGTGTGGAGGAACCTGAGCGATGATGATCACTGTGTGGAGGAACCTGAGGGATGATGATCACTGTGTGGAGGAACCTGAGGGATGATGATCACTGTGTGGAGGAACCTGAGGGGTGATGATCACTGTGTGGAGGAACCTGAGGGATGACCATGACCGTGTGAGGAACCTGAGCGATGATGATCGCTGTGTGGAGGAACCTGAGGGATGATGATCACTGTGTGGAGGAACCTGAGGGATGACCATAACCGTGTGAGGAACCTGAGGGATGATGATCGCTGTGTGGAGGAACCTGAGGGATGACCATGACCGTGTGAGGAACCTGAGCGATGATGATCACTGTGTGGAGGAACCGGAGTGATGATGATCACTATGTGGATGAACCTGAGGGATGAGCATCACTGTGTGGAGGAACCTGAGGGATGAATTGAAGCAAGCATTGCTGCTCAATTGTTCAGTCAAGGAGACAGATCGCAGGCTCCAATATATATGCTGGAGGGAAGACATCCTGTGACCCCACCACTTAATAATGCCTCTCTACATGTTTTACTCCAGGCTGCAAGGACAAGGCCGGTGCTACTTTTCCCACGAGATGGCAAGAAGAGTCCTCTGGTCTGATAATGGCAGTCTGGACAGATAGCAGCAGAGGTTACTAACCATGGCTCACCCTACCCCCTGGTCCTGGGCGCTGTGCAACAAATAGCTTAATGACTTCCTATGCTCCATCAGTCCTACTTACTGTTCCCCTCGGTCGAGCTTGAAATCAAGAATGCAGAATGGATTGCTGTATGGGGAGAGAGTGACAAACCAGGCACTGGCATTGGGGAGTGTCAGCAATGGCTGCCTGATGATGCACAGCTGCATCTGGACAACAGGCATTTGTCTACCTTTGCTCACCCCCGCCACGTACCTTGAGAATGGACGTATGGAGGAAACATTTAAGTGACCCCATCACAGACCAGAGGAAAGCCACCAACATATTTGTTCAGATGATCCTTCGGTGGTGACTAAGTGTTCATCCTTCTAGTTGCAGGGGAAATGGGCACACAACACCAAGGAGAGAGCTCAGACCAGTGGTGGAGTCCTGACATTAAAGCACTGACACCTATTGAGGAGGAGGGCTCAAATTGTCTGGAGTGCACATTGGCTAAGCAATAGCGGACGGCAAGTGGGGGATCCAACAGAATGAGGATGCATTGACCTCATGCTCCACTACTAGACATATGGAGATTCACAGCAGCCATGTGTTATTGTAAAAATTGATATATATTATATTTCATATTATTAAAAACCCTGGTTTAAAATGCATGCAGGCAACGTGTCTAGTAAAATTATAATTAAAGTGTTGTAAAAGAGTGAGGTAATCATTTATTCCAACCACTTTCTTGGTTGCAGATTAAGGTCTGATGGAATAGTGTTTTGATTGCTAGAGATTCCCTGGAGTGTAGATAATTTATGCAGGAGTGATGTTTAGTCCTAGTTAAGCAGGTCATGGAACTTAGTGGGATACAAATGAAATTAATGGGAGGAGCCAGGTCTGCCTGTAGTTTGCAGTCTGTTATCAGATTTTAAGATGAACAGCATTTTTGTCAAATTCAGTGAGGTTGAGCAGAGGTGTACTGGACCTACTCTTGAAAGGAACTCTCTCCAAAGGTCTGCACAGCTAAGCAAGTAAACCTGTTTTGTTAACTTTATTTATAAGTGAAATTTGAACTATATTGGGTTGCTTAATTGGAATTAGTGGCAGCTGTAGATAGTACTTTCAGGTTTCCTATTATTTAAGAACTGTTTAACTGATAATTGTAAAGCTATTCTTTGATATTAATGTGGTAAATTCTGTGTTTAAATTTAAGTTTGTTTTTAACATAAAAGATACCTTTGGTCAGAGTCATCACTCCTGGGGTGAAGTATCATTTCCTCTCAGGTTTACCAATTGAAAAATTGTTTGGGGTTCTCGTCTCGTATTCTAACAAAAGTTGGGGTCTGGTGTGTTACCCTACCACATAGATGGTAGCAGGAGAAGTGTAACCCGACCTCTTTATCTCATGCTGGTTTCCATACTGCAGAAGGATGTTCAGCTGCTGAAACCATGGGCCTGCAGTCCACCTCTCCGAGGACCAGGTGGAAGATTTGTCAAAGGGTCCACCATTACTTAATTCATTACTTGATTCACCTGCATCCTCCACCATTGCAGATACTCTCACGCCAATAGTTATAAGTTTATGATTGGTCTCGGGGCTGATGACAGCACGATACACATGACAGAGCTGCTGACAGAGGCTGTGACAGCCAAGGCCACAGACAGTTGGAGGAATGTTGGAGGCCAGGCCCTTGATGAGTCCAAGATTGATAATGGGCCTCTGGTGTCAGCCACATGGAACCCTTTGGAGTTGCAGCGAGAGGCAAGGAAAGATTTGGCAGAGATGCAAGAGGCTTCTCACAGCCCTGAGCGCACAATGCAGGAGTCCAAACAGGTCAGAAGTGCTACCATGTCTCAGCACTCCAATGAGAGATTGGTGACTCGCATGGAGAGCAAGATGCAGCAGACCAGTCAGTGGATGCTGGAGATGTGCACAGACCAGCATACCATCACCTTGTCAATGAGCAGTGGCAAGACAAGTGGAAAACAAGGCTACTGGAGTCTTCCCCAGTTGATTCTTCATTTCTGGTTAGCAAGGGGGTGCAAGTGTACCTTGGAAGGAGGAGCGATGCCCTCTGCATCTGGGACTCCCCCCACAGCACTCCGTGTGTGGACAAGAACTGTACGTGTTTGGACTCGGCACATGCTAAAAATTGATAGATAATTCCAGTGATATATGTCAAAGTTATAGATGTGGCTCTGTTATGGAGCTTTGCTGCTTTGTCAGATGTTACCTGTACCTGTCCAGAACCTTAGCAGGTTCCTGGTGTACAGGCAGGCCAAGCCAGGTAGGCCAAGCTTGGCTAGCTCCACAGATATGTCAGTGTGCGTGTAGAGCTAGGGCATTTGGCGATCGTGTGCGATCTGAATGGCCGGCTGAAGGAGGGATGAGTCTTTATTAGACAGGCATTGAAAGGCATTGTGGTTGCAGGAAGCAGGTGTGAAATACCCCTATGGTTTGTCACAAGCCTCCATCTTAATGGTCCTTGCCTCCCGTGCAAGGGGCTTATCATCCTGCCCTTCCTGCTCTGCCCCTCCTCCATCTTCTTCATCAGATGTGGAGTGAGGTTCATCAATATTCTCTTGATGCAAGCCTCCGCCCGCTGCAGTGCAAGGTTGTACAGAGAACAGTAAATCACAATGATATGAGAGACCTTTGTTGGGGCATACTGCAGTGCTCCACCAGATTGGACCAAGCAAGGGAACCTGATCTTTAGAAGGCTCTTTAGCAACCATGTCTAGGTTAGGTAGCCTTTGTCCCTGACGATTCCTATTTGAAGGCGCCTGGGGAACTGGACCAGTTACAGTGCCTGGGATGGTCAAAGTCATACACATCATGAATGCTTCCAGGGAATGGAGCAAGATGCACTTTCAACGATCGAATGCTAACTAAGTGGAATCCCTCTCTTGATGGAGGTCCTTGAGAACCACATGTGCAATTGATGATATTCTACACTTGGGGAATCTAGTAATGCCCCAAAGCCACTGGGCCTCTCTGCCTAGCTGTCAGGGTTGGGTCCGGTAGGACACATAATCACCCACCCTCTTAAACACGGCATTGGTGATCTCCTTAATATAGGGGTGAGATGCTGCCAGAGAGACCTTCCATATGTCCTCAGTGGATCCCTGGAAACAGCTGCATGTGTAAAAATTCAGTGTAATGGTTATCACCAAGTCCACAGGCATTGGGGGAAACCTGCATTGAATCATGCCCTCAGCGTGTCTTGCGTATAGGCCATGACCACAGTCTGACCCTACTGCTCCTGTGAGCCCAGAAGTGGGCTTCTTTCCTTCAACTCTTATGGGCGCAACAATAGACTACTGTCCCCTTCCTTGAAGCTGACCACCATACTCTAATCTCCTCTCCCCTTTCTTCCACCAATATGAATGACAAACGAAGGCAGCTACAATCTGGCTGACTTTCACAGGTGAACGTGAGGTCACCCCTCAGTGCCAGCAGATTTTATTGGTCAGGATTCTGATGGCCCACGATCCCCATGCATGCTCCACTCATGTAATGTGCACCAATGTAAATTTGACTAAATTTCCTTGTCAATTAGCACAGTTGGCGTCCCCGCTCGTCTTAGCATCAGCTCGGCCATTGCAGTTTCCCGTTGCTGTGAGAATGCAGAAGCGATGTTACACCACTAGAGTTCACTCCAATGCATCCCATCCTGATGCTGCAGCCCCCACTGCCGTGCAAACTGATCCTGAAAGCCACATTACACTGTATCTGTTAATTCTGTATCTCTCTCCACAGATGCTATCTGACCTGCTAAGCATTCCCAGTATTTTCTGTCTTTACTTTAGATTGCCAGCACCTTCCATACCTTGCTTTTGTATCTTTAAATTCAGTTCACTACTCTTTCCTCATGCACTATGATATTTAATCTTCAAGGGTTTATGTAATTCTCTCTTACACACCTTCAATAGCCACCCGTGACAATGCATTCAATATTGCAGTAACCTTTTGTTTGAGGGGCAGCACGGTGGCGCAGTGAGTAGCACTGCTGCCTCACGGCGCCGAGGTCCCAGGTTCAATCCCGGCTCTGGGTCACTGTCCGTGTGGAGTTTGCGCATTCTCCCCGTGTTTGCGTGGGTTTCGCCCCCACAACCCAAAGATGTGCAGGTTAGGTGGATTGGCCATGCTAAATTGCCCCTTCATTGGAAAAACTGAATTGGCTACTCTAAATTTAAAAAAAAACCTTTTGTTTGCAAAAATATAGACCAAACTCTCAAATTATGGGCTGGATTCTTCCGCCCCGCCCAACGGAAGAACGCCATAGGCAAGCCGCGGACAATAGAGAAGTCCATTGACCTCGGGCGGGATTCTCCGGTCACCAGGCGGATGCAGCCTTATGTTTTTACAACAAATCTTTAACGTATGAATTTTTAAATCAATTCACTAACCATTGGAAATAATTCTTCATATGTTATGAGATCAAAGCCCTTTCATGATTTTGACGATTTGGATTTGATCCATAATACAGTGAAGACAATTTTTGGGTTGTTCAAATCAGTCATAACTATATTCTGCCATCCCAGGTATCATGCAAGTGAAACTATATCATGTATTTTACTGTTGTGTCGCTTTGGATAATATTTTCCAGTGTTCTACTTTTCGGATTGATTTATTTTTCTTAGATTTAGAATACCCAATTCTTTTTTTCCAACAAGGCGCAATTTAGCGTGGCCAATCCACCTACCCTGCACATCTTTTTGGGTTTTGGGAATGAGACCCATGCAGACATGGGGAGAATGTGAAAACTAAGTTACATCTCATGTTATATCATGCTATAATATCAGCTATTTTCAGAACTTAAACTACATGCAGTATAATTACGTTGGAACTAAATCTCAGTTGTGAACTAATTTATTTCATTTTGGGTGGGATTTACCGGGCAAGCCTCCGTGTCTGTTTCTGTTCCTGCCGTTGTCAACGGGATTTCCCTTTAAATTCACATGCACAGTGATCCGGGGCCAGGATCGATCCCGGGTCGCTGGCGCCATGAGGCAGCAGTGCTAACCACTGCGCCACCGTGCTGCCTCTTTCGGATTGATTTTAATGAAAACCTTCTATATAGCCTCCTCTTTCATGTTGGATCTTTCATTTCATGTCTAGTCATTCATTTCATCATACGTTTCATGTTTCTCTCAAAATAAACATTCCTTGTGTTTCTCAAAATGTTGTGATTCCTTTTGTTAGAACAATCTGTGATAATTTATCATCTACATTTCAGTGTCAGATGTCATCCTGCTAATAATTACGGGTAAATTATTGCACCATTTGCTTGCAGTTCTGTGTAAGTCCTGCATCAATTAAGATAAAACTATCGTTTTGGAGCATAGCAAAATTTACACAAGAATTTTAATTACATACTTTATCTTTTTGCAGGAAAACTATGTTATGATTGGCAACCTCGGGGCCCTCAAGAATTGCACGTGAATATTCTGATCAAAGGGATAAGCAATATTAACAAGGTGCGAGTAATGTAATCAAAGAAATTATTTCACAATTGAGATTTAGTTCTAACTTAATTATACTGAATGTAGTTTAAGCTATGCAAATAGCTGATATTATAGCCTGATATAACATGATGTTATGGGCCAGGGCTTAGAAACTCAAGTCCACCTGACCTGCAACCTTTATGTTGAATTTTGCTAGGATGAGCATAATCACCCTTCAGGTGTGATTTAATAGTCTTCCTAGACACTTTAATCAAAATAAGCTTTATTCTAAGGATTTAGTTAACCAGTTATATAAACACACAGCAAGAATTTTTATCAATTACAAATATAAAGGCACCCCACAGTTACAGTAATCTTTGTATAACACTTAATGAATTCCCCCTCAACTGTTCCAATTCAAAAACAAAATCCCATAAACCAAAAGTCCTACGTAGGTTTTCCTACGATTCTGACCCCGTCTCACCAGCTGGTTTAAATGCTTCCGGAAAGCAAACTATATATTTTAAGTTACCAAAGCAGGTAGCTACAATCAATGAGTTTTTATTTGGAACAACTCTTTGAAATGAAAATAGAGAGAGACAGGCGAAAACACTTATTTTCTCTGTCTGTAGTCCACAGCAGTCAAATCTGAAAGTGAAAGTAAAAACCTCACACAGCTATAGCCCAGCTCCACCCACAAAATGACATCACTGAAGCCATGTGATAAAACAAAAACCTTTCTTAAAGGGACACTCTCATGACAATGAGATGTAACTTGGTTTGGATTGGAACATCATAATGCACAACAAAGTCAACTGACAGAAATTTAGGGCATTTAAAAGGGTTGCCCATGGTCGCTGAGTTCTTGTCCTGCATGTTGCCATTTATTAACTTGTACAAAACCCTGACAGCAGAGGAGGTATAGAACTGGAACATGTGACACTGTGCTGTTGATTAACAGAGTGATCTGGCTTTTCTACCTTCTTAGATCCAGTACAAAAAGTAGTTCACATTTATCACTTCAAAATCTAATTGCCAATCTTGGTTGTTTCACGTGATCGAGTATATTTCAAGTGCGTGAATGACTCAGATTAAACAACAACAGTAACAATTTGCATAGTATTGTTATTGTAGTTAAATGTCCCAGGGCACTTCACAGTAGCAATATAAAACAAAATATGACAGCAAACCCTTAAGGAGAATTTGGTCAGATAACCAAAGTTTTTCTCAAAATGGTAGGTTTAAGGAGCATCTTAAAAGAAGAGAGAGGTGGAGCAAGGGAATTCAGTAGTTTAAGTCCCAGGCAACTGTCATGGACAGAATTTTATGTGTTGATTTACTGTCTGTGATCAAAGTGTTTTTGTATGTGAGATGTGTGTATTTTCTTACCTTCAGAGCAAGCTGTTCTGCTCGTTTATAAAAATAAAGGTTATTATCATGCTTGAGATTTAAAACAAAAACATTGACTCACTCACTCATTGACCACAATAGTACTCATGCAAAAATTAGATACAGATTAAGAAAAAACACAATATGATTACGATGGGTTTTTGTCCCAGTCTCTCTTCCATGTAGTTTTTTAGATGAGTTGATGTTTTTAATTGAAGTGGAGGTCTTGTAAGCAGAGGTTTCCACGTAAGCTGCTCGGCTTATAGTTGACTTTCCAGACTGGTTCTCAGGTGAACCTGAAGGCAAAATAGGTTGGGCAAAGTCTTCTCCCACTTTCAAGGTTTGGTTGTTTATTAGCTTGGCTATATAAGCTGTTTCGGAATGTCCATATGTAATTAAACATTTGCTTGAACCTCAGGACAGTTAAGGACCTGATACTGCCAAATGTCACATGGCATGCAGCATGTTTTCTTCAAAATTTTGAAGTATTATTTGGAAGTTCATAATATACTGAAACATGACACAACTGAAGGCACAGCCGTCAATAATGGAGTGATGAAAATCAGTGACGCTCAAGAAGCCAGATTATATCAGCCTAGATATCTTGGCGCCTTGAGGGGTTGAAGAGATTACAAAGATCGAAATGGACGAGGCCATGGCACACATTGATAACAAAGATGAACATTTCAAAATCAGGATATTGCTTGACCAGGAGCTAATAAACATCAGTGAGCACAGGTGTGAAAATTGAATGGGACCTTCTGCAAGTTAAGTCACGGGCGGCAGAGTTTTGGATGTCCTCAAGTTTGTGGAGGGTAGAATGTGGAAGGCCAGCCAAGATTGCATCGGAAAAGATAACCAAGGCATGAATGATGAGACAAGGGGGAACAAAATTGGGCACTGGTAGGGAGGTGGAAAAAGGGAATCTTAGTGATGTTGCACATGTGGTCAGAAGTTCACCTCGGGGTCAAATATGACACCAAAGTTGCAGATAGTGGTTTTGTCTCAGGCTGCTGCCAGGAAGCGGTATGGGGTCATTAGCTTGGGATCGGAGTTTGGAGCAAGGATTGAAAACAATAGCTTTGATCTTCCCAATATTTAATTGGGTCAATCTTTTGCTCATCACTCCTGGATGTTGGATAACCAATTGTCATAGACCCCTCACACCCAGGCTTTGCCCTGTTCCAGACCCTTCCATCAGGCAGAAGATACAGAAGAGCTTCTTCCCCACAGCCAACAGATCATTAAGTACATGAAAAGAAAACGAAATGAAAGAAAACACATAATAGGGCGACACGCGGACACAATGTAACTACATAACACTGGCATCGGGTGAAGCATACAGGGGTGTAGTGTTAATGAGGTCAGTCCATAAGAGGGTCATTTAGGAGTCTGGTAACAGTGGGGAAGAAGCTTTTTTATGAGACTGTTTGTGCGTGTTCTCAGACTTTTGTATCTCCTTCCTGATGGAAGAAGTTGGAAGAGTGAGTAAGCCGGGTGGGAGGGGTCTTTGATTATGCTGCCTGCTTTCCACAGGCAGTGGGAGGCATAGATGGAGTCAACGGATCGTGTGATGGATTGGTTATTATCACGCATCCAGGCGTGGAAGAGCTTCTTCCCCACAGCCACTAGACCCCTCGGATTGATCTGTTTCCTGTAAGAACACTATTCACGACGCCCTACACTGCTCTTGCTCATGTATTGCTGTTTGGCCCTTGTTCCACATTGTAACCAAATACTATTTGTGGATGTACCATTTGTCAATGTATTCTGTCGATTATTCTTTTATTCTTTTGTCTACTATGTACGTATTGTGTGCGTTCCCTTGTCTGCAGAAAAATACTTTTCACTGTACTTCGGTACATGTGACAATAAATATTAATCAATCTGATAATTTAGCAACAGTGGTGGAGTCAAGAGTGATGATGGTGAGGCAGAGCTATATCTGAAAACTGACTGTCCTTTCAGATGATGTGGGAATGCCGGTGCTGGACTGGGGTGGGCACAGTAAGAAGTCCAACAGGTTTGTTTCAAATCACTAGCTTTCGGAACACTGCTCCTCCCTCAGGTGAATGAAGTGGTAGAAGTCACAAATGACATGCTATGTGACTGTGAAAAAAGACAAACTATCTTTCTTTGTCCTTCCTGACATACCAGTAGCATAGTGGTTGCACGGCAGCACAGTTGCTAGCATTGTGGCTTCACAGAACCAGGGCTCCAGGTTCGATTCCCTGCTGGGTCACTGTCTGTGTGGAGTCTGCATGTTGCCCCTGTGTCTGCGTGGGTTTCCTCCGGGTGCTCCGGTTTCCTCCCACAGTCCAAAGACGTGCAGGTTAGCAGGATTGGCCATGCTAAATTGCCCTTAGTGTCCAAAAAAAAAGATTAGGGGTGGTTGTTGGGTTAGGGGGATAGGGTGGAAACGAGGGCTTAAGTGGGACGGTGCAGACTCGATGGGCCGAATGGTCTCCTTCTGCACTGTATGTTCTATGTTTTATGACCACACCATTCCAATCCACCATCTCCTCCATCATTCAGCTGGGTGGGACTGCTCTTATCCTATTCCATTCTTTCCTATCTAATTGTAAATTGCTAATGTATCGCTAACAATGCCTTCTCCTTCCACTCTTGCACTGTCACCCCTGGTGTCCCCCAAAGATATATCTTTGGTCACCTCCTATTTCACATCTACCAGCTGTCGCTTGGTGATGTCATCTGAAAGCGTCTGAAGTGCTGACATTGGTACTGAATCGGCGGTGTTCTATGACAACGGAAGAGTCGCCAGACCTGGAGCAGTTCAGGATCCGTTAGTGGGCTAACACCGGCACGGGGTGGGAAGGAGGCTGTCACCCATCAATGTACGCCGGGCCTGGGCCCAGGTGGCAGAGACAGTAGTGCGATGGGCCTCGCTTCCAGGACCGGCCTGCAGTGCCAGGAAAAGCTGCATGACCTCCTCAGGACGGCCAGGGTGAGCAGCCGACATCGTGCCCCTGCTACCAACCCCCGATCCTCACACCCATAATCCCCCACCCAGAGGGTGAGCGAACCCCACATGCCGGCAGTCTGCTCGCACCCCAACCTTGCATCACCTGCCAGCACCCATACTGCCCGCCATGGCTGGGTGCCCTGTTCACAAAGGCCACCAGCTGCCCAACCCCATGCTGTCCATGATTGACTGCATAAGAATGTGCATTTTTGTCGTTTCCCCCCCCCTCCCCCCCCGGAAGAAGGCGGCACACAACCGGGGAGAGCGAGAAGACTGGTGGGCCCCACCGGACCTGCGGCCACTCACCGTCGCAGAGCGGCAGGCACTGGGCCTGGCCAGTCTGCCTGGGGAGAGGGCAGTCACTGAGGTGGAGGTTGGCATCAGGGAACCAAGTGAGCCCCGCTGAGTTGTGAGGTCCCTATAGCACGCATGGCACAACCCCATACCACCCCGTCACTACCGCGCCAAAGGAGACTCGGGTCGCAGGGCAGGAATCACAGCAGGCTGCCTCCACCCCTTGTGTACCACCTGGCGATGCACCTAGACATAGTATTAGGGCCCGTAAGGCCAGAGCGTTAGACACCAGTTAAGTTGGAACGGGTGCAGCACCCAGGATAGCATTAGGGCGTAGGGCACAAACCTGTCGAAACTTGTTCACCTGTTCAGAATGAACACCTGTTCACAACTGTTTCAACCTGCCTCTGTGCTCTGTCAGAAGGATGTGAGGGATGGGCTGGGCTGGCTGCAGAGGGGATGTGGGGGGGGGGGGGGGGGGGGGGGGGCGGGGGGGGGGGGGGTTAGCGTGACGTGTGGTCATTGGAGTTGGGCACAGGCCAGAGGCTCCAGGAAATCCACCGCTCACCATCCCAGTTCCCGGACCCACATCCATTCCTCGTCCCCCACACCCGCACCCACCTCCGCCGCCCCAAGGGTTCGATGGGACTGTGTGATGGAATGGCCAGCTCATATGCAGGGATAACCCAGGTGAAGGGTGGAAAGTGCTACCATGGGCAGGCGTCAGACATTATTAAACGATGTGGAGCACCAGAGCTCATCACAGAGCGGATGGTCATCATCCCGCTGTTACTGTCAATCCAAGGCTCGCACCCCATAGCGAGATAGGTAGGAATCACGGAGGGGGTTGCAGATGCGGGGTTTGGTGCAGGGAGGATGGCCAAAGGAGGGGGTGGCCGGCTGTTGGTAAGGAGGATTGTGGGGGTGGAGGCGGGATGTTTGTGCAGCCGTCGGCCAGGCCGCCTAGGCGGCGTGCCTGGAGGCGGTTAGAGCGTCGCATGCAAGGTGGCCCTGGTGCACACATTGCGCAGCTTCCTGTGCCAGCCCGGGCCCCAAGCCCTTCCCATCCTGACCCTCCCCCGTATCCTCCAGAATGGTCCAGGCACCTAAACCGCACCTTCAGGACACTGATGCACCGGTCGATCATGGCCCTGGTTGCGACATGAGTGTCATTGTAGCGGGTCTCCATGTCAGGCTGCGATCTCCGGATAGGCATCATCAGCCATGCCCGTGGCGGATAACCCCGTAACCCTGGAGCCAACCCCTCATCCGGGGTGCACCTCAAAGATGTCAGGAACCGTGGAGTGTGTTGTGATGAAGGCTTTGTGCATGCTGCAGGATACAGACGTGCATGATGTGCATCACATGGTCACACACCAGCTGCACGTTCATGGCGTGGTACCACATTCTGTTTGTGAACACCGGCCCCTCATGTGCCCGTGCTCATAATGGAACATGGATCCCATTGATCACCCCAGAACCTTGGACATCCCAGTGATGGCAGTGAACCTCGCTGTCCAGGCATCCTGTTGGGTTCGGTCCACATTGAAGCTGATAAATTGTGCCGAGCGAGCATATAGAGTCTCCATGATGGCGTGTTTGCACCTGTGCATGGAGGTCTGTGAGATCCCTGACAGGTCCCATTTGGCACTTGGAAGGACCCTGTGGCAAAAACGTTCAGGGTGATCATCACCGTAGTGGCCACTGGGAGCAGGTGTCCTCCCTCATTCCCCCACAGTTCCAGGTACGCTATCATCTGGTAGATATGCCGCACTGTCCCCCTGCTCAGCCAGAGTCATCGACGACATGCCCGGTCCGGCAGGCCCTCGAATGACAGGCGCTGCCAGTACACACGATTCCTAATGCGGCGCCTCCTCCTCGGTCATTTGGCTGGCTCCTGTTCCTCTGGGGCAGGCTCCACTGCTGCAGGGTTCTCCCTGAGCAGTTCTTGCTCGTACAGCCTCAGTGCATCCCCCAGACTGCACGGCAAGGCAGATAATAATAATAATCGCTTATTGTCACAAAAAGGCTTCAATGAATTTACTGTGAAAAGGTGGCAACCATTCCTCGTTGAATTCTGTAATCCATTGTCTGCAGGGGGTGAAAGGAAGGTATGTTAGCATGGTGTGTACCGCCATGGCCAACCAGATTATCATATCATAGAATTTACAGTGCAGAAGGAGGCCATTCGGCCCATCGAGACTGCACTGGCTCTTGGAAAGAGCATCCTACTCAAGGTCAACACCTCCACCCTATCCCCATAACTCAGTAACCCCACCCAACACTAAGGGCAATTTTGGACACTAAGGGCAATTTATCATGGCCAATCCACCTAACCTGCGCATCTTTGGACTGTGGGAGGAAACCGGAGCACCCGGAGGAAACCCACGCACACACGGGGAGGATGTGCAGACTGCGCACAGACAGTGACCCAAGCAGGAATCGAACCTGGGACCCTGGTGCTGTGAAGCAATTGTGCTATCCACAATGCTACCGTGCTGCCCAACGGGCTACACAGTGGCCCCTGCCTGCACTGCAGCCACTGCCCTTGTAGGTCCCCCTTCCCCTTCCCTCTCCTCCCACATCCTGATGGCTGCAGTTCATGTGTTGTATGACTACCCACAGTGCAATTAGGAATGGGGTTACAGGATTTTGACCCGGCCGTTCCCCCCGGCACTCTGCCATTCGCACTGAACTTGTGGCCCCATCGGTGCCTGGCACCATAGAGGCCCCTGGCCCTTGCACGCGTCCTTGCCAGCAGAGGTAGTAGTGGCTGGCACTACCCATGCCAACGGTAGTCTCTGCAGCCCCAGTCCAGCACCCTCCTGTAGGGGCTACCATGGGCTTGCCTTTTGGTGGGCCGCGTGATTCCCCGTCGGCGGGTGGCACCCAGCTATGGGGGTTGGGGGCAGTTTCGTTCTAAGAAACCACGGGCCACGGTGGGTGGTTAGTGGGGAGCGCAGTAAGGTTGCGCAGCAGGCCGCAGCAATGGCGATCCATGCCTGGATACCCTGGTCCCAGCGGTCCCCCGATTACACGGCCACCCCCAGTCACCTCCCGCTAGTCCTCCCAGCCAGCCATACCAGTGGCAGGACCAGCAGCCATGGTCTCATCTCGGGAACATGTCCTACCTCTGCTCTCTCGCTCAGCAGCCAATGCACCTGTTTCCCGATTTTAAAAACCACAGGTGAACCTCGCTGTCGGTAATTCCTCCTGGAAGGAGTCGGAGCATCGCGAGAGCCTCGGAGAATACTGGGTGGGGCCCGGTAATGATATGCCAACGGCATATACTGTACATGCGGCATAGAATACATTCACGGCGCTGTCGAGGCACCAGAACATAGCATTCTATCGGGTCGGCGCTGGCCTCGGTTTTCCGCTGACCAGCGATTTTCGCCCAATCGTATTTCCTGATTCTGGCATCAGCCGATGGAGAATCCTGCCCCCAATCTCAGAAGTCCTGTGCCCAAACCTGGCACCCCTCAGTTCTTTCGCCAAGGGGTGAATGGAGGTGGGTTATAGTTTTCACATCTATGCTTTATGTAACAGTGCAGCTGCCTTCAAACAGCTCCAATGTTTGTAACTGAAATGTCCAAAACATGACTTGTGAGCTTTAGTCATTTCAGGAGAAGGCCTAACGCTGCCAGAGTTCTTTGGAGAGGCAAAGTATAATTTTTGACAGATAGGGTACCCTTTTGGATAGGTCCTCTTGGGAGAGATAATGTGCCTTTTGGGAGAGGTCACGTTCTCTTTGGGATGGTTAAAAGTAGACATCAATGTGCATAAAATTGGATAAGTTAATTGAAACTGCCAATCTGAAAGGAACTGTCGAGCTGCTTGGAACTGTCAAACTGTCATGGCTTTAAATCTCCTGCCTTTTAAATGTGGAAAAAAAAACTTGTTGCTGTTTTAAAAAAGTACTTGCTTTTTCACTCTGTTAACATAATCTTACAGGTTATTATTAGAAGAATTGTGCTGCATGATTAATTTCATTATCACTGTGGGGTGTTTGTCAGTTCACAGTTTGACAGAGTCAAGTAGTTATAAAGTCTTGATATGGGGCTCTGAGTATAAATGCTTGTTTTTATCTGGGATTAAGCATCAAATTAAATGTTTGCTTTATTAAGGATTTATTTAGTTGAAGGAATGTAAAAATAGTGAACGGGTTTTATGAATGAGTGTTTTATTTTTATCTTATTCTTAAAATTACAAAGCCAATGCACAAAGTGGACAGAGCAAGCCCTTAATCCATCTCATTGCTTGCTCTAAAAACGTATTCAAATTCAAATTGAATCCAATTCATGGTCTCCAAAAGAGAAACATACAAGATCCAAACTGACAAGAAAAAATATTGTACCTCATCTTGGGCTTGATATCATGCTTGATTTTAGCCAGAAGACAAGAAAGTAGTGTCTGAAATAGACACCTGGGGCGCGATTCTGCGACCCCCCACCGGGTCGGAGAATCGCCGGGGGCTGGCGTGAATCGCGCCCCGCCATGTCCCGAATTCTCCGCCACCAGAGATTCGGCGGGGGCGGGAATCATGCCGTGCCGGTCGGCGGGAATCTCGCCGGTCGGCGGGCCCACCCCTGGTGATTCTCCGGCCCGCGATGGGCCGAAGTCCCGCCGCTGTCAGCCCTCGCCAGCCGGCGTGGATTAGACCTCCTTTTCACCGCCGGGGCAAGGCGGCGCGGGCAGGCTCCGGGGTCCTGGGGGGGGGCGCGGAGCGACCTGGCCCCGGGGGGGGGGGGGTGCCCCAAGGGTGGCCTGGTCCGCAATCGGGGCCCACCGATCCGCGGGCGGGCCTGTGCCATGGGGGCACTCTTTTTCTTCCGCCTTCGCCATGGTATTCACTATGGCAGAGGCGGAAGAGACCCCCTCCCCTGCGCATGCGTGGGGATATCGTGAGCGTCCGCTGACGCTCCCGCACATGCGTCATCCGGTGAAGTCCTTTCGGCGCCAGCTGCCGTGGCGCCAAAGGCCTTTCCCGCCAGCCGGCAGAGCGGAAACCACTCTGGCGCGGGCCTAGCCCCTCAAGGTAGGGCTTGGCCCCTAAAGGTGCGGAGAATTCCGCACCTTTGGGGCGGCCCGACGGCAGACTGATTTGCGCCGTTTTTGGCGCTGGGTAGCGGACATTGCGCTATTTGCGGAGAATCCCGTCCCAGAGCTTTATTTTATTTAATCTCATCATGGGTCCTGAGGCCTTCCCATGGTGGATACTGGGTAAGTTGACATGGAGGGTGCTTGGACAAAGGCTGCGGGTGGGGGGCGGGGGTTGGGGCGGGCTGCATGGCTTTGCATGAGTTGGCATTAGGTTAGCATAGGGGCTATAAAGGACCATGGGGATGGGTAGTGGGACATAGATTAGCATAAGGATAATAAAGGGTCACGGAGGTGGATAGTGGGGCATAGGTTGACATGGAAAAGGCATGGGGAGAGTGTGGGGGGTGAGGTCTCCTGGGCTGCTTTTTGTTTTTTTTACAGCTGGTTCAAAGTCCAAAAACACCAAGGCAGGTCTTTTGAATAGCCCATCTCAGAACCCAGCAGTCCCTGTGGCTGCCTCCAAACTCTTTCGGCGGATAGCAGGCCGGACCCCAAAAGGAATGGCGATATAGTTCCAAGTCAGCATGATGAGTGACTTGGAGGGGAACTTGCAGGTGGTGGGGTTCCCATTAATCTGCTGCCTTTTTCTTTCTCAGTGGTAGAGGTAGTGTGTTTGAAAAGTTAATTGCTGCAGTGCCTCTTGCACATGGTACACACTGCTGCCGGTGGGAGAGGGAGCGAATGTTGAAGGTGGTGGATGGGGTTCCAATCAAGTGGGCTGCTTTGTTCTTGGATGGTGTCAAGCCTCTTGAGTATGGTAGAGGGTTGGTTGAGTGGAGGCTGTCAGGTGGTTGGCAGGGGTCAGGTGGTTGGAGGGGGTAGTTGGAGGGGGCGGTTGGGGCGAGGATGGGGCTCAGATAGTCAGTAGGATGGATTTGTCGGGGGTATGGAGGATTCAATTGGAGTGTGTGAGGTCGGGGGGTTGTTTAGTCAGAGGGTAGTCGGGGTTGAGGTGGTTAGTCAGTGGAGTCAGAATGGGGGTTGGGGGTTCGATGTGTAGTCGGAAGGGGAGTGGGGTAGACAGCCAGCGGCTGAAGTGCAGAGGTATAGTTACCCAGGAGTTCAAACTGGTTTTAATCTTTCTAACCTACCCTGGATAACTATTCTGCTAAGTGAGTTGTAACCATCCAAAGGCTCCAACTTTAAATCGGCATTTTGGAAGGTTCCAGACACAGGCTAATTGAAACTTCCCAGGCTATTCCCATCAGGATGGGAACATCCTAGTGGGGTCGCCCAGAACATTCTCCGGGATAAGGCCCCCGGGGGAACAGGAGATCTGAGCCACTCTCTGTACCGAGAACTGACTCATACAAGTTAGCTTTCTGCTCCTCCACTGGCAAACCTCCTTTAACTCCGGATGAGCTGAATAGACTGTGGCAATATCCTTACAATAACCCAAAGGAAAGAGATGCTGCTGCCATTCCAGACACAACCTGAGACACCTCATTCAATGATGAGATGTTTAAAAAAAAGAAATCAGTGTTAAAAATATAAAATGAAGGTCCCCATCTGAAACATTAATATATTTTTGTTTAAGCTGCTGACCTGTTTTGCACTTCGAGCATTTTCTGTTTTTATTTAACTTAGTGACTACATTGTTTAGCCATTTCGATAGAAAAACCGCCGAATCGTAGGTAAAGAAATCCCCATGGTAAGTAACTGCAGTTCTGGTCCTGTTTCTGAAAATAGCATTCCATTGAGAAATAACACCATAAACTAAAGATCTCCACCACAGACTAAGAACTTTTTTCCTTTGGATTTGCAGGATAACCAATGTTTTTGGAAGATGCGCAGAGCTGCTTTGAGATCTATGGTCAGCTGAAGTCACTCACAAGAGAAAGTAGCTTCTGGTATCAGCTAACAGTTTAATTGCTGGTGCTTTGAATGGCTAAGTATGAGCCGGTCTAGTCCACAGTACAGCCCTACTTTAAAAATTATTGATCAACTCAAATGCCTATTGACGTGAACAGAAAATACTGCATAGATTGAACTTCGCTTCAGATGGTGTTTTAAGAATTTGCTATTTCATCATTTAATTATAGAAGTGCCTTAATTTCCTGCATGGGGCATTATATACAGCCTAATTTACATCTTCCGTTTTCAATGAATCTTTTTCATGTCTGGAATGTGCAGTTGTGAAATAAAAAACAAAATTAATTAAGCTTTTAAAATCAGGAAACAATGCACTACTAAATAAAATATGTCACCAATTAAAATGTAGGTGGCATCATATCATGGATTTAAAAGTATTCTTCCACTAATTTGTCTTTATTTTGGAGGCTCGTTATTTTACTTTATTAAACTGTACATGGAAATATTTTATTTAGCATAAAATCGCTTTTGGTTCATTTTCTTCCGTAAGGAAAAAGTATAGGAAAATACCTGGTCAAGAATGGCCAATGTATGTTAGATACAAACTTGAGTTACATTCAATTATCCATGGGAGCAGGGACAAACTTTGCAAATTTTTCTATCCAGACAAATATGTTGGGTAGGTGCCATGACAGGGCATGTTGCACATCAATTGGTTGTAAGGCCAGTTTGATAAATTGATTGGTATTTTCTTGTCCTTGAACTAGGGCAGCATGGGACGCTAACTTAAAATACTCAACATAAAGTCGGGGGGAAAGTTCATCTTCTCCATTGCCTAGGCAATAACCTGGCAGGTCACATCATCCAACAGATATAGAATCTACCTGATTTCCATTCCTTCATTCATTTAATCTTCAGATTTTCCCTGGCTGCCTTGTCAGAAGCAAAACCACTTGTCTGCCTCTCACAAAGCCAGGTATAGACAGAGGTCAATGGAAAAATAAAATTATAGGCTGCCGCCAACCTCGTTTAGGGGATTTGTGGAACCGTATGTCCAGAATCAGAGGATGGAAGGCAGAATATCGCTATTGGTGGTTTATTAAGGGGCCACCACCGGGACCCCCATCCAATTGACAATGGTGTCCCATCTCCTAGAGCTGCCAGACCAATCAGAGAGCTGGATGTGTGGCAGCTTCAGTTTCAGGAAGACGAGGGCACCACCATGTTGAGGCGTTTTACTGAGCTAGGGACCAGGCAGTCAGGCCCTGATGATCAGAGGGTCCAGCAGTGGCACTGGAACCGCAAACAATGGCCATAGCCCCGAGAAGTCTTTCCTTGGACCATGGAGCAGAGCATAAAGACGCGTCCTCCCCCACATTGGTACGCATTGGTACATTACCAAGGTTTACCTACCACCAGCAAAATACCAACAGGAAGTGGCCATTAATTAACCAATTAATTGGTTTAATAATTGGCTGTCCATCTCCGGTTGGCAGGTGACTGTGTTGCTGCTATTCCCTCTTGGGAATATCCCATGGCAGTGAGAAGATGTCAGGTTCCCCTCCAGGCACCTGCCATTTTCCGAAGCTTCCACCCTCAGCCTGACTCCAGGGGATTAGTAAAAACCAGGTTGATGTGTTTGGAATTTGCAAAATTGAACATTGGTAAGTTCATACACATGTATAATGTGGACTTTAAAAAAATATATTGATGGGATGTGGGTGTCGCTGACATTTCCCATCCCTTTTTGTCCTTGAGAAAGTGGTACCAAGCTGTCTTTTGGTGTAGGAACACCTAGAACGTTTGATGGAGTGAGTTCCAGGATATTGATCCAGCAACACTGAAGGAACAGCGATATAATTGCAAGTTAAGATATTTTGTGACTTAGAGAGGAAATTTCAGCTGGTCGTGTTCCTATTCGCCTGCTGCCTTGGTGTGTCTGTGTGAAAAAAGGTCAAGGGTTTGGGAGGTGTTGTCAAAAGGAAGCCTTGATTCTATCAACTGAAGTTTACATGTGAAGCAGTCAGGAACAGAAATGATATCATAAAGGGTATTCACTGATAACTGCTGGAATGTGCTGCACAATATCTGCCATGTAACGTTTCAACAAGAAAATAAGGTTTTTTCAACTTTCACAAAAATCCCGAAAGGTGACACTTTTACAACAATGAAGTATTTCTTGAAAATAAGATTTATCCTTCTCATGGTTTTTTGGCTGAACACCATCACAGAATATTCACCAAGTAATTATTAATTTGCCAAGAGGTGAAAGCTTGATACTCACAACAAAATGGCTGCCATGTTAGAAAACATTGGAGCTAAATTTCCAGCTGGCTCGCTAGAAAATGGGTATTCCTACATCTAAATTAATACTCTTGCCTTCTTTAGGTCGCAAGGTACCAGGTAAAGACAAGCATGCTCAGAAGCATGTGTAATTCTGGAGCCTTTTGCTCATTGGTCGACCCTACGGCCAAAGGCGAACCATCGGAGCTCTTGTCTTGTTGAGACGTGACTGACTGCAAGGTAAAAAAAAAAACAATATTGGGGAAGGGATACTCGCCCTCCTGTACCAGAAATCGATGAGAGCCCACAACTTAGTGAAACAATGTAACGCAGCAAGTATTTGAATGCAGAATGTTCAAGGTAGCTTCTGGCAGTCACTGTGGAAAGAGTTAACGTTTTGAGTCCATTATGACTCTTTGGAGCGAGAAAGAGACAATCGGACTCGAAATGTTAACTCTGTTTCTCGCTCCACGGATGCTGCCAGGCATCTTGAGTTTTTCCAGCATTTTCTGTATTTATTTCAGATCTGCAGCATCCGCAGAGATTTGCCTTTATTCTGGCAGTGACTGGGTCAGGCCAACTTGCACTTTTCAATAATTTATAATGTGCAATACTCTGAGGTATTGCACAATCTCATTATCATTTTTTTTTGCATATTTAACTACAGTTTTTTAATTAGATGTAGTTTATTATTCATGCACATAATTTGACTGTTGCTCTCGTAGCCCTTCTGCATCTAAAAAATAAAGGATTCCAACTTTCCTGCTTGTGGTCCTAAACTGACAAGTGGTTCGACTCTCCACTACAGTAATGGCTCTCTTTTAATTTAGCTAATAGCTATCATGTTATGTACCTTTATAAATTTGCTAAATTCATAGCACTGGGAGTTGTCTCTCCATGCGGTAACTGTAAGTAGTTTGCTGTGTTTGGCTTTCGCATAGAACTGTTTGCTCAGGGTATGGCTCCTTGATGTATTATTAAAATTGGTAATGGACTCCAGGGACTCTTTCTAGTTATAAGCCTTCATTTTCAGTATAAACCATGCGTTGTTTTCATCTTTCCTCATGATTGTTAATGGCAGTGATGATGAGCAGGGTGTTTTTCCACTACCTTTATGAGAGCTGCTTTATTATGCAGTAGAAATAGCCAAGCTGCTGATTTTGTTTAAGGTTTTCAATTATTTATTTGACTGAACACATCTGTTACTGGCAAAGACCCAAGCATGGACCAGAGCTATTACTAGTTTACACCTGCTGAACCACAGCCATAGATGTGCACATGTAACCACAAATCTGAATGAGTATTCTGGCTCTGCTCACACATTTTGTTTTAACGGTAAAAGTTACACAATTTTTCTAGCCACACAGCGGTCAGATTTTACACCTATTATAAGGATCGAACCCTCCTTTGAAGTAATAGAATTTTATGAAAATATTTATTGCAACAAAGATTGTTTTTCTCATTTTGAATTCAGGGACATCTTTGGTAATATAAGGGAGAGGCTGGAACACCAGTACTGGAGGACCCTTTTCAACTCCATCTTTCCATGGCCTGTTAGAAGATTCTAACAACGCTCATGCTTATCAATGTAACAGTTGAAGTTGTAAATCTTCTCGGGTAGCCTTGTGTTAATATTGCAGGCATAATCTAGCAATGTGGGCAAGTTCTGCGTATAGACTGGTGTCCACTGTGGGTCGAAGGGAGACCCATTTCTCTTATGAATCCTCCTCTGCTAATTTCCATTTCCCAAAATTTGTTTTAATCTACATGTAACACCCATCAGAAGTTACTTTGGTTGGGGGTTAGATACTGGCTCCAATGTGTTGTGTGAGTTCTCCTCCTATCTAGCTGAATCGGCCATTGAATCTTAGAAATTCTGATCTCCCACTGGAATTGCAGCTGAAGACAAGAAATACATCATCTGTGAGACATCAGCTCTGTTGTTTATTTTTTGACACAATCCTAACTACACCGGGGACAATGGATAGGCAGGGATTAGTGTGGGACAAGACATGATCAGTGGGAGACAGGCTTTGGGACAATTTAGCATTTGTGAGGAAAGATTGGAAGGTTGAGATACTGGAAAGGAAAGCCAAGGAGTAAATGGGAGAGCAGGGCCAAATTGCTCCAGGAGATCTTTGAAGGTCAGTCCAGGGTAGGGTGTAACATCAACATTCCCACCAGCTAGACCTTTTCTGCAAGCATACTTTCTGAGGTTGGGGCATTAAGATGGATCGTGCCTGCATGGGGGCCATTGATTATACAATGGCATTTACCTGAGGTTGTGGCACAGTGAAGCTGTTGGTAAAAACTGTTCTTGTTGGGTTTTTTAGGAGGTTTTCTATACTGTAATTAATTGCAATGGGGAAATTCCAATGTTTTAAATACTTCTGATGCTCTAAAAATACTGGATACCTGGGCATGCATGTATCCTGTGTGCCCAGAACCACTGAAGGTAGAAACCACAGGAATTATATTGCATGATGTGATGATGGGCTTGCCTGCGCCCAGGCATTAGCAGATGACTGCATTACATATGCAGTCCCAAGTGTCCTTGATATTTTGCAGGGGGGGAGGGGGGGGGGGAAAGAGAACAAACAGGCCCTTCCCTCAAAACACATCAAAAATGTTTTGAAAATTCAGCCCCATTACATCTAGACTTGCCAGAATTGTGGTTAATGATTTGAACTGCAATCTGTGTGAGCAGCCAGGATGCAATCAATGGAAAGGAGCTGCTGATCCAAGACAAAAATGATAGATAAAAGCAAATTACTGCAGATACTGGAATACGAAACAAAAACAGAAAATTCTGGAAAATCTCAGCAGGTCCGACAGTATCTGTGGAGGGAGAACAGAACTAATGTTTCGAGTCTGGATGAGTCTTCGTCAGAACTAGTGTTATGGGCCAGCGTTTAGAGAACCCCAAAGTGTATCATGGAGTTCACCTGACCCACAACCTTTAATAGATTGTGGTATGGGGAGCACACGGCCCACTCTACAGGTGTGGTACAGCAGAAATGGAAAAGTATTTTTTAAAGCAAAACAATGTTTATTCTATGAACTCAAGTTAACCTTTTTAAAACATACAGTGAACATCTTAGCAACTATAAATTCAAATACAACCCCAAAGACTATAACACTAAGTAATTCTTAAAGCTTTCCTTTTAACGTCCATAAGATTTAAAACACCTTTCAACAGAAGCACATTAGGTTTACATTCACTACTGAGAACATTTATAATTCTGAATTCACCAAATGATCAAGAGATAGTCTTTTGATGGCAGAGATATCAACAGTACAGCTGCTCTGTCTCTGGCTTCAGCTCCCACACTGAAAATGAAACTAAAACACACCCTGCAGCCTGCTCAAAAATGAAAGTAAAAAGATGACAGACAGCCCAGTTCCACCCACTCTCTGAAATCACTGCAGTAGTAAACACCCATTTCTTAAAGGTACACTCACTACAGATATTTATATACACACCCATTTATAAACACCCATTTCTTTAAGGTATTCTTACATGACACCTCCCCCCAATAAAAAATAAAAATCATCAACTTCAAGATGATTTCATTTTTCACCTTTTCACTATCCTTTAAGAAATGCACACAGCAAATATACTTTTTCGTTTCAAAAAACAACACACGCAAACAGGTACAACAATATAGTCCATTTTCTGTTTTTCCTCCACCTGGAATCCTTCTCGATTGATAGTCTCTTTGAACAAGGTCTCTGCACGATCCATCCATTTCTCTACACCTCGGCATTTCTCTTTAAAGTCAGATACTTTAGTTCAATCTGATCACAGAGTCCCGTGTAATTCTCCAACACAGGAGCATTGGGTATCACAGCTTTCAGGCCGTCAAATGCCTGTTGAAAGTCCGCTGTCCACTGAAATGTTTGACATACCTTCAGCAAGACCATCAGTGGAGCAACCACGCTATAAAAACTTTTCACAAAGGTTCGATCAAATCCACTCATACCAAGAAATCGCATTATTTCCCGTCGTGTTGAGGGTATCAGAAACTCCCCAATAACTTTTGTTTTCACATCCCGTGGGACCATTCAACCCCATCCGATTGTATGGCCAAGGAAAGTGACTTGGGCGTTTCCAAATTCTCTTTTGACTAGGTTTATCACCAAACCCGCCTCTTGAAGTCTATCGAATAACTCCATCAAATGTTTTAAATGTTCTTTCCATGTCTGGCTGAAAATTACCAGATCGTCGATGTATACCACACAATTGGGTAATCCTGAAACAACATTGTTAGTTAACGGTTGAAATGTGGCTGATGAGTTTTTCATGCCAAATGGCATAACTGTGAATTGGTATATACCATCTGGAGTCACAAAAGCTGAAATCACCTTTGCCCTTTCAGATAAAGAGACCTGCCAGTAACCTTTAAGTAAATCCAGTTTAGAAATAAAAGCTGATTGTCCCACTTTCTCAATGCAATCCTCCAAATGATAGGATAAGAGTCCGTTCTTGTAACTGCATTAACCTTTCTATTGTCCACACACAACCGTTGGGTACCGTCTTGTTTATGGGTGAGCTCCATTGGCTGGGTGAGCTCCATTGGCTGCAACCCACTTCAATTATGCCATTCCCAAGCACACGCTCAATCTCTTTGTTAGCCTGTGCCAATTTTAAAGGGTTACGTCTATATGGATGTTGTTTGATTGGAACAGCATTTCCCACATCTACATCATGTATAGCCATTTTAGTACTTCCCAATTTATCTCTACAAACTTGCCCACGTGATATAACTCTTTCAGGTCTGTCTGTTTTTCCTCTGGAAGGTAACTCAACAATTTATCCTGATTTTTAAGAACATCCTCGTTTTCCAATTTAATTTGAGGTATGTCAAATTCACAGTCATCTGGATTTGGTTCGTCACTTTGAGATAGAATCATTAAAACCGCCTCCTTTTTCTCTCCTTCCCTTTCAAAGTACCTTTTAAGCATATTCACATGTCACACTCGGTGAGTCTTCCTTCTATCTGGTGTTTTTAACCACATAATTCACCTCACTTAATTTCCTTTCAATCTGATAAGGTCCACAAAACCTTGCTTTTAAAGGTTCACCTACCACTGGTAACAATACTAAAACTTTATCTCCACTGGCAAAACTACAAACTTTGGATTTCTTGTCCGTGACCCGTTTCATCACATTTTGTGCAACTTTTAAATGTTGTCTCGCCAATTCACCTGCTCTATTTAATCGTTCCCTAAAATTTCCTAAAACGTATTCCAATAATATAATTTCCGATTTCTCACTGACCAATTTTTCCTTAATCAATTTAAGTGGTCCTCTTACCTCATGACCAAAAATTAGTTCAAAAGGACTAAATTTGATTGATTCATTAGGTGCATCCCTAATTGCAAACAGTACGAATGGAATTCCTTTATCCCAATCCTCTGGATAATCGTGACAATAAGCCCTCAACATTGTCTTTAATGTCTGGTGCCACCTTTCTAACGCTCCCTGCGATTCTGGATGGTATGCAGTTGATTTAAATTGTTTTATTCCTAAGCTATCCATGACTTCTTTGAATAACCTCGAGGTAAAATTTGATCCTTGATCCGATTGTATTTCTATGGGTAGTCCATATCTAGTAAAGAATTTAAGTAACTCCTCCACAATTTATTTAGCTGTAATATTACGGACTGGAAAGGCCTCGGGAAACCTAGTAGACACATCCATTATCGTCAAAAGATATTGATTCCCACTTTTCATTTTAGGAAGCGGTCCTATGCAATCAATTAGGACCCGTGTAAAAGGTTCCTCAAATGCTGGAATGGGTATTAAACGCGCTGGTTTTATCACTGCTTGAGGTTTCCCTTATCATTTGACATGTGTGACATGATTGACAAAATGTAACTACATCTTTATGTAGTCCAGGCCAATAAAAATGTTTCTGGATTTTAGCTTGAGTTTTCCTTATTCCCAAATGACCTCCTCATGTGCAACTCGCAATACCTCCTTTCTATACCCTACCGGCAACACTTCTTGATGAACTTCTGCCTACTTTTTATCCGCCTGCATATGTAAAGGTCTCCATTTTCTCACCAACACATCATTTTTACGGTAATAACACTCTGGTATACACTCAGATTCCTCTTCCGTATATGCTTTCTGATACATCCGTTTTATTTCTATATCTTTCTGTTGTAACTCCGCCAATTTTCCTGAACTAAAAATATCCGTCTCATCCTCCACCTGTTCTTGTTCTTTTTCAGCCATCTGATCAAAAATCGTTTCTGATAATTGCACTTCAACTTAATCTTCACCCTTTGATTTCTCCTCTTGTCTTAACCTGTGACTTTACGACCTTGTTACTACACAATCCGGAATAATACCAGGATATTTGTCCTTCAACACTTCAGTTGTCTGATTTTCCTCTGGCTTATCAACCACAGTAGGCATCACTCCCACCTCCGATCCAGCTATTTCATTACCCAAATACACTGTATTCCTAGACAAGATAGTTTCTGTATTACTCCTACTATCACTTCTCCACTCTTCACTGGACTTTCCAACCTTTCCTTATATAATTGAACACTACTCCTCTCACCCTGAATTCCACATATTACTACCTTTTCTGGCAACATTCTTCGCAAACTACATAAGTCCTCATCTCTTACCATTAAAGATTGACTAGCTCCCGTATCTCTTAAAATTGTGACTTCTTTACCTACTCCTCCTGATACACATGAGTAAACTTTACCCACACAAGTAAATTCTTTAAAGAGATCTGGCACCTTCTCATCAATCACCTCTTGATCAGGTTGTATAATATTTTGCACCTCCTTCGCTTCACTTGGGCTTTACTTTCCCACTTTAACAAACCCCACTGTCTTATCCTGTTTTACCACATCAGCCTTCCCAGTGCTTTTCTTCAACCACCAACACTGACTTTACATGGCCTAGTTTATTACAGTGAAAACATTTGAAACTTTTCATTTCTTTTCCACCCTCCTGGATTTCTTTTTTAATCTGAGGTACACTCTCCTTATTATCTCCCATCAGATCACCTTTGCCTCTGCCACTTGAGTATTTCTCATGTCCCCAGTTTCTATCCCTCACAGGCTGAAACTGATGTCGGAAACCAAGCTTTGATTTATGAACTAATTCATGATCATCTGCCATTTCTGCTGCTAATCTCGCAGTTTTAACCCTCTGCTCTTCCACATGAGTTCTCACTACATCAGGAATTGAATTTTTAAACTCCTCCAAAAGTATAATTTCTCTGAGAGCTTCATACGTTTGGTCTATTTTCAAAGCCCTTATCCACCTATCAAAATTATTCTGTTTGACCCTTTCAAACTCCATGAATGTTTGACCAAATTCTTTCCTTAAATTTCTAAACCTTTGTCTGTAGGCTTCAGGCACTAATTCATATGCACCTAAGATGATTTTTTCACCTCCTCCTACGTCCCAGATACCTCCTCCGGTAGTGATGCAAACACTTCACTGGCCCAACCTATCAGCTTTGTTTGAATCAGTAATACCCACATGTCCTGTCGCCATTTCATTTGTTTAGCTACCTTCTCAAATGAAATGAAAAAGGCTTCTACCTCCTTCTCATCAAACCTTGGCAATGCTTGGACATATTTAAATAGATCGCCACCAAGCCTTTGACTATGATGCTCTTTCTCACTATCCTCATCACTATCATCCAACTGTAGTTTCCCTTTACGTCTGCCAATTTTAACTGACTGTTATGTTTCATAGCCATTTTCCGAAGTTCAAACTCACTCTCTTTATCTTTTTCCCTGATCTGTATCTCCCTTTCTCTTTCTTTTTGTTCTGCTTGGGCTACTTTTCTTCTTCTCTCTCCTTTTCTTTTTCCTCTCTCTCTTTCTTTTTCCTCTCTCTCTCTTTCTCTCTCTCTTTCTTTTTCCTCTCTATCTCTTTCGTATTCAAGCTGCTTTAATTCTTTCTCATGTTCCATTTGAGAGACATCAACAGTACAGCTGCTCTGTCTCTGGCTTCAGCTCCAACAATGAAAACAAAACTAAAACACACCCTGCAGCCTGCTCAAAAATGAAAGTAAAAAGCTGACAGACAGCCCAGCTCCACCCACACTCTAACATCACTGCAGCAGTAAACACCCATTTCTTAAAGGTACTCTCACATGACACTAGAGAGAACTGGACTATGATGATATTTATACTGTTGTATGGGGGGGACAGTGGAGCAGTAAGGGCTGGATAGAGTGCCAGCGATATTTGGAGTCTGGGGCGAGATTGACAGAGCAGTTGTGGACTAAAAGACAAAGGGAATGTAAATGGTAATGATCATGGCTAAGAAATTAAGCAGTATGTCAAAGGACAACTTGGAACAGTAAACAGATAAGCTTAGTGGGGTGGGAGATGGGGAGATGGTGGTGTGGGAAAACCAAGATGGAAAGCGGGGTGAAAAAAGGGATGGAAAATTGAATCAATGGAAGAAATGAAAGTAAATTGATAGAAATTAAAATGGGGTGGAGGGGAGAGAGTTCGCAGTCCGAAGTTGTTGAACTCAGTGTTAAGTCCGGAAGGCTGTAACATGCCGAATCAGAAGATGAGGTGCTGTTCCTCCAGTTTGCGTTGGGCTTCACAGGAACATTGCAGCTGGCCAAAGATGGACATGTAGACATGAGAGCGGGATGGTGTGTTTAAATGGCAAGTGACAGGAATGTCTGGGTTCTGCTTGTGGATGGTCCAAAGATGTTCTGCAAAGCGGTCACCCAATCTGCGTTTAGTTTCTCCAGTATAGAGTAGACCACATTGGGAGTAGCAAATGCAATAAACCAGATTGAAGGAGGCGCACATGAAGTGCTGCCTCACTTGAAAATAATGTTTTAAGCCTTTGGACATTGAGGAGGTAAAGGGGCAGGTGCGACTGCATGGGAAGGTGCCATGGGAAGGGAGTGAGGTGTTGGGGGTGATGGAGGAGTGGACCAGGGTGTCCTGAATGGAATGGTCCCTGCCAAATTCTGACAAAGGAAGTGAGGGAAAGATGTGCTTGGCCGTGGCATCATGCTGGAGTTGGCGGAACTGGCGGAGGATGATCCTTTGAATGCAGAGGCTGGTGGGGTGAAAAGTGAGGACTGGGGGAACTCCATACTGCTTCTGGAAGGGAGGGAAAGAGGTGAGGGTGGAGGTGTAGGAGATGGATCAGATGCGGTTGAGAGCCCTGTCAACCACAGTGGGTGGGAAACTACGATTAAGGAAGAAGGAAGATGTGTCAGCAGCACCATTTTGGGAAGTAGAATCATCAGAACAGATGTGACGGGGGCTAAAGAACTGAGAGAATGGGATGGAGTCCTTACAGGATATGGAATGTGAAGAACCGTAGTCGAGGTAGCTGTGGGAGTCAATGAGTTTGTAATGGATACTAGTGGACAGTCTATCCCTAAAAATAGAGAGGTCGAGGAATGGAAGGAAAGTCCCTACAAGATGGATCATGTGAAGGTGATAGAGGGGTGGAAATTGGAAGTGAAATTGATAAATCTTTCCAGGTGCAGATGAGAACATGAAGCAGCACCAAAACAGTCACCGATGTACCAATAAAAGAGTTGTGGAAGGGAGAGGGGAAGGACTGGAACAGGGAATGGTGCACCCATAAAGAGAAAGGCAAGACAGGGACCCATATGGGGTAACCATAGCCATTGTTTTTGTTCGGAGAAAGTGAGACAAGTTAAAGGAGAAATTGTTCAGTGAGAGGACAAGTTCAGCCAGTGGAAGAGAGTGGTGATGGATGGAGATTGTTCAGGGGTCTTTTCGAGGAGGAAGCAGAGAGCCCTCAGACCAACCTGGCCAGGGATGGAGGTGTAATGGGGTTGGGAATCCATGGTAAAAAGGAGGCGGTTACAATAGATTCGGTCTTCTTAAAGTCCAATTGCAGGACTCATCTGCAACTTCACATAAGAACATCTGGAGGTAACCGTGCAGAGGCTGGAAAGCAAGCCATTGTTGGTGACAAGCTGCTGTGTTGCATCAGGTAGGGATGGAACCATGGACTGTAACATTGAGGGAACCAAAGATGGCAGCTGGTGCAGGAGAATGGTGTTGACTGTGTCAAACATTTCAAGGAGGGAGTGGAGTACAGACAAAATATCATGGTCTCAATTACAAAGCATACCATTGATAATTTTGACCAGGGCAATCTCTGTGCTGAGTGTAAAACAAATTGAAAATATTTGAGCAAGGAACTGTTTCAAAGATAATAACACATTCAAGGACCTTGAAGACGGAAGATCATAGATTAGTTCGTAATTGGAAGGTAATGGTAGGCTTTTAGAGAGGGGCCTAATGATTGGCTATTGAAAACAAAAGGGACAGCACCAAAACAGAACGAGCCAGTGGCAGTGACAATATGAGTAGTTTGGAATTTGATGGGAAAGCAATCAAGATTTGATTTGAGGGGAGGGAGTTTGAAGGTGCAGTTTGTCATAGGCGTTTTGCCATCGAACAGCCATGGAGGAAAGGAAGCTGCACTCCATTTTGCTGGACTGAATTCAATGCAAGGTCTTCAAATGTGAAAGAGCAGCATCATAATACACTGCAACAACCAGTCCATGCTCTCAATTACTTAAGTAAATAACGACAGCCAGGCCCCCACAGCAGTTTCAACTGCAAATACACATTTCATTACCAGTTGATGTTCGAATGCTCTTTGGGGAAGGATTTTGTAGCAAATTGGTGCTTTCTAGAAACGCTCTGCTGTAAACCTCCACTTTGTAAGCTGGGCAAACAGTGCATTTGCCTACAACTGTGCAATGTAATGTTTCCTGAGGCAGATGCAGCATTTGTATCATTAATGGCACAGATGCCTGCCCAAGCCATCCAAATGCCCCGTGATTTGTATTTACAGATGGTTATGTTTATGTTTTTTGTAAAGCTGAACCTCACAAAACGAATTCAGAAGGTTCAGCAGATGGACACTGTACACCTCTTAATATTGATCATCATACTGTAATTAGAAATGTAATAGAGGTTGAAACAGTAGCCCCATAATTTTTTTGAAAACAAAACAAGGCTTCACAGGCAAGTATGATAAAATTATATAATTGTAATTACAATGTTTCACCAAGTTTCATTAGGGAGGGACAAGTGGTTGAAACTGGGGAGATAATAGCCAGGTCATAGCAATAGCAGCCAAGCTTTGCTTTGTCAGGGTCATAGAAGGTTCAGTGATGCAGGAAAGCTTCTCCATGATCCAAATAATCCACTAGGGACTCTGCTAAAAACGTTCTTCATATTGTGGGAAAGCAGTGACCACCATGGGAAAATTAAGACTGGACAAGGATGTTGACATGACCTGTGGAATTAAGGTGCTGCAACACTTGGCCACATTAAATTATTCACACCACCGTCTCTGCTGGATATTATACTCTTAGGAAGACTCAGTGATCGCCTCTTGAATATTATTTATTATTTACAAAATTCAATGCGTCACCAGAGGCAATGTTGATGGAAATTTGCAGGTTCTGGAGCAAACATGTTTATGTTATGACAGTTTAGGTAAAATCTTCACATATTAGCATTATTATTTTTGCATAATAGTGCAATAACTTGACATTTAGTTTTAAACTTTATTTTCTGTCTTTGACAGAAGAAACACATTTTGCTGCAGTTTGTGAACGTAACCATTATTTAAACACAATGTCATCTAAATAGGACCATAAGACATAGGAGCAGAATTAGGCCACTCGGCCCACCAGGTCTGCTCCGCCATTCAATCATGGCTGATATTTTCTCAACTCCATTCTCCTGCCTTCTCCCCATAATCCCTGATCCCCTTATTAATCAAGAACCTATCTATCTCTGTCTTAAAGTGCAATAAAATGCAAATATAATTTGCAAAGGTGTGAAGCCAGGATTTGTAAATTGTCTAATTATGTTTTAGATTTGTTTTAATCATGTGGGCAATGCTAGTTATATGGGTCTATTGTTCATCCTCAGTTGCCCTGATAACAAAGTGACCTGCTGGTCTACTTCAGAGATCATTAAAAGAATCAACCGTATAGCATGGGACAGGAGTCCTGTATAGGCCTGATCAGGTTCCCTTCCCTGAAGGACAGTAGCACAAAAAATCTGAAGCTCTCATGGTCAATTTTCTGGTCCAAAGACACAAATTACTCAATTAGTTGAAGTAAATTTCAAAACTTGCCACGGTACAATTTGAACATGCAACTTGTGAATTGCCAGTCCAACATCGTCACTGCCTCCTTATCCATCTAATTTACTTTCTGAAAGCATAGGAAGATCATCTGGAAAAAAGCCCAGGTATCTGCCTTTCCTTGCTGATGACATGTTCAGAGAGCGACTTTAAGTATTAACTTGTTACTTGGATGTAATTGTTTTCAGATGTTGCAGTGCAGTGGCAGCACCAGCAAACTATGAACCATACAATCCATTGCCCCTACAAAAGTGTCATGGTATTAATTGCACTGTATCATACATCAGGGTCTTGTGTGGATCAGAACCAGGTACTACATTGTAGCAGGAACTGCTGTGGGATTCAGAACACGTTCACATCCACATCATTCCATCAAACAAGAAAATGAACCGTCATTATTTCTTCATTTTTCACTTGTAGGATCATTTTTTCTAAAACTCAAATGAAACCAGCATGCTTGCAGACTTTTTCTGGTTAAATATGGAATGCCCAACAATGGACTAATTCTAAACCCATCCAACAGTTTAATAGGCGATTTGCTACTAAGAAATCTTTTGGAACAAAATCTAAGAGCATTAAAGTCAGACAGTAGGCTTATTACTCCAGAGACCCATGAAATGATAAATTACCCATTTTAAACTATAATTAATACTTAAGGCAGTGTTTCCTGTGATACACGGTGAATAGGCTATTGTTCGTAGCTTCTGGAGTTGGTACCTTCTTATAATGTTGTGTGTCTAACTGTGATTTGTTCTGAAGTACCCAAGTACTCTCTTGGAGTGGATAGAGGCCGTAATTTGTTTGCTAAGCCTGTCTCAGGAACTATACATCATTTGAGAAAACAAAGCCCCTTTGCGGCTGATACGATCAGTTTCCTCTATCTGTGTTCCTTTTTTTCCCCACAGTACAAGTCCAGGCTCTCAAAATGTTTTCATTGTGATAATTTGTGATGGTCAAGTTCCAGAAGTCAGGGCAAAATACATCTATCTTAAGCTGAATGTTGGACTTTTATTTTCCATATATTGTGTGCTGTACCACTTGAGGAAAGTTCTTTGCCAACTTTTATTCTCAGAGTTCCTTTGTTTGGTTTAATTTTTCATTTTTGTCTAACAAAACAAGGTTTGGAAAATTAATCACCCTTGCCATAACTACCAAGGGAACAAGGACCACCACAGAGCCCTCTGGTATCACAATGCACAACCTCTTCTACATACGGCAACTAAAGAACAAATGTCATTCGGAAAAATATTGATCCATAACTGTCGCTGAACACACATGCAAACAAACTTTTAATAGCAAACTGGATTATGGTTGATAAAGGCGTCACTTCAACCTTCATCACTATGTCATGCCCTCACTAACTGTCTATAAATTTGGTCCTGGGATTCAACATAAAATTCAAAATAAAAATATAAAGCGGCCTTGGTAAAATGCAACAGCAGTATGTTGGTTCATAAGGAATAATTAATTTTAATTTGTCCCCTATTTCATATATTATCAGCTCTTTTAAGATATTTTATTTAATGGTTTTGGAAAATCAATCCCAATGTTTACTGGAAAAAAGAATTTGACAAGCAAAGAAAAATGGGTCTTCAAAGTGGAGCCTGGAGACATTAGGCACTGAATAGCATGGCTAACATATGTACGTTTCAGCCTTAAGTACTCGTCTCCTTGAAAATTTTGTTCAAAGGTACTATTCTCAAGGAATATTTTCATGAATGCATTTCATGAAACACTTAATATATAATCATTGCTAAAACTGATCACCATTAAGACTTCTTGTACAGAATCCCATTGAGTTCACAAACTTCGTGAAGATCAAGCATTAATAATGGTAGTCTTCCGATAGCTGCTTATATTTGATGAAATAGCTCCTGCTGTTGTATTTCTGGTCTACAAAAAATGGAGCAACATGTGGAGAATGTTCTGACCAAGTGTTTCTCCACGTGCACTACTCTTCGGAATACTGGAAATGGCCTTTGCAAATGGTAACTGACTGGTTTTCAGTGCCTTATTGTGACCTTACTAAAGAGCTGTTCGGGGGAGCTTGCACAATATTTCACAGCCTGAGATTGCCACAGCATAGATCTACTTCAGCACGCGAGCTGTTGTTGGAATAGTGGAAGGTGAGGTGTCCAAAGTGAGCTGAACCACATCAAAAAAACATGAAGTGAGGTGTGGGGGAGTGGGGTGGGAAGATATGGGGGAAGCAGAGACAAATGTACTAAGTAACTTGAAGTTCATGGAAAATCCTGGGCCAATGTGATGAGAAAGTGTTCCATATAGCCACAAATATCATGCAGATATCCGTGGCATTAGTGCCATGTGTGTGGTATGTTACTGTGTGGGCTAAATTGACTAGCTACTGAAAATGGACACAGCGATGCAATTAAACTGACGTGCTGATTGTGATGCAGGGCAGAACAGCAAATACTTGCTACCTGCTCAGTTCAATGATTTCACTGTCCTGCCAGCACTACTCTCTATGTCCATTGGCTGAAGGGATCAACAAGGAGCCGATCAACAAGGAGCCGATATCATGAGTGCTAAGCCATCCTGCAATGCGTAAAGCTGGCCTGGACCTCTGAAGGGTGCATCGTGGCTGGAGCAAGTGCTGACAGTCATTTAGGAAGTGATTCTGACCTGGGGAATGTTGAATAATGGCACAACACAAGGGCGAGGGGCCCCAAGGTTTTCAGGTGCTGCACTGGAGTCTTTCTGGAAGAGGTGGAAACGAGGAAAAATGTCCTGTCACCCAGGAGACCCTCCAGACACAAGTTCAGAAGGCAATGGGAGCACATCACAATGGAAGATAGTGCCAGGAATCAACCCTGAGGGCATGGAGGGATTGACACCAGACGTTCAATAGCCTCATGCGAGTGGTTAAAGTCAGCGAATGTATCCTATGCCATATCCTACCAACTGTATTACTAGCCTCAGGCACACTTAAAATCTCCCTTTCAAACATGTAGTACTGCCGCAAATCTCACAGCCACATCTCACAGGTCTGCTATTCAATCATGACTCAGCCAAACAGATTGCACAACACTCATTGACATACTTTCTGCTATCTTGCAGGATAAGGTAGTGTACAACTGGCGGTAGCAGGAGCTAACCGGAGGAGGACAGGACACCTGTATGTGCTGGCATACAGGAGGGGAATGGTGATGGCTGTTACTGGGATGGCTGTTGCTGAGGAGGTGACCAGCAGAAGGGCTGGAACCATTGAACATGAGATTATCCCCAAACCTGATCCTTCCCATATTCCCCATCCTCCTCATCCCAAACTGTCTTCTGATTTATAAGCTGCAGATAGTGTAAGCAGGCCCTCTTGCTTTACCCTTGCCCAGCACAATAGACTTACCCTTGTGCTTTTCCTCTTTCAGATACCCAAGAAGTGCAACCTTAGCAGCCACTGGAGGGACACCAAAAATACAGTTGTGTTGAAGACATCCTGTCATTTGATTTCACACATGCTGACACTATATGTAATTTAGAGGATCCAGAGAGTTGGATCTGCAAATGGTAAGACACTGAGCTCAATTGCCATGTAGCTAGGGAAGAATGAAAGGGTAACGGAGGTGCCAGCATGCCAAAGCGAACAGTCACTTGCTAGTTCACAGAGGACTGAGATGACCATTGCAATGGTGCATTGTGAAACCTGTGAGCAGTGCCACGGAGCATGCAAAGTTCTGGAACTTACGTCATACAGGGATTTGCACAGAGTTCAAAGCCCATCCTTTCCTGTTTGGAAGTGGTGACCAACTCTGTTTGCGCACTGTGGACCCAACAATGATGGACACTATTGCAGCACAGGTTTTATTAGAATAAGGCAGGATCTGGACAAAGTAGACTGGGAACAGCTCCTTGTGGGGAAAATCTACAGCAAAGCAGTGGGGACGGGGAGACATTCAACAGGAAATGGGGAGAGTACAGGCCCAGCATGTTCCCTGTAGGGTGAAATGTACGAGTAATATGCCCAGAGAATCCTGATGTCTAGGAATATTTAGAAAAGAGAAGCTTTTAGGAGGTACAAAAGGGAGCAAATCAACAGAGGCCTTAGCGGAGTATGGAAAATGCTGGGGGGAACTGAAGAAAGAAATTAGGAAAGCAAAGAGGAGGCATGGGAAAGCAAAGAGGAGGGATGAAAAAGCACTGGTGGTTAAAGTTAGGAAGAATCCCAAGGTATTCTGTAAATATATTAAGGGGAAAAGGATAGCCAGAAAAGAGTGGGACCCATTAGACACAAAGGGGCAATCTGTGCATGGAGCCAGAGCACATTGCTAAGTTTCAAATGGGTACTTGTCTTCACTCAGGAGAAGAAGGATGTAGGTACAGATTTTGGGAAGACTTTTGGGAAGACGGTTCTTGAACAGTTTGTCATAGGAAGTGAGGTGGTACTGGAGGGTTATGAGATTTTGGCAGGCTTAAAAGTGGACAAATAATCAGGTGCAGATGAGTTATACCAAAGGCAGCTGGGGGAGGCAAGGGAGGAAATTGTAGGAGCTCTGACCCAAATTTTTAATTCCCCTCTGGCCACAAGGAATGTGCCAGAGGATTGAAGGACAACTAATGTCGTTCCACTTTTCAAGAGGAGTGGTATAGAATTATCACCAGGGAATTACAGACCAGTGAGTCTCACATCAGTGCTAAGAAAACTATTGGAGAAAATTCTGAAGGAGAAAATTAATCTCCACTTGGAGAGACAAGGCTTGATGAGGGATAGTCAGCATGGCTTTGTCAGAGAGAGGTCATTCCTAATGGATTTGATTGAACTTTTTGAAGAGGTGATCGGTTGTGTAGACGAGGGTAGTGCAGTTGATGTAGTTTATATGCATTTCAGCAAAGCCTTTGATAAGGATCCACATGAAAGACTGATAAAGAAGGTAAAAGCACAAAGGATCCAGGGTAACTTGGCAAGATGGATCCAAATTGGCTTAGTGGTAGGAGGCAGAGGGTGATGGTAGAAGGCTGTTTTTATGACTGGAGGCCTGTGCCCAGTGGCATACCATAAAGATCAGCGCTGGGTCATTTATTGTTTGTGATATATATAAACTATATAGATGAGAATGTGGCAGGATAATAAGTAAGTTTTCAGATGACTCAAAGATTGGCAGGGTGATTAATACTGAGTAAGAAGGTCTTAGGTTGCAGGAAGATACAGACGGATTGGTCAGGCGGGCAGATAAGCGGCAAATGGAATTTTACCCTGAAAAATGTGAGGTGATCCACTTTGGAAGGAGTAACAAGACAAGGAAGTACTCAATGAATGGCATGACATTAGGAAGCTCAGAGAGATCTTGGGGTGCTTGTCCACATATCCCTGAAGGCAGCAGGGCAGGCTAATAGGGTAGTTAAGAAGGTATACGGGACACTTGGCATTATCAGTCTTGGCATAGATTATGAGCAAGGAGGTTATGTTGGAGCTGTACAAAAAACTTTGGTTAGGCCACAGCTGGAGTACTGTGTGCACTTCTGGTCACCTCACTACAAGAAGAATGTAATTGCGCTGGAGAGGGTGCAGAGGAGATTCACCAGAATGTTGCCTAAGATGGAGCATTTGAGCTATGAAGAGAGGCTGGATAGGCTCAGGTTGTTTTATTCAGCGCAGAGAAGGGGCTGAGCGGCATCCTGATTGAGGTGTACAAGATTATGAGGGGCATGGACAGGGTGGATAGAAAGTAGCTACTCCCCTTAGTTGGAGGGTCAATAACAAGGGGGAAATTTTAAGGTGACAGGCGGGAGGTTTAGAGGGGATTTGAGGAAAATATTTTCCACCCAGAGCATGGTCTGGAATACACTGCCTGGGAGGATAGTAGAGGCAGGAAATCTCATAACCCTTAAAAAGTATGTGGATGAGGGCTTGGCATGCCATAACATTCAAGGCTACGGGCCAAGTGCTGGAAAGTGGGATTGGTGTAGATTTTGTGTAGTTTTGTTGTTACAGACTCAATGGGCCGAAGGGCCTCTTCTGTGCTGCATGACTCGAGGACTTAACGCAAGTGTCTTAAAGGAAGAGAGTGACGTAGAGAAGTGTGGGGAGAGAATTCTAGAGCTTGGGGCTTAGGAGACTGAAGGCACAGCCACCAATGGTGGGGAAATGATGATTGGAAATGCAAGAGGTCAGAATGAGAGGAGCTCAGACATCTCAGAGGATTGTGAGAGATTACAGAGACTGCGAGGATGTTACAACATGGACAGTAGAGCTTTGAGTGATCTTAAGCTTATGGAGCATAGAACATGGATGGCCAGCCAGGAGTGTACTGGAATAGTGAAACCTAAAGGGAACAAAGGCATGGATAAGATTACAATGAAGTTTTATTTGTATGCTTGAAATTTAGGGCCGGATTTCGCATTCTCTGTCCTGCCGTCAGTGCACACCCGCCCGCGGGTTTCCGGGCAGCCTGAGGTGTCTTCAATGGGAAATCTCATTGACAGCAGCGAGAACAGAGAATCCCACTGCCAGCAAACGGCGTGCCACCGAGAAACACGCGTCTGAAGGAGTCTCCGGTCAGCAGCCGTGTGTTTCCCACCTATGTGGGATTTTTAAAAATAAATTTAGAGTACCCAATTCATTTTTTCCAATTAAGGGGCAATTTAGCGTGGCCAATCCACCTCCCCTGCACATCTTTGAATTGTGGGGGCGAAACCCACGCAAACACGGGGAGAATGTGCAAACTCCACACGGTCAGTGACCCAGAGCCAGGATCAAATCTGGGGCATCGGCGCCGTGAGAGAGCAGTGCTAACCACTGCGCCACCGTGTTGCCCTATTCTATGTGGGATTTTAAAAATATCCGCACAAAGGTGCATCCGCGCTGACCCTACGCACCCGGGCATCGGTCTACATTACCTTCAACATGAACTAGGCCCACCAGGATGCCTGGGCAGCAGGACAACCTCATCACCTCTTGATTTACATACTAGAAGGCTTGGGTACTGGAAACTCTGCTGCCCTGTCCCACCTTTCTACCTCCCCATAAGTCATTCTCACCCACCACTCCCCGCACACCCCACCAACAAACAGAGTCCCCGTTCCCCATAACCTCTTGCCCATTCCTTCTCCCTCAGTCCTTCACTCCACCTTCCCTCTGCCTCAGTCCTTCACTCCACCTTCCCTCTCACTTAGTCCTTCACTCCACCTTCCCCCTGGCTTTCCACTCCTCCTTGGAGGGCTGTGACTAGTGGTGTTCCGCAGGGATCAGTGCTGGGACCTTTGCTGTTCGTAGTATATATAAATGATTTGGAGGAAAATGTAACTGGTCTGATTAGTAAGTTTGCAGACGACACAAAGGTTGGTGGAATTGCGGATAGCGATGAGGACTGTCAGAGGATACAGCAGGATTTAGATTGTTTGGAGACTTGGGCGGAGAGATGGCAGATGGAGTTTAATCCGGACAAATGTGAGGTAATGCATTTTGGAAGGTCTAATGCAGGTAGGGAATATACAGTGAATGGTAGAACCCTCAAGAGTATTGAAAGTCAGAGAAATCTAGTGTACAGGTCCACAAGTCACTGAAAGGGGCAACACAGGTGGATAAGGTAGTCAAGAAGGCATAGGGCATGCTTGCCTTCATTGGCCGGGGCATTGAGTATACGAATTGGCAAGTCATGTTGCAGCTGTATAGAACCTTAGTTAGGCCACACTTGGAGTATAGTGTTCAATTCTGGTCGCTACACCACCAGAAGGATGTGGAGGCTTTAGAGAGGGTGCAGAAGAGATTTACCAGGATGTTGCCTGGTATGGAGGGCATTAGCTATGAGGAGCGGTTGAATAAACTCGGTTTGTTCCCACTGGAACGACGAAGGTTGAGGGGCGACCTGATAGAGCTCTACAAAATTATGAGGGGCAAAGACAGAGTGGATAGTCAGAGGCTTTTCCCCAGGGTAGAGGGGTCAATTATTAGGGGACATAGGTTCAAGGTGCGAGGGGCAAGGTTTAGAGGAGATGTACACGGCAAGTTTTTTTACACAGAGGGTAGTTCGTGCCTGGAACTCGCTGCCAGAGGAGGTGGTAGAAGCAGGGACGATAGTGACATTTAAGGGCATTTTGACAATTACATGAAGAGGATGGGAATAGAGTGATACGGACCCAGGAAGTGTAGAAGATTTTAGTTTAGACGGGCAGCATGGTCGGCACGGGCTTGGAGGGCCGAAGGGCCTGTTCCTGTGCTGTACTTTTCTTTGTTCTTTCTTCTTCGTTCCCACTACCACAGCTCCCCTTACCCCTTCCGATGGTCATTCTAACATCACCACAGGATGTTGGCCCTGGGTTGGCAGTATCAGCAAGACTTGTCCATGGGACGGAGGGTAGTGTCGGCTCACTGAGAGGAGCTCTGGTACTCCTCATGTTTTAACAAAGTCTGACTCCTGCTTTTAGGATCACATTCCACTGTCCGCCCGGGTGATCACTGCATGTGTGCTGGCCATTCCACCTCACGGACCCATTTATCTTGGAGGTGGGGGTTGGTGGAGATGGTGAATGGTTAGGTCTCACTCACTGGGGATGCTGTCATAGAAGGCGGGCTTACACTGATGCCCCGTGTCTTGCCACTTCTCTGAAGGTGTGACCATGTGGGATGTTCATGTGGCATGGGGGCCCTTCCCCACCCCAATCTCCACACACCCCCTTCCTCCCTCCCCCCTTCTCACCTGGCAGACGCAGGTTAGAGACAGGTCGGACTGGTGGTGTAAAAGTGTTTAATGGTGACTGTGTTCTATGTTCTATACCCGTGCCAACTTAAGTGTCATCAAAGTTCCTTATCTTCTAGCTGTAATGCAGAAAGCCGATCAGAAGTTGAGGTGGCCTCCTGTGTGTCTCGCGCTCTGCACTGTGATGTCTTTGACGGTTGTCCTTTGGAGGGCGTCATTGTTGACCATGTGCCACCCTGTTCTGTCTGCTGCCCATGAGATGCATCAGTGTCAGGTGGGGGCAATTTGGAAAGGCTGATGTGTTTCAGCACCTCCCCTGCGGGAATCACCAGCATTGGCTCCATCATATCCTCTTTCCTTGGGATGCTCTCTGGCCCCCGGCTACTCAATCGGATGGAGGGGAGTCCGGAGTGAGCAATGGTGGCACAAACATCACCTGGCACTGCACGTACTGGGAGCCCGCCCTCGTCTGAACCATGGGGTCAACGCCCTCAGCCATGGTGCTCTGAGACTGGGCCATGTCCCTCTGTGACTGGCAATGATCAGTCAGCACCTGTCCAATGCTCACGGTGCCCTCAGACATGACGCTTTGTGACCGGGTCAAGCTCTGGAATGCCGCAGCAATATCCACCTTGCCTGGGACATGTACCCCTGGAACTGGAATCTCCTGTCCTGTGCCTCAGCCATGGGCAGAACAATGTGCCCCAAGCTGTGGACGACCTGACACATGGCTCGGAAGTCTTTCCCCAGGCCTTCCACAGCAGACGCCACCCTTTCAATGTTGGCCTGGGTGTCACACATTGTCGGCAGCATTTCCAGTACCGGAGGGCTGTTGGGCTCCTCCAACTGATCCTGCCGGTGCTGGGACGTTATTGACACCCCCTCTTGTAAGTCCTAGCTCTGCGTCTGTACCAATGATGGGATCATCCTTTCCGCAATACCTGAAGCTAATCCTGGGACTGGGCAGCCCTCTGACCGATTACTCCTTGGGGAGTCCCTGCCTCCACCTGATGTGCTGCAGCAGGTGTGTGGTGCTCACCAGATGATTCCCCAGGAGCCTGATCACTAACATTTCCCACCGAGGTGAAAGGTTTCTGCGATGATGCAGGGTGTAGATGGCAGTAGTGCCAAAATATTGGTATCTTCCTGGGAGTGGTGCTTTGGGACGTTGTGAGGGTCTGGATGGGGGGGATTGATCCCAGATGGGCCCGGCCTCGTCTGATGATGATCCTGAACAGTAAAAGACATGGGTGAGGTCCTGGGAGGGACTGATCTGTGGGAGAGTGGTGACTCACTTGCTATGGGGTCAACAGCATTGCATTGAGCTCTCAGCTGTTTGCTCCATGTCGACCTTCATTTCTGCCACTGCCTCCCCTCAGTCTCAGCCATGGGTTCCAGGGGCCTCTCCTCGGCTGGGGTGTGGACCAAATGTCAGCGATTTCCCCTCCCATCTTTTGGTGCTCATGCCCATTAAGGGCCACCATATCCTTGGGGACACAGAAAGGACATAGTGAGATGCTGGGAAGTGAGTTCTATGGGCGTGTATGTAGCTGATGCCTTGTGTGTACAAGGCTCCCGGTAAGAGGACAATACATGTGTTGTGGTTTGGTGGAGGGTGGGTTGTAGGGGATATACAGGCAGGTGGGATGTTGTTGGCCTCTAGGAAATTGGGGAGTGAGGGACAGGAGCGATGCCAGGGGCACAGAGGTGGTGACTCACCGAAGGTGGCCATTCATCCTCTTCCGGCATTGCGTGCTGGCCCCTCTGGTGATGCCTCCATCTCCTCCCAGACCATGTTCAGTATTGCAGGCTTCAGTCTCCAGCGCACTCTGGGGAAAAAGATGAATGGCCTCTCCTGTATGGCATTCAGCAGTTGGTCCAACTTAGACTCCTGAAATCAGGGAGGACAGGTCTTATTTGAGCCATCTTCTTGGCTGGAATGAGAGTGTGTGGTGAATGGAACGCTTATAAGCAGCTCCTGTTTAGGCTCTTTAACACAAATCCTAGACCAAGCGAATCAGACTCCAGCGAGGCTGGGAATCACTTGCAATTCATGTAGGCAGAATGTTGGCTCATTTGCAGGTCCTGAATTTTGTCTGAACAGTGCCCCCATTGGGGAAATGAAGAAGTACAAGCAATACTCTTCCGGCGGGAAAACATTCGGCTGGATTCCCCATTTGGGTGACGATGCTCTCCTGCCGGAGATGAATTGCCTCTGATCCGTGCTTGTGCTGGGGGTTGGAATCCAGAGGCGATTCACTATCCCTTGCCATGCAATTTGGTCCACCATTTTGAGCAGGAAGCCCAATAACGAGATCGGTATCTGCCCCCCCCCCCCCCCCCCCCCCCCACTCCCGATATGCAATTCTGCCCACCGACCACGGGATTTGCTGGACCGGACCATCGGAATGGGTGCCTAGCCCATTTTTCTAACAGCGCTAGATTCTCTGCCACATCGAGAATCCAGCCCATTGTCTCCCAAATGGGGAATCCAGCCCTAGGTTTCCCACACTTTCAGCTGAGCCAATCAAAGAAAGAAATAACACAGCAGAGGCCTTCACACTGCACAGCAGCATGAGCAACGCTTTATAGATTTCAGCTCATTAAGTGCTTCATTAGCAGCTTAACAAATGGCTCAGTGGGATTATTCCTGATGCATTTTCATTGGCTGAGCTGTTGTTTGTGATTGCTGATGAATTCAAGCATGCCGAAACCTTACTGTGTTAAATAGTATTCCTGTGACTTCATTAACAGTTCAGGCAAAGAGTGGGGCACATTCTTGATTGCTTTTTTAAAAAAGATCAATTTCACCGTTTGAAGCGAATGACGGACCGCCAGCTAGTTACTGTGGTACTGGATTGTATTGTGAGGTATGAGGAGCCCAGAGATGCTGTTGGGTGATTGTTGAAATGTTATCGTATAAAGTGTTACATCAACTATGAAGCATACTGGAATATTGCGCAAAGTTAGTGCTCATCTGAGTAGTAACGCCATGCAGTGTGTTTCATAAGACCGAGAAATGCAGATGTTATATTTTCATTCCACATTAAAGAAATGAGAGAAAAATTACAATGGCAGTAGTACAATTAAACAATATATTTCCACTTCTAGCCTGTGCTGAGTTGACTAATCACAGCTAGACTGACAATAGGGGACCATATAATTTTCCTTAATGCATGTGGAGAATAAAAGTCAGCTCAGAGTCCCATTTTCAAACAATTATCCAGTGTCTCCCTTCTGGAAATGTCAATTAAAGAGAGGATTGGGCCTGACTGTGATTCCCATCGTAGTCAAATGGCCTACCAGCACTTATGAGTAGATTTTATGGCTCCTTGCTGCTGGTGAGGTGCTTCACATGTTACAAACATGAATTGGAATGTCATAAACCTACTTCCTGTGATTTTCCAATGCACACTCATGGCATGTGAAGCACCGGATCGGGGTAAGGACTCAGTACATTTATCCTTAACTGTTATACACTGAAAATCTTGACCATTCAGTTGAGGCTCGCTGACACTTTTGGACATTTCCAGGATCAGCATTTTCCAGAAAACAAGCAAAGAAATTGAGCAAAAGAAGGAAAACGTTACAGAAATCGTTTACTTCCACTAGATTTTGTAACAGAGCTGATTCTTCAAAGATTCTTCAAATTGATTGTATTGGCAAATGTACACATTTAATTTGATGCCATTTCTCAAGGCAACAAATAATAAAATGAACATGAATGTAAACAGTTTGATAAAATGGGCTGAATTATCACCTCCAAATAGAAACAAATATGGATGTGAATGGGTGTGGAAATTCATGCTGATGTGTCAGTTCACTGACAGCTTCCTGCATCTGGACCATTTTCCTGGAGGTGGAATGTGGGTTGGAAAAGTTACCCATCCACAAGCAGCAGGTAGCCAACTGAGGTATGTAAATGGTCCATCAAAGTCAATTGTCGGAGGCTGATTGGAATTTTCCAGTCGGCCTGTAAACCCCCTCCACAGAAACCTCCTGCCTCTGGCCTCTGCAGTAATACCGTAGCTGCCTGGAGGCAAGGGAGTCAATGCTCACTGCAGGACCCAAGTCCCTCCTGTCTGCCTGGTTGCAGTTGTGGCACAAGATAAATAAATGTTAAATGCTCACAGCCTCTTCTATTGATACTTCAAATATCTGGTTGATTAACAGCTTTACAGGATTGGAGCAACAAAGTTTATTTTTAAAGAAAATGATGAATGGCTATTTATAAGCAGTTCCACATATGCCATCATTAATATCATTGATTCTGTTCAGAAATGTTTACTGGATAAATGGACATAAAAGTGTCATACATTGGCAGGGGGCAGGAGCTGGCATGGAGGTGGCATGATGAGTGGGTGGAGTGTGAGCAAGTTTGACGAGTGAAGGCTCTAAGGCCTAAAATAGAAGCAAGAGGTGAGACAAAGAATCAAGGTGAGTTTTTTTAACCAGCTTGCCTTGCTTGGCATTTGGTCGCCTCTGATTTGCTTCCAAGGACGGCGGTATGACACAACAGCCCCACCCACCCCTGCTAGAGAGAAATTTAAATCTGACAGGCACTTTCTACCGGGGCAGGTCTGCCAAGTTGGGAATAGAAAGAAAGAATACACTAGTCAGCATAGTACCTTTGAAGTCTATTCCTCAGGTATCTGCTCAAAAAAGTCCAATGTTGAATCATTTCAAATCTCTTTGGCCAACATAATTTTACTGTAAGGACGGCATTGAATAAAACTTTTGATTGCATAGTGCTGGGACCTGCTAGAATTTCACAATGGGAAAATTGATGTGCTGGAGAATAATTAGAGCTAACTTGAATCTTCCCCCAAAATGGGTGCAGGAATCAAAATACTTGATTAGACCACACCTGTTAAATGCAATGCAGGCAGCATGCCAACTTTGTGCACCTGTTCGTTTGAATGATTGCCTTGTACAGCCAGAGGTAACTGCCCACATCAGCAGGGGACACATTATGTAACTTGCTTTCACCGCTCAAAGCTACCCTGCACCTCTTAAAGGAGAGGAAGTGAATCTGACCTGGGATACAGTGAACAATGCAAGAGAGTTGGTCCCAAGGTTTTTGGATCTGCACGAGAGGTCTTGGTGGAGGAGGTGGATAGAAGGAGAGATGACCTGCCGCTGGTCAGGGCCAGGAGACCCTCTGGACTTACACTCAGGAGGTAGTGAGAGCAGACAGAAAGGAGGTCACTGTCAGGAGTCAAGCCCTGAGGGTCTTGATGTAGTGTGGTCAGTCACCTCACTGGAGTGAGCAAGGCTGGTGAATGGATCCCGAAATGCCATCGCCCAGTAATTGCCCCATTAGCTTCAAACGCTGATGAATTCACCACACCCATCATTCACCAACTGGCAAATCAATCATAGTTCAAACCTAACAATAATTACCTCCCCTCACCCTCACACACTTTGCAATGCTGCAAGCCTCACACCCACATCTCATGGCTCTCACACACTAACAGCTATTCAATCAGGATTCAGCTAAGCAGATTGCACGACACTCACTGACACATATCCCGCTCTCTTCCTTGACAAGGTGCTGCGCAACCAGAGGCAGCAGGAACTAACTGAAGGGGACAGGTGTGGTGGCATGTCCTAACCGTGAAGGAAGAGGTGCTATTAACCATTATTAGGACAACCATTGCTGAGGCCATAGCCATTGGAGGGGCAGAAACCTGAGGATTTTGGTATCCACATACCTAATTCACCTTCCTATCCCCCTCACTCCATTTTTCTTCTAATTTACAAGCTGCAGATCATGGAAGCATCCACCCTATCCTTATGATTCCTCTTTGCTCCCCATACCACATCTTACTTTTTCCTTTCAGACACCCAAGAGATGCAATCTGGGCAGGCAGTGGAGAAACACCGAGAATTTCAAGATGATAGTGGTGATGAAGAAACAGCCCCCTGCACACACACACACCCTCCCCGCACCCCCCCCCCCCCCACCTGCAGCCCAAGGTCAAGAGTATTCTGCACAAATGCAAAATACAGAAGCCTGAAATGGAGACAGAAAATGCCGGAGGTACAACGGGTCAGGCAGCATTCGTACAGAGAACGACAGAGTTATAGGGCAAGATGTCCCCCCCTCCCACCCCCTGGCATGCCTTGTGAAGGTGGCCTGCCATTGGCTGGTGCCGGGATCTTCCGATTCTGCCGATGTCAACAGGTTTTCCCGTTGTTCGCCGGGGAACCCATTGCTGACGGTCGCTGTCGGCAGGACAGGAAGATCCCGACGACAGGAATGGCCAAAACAATCCTGCTCAATATTTCAGGTCGGTGACCTTTCATTCGAAAAGAAGAGTATGCCGCAGCCAGGCAGTTCTCTATAGGACGAGCTTGCACAAGGACTGTGCTGCTGAGGACTCAGGAGGGGACTTAGATAGGGCAGGTTACAGATGAATGCTGATGGACCAGCATAGTCACAGCATGCTTAGTGCATTAGGATGTCTGCCAGAAAGCCAGAGGTCAATGTCAAGGAGCATGGAGGGATCCGGCACAATTTTAGCAAAGGTTTCGTAGAAAGCTTGCAGTCCGTAATTTCTGTGGTAGTAGGGTGTTCAGGACTGAAAGGGTTAATGTGGGACTGGGGAAACATTGCCAGCCACATGATGCTGCAAAGTGAGTCCCATGACTCATTTTACGGCGTTATGAACACTCCAACCGTGGCCAACAAGCCCAGATGTTAGACAAGAACCTGAAGCTTCTGGTCCAGAGGTTGGGGCAGGACCACTGTGCCCCAAGGCCTCCGCATGACTAGTAATAGTCCGAATGGCGAAAGCTCATGGCTTGGACTAAAGAAGCCTCGTATATTTGTACATAGTTATTGTTGTATCTGTCCAATGCAGATACTTTGGACCAGTTCACTTATCCAAAGGTTTTACCTCGGTGTCTTTTAAGAGCGAGGCGAACAAAGGACAAACACAAATTCAAGTTCAATAACTTTTATTTAACACACAATTAACCCATAATTACCCACAAAATATTTCTGGAGGAAACCAAGATCAGTTTATACTACCCACAAAGATGGCTTGGTGGGCTGTGGATCTGATCATTGAGTTCCTCTCATCCTTCGTCACAAAGGTGATTCTCGATGGCAGTATCTTCCTTCCTTCTCTGGTCTGGTCTGTTCTGGTCAAGGTCATCTCCCATGTCGAGTCTTCGCTGCCAAGAGGTCCGGAATGTCTATTTTTATCCCCTCTTGGCTTTGGGTTCTTTTGCCACTTCCTGTGGCCTTCTGCCAATTGGGTACCAAGAGGGGGTTTCAATGTCCAATGATATGATTGATGCCGGATAGACAGATCACCTGGGCCTGCCCCAGGTGTCCATTTCCAGTGATGTTATCCACACATACACCTTTACCTAATAAGGTAACAGCGGGAACTCTAGGCACCCAAGAGTCTGGCCTGACCTGGGCTTTCAACAATAGGCTGGTGCATATCAATGGGATCAATTATCTCTTTTTAAAATAAATTTAGAGCACCCAATTATTATTATTTTTTTCCAATTGAGGGTCAATTTTGCATGGCCAATCCATCTAACCTGCATATCTTTGGGTTTTCATAGAATTTACAGTGCAGAAGGAGGCCATTCGGCCCATCGAGTCTGCACCGGCTCTTGGAAAGAGCACCCTACCCAAGGTCAACACCTCCACCCTATCCCCATAACCCAGTAACCCCACCCCAGCACTAAGGGCAATTTTGGACACTAAGGGCAATTTATCATGGCCAATCCACCTAACCTGCACATCTTTTGGACTGTGGGAGGAAACCGGAGCACCCGGAGGAAACCCACGCACACACGGGGAGGATGTGCAGACTCCGCACAGACAGTGACCCAAGCTGGAATCGAACCTGGGACCCTGGAGCTGTGAAGCATTTGTGCTATCCACAAGGCTACCGTTGTGGGGGTGAAACCCACGCAGACATGGGGAGAATGTGCAAACTCCAGACGGACAGTGATCCCGGGCCAGGATTCGAACTCGGATCCTCAGTGCCACAGCCCCAGTGCTAACCACTGTGCAACATGCCGCCCCGGATCGATTCTCTCTTGATGGCCGATTGACAGGACAGATCTGGACATGTCTTAGCAGCCTGTCTGGCCTTTAGTGTATTCAAACTTGGCCAGTTCGAATTCCCATGGGGCTGTGTGCTGGAGTGACTGTAGCTCGTTTTAAAGTGCCCAATTCTTTAATTTAAAATACCTCATTTCAATCAAGCCTAAAAGCTAGGCCCTGGTAGGTCACCACACTATGCTTCACAATAAATAGTTATTGTTCAGAACCTCTTCCTCTGAACCTCTTTCTTAGACAAATACAACAACATACTACATGGCATCAGCAGGTGAAGGATCCCCAAATCTTCAAAACATAAAACCTTACAAATCTACAGTCCAACCTGAAAACAATGTGCCAAAATGGAAGACTTTGTTGAAAAATTGGAAATCACGAGGAAAGCTCCATGCCAGATGGGGAAGCCAAGAGACAGAGAAAAAAATCAACTGCGCAGCTCAAAAAAAGACTCCACCATAGAATGTGGGAGTTCATTGAAAATCCCGATCAAAAAGGAGCATCAAAGGAGCTAGCAGCAATCGAGGAAGGGAGGGCAAACTTCAAAAAAGCTTTAAAAAGCTTCCAAACAAGGCGCAGTAACCAGGTGACACTGGGAGACAGTTTAGCTTTAAGTGCTCAGTTTGAAACACGCCACAACCTAGGCCCAGAATCAGCAGCATAACATGTGGTGAACAAAAAGGAGAAAAAAAACAATCTGCTACTAAATTCGATCTTTCAGCAGCATTAACTAACTAACTGGCCTTAATAATTGTTTTAATGTGATATTTGGAGAAGGCCTGAATTGGCTCGTTAACCATGGTGGGAATCTGAAAAAAGCCAATCAGCACTGGATAGCTCGATTCCTATGATGGAAGCTCCATTTAACAAATTTAAAGCAAGCCTTTCCTGAGCTGAAAACTACAGTGGATTCAAAATTTACTTTGCCAGGACAGTTTGGGCAGATGAAAGGGTCAGACCAGGCATTGAATTGGGCAATATGAAGGAGGAGATTTTTAAGATACAGAAGTGCATTGGAATTAAATAATAAATCAGAGGCTGAGCAATACATTGTTGTATACAACTGGTGCGGTACAGCTGATGATGCGGTAGCCTGGCAAGGCATGTATGAATCATCTTGACAAATTTGAAGAGTCCAAAAACTCCTTTGACAGTTATTTTAACCTGCAGAGTTGCAACATTTTAGAAAGAGCAAAAGTTTAATAGAAGTGTCCAAAAGACTGAGAACCTGTGGACACCTTCATCAATGATTTGTATTGGTTGACTGAAGGTGTGAATATGGTGATCTTCAGTTTGAGTCGATAGGAGGCTGCACAGTAGCTGGGGTCACTGACCGTATCCTTTCTGACCTGCTTGTAGCGCACAATTACTTACGAGAGAGACGAATAGAGATGAAGTCGATGAGGCTTTATTAAGCGTGACTTGTTCCCAGCAGTTCAGCAACAGACTGGAGCTGCGGGGAGAAGCCCAGGTTCTTATACTCCGCCTTGAGGGCGGAGCTAGGGATCAACAGCCAACCAGGACCCGGGATCTGTCAGCCAATAGCATCACGGCTTCACAGTCCCACATGACCCCTAATGCATACTACCACACTGCTTAAATCTAAAGAAGATTTAACTTTGGAGAGGGTGATACAGATTGTCAGACAATCTGAAGTCCATCCGCAAAATAGATCGTATTAAGAGGGGAAGATAAATCGTTGCACAGAATTCCCCCAATGAAAGTACAACTCATTAAACAAGAGAAAGGGAAACATTCGAGGACAAAGAAGATCATAAACAATTAAAGTCCCAGATGGTGGTAAATCGTGCCAGTGCTGTGGCGCCAATAACCCTCACAGGTGTAAACCGTGTCCTGCAAGCATGGCAGAATGCTTCCACTTTAAAAGGCTAAGACACTTTGGGAAACTGTGCAAATGAAAAACCTCTAAACGTATAAAGGGTCACCAATAATTCTTAGCACAAAAATCCATTAATGAAATAGAAGACTTACATCAAGGGCAGCATGGTAGCATAGTGGTTAGCACTATGGCTTCACAGCGCCAGGGTCCCAGGTTCGAATCCCGGCTTGGGTCACTGTCTCTGCGGAGTCTGCACGTTCTCCCTGTGTCTGCGTGGGTTTCCTCCGGGTGCTCCGGTTTCCTCTCACGAGTCCCAAAAGACGTGCTATTAAGTAATTTGGTCATTCTGAAGTCTCCCTCTGTGTACACGAGCAGATGCCGGAATGTAGCGACTCGGGGTTTTTTACAGTAACTTCATTGCAGTGTTAATGTAAGCCTACTTGTAACAATAAAGATTATCATTATTACCTCGATGAAGAGCAACAATGCTTCCTCAGCGAGATTAAAGATCCCAAATATACACTCTGGAATGCGTTGATGGCCACATTATTACTTTTAAACTAGACACGGGAACAAGTGTGACAGTCATGTCCAATAGAGAATCATGGCTGGTTAAACAATGTGGACACCACAGTTGTATGGACCAGGAGGAAACAAGCTCCAGGTCAAAGGTGCATTGCAAGCAACACTCTAATATAAGAACAATCATGCGGCAAATGTTATATGTACTTCACAACCAAGAATTCGCTCTTCTGAGCAGGGAAGCCTGTGCCGACCTCAACCTCATCCAACATTTTGAAGAGATTAACCAGCAAGGATCTGGTTCTGATTTTAAAAAAGGATTTTGCAGAACTATTCATTGTGCTGGGGTGACTGAAGACTGAATAGAGCATAACTCTGAAAAACAAGCCCAAACCTTTGTGCTTGTTTACTTCAAGGAAAATACTGCCTCCGCTTATGAATCAAGTACAACTGCAACCTGACGAGATGGCCAACATAGGAATTATCTCCCCGTTCACTCAGCTGATAGAATGTTGCTCTGGGATGGTCCCAGTTCCTAAGCCAAACAAGTCCATTCGCCTGTGTCAACCTGACGCAACTCAACAGGGCTGTGGTGAGGGAAGTCCACTCATTGTCCTTGGTGGATAACAGCTTGACCAAGCTCTCCACGAGTACTGCATTCTCGAAACTTGATGCTAACAGCGGCTTTTGGAAGGTACCATTAAATCTAAATTGCTGATAACTTAAAGCTCAATCAACATTTTCGCTTCAATCATTTGCCCTTCAGCATTACCTCAGCACTCTTACTTCAATGCACGATGCTGGCCATCTTACAAGGCCTAAAAGGTCAGCTGCCACATGGATAATGTCCTTGTCTACGGAAAGACTGACGAGGAATACAACCTGAGCCTCAAGGCTGTCTTGAACCACTTGCAAGAAACAGGAATAACACTGAACGAGATGTGCAAATTCTCTTGGGCCTCCATTCAACTCTTCGGTCCTATTGTGAGCAACAAAGACATCATGGCAGACCCACATAAAATGAAGGCAATCAGTGAATTACTGACCCGGTCATCCATTCCAGATCTCCAAAGATTCCCAGGCATGGTGAACCAGCTTGCAAAATTCTTGCTGAACCGGGCACAAGTCAAGGAGTCATAATAATAATAATATTCTTTATTAGTATCACAAGCAGCTTTACATTAACACTGCAATTAAGTTACTGTGAAAATCCTCTAGTCGCCACACTCCGGCGCCTGTTTGGGTACACTGAGGGAGAATCCAGATTGTCCAAATGACTTAACAGCACTTCTTTTGGGACTTGTGAGAGGAAACCGGAGCACACGGAGGAATCCCACGCAGACAAGGGGAGAATGTGCAGACTCCGCGCAGACAGTGACCCAGCGGGGAATCGAACCCGGGTCCCTGGCGCTGTGAAGCAACAGTGCTAACCACTGTGTTACCGTGCCGCCCACCTTGTGGCACCGATTGAAAAAGAGCCAAGGATGGTGTTGGAATGAACACCAGGAGCAAGTATGCCATCATATCAATGGCATGCTGCTCTCACCAGATATTCTGGCTCGCTTTGGCCCACCCTTGTCAAACACAATCATGGTGGATGCCACATCAACAAGACTGGGGGCAATCCTATTTAAAGAGCAACTGGATGGATGCTGCTGAACAGTATATTATCCTTTTAAGACCCCTTCAAATAGAGATGGGTTTTGGGGCAGCACAGTGGCACAGTGACTAGCACTGCTGCCTCATGGCGCCGAGGACCCAGGTTTGATCCCGGAGTGGAGTTTGCACATTCTCCCCGTGTCTGCGTGGGTCTCACCCCCACAACCCAAAAAGATGTGCAGGGTAGGGGAATTGGCCATGCTAAATTGCCCCTTAATTGGAAAAAAAAGAATTTGGTACTCTAAATTTGTATTTAAAAAATAGAGTTGAGGTAGGCAGTTTTGGAAAAAGCAGCTCTCGCAGTCGTAGGGGCTGTTGAAATATTCTCTGACCTTTTTCATTGGGCTGAAAGTGGTCATCGTGACAGATCACAAAACTTTAGTCTCACTATTGGATGTCTTACTGCATCTGTACAGGGCCTTGGTGAGACCACACCTGGAGTATTGTGTATAGTTCTGGACTCCTTATCTAAGAAAGGTTATACTTGCCATAGAGGAAGTGCAGCGACGGTTTACCAGACTGATTCCTGGGATGGCAGGATTGTCGTATGAGGAGAAACTCCTTATACACACACAATTAAATTCGTACGGCGAAATCCAACTCCATCTCCATCCACAAGTTTGCTGATGATATGACTGTAGTGGGTCGGATCTTAAACAACGATGAGTCAGAGTACAGGGGAGAGATAGAGACCTAGTGGAATGGTGCAACGACAACAATCTGTCCCTCAATGTCAGCAAAACTAATGTCATCGACTTCAGGAAGCAAAGTGTTGTACAGACCCCTGGTTGCATCAATCGTGCTGAGGTGGAGATTGTTGACAGCTTCAAATTCCTAGGTGTGCACATCACCAATAACCTGTTCTGGTCCACCCATGTTGATGCTGCAACTAAGAAAGCACAACAGCGCCTATACTTCCTCAGGAAACTAAAGAAATTCGGCATGACCACATTGAATCTTACCAATTTTTACAGATGCACCACAGAAAGCATCCTATCTGGCTGCACCACAGCCTGGTATGTCAACTGCCCGCCCCAAGACTGTAAGAAACTTCAGAGAGTCATGAACACAGCCCAGTCCATCACGTGAACCCACCTCCCATCCATTGATTATGTCTACACCTCCCGCTGCCTTGAGGAAGTGGGCAGTGATGTGTTGGGTGTTCTGGATCACATACAGGTCACCAACACTTGAAGTAGTGCAACACTATTTTATTAGAAGGTTAACTATTTAAACATACTTGAACTGTGGGTAAATACGATACTAGCTTTAGCTAAAGACCTTTGCCTTGTCCTAACCAGTTGATGCACTCAGCACATGGTGAATGTCTGTGTTGCAGGCTGTGAGCTCTGTGCTCCTAGCTAGCTGCTACTCGAATGAGCGGGAACTCTGATGCCCCCTGTCTTTATAGTGCGTGTGCTCTCACTGGTGATTGGCTGCGGTGTTGTGTATGTTGATTGGTCCCACTGTGTGTCTATCAGTGTGTGTCTGCACCATGATATACTGGTGTATATTATGACAGGCAGCATAATCAACGACCCGTCCCACCCCGGTTATTCACTCTTCCAACCTCTTCCATCGGGCAGAAGATACAAATGTCTGAGATCACACACTAACAGATTCAGAATAGCTTCTTCTCCGCTGTTACCGGACTCCTGAATGACCCTCTTATGGACTGAACTGATCTCTCTATGCATCTTTTCTACTGTGTAGTACTATGCTTCACCCGCTGTATATGTCTATTTATTTACATTGTAATATCTATCGTATCTTCTATGTTTTTCATGCATGGAACGATCTGCTTGGGCTGTATGCAGAACAATACTTTTCATTGTACCTTGGTACATGTGATAATAAATCTAAAAACTGGGTTGACTGGAACTGCATTCACTGGAATTTAGACGAATGAGCGGGGATCTGATTGAAACGGATAACATATTGACAGGGCCGGACAGGCTGAATTGCAGGAATGTTGATTCCTCAGCCTGGAGTTTCTAGAACAAGGGATTACAGTCTCGGCGGCATGGTGGCACAGTGGTTAGCACTGCTGCCTATGGCGCTGAGGATCCGGGTTCAATCCCGCCCCCCGGTCACTGACTGTGTGGCGTTTGCACATGCTCACCGTGTCTGTGGCCCCCACAGCCCAAAGATGTGCAGGTTAGGTGGATTGGCCATGCCCCTTAATTGGAAAAAAGTCATTGGGTACTGTAAATTTATTTTTTTAAAAAGGGGTCACAGTCTCAGGATATGGGGTAAGTCATTTAAGACTAAGGTTCGGAGAAGGCATATAGTATACTTGCCTTTATTAACCGAGGCATAGTGTTTAAGAGCAGGGAAGTTATGCTGGAACTGTATAAAACATTGGTTGGGCCACAGCTAGAGAATTGTGTGCAGTTCTGGAATCCACATTATAGGAGGGATGTGATAGCACTGGAAAGGGTGCAAAGGAGATGTACCAGGGGGTTCCCTGGGCTGGAGAGTGTTAGTTATGAAGAGAGATTGGATAGACTAGGATTGCTTTCCTTGGAACCAAGGAGACTGAGGGGGGACATTATTGAGATGTATAAAATTGTGAGGGGCATAGTTAGAGTAGACAGGAACAAACTTTTTCCCTTGGTGGATGGGGCAATGTCCAAGGGGCATATATTTAAGGTAAGGGGCAGGAGGTTTAGCGGAGATTTGAAGAATAGGGACTTTTCACAGTAACTTCATTGAAGCCTACCTGTGACAATAAGCGATTATTATTATATCAGTTTTACCCAAAGGGTGGTGGGAGTTTGGAATTCGCTGCCTGAAAGAATGGTGGAGGCTGAGACCCTCATAAGATTTAAGAAGTACTTAGATGGGCACTTGCGATCGCAGGGCATACAAGACTATGGGCCAAGTGCTAGAAAATGGGATTAGAATGGTTAGGTGGTTGTTTTTGACCTGCGCAGTCGTGATGGGCTGAAGGGCCTGTTCTGTGCTGTATGATTCTATGACTAAATCTCTTCACTCAGGGGGTAGAGAACCTGTGAATTTCTCTCCCACAGAAGGCTGGGGCAGCAAAACCACTGAATATTTTTAAGAAGGAAATAGATTTGTAGACTCTGCAGGTGTCAAGGGGTATGGGGAGAGCGCGGGTGTCGGGATAGAGGATCAACCATGATCATATTGAACGGTGGAGGTGACCCGAAGGGCCAAATAGAATACTCCTGCTCCTATTTTATATGGTTCTACTGGATGAGATGGTGCTCGCCAGAATGAGCCCCAAATTCAGGGATTCTTCTTATGTACCATGCACTTTGCTTGCGTTGCAGTATATGTCCAGGGGAAGCATTAAATGACTGCAGACACACTGTTCAGGGTCACAGTCGATCATCCCGTGACACCGGATGTTAATGTCAACGACATGTTTGTGTCCTGTTCCCAGTTTGTGACAACAACTGCTAGAAAACTCAAAGAACAGATATGCCAAGAGCATAAGCAAGATGAAGAATACGTCCGCACCCATCAGTACTGAATACAAGGTTGCTCACTGCAGTGTCCCGATGGCACTGCCATGAAAATATACTTCAAACAACAGAAAAGCTTCACCATAATTGATTACCTGCTGGTTACCCGAGGTTCCAGATAGTTCACGACTGGGCACAGCTTCATAAGTGCAACCTGTCCACCTGGTGGAGGAGCTGAAGAGGGACCCACGAATATGGGGCTCGCTCCCATTCACCCTGGCGGGAAGAGCGCAGACGATAAAAATGAACGTGCTGCCAAGGTTCCTCTTCTTATTCAGATCGCTCCCGATCTTCATCCCCAAATCTTTCTTCACCAGGATGGATAAACTGATCATGGCCTTCGACTGGGCTGGAAACAACCCTAGTATATGTAAAACCATCCTCCAAAGAGGGTGGCGCATGGGGAGCTTGGCTCTGCCGAACCTCCTATTTTACCACTGGACAGTGAACACAGAGAGGGAGGGGGAATGATTGGGAGAGCCGGAGGTGGAATAGGTGCAGATGAAGGAGGCCTCCTGTATGGTGGCATCCCTTCGGGCACTGGCCACTGCCATTCCCCCCCAGCCAAATACTCGAGGAGCCCGGTGGTAGTAGCCACATTAAGGACCTGGAACCAGCTCAGACACCATTTCAAACTCAGCGGCATGTCTGTTGTGCCCCCCATCTGTAGAAACCATAGATTCAGCCCGGTGAAGATAGACGCTACCTGCAAAGAGTGGAGAAAGGACAAAGAGGGGCTGATTGTAAGGGTGGACGTAAAATGGCAACACTCGGGGGAGTAGCGGGAGAACTTCAGTTCCCGAAAGGGAACAAACTCTGCTATCTGCAGCCAAGGGACTTCCTATGCAAGGAGACCACTATGTTCCCCCAGATACCCGGGCACACCCTACTAGACATACTATTCGCTCAGGACGAACTAGGGGACGGTAAATATGCCAACATATATGAACGATTGTTAGTAGAGGTAGTGGCCCACTGGGCAGAACACGAGAAAGAAGGGAGGAGGAATTGGGCATGGAGATAGGGGGAGGACTCTGAATCCAAGCTCTGCACAGGATAAACTCTGCATTGTCATGCGCAGCGCTGAGCCAAACGCAACTAAAGGTGCTGCACAGAGCACACCTGACCAGGATATGCATGAACATGGCCTTCCTGGAGGTGGAGGATAAAAGTGAGCGGTGTTGGGGGTTCCGGCCAACCACATCCGCTTGTCCTGGCTTTGCCCCAAGCTGAGTGGGTTCTTGACCACCTTCTTCGAGGGCACACTGGATAAGTGGAGCTTGTTCAAGGATCAGCTACTGCGTGTTCTTGATAAGTATGTACCGGTCAGGCAGGGAGGAAGGCGTAGAGCGAGGGAACCGTGGTTTACCAAAGAAGTGGAATTTCTTGTTAAGAGGAAGAAGGAGGCCTATGTGAAGATGAGGTGTGAAGTTTCAGTTGGGGCGATGGATCGTTACAAGGTAGTGAGGAAGGATCTAAAGAGAGAGCTAAGACGAGCAAGGAGGGTTCATGAGAAGTATTTGGCAGGTAGGATCAAGGAAAACCCAAAAGCTTTCTATAGGTATGTCAGGGATAAGCGAATGACTAGGGAAAGAGTAGGACCAGTCAAGGACAGGGAGGGGAAGTTGTACGTGGAGTCTGAAGAGATAGGAGAGATATTAAATGAATATTTTTCGTCAGTATTCACTCTGGAAAAAGATAATGTTGTGGAGGAGAATGCTGAGACCCAGGCTATTAGAATAGATGGCATTGAGGTACGTAGGGAAGAGGTGTTGGCAATTCTGGACAGGCTGAAAATAGATAAGTCCCCGGGGCCTGATGGGAATTATCCTAGGATTCTCTGGGAAGCCAGGGAAGAGATTGCTGGACCTTTGGCTTTGATTTTTATGTCATCATTGGCTACAGGAATAGTGCCAGAGGACTGGAGGATAGCAAATGTGGTCCCTTTGTTCAAAAAGGGGAGCAGAGACAACCCCGGCAACTATAGACCGGTGAACCTCACGTCTGTAGTGGGTAAAGTCTTGGAGGGGATTATAAGAGACAAGATTTACAATCATCTAGATAGGAATAATATGATCAGGGATAGTCAGCATGGCTTTGTGAAGGATAGGTCATGCTTCACAAACCTTATCGAGTTCTTTGAGAAGGTGACTGAACAGGTAGACGAGGGTAGAGCAGTTGATGTGGTGTATATGGATTTCAGTAAAGCGTTTGATAAGGTTCCCCACGGTAGGCTATTGCAGAAAATACGGAGGCTGGGGATTGAGGGAGATTTAGAGATGTGGATCAGAAATTGGCTAGCTGAAAGAAGACAGAGGGTGGTGGTTGATGGGAAATGTTCAGAATGGAGTTCAGTTACAAGTGGCGTACCACAAGGATCTGTTCTGGGGCCGTTGCTGTTTGTCATTTTTATCAATGACCTAGAGGAGGGAGCAGAAGGGTGGGTGAGTAAATTTGCAGACGATACTAAAGTCGGTGGTGTTGTCGACAGTGTGGAAGGATGTAGCAGGTTACAGAGGGATATAGTTAAGCTGCAGAGCTGGGCTGAGAGGTGGCAAATGGAGTTTAATGTAGAGAAGTGTGAGGTGATTCACTTTGGAAGGAATAACAGGAATGCGGAATATTTGGCTAATGGTAAAGTTCTTGGAAGTGTGGATGAGCAGAGGGATCTAGGTGTCCATGTACATAGATCCCTGAAAGTTGCCACCCAGGTTGATAGGGTTGTGAAGAAGGCCTATGGAGTGTTGGCCTTTATTGGTAGAGGGATTGAGTTCCGGAGTCAGGAGGTCATGTTGCAGCTGTACAGAACTCTGGTACGGCCGCATTTGGAGTATTGCGTACAGTTCTGGTCACCGCATTATAGGAAGGACGTGGAGGCTTTGGAGCGGGTACAGAGGAGATTTACCAGGATGTTGCCTGGTATGGAGGGAAAATCTTATGAGGAAAGGCTGATGGACTTGAGGTTTTTTTCGTTGGAGAGAAGAAGGTTAAGAGGAGACTTAATAGAGGCATACAAAATGATCAGGGGGTTAGATAGGGTGGACAGTGAGAGCCTTCTCCCGCGGATGGAAATGGCTGGCACGAGGGGACATAGCTTTAAACTGAGGGGTAATAGATATAGGACAGAGGTCAGAGGTAAGTTCTTTACGCAAAGAGTAGTGAGGCCGTGGAATGCCCTACCTGCAACAGTAGTGAACTCGCCAACATTGAGGGCATTTAAAAGTTTATTGGATAAACATATGGATGATAATGGCATAGTGTAGGTTAGATGGCTTTTGTTTTGGTGCAACATCGTGGGCCGAAGGGCCTGTACTGCGCTGTATCGTTCTATGTTCTATGTTCTATGTCCAAGGTGATGGGGGTCAAATGCAGCCATGCCTTCCAGTGACAGTCTTCGGGGTATCGGAGCGTCCAGAGCTCTTTGAGGGGAGAGGGGCCAGCATCCTGGCCTTTGCCTCCCTGATTTCCCAGTGGAGACTCCTGCTCAGATGGAGGTCGGCAGCGCCATCCAGGATCTCAGACTGGCTATCTGACCTAGCGGAGTTCCTAAAACTGGGATAAATAAAATTCGGCAGCAGACCATCATGACACAGTGACAGTTTCCAATGGTCATTCTCTCTTATCCCTGCTCCAAACTGAGCTCAAATAATCTCCTTTGTTCAATATGGCACTCGGAGAGCTACAGTTGAGAGATCCCATATTCTTCAAACGTGGGTACATCCTTAAACAATGAGATGTAAAAACTTCACATAAGTGTCTGCGAAATACTCTGACACACGTCCATGGTTAACTAAATATTGGCCACAGAATCGAATACTGCCCAGTTTAAATGCTCATTGTCACATGTTAGATTTTGGCCGCATTAACTTTTGTGGCCACTTTAACAAAGTATGATCTTACAGTCCATAATATCCAATGTCCTTCCTCATGCTTGTACTGAACATGACAACTTCCTCTTCCTCCTGTACATGCTCCTACTGCTCAGTACACAGCTGTTGGCAAGCACTGTGCCCTCATGATGGTGATATCATGTGGCATGCAGCAGACCACCACGAATCTTGGCATCCGTTGTGTTGAGTATTGCAGGGCTCCTCCAGATGAGCCCAGACTGTGGAACCATTGTTTCAGTGTGCCGATGCTTCCGGTCCATGACACCGCATGTAGCAAAGTCATTTTCAGTGTCTGGAAAATGCATACATTTGCATCGACACTGGCGCCGTCGACCATGTGGTCAGCGGTTAGTCCGGGTTATCCAGTGACCCCGTTGTCAAGGTCATGCTGAACTGCAGGGGAATTCCTAATCTTACACACACATCGAAAAACAACTGGTTTGTGAAGAAGCCTTGGAGCCGCCGGAAAGTCCTTCAGTGCCTGCCAAACCATTCCGACCAATTTGTTTCAACTCGGAATAACTATAGAAAGCACCATGGACTTGTAGAATCATAGCAACAGCAAGACCAAATCAACCCCAGCTCACCTGTAAGTTGTTGAAGATTCCTTTAAATGGTGCTGGTGGGACGGCTGGGAGGCAGGGTGTTGATGCGGGAGAGGTGCTTCTTCCTGCTCCTGAGCACATTTCACCTGTGCAAAATTAATAAGGGCATGAACCTCAAACTTAATGAGGGAGCTCCAAAATGGCATTGCTGACATCATATCAGCAACACCATGATCTTCATCGTTGCATATTGCTAGTGGACTTGCCTGTACATGCACTAATGCCCTCAGCAATATAACATCTGGCGTGGTTTGTCTCAAAATCATGGGCTGGATTCTCCGTTAATTCACGCCAAAACCGTGAAACGCGATCGGGCAGGGAACATGTTCCGACGCCGAAATCGAGCCAGGCGCCAGTTTCACGCCGAATCAGGATTCTCCGGCCATACAAAAATGACAAAATCCTGGCACCCGCCAGGCCGGAAAGTACAGTATGCATCTCATTAGCAGGCCTGACGACCGATTCTCCGGGGCCTCAGCGATTCAGCGCCTCGGATGGGCCGAATTCCTGACGGTGTGTTTCTAATGTGCTATAAAACTTTGTGAACCTGGCGTGCTGGCTGCGGCAGCAGAGAGAGGAGGCAGGAGGTGGCGTGGGGAGACTGCAGGTTTCCCGGCTCGGACACCGGGTGTGCTAGCTACGGGGTGGGGGAAGGGGGGGCCCTGCCAGGGTTGGGGGAGAGTGGGGGGAGGCAGGCCGAGCAGCTGGGGAGCACCCCAACAGGCCAAGGGCAGTGCACAGGCACTGACTGTCGTTACGGCGGCCATCTTGCTGGCCATCCACCCCGGCCCCTGCGTGCACGCAATTACAATGGCCGTATGGGCCCCCCCCGGCCACCCCACCCAACTGGCAGCCAGCCATCGGAGGACCACCCAGGGCCAAACCGAGGGCAGCCCCCCAGTGAGGGCAGTGCCATCCAATGGTGCCCCTGGCAGAGAGACGGGCGCCAGGACCAGGGGCACTGATGGGGCCGGGGTGCGGGGATGGGGGACATGCGAGGATGGGGTGCACGGTGACAAGTGGGGCCACCGTGTAGCCCAGGGCACCTGGTTGGGCACGGATGAATGCGCCATGATAACATGTTTGCCTTTCACCCCCCTGCAGAAAATTATGGCGTTTGGCCACCGTGGCGATGGTCATTGCCCTGCATGCAGCCCTGGGGCCGCTCACAGAGGGGGCGGAGGCTGTAGCAGAGGAGCGGGCTGCAGAGGGGCAGGTGGCAGCCGCTCAGGCTGGAGGGCCGCCTACCCAATAGGACGAGATGGAGGAGGTGCCAAGGGGGCGCCGGAAGAGGCCACACGTGTACCGTGACCGCATGTCGTTTCAGGACCTTCCGGACCAGGCATGCAGGAGACTGTGGATGAGCAGAGAGACAGTGCGACCCACATCTGCCACGTGATGGCACACCTGGCACCGCATGGGTATGGGGGAGGGCACCCGCTACCGGTGGCCGTCAAGGTGACTGTCGCGTTCAACCACTCCGCAACGGGGTCGTACCAGTCATTGACTGGGGGCCTGTCTGGGATTTCACAGTCATCGGCTCCTGTGCCGTCACTGATGCCCTGTACGCCTAGGTGGAGCGGTACGTCAACTATCCTGTGGTTAGGGTTATTGCATCCACCAGGGTGCCCGGGCAACGGGGTTCGCTGCCGTCGCCGGGATGTCCCGAGTCCAGGGGGTCATCGATGGATGGGGTGAGGGGGATGGGGGGTGGAGTGAGGGGGGTTGGGCGTAGGGTGAGTGGGGTTTGGGGGGGGCACACATGTGTCATGAAGATCCGCTACGAGGCAGGGTGGTCACATCGTCGCACGCCACCGACCTCTGCCTCGGCGACCTCCCTCTCCTCCAGGCCACTGACCATGTTCAGTGCCCTCTGCTCGGGCATGGTGAGGGGTCGCAGGTCTGATAGTCCTCCTCCGGTCTTCTCCCGCTCCTGGCGGTTGTGCGCGGCCTTGTCCTGGGGGAGGGGGCATGGGGGGTCCACAAACAATGACAGTGTTAAACACTCCGGCGCATGCAGCCCAGGGGTTGGGTAACTGAAGGCATCAGTGGCCAGGGCACAAGGCCTTTGCAGTAGGCATGGGTGCTGGCCTGTGGGGCACGGTGGAGGCTGTGGGGCATGGGTGCTGGCCTGTGGGGCACGGTGGAGGCTGTGGGACATGGGTGCTGGCCTGTGGGGCAGGGTGGAGGCTGTGGGGCAGGGTGGAGGCTGTGGGGCAGGGTGAAGGCTGTGGGGCAGGGTGCTGGCCTGTGGGGCAGGGTGAAGGCTGTGGGGCAGGGTGCTGGCCTGTGGGGCAGGGTGAAGGCTGTGGGGCAGGGTGCTGGCCTGTGGGGCAGGGTGAAGGCTGTGGGGCAGGGTGCTGGCCTGTGGGGCAGGGTGCTTGCCTGTGGGGCAGGGTGAAGGCTGTGGGGCAGGGTGGAGGCTCTGGGGCAGGGTGAAGGCTGTGGGGCAGGGTGCTGGCCTGTGGGGCAGGGTGGAGACTGTGGGGCAGGGTGGAGGCTGTGGGGCAGGGTGCTGGCCTGTGGGGCAGGGTGGAGGCTCTGGGGCAGGGTGCTGGCCTGTGGGGCAGGGTGGAGGCTGTGGGGCAGGGTGGAGGCTGTGGGGCAGGGTGGAGGCTGTGGGGCAGGGTGGAGGCTGTGGGGCAGGGTGCTGGCCTGTGGGGCAGGGTGAAGGCTGTGGGGCAGGGTGAAGGCTGTGGGGCAGGGTGAAGGCTGTGGGGCAGGGTGAAGGCTGTGGGGCAGGGTGAAGGCTGTGGGGCAGGGTGGAGGCTGTGGGGCAGGGTGGAGGCTGTGGGGCAGGGTGGAGGCTGTGGGGCAGGGTGAAGGCTGTGGGGCAGGGTGAAGGCTGTGGGGCAGGGTGAAGGCTGTGGGGCAGGGTGGAGGCTGTGGGGCAGGGTGGAGGCTGTGGGGCAGGGTGGAGGCTGTGGGGCAGGGTGGAGGCTGTGGGGCAGGGTGAAGGCTGTGGGGCAGGGTGAAGGCTGTGGGGCAGGGTGCTGGCCTGTGGGGCAGGGTGCTGGCCTGTGGGGCAGGGTGGAGGCTGTGGGGCAGGGTGGAGGCTGTGGGGCAGGGTGGAGGCTCTGGGGCAGGGTGAAGGCTGTGGGGCAGGGTGCTGGCCTGTGGGGCAGGGTGGAGGCTGTGGGGCAGGGTGGAGGCTCTGGGGCAGGGTGAAGGCTGTGGGGCAGGGTGCTGGCCTGTGGGGCAGGGTGAAGGCTGTGGGGCAGGGTGAAGGCTGTGGGGCAGGGTGGAGGCTGTGGGGCAGGGTGCTGGCCTGTGGGGCAGGCTGGAGGCTGTGGGGCAGGGTGAAGGCTGTGGGGCAGGGTGGAGACTGTGGGGCAGGGTGCTGGCCTGTGGGGCAGGGTGGAGACTGTGGGGCAGGGTGCTGGCCTGTGGGGCAGGGTGAAGGCTGTGGGGCAGGGTGAAGGCTGTGGGGCAGGGTGAAGGCTGTGGGGCAGGGTGCTGGCCTGTGGGGCAGGGTGAAGGCTGTGGGGCAGGGTGAAGGCTGTGGGGCAGGGTGAAGGCTGTGGGGCAGGGTGGAGACTGTGGGGCAGGGTGGAGACTGTGGGGCAGGGTGAAGGCTGTGGGGCAGGGTGAAGGCTGTGGGGCAGGGTGAAGGCTGTGGGGCAGGGTGAAGGCTGTGGGGCAGGGTGAAGGCTGTGGGGCAGGGTGGAGGCTGTGGGGCAGGGTGAAGGCTGTGGGGCAGGGTGGAGGCTGTGGGGCAGGGTGGAGGCTGTGGGGCAGGGTGGAGGCTGTGGGGCAGGGTGGAGACTGTGGGGCAGGGTGAAGGCTGTGGGGCAGGGTGAAGGCTGTGGGGCAGGGTGGAGGCTGTGGGGCAGGGTGGAGGCTGTGGGGCAGGGTGGAGGCTGTGGGGCAGGGTGGAGGCTGCGGGGCAGGGTGGAGGCTGTGGGGCAGGGTGGAGGCTGTGGGGCAGGGTGCTGGCCTGTGGGGCAGGGTGGAGGCTGTGGGGCAGGGTGGAGGCTGTGGGGCAGGGTGGAGGCTGTGGGGCAGGGTGGAGGCTGTGGGGCAGGGTGCTGGCCTGTGGGGCAGGGTGCTGGCCTGTGGGGCAGGGTGAAGGCTGTGGGGCAGGGTGGAGGCTCTGGGGCAGGGTGAAGGCTGTGGGGCAGGGTGCTGGCCTGTGGGGCAGGGTGAAGGCTGTGGGGCAGGGTGGAGGCTGTGGGGCAGGGTGAAGGCTGTGGGGCAGGGTGCTGGCCTGTGGGGCAGGGTGGAGGCTGTGGGGCAGGGTGGAGGCTGTGGGGCAGGGTGAAGGCTGTGGGGCAGGGTGCTGGCCTGTGGGGCAGGGTGAAGGCTGTGGGGCAGGGTGAAGGCTGTGGGGCAGGGTGAAGGCTGTGGGGCAGGGTGAAGGCTGTGGGGCAGGGTGAAGGCTGTGGGGCAGGGTGAAGGCTGTGGGGCAGGGTGGAGGCTGTGGGGCAGGGTGGAGGCTGTGGGGCAGGGTGGAGGCTGTGGGGCAGGGTGGAGGCTGTGGGGCAGGGTGCTGGCCTGTGGGGCAGGGTGCTGGCCTGTGGGGCAGGGTGAAGGCTGTGGGGCAGGGTGGAGGCTCTGGGGCAGGGTGAAGGCTGTGGGGCAGGGTGCTGGCCTGTGGGGCAGGGTGAAGGCTGTGGGGCAGGGTGAAGGCTGTGGGGCAGGGTGCTGGCCTGTGGGGCAGGGTGCTGGCCTGTGGGGCAGGGTGCTGGCCTGTGGGGCAGGGTGAAGGCTGTGGGGCAGGGTGGAGGCTCTGGGGCAGGGTGAAGGCTGTGGGGCAGGGTGCTGGCCTGTGGGGCAGGGTGGAGGCTGTGGGGCAGGGTGGAGGCTGTGGGGCAGGGTGAAGGCTGTGGGGCAGGGTGCTGGCCTGTGGGGCAGGGTGCTGGCCTGTGGGGCAGGGTGAAGGCTGTGGGGCAGGGTGGAGGCTCTGGGGCAGGGTGAAGGCTGTGGGGCAGGGTGCTGGCCTGTGGGGCAGGGTGAAGGCTGTGGGGCAGGGTGAAGGCTGTGGGGCAGGGTGCTGGCCTGTGGGGCAGGGTGCTGGCCTGTGGGGCAGGGTGCTGGCCTGTGGGGCAGGGTGAAGGCTGTGGGGCAGGGTGGAGGCTCTGGGGCAGGGTGAAGGCTGTGGGGCAGGGTGCTGGCCTGTGGGGCAGGGTGGAGGCTGTGGGGCAGGGTGGAGGCTGTGGGGCAGGGTGAAGGCTGTGGGGCAGGGTGCTGGCCTGTGGGGCAGGGTGAAGGCTGTGGGGCAGGGTGAAGGCTGTGGGGCAGGGTGAAGGCTGTGGGGCAGGGTGAAGGCTGTGGGGCAGGGTGAAGGCTGTGGGGCAGGGTGGAGGCTGTGGGGCAGGGTGAAGGCTGTGGGGCAGGGTGGAGGCTGTGGGGCAGGGTGGAGGCTGTGGGGCAGGGTGGAGACTGTGGGGCAGGGTGAAGGCTGTGGGGCAGGGTGAAGGCTGTGGGGCAGGGTGGAGGCTGTGGGGCAGGGTGGAGGCTGTGGGGCAGGGTGGAGGCTGTGGGGCAGGGTGCTGGCCTGTGGGGCAGGGTGCTGGCCTGTGGGGCAGGGTGCTGGCCTGTGGGGCAGGGTGCTGGCCTGTGGGGCAGGGTGAAGGCTGTGGGGCAGGGTGGAGGCTCTGGGGCAGGGTGAAGGCTGTGGGGCAGGGTGCTGGCCTGTGGGGCAGGGTGGAGGCTGTGGGGCAGGGTGCTGGCCTGTGGGGCAGGGTGCTGGCCTGTGGGGCAGGGTGAAGGCTGTGGGGCAGGGTGGAGGCTGTGGGGCAGGGTGAAGGCTGTGGGGCAGGGTGAAGGCTGTGGGGCAGGGTGCTGGCCTGTGGGGCAGGGTGAAGGCTGTGGGGCAGGGTGCTGGCCTGTGGGGCAGGGTGCTGGCCTGTGGGGCAGGGTGGAGGCTGTGGGGCAGGGTGCTGGCCTGTGGGGCAGGGTGGAGGCTGTGGGGCAGGGTGCTGGCCTGTGGGGCAGGGTGCTGGCCTGTGGGGCAGGGTGCTGGCCTGTGGGGCAGGGTGGAGGCTGTGGGGCAGGGTGCTGGCCTGTGGGGCAGGGTGGAGGCTGTGGGGCAGGGTGAAGGCTGTGGGGCAGGGTGAAGGCTGTGGGGCAGGGTGAAGGCTGTGGGGCAGGGTGCTGGCCTGTGGGGCAGGGTGGAGACTGTGGGGCGGGGTGGAGGTCCGGCCGTCCCATGGTTACATGTGTGCGGGGGTAGGGGGGGTTTAGTGCCAGGGGCACAGCGCTGCTTAGTCACCCTGGCCACCCTGAGGTCGTGCAGTTTTTTTCTGGACTGGATACAAGTCCGGGCGACAACTCCCACGGCGTTGACAGCAACTGCCACCTCCGCCCAGGCACGGCGAATGGTGGCACCCGATGACCTTCCTCCTGGCCTGGGGTACAGCACCATCCACCTCCCCTCCATGGTGTCCAGGAGTGTCTCCAGTTCGGCATCGCGGATGCGAGGTGCTGCTCTCTTTGCGGCCATGTTGGCTGCGACAGTGTGTGTGTGCGTGCGTGGGGGGGGGGGGATCCTTAAGTGCGGCTGCAGCAGTGCAGCAATCACGGAACCGGCGAATCGGCCGCCGTTCCACGTGTGAAGTGTGGCGTCTCCCATGACAGCATTGCTAGCCCCTTTGGAGTGGCTGAATACTTCCACCTGGCGCACCGTTTTTGCTGCCGTGAAACTCCAGTTTTCACGACGGCGCGGGGACATGGTCCCGAAATCAGAGAATCCTGCCCCGTATGCCTGTGGTGAGGACACCACTTTGGAGCTCCATAGGCACTCAAAGCACCCAAAAACTGAGGGTGAACGAGCTCAATTTCTTGCTCAAAATATTTTAGTTAGTTTTAGTAACTTCATTGCAGTGTTAACGTAAGCCTACTCGTGAAAATAAAAGATTATTATTATTGTTAAATCTTACACACTTTGACGACAATGTACAGTTAAAATGCACCAGGCTGAGTATTAATTCACAGTTGCCAGCAAGCGGTTCACATGATGGGCTATGAATCACATTCTGGTGTTCTGGAGAGCACAGACCGTGGGTGGGATTCTCCATTGGCTGACAGCAAAATCACAAAACGTGATTGGGTGGAGAATTGTTTCCAACGCCAAAATCACGGTGGGTGCCAATTTGACGGCAAATCAGAATTCTCCGTCACCTCAACAGCGGCGTCAATGCGTTCCAGAACGCACGTACAGTATGCGGGAGCAGAGGCCCTAGTGCCAACCGGGGCCACCATGTAACCCGTTGGACCCGGTTTTGCATGGGGGTATGCACCATGCTAACAATGGCCTTTCACTCCCTGCAGACAATGGATATTGGAATGCAACCAGCAATGGTGTCCTTCCTGCTAGTCGCCGCAGCCCTGGAGGAGGCCCTGCGGCTGTGCGAGCTGCCGCTGCTCGAGGAGGAGGAGGAAGCTGCAGCAGCGAAGCGTGCAGCAGCAGAACGTGCAACAACGGTACAGGAGGCAGCCGCCCAGGACGGAGAGCCAGCTGCCCAACAGGCAGAGGAGGAGGAGGTCCCAAGGAGGCGCAGCATGAGGCCTCGTGTGTACCGGCAGTGCCTGTCATTCGAGGACCTGCCGGACTGGGCATGCCGCCGAAGACTCCGGCTGAGTAGAGAGACAATGCGACATATCTGCCAGATCATGGCACACTTGGCACCGCGGGGATATGGGGACAACATCACTCCCGGTGGCCGTCAAGGTGAATTCTTAGGTGCAGAGAGATTTAGGTGTTCCAGTGCATGAGTCACATAATGTTAGGATGCAGGTACAGCAAGTATTAAGAACTTATATAATGGAACTTTGGGCGCGATTCAGCCAAAATAATTTAGTCTGCTTTCGGGGATGTTTGGCAGGGTATTTCTCGATGGCTGCAGCGGCAGGATTGACCCCACTATTCAACGACACTTTGATGTTTTTTTGGGCCTCGGGAAGTTTCTCCCCATCGAGGCCACAATTAAGCACCTTCCCTGCACTGCAGCAGGACCGGCTCCTCACAGATCAGTGTGCTATTCTGAACGGCTGGCCAAGCCTCTACCATTCCCCCTCCCCTTCAGCCCCCCCCCCCCCCCAGCTTTCAGGACGCCCCCTCTTCAACCTTTTATTATCCCCTCAAACCCTCCCCTCATCCCCCCACTAATGCATAAGGTCACCTGGGGCCTGACACCCCCAGTGCCCCTGGCATCCTGGGCACCCTGGTGGCATTGCCACTATGCCAGGCTGGCTGGTAGTGCCAAGGTGCTAGGCTGGCAATGCCAAGGTGCCCAGGTACCAGGGGGAGTGCCCTGTCCCTGACCACTTGGGGGGCTCTAATGGCCTGCGAGATTCCCCGAAGTGGCAACGGAGGAATCTGTAAAGCTCCAGATTGCAGTCACACATCAGGTTGTGGTTCAGTCATCTGCAAATCCTCAAATGTGCATATGACAGATGTGGAAAAAGAAGATGATACAAGGAATACTCAGTCAGAGAGCAAGAAATCAGCACACGGAACATGAGAGTAAAAGGGTAAAGATATAATTCCAGTGCCCACAGTAGACATGAAAGTCAGAGATTCATAATTTTCTTTCATCATTGATCCAGCTGGAGCAGTGTCTGTAATCTCAGAAGGAGAGTCTAAGAAATCCCCAAGTTACATTCCCTTACGCAAAACTGGTGTGAAACTAATTAGCTATTCTAATAACTTAATTCCAGTGTTAGGTCAAGTTAGTGTTAGATTGCAATGTGATAATACGCCCTAATACTTGCCATTGATAGCAGCTTCCCTGATGGGAAGGAATTTGCTTGAGAAGATAAGATTAAACTGGGCGAGTTATTTATGGTTGGGTACGTCTGATATTGTGGAAGTGCAAGGAGAGGACAAAGTCTTTGAACAAAGAGCGCCAAATGATAAAACTAGCTGACAGTACGACATTAAATATCCTAAGTCAGGAGGTCATGAAGATGTGGACATGCTTTTGAGACTTCCCCTGAATACGGATTCATATTGAGCCACTGGGTTACCTGAAAATTACTTTACATACACAAATGCCATGGCAGTGTCCGCCAGAGAAATGAGTGAAAAGCTGGTTCTCAGCAGAGCGCTCAATTATCTTGAATGGCCGGCCGAAAGAGTGTGATGATCAGAAATTGCAGGAGGATTTCACATGTAGAAAGGGACTAAATGTAGATCAAGGCTGTCTCATTTGCATTTAAGAGTCATTGTTCTGCCAAGTTTTAGAGAGAGATTGTTGGAGGAAATTGATCGGCAGCACACAAGGATAGTCTGTATGAAAGCAGTGGCAAAAAGCTATTTTGGGTATCCAAAGGTAGATGGAAATGTCGAAGAGTTGGTGAAAAGCGTGAGAAATAATCCAACCAAGGTTCCTTTCATTCCAGGGTCAAACATAAGAAAAGCCTGGGGAATGGGTACATGTTGATTACTTTGGAGTGGGAGGGAAAGAGAACTTTGTTTTGGTTGATAGTTATAGCAAGTGGATAAATATTAAATCTGTGTCCAATATCACAAGTTCCAAAGCTATTGAGGTTTTGAGAAATTGGTTTGCAACCAGAGGTGTTGGTGTCAGATTATAGTCCAGAGTTTACATCAGAAGAGTTTGAAATGCTTCTGAGTAAGAATGGAGTCAAATATACTCTAATATCACCATGACAACCAGCTTCGAATAGTGCTGCAGAAAGAAGTATACAGATTGTTACGAGGTCTTTGTAGAAGTATTTTGTAGAAGTATTTGTAGAAGCTAGGCAGTGACTTCCATATTTCTCTTCAAAAAGACCAGACAATGTTCTGTTCTCTGCGATCTACAATAGGTAGACCTTTATATTAGCCAACCTTTATATTACAGATTATTAGAGTGTCCATGAGCTCCCCGCCCCTTAGCGGGGGAGCTCTTACTCCACGAGACTCATGGGGTGGCCAATTGCTTTCATCCTGTAGGTTTCGTGTGGCTTATAACAGTGAGTCAGGGCTTTGATTACGACAAATCAATGAATATCACAGTTCTAACTATTAAGTGGAGATAGTAGTCAAAGTCAAGGTTAAGATTTGACACAATCAGAGATGTTGAGAGAGCAGAGTCAAGTTAATGAAAATGGAGGGAGATATCCAGGCAGAATGAAGCCAGGCATTTTAATTAAAAGTATGAAGCAAGGTTGAAGAACAAAGTTGATCGAACAAAATAGTTGTTCTTTTCATTATTTCTTGTCAATTAATGGTATTGTTATTAAACACATGCGTGTTAAGGAAAATTGTTATTTACATGTAAATGACTCTGGCAGTTTTGGTTATGATTACAGTTTTAAAAAAATACAAAAGAACAAATATGTAAAAGAAATATGCAACCCATCTTGTTCAATTTCAACTATTGTAGATGTTGGTTCTGTCATATTGTATTCACGCGATGGCATTTACGACGGCGTCAACACTTAGCCTCAGGATCCGAGAATCCCGCAAAATATTTCCTCTTTTGGGAGAATCTAGGAGCTGGATTCTTCGGCCGCACCCACCGCAAGACCGCCATGGATGGGACGCGGAGCATGTAAAGGTCCATTGACCTCGGGCGAGAATTTCTGGTCGCCGGGTGAGCGCAGCCAGAGAATCCCGCCATAGAACTGGGGACCACTGTTTAAAAATAAGGGATCGCCCATTTAAAATGGAGATGAGGTCACATGCCAAATTGTCCCTTAATTGGAAAAATGAATTGGATATTCTAAATTTATATATATATATAAGGAAAAAACAATAGAGATGAGGGGAAATTATTTCTCTCAGAGGACAGTGAGTCATTGGAATTCTCTTCCTGAAAAAGTGGTGGAAGCAGAAGGCGGGATTCTTCGTAGCCTGATGCCGAAATCTGGATCGGCAATTGGGCGGAGAATGGCTTCCGACGCTGGATTTGGGGCAGGAAATGGAATGTTGCCGGTTCGCGCTATACCGCCCCCTCCAAATCGATGTCATCATCGGGCCACGCGCAGTCGTAAGGCCGTTGGCGCATCATCAGCTGGCCCGCCCACGATGCTCCACCCCCCGATGGGCCTAATTCCTGGTGGAGCAGGCCACATGTGGTCCCAGTGATCGGGAACTTGGCGTGCCTGCTGTCGACAGTGTCCAGCACCACCACACTGTCCGGGATCCGTGCCGCAGGCCAGTGGGGGGTGGCCAAGGGGTGGGCTGAGGGTTTAGGGTGGGTGGGTTAGGATTCCAGCAGGGCCAACGCCATGGTTTTCGGTGCAACCGTTGCAGCTCGTCAACCCTGTGTATGCACGGCCCGGATCCAGCGATTCCCCAGCTGTTTTCCCGCGAGCCGCGGGTGGTCCATGCGGCGCCAGTGCTAGTCCCTCACCGGTACCGGAATCGGTGAGGGGTTTGCGCTGATTTCCCTGTCGTGAATCACCTGCGGATTCTCTGTTCGCACCGGCACTTAACCTCAGGATCCCCGGGTCACTGTCCATGTGGAGTTTGCACAATCTCCCCGTGTTTGCATGGGTTTTGACCCCACAACCCACGATGTGCAGGGTAGGTGGAATGGTCATGCTAAATTGCCCCTTAAAATGAATTGTGTACTTTAAATTTCTAAAAAAAAAGTAATAATTCCCACATGCTACATGGTACGCCTATCCATGGGAATCCACTTAACTACAATTGCTAATTCCCTATTAGCAATAGCCATCAGCCGTGCGGCCAGAAGCCTCCATGGTCAGTGGGAGTTATGCAGTCAGGGCTGCAGTGACCTTGACGGCCAACGGAAGCGAGTATCCTCCTCCGCCACATGGTGCCACTTCCGCGAGGACATGGCCCAGGTGCCGCACCGTCTCCTTGTTGGTGGGACGGACAGGCAGGGGCTGGGCTTTCCCCATTGTGGGTACACATGACTCAAGGGTGTCATGGCGGACCCACTGGTGCTGAGACACTCACCCCCTCACCAACCCAGGGGTAACCCCCCCCCACCGATGGTGGCCCACTCCCCTCTCAACAAACCCGCCCCCCCAAAGCGGCTCCCCCCCTGGCCTCATTTCCCTGCAGTGAAGGTGGCTGCTCACCTCCTCAGATCCCCACAGCAGGAATTCCGCCAGCTTCATGTTTCTAAAAACGAGTACTAATCGGTGCCCGTGTGACCACTTGCTGAGGAGGTGGTTAGCTCACGGGAGGCCATTAGTTAGGGGGTCGTTCCTGCTAATTGTATGCAGATTTGTTTTAAGTGATGATTAGCGGTGTCTCACCATGCCATGGCAGGATCCTGATTTTGCCAACGGGAGCAGGCGGGTTCAATCGCAAATGAATTGGCGCCCGGCATGGTTCCCGATTTTGGCCTCTCCCACAATCTAATGACCACATTGCGCTCATGCTCAAGCGCGACGCGGCCGTAAAACCCCTCCCCTCCACCATTGTTTAAATGAGGAGGAATTTTGCAAGATCTGAGCATTTTGTTATACTGCCCCCTCTGCTGCCCTCTCTGCTGGGGAAGTGTAAATAAAGGTGTGCACTAATGACTGCATGCTGTGAGTCCTCATGCTCAGCTTTACTTAGTGCAATGCACAATTATAATGCTGTCCTTTCAAATCCAGGCCACTAGGTTGAATCGAGCTTGATTTGACTGGGTGGAAAGGAATCTGAAATAATCGGAATTAGATGGCCTTTATTGTCTTCCCATTGGGCACAGGTCTACTTTGGAAAGTTGCTCAGAATTCCACTTGTTGGCACCAAATCAGTAATCTTCCAGATGTTGTAAGCATGTTGACATTGAAATGGTAATTATTGTCCTGATACTATGCGTGAGGGACTGTGCAAAGTTGGTCTCCCAAAGTTAAGATACATTATTGGATCACACTAGAAAGAAATTAACCTCAGAACTAACAAGTAATTCAGGCAAATAGATAGCTCGGTAACTTCAATATCGACAAATGAGCAGTTTACAGTCTGCATAAAAATATATGCAAAGTACACAAAGAATGGGAAGAGAGAGATTAAGAAAGGGGTCTGCATGTAAAAGCAGACTTGTCGCTTATCTAGATAATATGGCAAAGCAATTAAAAAATCAAATAGAATATAGGTGTATGCTGCCAGAACAATGGAGTACAAATCTATAGGGGTTGTGAAGAGGATATTAAGGTTATCCAACACTAGGACTATTGTATTCAGTCTGGAACTCAGGCTAGGAAAGGATACGCATGTATTGAGAGAAAACAGAGAATAGCAAAAAGAATGATGCCATGGAGAAAGGGAAAAAATCTATCAAGGATGATTGTAACGGTTCAAGCTTTATATTCTCGGAAGAAGGTTAAAGGGGTACTTCAGTGAAGTGTATTAAGTATTATATATGACTTGGCAATGAATATTACTTGAAAGCATGTCTGGCTAGTAGAACCAGGAGACCTACATTTAGATATTTAAATCGAATAAATATCAGGAAGAATGTCTTTTCTTAATCATTTGAAATGTTCTGCTTATAAAAAGTCAAAGAGACAATTATTTTCAGAGCATTCAAAAGTAAGTAGTTCAATGCTAAACTGGGAGGATGGGTTAATCCAGTAAAATAAGAGGAGAATGAGCTTCAATCTAATAGGCTGAATTCCCTCTTGTATCCTTAATTGTTCTTATGCTAATACTTGGGGAAAATAATCAATTGTTAAAAAATAAATATAGAGTACCCAATTCTTGTTTTTCCAATTAAGGGACAATTTAGCATGGCCAAATCACCTACCCTGCACATCTTTTTGGATTGTGGGGGTGAGACCCACGCAGACACAGGGAGAATGTGCAGACTCCATGGAATGAAATTAAATGAAAATCGCTTATTGTCACAAGTAGGCTTCAAATGAAGTTACTGTGAAAAGCCCCTAGTCGCCACATTCCGGCGCCTGTTCGGGGAGGCTGGTATGGGAATTGAACCATGGGCGAAATTCTCCTACGCGCCCCGCCACATTTCTATTTCTGCCCCGACCCGCCGGCGGGAGTCTCCGGAATACCGGCCGGTCAATGGGGTTTCCCATTGTGGGGCAGCCCCACGCCGTCGGGAAACCCCCGGGCGCCGGCAAAACTGAGACTCCCGCAGGCGGAGAATGACGCCCCATGTTGCTGGCCTGCCTTGGTCTGCTTTCAAAGCCAGCGATTCAGCCCTGTGTTAAACCAGCCCCTAATATGGACAGTGACCCAGGGCCGGGATCGTACCCGGGTCCTCGGCGCCGTGAGGCAGTAGTGCTAACCACTGCGCCACCATGCTGCCTGGAAAATAATCAAAATGCTTTATTTTCCACCATTGATATGTTTACCTAATCAAACATGTTTTTAAATAACTCCCCCAAAAAAGGATAACGTTTATAATAATCATGCTGAACAAAATCAGCTGTAACATTTGAGGTTATTTTTTAAATTATCGTTTTGAAAAATGGAATTCAATTACTATGCGCGTAATTATGATGCCATCTGATTATTATTAGTTCCATATGTCATCCCACAGCATCATATAACACTGGAACAAACTTTCACAAAAATATCTTTCTAACACCCCTTGACATTCAAGTATTTTTTTTATCTTATAACAAATGAATATGATTCAACTTTAGATAGTTTTCTGCCAACATCTATTTCTGGCAAATTGTGAGCACAATGGTGACAAGCTGTCTCTTCAATATCATGTCCAATGTTTCCTTGCAATTTCCTTTGAAATGCCTGAATCCTACAGTATACTGGAGTACACCATGTAGCGTGCAATTGCATTGGCCTAAGGGCAGGCAAACTAAAACATATTTTCCTGCTGTTTATTAAGCAGCCCGTAATTTCTCAGGTGTAAATTTGATTTGTATGATCACACTATTAAGAAATTAGAAGGAATTTAAAATAATGTGTACTGTATGTTTTTCTGCTGCTGCTGTCAATAAGCAGCACCGGCAGAGATGTTGGACCTGCACAAAGAGCCATGTTCTGCTACAAGGTCAAACCCTGCTAATGTCATTTTCTACTCTTGCAACAAGAATTAAATGCACATATGTTTTCAATGACTCAAGCAAAGCTTCTTTGTCTTTCTTGTTGAACTACTAAAGCAGTGTTCTCAAATACTTTAGAGTAAGGAATGTACATCCTTAATCACTGTTACTCCCTAAAACTGACTTGCTACTTTAAGAAGGGATAGGAAGAATATAGATCTCTTCTCTTTGTTTTTGAACAAGGTGGAAAATGAATATGTAACTAAAAAGGCTATAGCTCACACGATGTCAAATATTCTTGTTTTTGTGGCCTTTCCAGAAGAGTGATGGGTATCTAAAACCAACCGTGCTTATCTAGAAAACAAGACCTGCTTCAGAATTGTTTTATTTTTAATCTTTCCCACCATTTGTCAACTGTCTTGTGTGGAACAAAATGGCCGCCCATCTCCCATGGAATGACTCAAGGGTAACCTGGGACCTGGAGTGTTCTTAATATAGCCAACACCATCAAATAAATCTATTGAAGGAACATAACAAATGATCAAGGTAAAAAAACATTTTGGGAAATTATATTATTATGAATGGAATTAAAAATGTTGGTGCAAATGCCATTTTGGAATTATTTTTAATGTGTGAAAAATAAAGTCAAATACACTCAAAACTCAACCATACAAATCTTCCAAAAGTATAAATACATAAAAACTGCCTACTCTGTTGCAAATAAACTATGCAAGATGTGTTTCAATCTGTAAATAACATGAAAAATTATCCGGTGTGTTTTCTTTCAAACACAGGCCCAAATAATTACTTTCTGTTAGGTTAACCTTGCTGATATGTTCAAATATAACAGATTGGAAATGCTATCAATTAGGAACCAGAAGCCAGCATCAAACAAATTAGGGCGGAAAATTCATCTAAACCATTTGGGTGGCCATTTTGTTTTTCCTCAAGTTATGTTGGAATAGAAGCAGGATGGTAGTGGCTATTCCCATTGGAATTTGCCTGCAACTGATGAAGGGGCAAATCTCTGGCAGATTTGCTCCCAGGGATTCCTCCCCAAAAAGTACTGGAACTTTCAATCTAACATTTATGTAGCTAAATAAATACTTAAAGTTACTGACAAGGCAGTTGACTTACCCATAAAGTTGACCACTGTTACAGGACCGTGCCAGAAAATGAAGCTCAACGAAGTAGTGATATTTCAGAATTCACTAAGTCACTATGTACACATCAAGTGAATGGACTGTACCTTGCAGAACACAATATAAAAAGCCATCTGGAGGTTGTCACTTTTAAACTAGCTTTTCAGAAAAGTACAGGCAGATCATACTAACAGGACATCACTGGCACATCCGGTGAATCGAGGTCACCACTGCTAGGGTGGCAACTGCAGCAGAGAGCCTTGTGCACAAAGTCGGCCTCATTAGTGAAGATGTCCAAGGCATCGTGCAGTCCGTGACGGCCATGGCTGAGGGTCTCGGCAGAATGTCTGCCTCGCTGGGTGATGTCACCCAGTAGCAGGCTGACCTTGATGAGGTTCTGAGGGACATGTCCTGCTCTCGGATGGGAATGGCCGAGGTGCTGCGGAACTTATCCCAGTCGCAGGTGGGCATTGCGGAGGCACTGCAGAGCATGTCCCAATCACTGAGGAGCATCGCCGAGGGCGTCGGCACAAGGGTGTGGACCATGGGGAACTACCAGGCCAGATGATGCAGGGGCAGCCGGAGCTCGAACAAGCTGCCCTCCAACCCATGGTGAACCCCAGGGCCCCACGGGGACTGACCAGGAGGAGGGGGCGCTGGGCCCAACCTGGACCAATCCCTGGAGTGAGGATGGTGGCCATCAGCTCCCATGTGTTCCACCCACCTGATGAGGCCACGTCTCAGAGGCAGCATACGGGACAGGGTGGCATGGCTGTGCACGTACCGCTGACAAGTGTGCCGGGGCCTTCTGGCCCCAGAGCCCCGAGAGGACACCAGCCCGGGGCATCAACGGCTACGGGACGAGATAAACAGCTGATTGTCTCCACCTCTGATGTGCATCCTGGGGGTTGGGAGTGGGGTGGGGTGGGGGGGGGGGGGGGGGGGGGGAGGTGGGGGGGCATCATCGGAGAGTGGGGAATTCTATTACGCGTTAAACACCCTTGTGCACCCTTATGACGCTTGCCACTTTCTTCTGCAATCGGGATGACCTCCGAACCCCTGGCCCATCTCTCCAGGCATCTCCCCCTCCCCGTAGCACCCGCCCTCCGGCTGTGGACATGTCCCCGGAGCTGTGTCCCATCCCCTGGGTGTTCAGATGTTGGCTACTACGTGTGTGGTGTTGCCTCCCGCAGTGTTCAGGCACAGTGTCCATGCATCAAGGTGTGATTGGGATGCTAGGCAATGACTCCCACATGCTACATGGCCCGCCCACCCACGGGAATCCACTTGGGTTGTGTGAAGTGCTCATTTAACCACGATTGCCAATTGCCTATTAACAATAGCCTTCAGCCCCATGGCCAGAGGCCTCGGCAGTCAGCGGGGCTAATGGGTGGTCGGTGGGGCAGACAGACAGCGACAAGGGTTGCCCCTGGAATGGCTACACACGACCCAGGGGTTGACATGGTGGTGCCATGAGGGGTTGCCCCCTCCCAGCACCTTCACCCAAACCTCACAAGGTGGCCCATCCCTGCGGAGGGTCCCCCACCCCCATCTGAGGGCCCCAACCGCCCCCCCCCCCATGGCACAGGGGCAGCAAGCCTAGTGTCCCCGGGTTCTTTACCCATGAGCAAAGGTGGCTACTCACCTCCTCGGCTCCCTGTAGAAGCCCTTCCGCCAGGTTCATGTTTTTAAAAAGGAATACTAATTGATGTCAGCATGACCACTTGCTGGGGCAGCCAATGAATGACGTGAGGCCGTTGGATATGGGATGGCTCCCATTAATTGTATGGAAATGGGGCTTAAGTGGTGATAACTGGTTTCTCGCCTCGCTATGGCAATATCCCAATATTGCCTATGCGAGCGGGCTGGTTACATCGCAAACCATTTGGCGCCTGCCACTGTTTTGGCCTCAACCTCTATTCACCAGCCTCGTTTCGCTTGAGCGAGAGCGTAACGAGGCCAGGGAATCACGCCTTTGGTCAAAGAATTTGCTTTTACAAAGCGGCTTGAAGACGGAAAGAGAGATTTGAAAAGAAGAAAGACTTGCATTTAGATCGCACTTCTCACAGCCACCACCAACCCATAGCACCCTTCAGCCAAGGAAGTTCTAATGTAGGAAATGCAGCAGGCAATTTGTACACAGTACGTTCCCCCCCACCCCCCAACAACAATGTGATATTGAACAGATAATCTGTTCTTGTCACGAAAACTGAAGGATAAATAGTGGCCAAGGTACCAAGGGTTACACCCCTTTAATAATACTTTGGGTTCTTTCATGCCAGATGTTGTCTCAGTTTAACATCTCATTCAAAAGACTGCCTATGATAGTGCAGCATCCCCTCAACTCTTTCCAAACCCACAACCACGACCATCTAGAAGGACAAGAGCAACAGATACCTGGGAACACCAGCATCTGGAGTTTCTCCCCAAGTCACTCACCACCCTGACTTGGAAATATATTGCCGTTCCTTCACTGTCGATGGGGCAAAATCCAGGAACTCCCTCCCTGACAGCACAGTGAATGTACCTACCTCTCAAAGACTGCAGCGGTTCAAGAAGGCAACTCACCATCACCTTCTGAAGGGCAACTAGGGATGGGCAATGAATGCTGGTCTAACCAGCGACACCCGCATCCCGAAAATTCATTTAAAAAGGGACGTAATTTGGAATATGTTAAGAGCCATGTTGCTACTGTAACAGAGAGAAAACCTGATCAGAGGCGTTCAAGTATGGAGTTCCAGGAAAGAAAGGCAGGGGTTTGGAGGCAATGACAGAAAAAGCACAACAAAATGATAATTAATTAATTTTACATTTCATTATATAATTCCATGAGATGATCCCTCTTTTTTAAAATAAATTTAGAGTACCCAATTATTTTTTCCAATTAAGGGGCAATTTAGTGTGGCCAATCCACCTATCCGGCACATTTTTGGGTTGTGGGAGTGAAACCCACGCAAACACGGGGAGAATGTGCAAACTCCACACGGACAGTGACCCAGGGCCGGGATTCGAACCCGTGTCCTCAGCGCCGTAGGCAGCAATGCTAATCACTGTGCCACCGTGCTGCCCAAGATGATCTCCTCTTAACATACAGACCTGAATTTTACTGCCAGCTTTAGAACCCTGGTGTCAAAGAGAGGAATGGGTCTCGAACCTGCAGTCGCCAGTAGACCCTCAGATTGGCCGCTTCTGCATCCGCAGTCCAATTAAGGATGAGGAACAGACTCCTGGTACTGCCGGCCCAATCAGAGGGTGGGTAGTTCTGCATGCGGTAGCTTGTTGAGGCAAGCTGAAGACCTCGGAAGGGGGATCAAGTAAGTTTAAAAAATGTTTAAAGTACAGGCGCCAAGGGGGCAGAGGGGAAAACCCTCTGCGAGTTTGTGGGGTGCCTTCCCAACCCACAGCCTCCTCAGGAGGTCATCGAACGTGGCATCCCAGGCTGCTTTGGAGGCCATCTCCATTTGTGCCTGCAGCCATGTCAATTGCCTCAAATTGTGCCTTTAATTATGCTCATGAGTTATCCACCTCCTTGCCGCCTTTCTACATCCGGTCTCTGCTGGAAAAGTCCTCAGCGGCAGGACCGTGGCAGGAAGCTGTCCTGGCGTGATTCCCAGCCATTTAACCAGCACCCTCCCCCACCTGCAAACCGGGGCTGGTAAAATTCTGCTTTTACTTTTTAAATTGCCCAGACTGCTCATAAAACAATCCTCCTCCTAATATGACTACGCTACGATCAACCTTTCCTTTGCAAGCAGTGGGCCAGATTTTATCAGATCATGTCTGAAATTAAACTCTCCCTTGATGGAAGAGTGCAAATTAGGGAATTTGTCTAAATCTGTATTCCCAAGTCTCTAGGAGCTGGATCATTTTTTCTTGGCTTACTTGAGTTACTTTCCAAACATACACTGGCCCATGAACACTGTGCCTTTAACATTCTCCATTGACATAAAAAGGCTGCATCCAACCGATTTGAAAAATATTTATCAGTATTTAAATAACGTCTGAGCACCTTTCTCTGGCACTATTTTTTCTTTTGACTAATGTATCCAAGAAATATTCATATAGATTTTTTGACAGGTCATAGTTTAAAATCAAATTCTCCAGGCCAGCAAAAGGAATACTTCCTCTTCTTCGAGCCTCTGATGTTTAGATTTTTCATTCGAAAATGCATAATACATTCGGAGTTTATGAATTTTGTAATCTTAACTTTTCAATACCGGCCCTGAGGTTTTTAAAAAGTTAAGCCTTTGCATTCTCTTGAACTGATGGGACTTCTGTATTACTTCAGCACACAGGCTGTAAATGTTTTACTTTGATTTAAGGTACATGACAATAAATTAGGGGTATTTATCAAAGGTGCTTTGTTGGAACAGTACAAACCTGCCTAACGCAAGCCACTTTTGCATAAATTTCTGCATTATCCAAATACACTTAGTAGGATCGTGTTGCTTTGATGTTGGCAGCATAGATTTATGGAATATAGGCTTTTTATTTATCTCCCCCATTCACCTCAGAAAAAGCTCCACGCATTCATCAATTAGCTCCATACTTTAAAGATGACATATACAGATCACAGTTGAACTGTTATCAAGAGGAGAGTAAAGGTTTAAATTAAAATTTTTCAAAAATGCGTTTTTGACTTGAAAGCCAAAGCTTCTGTGCATTTTCAAGGTTATTAAATATATTTGATCAAAAGCAAATGTTTCAATACTTTGTACTGGGTTAAAGTTAATGTCCTTTGGCAGATAGTTTGACTGAATTGGAGTCATATTGTAAACCAGAAAACTATGTTTTTTAAAATTGAAGCTTTTAGTTTTGGTAAATGAATATTTAATGGGTTAAGTAGTCTTTTCTTGTTCCTTGTGTTTTTACAAATCAAGGTGAGCTCTTTCAATGGCTTAGTGCATAAGTGCCTCACACTTTCTGTTATCAAGCTATACAAGCCAAAATGTCTAAGGTTCAATCCCCAATACGGGTTGAGTTAGCTCATCTCCACCAGGGTAGCCTCAGCACTTCTACGGCATGGAGAGTGGCTTATGCACAGTGATCCCTAACATGTAAACCAGGTGGGACAGGATTAGGTTTGTCCACGATGCTCTCCAGGTTGCCATTACACTTACCTGTGTAGAACAGTCACTTGGGTGAGGTGCAGGTGAGACACAAACACCAATGAGACCTTTCGCCCACAAGAGTCAGTAATTTCAGGAGAGGAGAAAATTGGTTAAATATAACAGACAAGACTTAAGGTTAGAAGTTGAAAACCTTGAAATATTTCCCGCAAATAGCAGAAATGAGGATGAAACAGTAATCCAACTCATCCCGCATTACACACACAAAATACAGAGAAGCCTTTTGTCACATTTATATACTTGTGAACACTAATCCAATTCTATCCCATATTTCTGCCAAGTCTTCCTCTGCAGGCTCCTGTTTCTTGTGCCAGGATTGTGCAGATCATTCCACTGTTGTTTTATATCTCCCATGTTTACAGATAAGGTGCCTTTGATTCTGAAATATCATCTACACAATGTACTTCCATAAACAGTGGATTCTTCATCCACTCCTGGAGGCCCAAATCAACCATTTAGTCTTGAACGGCAACACAGATATCAAAAGCCTTATGTATCTTTTTCAACCTAATAGCTCTGTCATTGGTTTGGGGCTTTCCCATCCTCTTGTGGCTTCAACTTATATCTGCATCCAAGAAGGAACTCAAGACTACCTATATGCTTATATACTCTGCCAGTTGTTAGTCTAAATGCCAGTTCTGGGAAAATACTTCAAAACTAGCTTATAGTTTGACAATCAGGACATTTTCTAAAGCCTACTAAGTTAACTTTTCACCCAGCAAATATTGTTAATGTAACGTTCACTAAAGGAAATAATTGCTAAAATGCAAGAAAACATTTCATTGGTATTGATGAGATATTAATCAGCAGGCGAGGCGAGAGTTCCAACAGACTGCAGACCATTGGATGAAGCAAGGATGTTGAAAAGAAACCATAAGGGCCTGGAAGTGATGCTGTCTTGCTTTTTGCTTGCCAAAGCTCAGAAGTAACATGCCTCCAGCCAGTTGGCAAGCGGAGTTTTCCAGGCCTAAGATACATACAAATAGAGGTATATGAGAATGTTTTTTTGTAAACTGACTACTCTTCATGATTTCAATATTATTCTTATCTGCTTTGTTGTTGAAGCCTGATTACTTCAGGATGTTTTAGTCTGTTATCTGATAGAAGTTCAAGATACCAGCCTTAAGCATCCTGAAGTAATTTAATCACACTTCAATAACACTATGGACAGGAAAACCTTTGAAATCACATAAATTTGGAGAAAGATAAATTTAGAACATGAAACTGGAACCACAATTGCGAAGCATTCATTGAAAATGATAATCTGAAAGTTATCTGAGATGGCAAGTGTCTGACTCTAAACTATGTTGAGCCTAGCAATGCCTCACAGGAATGAGAAGAGTTTGAGGTTGGTATGGGTCCTGGGAGTAGGTTACAGCTGCGCAGCAGTAATGATTCCATCACTTGGCACTATTGAGAGTTACCATCAATTTCCACAAATGTGTAGTTTTATACATCCTTGATACATGATCAGCAGCCATCAAAGTGGAAATTATTTCATGACCTACCATAATATAGTACTGCTCATTTGTAATTTTTTCAATCCTGAATTAATCAGTGGTCTCATAATGCAAGGTATTTTGTGTTCTATGGATGCCTTTGCATTATTCTACTGTTTCGCTGTTCAGCGGAATCACCGTATTCAAGTATGTCAAATCAATACTGAAGCTAAAAGGCCCACATCATTGTCGAATCCCAAGCAATGTTACAGCCCTAACTCTTTGAAAAGCATAATGCACTTTCTCTGAATCTGTCCAGAGAGAAGTATGAACAGATCTTTCATCGTAACTACTCACAGTTATGGCAGGGGAGCCACATGACAGAGTAACTCACACAAACCCCTTATTCAGCCTTATTCAAAGAAAAAAATCTTAACCTGGCTTGTGGGTGACAGCACAAGAACTTGCAGTCAAGAAAGTTAGCGCCAATATACCCTGTCAGACCATTAAAAAGTTAGCCTGGTATTCCCAGATATTGGAACCATGTGTGCTAAGGAATTTTTCTTCTGGTAAGACATTCCAAATATTGTACCACTGCCAAACACGGCGGTGTTAGACTAATTTAAGCAGTATGTTGGAACCATCTCTTAGAACTTTGATCATCTGGAGATCGTTTGCTACAAATTGAACTAACCCAGTCTCTATTTCTGGTGGATCAGATCTGTGGATTTGTTGAATTAAATGCCTCATTTAATACAGTTTGCACATGAAAGAAAGTTACACTCAGGAATCCACCGACAAATATTTCACGTAACCAACTGCTCTCATTTTTATTACTTTTAAACATAATCCATATTACACTCACACTGCTTCTAATAACCTCTGCCCTGTTTAGAGCTTGTGTCTACAGTGTTCTGTGTGTTGGGGGGGAAATATCACACAATTATGAGTGTATCCTAACCAGAAACACATTTGTATCATTTTCACAAAATAACTTTTCTGCAGGAAGATATAAAGCTGGATTAGTCTAGGATAACATTTGCATCTTAAATCCCCATCATTCAGCATGTACACCACTTCAATGTGATCGCTGTATCGTACAGTGTTTTGTGATGTTTTCACATTAGCTTCTAGGGAAAGAAAAACACAAACAAAGCAGAAGAGTTAAAGATCCCAGTTTCAGAATTTTACTTTGTGTTGCTTTGCCTGCCATTGCAGAGAGTCATGGGAGTTAGAGTTTAATGAGGTTTTTAAATATTGTTAGTTGTTTTCCCATGGCATCTGTTACTGACAAAAGTTGAGAAAAATTGCTTTTCTCACTTCCTGAATCTGCCTTGCTGCTTGCCCCCCACTCCTTAATTATTTCTGTCTTGCTTTCTATGTTTTTCCCTTTGTCTTCAATCCCTTCCTATCTTTATCCCTTTTACATTTTTGCTTGTACTTTACTCACTAGCTCATTCTCTTTACCTTTATGCAAGTTCATCCTGTTTCTAATTTCTTTGCTATGATGTCTTTGTATACACTTTTCTCATTGTATTGATACACTTTTAAAACCCAACATCTCCATTCCCCATTCTCCACCACCCCCACCCCACTCCCGGCTGCGATCCTCAAGGCAAGCAGGGGGAGGTAGTTTCGCCAGCACTTTGGGTTGGGGCAGGGTCAAGGGAAATGCCGATTCGGGGGGAATCATATATTTGAGCCAGGGAAGTGGGATGGAAATTTGCGGAGACGAGAGAAAAAAGGAATTAGGACACAAAAGATTTGTTTCTTGGGGGTCGGTTTGCAGGATTGAAGGAGCTGGGAGCGAAGTATGGGTTGGAGCAGGGGGAAATATTTAGATACATGCAGGTTCAAGATTTTGCCATAAAGGAGATACTGAGCTTCCCAGTAGAGCCAGCTTCCACATTGCTGGAGGAGGTGCTGACGACAAGGGTACTGGAGAAGGGGGTAGGGTCGGCAGTTTACGGGGCTATTTTGGAAGAGGAGAAGGCACCGCTGGAAGAGATCAAGGCAAAGTGGGAGGAAGAGTTGGGAGAGGGTATGGAGGAGGGGTTCTGGTGTGAGGTGCTCCGGAGGGTGAACGTCCCACCTCGTGTGTGAAGTTGGGGCTGATACAGCTGAAGGTGGTGTATAGAGCGCACCTTACAAGGGCGAAGATGAGCCGGCTCTTTGAGGGAGTAGAAGATGTGTGTGAACATTGTGGGGGTGGGGGTGGGGGGGTGGGGTGTCCCCTCAAACCACGTTCATATGTTTTGGTCCTGTAAAAAGCTGGAGGATTACTGGAAAGAAGTTTTTAGGGTAATCTCTAAAGTGGTGCACGTGAAACTGGACCCGGGCCCTCGGGAGGCCATATTCGAGGTGTCGGACCAGCCGGGGTTGGAAACAGGAGCGGAGGCAGAAGTTGTAGCCTTCGCCTCGTTGATCACCCGAAGGCGAATCCTGTTAGGGTGGAGATCAACCTCGCCACCCTGTGCCCTGGCGTGGCGGGGGGACCTGCTGGAATTCTTGACTCTTGAGAAGGTCAAATTTGAACTGACGAGAAGGATGGAGGGATTCTACAATTCATGGGCGTTATTCATTATGCACTTTTGAGAATTGAATTACATCGAACATTAAGGGGGGGTTGGGAGGATTGGGAGGAGGGGGAACTGTATGTGTTAATTGTGACTATGGGTGATTCCTGATTCCTTTTTGTCATTTGTTTATGTTAACATGCGGGCCAATGTCTGAGGTTTGGTGGGAGGATGGGATCGTTGTTATTGATATGGGGATTGACATAACATTTGTTACTGATTGTTGTTTATTGTTGGGTGTAAATGTGGGAGAAAATGTGAAAAAGAAGGAGAATAAAAATATATATTTTTTAACTCTGCATTCCAGCAAACAATTGCCCTTATTCCCTACCGATCATAAATATTGGGATCTAGGACTCTCTCTCTCCTTCTGCATATTTAGCATTCTGTATGCTTCTGCCACCTTTCAGTGCTTATTTCCCTTCTTTTGTTTGCCTCACACACTGGCCGTGATTTTGAGCCCACGTTCGCCGCGAGCAGAGATATCGCCGTGGGTGCAAAATATTGCGAGACTCGGAAAATGAGATTCTCGCCAGCGAAATCTCACTTTCCGATTCTTTGCACCCCTCGCCTGTGATGTGACGAGGTTTCCGTCCATGAAGGTCAGGAATCTGATTTCAATAAATTGAAATACAATTAGCGTTCGCTCCATATTTGGACAACTGCTTTATAAGAACCTGAACCAGGCGATGGCCACCTACCAGGGGCGTACAACTAAGTTTGGCTCCCAGGATGAGAGGGTCGTGCCCGAGCAGTACCCTGGCACTGCCCCTTCCAGGGGCCAGTGCCAGGATGCCAGGAGGCAGTGCTAGGGTGCCAGGGGAATGTATCGGTTGTGGGGGGGTTTCCTTACGTGTGTGTGGTGGGGAGGGAATTCCTCTTGTGTATGTGGCGGGTGTCCCATGTCTCTGGAGGGTGGGGTGTGTCCATGTGTGTGTAGGGGGGAGGTGTTCCTGTGTTGCCTATCATAGATCAGGTACCCTTTAATTAAAAAAATAATAATTTAGAGTTCCCAATTATCTTTTTCCAATTAAGGGGCAATTTAGTGTGGCCAATCTGCCAACCTGCCCATCTTTGGGTTGTGGGGTGAAACCCACGCAGACATGGGGAGAATGTGCAAACTCCACACAGACTGGGATCGAACCCGGGTCCTCAGCGCCGCTGTCCCACTGCGCCACCGTGCCACCCTGGGACCCTTTAAAAGGGGTGTCCCAATCTTGGGATTCCTAGCTGCCAGCTTTTTACAGCCCCACCCCGCCGGCATGATGGTGGTGGCCACACCTCCAGATGTTTTCTGCACAGAGTGCTGGGTTATCCGGAGAGAAAAGTCAGCTGTGCAGCCTGCGAGCTGCACACCAGTTTCCACACCTCAGTCAGTACTTTGTGCAGAGAATGGAAAATTCCATCCACCATCTCTTTATCCTTGCCTGTCATCGCAACATGGATGCTAAACCACATCTTCAAGCCTCTCATGGGCAGAGAAAGGATTTCATCACCTACTGGTGATATAAAAGCAAATTCAACTGATTCTGGATATCAGAAATAAGTGCTGAAAAAACTCAGCAGGGCTGCTCACTTCTTTGAAGAGAGAAACAGTTCATGTTTTGAGCCTAATATGACTCTTCTCTGGACAAGGTAAGGTTGAAGAATGTGTATCGATCTTCAGCCACAAATGCCGAGTGGGTGGTCCATCTCCGGCTCCTCTGGAGGCCCCCAGATGTCAAACAATTCTATTCACTCCACATGATAGCAAGAAACGGCTGAAGTACTAAAATGCAAGACTATGGGCCCTGACAACATTCCGGCAATCAAAATCAAGAACTTGTCGCGCCCCTGGCCAAGCTGTTCCAGTGCAGTTTCAACACCTGCATCTATCCAGCAATTTGGAAAATTGCCCAGATATGTCCTGTACACAAAAAGCCAGACAAATCCAGCCAGCTAGCACCCATCAGTAAAGTGATGGAAGGGGTCATCAACTGTGTTATCAGTTTTGGCTTTGTCAGGGTCACTCAGCCCCTGACCTCATTACAGCCTTGGTTCAAACATGAACAAAAGAGCTGAATTCCAGAGGTGAGGCGAGAGTGATTGCCCTTGACATCAAGGTAACATTTGACCAAGTGTGGCATCAACAAGTCCTGGAATCAATGGTAATAAGGGGAACTCTGCTGGTTGGAGCCATACTTGGCAGAAAGAAAGATGTTTGTGGTGGTTGGAGGTCAATCAACTCAGTTCCAGGACATCACTACAGGAGTTTCTCAGGTTAATGTCCTAGGCCCAACCATTTTCAGCTGCTTCATCAATGGCCTCCTTTCCATCATAAGGTCAGAGGTGGGGTTGTTTGCTGATGTTTGCACATTATTCAGTGTCACTCGTGACTCTTTTTTAAAATAAATTTAGAATACCCAATTCATTGTTTCCAATTAAGGGGAAATTTAGCGAGGCCAATCCACCTACCTTGCACATCTTTGGGTTGTGGGGGCGAAACCCACGCAAACACGGGGAGAATGTGCAAACTCCACATGGACAGTGACCCAGAACCGGGATCGAACCTGGGACCTCGGCGCCGTGAGGCTGCAGGGTTAACCACTGCGCCACTGTGCTGCCCTTTCACTCATGGCTCTTTAGATACTGAAGCAGCCTGTGTCCAAATGCAGCAAGACCTGGACAATATCCTGCTTTGGCTTTCAAGTGGCAAGTAATACTTGCGCCACACAAGTGTCAAGCAATGACCATTGCCAACAAGAGAATCTAACCATCGCCCCATCACATTAAATGGCATCATCATCACTGAATCCGCCCTTATGAATGTCTCGGGGTGGGCAGCACGGTGGTGTAGTGGTTAGCACGGCTGCCTCATGCTGCCGAGGTCCCAGGTTTGATCCCGGCTCTGGGTCACCGACTGCGTGGATTTTGCTAATTCTCCCCGTGTTTGCGTGGGTTTCGCCCCCACAACCCAAAAGATGTGCAGGGGAGGTGGATTGGCCACGCTAAATTGCCTCTTAATTGGAAAAAATGAATTGGGTAATCTAAAAAAAATTTTAGATGAATGTCTTGGGGTTACCATTGACCAGAAACAGTACTTGTCTCGCCATATAAATACTGTGGCTACAAGAGCAGGCCAGAGGTGAGGAAACCTACGGTGAGTAACTCACCTCCTAGCTCCTCAAAGCCTGCCCATGATCTACAAGGCACAAGTCAGACGTGTGATGGAATATTCTCCACTTGCCTGGATGAGTGAAGCTCCAATAACACGCAAGAAGCTTGACACCATCCAGAACAAAGCAGCCCACTTAATTGGCAACTGATCCATCAACTTTCAATCTCTTCACCTCCGACATACAGTAGCAACAGTGTGGACATCTCCAAGATGAACTGCAGAAACTCATCAAAGCTCCTTGGACACCACCTTCCAAACCCACGACCACTGCCATCTGGAATGTCAAGGGCAGTAGATACATGGGAACACCACCACCTGGAAGCTCCCCTCCAAATCACTCACCTTCCTGAGTTGGAAATGTATCGCTGTTCCTTCACTGTTGGTGGTTCAAAATCCTGGAACTTACTACCTAACAGCACTGTGAGTGTACCTACATCACATAATCAGCAGCGGTTCAATAGGCAGATCACCACCACCTTCTCAAAGCCAATTAGGGATGGGCAATGAACATGTTGGCCATGAATTAAATTTTAAAAACTGACAGCAATTTCTGGACTCCGAGTATGCACAGTTAACCAGGGACCTCCAACATTGCTATCCTGGACTTCTCCAAAGGGTGCACTGTCAACAACCCTCAGAATGAAATCCATCTGAAAATCAATGGAAAATTACTATGGTATTTGTCTTGCTGTAAAGACATTGAAAAAGTTATACCCTGTTGATTGAGGTGTAACTGGATTATTTCTTTTTGGAAATGTTATTATTAATTTTTTAGCATTTTATACAAAACTTTAATCAATCACAAAACCCAGATAAATTCCCAACATGACCTTCCAACCCATGAAACAAAGAACAAAGCCTACATTTTCGCCCCTTCTACCCCCCCCGCCCCCACCCCCCCCACCCCCCCACCCCCCCACTCCCCCACCCCCCCAACAGCTAACAGCGACCAATTCTCTGAAATGCGATATAAACACATATAAATGGCCGCCATCTCTGGTAGAACCCTTCAATTGACCCCCTCATGGTGTATTTGGCCTTCTCGTGGTGCAAAAGCTCCATCAAATACCCTAGCCACGCCGAAGCACTTGGTGGTGCTGCCAATCTCTAGCCCAACAGGATCCGCCTCCTTGCCACCAACGAGGCGAAGGCAAGGACTTCCGCACTCATCCGCAGCTCCGGCACATCCGAAACCCCAAAGATCGTCACCAAAGGGCAGCTCTCCAGTTCAAAATTAAGGCTGTAACTGGGTTCTTCACCACACACTTAAGTTCATAATTACTGCTAAACAGCCTCACTTGTCATGAAAGGGCATTGAATGTCAAATTACTCCATAATGATAAAGCATTCGCACATTCTTAAAATGTTTATTTTAAAAAAATATTATTGATATTTTAGCTTCTATCTTAATTCCATGCATATGTTTTAATCATTTATTTTGCTCTCTGCGAAAATTTAAAATTAATAGTGAAAGGATTCAGTTCTTTTAACTTCCTGATTTCCTACCTGTGAGAATACTTTAATGTGATAGATTGCTTATTCTACTTAATGACATCACTGCTGTTGGATACCTATAGATCCCTGAGTTGGCACGAGATTTAAAATGATATTAAGAGAGGGGAAATCAAGGCCATAGGGAACACTGGATTTTTGTGGACAGCCTTCTTCAAGGTCAGCATTGAGCACCATTTCTTCATTGTTGACCAGCAAATCCAGCCCAGTGTTTGAACAATTGTATGATTAATGCAGACTTACTAGAACTGTGAAACATGAGGAATTCTTTTTATTTTGGTGCTCAATCAATAAGTTATTCTAATATCTGCAATACAAGTGCCTTAAATAAATTCAACATTTAATTGTTTAGGGTTGAGTGAGAATTCAAGGGCTGGCTGCACTCTTGTGCCCCGTCCTCTTTTCTGGTATCCATCTTAAATTGGCGAATAGTATTCTCACAAATATCTGAACATTGACGCTCACATTCATGCTATTAATGCCAGGTTAACCAGGTTCCATTGGGGTTGAAGTGCTTCTACATGGTGTGGTTAGTGATGGAAACAAGTCGACTCACTATGGCAAAAGCGGTAAGCCAACAGCTAATCTAGGCAGGTCTATAGTGTTCACAGGCACTACTGCCGATTGACCAGCCAGTCTCTCTCACTCATGGAACTTGAAAAGGTAGACCTGTCACTGAACCAAGGTTTTTTCCCCATGTGGCTCCCGACAGCACTCAAGTCAGTTCCCAAACGGGGAGATTGCTATGCTTAGGTTTTTTTTTAAAATTGTGAGACAGTGCAATTTAGTACTGTATTGCCATAATTGTGCTAAAATTGCAAAAAAACAACCCTTAATATTTCTTAAGATTATACGTTTGTGGGCTATGTGTTACATGGGTGTGAAATTGTTAGTTGACGCAATCTGATCATTTGGACTGAGACTGTGCTGTCTGTGTGCTTGTCTTTATAAAGTTTGTAATGTGGAGTTATTTCATGTGGTTTGGATTTTATTTGGTTTACATTAGTTTAATTGTTTAGTGAGTTAAATATGCAAACATTAAACAGTGCCAATCTGTGTTACACATAAAAGGCAAGTTTATTTAAATCCAACCAACCTTAACTGTTAGCAGCAGAACAGAAATTAGAAAGCAGAAAAGCATGGTTATCACATGTGAAGCAATAATAATATGCTTCATTAATAATATAACTTAATAAAATTACATTATCATTAATATTAACAATATTGGTCACTGTCTTTATCCTTGATATACAATATACATAATATATTAATTAGTAAATGCAAATTATACAAATGTGGTACATAATGAATAAATATTGCCTCAGGGTAACTGGCCTGTATTTTCATGAGAAGTGTTGATCTTTACATCATATGCTTGGTCCTTTGCTTGATGTTTTAAATGGATCTCCCACAGACATGAAATATTATTAAACAAAGAAGGAAGGAAGATTGTAATGCAAGCCTTACCTCATCCGCCACAGTAACCCTCTCTAATATAGCACAAGTTATTTTACAGTATACATTATTAATGCCCCCCAACCCCGACAGCCCAATTCTTAGAGCAACTTACTGTGCGCTCAGGACTGAAGGCTCCACTGATAGCTCCATGTGAAATAAAGACCAATTGTAGTTCTCCATATACGGTGCCTTGGCTGATATGTGTTAATGTAGTGCTGACCAGAAATCAATCCTGGGACCGTCCACCCTTTTTGGTTTAGTATCATACGAGTTAATGCGCCAAGAAAATCCAACCCTCCATCATTTTATTGGTTTGACAAGACACCAGATACATCATTGCCCTCTCTCACCCGTACTGTAGGATAACGTGTAGGAAAACATGGTTCAGCATTACAAAGCATTTAAAGATGAATTATAACAAAAAGTTATTGCCAGATTGTGCTGTACAGCACAGTTGAACATTTTGTGTTGAAATGCAGTTTTAAAATAATTTCGCTATACTGGTGACTGTGCACCATTCATTCCATACTCTTGGTCCACTGGACATACATGTCTCTTCATAATGGCTATTACCTAAAGCACAGTGTGGTATAATCCCCACTCAAGGCAGATAACCTATATTCCACAGCAAAACTGCCAAGTTGAAATCTGTGAATTGGCACCAAAAATTGAATATATTGACCTTGTCACTGCCATTTCCTGACTGGTGGGCCACTAATAACCCGTGTCCTCAATAATTGGAGAGAATGGAGTGGATATTTTTTGTGGATGTGTCATGGCACTAAAGGGAGTAATTCTACACTCCCAGTGGGGAACCGCACTTGTGCAGAGCATGGGTCAGAGATAGATCAACATTGCAGCTATCGTTTTCTGGCTAGTGTTCTCTGCAATAGCAGCCTCCTCCTGGAGGTGTCGGCTGATGAATATTAGATGTATTTAGCACCACTCCTCTCTGCAAGAGACTTTTACATGCTCCCAAAGACTCCATCACAGAGAGGACTCATTGCACTGTTACCCCTAGTCACCACAGAAGATGCCAGGAGGTGGCATTATTGCAGCTGTCTAAGTGAGTTAGAGTCATGGTGGCATTGTGTATTGAATCAATTAATACTGTGAAGTATCAACTTGAAGGGATTTTCTTCAAAGCTACATAAAAGGTTCTGCTGATTAAGGGAATATTGTGGTTGTTTTAAATCAAAATCTGGGAACACATATGAAGTGCGGCTGCTCCTTTAAGATTCTACCCTCTATTTCCATCAGGTTTGGTAAGTTTTGTGAGGGCCACGAAGAATCCAGCACGAGTTTTAAGGATACAAAGAAATAACATTTATTTACAATAACATATATATACAACAGCAGCAGCAACTTTGCTTGCTGCTCACTCCTTCCTGCTGGTTCCAAACTGGCCAGCTTTATTTATACAGGATTGTGGGATTGTCATTAGTCCCCAGCCAATGGTAAGCAGGCAGGTTATAACATCCCTCCCCCCCCAAAGTCCAAGGAATCCACCGAAGACCCTGGCGAAGGAGGGCGTCGGACTCGTTTTGCCGCAGGCCGGACACCATTTGCACGAGGCGTTGGATCGGGCGGCGTGTAACGAGACGGAGACCGGCGCTTCTGTGATGAACGGCGTAACAGTTGTACATCCACGGCCCGTGGGCCCGAGAATTCCCCCTCTGATGCGTCCTGTGTCTCCATCTCGGAGTCAGAGTCTGCTGCCTTTGTCTTCTCGGCGTCTCTATCTCCACGCGGTTCTGTAACGACCTGCGCAGGCTTTGAGTGAGGCACCAGTGGAAGATTGTGAGGACTACTTTCCATTGTCTCTTGTCTCTGTGGCTGGAGGAACGAGCTCGGGGGGTGGGGAGCCTTTGGAAGGGATAGTCTTCTGGACCGAACGTGGTCTCCATGTTTGCGCTGGAGACGGCCCTGCGCTTGCACCTGGTAAGATATAGGGCCCGTTTGGCAAAAGATTACACCAGGGACCCACTGGGCACCACCAGCAAAATTCTCAACGAACACTGGGTCACTGGGTGCAAACTGCCGAATCGGCCGATGCCGAGAAAAACCCTGTCCCTGCCGTTCTTGTGTGCGGCGTACTTTTGCACCAATGTCCGGGAAAACCATGCTAAGGCGGGTGCGAAGTCTCCGGCCCATTAGGAGTTCCGCAGGAGCTACCCCAGTCACCGCATGGGGGCTGGTCCTATATGAAAACAAAAAGCGAGCCAGTCTCGTGTCCATTGACCCGGAAGACTGCTTCTTTAGGACTCGTTTGAATGTCTGCACTGCGCGCTCTGCCAACCCATTTGATGCCGGGTGGTAAGGGGCAGTGCGGATATGGCGTATGCCGTTCATCTTCTTGAACCTCGCAAACTCCTCACTTGTGAATGGAGTGCCGTTATCTGTGACCAGCACCTCAGGGAGGCCATGCGTACTAAAAGACAAACGCATCTTCTCAATTGTTGCGCAGAACGTTGTGCCTAGCATCTTATGCATCTCTAGCCATTTAGACTGGGCGTCGATTAATAGAAGGAACATGGATTCTTGAAAAGGGCCGGCGAAATCCGCATGTAAGCGTGCCCAAGGCCGCCCTGGCCATTCCCAGTGATGTAGGGGCACGGCCGGCGGAAGCTTCTGATGCTCCTGGCAAATGGAGCAGTTTTGGGCCACCTTCTCAATGTCGGTGTCGAGGCCTGGCCACCAGACATAACTCCGGGCCAACATTTTCATTTTGGTCACACCTGGATGCCCATTGTGCAAGTCTCTTAGTATCAGCTCCAGTCCTTTTTCCGGGACAATCACACGCGTCCCCCACACGAGGATGCCGTCTTCCACGCTGAATTCTGACAGCTTGGAGGAAAATGCCCGCAACTCGTCTGGGAGCTGTCTATGCTGCCCACCATACAGGACTATGTGCCGACCCTTTGACAGGACTGATTCCGTCTGGGTCCACTCACGGTCTGTGATGCCGTGACAGGCAAGGTGTCCATAAAATTTAGGGTTGCAACCACCTCACTGGTCGTGGGGGTTGACATGGGGCTGGTCGATAAAGGCAATCGGCTCAGTGCATCGGCATTCGCTATCTGCGTTCCTGGTTTGTGCTCCAGAGAATACTCATATGCAGCGAGCAACAAAGCCCAGCGCTGGATCCGTGCGGAAGCAATGGGCGGTATTGGCTTATCCTCTCTGAAAAGTCCCAGCAGAGGCTTATGATCAGTCATGATAGTGAAATGGCGGCCATACACGTACTGGCGGAAACGTTTCACCACAAAGACCATTGCCAGGCCCTCCTTCTCGATCTGCGCGTACTTTTTTTCGCTGCAGTCAATGTGCGGGAGGCGAAAGCTATCGGCCGCTCAGCCCCGTTCTCCATCTTGTGGGACAGGACGGCCCCAACACCATACAGGGATGCATCACATGTGACGAGTAAAGGCTTTCCAGGATCATAGTGGGTTAGTAACCCAGACGACGACAATTGTTGCTTTACCCGCCGGAAAGCGGTTTCTTGCGGCTGACCCCAAACCCAGGTGTGATTTTTCTTTAGCAGAAGGTGCAACGGGGCCAGCGTAGTTGCCAGATTGGGGAGGAACTTCCCGTAATAGTTTACGAGGCCGAGAAAAGACGAAGATGCGAAGTGTCAGTCGGGGTGGGGGCCTGTTGAATTACACGCACCTTCTCTGCGATGGGGTGAAAACCTTCGTGGTCCACCCGATAACCCAGGCAGACTACTCACTTCGCCTGAAAGACGCACTTTGTGCGGCGTAAACGGACTCCAGCCTCCGAAAAGCGTCTAAGGACAGCCTCCAGATTTTCCAAATATTCCTGCTCCGACGTCCCTGTGATCAAAACGTCATCTAAGTAGACAGTGACACGCGGTAAACCTCTCAAAATGCCCTCCATAACACGTTGAAAAATAGCACAGGCAGAGGATACTCCAAAGGGCAAACGTGTATATTCATACAGGCCCCGGTGTGTATTAATCGTTACATATGGTCGGGAGGCAGTGTCCAGCTCCAACTGGAGGCAGGCGTGACTCATATCTAATTTTGTGAACGAGAGTCCACCTGCAAGCTTCGCGTAGAGATCCTCTATGCGAGGCATTGGATATCGGTCGAGCCGGGAAGCCGCATTAACTGTAAGTTTATAGTCGCCGCACAAGTAAATTGTGGCATCTGGCTTCATTCCAGGTACAATTGGTGCTGCCCAGTCAGCGAAACGGACTGGCCTGATAATACCCAAAGTCTCCAAATGAGTGAGCTCCCCTTCTACCTTCTCGAGCAAGGCGCAAGGCACCGGGCGTGCCCGGAAGTAGCGCGGCGTGGCTCCTGGTTCGACTTGGATACGGGCTACGGCCCCTTTTATTTTCCCCAAACCGGGCTGGAATGCATCTGGGTATCGTCCTAGCACCTCAGTCAACCCTCCAGAAACAGTTTGGAGGATGTGCTGCCACTGCAACCGCAAATGGCGCAACCAGTCCCGGCCCAACAGGCTGGGCCCATAGCCGCGCACCACGATAAGTGGGAAACGCCCCTCCTGGTGTCCACAAACAACAGGGGGTCATCGTAATTCCTGCAATGTCCAATGGTTCCCCCGTGTAGGTGGCCAACCTGGCCTGTGTGTCGGTTAATGAAAGGGTCTGTATACCCTGCTTGATGCGGTCGAATGTCCTCTGGGCGATCATGGAGACTGCTGCGCCAGTGTCCAACACCATCTCAAGCGGGTGACCATTGACCTTAATGGGGGCCACACGGGGAGCTGCCACACAATGCAGCTGCAGGCAGTCGTCCTCCGTCTCCACATCCTCAGGAGTAGTCGCCGCAGGTTCATCCACATGGAAGGTACAGCCCCTGGGCTGGTTCCAGTTTCGGTCGGAACGTCGGCGCCTCTGGCGCCCCCAGGACCGGCGTCCGTGACGGGGTCGGCGCCTACAAGTCTGACCGGACATGGCTCCTCATCCATTGGTTCTGGAGAAGGCTCCCTTCGGGGAGGAATGTCCGATGGCCACTGCCGTCTATCTAGATGTCGCCTCACCCAAGGTACCGCAGGAGTGCGGGGGGACGTTTTCAGATGGAAGGGGTTAGGCCCCAAGCATGAACCTCCATTCCCTGTAGCTCCTGCACTCCTCGTTCTGCGCTCTCTCGGGACAATACTATTTGAATGGCCTGTTGAAAAGTCAATGTTGGCTCAGCTAACAACTTTGTCTGGGTGGCCACATTGTTAATACCGCAAACCAAACGGTCGCGTAACATTTCTGACAAGGTCTCACCATAGTCACCGTACTCCGCAATCCTGCGTAGCCTGGATAGAAAGTCGGCAGGGGATTCTCCTGGGGTCCTCTCAGTGGTATTAAACTGGTAACGTTGGACTATCGTGGACGGGGTTGGGTTAAAATGTTGCCCCCACTAAATTCACACGTTCATCAAACGTTTTGGTGTCTGGCGTAGCTGGGCACGTAAGGCTCCTAATCACCCCAAATGTATGCGGGCTGCAGACGGTGAGCAATATGAGCACCTGGCGCTCGTTTTCGGTGATATTGTTTGCCCGGAAATAGTAACGCATCCGTTGTGCATACTGGTTCCAGCTTTCCAGCGCAGCATCAAAAACATCCAAATGTCCGTACAGAGGCATGGTGTAATAGAAAACAACTTCCAACCTGTATCCAACAAAAATCCAGGGAGGTGGCTTCAGCAGTGTAGACAGCTATTCACTTTAATCCTCGTCGGCAGTTTTGTGAGGGCCACGAAGAATCCAGCACGAGTTTTAAGGATACAAAGGAATAACATTTCTTTACAATAACATATATATATATCTGTATATTAGTCCCCAGCCAATGGTAAGCAGGCAGGTTATAACAGTAAGTCTTCTTGTATTTTGTGCCCCCTTGAACCAGGGTTTGGCCTGTCTAAATGCTTTGTTCTGTTCTCTGAAAGCTTATAAATCCTACCTCCTGATGTTTGATCTTCTAGAGAGAAACTAGCACAATGCCATCAAAATGTACAGCATTTTTAAAAGTTTGCATCCTTTTTTATGGTGTAATCTGTTTTTTATTTCTGAAAAGAGACAAGGCCTCACCCCTGAATATGTAAAAGTAACTTGAGATGCTGCTTAAAACTTGGGCCCTCAGTTGGAAAACCCTGATAAGTTTAAATTGAATTAGAGAGTCTGGTGTGAATAGTATTGGCAAACATAAGTTCCACTAATATTACTATTATCCCAGTAGTATTATTTTCCTTTCTTTACAGCTAAAATATTTAAAACTGATCTGATTAGATAAATCATCTAGGACTTACATAGGACTTTGAAATGGATACTGTTGTATTTTATGTTGTACATAGAAGGGTAATAGAAGTAATTGCAAACATTTGATTTATACTTCTCTCAGCACCCCAGGGAAAACTGTCCAGGAGTCCCTCTGCTATCCACTGACCCCTGCTGGAGTACTGGGAATGTGGAAATGTAGTAAGGACAGGTTTGGAGTTGACTGTGGAGCCCTTGTGATTCAATCGGAATCCAACACTCCCTTTTAAAGACTCACTTTTGAAAATGGCCTCTTGGCCACTGTGTCAGAATGCTGAAAGCACCCATGAAACCATATTCCAGCATGAGTCACAACCTTCAGTCAAGTAGGGACAAAGGAGGAAATAAAATAGAAGCATTCCTGTCAAATTCCCACTGGAGTTTCAGCAACATTGGTTGAAAAATAGGCTGGGGCCTGTTAATGCTAGGTTGCTGCATTGTGTTAACCGTCTGGGATGACCCTTATGGGGACCAGAGTCTCCATCCTTTTAAGCGGCCATTGGGGTAAGGTGATGCCAGGTCTATGGAGGGTGTGGAACATATCAGTGTTCCTGATGAACCTGAGGTTCAGCCAGTGTAGATGTGAATGTTCAAACCAGGTATATCTGATGACCAACAGACAGCTATGAAGTCTTATCAGGAGGCCAAAACTGTGTCCTGCATCCGAGACATTTGATCAAACAATTTTTTTTTGTTATTTTACAGATGTTCCTTTTGCATGTGAGCCATTGTGGAAGTTGACCCATGTTCTCCTCTGCCCTGCCCCTGAACCAAGGTCTGTCCCCATTGACCTGCCAACCATTTCACTAGAGATGCACGTCAAGGCATGCTAATTGCAAAATCTGCTTTTGAGAAGGGGCCAGCGGTGAAGACCAGGCACGGACGCACTTTGATGCGTGTGCCCATTTGATAACCTGCAGATTTTCAGGGCCAATTTGCTTTCAAATTTTCAGTTGGAAAAGTTGTGTTAACTTTTCTTCATAAAGGTGCACGGTTCAAGCAAACATGTTTTCTTCGCTATCAAATCTTTAAATGAATGCTCTTCACACTCCTTTGATGGTTCAGTTAGTAAATGTACTGACCAGAATGAAACTGAGACACCCTCACCAGGGAAATTCTAGGCTCAGTCTGTTTTCTATCTTCAGCCAGGGTGGCACCATGGGTGTTACCATTGGATTCATCTCTCATGAGCTAGGGTGGGAAGAAAATAGACTAGTGGCCCTGCTCTTGATTGCTACTCAGTTATCCTTGCTGAAAGGTGCATATGTGTTCCTTTGATTGTCATGCCTTAAGACTGACCATTCTGATTATACTTTTTCATTGATGCCCCGTCAATCGGTTTCCTGTACCCTCAAGACTGGAGAGAAGAAAATTGGAGGAATAATAGTCTCCACAGATTTAGATATATACAAAGTCCTAAGAGGGAGGAGACATGATGAAAAACCACTTAATATGCAGACACATTACCAGAAACATGTAAATAATCTCCACACTACTGTTTTTCATTATATGTAGTACAACCTTTGAAACCAAATGAACCTTCTTACAGGCAGTTCCTAATAATATAATGATAAGTTTCAACTTTGAGAAGGGGCAGATGATGAAACCAGTGGTCTCCCTGAAATAAATACAATTTAATAACTACCCCATCGCCAAAAAAAACATAGACTTTTTTATATTTCTACTTATCAATTTTGTACACTCCAGTTTTTTATGTTCAGTAATAATGCAGCAACAAGCTATCATTACTTCTGAGCTTAGCTGCAATGGTAAATCCTGTAGAGCATATTACATGATCTTTCAGAAGTTTCTCCAGCCAATGATATACTAAGCTAATTTCCTGTTATTATTACTTGCTGAAAGATAATTACATACCATCGAAAAGATGGGAGTTTGCATTGTAGTTACTTTGTGACTGGGGTTTAATATCTGGCCTGTGATGCTAAAGGTGGGGATGATGATATGATTTCAAGCTTACTTATTAATCAGAGAAAGAAAAGTTGTCTATTGAGTAAAATGTATTCCATATGTTTTTTGTTAGTAATGAATGAAGCATTCTTTGTCTGTCTCATTCATCACTAATAAAGCAACCATTGAATAAAAATGCATTTCAATGGGGGAGTGAACAGACAGGGACTGACACAAGGTCATGTAGTTCCATTGTATGAATCTTGACCTGGATAGAGTATAAGCCTGTACCTTGCATATTGTGATTTTGCCAGTGGACGTAGCTATTCTGCAAGGATTGGAAATTCTTGTGTTAGCTTATGAATTGGAGTAAAGAAGAATTGAGAACCATGTTAAGGTCCCTGAAGCACTCACAGTTTCATGCTGTCTTGGGGGTATGGTTAAGAACTGCTACTGTGAAGTCAACGTGAATAGGCAGATGACAACTGGAAACAAATTAGACATTGTTATGTTAAAGATAAAGGAACCAACATATCTGCGTCCATAACTTAAAGGTATTATTGATCTCAAAGTATGAGTATATCAGAGCTTTCGTCACCCATTGTTTATGAAGCTTATACCAAAATAAATACTACTATCGTGAGCCTCTCACTCCACAACACTCATAACCTCATGTTCATTGCTGCTCTTTTCAACTGTTAACACCGACTATTTTCTATTAACTGTTCAACTGGGTGACATATTTCATGCTTAGGTTGCAGGTGAGAATATAATCACGGTCTTTAAATAAAACATGCTTTTATCTATTCAAAGCAAACCTGCTCAGATAAATCATTCTGGAAAATGCTCTTTTTTTTTGAACATTGGGTGAAAGTTTTACTTTCGCTGTTCGGATTGATTAACTTTGAGTATGTCTGAAGTGACAGTGCCACTAGCACACGTTAATATGAGAGGAAATTAATAATATTAATAGAAAGGTATCTCCTGGAGGGGCCTTGAACTGAAACCCTGGAAAAAGGAGAGTTGTGGGAGATCATAGAAATACAAGTCAAACCAGTACTGATTTGTGTGGAGCACAGGGTATTGAATAATGCTAGAAAGATGTGAAATAAATGGTGAGAAATGGTTCTCAGCTGCATCTGTACTTATCCTCTCCATTAGACAGTGCAACCTATTCCTTTACTAAATCAGCAATGACTAAAGAAACTGCACAAAACATTGTTTAAAAATATGAGCAAAATTATATCTTTATCCAGTGTAACGAAGTATCAAATCGGAAGCAAAGTTTAAGTAGGAGCTGTTTTACTGGGATTCATTACTTTACTTTTGAAACCAACAGTCCATTTTAATATTCACATCAGTCTACAACCATCAGGGAGCTGGCTTTTCTTAAATGCCATTTTTTCTAAATCTTTCTTTCATTCTCAGCAGCCCCTTCAGGGCAGGTTTCATCACAAGATAATTTGTTTAATCCTTCCTTTTGATTAACAACCACATCAACAAACAATTTAAAGAGAGCTGGCTTATATGAAGTCTAGACAATAATAAAATAAATCATATTCTTTTCCAAAACACTTCTAGTCCCCTCAATATTAAGTAATACTTTTAAGTTAATGATGAAATTAAATTGCCCTTTTTAGTAATGAATTCCAAAGATTAATCTATGAATTATATTGCACCACATCCCTGGCCTATGAGCCAGCAAGGCATTCAAAAAAAAAAATCAAGTGACTGTCGTTTATTACTACCCAGCATGCACGGTGGCTCCAAATTGAACATACCCGAATTAGGAAAATTGGAATCGACTTGTGTTTTTCTATCCGTAGGCATTTCTTTTAAATTTGCGTGCTTTTGGAATGAACATGGAACATAAAGTCAGAACAAATCGAGCATTTGTGTGCACTTATTCCTGGGAACACTGCTACTAATACTTCACTGGTTAGAGAAGAAAATAACTTGCTTTTATATCCCACCTTCCCTGGCCTCAGGACGTCCCACAGTACTTTACAGTGAAAGAAGTAGATTTGAAGTGTAGCCAGTGTTGCAATGTTGGGAAGTGCCACAACCAAGTTGCTTTTGAATATCGCACATAAACAATCATTGATGGACAGGGTTAGAAAATGCCACACAGCTGTTTTTTACTGGGGAGGCGGTGGCTTAATGGTATTATCACTGGACTAGTAAGCCAGGATAATGCTCTGTGGACCCAGGTTCAAATCCTGCCACTGCAGATGGTGAAATTTGAATTCAATAAAAATTTGGAATTAAAAATCAAATGAGGAACGTGAAACCATTGTCGATTGTCGTGAAAACCCATCTGCTTCACTGGTGTCCTTTTGGGAAGGAAATCTGCCATCCTTACCTGGTCTGACCTACAGGTGACTCCAGATCCACAGCAACATGGTTGACTCTTAACTGCCCCCTCAAGGGCAATTAAGGCTAGGCAATAAACGCTGGCCCAGCCTACGACACCCACGACTCATGATCAAATAAAAAAACTGGATTGATTCACCTGAGGAAGGAGCTGTGCTCCGAAAGCTAGTGATTCGAAACAAACCTGTTGGACTTTAACCTGGTGTTGCTAGACATCTTACTGTGCTCACCCCAGTCCAATGCCAGCATCTCCACATCAAATAAAAAAAAGTTCACGCTGCATCTCTCCTTCAGAGATAAATTATTAATTGCCAATGTCATTAGCCATTTACAGCAAAATCTCCGTAATAATCCTCCGGTTTGTATGCAGAATATAGATCCCAGAGTCAGAATGTCTACCAATTAAATGTAACCATCTTAAGTGCATTTAACCAGTTACACACTTGTTAATCACGGTCTCAACTTTTTAAAATGCTTTTAATATTTTAAATGTTAGGGTACAATGTGATAATGACAACATCATCAATGAACTACGGAATGCTGCACTGTTTTTTAGCCCAGGGACCTTCATACAGTTGCTCCATAGATGCCTTTATTGCCTAAATATTGCACCTATTGAAAAATATCCCCAACAAGTCTCAATGTTGTGTATGCAGAGTTTATACTGACCTCCTTTGTTTAACTTGCAAGTCATCTGTTTCATAAATATTGCATTTTCTGAAGTAAATATATTTGCATGCTGTAAAACTGAAAGAGAGCAAGTAACAGCTTGATTTCAGTGACCCCTTTTCTTTGCTCAGCATGATCAAAGGATTAGTGACAAATGCAGTTGAACATGTCAGCAATCTTTTGGCACTGCTAATTCTCTGAAGTTTCCAAACAGCTTTTATTTGAACTGAATATCGATTGTCAACATTAAACCTACAAAAGTGAAACATCTGTTTTTAACTTATGACTAGCATTGTTTTGGGAAAAAAACAAAAGCACCATAGTTTAGAAATCTGACCAAAAAAGAAATGTGAGCAGCAACTGTTACTCCATTCAAAGCACAAAATCTAGCATTACTTAAGATTTGATTAGCAAGCAATTTGTTTGAACACAATCAAGTTTACTGTGGGAGAATAACATTACTGAACATGAAGTAAATGCCACTCGGTCAAACAGGTAAAGCTGGTTCAAGTGTTACATAATTAAATGCTGCTAAGAGTCTAGTACAGACATGATGCACCAAATGGCTTATTTCTGTGCTGTAACTGTTCTGTTTCTGTGGGCGGTATTTAGTGAGGCCTGTAAGAGCAGGATACATGATGAGATTGTGAGATAGTCAGGGGCAGAGCGGACAAGATATTGCCAGGTGGTGGGAACCCATTTACCATTCATTTGCATACCATGAATACTCATTATTCGGGATTAGCACACCAAATTAAGTCCTACCTTCAAGATTAAATCAGTGGCGCATGGAAAACTCATGCCTCCTGTTTTCTGATAGTTTAAAGGTGGTGTGCACCGCGCAACGTTATTCAATCTTTGGATCTGAAGTGAAGTTTTGTCTTTGTCTAACTCTGTGACACAGGGGAGTGAGGTGGGAGAGGCTGGACAGTCTGGTAGCTACAAGATGAAATGGAGGGTGATGGGGTCCTCAAACGCCACAGCAGTTGGGCTGACAAGAGTGTGGTGTTGGTGATCAGGTCCATAAACAGCAGCACTGAAAGGTACTGGTAAGTTTGTGGGGGCAGAAAAGGTATCTGAGAGCATCTGATCTTTGGCCTGTAGGGCAGGGTCATCATTGCAGTGGTCTTGGCCTGTGTGGCCAAGGGAGGCAGCTGCATCACGCATGGCAAGTCAACAGTCAGGAAAGGGACTTGAGTGACAAATACCCAGTTCACAAAGGCCACCAAATTTATCAGGTTCTCAAGATGCTGATAGACAGGCTTCCATAGCAGTTGAGTTCAGGGCCATCACGCAGATAACACAGGTACAAGGCATAATTGATTGCACACATACGACCATCAGATCTCCTTGGGAACAGCCAGCAGCTTTAAGAACTCAAAAGGAGTTTCACTCCCTTAAAGTTCAATCTGTCTGGGATATCCAGAAAATAATTAAGCAGGTGTGTGCTTGTTTCCCAGTCAGCCCCCATGATGCATACTTCTTTAGGAACTCCCAGCTGTCGTGACTATTCAATGTCCCTGCCCATTTGCATGCTTGGATCCAGGATGACAAGGACCATTCCCTAGAACATCAGTGTGTCATTCTTAAAGCCCTGCAGAGGAGGGTTACAATGTTTTAAACTGCTCAACAAGGGCAATCATACAGCAGATCACAGGACTGCTCAAACTGCACTTGATCAGCGCTTTACAATATGCACCACAGCACATGTACAGGACTTTCAGCATCCACTGTGCCTTGCATAACCTGGCATTACAAAGGGTAGCAAAATTGCCAGTCGAGGACTTGGTCCCTCAGACCACTTCACTCAACAACAACCGCCAAAAAGGAAGCATGACAGTGCAATATGCCCTCCGAAAGAGAATGTCGCAATAAATACACACAATGGTCGATGAAACAAAGTATATTGTGATGTTACAACACTGTCTCAACATTTGTGCCACCATTGTGCCCTAAATATTTCTTATTTTTTTCTTTTACCACTACTACACCTTGGCACAACCCAAGATCAGCAGCTAATGAGGAGGCAGGCTGCCAAGAGTGATACCCCATTGTGTGTGGTGACCTTGGCGACATCTAGTGGTCCGAGGGTTTGAGCTCTCTGGTCTACTGGGGACTCCTGCATGGGTGCAGGGGCACCCTCCTCAGCTTTGCTTATTGTAGGCACTGGCATCATCAGCAAAGGGCATGAATTGCAACCACTCACCCTGGAAGTACACTGAAAGGATGCTCCCAGGGTAGCTGACTAACGCTTCTTCCTCTTGGTGAGCAATGGAATATTCCTATACCACTCGGAGAAGGTGCACATTGGAGAGAGGCCCAGTTGCCTCATTCTCCTCTCACTGAGCCATTGCTGTACTGAGGCCATGGCCAGTGTGATGGAATGTAGCTCTTGAATGCAAAGATTGTCAAACACCATGGAGAGCCACGTCTACCATACAACCCATTAGTGTGTTGGCTCTTTTATACTGGAGGTGTTGATGGATTCCTCCACCATCCAGGCAAAGTTAGAACTCTCAGAAAGCCACATGAGTGTAACTATGCTGTTGGAGCATGAATGTGAGGCAGGCAATGGTACAACCTCTGGGCGTTCTTCATTTTCACCAGTGTTGGGGTAATCTGTTAACACTACCAGCTTTGGCCTTCTCAGCAATGGGGTGGCATGGTGGCACAGTAGTTAGCACTGCCAGGGACCTGGGTTCAATTCCAGCCTTGGGTGACTGTCTGTGTGAAGTTTGCACATTCTCCCCGTATCTGCTGAGGTCCCTCCCTGTTCTCCAGTTATCTCCAAGCCCTCTGTTCCAAAGGCAGGCCCACTCTCAGATCAGCCACCCCTCCTCCTGTCTTGACCCTCTCCCTGGCATTGAATGTCTCCTTATCCTGCATGAGAAATTGGAGACATAGTGGCATGTCAAGACACACGGAACTCTCTTGTCCCTTTGCAGCCCTACACCACATACTGTCCACACAGTCTAACCTCGCATGATGATGCACAACTGCCACAGTGTCTGTCCTCTTTTGCCATGTGGTACAGTTGCTGCGTGTGCATTTCCAGTCTCGCCACTTTCCCCACTTGCAAATTCCCTTACCTTGTTATTGTTTGGTGCAATAGAACATTGCCACTTATCCTGGCTGATCAGATGAGGTTGTCCATCTGTTTATGGTACTGGACCCAGGATCCTGGATGGACCCCAAAGATGCTCACCTCACGGCGATGCCCCTCCAAGATGACTTTGTCAAGCAGGAGGGTCTCCTATTCCTATCCCTGGAGGCGAGCACCTCCATCCTTTTCCAGATGGCATGAAGGAGAACCAACAGAGGAGCATCGCTGAATTATGGGACTGCAATTTGTCTGTGGCAAGACATCTCTGTAAATGAGGAATGGGCAGAGGCAGAAAGGGATCCAAAAAGATAACCATGCAGATGAAGGGGGGGGTGAGGAGAGGGGGTGTGATGGAGTCAGCTGATGCAATGTGTCGAGGGGTGGATGGAGACTGCGAGTTGCATAAAAGACTTTCAGGTGGTCATTTTGGTCAATGAACACTTCTCCCAATTGGAACATGTTCTTCCTGCCTTCAGAGGCTCTGGTGGGATTTTCTGATCCTGAGGCTAAGTGTTTTACGACGGCATCAACAGGCCCCCAGGATCAGCGATCCTGTGACGCACAATGGGCCAGCACGACGCACGCAGCTCCAGCTGCTGATAGCGGCGACAAACGGGCGGCACAGGCCTGCGCATGCACGCTGCAGTCAGCACAAACTCACGCATGCGCGTTACGACCGGCATGAACTCGCTCAAGCGCGCTAGTTGCCTTCTCCGCGCCGGCCCCGAAGCAACATGGCGGAGCGCTTCAGGGGCCCGGCGCGGAGTAAAATAGGCCCCCACCAGAAGAAGCCGGCCCGCCGATTGGTAGGCCCCGATCACGGGCCGGGCCACGGTGGAGGCCCACCCCCGGGGTCGGATCCCCCCCCCCCCCAGGTAGAACCACATGTGAACAGAGCCGGTGGGACTCAGTCTATCTCAGCGGCCACTCGGCCCAACGCGCGCGGAGAATGGCCAGGGGGACCGCTCGACCGGCACCGTGCCAACCGCGCCGGCACCAATGGCGCCGATTCTCCAGTGACCAGAGAATCGGCGGACCGGTGCCGGGGCGGCGTCGCGCGAATCACGCCACCCCGCCCGGTGATTCTCCGACCCGGCCCAGGGTCAGAGAATCCCACCCTAGATGCCGGCTTGGAATTGACACTTCCTGACAGCCCCCAGCGTGTGACTGCAGATCACAATGTAATAGGGTGCATGGACAGCTCCTGACAAGTGAGCAGAAGCGGCCCTCTGGTTCCGTAATCGAGAGCCACACTCTTATTCAATGCTGCCTGACATTTCTATGTTCCTCCTCAGTATCTGAGTGCTCTCTTAGCCTTGCTTCATGCCACTCTAACCAAGCCTCTCAAAATGGATACGAAATTTTCTACATCGAGAGAACCCGCCACATAGTTTAATAACTTTTTACAAGTGCTTGAATACTCATAAAAACAGACAATGGACAGGATTCTCCGTTGCCCGACACTGATATCGTAATCGGCGATCGGGTGGAGAATCCAGTCCATCGACCAAATCGGGGCCAGTGCCGATTTGACGCTGGTCAGCCGTGCTCCGCCCCCATGAAGTGGTGTAATCGCGTCACGCTCCGCACGGCGTTGGAATGCCGTTGGCGTGTCATCGGAAGGCCCTCCCGTGATGCTCTGCCCCCGATGGACGGAGTTCCGGACCGTGTGGTTGACGTGTGGCCTGAGAAGTCAGGAACCCGGCGTGGCGGCTGCGGACTGTGTTGGGCGCCCCCACACTCGGCTGGGAGCCAGGCCGCTGTCCGGAGGTGGGGGCTTTCGTGAGGGCTGGGGGGACTGGTGGGGGGGTGTCCAGGGGGCGGCCAAGGGGTGGCCTGTCTGCACATGGCTGGCGACATGTTGCACGGCTCAACCGCTGCAGGTCATCGCCGTGCGCGCACCCATGGACCCGACCATTCTCCGACCGTTTCCGGCGCTGGAGCCGGGAATTTCACCCGGCGCCACTGCTAGCCCCTCACTGGTCCCGGAATCGGTGAGCGTTCGGCACTGCTTTTGGCATCGTAAAACGCCCACAAATACTTATTTCAGCCGACACTTAGCCACTGAAACAGAGAATCCAGTCCAGTAACTTTTGACGGCTGTATGTCACAAACTGATATCAAGCAGCAGAACCTCACATCTGCACATCATTAAACTTTAAGGATAGATATTGTAAACAACAACAAATATCCTCCCAGAACTGAGAGAAGTTACCTGAGCCTCTTATGACATCCATAAACCTCAAGGCAGTACAGTCCTCCATATTCAATGATAGAACAACTGCTTTGCAGTTATAAACCATCATTTACAATCCACCCACTGTGCAGTTTACTGGAGGCGGGGCAAAGGGGTGAGCAATCAACATGCTCCGATAAGGGGAGGTTAGCAGTTTAAATATTTAATGAACTAGGCAGCCTCTGATTTGATCTGCTGGTTAGGCAGGAGTCAGCAGGACATTATTTAAATGAGACCATCCCATTAAAGTTTGGCAGGGTCTCCACATTCCATAATCACTGGGTTCTTCCGAGGCTTCCCTGCTCCCCGGCACCTTTCCTCGCCATTAACATGAGGCTATTGATTTTTTGAGTATTGTGTTTCCTACAACATAACTACACCTGTGGGCAGGATTTTCTGGCTCACTGCAATGGGTTTCCCAGTAGCGGGTGCAGCGAGCTAGCCAAACGTGCATTGACTTCGCCGCCGGGGATCAGTGCCGGAACATTCCAGCCTATGTCTTAAAATCACTTCATGGGCTAGAGAAAATAGGAGCAGGAGGAGGCCATTTGGCCCTTCGAGTATGTTCCACCATTCATAATAATCATGGCTGATATCCAACTCAGTAACCTGTTCCCGCTTTCCCCCCATATCTCCGGGAAACATTCTGGGCGGGTTTCTCCAGTCTCCGACACCAAAATTGCGTTCGGCGATCGGAGACCGGATAATCCACATTGGTACTGAAATCGGGGGAGCACCCCTTTGCGATGCTCCGCCCCCTCCAAAATGGCGTACTCTAGGAGTATGCCGCACGCCGTATTGACGGCCTCAGGACGTTATCTGAGGCCCTCCCCCAATGTGTTCCCTGACGGGCCGAGTTCCCGACGGCGTGGGTCACTCCTGCTATCATGCTATTTTTTCTCGGTGTGGTCGTATGCATTAGGGGTCATGTGGGACTGTGAAGCCGTGATGTCATTGGCTGACAGATCCCGGGTCCTGGTTGGCTGTTGACCTCTAGCTCCGCCCTGAAGGCGGAGTATAAGAACCTGGAGCTCTCCCCCGCAGGCCAGTCAGCTACTGAACTGCGGGGAACAAGTCACGCTTAATAAAGCCTCATCGACTTCATCTCTATTCGTCTCTCGTGAGTCTTTGTGCGCTACAATTTATTAAGCGTGCTTAAAAGAACTATGGAGCTCAGGATCATCCCGGAATGCCTGAGGATCAGCCCCAACGCATTGAACTCAGCAGCAGTTTTCAAACACTGGCAGACTTGTTTCGAGGCCTACCTCAGAACGACCCCCGGCCGGGTCACAGAAGCCCAGAACTACAGGTCCTGCACTCGAAAGTATGCCCGGAAATTTTCCCTCTCATCGAAGACGCAGAGGATTACCAGACGGCGTTCGCAGCACTAAAAAGCATCTATGTTCGCACAGTGAACCAGATCTACGCACGCTACCAACTCGCAACGAGACGGCAAAGTCCCGGAGAATCGATAGATGATTTCTACGCCGCGCTACTAATTTTGGGACGGGCCTGCAGCTGCCCGCCGGTAAACGCGATGGAACACACGGACATGTTGATGCGTGATGCTTTTGTGGCTGGTATGAACTCTTCCCAAATCCGCCAAAGACTTTTAGAAAAAGAGTCGCTAGGACTCCCAGAGGCACGGGCCCTTGCAGCCTCACTAGATGTGGCCGCGCGAAACGCCGCGCCTATGGCCCCGACCGCGCGGCAGCCCCTTGGGCTCCGTGGACCCCCATCGCGACAAACCCCCCCTCCCCCCCACCCCACAGGCTTGCACGGTTCAGACGCCAAGTCGTCCCGGGGGAGCCCGCTGCTATTTCTGCGGCCAGGCGAAACACCCCCGGCAGCGCTGCCCGGCCCGCGCAGCGACTTGTAAGAGCTGCGGGAAAAAGGGCCATTTCGCGGCTGTGTGCCGGTCCCGGGACGTCGCCACAGTCCCCGGCGAACAAGGATTCCTGCGCGCTTCTAACGCTCCCCAACCCCCCCCAGCGCCCCATGTACGACCCGCAGGCGCAACCAGTTTGGGTCCCGGCCACCGCTGTCCAGCGCCCCATGTACGACCCGCAGGCGCAACCAGTTTGGGTCCCGACTACCGCTGTCCCCGGAGAACAAGGCGATCTGCGCGTTTCTGACGCTCCCCAACCCCCCAGCGCCCCATGTGCGACCCGCAGGCGCCGCCATTTCGGGTCCCGGCCAGCACGAGGGGAGGAGGGGCGCCGCCATCTTGGGATCCCCCAGACCTGTGCGACGAATGGGGACGGCCATTTTGTCCACCCCGCCGCCATCTTGTGACCCCCCCAGCCATGTGCGATGCATGGGGGTGGCCATTTTGTTCACCCCCGCCGCCATCTTGGACGGCAACAACGGACCCCAGTGTCGACGGCTCCACAGGGTTCGAGGAAGACGCTCAAATCACGTCTGGCCTCAATGACGCTGGACCAAGCACGGCCCCGGACGCTCCAGACGACGACAACAACGGTGCTGATAAACGGGCACGAGACACCATGCCTGGTCGACTCCGGGAGCACGGAAAGCTTCATCCACCCCGACACGGTAAGACGCTGTTTTTTGACCATCCGTCCCAGTGCGCAAAAGATTTCCCTAGCTGCAGGATCCCACTCCATACAGATTAAAGGCTTCTGCATAGTGACCCTAATGGTGCAAGGGAGGGAGTTTAAAAACTACAGGCTCTACGTCCTTCCCCAACTCTGCACGCCCACATTACTGGGATTAGATTTCCAGTGCAACCTGCAGAGCCTAACGTTTCAATTCGGCGGCCCAATACCCCCACTCACTATCTGCGGCCTCGCAACCCTCAAGGTTGAACCCCCATCCTTGTTTGCAAACCTCACCCCGGATTGCAAACCCGTCGCCACTAGGAGCAGACGGTACAGCGCCCAGGACCGGACATTCATTCGGTCCGAAGTCCAGCGGTTGCTGAAGGAAGGCATAATCCAAGCCAGCAACAGTCCCTGGAGAGCACAGGTGGTAGTAGTAAAGACAGGGGAGAAGCAAAGGATGGTCATAGACTATAGCCAGACCATCAACAGGTACACACAACTACCCTCTCCCCCGCATATCCGACATGGTCAATCGGATTGCCCAATATAAGGTTTTCTTCACCGTGGACCTCAAGTCCGCCTACCATCAGCTCCCCATCTGCCCAAGTGACCGCAAGTACACAGCCTTCGAGGCAGACGGGCGATTATACCACTTCCTAAGGGTCCCATTTGGCATCACAAACGGGGTCTCGGTCTTCCAACGAGAGATGGACCGAATGGTTGATCAACACGGGTTGCAGGCCACGTTCCCGTACCTCGACAACGTGACCATCTGCGGCCACGATCAGCAGGACCACGACGCCAACCTCCAAGAATTCCTCCAGACCGCTAAAGCCTTGAACCTCACATACAACGAGGACAAGTGCGTGTTTAGCACAAACCAGCTAGCCATCTTGGGATATGTAGTGCGCAATGGGATAATAGGCCCCGACCCCGAACGCATGCGCCCCCTCATGGAATTTCCCCTCCCGCACTGCTCAAAAGCACTAAAACGCTGCCTGGGTTTTTTTTCATATTACGCCCAGTGGGTCCCCCAGTACGCAGACAAGGCCCGCCCCCTAATACAGACCACGACCTTCCCCCTGTCGACAGAGGCTTGCCAGGCCTTCAGCTGCATCAAAGCGGATATCGCAAAGGCCACGATGCGCACCATCGACGAGTCCCTCCCCTTCCAGGTCGAGAGCGACGCCTCCGATGTAGCTCTAGCGGCCACCCTTAACCAAGCGGGCAGGCCCGTGGCCTTTTTCTCCCGAACCCTCCACGCTTCAGAAATCCGCCACTCCTCAGTGGAAAAGGAAGCCCAAGCCATAGTGGAAGCTGTGCGACATTGGAGGCATTACCTGGCCGGCAGGAGATTCACTCTCCTCACGGACCAACAGTCGGTAGCCTTCATGTTCGATAATGCACAGCGGGGCAAAATTAAGAACGACAAGATCTTAAGGTGGAGGATCGAGCTCTCCACCTTCAACTATGAGATCATGTACCGTCCCGGAAAGCTGAACGAGCCGTCCGACGCCCTGTCCCGCGGCACATGAGCCAACGCACAAATTAACCGCCTCCAAACCCTCCACGAGGACCTCTGCCACCCGGGGGTCACTCGGTTCTACCACTTTATAAAGTCCCGCAACCTCCCCTACTCTGTGGAGGAGGTCCGTACAGTCACACGGAACTGCCACATCTGCGCAGAGTGCAAACCGCACTTTTTCAGGCCGGATGGTGCGCACCTGATCAAGGCTTCCCGTCCCTTTGAACGCCTTGGTCTGGATTTCAAAGGGCCCCTCCCCTCCACCGACCGCAACATATACTTCCTGAACGTGGTGGACGAGTACTCCCGTTTCCCCTTCGCCATCCCCTGCCCTGACATGACAGCGGCCACAGTCATTAAAGCCCTTAACACCATATTCACACTGTTCGGTTGCCCCGCATACGTCCACAGCGACAGGGGGTCCTCCTTTATGAGTGACGAGCTGCGCCAGTTCCTGCTCAGCAACGGTATAGCCTCGAGCAGGACGACCAGCTACAACCCCCGGGGGAACGGGCAAGTAGAGCGGGAGAACGGCACTGTCTGGAAGACCGTCCTACTGGCCCTATGGTCCAGGGACCTCCCAGTTTCACGGTGGCAGGAGGTCCTCCCGGACGCTCTCCACTCCATCCGGTCGCTACTGTGTACTAGCACTAACCAAACGCCCCATGAGCGCCTCCTTGTCTTCCCCAGGAAGTCCTCCTCTGGAACGTCGCTGCCGACCTGGCTGGCAGTCCCAGGACCCATCCTGCTCCGAAAACATGTGCGGGCGCACAAGTCGGACCCGTTGGTCGAGAGGGTTCGCCTCCTCCACGCGAACCCGCAGTACGCTTACGTGGAGTACCCCGACGGCTGACAGGACACGGTCTCCCTGCGAGATCTGGCGCCCGCCGGCAACACACACACCCCCCCGACACCAATCACCCCCTCCCTGCCACCGGCGCACCCAGCGAGCGCCCCCTTCCCGGGGGGATCGGCCCTCCTCCCAGGTCCGACCAGAAGTGAAGCGGAAGCAGAAACCGTAAGGCTCCCAGAGACGACAACACGGGAACAAGCACCACCACCGGGGCCGAGGAGATCGACGAGGACGACCAGACCGCCCGACCGACTTGTGGCATCAATGTAACACTACTATATTGTGGACTGTAACGAGAACATTTTCCTTTTCCCACTTTTACTGTAAATAGTTCAAAACAAAAAAAAAAACCTCTGTACATGCAAAAGTTTTCCTCCCAGGACCAGCCTTGTAAACCCTTACCACCATACGAAGCACCACCCCGCCGGGTTCATTTTTAACAAGGGGTGAATGTGGTAGTATGCATTAGGGGTCATGTGGGACTGTGAAGCCGTGATGACATTGGCTGACAGATCCCGGGTCCTGGTTGGCTGTTGACTTCTAGCTCCACCCCGAAGGCGGAGTACAAGAACCTGGAGCTCTCCCCCGCAGGCCAGTCAGCTACTGAACTGCGGAGAACAAGTCACGCTTAATAAAGCCTCATCGACTTCATCTCTATTCGTCTCTCGTGAGTCTTTGTGCGCTACACTGGGGAACTCGGCGTGGTGGCTGCGGACCAAGTCCAGCGCTGTCACAGTCGGGGAGAGCCGATCCGCGGGCCGGGGGGGGCTTTGGCAGGGGCTGGGGGTACTGGTGAGTGGTGGTCCAGGGGTGGCGAGCCTTAGCAAAGGTGAGGCAGCGTCCGTACGCGGCCAGCGCCGTGCGCATGCGTGGTCAGGGACCCAGCAATTCTCCGGCCGTATCCTCAGCTAGAGCCGGGGGCTCTACGCTGCATGCCTGCTAGCCCCCCACTAGACGGGGGATCGGTGGCATTTTTGCGCCATTTTTTTGGTCGTAAAAGGCCACCGTACCCACGCCGACGTCAGCACTTATTCTCAAAATCGAAGAATCCAGCCCCCTAAACGAATTTATGGCAGGTTTTACAGGGACTGGTGAGTTCCCCACCGCTATCCAATAACATTTAGTCACTTTTTTGGGCCCTGGGGAGTTTCTCACCGGTTTGGCACACACTTAGGGCTGGATTCTTCCGTCCCGCCCGCCCGCCGCAAGATCGCCACAGGAGGGACGCAGACCATGTAAAGGTCCATTGACCTTGGGCGGGAACGTCCGTCGCCGGTCCCCCACGTCACCCATCCATGGGCAATGTCACCCCCCACACACATGGACACTACCCCACACCCTCTAAGTGAGGACACCCCACAATGGGGTCCCTTGGAGCCCCACCTTCAGACCCTCCAAGCCGCCTTATAGCAGCACCTCCCTTTCAGCACCCTCACCGTCATCCAACCTCCTGAAGACCGCAACTTACCTGCCCTGCACATCACCACCCTTCAAACCCCCCTCCACCCTCCTTTCATGAGTATGGCCTCCCTCAGCCCCTGGTCCTTGGCAGTGCCACCCTGGCACCTGGGCAATATTGCACTGGCACCCTGGCACACAGGCAGTGTTCCAGCCAGCTTGGCAGTGCCAGGGTAGCAGTGACAATGTGCCAGTTGGGTTGTGCCAAGAATCCCACATTCCAGGGGGAGGACCAGGGGCCACGTTGCACTATTCCTGACCAACCAGGGGTCTCCGATAACCCAGGAGACCCCCTGGGTGCCTTTCTGCCTTGTCCACGTTCTTGTGAACCAGTACTGATTGGCGCCTGGCTGCAGCCTCCCTGGGAAGGCCGGAGAATCAAGGGAGGCCGGTGTATCCCAGGTAAGTAGGCCTCAAGTAGGTTTAAGACCTGCTTCTATGAACACCGTTTGGTCCTGTCCCTTTTGGGCAGAATTCTTATTTTGTTGCCTCACGGGACTGGGGTGAATCCTGCGAGGCGAGTAGGCTGCTGGGAGATCCGCAGGACAGCGCTCCCGGGATTCTCCGGCCGCATTGCGGCCCCACATGGACCCCTGTAAGAGTAGGCCCCCCCCCCCAGAAACCCCTCTAATAGGGGACCCCCACTGCCTAATGAGATACCCCCACAGACTACCCACCTCCACAGAAGCCCCCCCCCCCCCCCCCCCAGAAATAAGACCCTCATCTAGAACCTAGAGAGCAGTCCAGACAGGGGCAGTGAGAAGAATTACAGCTGTAACACTTATCTTGCAGCTCCACATGTCCATTCCTGGAGGGAAAGCAGCTATGACCTGCCTCTGGTACCCACAGATCCATTAGCTGCAAGTCTTTCATAGCTTTCTAGTGGTGGTCTGTGATTGACAGCTTCTACAAACCACTTTGATTGATACATCTCCCTTCACGGTTCAGTGGCCTAAGTGGTGAAACCCTAATATTTGTAAACATTGACCACAACAAAGAGAGGTAAGTGCATTCCAAACCCCGACTAATGTTTTTACATGTTCTCAATTATCTTTAACGTTTTCCCCTATAATTCCCTGGTGGTTCAGGTATCTGCAGGTTAGGGACTTTATTAGGAAGGAGATGCTGTCAATACCGGCGCTGCTGCCCCCGGTGCTACAGGTTAAGCCTCTGTCCAAAGATGAAGTTGGGGAAGGCAGGTTTGCGGACATGTATGGGGAGCTGATGAGGAGGGAGATTGTTCCTGTGGAGGAGGTTAGGCGCAAGTAGGATTAGGAGTTGGGGGGGTGTTGAGGGCTGGAGTGTGGAGGGAAGCTCTGTGGCGGGTGAATGTATCCTTGTCGTGTGCTAGGTTAAGTCATATTCAATTTATGGTGGTGCACAGGGCCCACATGACGGTGTCCAGGATCAGTCGGTTCCTTCCGGGTGTGGAGGATAGGTGTTGGCGGTGTGTGGGGACCGGCGAACTATATACATATGGGGCGAAATTCTCCGGAAACGGCGCGATGTCCGCCGACTGGCGCCCAAAACGGTGCAAATCAGACGGGCATCGCGCCGCCCCAAAGGTGCGGAATGCTCCGCATCTTTGGGGGCCGAGCCCCAACCTTGAGGGGCTAGGTCGGCGCCGGACGAATTTCCGGCCCGCCAGCTGGTGGAAAAGGCCTTTGTTGCCCCGCCAGCTGGCGCGGAAATGACATCTCCGGGCGGCGCATGCGTGGGAAGCTGTCAGCAGCCGCTGACAGCTTCCCACGCATGCGCAGTGGAGGGAGTCTCTTCTGCCTCCGCCATGGTGGAGACCGTGGCGGAGGCAGAAGGGAAAGAGTGCCCCCACGGCACAGGTCCGCCCGCGGATCGGTGGGCCCCGATCGTGGGCCAGGCCACCGTGGGGGCACCCCCCGGGGCCAGATCGTCCCGCGCCCGCCCCCCCAGGACACCGGAGCCCGCCCGCGCCACCTTGTCCCGCCGGTAAGGTAGGTGGTTTAATCTACGCCGGCGGGACAGGCATTTTAGCGGCGGGACTACGGCCCATCCGGGCCGGAGAATCGAGCGGGGGGGGGGGCCCGCCAACCGGCGCGGCGCAATTCCCACCCCCGCCGAATCTCTGGTGCCGGAGGCTTCGGCAACCGGTTGGGGCGGGATTCACGCCAACCCCCGGCGATTCTCCGACCCGGCGGTGGATAGGAGAATCCCAACCCTGATGTCCCAGGAATCTGAAACCCTCTCCCTCGCATCATCTTTTCAATCATGTATTCATCTAGTTCATCCTCCTACTTCTGCTCTGACTAGCACGTGGTACTGATAGTAACCCTAAGACTACCTTTGAAGTCTTACTTTCCAACTTATTTCCGAACTCCCTATATTCTGCTTTTAGGACCTCATTCCTTTTTTACCTTTGTCATTTGTAGCAGTGTGTACCATGGCCACTGGCTGTCCACCCCTCCCTCCAGAATGTCCTGTAGCTGTTCTGACTCATCCTTGACACTTGTATCAGGAAGCAACATAACATCCTTGAGTCTTGTTTGCAGTCACTGAAATGCTTATCTATTCCCCTTACAATTGAATCCCCCACAGATATTGCGCCACATAATTTTCAATCCTCCCCTGTGCAGCAGAGCCAATCATGGTGCAAAATTTGGCTGCTGCTGCTTTCCTCTGAGAGTCCATTTTCCCCAACAATATCCAAAGTTGTATATATGTTTTGCAGGGGAATGGCCAAAGGGTATTCTTGCACAGCCAGCCTAGTCCTCTTGCTCTGCCTGTTGTTACCATTCCCTTCCTGCCTGTGGAGTCGTTGCCTGTGGTGTTCCAACCTCTCTATTTATGCTATCCACGATCCTCTCTGCCTCGCGGATGCTCCACAGCATCACCAGCTGCTGCTCCAGTTCCTAAACCCGGGCTTCCAGGTGACACTTTATGTATACATGTTGGTCCCGGGCATTCAAAATGATCCTGGTTTCCCATGTTGCCTTTTTTACCTGCTATAAATATGGTAATCAATAAAGTTGCCCTTCTTTCTTTAGCTATCGATATTATATTGCTCAGTCGCCAGGTACAAATGATACCACCACAAGGTTCAACCAGATATTGATCAAAGAGCCAAACACCAGTTAGTTAGTTCAAGATCAAGGGTACTTTATTTACACACAAGATTAATCATGCAATATAAACACTACTAATTAAACTACACCTATCAACTATGACAACCTGTACTTAACTTCAGGCACCCGGCTTAGGTCAGAGGAACAGTGACCTTTGTTCAAATCTGGATCTACTGAGTCTGCAGAAGTAACTGCTGCTCAACTGGGCTCATCCGTCTGGTAGCGGGTGTTGAACTTGAACTTGCTTCTGGTGGTGCTGCAATTGGAGGTGGACATTGCCGGAGCGCCAGGTCCAAGAGAGGCCGAACACATGGTGGTCTCTCTCTTTATCCTTGGGGGTTTTCGTGCTCTTTTGGGCGGTCCTTTGGTTTCGACCCCACTAATTGGGTAATTCTTGATCACTGTGTTCGATCTGAGCCAATAAAGGGGCAGGTGCCTTGATGGCTGGGCATGTCCTAAGCAGTCATTGACCCTGTTGTTACGCTTCCTGAGTACAGGGAGTGGCGCCGAATGTCTGGGATTGTATCGGTTGCTCAAGTTTCAGTCTTTTGTCTTACAGAGATGGGCCATCAAAATGCTAATCGATTGGAGGTTTTGATGCTGTCTGGATTCTTTGCTCACAAACATACATTCAGGCTCTGAGCCTGCCTGAATCTTACATTGTCCATTATTCCCTTTATGCTTTGCGAACGTCCATGTTTCTTGACGTAAGTGGCCATCCCAGATGTCTACAGTCCGATCTCTTGATCCTCAACGCGAAGCGTGAAGGATCACACTACTGAATCTTCTCCTGTTCTCTGGTTGCCGGGTACCCTCAATCAAGGACAGGTTCTATCCTACTCTGTCCTATGGGTCGAAATATTTACCTAAGTTTTCCCTAATACAACACATATCTACAAAAATTATAAGGGGGCACTATAACATTCAAACATACATTTCAGTTTCTTTACACAAAAGGGGAACCTCTTCCTGTCCTTAACTAACCTACACTCATGCTGCTATCTAATAATCAAAGGAACTTATATTCCAGTACAAAATAAACAAAAGCAGCATCACATTCCTACTTAACACTTATGTCAATTTACAGAGAACGTAATTTATTTTTAGAAAACGGAATTTATTAGGAAGAAAAAGGTTCAAAAGGAGTATGGGGTCTGCTGAAGTCCAAGAAAAGGGGCTCTGAGTGTGTATACTGGAGGGCGGGGTGCTCTCCTTCGCCATTTCCGAAGTCTACTCGTCTGGATGACACTGCAAAGTATAGCTATAATTAATAGGGCTTCTACCGTGTACGATAGGGAATACCACTTTATGATATTATCACACCATGTGGGGTATCAGTGGCTGTGTCCGTGTGTGGTGTAATGTCCGGGCTGGAGGTGTCGTGTTGGGTGGTCATGTTTAGGGGCAGTGTGGTGAGGGGTGTAGGGACGGATAATACACGCAACTGTATTGATCCAACGACGATCATGATACAGATCATCAGGTCCGTTTTCATCTTGTCTGTGTCTTCCTCTGTCTCCTGGTATATTCGTATCGTCCCGGGGGTACAAGCATAATATCTGATATTATCTTGTTGTTTAATATCTCGTTTGTCTGTCTGTTTCTTCATAATGTCAATTTCCCGTTTAGAATCGTCACCATATGTGACTCTCATTTGTTTTTTTTAGCAACCATTTGGGAGACAAGACATCCGAGAAAAAAATAATTCTGTCACAGTGCGAGCACTCTCACAGCCTGTGTCTGATGGGCTGAGTGGGCGGGCAATTACTCCGTCCAGTGCAAATTTGTTTCTACCAAGTGTTTTAACATGTAAATAGCAAGTGGGGGTTAGCAACCAAAGGGTCGCCAGAAAGGAAACAAAAGTTATGGCAAAGTGCATTCTTTAAACCACATTTTTAAAAGAACAGCAAAAGAGTTTAGAAATGAACTTTCTGAATGGGGTGCGTATGAGCCGCGGCAGGGCAACAATGGGTGGAATCCTTGGGTAGGGCAGTGATCAGTGCCGTTACTCCACTACCCGAGCTTGGCTGACCAAATACATAGGGGGTCCTCAGGCAGGGCGGGGATAAGTGCTCCACTGCCTCAGTGACCTTACAAGAACAGTAAGAATTTGAATATTTATGGACTTTCAACAAACCTGTGCCTTTAACTACCATGTGGCGTCAAAGGAGTAGTCATAACTGTATCAAGAAATTTGCATGAGATCGACAAACAAAGTCGTATGAGAGAGAAACATTCAACATTAAAAAACAAACTAAAGAAGAAAGCGGGCAGGTTCCATCAGGGAGTAGAACACCGTAAATCGCAATCGGTTCCTTTCTCTCATCATCTGGACACCTCAGGGTTCCATTCCAAAAGGGGTCTCAAAGGGGTTAGCATGGTGGGAGTCAAACTCTGAGTCATCACCATCTCCCGGTTGCCAAACTCGTGACTGGAGTTTCAGTGCCAACGCGGCGTGGGCTGATGTGGGATCCATCTCGTTGTTTCTTATCAGTCGATAAGAATTGTCGTGGTGCCATTGTTTCTTACCCTGTAGGGCGGTAGGGGCAACGGGGGTGTCGCTATCATCGGGCGGTGGGGCAGGTTCTGGTGACAGCAAATAAATTGTCTCTGAGGGGCTGAACATATTGTGGTCGGTGTCACTGGGGCCGTAGTGACTGGGGCCTGGTCTGTTTTTCCATTGGTGGGGAATATCAGGGGCATTTGTTGTGGTTTCGCTGTCGCTATCGCTATCGCTGTCGCTATCGCTAGCGGCCGAATCAAGTGTGAGTCTGAAGTTTGCCTCTGGGGGCGGAGTCAAGGTCAGGCTGTCTTGGCTGGTGGAGGGCTGGATTGGGTTGCCAGTGGGCGGGTCTTCGTTGTCTGCCATTGCCAGTGAAATGTGGTGTGAGTGGCTGCACTGCATTCCATAAACCTTAAGCTGGTTTCTATGGAACCATCCTGATTTTCCATTTGGATATGCAATCTTGTAAACTGAGGGGCTTACTTTATCGGAAATTGAGTCCAAATAAATACTCGGTGCCCTTCATGGGCCGTCTGGTCATGAGGGTATGGGGGATGTAACCTGTCGAACTCGACACCGTGTTTCTAATAAACATCAGTGCGAATGGGAGCACTGTGTCCCATGTCGTATTGTGCTGCTGTACCATCTTCCTAAGTGTTGCCTTTAGGGTCCGGTTCTTGCGTTCCACAATGTCGCTGGACTGTACGGTGATAGGCAATGTGTAACTTCTGTTTTATTCCGAAAATCGTCAGGACGTTTTTCATTACTCTGCCTGTGAAGTGCAAACCTTGGTCCGACTCAATACTACGGGGGAGTCCCCATCTAGTACAAATGTGCTCGGTCAGAATTTTCGCTGTTGCTTTGGCCGTGTTTGTTCTTGAAGGGAATGCTTCTACCCATTTTGTGAAGGTGTCGATGATGACCAACACATATTTGAATCCATTTCTGCAGGGCGGGAGGGGACCAATATAGTCTAACTGCAAGTTCGTCCATGGGCCATTAACAGGGTGGGTGTGTCCTAGCTGACCTTTCTTTGCATGTCTGTCTGGATTGTTCTGGCCGCAAATCAATCAATTCTCAATGTAGTGGGTTACACCAGTTTTTAAATCGGGCCAACAGAGAGGTTTGAGGTGGGCAAGGGTGGATTCTATCCCTTGGCGTCCGTGTCTGCCATGGAATTGACAAATAATCTGGTTCCTGTCCTGGGTGGGGACCACGTAAATACCATCCTTTAATATGATTCCCTCGTGTATCGTTAAAGTGTCTTTAAATCTATCATAGGGAGCTGGGAAGTTTCCTTTTAAAATTTCCTTTGGCGTGTCATCTTCCTTTTGTGCCTGTGCCAAATCTTGAATATTGGTCTGTGAGACATGGACCGCGTGTACTGGGGCACGCTCGGGGGGTTGCCAAAAGTGGCCATGTTGTGAGCCTGCTTTAGCTAGGGCGTCTGCTTTCACGTTACTGGGTGGGGAGGAACGATGGTGGCTTCTAACTTTTATGATTCCGTATTTTCGACCTTTCGCTGCCTGGAGAATGTGTTTTAGTAATGGCGCTGAGGGTAGGGGGTTTCCCGTCGGCGAATATAAATCCTCTAGATTCCCACAGGGGCAGGAATTCTGTCAAGCTGTTGCACACATACAAACTGTCTGAATATATGTCTGCTGGGGACAGGAACAAATCTGGGTGCTGCACAGTGTAAGCAATGGCTGCTAACTCGGCTGCCTACGAACCTAAATGTCCAGGCAACTTTAACGAAATTTCCTCTAAAGCACGTCCCTGCGCGTCCTCTACATAATTGCCACATCCTGTGATCCTTTTTCCACCTAGAACTGTGGTGGAGCCATCTACATCAATTCTTAGAGCTGTGTCTGTGGGCTGGGTCGTCTGTGGTCGGATGCCTGTCTTTTTCGGCACCGATTTGGGAACAAAGGGGCCTGTGTTGTGCTTGGCTGCAATGATCTCACACTCATGTGGGGTTCCGCATTTGTAAATTGTCGGCCAGAAACGTGTGCGTCTCTGTCCTCTTGACCGTAATGTCGCGTCCTTGTAGGAGTAGGGTCCAGCGCGCTGCGCGAATTTGGCTTACTGTGCCGTCTTTTAGTAACATTGTGGGGCAAGGGCAATTTTACAATTGAATTGATCTGTTTCTGTTCTATCTCACGCTTACCATGTGTAATGACCGTACCTAAATAAGTGACCTTTTCTTGGAGAAATTGGGCTTTTTTGGGGTTGATTTTGCATCCAATGTCTGTTAGGAGTCCCAATAGTTCCGAAAGAAGCGAAATGTGCTCTTCATTGGTGTCAGTCTGTAGGAGCAAGTCGTCCACATACTGAATGAGGCATTCAGGTCGGGAAAACTTTGCTAATCCGTTCGCCAATTGTCTGTGAAAAATGGAGGGGGAGTTGTGGAAGCCTTGTGGAAGGCATGCCCATGTGTATTACTGTCCCTGGAAAGTGAAGGCAAATTTGTACTGGCACTTTTTATCCAATGGAATGGACCAAAAGCCATTGCTAATGTCCAAAACCGTGAACATTTTTGACTGAAGTCCCTGCTTTAACATGGTCTCGGGACTCGTGGCAATGGTGGGGGCTGCTAATGGAGTTAGTTTGTTTAATTCTCTATAATCGATGGTCAGTCACCATGAACCATCTGGTTTTCTTACGGGCCAAATAGCGGCATTGTTCATTGAGGCTACGGGCCGAATTACTCCTTGGTCCAATAAACTCTGGATTACTTTAGCTATCTCTCCCTCGGCTTGCTGTGGAAAACCGTATTGTCTCTGGGGCTTAGGATCGGCACCTGTAATGTTGACAATTCCTGGGATTTTACCGCAATCGTGCTTGTGCTGGGCAAATGATGCTTTATGTCTCTTCAAGACTTCTCTAACTGTTTTGTCTGTGGTAATGGTTTGTGGATCAAACCAGTACTCTCCCACTGAGCTCATCCTGTGTGCGTAGTCTCCTACTGTGAGCGTGGCGGGGGCTCGCGCCATTTTCCACACACATTTATTTACGGGGTCGAAAGAAAGGTTGTGTGAGCTCAAACATCTATCCCTAAGATGTGCTCTGCTGTCTGGGGTAAATCTACCAAAACGACTGAGTGCTTAGTTTTAATGTTACCGATCTGGATATCCGCAGTAGTATGTCCCTGCTGGAGGTGACCTGTAAAGCCACTAAGTGTGATGGTGTCTGTAGTGGGCCATATATCTCGCTGGTATATCATGGAGGAGTTTAACGTGGTTCGGGACCCTCCTGTGTCCCAAAGGAACTCTACAGGGTGTCCCCGGAGTGTGCCTGCAACGACCGGTCTTCCGGACTTGTTCCAAAGTGTGTTGCAGACCCAGTTGGGGAGTCCGAACACCGTCAATCGGTGCTGTTTATGGCCAAATTGTCTGCACGGGCGCTAACGCTGTGGATAGGTCTGGCATTGTTCTTAGGTGGGGCATTTGTGGGTTGATTCTGTTGCTGTTTCGGGGGTGGCATTGCATTCTCGGGCATTATGTCCCTCGCGTCTGCAATTGTAGCATCCCTGTGCTTTAGGATGCTGCCTGTTACCTCTACCTTCATTTACCCATGCGGGGTCTTGGTGTGCCCTTACTGGATTCATGTTGGCGTCTACTCTCTCCTGCTCTGTCTTTTCCTGTAGGGATTGTTCCCAAGCTCCAGATAGTCGCTACAGTACCCACACTTCATTGTGTGCCGGGTCTGAGGGGTCGTAATTCGTACATGCCTTTTGTCCTGCCTCTGTGGCGTGGGAGACTAAAATACGGGTCCATTTGGCCGTATTGTCTGCAGATAAATGGCCGCGTGTTAAATCACCGAATACTGCGGTGAAGAGGATCCAGAGGCGTCCAGCAAATGCTGTTGGATGCTCTCCCTTTTTCTGTCTGCACTGGTTGAGTCCTTCAACTGGATCTCCTCTTTTGTAGCCAATGGCATCTAAAATGGCTGTTTTCATATCTTGGAGACTACCTCCTTCTACATTTTGTGGGTCGGGAAGGGCTGAACGAACCGACGGGTCAAGGTTCACTACAATGAGTTTTACTTCTTCCTTTTCATCCAGAACGTACATGATGGTCTGTTGCCTAACTCGTTCGAAAAAGTGGTGTGAGTCTGACCGGGGGTAAAAAGTTTGTCGCGGGCATCTCTTAACTGGGTGATGGTTAGTGGGGTGGTGTACACAAAATCGGGTTGGTCTTCTGTTGTTACTCTACGCTGCGTGGTGATGGGATTCATAGGGTTGGGTGCTGCCTGCGCAGTCGGTGGTGCGGGTGCTTTTCTTTTCGGGGCCTGGAGGGCTCTATTCTGACTTTGTTTCATTCACATATTATCGTTGGGCCGTTTCATTAAGTTCCTGCCAATCGGCGCCACCTTCCTGATCTAAATGTGGGCCAAAGGTATCTCTGAACCCATTCTGAACTGAGAGCAGTGATTGCAATCTTGCAATTTGCTGCCTGCACTTGGCATGGTCTATGGAACTCTGCCTCTGTTCCGTGGTGGAATTGTGGAGTGCTCGTAGGGCTGTCTTTAAGTCCTCACATTGCTTTTTCAGCTGTTCTGCTTGTTGTTCTGTTTCCTCTCTTACCAAAACCGCACATTGCGTGTCCTGGTAGGCCTTAGCATATTGGATCTGAAAGCTGCTTAGGTGGGCGAGACAAGATTGGTGTGCCCGTTTGACATCAGCCATCTCCTTGTCCTTCGCCGCCAGCTGCTCTCGGAGTTGCTCATTTACTCTCTCACACTCGCTAACATTTCCCTCTCTACTCCTCTCTTTCTCCTCAAGCTGTCTGCGGAGCGTCCTCACGACCTCCTCTGTGCCTCGCAATTGTGCCAAGCAGGACACGATTGCCATCGGCTTACGAACTCTACTCAAATTCTTCTTGTGGATCTCGGTCAGGTCATCCCACCAAGTTTACCAGGACCTGTTTCCTCATTCGCACAAAACTCAGACCATAGGGGCCATCCTTTCCCCTTTAGTTACTTCCTAATTTCCTCTTCCTATATGGGACACTGTTCTGCTCTGTTGGTCGCTGCGACCTCGGGCTCCTGTGGGTACATAAGGCGTTCCATTGCCTTCATTGCCATCTCTACGATTATCTCTGTTTCTTCTACTGGGAATTTGGGACGGGGGGAATAAAGCGGTGGTGCAAACAGCGGGTATGGCTTAAACTATTTTCCGGTTCACACAACTCCCGAAAGTTTCACGCAACAAAATCTATCGAGGTTACCTTATATCCCTGTTAGTACGCATGCAAATTACACACTTCCGAATCTTGGAGGTTTGATCGATACTGGTCTTATGCTTGTGGTTTCTTTTTACTTTTCCAATTTGGATTTCTAATTCAAACGTTTTCTGGGTTCTCTCGGAATGACACAGTCACTTCTGGGTCGAGTCCCGTCAGATGTCGCCAATAACTGTTGCCTTTATTACCTGCTATAAATATGGCAATCAATAAGGTTGCCCTTCTTTCTTTAGATATCGATATTATATTGCTCAGAGTCGCCAGGTATCGAATGATACCACCACAAGGTTCAACCAGATATTGATCAAAGAGCCAAACACCAGTTAGTTAGTTCAAGATCAAGGGCACTTTCTTTATACGCAAGATTAATCATGCAACATAAACACTACTAGTTAAACTACACCTATCAACTATGACAACCTGTACTTAACTTCAGACACCCGGCTTAAATCAGAGGAACAGTGGCCTTTGTTCGAATCTGGATCTACTGGGGTCTGTAGAAGTAACTGCTGCTCAACTGGGCTCATCCATCTGGTAGCGGGTGTTGAACTTGAACTTGCTTCTGGTGGTGCTGCAATTGGAGGTGGACGTTGCCGGAGCGCCAGGTCCAAGAGAGGTCGAACACATGGTGGTGTCTCTCTTTATCCTTGGGGTGTTTTGCGCTCTTTTGGGCGGTCCTTCGGTTTGGACCCCACTAATTGGGTAGTTCTTGATCACTGTGTTCGATCTGAGCCAATAATGGGGCGGGTGTCTTGATAGCTGATCTGGTCCTAAGCGGTCATTGAGTACAGGGAGTGACGCCAAAATGTCTGGGATTGTATCGGTTACTCAAGTGTCAGTCCTTTGTCTTACGGAGATGGGCCATCAAAATGCTAATCGGTTGGAGATTTCGATGCTGTCTGGATTCTTTGCTCACAAATATACATTCAGGCTCTGTGCCTGCCTGAATCTTACATTGTCCATTTTTCCCTTTAAGATTTGCGAACGTCCATGTTTCTTGTCGTAAGTGGCCATTCCAGATGGCTACACCCACATAGAGCAGGAGGAGCATGCATGGCTTTGAGCTCTCCTGTCACGACTTACCCCATTAAATTAAACCTTTTGGAAGATACTTTAATTCAAATAATATCAATTATTTAATGGCCCTTCTTTCCTGGTCCTCTTGCTACAGAGTATAGCCCTTAAAATCTATAGACTACAAAATATAGACCTTACAAACTATAAGTGATAAAGTCCTCAATACTTACCTGAGCATACTTACCTAATCAACTGCTTCCCGTTCTCCCGCTTCACTTTTGAATCCTGACATCACCTCAGGAACTCCAAACTCCAAGCTACCACTTGTCTCCCTGGCGCCACTCGCAGTCTCCCTCTTTCTCGTGCTATTATCTCCCCAGCTCCACTCTCAGTCTCCCTCTTTCTCGTGCTATTATCTCCTCAGCTCCACTCGCAGTCTCCCTCTTTTTCGTGCTATTATCTACCCAGCTCCACTCTCAGCCTCCCTCTTTCTCGTTGTATTATCTCCTCAGCTCCACTCTCAGTCTCCCTCTTTCTCGTGCTATTATCTCCCCAGCTCCACTCTCAGTCTCCCTCTTTCCCGTGCTATTATCTCCCCAGCTCCACTCTCAGTCTCCCTCTTTCCCGTGCTATTATCTCTCCAGCTCCACTCTCAGCCTCCCTCTTTCCCGTGCTATTATCTCCTCAGCTCCACTCTCAGTCTCCCTCTTTCCCGTGCTATTATCTCCCCAGCTCCACTCTCAGTCTCCCTCTTTCTTGTGCTATTATCTCCCCAGCTCCACTCTCAGTCTCCCTCTTTCTCGTGCTATTATCTCCCCAGCTCCACTCTCAGTCTCCCTCTTTCCCGTGCTATTATCTCCTCAGCTCCACTCTCAGTCTCCCTCTTTCCCGTGCTATTATCTCCCCAGCTCCACTCTCAGTCTCCCTCTTTCTCGTGCTATTATCTCCCCAGCTCCACTCTCAGTCTCCCTCTTTCATCTCCCGGTTATGTTCCCTATAAAGCAACTGAAGAGGTCGTGAAATTTTGAAAAGTACAGTGTAAATGCAAGTTCCAATCTAAATTTGAGTTCTTCAACGCTATTAATAGGACACTTAAAGAATCAAACCCATTTTAGTTTAGAAAGAGAAAATACAGACTTCTATTCTGGTCGAAGATGGTGCAACTTGTTTACATCTCGATCTTGAAATTCAACTTGCCATTTCTTTTAGTGTTTTTCTATATAATAAATAAATTAGCAAAACTGTATTAATATTAAATCATTATATAATCATTTAAAAAAAGAATGCTGAGCTTTACTTCAACTCTTTAGAATTTATAATAATATATTTGGCTTTTTTATTCTGGAATATTAATGAAAATGGAAGAGCTTTATAGAGTGCTTTATCACATTCTCAAAATATCCCAAAGCCCTTTACAACCAACAGCGTATCTTTGAAATAAGGTCACTATTGTTGTCTATGCAAATACAGGAACTTAATATGGTATCAAATTAATATATTCCTGCTTATGCAAACTAAAATTGTCAATTGTGGTAATTTGTTAAATTGTACTCATCTCGGGCAGCACGGTGGCGCAGTGGGTTAGCACTGCAGCCTCACGACGCTGAGGTCCCAGGTTCGATCCCGGCTCTGGGTCACTGACCGTGTGGAGTTTGCACATATTCCCCGTGTATGTGTGGGTTTCGCTCCCCCAACCCAAAAATGTGCAGGGTAGGTGGATTGACCACACTAAATTGCCCCTTAATTAGAAAAAATGAATTGGGTACTCTAAATGTATTTATTTTTAAATTGTACACGTCTGTGCAAACTGTGGCATACTTCATTAATCATTCACACATTTGGATGGACACTCATGCAGTATATCTGTTATGTTAATGTGTAGATTTCCAAACAATCACTTTCTGGGAGATCAGGTATCAGATACTCCTTAACATCTCCTGTTTATCTATAAACAGTGTAAGTGCTCCACAGAATGGTTATCAATTTAATTTACAACAAGGCTCTTCCTTCTTTAATACCCAAGTTACAAATATTTTCTATCCAGTTTTCAGTCTGATGGGTCACTTTCCAAGATTGGCTGTATTCCTAGTTTATGAGAAGAAGCTATTAACCCAATAATCTCTCTCTGTTGAACTGTTGTCAGGCGCTCCACAAAGGTCATGATTCCAAAACTGGCAGACGTTACACTCTGCTCGGTAAATACAAGGTCACAGCAGTTTTAGCTTTAACTGAGGTTTATTTCTAAAGGCAATGTTAAACTTCAATGTAGGTATCCAATGTCACGTTATGCAGCAACAACAACTTATATTTAGATAGCATCTTTACTATAATGAAATGTCCAAGGCACTTCATCCCTCCTGAGTTGGAAAACATTTATTGGTCTTATAATTTGTGATAAAATATGTAAAGTTGTAATTCAAGCCACACTTCATGAGCTGGATTTTGTGTTCTGGGGTTGGGATTTTTTTAATATTCATTTACGGGATGTGGAAGTCGCTGGTTAGGCCAGCATTTATTGACCATCCCTAGTTGCCCTTTACAAAGTGATGGTGAGCTGCCTTCTTCAACCGCTGCAGTCCTTGAGGTGTAGGTACACCCACTGTGCTGTTAGGGAGGGGGTTCCGGGATGTTGCCCCAGCGATGGTGAAGGACCAGCGATATATTTCCAAATCAGGGTGCTGAGTGATTTGGAGGGTAACCGCCAGGTGGTGGGGTTCCCAGGTATCTGCTGCTCTTTTCCTTCTAGATGGTAGTGGTCATGGGTTTGGAGGATGCTGTCTAAGGAATCTTGGTGAGTTACTGCAATGCCGCTGTTCGTCGGTGCTGGAAGGTTTAAATGTTTGTGGAAGGGGAGCAATCAAGCAGGCTGCTTTGTCCTGGATGGTATCGAATATCTTGAGTGTTGTTGGGGCTGCACTCATCCAAGCAAGTGGAGAGTATTCCATCACACTCCTGACTTGTGCCATGTAGATGGTGGACAGGCTTTGGGTGGTCAGGAGGTGAATTACTTGCCGTAGCATTCCTAGCCCCTGATCTGTCCTGGTAGCCACAGTATTAATGTGGCTAGTTCAATTCAGTTTTTAGTAAATAGTAACCCACAGGATGTTGATTGTGGGGGATTCAGTGATGGTAATGCCATTGAATGTCAAGGGGCATTCTAGGAGATGGTCATTGCTTGACACTTGTGTGGCACGAATGTAACTTGCCACTTGTCAGCCCAAGCCTGGATATTGTCCAGGTCTTGCTGCATTTGGACATGGACTGCTTCATTAATATGAGGAGTTGCGAATGGTGCTGAACATTGTGCAGTCATCCGCAAACATTCCCACTTCTGACTCTATGATGGAAGGGAGGTCATTGATGAAGCAGCTCAAGATTGTTGGGCCGGGGACACTACCCTGAAGAACACCTGTAGTGATGTCCTGGAGCTGAGTTGATTGACCTCCAACCACAATCATCTTCCTTTGTGCCAGGTATGATTCCAACCAGCGGAGAGTTTCCCCCCTGATTCCCATTGACTCCAGTTTAGCTTGAGCTCCTTGATGCCACACTCGATCAAATGCTGCCTTGATGTCAAGGGCAGTCACTCTCACCTCACCTCTGGCATTCAGCTCTTTTGTCCATGTTTGAACCAAGGCTGGAATGAGGTCAGGAGCTCAGTTGAATTTCCATATCTCGAATCAACATTGCATCAGTGCCTGAACCGACACTCTGATTGATGAATAGGCCAACTACTGGCCCAGTTGTGGATTTGAAATCCAATTAAGGATGGCGAGTGGGCTCCTTGGGCTGGAGGACCAAAAACAAGCTTTCCATCACTCACTGATCAGCAACCCCACTGTCAGAAGGGAGCGCTGCTCATAAGACCATAAGACATAGGAGCAGAATTAGGCCACTTGGCCCATCGAGTCTGCTCCGCCATTCAATCATGGCTGATATTTTCTCATCCCCATTCTCCTGCCTGCTCCCCATAACCCCTGATCCCCTTATTAATCAAGAACCTATCTATCTCTGTCTTAAAGACACTCGGTGATTTGGCCTCCACAGCTTTCTGCGGCAAAGAGTTCCACAGATTCACCACCCTCTGGCTGAAGAAACTCCTCCTCATCTCTGTTTTAAAGGATCGTCCCTTTAGTCTGAGATGGTGTCCTCTGGTTCTAGTTTCTCCTACAAGTGGAAACATCCTCTCCATGTCCACACTATCCAGGCCTCGCAGTATCTTGTATGTTGCAATAAGATCCCCTCTCATCCTTCTCAACTTCAACGAGTACAGACCCAGAGTCCTCAAACGTTCCTCATATGACAAGTTCTTCATTCCAGGGATCATTCTTGTGAACCTCCTCTGGACCCTTTCCAAGGCCAGCACATCCTTCCTTAGATACGGGGCCCAAAACTGCTCACAGTACTCCAAATGGGGTCTGACCAGAGCCTTACACAGCCTCAGAAGTACATCCCCGGTCTTGTATTCTAGCCCCCTTGACATGAATGGTAACATTGTATTTGCCTTCTTAACTGCCGACTGAACCTGCACATTAACCTTAAGCGGATTGTGAACAAGGACTCCCAAGTCCCTTTGTGCTTCTGCTTTCCGAAGCATTTCCCCATTTAGAAAATAGTCCATGCCTAGATTCCTCCTTCCAAAGTGCATAACCTCACACTTTTCCACATTGTATTTCATTTGCCACTTCGTTGCCCACTCTCCTAGCTTGTCCAAGTCCTTCTGCAGCCCCCTTGCTTCCTCAATACTACCTGTCCCTCTACAGCTCTTTGCATCATCTGCAAACTTAGCAACAGTGCCTTCAGTACCTTCTTCCAGATCATTAATGTATATTGTAAAAAGTTGTGGTCCCAGCACCGACCCCTGAGGCACACCACTAGTCACCGGCTGCCATCCTGAAAAAGACCCCTTTATCCCCACTCTTTGCCTTCTGCCAGTCAGCCAATCCTCTACCTATGCCAGGATCTTACCTTGAATACCATGAGCTCTTAACTTATTGAACAGTCTCCTATGCGGCACCTTGTCAAAGGCCTTCTGGAAATCTAAATAAATCACATCCACTAGTTCTCCTTTGTCTAACTTGCTTGTTACCTCCTCAAAGAACTCTAACAGATTTGTCAGACACGACCTCCCTTTGACAAAGCCGTGCTGACTCAGTCCTATTTTATCATGCGCTTCCAAGTGCTTCGCGATCTCATCTTTAATAACAGACTCTAAAATTTTACCAATGACCGAACTCAGGCTAACCGACCTATAATTTCCCATCTTCTGCCTCCCTCCTTTCTTAAACAGTGGTGTTACATTCGCCACCTTCCAGTCCTCTGGGGCCCTTCCTGCCTTCAGTGATTCCTGAAAGATCATCACCAATGCCTCTACAATTTCCTCAGCTATCTCTTTTAGGACCCTGGGGTGTAGTCCATCCGGTCCAGGCGACTTATCCACCTTCAGACCTTTCAGTTTCCCCAGAACCTTCTCCTTAGTAATGGTCACTGCACTCACCTCTGACCCCTGGTTCTCCTGAAGCTCTGACATCCCACTGGTGCCTTCCACCATGAAGACTGATGCAAAGTAACAATTTAGTTCGTGGAGATAGAAGTGAATGAGACCACCTTAAGATAAAGATGCCATCTAAAGAGAATTCAAAAATGTTTAATGTTGAAAAAGATCACAGCTGCTAGGCCATCATTGTGGAGGAACAGCCTGTGCACTGAAGGTAAAACACCACAGTTTGCCATTGGCCCCCATCCCTCAGCCATGTTTTGCCCTCAGTGGCGGGCGGGGGGGGGGGGGGGGGGGGGGGGTCATATGCGCACTGGAAAATTCTATTTGGCATGTGGAGACTGGCCTTAACAGGACAATGGCAGAAAATTGACAAGCCAGCCGGTGGAAATTGCAAACCCATCCACCACTGGCCCGCCTCTAGCCCTGCCTCTGGCCATCACTCTGGCCCTGCCTCTAGCCCTGCCTCTGGCCATCCCTCTGGCCCTGCCTCCTGCCCTGCCTCTGGCCATCCCTCTGGCCCTGCCTCTAGCCCTGCCTCTGGCCATCCCTCTGGCCCTGCCTCTGGCCATCGCTCTGGCCCTGCCTCTAGCCCTGCCTCTGGCCATCCCTCTGGCCCTGCCTCTGGCCCTGCCTCTGGCCATCCCTCTGGCCATCCCTCTGGCCCTGCCTCTGGCCATCCCTCTGGCCCTGCCTCCTGCCCTGCCACTGGCCATCCCTCTGGCCATCCCTCTGGCCCTGCTTCTGGCCCTGCCTCCGGCCCTGCCTCTGGCCCTGCCTCTGGCCCTGCCTCTGGCCATCCCTCTGGCCCTACCTTTGGCCCTGCCTCTGGCCATCCCTCTGGCCCTGCCTCTGGCCATCCCCCTGGCCCTGCCTTTGTGGCTGTTTAAAAATTCGATGCCATCTCTCAAGGCACAGGCCTTGTTTCCTCTTCAGCTCTTACACAGCGCACGGTCCCAATCAGGTTTTTGTTTTTGTTTATTGGGCAAGTTGTGCCACTTTTCTCTCGTGTACTTCAGGGCATCGCTATTGGTTTGGTGTCTATGATAGATTGCTTCTCTTTGGTGTGCTGTGTTTACATTTTGGGAAGATCTGCCAAATTGCAGGCGGTCTCCATGGGATAACATAAGGAACGTGCTGGCAAAAAGCTAGTCCTTTCATACAGTAACCTCAGCAATTTGCATTTCCTGTTTTCTATTTATCTCCCCGATGTATTGCTAATTCACCATATTGTGTAATCAGTTCATGTTTGTTATGTTCATAACATGCCTATAGGGTCCTGGTGTAAACCTCTTATTGTGAGCGAAACAAGCTACTCGCAAAAAGCTATTAAATGAATGGATACGACTGAAATTTTTCCTTTGAGTCTGCACAAATTAGACCATCCGAGTGCAGCAAAGGAAAAGAGCCACATGGTTTAAAATATCGACAGAATTATTATTTGCAACTTATTGAACTTAAGATAACATAAATCTGTAGTCATTTGTAGACCTTTCTAGAAAAGCTTAGAGACTTGCAAGTTGGAAGTACAGATTTTAGCTGTATTTTTTTATGCAGTGTAACTCGTGTTGGCATGAATTTTCCGAGAGACGATGAAACATCGATGAAAATAGCTGTAAATATGTTTCTTGTTGGGCATTTGATGCTCACATAAAATTTGGAGCTGCAGTTCAAACAATAACAAATTACTGATTTACAAGATAATGAGGGAAGCATGGGTGGAAATTGCAGAAGCACTCATCTTCTCATCCTCTTGAGATTCAGGAGTGGTACCAAAGGACTGGAGGATTGCAAATGTTACATCCTTGTTCAAAACGTTTAGAAGGATGTTTGAAGCAACTACAGGCCCATCAGTTTTTTTTTTAATAGATTTTTTTTTTAATTTAGAGTACCCAATTCATTTTTCCAATTAAGGGGTAATTTAATGCGCCCAATTCACCTAGCCTGCACATCTTTTTGCGTTGTGGGGGCGAAACCCATGCAAACACGGGGAGAATGTGCAAACTCCACATGGACAGTGACCCAGAGCCAGGATCGAACCTGGGACCTCGGCGCTGTGAGGCAGCAGTGCTAACCCACTGCGCCACCGTGCTGCCCTAATAAAAATTTTATTGAGGTATTTTTGGTATTGTAACAACAACAAAATAAACAATGTACATGAAACTATAAACATAGTGCAAAAGCCGTCTCCCTCCCTTACAGGTCCCACCTTTATTAACCCCTTACTCTAAGCTAAACTAACCCCCCCTCCCCTTCTGCTGACGATTAATTTTCTGCGAAGAAGTCGACGAACGGTTGCCACCTCCGGGCGAACCCTAACAGTGACCTTCTCAAAGCGAACTTGATTTTCTCCAAACAGAGAAAGCTAGCCATGTCCGATAGCCAGGTCTCCGACTTCGGGGGCTTTGAGTCTCTCCAAGCTAATAATATCCGTCTCCGGGCTACCAGGAAAGCAAAGGCCAGAACGTCTGCCTCTTTCTCCTCCTGGATTCCCGGGTCTTCCTACGCCCCGAAAATCACCACCTCTGGACTCAGCGCCAACCTTATTTTTAACACCGTGGACATGACATCTGCAAACCCCTGCCAAAATCCCCTAAGCCTCGGACATGGCCAGAACATGTGGACATGGTTCGCTGGTCCTCCCGCACATTTTGTACACCCGTCTTCCACCCCAAAGAATCTGCTCATCCAGGCCACTGCCATGTGAGCCCAATGAACGACCTTGAATTGTATCAGGCTGAGCCTGGCACATGTTGCGGACGTGTTGACTCTACTCAACGCGTCCGCCCATAGATCATCCTCTAGCTCTCCCCCCAGCTCCTCCTCCCACTTGCGCTTCAGCGCCTCGGTCTGCGTCTCCTCCGCTCCCTTCTCCTACCCACCCTCTGGAAACTACCATGTCCTGAATTCCCCTTAGGGGTAGGAGCGGGAAGGTTGACACCTGTTTACGTAGGAAGTCCCGCATCTGCAGATACCTGAATTTGTTTCCCCTTGCCAACCAAAACTTCTCCAGCGCCCTCATACTCGGAAAGCTCCCCTCCATAAACATATCCCCCATCCTCTCAATCCCTGCTCTCCATCATATCCGGAACCCCCCATCCATACTTCCCGGGGCAAACCGGTGATTATTATAGATTGGGGACTAGACCGATGCTCCCTCTGCTCCCACATGTCTCCTCCATTGCCCAGACTCTCAGGGCCGCCACCATCACGGGGCTGGTGGAGAACCGTGCCGGCGGGAACAGCAGAGGCGCAGTTACCACGTCTCCAGACTGGTGCCCTTGCATGAAGCCGCCTCCATACGCTCCTAAGCTGACCCCTCCCCCACCACCCACTTCCTGATCATGGCTATATTCGCCGCCCAGTAATGGTTACTAAAATATAGCAGCACCAGCCTGCCCTCTCCCCGATTCCGCTCAAGCATTACCTTCCTTACTCGCGGGGTCTTGCCCGCCCAAACGAAGCCAGTGATCACTTTGTTGACCCGTTTAAAAAGGACCGCGGAATAAAGATGGGGAGACACTGAAATACAAACAGGAATCTCAGGGGGACCGTCATCTTCACCGTCTGCACCCTCCCAGCCAGTGACAACGGAAGCGCGTCCCACCTCCGAAAATCGTCCTTCATTTGGTCTACTAGTCAGGCCAGATTTAATTTATGCAGCCGGTCCCATTCCCGCGCCACTTGAATGCCTAGGTACCTAAAGCTTCCCCCTACTAATCTAAACGGCAGCTCCCCGAATCGCCTCACCTGTCCCCTCACCTGGACTGCAGACATCTCACTTTTCCCCATATTTAGTTTATACCCCGAAAACCGGCCAAATTCCCCTAGAATTTTCCTGATTTCATCCATCCCCTCTGTTGGGTCCGATATATACAGAAGCAGGTCGTCTGCATAGAGCGAGACTCTGTGCTCCACGCCCACCCCCCCCGCCCCAGGACCAGCCCCTTGAGGCTCTCAGAGCAATTGACAACGGCTCTATAGCTAGCGCGAAGAGTGGAGAGAGGGGGCATCCCTGTCTCGTCCCCCGGTGCAGTCTAAAATAGTCCGATGTTGTCCTATTTGTCCGTACACTTGCCACAGGAGCCTGATACAGCAACCTGACCCAGTCAATAAAGCCCCGCCCAAATCCGAACCGTCCCAGTACCTCCCACAGATAATCCCATTTTACCCGATCAACAGCCTTTTCTGCATCCATTGCGATCACTACCTCCGCCTCCCTACCTTCCGGGGGCATCATGATCACGTTTAACAACCTTCTTACATTGGCCACCAACTGCCTACCCTTAACAAACCCCGTCTGGTCCTCCCCAATAACGTCCGGATCACAATCCTCAATCCTGGAGGACAACATTTTGGCCGGCAATTTGGCATCTACATTCAACAGGGATATCGACCTGTAGGACCCACACAGCTCCGGGTTCTTCCCCACTTCAGAATTGGCAAAATCGTGGTCTGTGACATCGTTGGGAGCAGCACCCCTCTTTCCCTTGCCTCATTGAACATCCGGCCCCAATATCCCAGAGAGCTTTTTATAAAACTCTTCTGTGTACCCGTCCGGCCCCGGGGCTTTACCCGACTGCATGGCCTTCAGACCCTCCACTATCTCTTCCAACCCGATCGGGGCCCCCAGCCCTTCTACCTGCTCCCCGTCCACCTTTGAGAAATTCAGCCCCTCCAAGAAATGCCTCATCCCCTCCGGCCCTGTAGGGGGTTCCGACCTGTACAGCCTACTGTAGAAATCCCGAAACGCCTTATTCACCCCTGCTGAATCTCCAACCAGGTTCCCATCTCTATCATTTACTTTCCCTATATCCCTGGCTGCCTCCCTCTTTCTAAGCTGCTGTGCAAGCATTCTGCTGGCCTTCTCTCCATGCTCATAGATCGCCCCCCTCGCCTTTCTCAGATGCTCCACCGCCCTCCATGTGGTTAACAAGCCGAACTCCGCCTGTAGTCTCCGCCGTTCCCTTAAAAGCCCTGCCTCTGGGGTCTCCGCATACCTCCTATCGATCTGTAGTATCTCCTTTACCAATCTGCCCATCTCTGCCCTGTCCACCTTCTCCCTATGGGCCTGTATCGAGATCAGCTCCCCTCTGACCACCGCCTTCAGAGCTTCCCAGACCACTGCTGCTGAAATTTCCCCCGTGTCGTTGATCTGCACGTAGTTCTGAATACAGTTCCTCAGCCGCTCGCACACCCCTTCATCAGCCAAAAGTCCCACATCCAATCTCCAGTGCGGGCGCTGGTCACTGTCTTTACTAACCTGCAGGTCAACCCAGTGCGGAGCATGGTCTGAGATTGTGATCGCCGAGTACCCTGTGTCCACCACTCCTGCCAGTAAGGCCCTGCTCAAAATAAAGAAATCAATCCGGGAGTACACGTTATGCACCTGTGAGTAGAAGGAGAACTCCTTCACCCTCAGCTGCACAAGTCTCCATGGATCCACCCCCCATCTGCTCCATGAACCCTTTTAGTTCCTTTGCCATTGCTGGCACCCTGCCCATTTTTGAGCTTGACCGGCCCAAGCCAGGGTCAATAACTGTGAGTCCCCTCCCATGACCAGCCTGTGCGAGTCCAGGTCCAGTATACAGGCCCATCAGTTTAACCTCACTGGTGGGAGGCGATAATATAGGATAAAATTAACAGCTCTGAAGAAGAGTCACACAAATTCAAAATGTTAATTCTGTTTCTCTCTCCAGACATGCTGGCAGACCTGCTGGCTGTATCCAACGTGTCATCTGAGAGTACCTTTAAGACATGGATGTTTAAGCAATGTACCTTTAAGAAAACAGTGATGTCAGAGAGTGGGTGGAGCTGAGGTCAGGTCAGCCATTTTGCAGTTTAGTTTTGCAGTTTGAAAAAAGCAGCTTGGGTGTGTCTGTGTGTTTCCAGAGAGCTGCAGTTTGGAGGAAAAGAGCTTGGGAGTGTCTGTGTTTGCAGTGAGCTGGATCTCTGACATGAAAGACTATCTCTGGATCATTTGGGTGATTTAAACTCATAATAGTAAAGCCTTTACCTGATGTGATTCTGTTTAAAGGTGCTAAGTCTCTTGGAAGTTTGAAGGAACATTTTGAGGAATTATTTACTGTTGCAATATTTTCTGAGTTATCTTTAAAGTAAGGGGTTTTAAGAGATCCAATGTTTATTTAAGATGTTAAGTTGAGTTCATGGAATAAACATTGTTTTGTGTTTAAAAACCCACGTGTCCATAATTGTAATTCCACACCTAGGGAACAAGCCGTGTGCTAGGAAAAGCAACAAATCCATTAAAGGGAGAGGTAGGTTGAACTCCATGATACATTTTGGGGTTCTGAAAACGCCTCGCCCATAGCAAACATTTTCTGTTTTTACTTCATATTTGCAGCATCCACAGTATTTTGCTTTTACAAAATTAACAGACATCTGGACATATGTGGGTTAATGAAGGGAAGCCAACATGGATTTGTTATGGGCATATTATATTTAACGAACTTGACTGAGATTTTTAAAGAGGTAACAGAGAGGGTTGATAAGGATAATACAATTGATGCGGTATACATGGACTTCCAAAACAAGAAATCGAAGACCAAAAAGATTGGGCTAAATTTCGCCTTGGTGGCAGGGATCCCAATGAAAGTCTTTAAAGCTGGGGCGATCCCACAGGAATATCAGATGCATTAAAACTCTGGCAGGCAATTAATTGGTTGCCTTTGGGGTTGATGTCCCTTTAAAGGATGGTCACCTGCTCCTAGAAGCTGACAGGCAAATGGAGTGGTCTTAGCAATACCACTGGAAAGAGTGATCAGTGCTGGAATTGTGTTCGGAAGACATGGCAGATGTTGTCCATGGGACCGCATATAGAACATACTGTCAAAAAGCTGATACTTTCATATGGTAACCTAATCCATTATATTGTGCAATCAGTTCACAGAAGCAGGCTGCCCTCCCAACCAGGTACGTGGGGTCTGGGGGCACTGGTGCAGGCAGGTGAGAACCACAGTGAGGGGTGTTGATGAGTGAAGGAGACTGTCACCAGGGTAGGTTTCACTCCATGCAGTGTATGTCCCACTCGCCGCTGGTAAAACACCAACAGCAGCTGCAGGGGGCCCTTAATTGGCCGCTTAAATGGCTCAGTTGACCTCTGGAGGAGCCTCTTGCACCTTCCCCACAGCTGATAAAATAGAATTGCAGTGAGAAGAGGACAGGACTTCAATACTGCCCCCACCCACTCCCATTGGGGACACACTAATGTGAATCATGATAGGTTCCCCCTTGATGCGCACCTGGTGAGCAGGACCCGTTAAAGGTGCACAGGTGATACAGCCCCTAAGGGGGAGAGGGTCATGTCGAGACAATACTCTGGCATTGCCCACTGGCAATGGGCCCCGGCATTGCACAAGGGGCAGGAGGCAGTGCCCAGACAGTGTCGGTGCGGGTGGAGGGGGAATGGGAGCTGTTCCATAGGGGGGGGTTAGGGTGAGTGGGTTTTCTATTGGGGGGAAGGAAGTTACCCCATTTTTTAGGAAAATTCCACCTAAAAGGTGCAATTCTAAAGGGGATGCTGGAACAGAGAGACATGGAGGAGCAGCACGGTAGCTTAGTAGTTAGCACAGTTGCTTCACAGCTCCAGGGTCCCAGGTTTGAATCCCCGCTGGGTCACTGTCTGTGCGGAGTCTGCACGTCCTCCCCGTGTCTGCGTGGGTTTCCTTCGGGTGCTCCGGTTTCCTCCCACAGTTCACAGATGTGCAAGTTAGGTGGATTGGCCAGGCTAAATTGCCCCTTAGGTCCAACAGGTTAGGTGGGGTTACTGGGTTACGGGAATTGGGTGGAGGTGTGGGCTTGGGTAGGGTGCTCTTTCCAAGGGCCAGTGCAGACTCAATGGGCCGAATGGCCTCCTTCTGCACTGTAAATTCTATGAAATTCTAATGAAATTCTATGAAATATGCGCACGAATCATTGAGGGTTGGAGGGCAGATCACGGAAACAGTTACGGGCTTTATAAATAAGAGGTATGGAGTACAAAATCAAAGAAGTTATAAAACATGAGTTTGGCCTCAACTGGAGGTAAGTGACACTTTATCAAACACCTTTTGTAAGACCTTGTATTTTATTGTGCTAATTTTAAAAACTCAATTAAATTAGTTGAACATGATTTGCTTTTAACTCATCCATACTGACTTTCCTTAATTAATCCATGCTTGTCCAAGTGGCTGTCAGAGCTAAGTAAGTTTCTAATACCTCTTCTTTTAATATCTCCTCAAATGTTAGCCCATTCAGTGTCTCAACGACCACTTCTTTCACTATGACTTTGACAGCATCTTCTTCCTTGGTTAAATAGATGCAAAATACTCATTTAGTACCGTCAGCCATGCCCTCGCCCTCTAAGCATAAATTCCCTTTTAATTCCTAACTAGCCTCACCCCCATCTTACTACTGTTTTATTATTTATACCTCTATAAAATACTTTTGGATTCCCTTAACGTTACAGATTTACCTAAAAGTGTTTGCTCCAGTCGACTCTGGCCAAATCATACCTGATGCTTTTAAAGATAAAACTTTCTCTTTGCCTTTCATTTCTCTTTTCACTTCCACTCTGAACTTGTTATATTAAGATTGTTCTCACTTGTATTACCAATTTGATATCTAACATGTGCACACTTTTCTATGTTTTCAATTTTTCAATTTAGGGGGCAATTTAGCGTGGCCAGTCCACCTACCCTGCACATCTTTGGGTTGTGGGGGTGAGACCTGTCATAATATACATCTATGTATACAATGGAGTGCAGACAGGCAGTGATTGACACACAGGATGACCAGTAAGCACACAGAACAGAGCAGCCAATCACCAGACAGAACACGACCACTATAAAGCCAGAGGACACCAGTTTTCCCACTCTCTCGGGACCCAGCCTCTGAGACAGTCAGAGCTTGTGAGCTAGCCAGTGCCGACACCATGTGGTAGCTAATTTAGTCTGGTCAGGCTAGTATCAGGTCTCCAGTCAAGCCAGCATAGTGTCGACCCACAGTTGAACATGTATAATAGTTTGGATGTTGAATAAAATCGTGTTGCATTTTATCAAGTGTTGGAGGTCTGTCTCTCGCTTCACTGCATCAAGTGCAGTTCACCTCGACCCAGCCTACCCAACACATCAAGACGCACTCAGACATGGGGAGAATGTGCAAACTCCACATGGACAGTGACTCAGGGCCGGGATTCGAACCCAGGTCCTCGGTGCCGTGAGGCAGCAGGGCTAACCACTGTGCCGCCCATGTGCACACTTTTGCAGCTTCATCTTACTCTCTATCTCTTTCATTATCCGATGGATCCAGATTTCCTTCACCTTTCTGCTCCTTGGGGGAATGTATCTTTATTCCATCGAACCAATCTTCCTGAAATGCACCTCATTGGTACATTATAGTTTTTCATGCCAATCTTTAATTCCAGTTTACTTGGGTTAGGTCTGTCCTCATTGGCCCTTCTCCAATTAAGTATTTTACGTTAGATTTCCTCCTGTCCTTTTCCAAAGCCAACCTACAATGATCACTGTTCCCTGAGTGTTCCCCTGCAGACGTTTGATCTATTTAATGCAAGGAGTCTGACGAACAAGGCAGATGAGTTTAAGGCACAAATTAAAACATATGGGTATGATGTAATTGATTGGTCGCTCAGTACTCCAGGCTATAGGATCTTCAGGCGAGATAGGGAAGGAGGTAAAAGGGGAGGGTATGTCGCAGTTCTGATCAGGGAATCAATTACAGCAGGAAGGAGGGATGACATCTTAGAGGGCTCTTCAAATGATGTCTTATGGGTTGAATCTAAAAACAAAAAGGAGCAATCACATTGCCGGGCGTGTTCTACAGTCTCTCTAACAGAGAAATAGAAGAGCAGATATGGAGACAAATTTCAGAGATGTGTAAAAATAATGGGGTAATGATAGTGGGAGGTTTCAACTTCCCCAACATTAACTGGGGTGGCCATTGTGTGAAAGGTTTAGAGGGCGCGGAATTCTTAAAATGCACACAGGAGAATTTTTTAAGCCTGGACGTGGAAGGTCCTACAAGAGGGCGTGGTCCTCGATTTAAATTTTGGTAATGAAGCTGGGCAGATGGTTGAAGCTGGGGAGATGGTTGAGGGGCTGTTTAACACAGGGCTAAATCGCTGGCTTTGAAAGCAGACCAAGGCAGGCCAGCAGCGCGGTTCAATTCCTGTACAGCCTCCCTGAACAGGCACTGGAATGTGGCAACTAGGGGCTTTTCACAGTAACTTCATTTGAAGCCTACTTGTAACAATAAGCGATTTTCATTCATTTAATTTTTTTCAATTATCAGTGGGGGGGGGGGGGTCATTTTGCAGACAGTGATCATAACTCCGTTTGATTCAAGTTTTTTATGGAAAACGACAAGGATGGGCCTGAAATCAAATTTCTAAACTGGGCAAAGGCCGATTTTAATAAGATTCAATATTATTTGGCCAGAGTGGACTGGGAGCAAACACCTTTAGGTAAATATGTGACAGAATAGTGGGACACATTAAAGAAGGAAATAGGGGGAGTACAGGGCCAAGATAGAGTCAGAGTCATACAGGTCTACAGCACAGAAAAGGCCATCCAGCCCATCGTGTCTGGGCCAGTCAAAAAAAAACAATTAACAAATTTAATCCCATTTTCCAGCACTAGACCCAAGGCATTGTATGCGTTGGCATTGCAAGTGCACGTCTAAATACTTCTTAAATGTTATGAGAGTCTCTGCCTCCACCATCCTTTCAGACAGTAAGTTCCAGACTCCCACCACCCTCTGGGTGAAAAAGTTTTCCTCACATCCCCTCTAAACCTCCTACCACTGACCTTAAATCTATGCCCCCCCCCCCCGGTCATTGACCCCTCCACCAAGAGGAAACGTTTGTTCCTGTCTACTCTATCAATGCCCCTCATAATTTTATGCATCCCAAACATGTGTCTGCTCAATCTCCTCTGCTCCAAGGAAAACAAGCCCAGTCTATCCAATCCCAGTTCATAGCTGAAATTCTCCAGTCCAGGCAGAATCCTGGTAAATCTCCTCTGCGCCCTTTCCAGTGCTATCACATCCCTCCTATAATGTGGATTCCAGAACTGCACACAATACTCGAGCTGTGGCCTAACCAACATTTTATACAGTTCCAGCATAACCTCCCTGCTCTTAAACTCTATGCCTCGGCTAATAAAGGCAAGTATACCATATGCCTTCTTAACCACTATATACACCTGCCTGCTACTTTAAGGGACCGCTGTACGTGTACATTAAAGTCCCTCTGATCCTTGGTACTTCCCAGGGTACTGCCGGTTATCATGTATTCCCTTGCCTTGTTTGTCCTGCCAACGTGCATCACCTCACACTTTTCCGGATTGAATTCCATTTGACATTGAACAGCCCATCTGACCAGCCTGTCTATGTTCTCCTGTAATCTAAGGCTATCTTCTTCACTATTTACCACCCTGCCAATTTCACCTGAGGAAGGAGTAGCGCTCCGAAAGCTAGTGATATGAAATGAAATGAATGAATGAAATGAAAATTGCTTATTGTCACAAGTAGGCTTCAATGAAGTTACTGTGAAAAGCCCCTAGTCGCCACATTCCGGCGCCTGTTCAGGGAGGCTGTTACGGAAATTGAACCGTGCTGCTGGCCTGCCTTGGTCTGCTTTCAAAGCCAGCGATTTAGCCCTGTGCTAAACAGCCCCTATCGAAACAAACCTGTTGGACTTTAACCTGGTGTTGTAAGACTTCTTACTGTGCTCACTCCAGTCCAACGCCGGCATCTCCCCATCAATTTTCATATCATCCCCGAACTTACTGATCAACCTTCCTACATTCATGTCTAAATCATTTATATAAACCACAAACTGGGACAACCTAGAGTCAGAATCATAGAGGTTTACAGCATAGAAAAGGCCCTTCAGCAGATCGTGTCTGGGCCGGTCAAAGAAAACCAACTAACAAATTTAATCCTATTTTCCAGCACTGCTGTGAGGTGAATTGGTCATTCTAATTCTCCCTCGGTGTACCTGAACAGGCACCGGAGTGTGGCAACTAGGGGATTTTCACAGTAATTCATTGCAGTTTTAATGTAAGCCTACTTGTGACACTAATAAAGATTATTATTAGTATACAATTATGAGGGGAATATATAGTTGACAGGAAAAAACCTTTCCCCTTGATGGAGGGATCAATGACCAGGGGCATAGATTTAAGGTAACGGGCAGGAAGTTTGGGGGGGTTTGTGAGGAAAAATGTTTATACTCAGAGGGTGGTGGGAGTCTGGAACACACTGCTTGAAAGGATGGTGGAGGCAAAGACCCTCATAACATTTCAGAAGTATTTAGATGTGCACTTGCGATGCCAAGGTTTAGCACACTGGGCTAAATCGCTGGCTTTTAAAGCAGACCAAGGCAGGCCAGCAGCACGGTTCAATTCCCTGAACAGCCTCCCCGAACAAGTGCCGGAATGTGGCAACTAGGGGCTTTTCACAGTAACTTCATTGAAGCCTACTTGTGACAATACGCGATTTTCATTTTTCAAGGCATACAAGATTATGGGCCAAGTGCTGGAAGGTGGGGTAGAACAGTTAGATGGTTGTTTTTGACAGGTGCAGACATGATGGACCGAAGGGCCTTTACTATGCTGTAGACCTCTCTGACTCTATGACCTCTTTACCTAGAACCTGATCCAGCAATGCCTCCTTCCTCATGAACCAGGAATACACTGATCAAGAAAATTCTCCTGAAAACATTTCAGAAACTCTTCCCCTTGCTGCCCTTTAATTATAGCTTTTGCACTTCTCTGTAATTCCCTGCAAATTTGCTCACCATATCTTTCCCACTGAATGATTTTCTACAGAATAAAATGCAGTCACCTAATGTTACCTTTATTGCTTTCTAACACTAATCAAAAAGATTCTGTCCTTGACCCCTCCTGGATACCCTCTCTTTCTCCAGCCCTGTAATATTCTGTTTCATCAATACTGCCAACCCTCCTACTTTCTTTCCTTCCATATCTCTCCTGAACACCTTGCATCCAGAAATATTTAGTACGCTGTCCTGCTCTTTTATGAGCCAGGCCTCTGGTCTCACCACAACATTATATTCCCATGTGGTTTATTTGTACTTGCAGCTGACAAGCCTTATTTACCACACTTTGTGTGTTAACATACATGAACTGCAAACCTAATTTAGACCTTGCTGCATTCCCTCTCACGCTGACCCCACTTAGTACCTTACTATTTATTGATCTGGTGTTATTTATCTCCCAATCCGTTGTGCATTTTGTTTCAACTTTTTAATGCTTATCCTGGTCCCCAGCCCTCCAGCTTTGTTGCCAACAGCACCAGCAAAGCACCTTGCATGCACATTGGTCCCCACTCTGTTGAAGTGCAACCTATGCAGCCGGTATAGGTCCCACCTCACCCTCAGCCAGTTACAATGTCCCAGGAATCTGAAGTCCTCCCTCCTGCACCATCTATTCAGCCACGCATTCAACTGCCCTATCCTCATATTTCCCATTCTTGTCAGCGCTTCCTCTTGAAATTGAGAATGATGTCCATTAGGCTTGGTGAGTTTTTGGATGGCGAGGGCGGCACAATGGCACAGTGGCTAATACTGCTGCCTCACAATGCCAGGGACCCGGGTTGGCTGTTCACCCTATCTCCTCAGAGTGCTCTGCAGCCATTCAGAGACATCTTTGACCCTGCCACCAAGGAGCCAACAGTCCAGCCTGGATTCAGTATTGTTGTTACAGAAACACTTGCTCTCCTAACTGCAGAATCCCTTATCACTAATGCTTTCTCCAGTCTCCCCTTTGCCCACCTGTACAGCTGAACCACCTGTGGTGCCGTGGACATGGCTCTGGCTACAATTCCAAGAGGGACCCGTCACTCGCCCAGTATTCAGAACGGAATGCCAATTGGCAAGCAGGAATCCTGCATTACCTAACCAGTCCTCCTTGACTAATCAGCACTCATCCATTCCTTCTCTGCCTACACAGCAGAGTGACCACAACTAGAAATATTCTGTCCACGTAGCTCTCAGCCTCATGGATGCGCTGCAGAGATGTCAGCAGCCGCTCAATCTCCAAAAACAGAGCTCGAGCAGATGTAGCTGATAACATTTCCTGGTGTGGAATTTGAACCCACACCCTTGTGCTTCAGAGGCCCAGATTTTTGCTCCAGGGTAGAGTGCACAGGGTCAAGAGAATTCCCGGCTCTACAAGCATGACGTTAGAAAATGGCAACCCACTGTTCGGAATTTCATTCCTGGGGGCACAGATTGGATTCGAAGTTGAGGCAGCTGCCCCCGGAGCGAGTGTTGAGGCTGCCAGATGCAGATGTGGACCGGGCAGAAAGCTGCCTCTGTGCTCCAGCACATTGTTACAAAAAAACGATTCAAACCAAAAGAAGCCCTCCAGTCCCTACACAATCCCATGTCCCGTCCGTGCCAACCTATGCCACCTCAATCCCCCCACCCATCCCCAACGCCCTTCACACCCTCTATGGCTACCTATGCCATTCCATACACCCATGGCCATCATCCCGCCCCGCCCCCCTATGCACCCCACATCCTCATGCCCATTTATAGCCCCTGTGCCAAACTAGCAGCAACTCCTGCCCTTACCCCTTCCATGCCAATCACCTAATATTCTTTTGACAGTTCTTTGGTGCTTTTGTAGTTCCAATAAGTTTATGCACAATCATTTGTACTTTTAACAATCCCAAAGGGTGCCTTACCTGTCACCAAAGGTATCCGGGGACCATATCTAAAGGGTACGTATCTCTCCAAAGGAGAGCACTGTCTAACAGATCCGTCAAGTTCAGGCCTTCTTTTACCTGGTATAATCTTCACCACCCTTTGTTTCTCACTCACGGCCAACCAAAGTTTCACTTCAGTGGAGATAGATGATGATTCAAATGTCCAGCTGCCTCCGGAAAATGCTCACGTACGAATCCTGGCCCAGCTTCAGTCCCACCCTGTGCAAGTAGGAAATGCCATGTTTGCGGATGGGACTTGGGTTGTGAGGTTCTCTCAGCCCACGCCGGGTCAGAGAATCGCTGGGCCGGGCACGATTTACACGACTTACGCGACGCTGCCCCGATGCCGGTCCACCAATTCTCTGGTGACCGGGGCTCTACGTGGCCCCCCCCAGCGATTCTCCGCCCGGGATGGGCTGAGTGGCCGCCCAAAAAAGCCCGAGTCCCGCCGGCGCCTTTCACATCTGGTCTTACCCGGCGGGACCTCAGCGTCCAACCTGTCTGGGGCGGCCTGTTAGGGGGAAGGGGTTTCGGACCCCGCGGGAGGCCTCCACCGTGGCCTGGCCCGCGATCGGGGCCTACCAATTGGCGGGCCGGCAAGTCGTGGTGGAGGCCTCCTTTGCTCCGCGCCAGCCCCTGTAACCCTACACCATGTTGCGTCGGGGCTGGCGCGAAGAAGGAGGCTACCGTGCATGCACGCATTCGCGCCGGTCGCAGTGCGCATGCGTGCATTCGCGCCAGTCGCAGCACGCATGCGCAGACCCACAGCGTCCATTTGACACCAGTATCAGCAGCTGGAGCAGCGTGGGTCGCTCCAGTGCCGTGCCGGCCCCCTGTAGGGCAGAGGATCGCTACACATAGCGGTCCGATGACGCCGTCATTAAACTCTCCAGTTTTTACGACGGCGTCAACACTCTGCCTTCAAATGGGCGAATTCTGCCCAGGATTTCTGGGCTCATTCGTCATTTGCACCGCGATGGAGACTCTCCAGCATGGCCAAAATCTGGGCCAGAGTGAATGACCAAAAGTGAAATTGTTGGAAGTGCTGAGGGTTTTGGCCAAGGGTGGTATCATGATTGGAGGGCCGAAGGGCCTGTTCCTGTGCTGCATTGTTCTTTGTTCTTTCTTCCATTCCCCCAAAACGAATATTGAACCAAATAAAATCGCAAAACAAAAATTTGAATAAGGACAAATAATGAATCCTGTGTACTGCTAAGATTAATTTTATTGATGTGAGGAGGTGTGCCGGAGGTGTGATACTGTACATACACCCCGACTCACTCTGTAGATGTTCATCAGTGGAAAGAGGTGGAGTCTGAGTGCCTCATGCCTTTTATAGTGAGATACCACCCCTGAGTGTCCTGCCTGCTCATTGGTCATGTCCTGTTCTCTGTGTTCATTAGCTGCATGTCTGTGCCTGTCTGTATATCATTATCTTCGTGTCTGCACATCATGACAGTTTTCACAGTCAAATATCCCACTCAAAGCCAAGAAGTGTCTAAACACATGAAGAATGGCTGTTTGAGCTGTGTTTGCATGACTACCAGCACGTGTAAAGCTCTTTGAGTCATTTGCCTTCAAGAGAGAATGGCGAATCATATGTAAACAAAATAAAATGGATACTTAGAATTCTAGTTTTGCGTGTTACCCTTTGTGCTGTGCTGTATTTTGCCACTTAATCAAGTTCTTCACAATATCTTCTACCAATGGAAAAGGATTTATTTGCACTAACATCTGGTTAAAACAGCCAATGCTGTTGAAGCATAAATGTTATTTTAGTCTTTGGTACCAAACCTTTTTTATGTTATCAAAGAAACGGGCACCAGTGAAGAAAGTTTCCACAGGATTCTGTGTACATCTGGATTAGTTTCAACCACTCAAGTAAAGCAGATTCATTTATAGACCAGTTAAAACTTGTATCTGTTTACGTTCTCTTTGCAAGCCTCCAGTTCAAAGTGTTCAGGTTTGGGTTTCCCAGGAACTGATCCGATTGTTTCCTTAAGCAGTCAAGTTTAAGCAGTCAATGAATCAGCCTGTAAACATTAGCACTTACGCTAGTTTAACCTGAATTAGTCTAAAATAAACAGTTTCTGGAGAGGTTTAGATCACAGTAATCTGAACCAGTTATTTTGCCACAGGTCATTATCGGCCTGTTTAAAAAAGAAACTCTAGGCCCCAGCAGTGTTGGGATCAGCAGTCCTGTTCTGGTGTCCAGTAAATACTGCATGATTAGATGAGGCTGGTTGGTGTTCAATAAAATATTCCAGTAAACGCAGTTCTCATTGCAAGGCTCACTGTGAAACCGAGAGCAGATTTTCACCAAAATTTGTCAGTGTCAGGTTCTGAATGAAAACTAGCGTGTATCTCCCCAGCTGCACAGCCGGGTTTTTAGACCAGACTTTCTTGCATTTGGTGCACAGAGGATCTGGAGGCGTAGTTTGTGCCGTCTCTCTGGCAGGGCAGGCAGTCGACAAGGCCGTTCCACAGATATTGGGGAGCCATCTTTACAGGGCGCCCCGATCTGCGCTGTAAATAAATGCCCCCCCCAACCCCCATACATCAGGGACCCTCCCCCACACCCCAGCACACAAGTATTGGGAACACACTCCTGCCCCCACCATCACACAAGTATCGGGGGGTTGGGGACACTCATGCCCCTCCCCCACTACTATCGGGGGCACTCGTCCCTCCCGCCCGCCCACCACCACACAAGCATAGGGGGCACTGCCTTCCCTCCTCCCCCCCACCAGCAACACCATGGGAGTATCGGGGCACCCTCCGCCAACCCCCCTAGTTTCAGGGCTCTCCACCCCCACCCTCATAGGCATCAGCCCTCCACCCCCCAACACACAAAAGGGGAATCCACCCACGGGGCCCACCCCTGGAACTGCCAACTTGTGCCATCCCTCCAGCCGCTGCGCTCCCTCAAAGGTGGCTGGGATCTGCAAACACAGCAAAATGTAACTGTCATGGACACTCCCCGGGAAACACACCTCCATGATGTGCATTGTTGAGTTGGACATTTCACTGGAGAACTCCCGATTACAGGGGTCCCTGTGAAGGTTTCCCTATTACAGGGGTCCCGGGAGGGGCGGGTTGGGTCACCCACATACCTGGGGGTTGGGGGGGCACCCAGGCAATCCAGGAGTGGTGGGCTGTGGTGCAGGGTTGGATGGGGTTTGGGGCCGTCCGCAGGACCTCGTTATCAAGATGGCGACTGTCATAATATACACCAGTATATCATGGTGCAGAGACACACTGATGGACACACAGTGGGACCAATCAACACACACAACACTGCAGCCAATCACCAGTTAGAGCACACGCACTATAAAGACAGGGAGCATCAGAGTTCCCGCTCTTTCGAGTTGCAGCTAGCTAGGAGGACATAGCTCACAGCCTGCAACACAGACATTCACCATGTGCTGAGTGCATCGACTGGTTAGGACAAGGCAGAAGTCGTTAGTTAAGGCTAGTATCGTATTAACCCACAATCTAAGTATGATTAAACAGTTAATAATTCAATAAAATAGTGTTGCACTATTTCAAGTGTTGGTGACCTGTATGTGATCCAGAACACCCAACACATCATACCAGGAGTGGTGGGATACTAGCACTTCTTAGACCTACCAGCAAGTGATCTGCCTTCCGCCAGCATTCCGTCATCCTGCAGCATGGACAACATCAGCCCGCCGCCGCCGCTCCGCATCGCCAGCAACCTCGGGGCCAACTGGTAGATTTTCAAACAGCGCTTCCAGCTCTTCCTCGAAGCCACGGACAGGGAGGGCGCCTCGGATACCAGGAAGATTGCTCTTCTCCTCTCCACGGCCGGGGACCATGCCATCCACATTTTCAGTCCTCTCACCTTTGCAGATGATGAAGATAAGACGAAGTTCAAGACGGTCCTCCTCAGGTTTGACAATCACTGCAGTGTAGAGGTGAATGAAAGTTTCGAACGCTACGTGTTCCAGCAGCGTTTGCAGGGTAAGGACGAACCTTTCCAATCCTTTTTAACGCACCTCCGCATCCTTGCGCAATCTTGCAGCTACGGGCCCACCTCCGACTCCATGATACACGACCAGCTCGTTTTCATTGTTCAGTCAGACCCCCTACGTCAGCAGCTCTTCAAAGTAAAGCAACTCACCCTAGCGACCGCCATCGAGACCTGTGTCTTACATGGAAACGCCACGAGTCGGTATTCCCATATACAAGCGGCTGAAACGGTCCCACGAGGCGGAACGGGTTCAAGCGATTGAGCACCTCCAGGGCCTCAGCCTGGATGAGGGCAGCCATTTCGCGCGCTTTTCGCGGACTCCCGCGCTTGTACGCACCAAACGCTTCAGCCAGCCTCGCAGGAATGTTCGGGTAATTCAACCCATGGTCACAGAGTCCGATGCGGACCTCCCACACAGCAGTGACACTGAGGACCCGAAGGCGCCTCTTCGAGTCGGCGTCGTAACGAAAAACAGGCTGTCCCCGAAGCAAAGACACCAGCCGCTGTCGGTATACAGCATCGATCCAGACGATGAGTGGTGTACCACCCTGACGGTCAACCGGTCCCAAATACGATTCCGCCTGGACACTGGTGCCTCCACCAATCTCATGGCGTGGTCTGCTTTCCAAAGCCTTTGTGTCAAACCAGCCATCCTTCCATCGGCCTGCCAGCTATTGGACTACAATGGCAACATAATTTCTGCTACCGGCTCGTGCCAACTTGAAGTGACGCACGAGTCATGGAAAGCCAGCCTTCCTTTCGAGATTGTGGGCTCCTTGAAGGACTCCCTGCTTGGCGCACATGCATGCAAGCTGTTGAACCTCGTTCAAAGAGCTCACTCTCTCTCTCCTGATGACACACCTGCCTTCCAGGACGCTGACTTCAGGGCGCAACTCGACGCCATTATCGACCAGGTCCGCGATGTCTTCGAAGGCATGGGCACGCTCCCATATACTTACAAGATCCTACTCAAACAGCACGCCACGCCTGTGGTGCATGCACCTCGCAGAGTCCCAGCCCCCCTCAAGGACCGCCTCAAGCAGCAGCTGCAGGACCTCCAAAACCAAGGAGTGATCTCCTAAGTTACGGAACCAACCGACTGGGTCAGTTCCATGGTGTGCGTATAAAAGCCTTCCGGCGAGCTGAGAATTTGCATTGATCCCAAGGATCTGAATCGCAATATCATGAGGGAGCATTATCCAATTCCCAAGCGCGAAGAGATCACATGTGAGATGGCTCGCGCCAAGCTCTTCACCAAACCTGACGCCTCGAAAGGATTCTGGCAAATCCAGCTCGACAAATCCAACAGGAAACTGTGTACCTTTAATGCCCCCTTTGGCAGATATTGTTACAACAGGATGCCATTTGGGATCATATCAGCTTCAGAAGTGTTCCACAGGATCATGGAACAAATGATGGAAGGCATTGAAGGTGTTCGCGTCTATGTCGACGACATAATCATTTGTCCACCACCCCACAGGAGCATGTCAGTCGCCTCCAGCGCGTGTTCAAACGCATACGGGAGCAGGGCCTACGCCTCAACAGAGCCAAATGCTCCTTTGGTCAGATGGAACTCAAGTTCCTCGGGGACCACATCTCCCAGTTGGGTGTGCGGCCGGTTGCGGACAAGGTGGCTGCCATCACAGCCATGAAAACACCAGAGGACATGAAGGCGGTCCTCCGATTTCTGGGCATGGTCAACTTCCTAGGGAAGTTCATCCCTAACCTCACCTCTCATACCACGGCTCTCAGGAACCTGGTCAGGAAGACGACAGACTTCCAATGGCTTCCTGCCCACGAGCGCGAATGGAGAGAACTCAAAACCAAACTCACCACGGCCCCGGTCTTCGCCTTTCTTGATCCAGCGAAAGAGCCAAGAATTTCAACCGATGCCAGCTAATCTGGCATTGGGGCAGTGCTCCTGCAACACGATGAGGCCTCATCATGGGCCCCCATTGCATATGCGTCACACGCCATGACCCCCACGGAACAGCGCTACGCACAGATAGAAAAGGAGTGCCTGGGCCTGTTGACCGGTGTCGTCAAGTTTCATGATTATGTGTATGGCCTTCCCCAATTCACCGTCGAGAACGACATCGCCCGCTGGTCAATATAATACAGAAAGACTTGAACGACATGACGCCTCGCCTCCAGCGTATTCAGCTCAAGCTCCAGCGATACAACTTCCAGCTGGTATACACCCCGGGCAAAGACCTAATCATTGCCGACGCTCTCTCCAGGGCAATCCCAGCGGGATTTGTCTGCCAGGTTCACGCCCATGTGGCCTTCGTGGCCTCCAATCTACCTGCCACGGATGAATGCCTCGTCCAAATTCGCCGCGAGACAGCAGCTGACCCCCTGCTACAGTGTGTCATGCGCCACCTAACAGACGGGTGGCTCAAGGGCCAATGCCCGCAGTTCTACAACATCAGAGACGATCTGGCGGTAGTCGATGGTGTTCTCCTGAAACTGGACCGCATTGTCATCCCGCACAGCATGCGCCAGCTCACCTTGGAACAGCTACACGAGGGCCATCTTGGCGTGGAGAAATGCCGCCGACGGGCCCGAGAGGCAGTGTACTGGCCCGGCATCAATGACGACATCGCCAACACAGTGCTCAACTGCCCCACTTGTCAGGGCTTCCAGCCGGCCCAACCACATGAGACCCTACAGCCCACGAGCTGGTCACGTCCCCTTGGTCCAAGGTCGGCATCGACCTGTTCCACGCGCAGGGCAGGGACTATGTTCTGATTGTAGACTATTTTTCAAACTACCCGGAGGTGGTACGTTTACACGACATCACATCGTCTGCAGTCATCTGTGCCTGTAAGGACACCATTGCTCGTCACGGCATCCCACTCACTGTGATGTTGGACAATGGCCCCTGCTTCGCAAGCCAGGAATGGTCCAACTTTGCCAGGAGGTACAACTTTGTGCATGTGACATCCAGTCCCCTGTACCCCCAATCCAATGGCAAAGCGGAGAAGGGCGTCCACAAAGTCAAATGGCTCCTCTGCAAGGCTGCCGATGCTGGGTCCGATTTCTACCTCGCCCTGCTGGCCTATCGCTCGGCCCCACTGTCCACTGGCCTGTCGTCAGCCCAGCTGCTCATGGGTCGCACCCTGAGGACGACGGTGCCGTCCATTCATGTCCCAGACCTCAACCACGTTCCGGTCCTTCAACGAATGCAACTGTCTCGTGCACAGCACAAGGCTGCTCATGATGCCCATGCAGCTGATCTCCCTGCTCTGGCTCCAGATGACAACGTTCGCGTCCATCTTCCGGATGGTGGCTGGTCTGCAATCGCTGTGGTTCTTCGGCAGGTGGCTCCCCGCTCGTTCCTGGTTTATCTCCCGGATGGCTCCATTCTGCGCCGCAATTGATGTGCCCTTCGTCTCGTTCTGCCCTCGCTACTTGATCCTCTGCCAGTGCCACGCCCTCCTGTTGACCCTGACCTGGACTATACAGAGATTCCGGTCACTCTGCATCCTCCTCACTCTGACGCAGTCCAGCCCGCTCCTCAGCCGGCGGCTCCCGACCCACCCTTGAGGCGGTCAACCAGAATTCGTCGCCCACCTCATAGACTTAATTTGTGAACTTTGTGAACTTATGGACTTTCTGATTTGTTCTGTTCTTCGGTTTAATCGTTCAAGTGGTTAGTATATCGTGTTCATCTCGTTATTCTTGTGACACACTGTTTTTTTTCTGCACCAGGCACCTTCCCATGTAAATATGTACATAGTCCTGTAAATATTTTGCACACACGTAGCCAGGAACATTCACTATACACTATTTATTGCCACGCAGGTACATTTTTTATAAAAGGGGGGATGTCATAATATACACCAGTATATCATGGTGCAGACACACACTGATGGACACACAGTGGGACCAATCAACATACACAACGCCGCAGCCAATCACCAGTGAGAGTACACGCACTATAAAGACAGGGGACATCAGAGTTCCCGCTCATTCGAGTAGCAGCCAGCTAGGAGGACAGAGCTCACAGCCTGCAACACAGACGTTCACCATGTGCTGAGTGCATCGACTGGTTAGGACAAGGCAGAGGTCTTTAGTTAAAGCTAGTATCGTATTAACCCACAGTCTAAGTATGTTTAAACAGTTAATGATTCAATAAAATAGTGTTGCACTATTTCAAGTGTTGGTGACCTGTATGTGATCCAAAACACCCAACATCAGCGACCTGTTTGTGGGATTCCCTCCTATTTTTCCAGCCCCACACACTGAGGAGGGAAGCACTGCAACTCCCATGCAGCCCTGCCAGGCGCCCCAGGGAGCACCTGCCAAGGTCATCTTGGGCAGCAGGGTGCCTCAACCTCAACTGTGGATCTTGGAGATACACCTGGACGTAACAGGAGGGTAAGAAACAACAGGCACCTGGTGGGAATGGGTGAACCTAGGCACTAGTAGAGATAAGTCACCATTGTAATATCGCCCTCATACAGATCCTCTACCCTGTCATTTTATGGTGCCATGCTCTCCGAATCCGCATGCACACTCGGTGCTTCATCCCTGTGGAGTGTTAGAATAGCAACGCTATGTCTCTCCCACCTCCCACACTGATAACTCAGTAAAGACGCACTGCTGCCGGCGTGGCCTACTCAACTGCACTGCCCCCAACCCTCCCCCACCCCCCAATTCATGGAAGGTAACACCCATCCCCACGCAATATCAACAGTCATGCCTCTCAATCTGCCACTCTTCTCCATGATGAGGATGCCCAGGACTGACAAAGTGTTGAGATCCGGCCCACCATGAATGTAAGGAGAAAACACCAGGACCCTTAACCCTCAGTACCCTGAGGGGGCAAGAATAGCTGGGATTTGTCATCCGGGTCTGAACCCTATGATAAGTGCATTCATCGGCAGCATGCATTCAACTGTCAGTCAAGCAGGAGTCAGACACATCGCTGAGGATGAGAGGAGCGTTGTTCTGTCCTTAATGCAAGTCATCATCATTCTCCTACAGCTTGCAGCCAATGGCTTTAGAGGCCTGTCCATGAATGTAGGAACTATCTTGAGGACCTTCCACAGGCACCACATTAGTGAGTTGATGTCAGGCCCAATGGTGGGAGAGCTCTTCACCCCCTAGTCCTGGTCATCCGCAAATCAAGATACTCTGGGGCATCCCTAGCCCTTCGCCACATGAGGGCACTGGCCATTGGCTGAGACCTTTCCTCCTCCTCCTCCATGCGTTGACCTTCTCTTCCGAGGAGATGTGACGCTTCTCCATGTCCTCCTGGTCCAGTTGCCTTCCCCACTGCAATGCCAGGTTGTGGAGAGCACAACAGACCACAGTGATGCAGGGCACCCTCTGGGGGCTGGACTGGAGGGCTCCCCCTGACCGGTCCAGGCACTGGAACCACATCTTGAGCATTCCAATCGCTTGCTTGACCAGCACACATGTTGACACATGAGCCTCGGTTGGTGATTGTGGCCTTTGTACTGGCGTCAGTTACCTCCTGAGGGCGTACCCTTTGACCCCGAGGAACCATCCCTCCAGCTGTAGCTCTTCCTCAAAGGTGGCTGCGACCTGCAAGCGCTGCCAGATGTAACTGACATGGATGCTCCCTGGGCTGCGCATTGTGTAGTCACTGGTGAGCTGGACATTGAGGAAGTGGTATCCCTTGCAGTTCTTAAATGTTGCCCCCATGCTGCTACGGAGACCGCAGGGCCATGTGGGTGCAGTTGATGATGGCCTGCACCTGGGGCATGCCTGCTATGTGGTTGGAGCCCATTGCCCTCGTGCTCTGACTCACCTGGTCCCCGGTCCAAGTTGATGTACATGTGGGCCCTCATGAACAGCGCATCTGTGTACTTGCGTGCAGCAGACTGGGATAAACCGCACATCCCACCCATGCAACCCTGAAAGAGACACTGGCATAGAGGCTCAGAGTGGCAGTAACGTTAAGAACCTGGCCGCGTGCAGCAGCATGTCTATGTCGCTGCTGCTGGTCGATCGCAATCAATAGAATTGCCAACTCGACTAGCTCCATGATTCTCCTGAATCAGAAACTGAAAGGAAGAGAACATCAAAGTGAGCGATGAGGAATCCTGACAATGCCGTGACCCATATTCCTCTCAGAATCTGGGACATTCACCTATTAGGATCTCCCTATGTGATCGCCTTGCCACTGAGCCTCCCTCCCTCCCCTGTCGCACAATAGCCACTTCTCCACAGTCGTCCCTCCCAACTCCACCTGAATAAATCGTTTCAACCCTTGAGAGTCTGGCCATTCTCACTGAGGGCGAACACGGACTCAAAATCACTCCCTTACTGTTCACAACCTGCATGAAAAGTTACACACTATTCAAGCCCAATTCGTTCCTTTACTGAAAAAAAAAATGATTGTAAATCATTTCCATATCTGATTTTGCACAATTTACAATAACTTTTTTATCCTCTGACAATAGTTTTAAGTGATTCAAGATTTGTTTTTTTGTAGATTTTGGCATCCCCTGAGTCTTCAATGATAGTACTTCCATGTAATTATTCCCAGGTTATCCGTTATCCTAAATAAAAAACGGATGCCTCTTTCTCTGCCTGCTGTACTCATTCTTGACAGGACAATACTTTTAAGATTCGAATTACGGACAGACCCATCTGAATTGTATGAAGTCTCTCGCTGTAGCACAGCCATAATGTATTATGTTTCCACCAATAATCCGAAGGGAAACTCCTTGTCACTGAGCTAGCTGCCATTTTTGTTTTCAATTAAGTCAGAGCTAAGTAGTAGTGACTCTCAGTGGGTGTCTCAGAAACTTGAATGTAATTTTCAGTGGAAGTCCAATGGTTGGATCTTGGCCAGATAAGTACTTCTGAATAATAATGGCTACTCTTCCATTGTTTGGTCTCTAAGATTCAAATCTTTCTGGACTCTTACATCACGAAGGAGAAAAGACCCAAGTGTGGCTTTATGTTACAATTTTCATCTTTGTGTGGAGGTACAGTCAATGCTTTTACTGCCAGCAAATTGCTTTACAAGTTTTAAGTCCCACCACATGCTTCCCTGGAGGACTAGGCTCCGTTGCATGTTCACGACCTACCTGAGCTTCTGGCAGAAAGGGGAAAATGATCTCATTGCCAATGGCTGGCATACACACTCCATTAATGTCAGTGCAGAGGCCATAGTACATGTGTGTTGTTCTGGCAGACTGAACGTTTAATCCCAGTAATAATATTTCAGTGTGAAATTCTTGCTAAAGATGGGCTGCTGCGGAGTGACTAAAATAGCAAACCCCTTTTCATTTAGAAAGAATCCCTCCAATGGTCACAGCTGGAGCTGAGTCAATCCACAACTGTATGAACTATTGTGCTGGGCCTGTGAACCACAAACAAGTGCAGTAAATTACCTTCTGGTTGGAAGAACTGTCAAAGTTTTAAGTGAAAGTTATTTTGAAAAACTCTCACTCAGACCATCTGAAATTAGGTTTCGCCACAATGCTCTCCAAAGTAGTTCAGTCATAGCTATTGTGGGCAGAATCTTGTGGAGACCATGGGGTTCTCAGTTGTAAGTTGGTGAGCCGCCGAAAGCTCCGCATTACAAATGTACAAAATAGGAGCAGGAGTAGGCCATTCGACCCCTTGAGCCTGCTCCACCATTCAATAAGATCATGGCTGATTTGTTTGTGTTGAGTTCCATATTCTCCATCTATCTCCGAAAACCTTTGACTCCCTTGCCGAAAAAGAATCTATCTACCACGTTGCCACCGTCTTCTGAGGCAGAGAGTTCCAAAGTCGTACAACTCTCGGAGAGAAAAATATTCCCCTCATTTCTTTCCTATCAATCTAGTAAATGTCCTCTGAACTGCCGCTAATACATTTTTCCTTAAATAAGGAGACCAAAACTGCACACATTATTCGACATGCAGTCTCACTAACACCCTGTATAACTGAGGCATAGCATCCTTTGTTTTGTGTTAAATTCCTCTCGCAATAAAGGACAGCATTCCATAACCTTCTTGATTAAAAATGTCATCAGCTGCTATGGTGTGATTTGAGCCCATATCCCCAAAGCATTAACCATTCAATGGTAGAACCATTATATCACCATCTCCACTATTTAGAAGGCCTGCCCCATTTGTGTCACTCAGGCACTTGACAGGCCAACGGAAGGCTTCCCAGCAGGCTCGAGGACCCAGGGGCGAAAGCCCTGACCGCCAAAAACTGCTGACCAATTAGAGCCCAGCAGCTCCCAGCAGTGCCACCAGGGAGGCAGTGGCAGCTGCCAGTACTACAACCACTGAGGTCTCAGATTGAGGAGGGACCCAGGAATATGCGAGTGATTGAACTATAAAGGGGCTGTGGGGTGGAGATGTCATGGGGGAGGGTGGGAGAGGCCCGTCCACAGCAAGGGCTGGGGGTTGAATTTCAGCGGCCCTGCCTTCCAAAGGTGTTTGAATGAGGGATCCCCATTCCCCCAGAGGTCTGCAAGTAAACATGCCAAATTTGATGTCACGCTCTCCACATGACAATCCCTGTGCCTGCTGCTGGGTTAATACTTGCGGTGGTGGGCATTAATTAACCACTTAAGAGCCTCAATTTGTGGCAGGGCATAGACTTAAATGGGGCAGAAGTGGGAAGATTATGTTGCCTCCCACCTGATTAAATATGCCCCCACTACCAAATGTGCCATGAGGGAGGGCACAAGATTATGAGATTGATAATGGGAGAGATCTGTAAACATTCTGAACTCGCGGATTGCCTCTGGAAACTGGCAAACCACATTGCAAAGCTGCAAGGCAGAGTCAGACGAAGCAAGCTAGTAAACTGACAGCATTTTCAATGTCGTGCTATTATCTGCTTCTCGATCGTTTGCCAAAAACCTGCATCTTTTGTACAGCAGGCCCACTTTGCCTACCTCTATTTTAATTCTTTCATGTTACGATATTAAACATTTGCACCAAACGCTGAGTGAAACGAACAGGGCTCTAGATTTAACCTGAATATGAGGTGCACTCGGTTTCTAATAAGTTGCTTAGCAATGAAGGTGATTTCTCTCTGTCAAAATCAATCACTGCCCTCAGTTTTGATCAGATACAGCTGTCAGTTCCTCCGAGATAAACGGTTCCATAGACATTCCCTTCCCATACTGCATCACTGTTGGTATTGCAAACATCAGTGCTTTATTACCAAATAAGATTGTTGATATTCAATAGCTCATTTGTATAAGCAACTACTTACATCAGCATTTGGATGGATTTTATTCTAAGGCCAGTTAGCTCTATGGCTGACATAGAAAATGAAAACAATACTTTACTGTTTCTATTGCCATTCATGTCTACTTTTATTTCAGCGTAATACAACACATTGCTAGGGGGTATTTTCTTAACACTGCCAAGACTGAATCAGGATCTACAGAAGATGTTTGTGTTGGGCTAGAAGTGGCCCTGGCTAATAACTACGTGATGATGTATACATGAATTCCTGCTCGTCAGGTCCTCTGTGACACACAAATTAGCCTCGCCCTTATCTCCTAAGACATCTGGACCAGTGTCTGGGTTTTTAATTTCAGAAAGAAATCACGAGGGACCAGACTTATGTTATGTTCCGATGAACAAAGTGGAATGCCTCTGCAGAAACTCAGAATGGATTAAATCGGATAGACTCTGGAGGAGCAAAGACATTACTGAATGTTCAATGAAGTAAAACAAGATCTGTCATGCTTCCAATCGTACCAAAGATCAATAACTTTTTTCCAAATGACATTGGGTTGTTTATTTATTCCTAACATTTGGAATTGACAATGTTACGCATTTTACAAGTCTATTTTTGTTGCTGCAGTAAAAGACTGTGAATAGGTGAGAGTTTGTATGAATAAAACAGACCCTAAATTAAGCCTTTTCTATACTGCACTTTGAATAGTTCTAGGATTCTTATAATGCTGTATAAAACCTGCCTTAATAAACATTGTTTGTGGAACCATTAACAAGCAAACAGTTTCAAGACACATTTTGAAAGGTATTTATTTTCACACAACGAAGGGAGAAAAAAAGAAAGTTGTCAAGAGGAGGAATGAATGAAGGAAAAGGGGACCGAACACTGTAAAATACAGAAGTGGCTAGGAAAGCAGCAGGAGAAACAAAGTATTTTAAACGCTGTGATAGCATTCCCATGTTCGAAAAATATACCTTTCTCTGATTTGCAAAACACAGACCCTTCATTTATTACGTCACCAAGAATCAGAGAGCTCTCCAAGGAATTGAAGGCCTCGTCTTCAGGAAATGGGCAACATAAGCAAAATTTGCAGTTGGGTCAAACTATTTTGGTAATTTGAAATACATGTGTTGATTTTGTAACTACTGTTTACTGGCAGAGTGTTAGGAAGCAAATTACAGGTCAATGTGAAAACTCACAAGCTTGTGCCATGCACAATGCTTCCAAGTGCTACAAGAGGAGATGGAGCTAGTGTATGGCAATGTGGATGGTTTATAGATGATAATAATAATAATCATTTATTGTCACAAGTAAGCTTCAATGAAGTTACTGTGAAAAGCCCCTAGTCGCCACATTCCGGCGCCTGTTCGCGGAGGACGGTACGGGAATCGAACCCGCGCTGCTGGCCTTGTTTTGCATTACAAGCCAGCTGTTTAGCCCACTGTGCTAAACCAGCCCCCTGTACCAATTAGTACCAAATTATGCAAATCATAATGCCATGCATGCCATGAGAGTGTAAAAAGCTCTGTGGAAGGAGATGCAAAATGTGAAGGGCCTGAAAATATTATTCGAAAAATGACTTCCTCATGAAGAGAGCAAGTGACACTGTACCAACCCAGAATTGTTTCACATTTGGAAAGTTTAAAGGAATACAAATGAACAATTTGTTACAGCAAAATGTTGTCAAATTTCAAAACAAGGGACAGCATTGCCACAGAGTATTGTTTATTTTGCCCACTCCTCGGACAGGAATTGGAAAGTAATCCGTGGAATCTTGCTTTCACACACCACTGTGAATTGGGCTAACATGACCGGTTTCTCTGCACCCCTCCTACTCCAACATATATCATAGACCCAGCTTCACCCTGTGCTTCAGCATAAATAAGAAGAGCAAATTCATTTGATTGCTCCGATTAAATTATTTTCTGACCAGTTTGTTAACAAGCTGGAGTAGAACCTGCATGGTAAACCGTCGGCATTTTAAAACATTTTTTTAATAAAAGGGTGACCCTAAAATGTGTCACTAAAGTATTTGAAAATGAAGACGGGTCAGCAAATGTTTTTAATTAAATCAAGCTATGTGACAAAGGATAACATAGAAAGGCCAAAGGCTGCAGAAGTTGATACTATTTTCCATGCTGGTCTAATCCCTTATATATTTTTCTTAAAACGTACCTCATACCTGGAAATCTGAATATAGCCCTGATTTTGACGTGCTGGTGAGGCTAACAGTACTCACCATTATTAAGGAGGGAATCAGATAAAAACTCCGATGTCCGCACATGCACATTAAATGTGAAAGTCAGGAAATTGCTGTTCAGACAGCTCCTTGGCAAGCTTCATCACACTGGTACCTTGCCGAGTGACCTGGCATTCGCACACATGCAGAGACATGAAGTTGAGTAACCCACGGGGTACACACTGAATACACCTGAAAAGGTTCAGGTGAGTGCGTTGAAGTGTAAGTTAATTTTTAACAGTGGGATGAGACTTACATATAGCTAAGCAAACTCTTTGGCACTGAAAAATGCAGTTTTATAAGTGTGGAATCTTATTCTGTCAGATTTTATATAGGTGGAAATGTTTTTAAAATTGAAGAATAAAATAAATTTAACCTTTTCTTTTTGTCTTTTATATGTCTTATTCTCATCTTTCTTTCCCTCCTCTTCATTTTGATTCCTGTACATGATTTAGTATTGAATTAACTATTTCAACTCACATTTTCTGGTTCAAACTCTGCATAGCTCAGTAAAGATTCCTCGGTCCGATAGGTTAAGGAGATACAAGTTGCTTCTTCTACCCACACAGGTCCCAGATCCGCCATAGAGTGCATCACATTATTTCAGCTATTCAGTTATTATAAGTTGCAGTGCAAAATCACACAGTACATCTGTTGGCAAGTTTAAGTACAATGGGCAGCCGAAGATGGTTGATATCACTGCAGGACTTCCTCAGGGTAATATCCTCGGCCCAATCATCTTCATCTGCTTTATCAATGACCTTCCTTCCAAGATAAAATCAGATGTGGGGATGTTTGCTGATGATTGCACAATATTCGTGACTTCTCAGACATGTGCAAATGCAGCAAGACCTGGACAATATCTAGGTTTGGGTTGGCAAGTGGCAAGTAAAATTCACATCACACAAGTGCCAGGCAACGACAATCTCCAATAAGAGAGAATCAAACCATCGCCTGTTGATATTCAACGGCATTACCATTCCTGAATCCCCCAATATCACCATCCTGGGGGTTACCATTGACCCAAAATTGAACTGGACTAGCTGTATAAATACTGTGGCTACAAGAGCAGGTGAGAGGCTAGGAATCCTACGGCAAGTAACTCACCTCCTGACTCCCCAAAGCCTTTCCACCACTTGCAAGGCACAAATCACGAGCGTGATGGAATGCTCCCCACTTGTCTGGATAAGTCCAGCTCCAACAACACTCAGAAAGCAGTCTGCTTCATTGGTACCCCTTCTGCAAACATTCGCTTCCTCCACCATCGACTCACAGTAGTAGCAGCATGTACCATCTACAAGATGCACTGCAGGAACTCAGCAAGGCTCCTTAGGCAGCACACTCCAAATCCACGGTCACTGCCACCTAGAAGGACACGGGCAGCAGATACATGGGAGCACCACAACCTGGAAGTTCCCCTCCAAGTCACTCACCATTCTGACGTGAAAATATATCGCCGTTCATTCATTGTCACTGGGTCGAAATCCTGGAATTCCCTCCCTAACAGCACTGTGGGTGTACCTACACCACATAGACTGCAGTGATTCAAGAAAGCAGCTCATTACCACTTTCTCAAGGACAATTAGGGATGGGCAACAAATGCTAGCTGAGCCCCCGAAGCCCACAACCTGTAGAAATGAATTTAAAAAACAGACATTTGTTCACTGTTGATTACAAATGCCTTTATGTTAACTAATCCAGATATAAACAGGATATCAAATGTTTTGGTATAAAACACTTACACATGGGGTCTACTGCTGACAATGGAATACATTTAGAACTTTATTATTTATCAGTTAAAATAGAACAAAATCGAAACATATTTTCCTCCCCTTTTAATATTACAAGGAACTTATATTGTAAAAACATGAAGTACCGAACTCAAATGGGTTAAAAAAAAGTGATAGGCAGATAAAGAAAAATAAACGAGAGGGATGGCGGTGAAGCACTCAGGTAAACAGAGTAAAGAATCCAGCTCTGTATTGCAGATGGATATGAATTAAAGAAAAGGATTAGGGTTCTTTGTTAACTGAAGAGTAAACCTAAGTGCTGGCATGCTTGGTACTTGTGAGAAGCAAGTGATCAAAGCAACATTTAGCACTTCACAAATACGCTAATCTTCATGTTTACATAAAAGTGTCAGCACTTGCCTTACATCACACAGGTTTTACTGGAGTCTAAAAGCCTGAAGATTAATTGCCTCCAAAATTTCGGATTGCCGACATGCCATAAGTGAATAATGGCTCCAGAATATTTCTGATGCAGAGACAGTTTGCACGAGGTACTACCAATGCCAGGGCAATTTATTTTACTCTGCAACTCTTAAATATTATTAATATTTATAATTATCTCCTGCCGTTACAAGAGCCCTCTGGTGACTGTACATAAAAGAGGCTGAACAGTTCAAGACATTTTGTAAGCACATATCAATTATGGAATATTATTTCCAGACACAAAATGGCAATCATGTCAGTTAGCACTTGAAGCCTTTAATTAGAACTATAGTACTTTTATATTTGACCAAAATTCAATCTCAACAAGTACACAACTAATATTCCATTTGAGGCTCTGCTATTATACAAGGCATGGAATTTACATTGGCTTTGCAATATTTTTGAGTTGCCAGCATATTTTACAACATCCCATTTAAACAGTTAAATTGACTTTATTTTGTGAAATTTATCATGCACGTAAGTCACGTGCACCCTGCAGCCTCCAAAGCTTTAACAGTTTCTTTGCTGAAATAGATATTTCAAAGCATCCTGTTGGTGGATTGTCTTTTCCCCACTCCAAATTGGATGGTCAGAGCAAAAATGGCAGTGAACTCAATGAATTTAGCGATTCACTCTAAATATCAGATCACACTCGCACAATCACCTAGCTTGGAGGTTCAGCAGAAAGGACTGCATCAGCACTGAATCGCAGTTCAGTTTACCGAATGGGACTCCAAGAGCATGGCAGAAATACGCGATAGAAGAACAAAATAATGTTGTGACAAACACGAGGAGAAGGAAGAACATACAGGAAATGAGTATGACACACACAATTAAGAAGTGAATGCTGGATGAAAAATTCTTTACATATCATAAATGGTACCAGATACTGGTAGCTCAGTACATCTTATCAGCTAGCATCATCCAAAGCCTTTTTGATTCTCCCTTTATAATGATGCAGAGGAGGCTGACGGTAAACATTATATAGATTTATTTACAAATTTTTACGATGGCCTGCATAACGCAGTGTCTCATTCCCAGTGCAATCCTAGCTGCGAGGACTTATCTCACCAGGCCCTGGTCTGGCCTGCTTTTAACCTTTGCTCAGAATGAGCCCCAGGTGGTAGGCCTCTACCCCCTACCTGGGGAGCTCATACTCCAGGGGTCCCACAGGGAGATCAATGAAGGTTTCCCCGTGGTCCTCTAAGGGGTTATGACACCCTCCCTCATTGTTTTATAATGTAAACCACCTGCCTACCTGCTCTGTGTTTTACCCTATTGTTATGCGTGAATCTTAAATTAAACACAAGAGTGGTGAGGATAAAGAGAAGCTGATTAACTGCAAGGTAATTGCTTTCTGCATTACATCCTCTTTCCCATTATGATATGTAAAATATATAATGTAAGTTGTGTAAACCTGATAGTTTTGGTTCTATTACCTTACTAGCTACATCTTTTCGAACATTTTTCAATTTCAATGCAATGTTTTAGGCATATAATTGTGATAAGTAGCAGCTCTCTTCATTTTATTAACCTCACGCTATCAAATAATGATATTTAGTCATTTTTATTGTTTAAGTTATAAAACATATTTCAGAGCTTCAATAGGCTTTCTGAACAGTTGACAGCAAGCACCATTTTGCCACAGATGGTATTTCCCATGCATAAATGGGAGGCTTTAATATTTCAGAGGCTACAGTATATCCAAGGTTGATCTGTAAATCTCTGTTTCTCAACTTGCTGTGCAGTTATTTTTCTTCAGCTTTGAATACCTGGGGTGAAATTCTCCGGAAACGGCGCAATGTCCGCCGACTGGTGCCCAGAACGGCGCAAATCAGTCGGGCATCGCGCCGCCCCAAAGGTGCGGAATGCTCCGCATCTTTGGGGGCCGAGCCCCAACCTTAAGGGGCTAGGCCGGCGCCGGATGAATTTCCGCCCCGCCAGCTGGCGGGAAAGGCCTTCGGTGCCCCGCCAGCTGGTGCGGAAATGACATCTCCGGGCAGCGCATGCGCGGGAGCGTCAGCGGCCGCTGACGGCATTCCCGCGCAGTGGAGGGAGCCTCTTCCGCCTCCGCCATGGTGGAGACCGTGGCGAAGGCGGAAGGGAAAGAGTGCCCCCATGGCAGAGGCCCACCCACGGATCGGTGGGCCCCGATCGCGGGCCAGGCCACCGTGGGGGCACCCACCGGGGTCAGATCGTCCCGTGCCCCCCCCAGGATATTGGAATCCGTGTATCCCGATCCCCTGGATTACTAGTCCAGTGACACTATCACCACACATCTCCCTATTGTAACCCTGGACGATTTTCAGATTTAGCCAGATAAATAAATACATAAACATAAATTAAGTTTATTTAAAACAAAATCCTGGAACTCCCTCCCTCAAGCACAGGGACTGCAGCGGTTCAGGAAAGCATCTCACCGTTACCTTCTCAGGGGCAATTAGGGATGGACAATAAATGCTGGACTAGCCAATGGCACCCATGTCTGTAAATGAATACAAAACAAAAAACTGGGATACTTCTGCACATTGTCCACTGTTCAAGAATCTCTTTACAGTCCATTACTGAACTTGACATGTTGCTCCAATAGTGGTTTTGAAATCGTGCTGAATTTAGGAGCTGCTTGGGTCACTGCTTGTCCCGATTTACTAACGCTAATTGCCCTTGTTTTGGATGCACTCACCAAATATCGAATTGGTTCCCCTATCCCACCACCCAAAAAGAATATTGCATGAGAATCCTGCTGACTGCGAGCTGCCCTTAATATTTTAATTTCACTAATGTCCAATCAAGTCGGCATGCCCCATTAGCTCACCAATTTTGAAATTCTAATCCTTAATTCAAATCCCTCCATGACCTCACCCTTTAATTCCTATCTCTGTCACTCCAGCCCTACAACCCTCCAAGGTCTCTGCACTCGTCCGATTCAGGCTTCTTGTCATTCTCAGATTATATTCATTCAGCAATTGGTGGCCATGTCTTCAGCTGCCTTCCTAAATTCCCATCCTAAATCTCTCGGCGCTTTCCTCCTTTAAGACTCTTTTTAAAGCCTCACTCTTTGAGCACCTTTCACCCACCTGTCTTAATAACTCCTGACATAACTCGGCGTCAAACTTTGCTTGATGAGGTACTTGTGAAGCTCCTTGAGGCATTTAATGACACGAAACGCAATGTACAAACACAACATCATTTGTCATTGAAGAAGGGTATCGATGAAGATGATAGCCATCAAACCACCCCGTCCTTTCCAATAATGGTGAAAGACTACAGAGGGGAAGAAAGTAGAAAGAAAGAAAATAATTAATTTGGTCAAATTGTCTTCCAAAAAAATAAACCCACATAAAGAAACTGGTAATATTTTCCTGTTCTCCTCACTGCTGTTTTATCACATCCAATCTCAGAGAAGACGCCCCTTTCAAATAGCCACCATTTATGATGAACAAATTGAACTAAGAGACGGCAAAGAATTAATACCCTAAATAGGTTTGAGAAACTGGAATAAAGATTTTAATGTATTCTCATCAACAGTTACCTCTTGTTACAGTGCAACAGACTCATGCACAGGCTGGATTAGAAATGACAACATTTTTTCAAACTTCAGAAAAATTCTTCAGTGTCAGTTGAAGACAAGTTTGTCTCATTATTCGCTTTACTTTGTTTTTGGCAGGATGCAAATTTCTTATGTTTTTTTTAACCCAATGTCATATTCATTTACACGACAAGGAAGCTGATTGTTTTGCAAAATGTTCACACAGTCTGTGGAAACAGCAGTCTGAATCCATCATGTGATCTCAAACTACAGCTTGACATGCCTGTCTCACCAGATCAGACTAATAGGCCGAACACAAGTGATACACCAGGTGGAAGCTAAACCAAGCAAAGTTTCATCTTTCTACCCTGCCTCAAGTGAGTTTTACTTAGGGATTGTGACACCGGATCAAAGCCCAAAAATCATTTCTGCTCCTCCAAGTTCTTCCCACCACTTTGGAGTATGGAATGCAACTCAGGCCCAGAGCAACTCATTTAATACCTCTGGAGTTGTAATGAAATCTTGCTGCAGTTAAAAAAAACCTGGCTTTTCCTGTCACTTAGCAGCTTTTCCCTAAAGGCGTAGATGATACTCAAATCTGTTTGTCATGATGTGGAAACAGTTCAATTGATTGTTGTGAGCTTCCTTCAAACTGTTTATTCTTTATATAGAGGGCCAAGTGCCGTGAGCAGAAAGTGGAGATAGCAACAAAAGTGACACAGACGAGAGACGGAGGGGGAAAAGGGACAGATGGATGACATACAACTTTATTTTTTGATCCCATTATAACAGATGAAAGCCGATATAACGCTACCTCCTCTTTGTCTTTGCTATGTATTGAGCTGGGCAAGCTTTGGTGAAATTTTAGCATCATGTGACTATGAAGTCACAATCTTCCAAAACTAGCCTTGAAAGTACAAGACTTATTTTCTATGGATAGATTTTTTAACGGATTTATTCCTAAATGGGCTGGAATTTATTGTTCACATTTCCAGTTCAGTTTTCTCCTTCCCCTCCCACAATTTGACTAATAGCTGGGGTAATGTAACGTTGGTGCAAAGAGACCTCCAAAATCTACCGGCAGACTATTCAACCATGGGGCAAATCAGCCACGCATGCACGCATGCCCTCCCAGTAAGGGTCACTGGATTGCTATTGGCAGCGGGAGCTCTGGACCAATGTTCCCTCCATTACAAGAGTGTCTCGAGGTTCATTTCAGCGTCGCTACCTCCACCTTGGCTGAGATCAGTGTAAATTATGCATTAAACACAAAGCCCAACACCCATTGCAGTTGCATTTCACATTCTAACTGAACTTTTCAACTTATTTAAAATTCTTGAGACTTCCAACAAATACTCAACAATCCCCTTTGCCTCGCCTCAATTAAATTTAAATTCCTCTATTAGCAGCCAATGTATTTCATGGTCCAGGACAGTTTAAAAAAAAGATCTTCACATTTATCCTACTTTATGTGCTGTACAAAGTAAAATTTAAGGTTAATCTTTAGCATAAACATAAATTGTATTGCATATCATTGGTCTAACTGACAGCACATTTCCATGTTTATGGGTGATACACTCAATTAGAAGCAAGGCATTGAAAACCGAACAAACATACTTAGTTACTACACTGTTCAATAATTGGCAAGTGTTATGTTGCATTAATGCTGCAGGTTGATGGGTTTATGTCACTCTTCCCTCATTTATGAGTCATTTGACCCCTGACAGGGACCTTCAGGAGTAGATCAAACTGCTTTTAAGACTTCATCATCAAACTTTACAACAGAACTGGCTGGGGAAAAGGCTACGCAAGAGGATGGTATGTGCTTTAGGGCATTTCTGCACAGCAGCTAAAGATTTCTTCTGTGATAAGAGTACCATGAGCTAATACTTTGTTTATTATGAGTAGTCTCATTTTCTCCTCCCACTGCACATCTACTTTTTTTTTCTCAACAGAAGCCCAGTAAAGTTATTTCTTTACGTTATTTACATTTATTATTTTGGCAGTGGCTGATTTTGTTGTTGTTGATTCCCCCTTCTTTAACACCCTTACCCCTCACGGACACGTTGTGAACTCACCTCAATTTCCCATTCCCCATTACACTTATTTCTTGAGCCTGAGAGCTGCACGGAGGATGACAATTATTGCTTGCAGCTGAAACCAGTTTGCACTCCATCATTCTCTGACAAAACAGTTACTTCCGCGAGGAAGAAAAGAGCTTTTAGCTCCAAGTTTGAGGTGGCAATTCCAGCTATTGGCTGGGGAATTTTCACTGTCAGCTTTTCTGCACGTTTAAATGAGTGGGGCAAAAATTCACAAATAAAAACTCTAGCTATTGCCGTCCATTATGACCTTGTGCAATGAGCGAAAGCAAATCAACAGACTCTTACATTCCTCCCTATTTTATATCCATTTTACGCTATTGCACAAAGTACTAGTCAGCTAAAAATGCTGTTTAGATCTCCTCCCACAATTGCCACCAGTAGATGCGGCAGCTTGCTTTTAAGTGGTGGTTATACTACAGATTTAAAATGGCCTCACCGAGTATAATGCCTGAAAATGTATTCCGCAAACATTTTGTTCGTGACTTCAAAGTAAATTTTGTACTTTCAAGTGTCAGGTCATGTTCCACATGTGCCAGCTGTGGTTTCGTTGGTAGCATTTCTGTCTCTGGTTCAAGGTTCAAGTCTCTGCTTCAGGTTCAAGTCTGACTCTAGGGTCACCAGCACTAAAATCCAGGCTGACACTGAAGCCCGGTGCTGAGGGAGTGCTGACACTGTCGGAGGTGCTGTCTTTCGGATGAAACCTTGAACCAAGTTGACGTAAAAGATCGAATGGCACTAGTTTGAAGCAGAGCAGGGGAGTTACCTGGTGTCCAGGCCCTCAGTCAACATCACAGAAAAAAAGATTATCTGATCATTATCATGTTGAAATTTATGGAAGCTTGCTGTGCACAATTACAACTGCTTTACAACAGTGTCTACGCTTCAAATGTAATTCATTAGTTGTAAAGTACTTTGAGACTTTGGACGGAATTTCCCCCAAATTTATCAATGTCAGGCTCTGACTGAAAACCGGCGTGTTTCCCTCCAATAAACACAGGGCGCAATTTACCAGCCGCACCCCGCCAGAATCGGGACGGGACGCAGCCAGTAGGGCATTGCCCATGGTTGTTACGCCCCGTGAGATCTAACCAGATCTCGCGAGACTTCATGATCTGGATCCCGCCCACAATTGGCAGGGTCCAGACTCACATGCTTAAGTGAGTTTATAAACTCACTAACCATATCTACATCGGATCAATTGCCCACCAGCATCTACCGGCCTCGCCGTGGAGACCCCAGCCAGGCGCAGTGCAGCACTAGCCCCCGCAAATGGGGACCAGGCGGAAAAGCACTTGGGGGCGGTCTCCCAGGCAATTGGAGGTCACAGGGTGGTCGGACTCTGGGCAGGGTGACCCCCAGGCACTGATGCCATGCGGGCATATTGGCATTGTCATGGTGCCCAGGTAGCACTTCCAGGCTGGCAGAGGCAATGCCAAGGTGCCAGGCTGGCATTTTGCCCATGCCGGGGATCGGGCCCAAGGCTGCCCGATATGTATGAGGCGGGGTACGGGAGGTCCCGAGGACCCTTTACAGGTGAGTTGGGGCATTGAGGGTCCAGGGGTCGCATTGTGGGTCCAGAGATCGAGGCGGCATTTTTCCTGCGTTGAGACGGGGGCTCTCTTACCCCTCTACACCCCCACTAGCACACAGGTATTAGGGTCAACCTCCCCACCACCATCCTGGCAGTATCTTGGGCATTCTCCCCCTTCACAGCCAGACTCTCCCCTCCCCTCACAGGCATAGGGACTCTCCCCCTCCCTCTCCCCTCCCAGGCATTGAGGCACTGTCCTCCCCTCTCCCCTCACAGGCATAGGAGTTCCCCCTCCCCTCTCCCCCCACAGGCATCGGGGCAACCCCTCCCCTTGCAGATATCATGGGTGGGAGTCTCCGTTTCAGAAGCTAAGACGCCAGGCCAGAATTGGTGGATTTCTACAACAACAAAATTGGCACTGCTCCCGGACCAATTCATCAACCACTAATGGGCTAGCACCGGCGCCACATGGAACATGACTGATGCCATGGGGAACTCCGCTAGGACTGGACAGCAGTGCCGGAAAAAACTGCACAACCTTCTCAGGGTGGTTAGCGTGAGTAGCAAGCACTGTGCCCCTGGCACCAATCCCCGTCCCACACACACCTGTAACCCTACTCCTCACCCCCACCCAGCATCACCCGCCAGCATCTATACCGGCCGCCATGGCCGGGTGCCCTGGCCATGAGGGCCACAAGCTACCCAGCCCCTGTGCTGCAAATGTCCGACTGTCTATCACTGTGCATTTTCTTTCAGCAACCATCCAGCGCCTGCAGTGCAGTTGAAGGAATCCAACCGCCTGCAGGAGCAGAAGGTGGTGCCCACCAGGCGTGCCACCCAGGCCAACACTGCACAGGTGGCGCCCACAGTGGAGGCCTTGGGGGTGAAGGTTTCAGCCATGGGCCAAGATGTCCAAGGCCTGGGGCAGTCTGTGTGGGTGGTGGCCGAGGCCCAGGACAGGGTTGCCCTGTCACAGCAGGTCATCACTGAGGGCATTGGCTGCATTGCCCGGGCTCTGGCCAACATGGCACTGACCCAGAGGGAGAAGGTGCAGCCACTGACTGATGTGGCACAGAAGCAGAAGGTCGTGGCAAAGTCACAGCATGATGTGACACAGTCCCTGTGCTCCATGGCCGTGAGCATCAAAACCATCGTCAGGACGGGTGCGGACCTCCAGGACAGATAGCGCCAGGTGAGGTGGGATCCTCGGAAGTTAGCTCCGTTCGCACCCCAGTCCCATGGAGTAGCCATCAGGCAGCCCGAGGGAGGAGGAGGTGATGGGGCCTGTTCCAGTGACTCCTGCAGGGGAGGTGCTAGAACACCTCTGTGCCTCGGAAACCTCCCTCTTGTCCCTGGCACATTTGATGGGCAGCGAGCAGAACTGATATACAGATCATCGTCGACTCCTTCTCTGAAGCAAATGAGAAAATGGGCCTATCACTGAATACCTGAAAAACTAAAGTCCTTTTCCAACCATCTCCCACAGGACCAAATGTAACCAGCCAAAATGGAGCAGGCTTATTCGGGAAGGCATCGAATATATTGAGAGACTTCGTCGGGAGATGGAATCCGGCCATTCGAGAGAGCACACGAACCTCAGTGATGATGCTTGAGGAGCGGGCCAGCTTGATTCAGAAGAGATGGGCAGGAAGCACAAAGGAAAATAATGGGTGGGGCATGAAAACTGGCTTGGGAGAAGAGCAGAATGGCTCCTAATATGCCAGAGGTAGCCTGCAGCTGGAGAGATGGGAGGAAGAGCTCTGACGGCCCTATTTTTTAATGTGCAGCAGGAGCAACAAGGAGTCAAGTGAGGAAAAACTACAACCTTTGGGGAAGTGTAGGCCCAGTTGAAAGTGATAACTCTTTTGACCGCCATCTCTCTTGACCCTTCGCCATCTCTGATTTGCCACACTGTCCGACATCCAGTACAGGTCAACAAATATCGGGAAGACCAAAGTCATTGTTTTCAATTCCCACCACGAAACACATTCTGTAGCCACCATCTCTATTCCTCTTCCTGGCCACTGCCTGAGGCTGAACTGCCTGTCTACAGGCTTGGTGTCACATTTGGCCACTGGACAAGTTTCTGGCTACACAACTGCACCATTACTAAGACTGCCTACTTCCACTTTTATAATGCCCCCTATCTCTGCCCTTACTTCAGTTCAGCTGCTGCTGAAGCCCAGTGCAGACTTTTGTTTTCCCTAACCTAAGATAATCAGAACTGAACTTGCACCAGGTCCTTTTTCGCGCCCCTGCACTCATGGACCCACATTGCCTCCCGGTCCATTAACGCCTTGATTTTAAAATTCTCGCCCTCATTTCCAAAATCTCTTCCATGACATCTCCGCTCCCTGGGCGCGATTTTCTGGTTGTTCACACTGGGGGGATATTATGGTCCCGCCATGAGTATTGCAGCAGTGACTGGTGCGCTCAACAGTGGGACAAGTAGATTCTTCCGCTGCCCCTGGCAAGCCACCCTCCGCCACTGCAGAACATGGCGTGGAGGGGGAAGTCAATCCTGATCCCCTGTCTTTGTAATTGTGACAGAAGACTCCTGGCATAATTGGGTCAATGCCACTTTGCAAGGAGTTTAATTGAAAGTTACATTGGGGTCAATATTTACCTGACGCGAGGCTGAAGTAACTGCTGTCAGTTATTTTGAGGCTTTGCAGCTCAAACTGCACTGCACAGTGGCATGGGGCGGGTGGCACAAGATGGCACAGTGGCCGGCACAGGGCGACGCGGTGGCACAGTGGTTAGCATTGCTGCCTCACAGCACCAGGGACCCGAGTTCAATTCCAGCCTTGGGTGACTGTATATGTTGAGTTTGCACTTTCTCCCTGTGTCTGCGTGAGTTTCCTCCTGGTGCTCTGCTTTCCTCCCACAGTCCAAAGATGTGCAGAACTTACTAAATTGCCCCTTAATATCCAAAGATGCACAGGTTAGGTGGATTGGCAATGATAAAATTGTCCCTTAGTGTCCAAAGATGTGTAGCTAAAGTGGGATTACGGGGATAGGGGGGGAGTGGGCCTAGGAAGGGTGCTCTTTCAGAGGGTCGGTGCAGACCCTATGGGCTGAATGGCCTCCTTCTGCACTTCATTCTATGAAGTGCTGTACAGCTTTGAGGTGGTGAGGTAACTTGAGGGCTGTGGCAGATCACTGCTCATGTGATGATGGAAAATTCTATTGAGATGTTACCTAGAGGCATGGCAGGGAATAGTAATAACCAAACCCTGAGTGTGATGCACATTTTCCGAGAAATTGTCACCGAGTGCAAATATACTTCCTGCTGTCAAACTTTGAAGTTGCAATTGTGCCATGACATAATTTCATTGGCTTGGAATAAAACTGTGGCAAATCAAACTGACTACAACAACCACCCTGAGGCATATAAGAAGATACTCGGGCAGATAACCAAAAGCTTAGTCGAAAGAGGTAAGTTTTAAGAAGTGATTTATAAGAGAAAGGCAAGATAGAGAGGTTTATGGAGGAAGCTCTGAAGCTTAGGGCCGAGGGAGTTGAAGGTACAGCGAGTGCGGCGATTAAAATCTGAGATACTCAAGGGGGTGAAATTAGAGGAATGCAGATATCCCAGAGGGTTGGAGATTGGCAGAGATAGGGGGTTGGCGGGGAAGGGTCTGGCTACTCCCATGGTGCCAATTACAGATAAGGTTATCTCTGATCACTTCTTTGTAGAACTCTCGATGCATATTCTGTTTCTCTTTCAAATGCTATTTCCTTCTGTCCACCATTGGAGTAAATTCTTCCCAATTAACTTACAACTTGACTTTCAAAATCCCAATGTCAAGCCTTTGGCCCTCTGTTCACAATATTTCTACAGCTACCATTCACCTCAACCACACTTTTACCTCCACCTTTTCTCTAGTCACCAGTAAAACCATTAGTCTCTCTCACCTCGGCCATTCCCCCAATATAGCCTTCATCTCCACTCTCTTAAGTCCGAGAGACATAGGCTTCAATGGATTTGGTGTCAACTGGTGTGGTCATTCGCTTCCAGGTCTGGCTCGACCACATAAAGCACAATCAGGTCCTTCTCCTATCTATGAAATTAGCTCAGGATCATCCTGGAATGCAAAGGTAACCGTCAGTTTCTTTTCTCTACCTCAAGCTGTCTTCTTAACCCCCTCTCCCCTCCACCATTTCTTCTAACAACTAGTTCATTGAGGAACTCATGGATTTCTTTGTCACCAAGATTGATACCATCCAATCAGCTCCCTTCAACGAGCCCACGAGCCCAAACATCTTCAAAGGCAGCCCTGGTTCTAGCCCTGAGCTTACATCTTTCTCTAGATTCTGTCCTCACTTCCCCTATGTTCTCTCCAAGCTCAGCTTTCCATGAGGCCCACCTCCATCCCCCTCAAGCATGTTCTAACTGAACTACTGACCACCCAGTTTCCCACCCTGGCTTCCATGTTGGACGACATTGATGACATTTATTTGCCTCAGATTCTGTCCCTCTCTTCCATCAGGAGAACGTTTCAAGAATTATGAAATTGGAATTAGTCTTTTTAAGCTATTTTGTCTTTGAAACTAAGCTTTAAGGCGTTTAGAGTAAAATGCTAATGAGTCTGAAAGCATAATCTGTTTCACAATAACATGATTTAATGTTTCCAGTGAAATACCTTTTGTATTTTCATGTCATCACTAAATCATTTCATTTCAGGATGTCTGCATGTAAACTGAAATCCATTTCAAACTCAATAGACTGCGATGGTTACCTCCTTTTTGTTTGAGTTTATATTATAAATATCCTAGGGCAGCACAGTGGCACAGTGGTTAGCACTGCTGCCTGACGGCGCCGAGATACCAGGTTCGATCCCGGCTCTGGGTCACTGTCCGTGTGGAACAAAGAACAAAGAAAAGTACAGCACAGGATCAGGTCCTTCGGGCCGCCAAGCCTGCCCCGACCATGCTGCCCGTCTAAACTAAAATCTTCTCCACTTCCAGGGTCCGTATCCCTCTATTCCCATCCTATTCATGTATTTGTCAAGCTGCCCCTTAAACGTCACTATCGTCCCTGCTTCCACCACCTTCTCCGGCAGCGAGTTCCAGGCACCCACTACCCTCTGTGGAAAACAATTACCTCGTACATCGCCTCTAAACCTTGCCCCTCGCACCTTAAACCTATGCCCCCTAGTAATTGACCCCTCTACCCTGGGAAAAAGTAAAAAGTGTTTGCTGATTCTCCCCGTGTTTGCTTGGGTTTCGCCCCCACAACCCAAAAGATGTGCAGGGTAGGTGGGTTGGCCACGTTAAATTGCCCCTTAATTGGAAAAAAATTAATTGGGTACTCTAAATTTAAAAAAATATATTATAAATGTCCTGTTAACTTCAAATTGAGAGTGCCAGTCGGAAAAGAATGAAGAGAGAGAGAATAACTTTCCTCATGCTAATGTGAGTTATTTCTTCTTTCAGAAAGTAACAAATGAATAAATTGTTTAAAGCTAATAGAAACAGAGAGGTTCTGATTAAGACCATCAGTGTTTTATTGACAGAAAAAGTGACAATTCTGAGTCTAAAATGAGCTCCATGAGTTTGCGGGAGAAATTGCCAGATTAAACGCTGGGTGCCCATTACTAAATTGGTCTGATTTGAAGCTATGTTACATGACAAACATGCCCAGCATCCAATTTCTATCTCATTGTCAATAAAAAAATAGTTTCAGAAAAGAGAGACAGAAAAGTATTATATTAGTTTACTCACCATGTCATTGAGATACAATGATTTGTTCAATATTACTTATACTACAATGTTTTGAACATGGAGATCGAGGCTATTTTTTTTTTTAGTTAAGATGTTGCTTCTTTAAATAATGAGGTTTATATGGTTTGCAGGACAATGCTGTATTAGATCGGAAAGGATGATGCACAAGACAACTAATTACTATTTTTTGAATTGAAAGAGTAGTCAAAAGAACTCCCCGAATAACTCTGAAAGAAAAGTCTCTTCAAGTAAACATTTTTTTTTAATTGTACTCATGTTTCTTTAAGATCTTGCAATGTGACAACATGTGTCAGTGTCAGCCTCAGGCCCTGCTGGCAACACCTTGAGAACTATGTGGAGGTACAGAAAACAAACAGCTCGGGATGTGCTTTCAGTGATAAAATACCAGTGTCAGGAGCCTCTCCTGGGATCCATAATCTGGAACTGTCATGTGATAAGGCTTGTCTGTCTTTCCGACTTGGACATGTCATTTTCCCTTTGGGTTTGAAGGGGGTTATGGGGGGGCGGGGTGGGGGGGGGGGTGTTGTTGGGGGTGGGATGGGGTTGTTGAGAAACGAAAAAGCACTTCTGATTATGAAGCTATTTGTGGGCCTGTAGTGTGACAGTATAAAAACCACGTGCCAGCTTGTCACAGAAACAGCTCAGACCAGCTAACCAGGTCAGAATGAAAATCACAAAACCTTAACATCGAAAAATATCTCCACTGGGCTCTGATGTCCTCAATACGCTCAGATGCTTGTAAAATCTATGCAACACTGTAAAACAAACCTTAATTTAAGTGAGAAGTGGTTCCTGAAGAGATTTCCTTCCACCAGACTTTTACAAAACCTGTGGCCTTTCAATTCAGTCTCGAGATAAGTAATTTTTGTGTCTTAAGGGACAACTTCACTCTGGTTTTGATTGTGGGTTAGCTAAAAACACAGTTGCCAGTTCAGAGATTACATGTGTTTTATATCCACCCGGGCAGTTTTCGTCGTCAACAATGCCTCTGTTGTTGGCACGTTTTAAAGTTTTTTTAAAATTTACCACACACTTTCACATCCTCAGTCTTGCAATTGAAGGAAAGTGCAGTTTAACAGTAGAAATCAGGTCCTACATTTAGGTCCAAATGCAGAGCCACCTGTCTTAATGCAATTTATCAATCTCTGCTTAAGCATTGGATGGGAGCACATTTGGATGACATCCAGAATGTAACGTAATATTCTTTTGATTTCATTGAAGTTTTTGAAATGTAACCCAACATAAGTGAGGATAAAAGATATCACCTCCTCAGACATCAATCTTTCATGTCAATACAAATCATAATTTAATGGCATGTGTATAATAAGAAGTATGAGTGGAGACTGGAAATGTGAAAATGTTTTGCATACAATACCAATAAAATAAATTAAACTTTACAGCAAACTTCTTGGGCGAGATTCTCCGACCCCCCGCCGGGTCGGAGAATCGCTGGGGGCTGGCGTGAATCCCACCCCCACCGGTTGCCGAAGTCTCTGGCACCGGATATTCGGCGGGGGCGGGAATCGCGCCGCGCCGGTTGGCGGGCCCCCCCGCGCGATTCTCCGGCCCGGACGGGCCGAAGTCCCGCCGCTAAGATGCCTGTCCCGCCGGCGTAGATTAAACCACCTACATTACCGGCGGGACAAGGTGGCGAGGGCGGGCTCCGGGGTCCTGGGGGGAGCGAGGGGCGATCTGGCCCCGGGGGGTGCCCCCACGGTGGCCTGGCCTGCGATCGGGGCCCACCGATCCGCGGGCGGGCCTGTGCCGTGGGGTCACTCTTTTCCTTCCGCCTTCGCCACGGTCTCCACCATGGGGGAGGCAGAAGAGACTCCCTCCAATGCGCATGCGCGGGAATTTCCGCACCAGCTGGCGGGGCACCAAAGGCCTTTTCCGCCAGCTGGCGGGGCAGAAATTCGTCTGGCGCCGACCTAGCCCCTTAAGATTGGGGCTCGGCCCCCAAAGATGCGGAGCATTCCGCACCTTTGGGGCGGCACGATGCCTGACTGATTTGCGCCGTTTTGGGCGCCAGTCGGCGGACATCGCGCCGTTTCCAGAGAATTTTGCCGCTGAGATCTTGGGTGAAATTCTCCCCCAACGGCGCGATGTCCGCCGACTGGCGGCAAACACGGCGCCAATCAGACGGGCATTGCGCCGGCCCAAAGGTGCGGAATGCTCCGCATCTTTGGCAGCCTAGCCCCAACATTGAGGGGCTAGGCCGACGCCGGAGGGATTTCCGCCCCGCCAGCTGGCGGAAATGGCGTTTGTTGCCCCGCCAGCTGGCGTGGAAATGCGGCGCATGCGCGGGAGCGTCAGCGGCCGCTAACAGTTTCCCGGCGCATGCGCGGGAACGTCAGCGGCCGCTGTCAGTTTCCCGTGCATGCGCAGTGGGGAGAGTCTCTTCTGCCTCCGCCATGGTGGAGGCCGTAGCGGAGGAGGAAGGGAAAGAGTGCCCCCACGGCACAGGCCCGCCCGCGGATCGGTGGGCCCCGATTGCGGGCCAGGCCACCGTGGGGGCACCCCCCGGGGGTCAGGTCGCCCTGCGCCCCCCCCCCCCCCCAGGACCCCGGAGCCCGCCCACGCCGCCTGGTCCCGCCGGTAAATACTAGGTTTGATTTACGCCGGCGGGACAGGCAATTTCTGGGCGGGACTTCGGCCCATCTGGGCCGGAGAATCCAGCGGGGGGTCGGAGAATGACGCCCCTTAAATCCAATTTTTGTGAAGCAACCACAAAACAGTTACTGATTCCTTAAAAACGAACATTACTTACTGTTCATGTCACTCACAGCTACCCGTATTGTTTTTCAGATACCCCCTGCAGAGAGGCTCTGTGAGGCAGAAAAAATAATTTAAATTCAAATAATATATAGAAAGGAAAATAAATTGGGATGGACAGATGGGATAATGGAGAGAGATAAAAGAGACATAGATAAAGGTAAACATGACGGATTATTTTCAATATCTGACTGATTTTCTTCAGAGGGAATGAGACTCCACACTTACAAAATTAAATTTCCTGGACCAGAGATGTTGTCCAAGGGTAATTACAATATCATACCTTTGGCTGCATCTGTGGATGCCCCTGCTCTGAAAGGATTATAGTGGTTCAAGACAGCAACTCACCAGCACCTGCTCAAGGAGAAGTGGGGAAGTGGGATGGACAATAAATGCTTGCGTTTCCAGTGACATTTACACCATGATCGAGATTTTCCTGTCTCCCAACCACATGTTGTCAGTGGCGGGAGGTGGCACGCCATTCACTGGCGCCGGGATTTGCTGCTCCTGCTGCTGTCAATGGGAATTCCCATTGAAGCACCCACTGCCAGCGAACGGCTGGAGAATTTTGGCCCCCATCAACAAATTTTAAAAGAAAGTAGGCTGCTGCTGAAGTGGCAATAGGCCTTAAAATTGGACGCAGAAAATCTTTTGAATTTACCACTCAAAAGCTGAACTTTGCTAACATTTATTGGTGGCAACAATGATCAAGCCATTACCAATTTGTTTTCCTCGTTTATACGTAATTTCTAATTTTATTATTTGCTGATTTTATATTTATTTTACTATTTAATTTTAGATAAAGGTATCAATTAATTTCAACTGTATAATTCTGCATGTGTGATATCAATCATTTTGAAGAGGTATTGGTGCCATAGCAGAATAAAATGCCAAATCTGGTAAGCACATCAGATAACAGTATAGAAAAATTACAGCTTCCATTCACAGGGGACAAGGTCCAGTTACAAGAAGTGTGATTAGACCATTGAGAAAGAAGATGGTTCTATTAAAAACTTAAAATTACAACACTCAAACATTTTAATATATCTGGTGGGATTAAACTCAGCAGAACAATGGCATAGCTTTGACAAATATAATAGCGCCATAGTATAATACGAGTAGGTATTTTGAAGGCTACAATAGAAATTCAACCCTTGATGAGTTGATATACTTACATTCTGACTTCTAGCAAAATGGCCACAGTTTGACTGGTCACGTAACTTTTTTTAAATTTTAGAGTAGCCAATTATTTTTCTTTTTCCAAGGGGCGATTTAGCGTGGCCAATCCACATAACCTGCACATCTTTGGGTTGTGGGGGTGAAACCCACGCAGACATGGGGAGAATGTGCAAACTCCAGACGGACAGTGACCCAGGGCCGGGATTTGAACCCGGGTCCTCACCGCCGCTGGTCACGTAACTTAAGCAGTCTTTTAATATTACATCTCCACCAATTATGCTGCCCCAGAACACTAATTTTACCATCAGAACTCTCAGATTCAGCTTTTGTACTAAAAACGATAGAATACTTTGAGAACCAAACATTAAGAATGTGAAATGATAGGTTAAGGTATCACTTTACCCATTCAGAATCCAGCTATTTGGCACACTACTACTGTAATAGTTCCAAAACAAAACACAGCTGCCAACAGGTCGATAGCTAGACGGGGAACAGATGATGATTCGATTCTTCCATTTTCCATGTGGAATAATGCCATGGACTGGATATTACCAGACATGATATAAAACAAAGTATGTGTCAACCTGACTCAGGAATACAGTGAACTGCTGTTTATTAAGTGCGTGGTTACTTGACTACAGCAATTAAACAGTGATTTCAGAGTGTCATAAAAGTCCACGTATCTTGTGGTCTGCGTTTTCCGCTTTTTATGATGTGAATGATAGGACCACTGAAATAACGTCAATTTCGATCACATGCTGGGAGACTTGTCATTCAAGCGAGGCAATTTTCATCACTCACGGACAACTGTAGCAAACAGACATATATGTAAGAGCGAAACATTGCGGATGCTGGAAGTCTGAAATAAAAACAGAAAATGCTGGATAAACTCAGCAGGGCTGGCAGCTTCTGTGGAGATAGTTAACGCCTTAGGTCTGTGACCTCTGCAAAAGAAATGCCATAAAGTGCTTAACAATTGTGGCAGGGAAAAGGAGTAAATTTAGAGCAGGAAGAGGAGATATAAATGGTGCCAAGGGGGGATGGCTTAGCAGGCAGAAAGGGATGCAGAGAAGCAACATGGTTGGGGAAAGAATTCCACAGGGCAGGGGGTAATCACCGATAGATCTGTCTCTGCTTACCTAACTAATATCCCGCCACTCAGGCTCAATGGGGTATAAATATACAGCTATGCTGCTCATACTGTGCTTTATAATGATAATCGCTTATTGTCACAAGTCAGCTTCAATGAAGTTACTGTGAAAAGCCCCTAGTCGCCACATTCCGGTGCCTGTTTGGGGAGGCCGGTACAGGAATTGAACCCGCGCTGCTGGCCTTGTTCTGCATTACAAGCCAGCTGTTTAGCCCACTATGCTAAACCAGCCCTTCTTTTTTTTAAATTTAGGGTGCCCAATTCATTTTTTCCAATTAAGGGGCAATTTAGCGTGGCCAATCCAACTACCCTGCACATCTTTGGGTTGTGGGGGCGAAACCCATGCAAACACGGGGAGAATGCGCAAACTCCACACGGGCAGTGACCCAGAGCCGGGATCGAACCTGGAACCTCGGCGCCGTGAGGAAGCAATGCTAACCACTGCACCATCGTGCTGCCCAACCAGCCCCTCTTTTATTGATTGGAAATGGATGGCCACTGATTCAAAGTGCTGCATTTGGTGGTGTGACCTTGATCATCTAAAACGCAAAGCGTGTGAACTTTTATTTTAAAAGTTGGGATCAGTTCTGGAGCATGGGGACTTTAGCTGCTGATGTTGCCAAAGAACCTGATTTTCTGCCGAACAGCAAATCTCTCCATATTCCATACATGAAATAAAATGAAAATCGCTTATTGTCACAAGTTGGCTTCAATGAAGTTACTGCGAAAAGCCCCTAGTCGCCACATTCCGGCGCCTGTTCGGGGACGCTGGTACGGGAATTGTATCCCCACTTTATTTTTGACCAGCTATTAAACAAATCCATCAATCTGCCTTAAACTAACTAGTCTACTAACACTTGTCAGAAACATCGACCAGTATTCCATCAATAGCTCACCAGGAATTAGCTACTCCCTCCCCCTTCAGACACTCATCTCAGCTCTAAGTAAAACTCACCATTACACAAATAAAGACCATTAACATGAACAAACACCACCAGATTGCCATGGATTTGATATTTTGAAGTCACATGTACTCTCACCAACTAGACTCATGAGGAAAAAATTAATCTTTGAGCTTGTGTGGAAAATACATATTTTTGATGCTGATGTGCCAGTCACAGATTATTACCAATCACTTGGCAGCCATTATTGTTGGCCAGAATCTAAATTGTAATACCAGCAATTAATGTCCAAATAAGGGCCTCATGCTGCATCACTGGGATTCACCCAGTGGTAGGCAACAGGCAGGGAGAGGGCCACTGCCTTCAGAATACCAGGATGAAGGGGTCCTACACGACGGCACAGTGACACAGTAGTTTTCACTGATGCCTTACAGTGCCAGGGACCCGGGTTCAATTCCGGCCTTGGGTGACCGCCTGTATGGCGTTTGAACGTTCTCTCATGACTGCGCGGCTGCTCCGGTTTCCTCCCATAGTCCAAAGATGTACTGGTTAGGTGGATTGGCCAGGATGAACTGCCCTTAGTATCCAGCGCACTGGATATTGTAGAGTGCTCTTTCGAAGGGTTGGTGCAGATTCGATGTGCCACACCAGCCCTTCTTTTTAAAAAAAATTTAGAGTGCCCAATTCATTTTTTCCAATTAAGGGGCAATTTAGCATGGCCAATCCACCTACCCTGCACATCTTTGGGTTGTGGGTGCGAAACCCACGCAGACACGGGGAGAATGTGCAAACTCCACACAGACAGTGACCTAGAGCCGGGATCGAGCCTGGAACCTCGGCGCCATGAGGAAGCAATGCTAACCACTGCACCATCGTGCTGCCCAACCAGCCCCTCTTTTATTGATTGGAAATGGATGGCCACTGCTTCAAAGTGCTGCATTTGGTGGTGTGACCTTGATCATCTAAAACGCAAAGCGTGTGAACTTTCATTTTAAAAGTTGGGATCAGTTCTGGAGCATGGGGACTTTAGCTGCTGATGTTGCCAAAGACCCTGATTATCAGCCGAACAGCAAATCTCTCCATATTCCATACATTGTATCCCCACTATATTTTTGACCAGCGATTAAACAAATCCATCAATCTGCCTTAAACTAACTAGTCTACTAACACTTGTCAGGAACATTGACCAGTATTCCATCAATAGCTCACCAGGAATTAGCTTCTCCTCCCCCTTCAGACACTCATCTCAGCTCTAAGTAAAACTCATCATTACACAAACAAAGACCATTAACATGAACAAACACCACCAGATTGCCATGGATTTGATATTTTGAAGTCACATGTACTCTCACCAACTAGACTCATGAAAAAAAAATCAATCTTTGAGCTTGTGTGGAAAATACATATTTTTGATGCCGATGTGCCAGTCCCAGATTATTAGCAATCACTTGGCAGCCATTATTGTTGGCCAGAATCTAAATGGTAATACCAGCAATTAATGTCCAAATAAGGGCCTCATGCTGCATCACTGGGATTCACCCAGTGGTGGGCAACAGGCGGGGAAAGGGCTGCAGCCTCCAGACTTCCAGGATGAAGGAGTCCTTCTAGGTGGCACAGTGACACAGTAGTTTTCACTGATGCCTCACAGTGCCAGGGACCCGGGTTCAATTCCGGCCTTGGGTGACTCCCTGTATGGCGTTTGAACGTTCTCCCATGTCATGTGCGGCTGCTCCGGTTTCCTCCCATAGTCCAAAGATGTACTGGTTAGGGGGCAGCACGGTGGCGCAGTGGTAGCACTGCAGTCTCACGGCACCGAGGTCCCAGGTTCGATCCCAGCTCTGGGTCACTGTCCGTGTGGAGTTTGCACATTCTTCCCGTGTTTGCGTGGGTTTCGCCCCCACAACCCAAAGATGTGCAGGGTAGGTGGATTGACCATGCTAAATTGCTCCTTAATTGGAAAAATGAATTGGGTACTCTAAATTTAGAAGAAAAAAAAGATGTACTGGTTAGGTGGATTGGCCATGATGAATTGCCCTTAGTATTCAGGGATGTGCAGGTTAGTTTGTGGGTATAGGTCAGGGCACTGGATATTGTAGAGTGCTCTTTCGAAGGGTTGGTGCAGATTTGATGGGCCAAATGGCCTCTTTCTGCACTGTAGGAATTCTATGATTCACTCAAAGGCACTTAGTGTTGAATCGAGGGACCCAGCATCGGATAGGGGGAGATATTGAAAACCAGTTTGGTGTCGAACACCCTCCCCCATGACCCCCACCCTGTGACCCAGCCCCCACTTTCACTCAACCACCGTATAGAGTCCAGCAACAATACCAGGCCTCAAGTAGGTATGAAATAGAAGTGCTGGCTTATGATTTACGAGCAGCTTTTATAGGGTGGGAACTCCACCCCCAGAGTCCTTGATCCCAGGCAGGGTCCACCACTGTCCAGTTAGGTGCTTAAGCAGCACTTGAAACAGCAGGCCATCCCTAAAATCAGTGACATCTGGCTCTTGCCAGCTCTCCAGCCAATAGGCGAGACCCCTTTCACCTTATTTAAATACTGCCGTAAGTCTGAAAGCTTAGTCAAGATGATGAATTTTCAGGAGGACCTTGAAGAACAATATAGAGGTGGAGAGATCTGAGGAGGGAATTCCAAAACATCGGTCCTAGGCAACTGGAAACAAAGCTTCCAATTGTTGGGTCAAAAAGGGTGGAGCATGTTCAAAAGGGCAGAGTCAGAGAAACCTTGAATTCTGAGGAAATTGCAGGCTGGAGGTTATTACAGAGTCAGGGAGAGGCATATCATAGAACTTACAATGCAGAAGGAGGCCATTCGGCCAATCGAGTCTGCACCGCCCCTTGGAAAGAGCACCCCACTTAACTTGTGTGAAGGAGGTTAAATACAAACGCGAAAGTTTGAAATTGGACATGTTGAGGACTGGGAGATATGATATTTTGGCATGTATAGGAGTGAGGGGTGTATGGGGCTTAGTTCAAATGAAGAAAGGGGCAGTAGTTTTGGATGAGCTGAAGTTTATGGAGGGTGAAGGACAATGCCAAAGTCAGTAACTGATGGTTTTCGGTGTTTGAACTCAGGGTAGTGCATGTTCCCAAGTTTACTCTTTTTTTCTTAATTTTTAGTAAATACTTAACATGCTTTTTACGAGTTGTTTCTTTTCTATTATCACTTGCTAACCACTTTTCGGTTAAAAAAATCATGGACTACATCATCTGGCCAAACTGGAAAGGTTGTTTGTATTTTTTAAGAGATTTTTTCCCCTTGTTTATTTTTCACTTCTTCTCCCGATGGCACTTACTCAAGTTGGATAATGGCTCAGTCGTCTAATATTTCACGAGCGTGGCTAACTTCCACATGGGAGCTTGGACAGTCAGGGCTCAGTTTTTAAGCCCGAATAGAGCTGGAATCAGAGCAGCAGCAGGTGCTAAAAATAGCACTGCCGGCCTACCTGCCAGTCTGCTGGCTCTGACCCATCCTCAGGCTATCATGATGGAGATGAGATCTGCCCATTAGGGCAACCTGCCCACACACAGTGGGTAGCCGATTAAAGTGATTAAAGTCTACGTAAGGTCAGCCAATACAGATACAGGGCCCTTCATTGAAATTGTACTTACTGTTGTGGTCAATCGAAGCAAATGATCTAACACAATTTTTCCCAGTCACAATCCTGCTCTCTTTCTGATTTGCGTGACAACAATTCATATATCCTGCCATGGGATATGGAAGCAATTATTCATTTCTAAGTGTAACTATCTTAGTGCTTGAAAATGATGGGCCATTCAAGCTTCTACCGTTTGCAGGTTAGCAACTCAGCTAATCGTCCTCCTGAGGTCTCTGAAGGTTCACTCTGCACAGCAGAAGAAAATGGTAGCTCATCACATCAGGACAATTAAGGTAGAAACTGTTCGGTTCAATTGAAGAAGAGGTTTGTTTTCTTTGACGGCCACTCTGTGCTACATAAAGTTAAGCTGTCGGTTCATAGGTAAAGGCAGTAAAGTTTGTTAAACCTCTGTAAACATTATCCATCAAATGGATGCATGTGAAATGTGGACCCCTGTCGGGAGCTTGCGGTGAAGAAGTGTAGTGAAGCAATGAAATGGTAATCAATCACAGCCGGTCAATTTAAAAGCAGAATGTTTCCTCAGTTTGCCTTAAAGGTGCAGATCATAACAAAGAAAGATAAGTATTACGGGGGGTGGGGGGATAAGATAATCGGAGGGGCTTCTCCGTCCCGCTGCACCCGTTCTCTGGTGCGGCGCGCTCCCGCCGTCAGCGGGATTCTCCATCCCGGCAGCCGACCAATGGGGTTTCTCATTGTGGGCACCCCCACACCATCGGGAAATCCCCCGCCGTGAGTGCGCGGCTGACAAAACAGAGGATCCCACCGACAGAGAATCCAGCCCATTAACTTGTTGTGGTAGTGTTGTGATATATTGGAATGTATGAACTCCCATGGACAATGTGCAAAACAATCGAGTGGAACAGAGAACTGCCCATGTTGCCCATGGAACTCAGGCACTTTAACCTTGATGACCCAAAGAGCAGGCAAAGGGCAGCTGAAGGAAGAAGGCGATGGTGACACCTCCTTCTGGAGAGGAATACCCAAGGATCAGCACAGGACACTTGGAATTGGTGGACCATCAAGAACGAGCTTGTCTAGCGACTTTCTGAGCTCCATGATGGCTGGTTTAGTTTAGTGGGCTAGACAGCTGGTTTGTAATGCAGAATAAGGCCAGCAACGCGGGTACAATTCCCGTACCGGCTCATTACCCGAACAGGCGCTGGAATGTGGCGACTCGGGGCTTTTCACAGTAGCTTCATTGCAGTATTAATGTAAGCCTACTTGTGACAATAAAAGATTATTGTTATTATTATCAATGAATGCCTCATGACTCTTTGTTTACAACTTGCTAAGAAGCAGCAGGCAATGGTCGTGAGTGCCTACACCCCAATCTGTTACCGGTGACAAGCCAAAGAAGGCTTCTTCTCTATCCTGGACACCATGCTCTCCAACATTCCTTTTTTTAACTTTAGTGCCCAATTCTCTTTTTTTCTCCAATTAAGGGGCAATTTAGGGTGGCCAATCCATCTATCCTGCACATCTTTGGAATGTGGGGGTGAGACCCACACAGCCACGGGGACAATATGCAAATTCCACACGGACAGTGACCTGGAGCTGGGATTGAACCCAGGTCCTCGGCGCTCTCCTTGGCAGCAGTGCTAACCACTGTGCCACTGTTCTGCCCCTGCTCTCCAACATTCCTAAGGAGGATAAGATTTTCAACAGATCTTCAGGAGAACTTCAATGCTAGAGTCAGAAAGGACATCCGACTCAGGAATGGAACCATCAGAAAGGAAGGAGTTGGGAACTCCAACAGGTTTCTGCTGCTCACCAAATGTGTGTAACACCAGCTTGTCATCGCTAACACACTGTGTCACCAAAAAACTAATTCAAGACTTCCTGGAGATAGCCAAAATCAAAGCACTGGCACATGATCAACCACATTATCATCCGATCCCAGAACCAAAAGGATGCCCTCATCGCATAAAACAATGACCAGTGCAGATAACTGCTGAACAGACCATTGGCTCATCCACTCCTCTAGTTCCATCAATCTCCACCAGCAGCAGTGGGAATTGAAGAAACGGCACAGAACAAATATCACCATTGAGTGGCTTCAACAGCCAAACGTGCAAATGAACTTCAAATAATGTCTTCTCCAAAATCGCCAAAGTGTCCTTTCTAATGGAGTGAATAAAACCGGGAGGAGCTGAAGACAGCCACCATTCTCAAGCTGTGAAGAAACCATTGGCTACAAGACCAGGAAACACCAAGACTGGATCGACGAGACTGACCACGCCATCCAACACCTTATAGACAAGAAGAGGAAAGCTCTCCACACCTGGCAAAACGACATCACCAGCAAGGCAAAGAGGAGAACTAATCAATTAGCCAAGGCGGAGGTGCAAAGAAGAACTAGGGAAATCATGAGCCAATGGTGGACTGAGAAAGCGAAGAAGTTGCAACTCCTTGCCGGCAAGCATGACACCCAGGGCTTCCTCAGTGCCACCAAGGCAAGATATGGACCCAACACCCTAGGCCTCAAATTGGTGCAAAGTAAGGACGGAAGCCTTTTGAGAGGCAGAAAAACATCACTCTTCGATGGAAAGAACACTTCAACGAACTCCCAAACCATGAAACAATCATAGATGAGGATGCTCCGGGCAGCACAGAGGCGCAGTGGATAGCACTGCTGCCTCACGGCACCGAGGTCCCAGGTTCGATCCTGGCTCTGGGTCACTGGCCGTGTGGAGTTTGCACATTCTCCCCGTGCTACGTGGGTTTCGCCCCCACAACTCAAAAGATGCGCAGGGTAGGTGGATTGGCCACGCTAAATTGCCCCTTAATTGGAAAAAAGGAATTGGTTACTCTAAATTTAAAAAAATCGATGAGGATGCATTCAAGGAAATCCCCCAACTCCGTATCAAAGATGATCTTGGACTGCCACCAAGAATGGATGAGGTTGAAGCCGCCATTAAACACATGAAGAATGGACAAGCTGCAGGAGTGGATGGAATTCCAACGGAGATTTTCAAACTTGGAGGAGAAGGGATCACCTGTCATCTCCATCAGCTGTTCCTGAAAATCTGGGACATAGAATATAGAACATACAGTGCAGAAGGAGGCCATTTGGCCCATCGAATCTGCACCAACCCACTTAAGCCCTCACTTCCAACCTATCCCCGTAACCCAATAACTCCTTCTAACCTTCTTGGTCACTAACGGCAATTTATCATGGCCAATCCACCTAACCTGCACGTCTTTGGACTGTGGGAGGAAACCCACGCAGACAAGGGGAGAACGTGCAGACTCCGCACAGACAATGACCCAGTGGGGAATCGAACTTGGGACCCTGGCGCTGTGAAGCCACAGTGCTATCCACTTGTGCTACCGTGCTGCCCCTTAATTGGACAGAGAAGCCATCCCTGCTGACCTCAAGGATATCATTATCACCACCAACTTTAAGAAAGGAGACAAAGCGGAACTACTTTGGAATCTCCCGAATCTCCATTGCTGGGAAGATCATCACCCAAATCCTCACTCGCCGCCTTCTCCCAGTCTCTGAAGAAATTCTTCCGGAAAGCCAGCGTGGCTGACAACCAAACCGTGAAACGATGGACAAGACATTCACTGCTTGACAACTTCAAGAGAAATGCCAGGAGCAACATTAACCACTCTACATGGCCCTCATCGATCTGCCCAAGGCTTTCGACTTAGTCAATCGGAAAGCGCTACAGAAGACCCTGTCAAAGGTCGGCTGTCCAGAGAAAGTCATCAACAGCCTCCAACTCCGCCATGCCAAAATGTCGGCAGCAGTTCTCACCGACGGAAATAAGAGGAAAATCTTTGACTGGAGTCAAGCAGGGATGCGTTATCGCTCCCACCCTTTTCTCCATTTTCACTGCCACCATCCTTCACCTTATCAAGGACAAGCTTCCCAGTGGACATTGCCTACAGGATGGACAGGACCTCAACTGGTTGAAATCCAGGAAGGCAGTGACACTGACATCACGAGGTGGAACTTCAGTATGCGGATGACAACATCAGCTCCACTCTCTCAAAAGAAAATCTCCAAGCTATGCTTGATGCCTTTGCAGAAGTACACCAAGGAATCAGTCTCAGACTCAACCTCAAGGACACTCAAGTCCTTTACCAACCCGCCCCAGGGCTCCTGACCTCATTGCAGCCTTGGTTCAAACATGGACAAAAGAGCTGAATGCCAGAGGTGAGGTGAGAGTGACTGCCCTTGACATCAAGGCAGCAAGGAGCCCTAGCTAAACTGGAGCCAATGGAAATCAGAGGGAGAACTCTCCATTCGTTGAAGTCAGGCCTAGAACAAAGGAAGATGGTGGTGATGGTTGAAGGTCAATTATTTCAGCTCCAGGACCTCACTACAGGAGTTCCTCAGGGTAGTGTCCTCGGCCCAACCATCTTCAGCTGCTTCATCAATGACCTGCCTTCCACCATAAGGTCAGAAGTGGGGATGTTTGCAGATGACTGTATAATGTTCAGCACCACTCGCGACACCTCAGATAATGAAGCAATCCCATGTCCAAATGCAGCAAGATCTGGACAATATCCAGGCTTGGGCTGACAAGCCACACGTTAGATTTGTGCCACACAAGTGCCAGGCAATGACCATCCCCTGCAAGAGAGGATCTAACCATCACCTCTTGACATTCAATATCATCACCATCACTGGATCCCCCACAATCAACATCCTGAGGGTACAATTGAACAGAAACTGAACTGCGCTATCCATATTAATGCTGCAGCTACCCTGGCAGGTCAAAGCCTAGGAATTCTACGGCGAGTAACTCACCTCCTGACCCTCCAATGCATGTCCAACATCTACAAGGCACAAGTCAGCAGTGTAATGGAATACTCTGCACTTGCCTGGATGAGTGCAGCACCCACAACACTCAAGAAGTACAATACCATCCAGGACAAAGCAACATGCCTAATTGCTTCCCCTTCCACAAACATTCAAACCTTCCACCGCCGATGAACAGTGGCAGCCGTGTGTACCATCTACAAGATGAACTGCAGCAACTCGCCAAGGATCCTTGGCAGCACCTTCCAGCCCACTACCACCTAGAAGGACAAGAGCAGCCCCACCTGGGAACCCCACCAGCTGGAGGTACCCCTCCAAGTCACTCACCATCCTGACTTGGAAATATATCACCGTTCATTCACTGTCACTGGGGCAAAATCCTGGAACTCCCTCCCTAACAGCACAGGGGGTGTACCTACATCTCAGGGACTGCAGTGGTTCAAGAAGGCAACTCACCACCATCTTCTGAAGGGTAATTAGGGATGGGTAATAAATGCTGGCCTAACCAGTGATGCCCACATCCTGTAATTGAATTTTTTTAAAAGATCCGGAGCGGGATTCTCTGTTTCAAAGACTAAGCGCGCGATTCTCCGACCCCCCGCCGGTGGCCGGCGTGAATCCCGTCCCCGCCGTGTCCCGAATTCTCCGCCACCGGAGATTCAGCGGGGGCGGGAATCGCGCCGTGCCGGTCGGCGGAAATCGCGCCGGTCGGCGGGCCCACCCCCGGCGATTCTCCGGTCCACGATGGGCCGAAGTCCCGCCGCTGTCAACCCTCACCCGCCGGCGTGGATTGAACCACCTTTCGAACGGTGGGACAAGGCGGTGCGGGCGGGCTCCAGGGTCCTGGAAAGGGAGCGGGGCGATCTGGCCCCAGGGGGTACCCCCACGGTGGCCTGGCCCGCGATCGGGACCCACCGATCCGCGGGCGGGCCTGTGCCGTGGGGGCACTCTTTTCCTTCCGCCTTCGTCATGGTCTTCACCATGGCGGAGGCGGAAGAGATCCCCTCCACTGCGCATGCGCGGGGATGCCGTGAGCGGCCGCTGACGCTCCCGCGCATGCGTCGCACGGCAAAGTCATTTCCGCGCCAGCTGGCGGGGCGCCAAAGGCCTTTCCCGCCAACCGGCGGGGCGGAAATCACTCCGGCGCGGGCCTAGCCCCTCAAGGTGAGGGCTCGGCCCCTCAAGATGCGGAGAATTCCGCATCATTGGGGCGGTGCGATGCCGGACTGATTCGCGCCATTTTTGGCGCCGGTCGGCGGACATCGCGCAGATTGCGGAGAATCCTGCCCTAAGTGTTGAAGCCTGGACAGATCGGTGGACTTCTACGACAATAGAATTGTCACTGCTCCCGGAGCAATTCATCAACCATTAATGGGCTAGCACCAGCGCCACGAGGAACATGATCAATTCCAATGAAAAATGATGTCAGATTCGCCGGAGTTGGGATTGACTCGAGAGGTTGACAAGCTGCATATTAGCACTCCACTCCCCACACACTCACCCCAGCCAAAAGGATGGCAGCACGAAGAATGACACTCCGGTTAGCAGACACTGAACTCAAGACCCTGCTAAACGCCATGGAGGAGAGGTGGGCCACCCTGCACCGTGGGGTGCCACACGCCGCCGGACATTGTGCGTGGGTGCAGGTGGTAGAGGTTGTGAGCGCTGTGGGCCACACTGCCAGAACCAGAGAGCAGTGCCGGAAAAAACTGCGCGACTTCCTAAGGGCATGTTGCACCAACCCCGGTCCCACACACCAGTAACCCCCCTCTCACCACCCCCCCCCCCACCCACCTGGAGGGCAACCGAACCCCACCCTGCACCACATGCCAGCACCCATACCAGCCACTATGGCTGGATGCCCTGGCCACGAAGGCCACCAGCTTCCCAGCCCCTCTGCTGCATGCGTCCAACTGTCTAACACTGTGCATTTTATGTCTCCCTCACCTCCGGCAGGTGAAGGCCGCCCACAGCAGTCGGGAGGGGGAGAAGATTGGAGGAGGTCCACCGGACCTGCGGCCCTCACATCATCAGAGCAGCGGGCACTGGACCTGGGTGGTGGGCCCAGAGAGAGAGGAAAGTCGCCTGGACGCAGATTGGTATCGGGGGAGCAACTGAGAACCTGTTGGGTTGCGGTTCCCCATGGCACGTTTGGGCCAACCCCAAAGCCCCCCTCCACCATCACACCCTCTCCATCACCACCACCCTAACCCTAACCCGCAATCCAGTCATGCATCATGTCTTGTGTCTTGCAGAATCTCTGAGCGATATGGTCGGCCCCTCTGGTGTCCCCATCACCGACCCGATCCCCAAATGGATAGCAGTGAGGAAGAGGCCACAGACAGCGATGGGAGCCCTCGATCCGCAGCCAGCGACACCCCGGAGCACCAGCCCGGGGCTGACACTGACTTCCCATCACAGTTGTCCCCAACACCCTCCACCATCCTAGAGACCACCATCACCTCAATTGGCACTTTAGTGAAGAGGCTCCTGGGGCACTATCTGGTGCACACCACACATGCACTGCGGTACAACAGGTGGAGGAAGAACCCTTGAAATGAAATGAAATGAAATGAAAATGAAAATCGCTTATTGTCACAAGTAGGCTTCAAATGAAGTTACTGTGAAAAGCCCCTAGTCACCATATTCCGGCGCCTGTTCGGGGAGGCTGGTACAGGAATTGAACCGTGCTGCTGGCCTGCCTTGGTCTGCTTTCAAAGCCAGCGATTTAGCCCTGTGCGACGGACCATCGGAGGACGTCCCAACCCCATAGACTAGCTGTGCCCAGACAGGTTTTGGGATTCTGGAAAGGGCAGTCCCACCGATTGTGGAAATGCAGTCGCAGATCCAGGGACTGGATGAGAGGCAGTCAGCAAACATCCAACCTGTAGGTGCAGTTGGAGGAGCAGGGGGTGGTGCCGACCATGCGTGCCACCCAGGCCAGCACTGCACAGTGGTGCCCATGATGGACGCCTTGGGGGCGAAGGTATCAGCCATTGGTCAAGATGTCCAAGGCCTGGGGCACTCTATGCGGGTGCTGGCTGAGGCCTAGGACAGGGCTGCCCTCTCATAGGCAGCCTTGTACCAGGGCCACATGGACATTGCAGTGGCCCAGTCACAATGAGACATGGTTGAGAGTGTGGTCAGTATGGCGTGAACGCTGGTTGATGTGGCACAGGCCCAGAGAGACGTGCCAAAGTCACTGGCTGATGTGGCACAGACCCAGAATGTGGTGGCACAGCCACAGCATGATGTGGCGCCATCCCAGAGGGAGGAGGACCACACCCTGTGCTCCATGGCCTTGAGCATCGAGACCCTGATCATGGCGGGAGCGGGCCTCGAGGACAGGCAGGGCAGGTGGCGGGGAGTCTCATGGGTTAGCTCCACCCACACCCATGCCCATGGAATAGCCCGGGGGCAATAGGGCACCCCGAGGGGGTGATAGGACCTGTGCCAGTGACTCCCGCAGGGGAGATGCCGGAACACAACAGCGCCTCGGACACCCCCTCTTCTGTCCCTGGTGAAGCTGATTGGCAGTGGGCAGAACAGGGTGGCAGCACACCACCTGGGACACCCGAGCAGCAGCAGTGCCCATCCAGGCCAATTGCCTCCGAAGATGGCCGCGAAAGGGGACCCAGGTCACAGGGCGGAAGTTGCAGCAGGCCGCCACCACTCCTGCTGTACCATCTGGGGATCCACCTAGGCGTAGCGTTAGGGCCGGTATGGCCAGAAGGTTAGACACCAGTTAGGTTGGCACGGGTGCAGCACAGCATATAGCGATAGGAGCTAGGACACAAACCTGCATATATATGTTCACCATTGTACACTAAACTCCTGTTCACAACTTTTCAACCTGTCTCAGTGTTCTGTCAGAAAGGTGTGAGGGATGGGCTGGGTTGGCTGCTGAGGGGGAGCTGGGGACGGTGGAGGTGGTGGTGGGGGGGGGGGGGGGAGATGGGCAGACATTGGGGGTGGGCTTGTGGAAGGGACCCCAGTACAACCAGCACTCACTGCTCCGGTGCCCCCCCTTCCCTCTCCACCCCCCCCAACCACCACCACGCGCACCACCACCACACCAGCACCTCTCAATCATGCCCCTGGTCGCGGCACGGGCACCTTGTAGCGGGTCTCTGTATCAGTCCGTGGCCTCTGGATAGGCGTCATCAGCTCCTGTCGCCCAAGAGCAAACCCCTCAGCCGGGGGCTGTACCTCGAAGAGGTCAGGATCCGTCGAGTGTGCCAGGATGAAGGCCCCATGCACACTGACTGGGTATCGGACACAGACGAGAATGATGTGTATCACATGGTCACACACCAGCTGAACGTTCATCGCATTGAACAAAGAACAACAAAGAAATGTACAGCACAGGAACAGGCCCTTCGGCCCTCCAAGCCCGTGCCGACCATACTGCCCGACTAAACTACAATCTTCTACACTTCCTGGGTCCGTATCCTTCTATTCCCATCCTATTCATATATTTGTCAAGATGCCCCTTAAATGTCCCTATCGTCCCTGCCTCCACTACCTCCTCCGGTAGTGAGTTCCAGGCACCCACTACCCTCTGCGTAAAAAACTTGCCTCGTACATCTACTCTAAACTTTGCCCCTCTCACCTTAAACCTATGCCCCCTAGTAATTGACCCCTCTACCCTGGGGAAAAGCCTCTGACTATCCACTCTGTCTATGCCCCTCATAATTTTGTATACCTCTATCAGGTCGCCCCTCAACCTCCTTCGTTCCAGTGAGAACAAACCGAGTTTATTCAATCGCTCCTCATAGCTTATGCCCTCCATACCAGGCAACATTCTGGTAAATCTCTTCTGCACCCTCTCTAAAGCCTCCACATCCTTCTGGTAGTGTGGCGACCAGAATTGAACACTATACTCCAAGTGTGGCCTAACTAAGGTTCTATACAGCTGCAACATGACTTGCCAATTCTTATACTCAATGCCCCGGCCAATGAAGGCAAGCATGCCGTATGCCTTCTTGACTACCTTCTCCACCTGTGTAGCCCCTTTCAATGACCTGTGGACCTGTACTCCTAGATCTCTTTGACTTTCAATACTCTTGAGGGTTCTACCATTCACTGTATATTCCCTACCTGCATTAGCCCTTCCAAAATGCATTACCTCACATTTGTCCAGGTTAAACTCCATCTGCCATCTCTCCGCCCAAGTCTCCAGACAATCTAAATCCTGCTGTATCCTCAGACAGTCCTCATCGCTATCCGCAATTCCACCAACCTTTGTGTCGTCTGCAAACTTACTAATCAGACCAGTTACATTTTCCTCCAAATCATTTATATATACTACAAAGAGCAAAGGTCCCAGCACTGATCCCTGTGGAACACCACTGGTCACAGCCCTCCAATTAGAAAAGCATCCCTCCATTGCTACCCTCTGCCTTCTATGGCCTAGCCAGTTCTGTATCCACCTTGCCAGTTCACCCCTGATCCCGTGTGACTTCACCTTTTGTACTAGTCTACCATGAGGGACCTTGTCAAAGGCCTTACTGAAGTCCATATAGACAACATCTACTGCCCTACCTGCATCAATCATCTTAGTGACCTCCTCGAAAAACTCTATCAAGTTAGTGAGACACGACCTCCCCTTCACAAAACCGTGCTGCCTCTCACTAATACGTCCATTTGCTTCCAAATGGGAGTAGATCCTGTCTCGAAGAATTCTCTCCAGTAATTTCCCTACCACTGAAGTAAGGCTCACCGGCCTGTAGTTCCCGGGATTATCCCTGCCACCCTTCTTAAACAGAGGAACAACATTGGCTATTCTCCAGTCCTCCGGGACATCCCCTGAAGACAGCGAGGATCCAAAGATTTCTGTCAAGGCCTCAGCAATTTCCTCTCCAGCCTCCTTCAGTATTCTGGGGTAGATCCCATCCGGCCCTGGGGACTTATCTACCTTAATATTTTTTAAGACACCCAACACCTCGTCTTTTTGGATCACAATGTGACCCAGGCTATCTACACCCCCTTCTCCAGACTCAACATCTACCAATTCCTTCTCTTTGGTGAATACTGATGCAAAGTATTCATTTAGTACCTCGCCCATTTCCTCTGGCTCCACACATAGATTCCCTTGCCTATCCTTCAGTGGGCCAACCCTTTCCCTGGCTACCCTCTTGCTTTTTATGTAAGTGTAAAAAGCCTTGGGATTTTCCTTAACCCTATTTGCCAATGACTTTTCATGACCCCTTCTAGCCCTCCTGACTCCCTGCTTAAGTTCCTTCCTACTTTCCTTATATGCCACACAGGCTTCGTCTGTTCCCAGCCTTTTAGCCCTGACAAATGCCTCCTTTTTCTTTTTGACGAGGCCTACAATATCATTCGTCATCCAAGGTTCCCGAAAATTGCCGTATTTGTCTTTCTTCCTCACAGGAACATGCCTGTCCTGTATTCCTATCAACTGACACTTGAAAGCCTCCCACATGTCAGATGTTGATTTGCCCTCAAACATCCGCCCCCAATCTATGCTCTTCAGTTCCCGCCTAATATTGTTATAATTAGCCTTCCCCCAATTTAGCACATTCATCCTCGGACCACTCTTATCCTTGTCCACCAGTACTTTAAAACTTACTGAATTGTGGTCACTGTTACCGAAATGCTCCCCTACTGAAACATCTACCACCTGGCCGGGCTCATTCCCCAATACCAGGTCCAGTACCGCCTCTTCCCTAGTTGGACTGTTTACATATTGTTTTAAGAAGCCCTCCTGGATGCTCCTTACAAACTCTGCCCCGTCTAAGCCCCTGGCACTAAGTGAGTCCCAGTCAATATTGGGGAAGTTGAAGTCTCCCATCACCACAACCCTGTTGTTTTTACTCTTTTCCAAAATCTGTCTACCTATCTGCTCCTCTATCTCCCGCTGGCTGTTGGGAGGCCTGTAGTATACCCCCAACATTGTGACTGCACCCTTCTTATTCCTGATCTCTACCCATATAGCCTCACTGCCCTCTGAGGTGTCCTCTCGCTGTATAGCTGTGATACTCTCCTGAACAAGTAGCGCAACTCCGCCTCCCCTTTTACATCCCCCTCTATCCCGCCTGAAACATCTAAATCCTGGAACGTTTAGCTGCCAATCCTGCCCTTCCCTCAACCAGGTCTCTGTAATGGCAACAACATCATAGTTCCAAGTACTAATCCAAGCTCTAAGTTCATCTGCCTTACCCGTAATGCTCCTTGCATTAAAACATATGCACTTCAGGCCACCAGACCCGCTGTGTTCAGCAACTTCTCCCCGTCTGCTCTGCCTCAGAGCCACACTGTCCATATTCCCTAGTTCTCCCTCAACGCTCTCACCTTCTGACCTATTGCTCCCGTGCCCACCCCCCTGCCATACTAGTTTAAACCCTCCCGTGTGACACTAGCAAATCTCGCGGCCAGGATATTTATGCCTCTCCGGTTTAGATGCAACCCGTCCATCTTATACAGGTCACACCTGCCCCGGAAGAGCTCCCAGTGGTCCAGATAACCGAAACCCTCCCTCCTACACCAGCTGTTTAGCCACGTGTTTGTCTGCTCTATCTTCCTATTTCTAGCCTCACTGGCACGTGGCACAGGGAGTAATCCCAAGATTACAACCCTCGAGGTCCTGTCTTTTAACTTTCTGCCTAGCTCCCTGAACTCCTGCTGCAGGACCTCATGCCTCTTCCTGCCTATGTCGTTAGTACCAATATGTACAACGACCTCTACCTGTTTGCCCTCCCCCTTCAGGATTCCCTCTACCCGTTCGGAGACATCCTGGACCCTGGCACCAGGGAGGCAACATACCATCCTGGAGTCTCTTTCACGTCCACAGAAGCGCCTATCTGTTCCCCTGACTATAGAGTCCCCTATAACTATTACTCTTCTGCGCTTTGACCCTCCCTTCTGAACATCAGAGCCAGCCGTGGTGCCACTGCTCTGGCTGCTGCTGTTTTCCCCTGATAGGCTATCCCCCCCGACAGTATCCAAAGGGGTATACCTGTTCGAGAGGGGGACAACCACAGGGGATTCCTGCACTGACTGCCTGCCCTTTCTGGTGGTCACCCATTTCTCTGCCTGCACCTTGGGTGTGACCACACTTACATAACTGCGATCTATGACGCTTTCCGCCACCTGCATGCTCCTAAGTGCATCCAATTGCTGCTCCAACCGAACCATGCGGTCTGTGAGGAGCTGCAGTTGGGTGCACTTTCTGCAGATGAAGCCATCCAGGACGCTGGAAGCCTCCCGGACCTGCCACATCTCACAGTCAGAGCACAGCACCCCTCTAACTGACATTGCGTCAATTAATTAAAATCAAAATTTGTCTTTTTTTTTTATAAATACTTTTTTTTTTTTTAAATTACAAAGTTACTGTCAACTATCTGTTTCCTAGCACTAGATTTCTAATAGAAATGCGATAGCTAACTATAATATCCTCCGATCTCTGGCTTAGATATCCTCTAAATTATAATTAAGTTATTATGTTTAATTAGTTCCCAAATAGTCAAAAAAATTTAGGTTAGAATCCCAACCAGCCACTCAGGTCACAGCTTTTCTGTCCCCCCCGACACACACAATTTGAAAAAAGGTATAAAAGTAAAAATCACTTGCTTACCTTCTGAGATGTTCTCAGGTTCTCTCGCTGACAGAGACTGCTCCTCCACCTCCAATCCTTGGCCTGCACAATGCTAATAATATATAATATAATATGGCACTTACCTTACACCAATGGGTCTTATTATTAGGTTAGAGGAGGAGGGTGGGTGGGAGACACTACACGTGTAGTGTCTCGGGTTTCCTCTCCACCAGAATTTATTGGGGGGGGGGGGGGGGGGGACTTGCCAGAGGTCGAACTTCCGGTTCCCGCCGAAATCCAATGGGCTGCTCCTGTAAAGGTAAGTGCTTTTAAACTCACTACTCACCTCCAAGAAGGCCCCTGCGCACCGCTGCCGCCGAAATCCAATGGGCTGCTCCTGTAAAGGTAAGAGCTTTTAAACTAACTACTCACCTCCCAGAAGGCCCCTGCGCACCGCTGCCGCCGAAATCCAAAGGGCTGCTCCTGTAAAGGTAAGTGCTTTTAAACTAACTACTCACCTCCCAGAAGGCCCCTGCGCACCGCTGCCGCCGAAATCCAAAGGGCTGCTCCTGTAAAGGTAAGTGCTTTTAAACTCACTACTCACCTCCAAGAAGGCCCCTGCGCACCGCTGCCGCCGAAATCCAATGGGCTGCTCCTGTAAAGGTAAGAGCTTTTAAACTAACTACTCACCTCCCAGAAGGCCCCTGCGCACCGCTGCCGCCGAAATCCAAAGGGCTGCTCCTGTAAAGGTAAGTGCTTTTAAACTAACTACTCACCTCCCAGAAGGCCCCTGCGCACCGCTGCCGCCGAAATCCAAAGGGCTGCTCCTGTAAAGGTAAGTGCTTTTAAACTCACTACTCACCTCCAAGAAGGCCCCTGCGCACCGCTGCCGCCGAAATCCAATGGGCTGCTCCTGTAAAGGTAAGAGCTTTTAAACTAACTACTCACCTCCCAGAAGGCCCCTGCGCACCGCTGCCGCCGAAATCCAAAGGGCTGCTCCTGTAAAGGTAAGTGCTTTTAAACTCACTACTCACCTCCAAGAAGGCCCCTGCGCACCGCTGCCGCCGAAATCCAAAGGGCTGCTCCTGTAAAGGTAAGTGCTTTTAAACTCACTACTCACCTCCAAGAAGGCCCCTGCGCACCGCTGCCGCCGAAATCCAATCAGTTTGTGAAGTCCACCTAGGGGGATATGCATCCCATCAATTACCTCTGGACCCGGGGTATCTAGCCGATGGCGAATCCCGCTGCCCTGGCATCCTTGTGGGCGCGGCCCACATTGAATTTCATATGTTGTGCCGACCGGGCATATATGGCCTCCTTGACAACGGCGGGTGCACCGAGGTCTGTGAGATTCCGGACAGGTCCCCGCTTGGCGCCTGCAAGGACGCCGTGGGTTAAAAGTTCTGGGCGACCGTCAATGGGAGTGAGTGTCCTCCTCCATATCCCCGTGGTGCCAGGTGCGCCATGATCTGGCAGATATGCCATACAATCCCCCTGCTCAGCCAGTCTTCGATGGCATGCCCGGTCTGGCAGGTCCTCAAATTTTTATTTATTTTTTAAAATTTAGAGTACCCAATTAATTTTTCCCAATTAAGGAGCAATTTAGCGTGGCCAATTCACCTACCCTGCACATCTTTGGGTTGTGAGGGCGAAACCATGCAAACACGGGGAGAATGTGCAAACTCCACACGGACAGTGACTGAGAGCCGGGATCGAACCTGGGACCTCGGCACCGTGAGGCAGCAGTGCTAACCACTGCACCACCGTGCTGCCCTGGCAGGTCCTCAAATGTCATGCACTGTGGGTACAAATGAGGCCTCATGTAAAGCCTCCTTCCCACCACCTCCTCAGCCTGTTGGGCAGCCGGCTGTCGATCCTCACCAGATGCCTCCTGTTCCTCTGGGGCAGGCTCCACTGCTGCAGGGTCCTCCCCGAGCAGCTCCAGCTCGTAGAGCCTCAGTGCCTCCCCCAGGGCTGCGGCGAGCAGAATGAAGACCACTATTCATGGTTAGAAGTCCATTGTCTGCAGGGGGTGAAAGTCACACATGTTAGCATGGTGCATACCCCGTGTCCAACTAGGCAAGTTGTCCAACTTGATACCCCCCCACCCCCATCTCTACACCCATAGCCGGTCATTCCCCCTGCCACTCTGCCCTCCGCACCCCTGGCCCTGTTGGTGCCTGGCCCCGTTGGAGCCTCTAGCCCTGATGTCCATCCCTGCTGCCAGGAGTACCGTTGGCTGGTGCTACCCATCGCTGCAGCCACCGTCCGGCACCCTCTATGGGGCCTACAGGGGCCGTTACCCTTGGGTGGACCACGTGCTGCCCCACCAGCCGGTTGGGGAGAGACAATGTTGGTGGGGTGGAGGGGTGGGTGCACCCATATGGCCAGTGTCACTGCGCAACCATGGGCCACGGTGGGGTGTGCAGCAAGATGGCTGCCTTGCAGGCTGCAGCAATGTTGGTCCGTGCCTGGGAGCCCCGGTCATAGCAACATAGACTTTCCAGAGCAGAAGGAGCCATTCGGCCCATCGAGTCTGCACCGGCCCTTGGAAAGAGCACCCTACCCAAGCCCCACACCTCCACCCCATCCCCTTTATCCCTGTAACCCAGTAGCCCACCGAACCTTTTTGGACACTAAGGGCAATTTATCATGGCCAATCCACCTAACCTGCACATCTTTAGACTGTGGGAGGAAACCGAAGCACCCGGAGGAAACCCACGCAGACATGGGGAGGACGTGCAGACTCTGCACAGACTCCGCACAGACAGTGACCCAAGCCGGGAATCGAACCTGGGACCCTGGAGCTGTGAAATGGAATGAAAATTTTGACATGCAACTGTGCTAACCACTATGCTACCGTGCTGGTCCACAGGGGATCATCCCCACCCACGACACATCCCCTAGTCACCGCCAGTCACACCCTGCTGCCTCCCCCCGGCCTGTCAGACGTCCCCCCACTCCCCCAGCCAGCCCTGCCAATGCCAGTTCCGGCAGCCTACGGTCGCGCTTCTTCATGTCCTGCCTCCTTCTCTCCCTTATTGGTCACGCCACCTGTTTCCCAAGTTTTGAAACACCCAATGAACCTCACTGTTGGTATTTGCTCCCAGCGGAGGCAGAGCATCTCGGAGGCCCCGGAGAATACCCGCTAATGATATGCGAACAGAGTTTACTGTATGTGCGGAGTCGAAACACCAGAGCATGGCATTCTGGCAGGCGCCCAGCACCGACCACGATTTCGACTTCACGACTGATTCTCCACCCAATCACCTTTCCCAATTTCGGCATCGTCCGAAGGAGAATCCCGCCCCTGGTCTCTCCCTCCATCAAGATCAAAGGAGAAACCCTCCCACATATGGAGTATTTTCCCCTATCCGGTGAGCCACCTTTCATCCAAGGCAGACATCAACATGGAGACCCAACATCGGACGCCCAAGGATGAGAGTCTTCTATGGCCTCGACCTCTGTGCTGATACTAAGGTTGGATCTTCACGTACAAGGTCATCATTCTTCCAGCTCTCCTATATGGCTCAGAAACCTGGACTATGTACAGATGTCCCTCAAAGCCCTGGAGAGCTGCCATCAATGCTTTCTGAGACAGACTCTCTGCATCAGCTGGGTGGACATGTGTACTAACATCAGCGTCCCTAACAGTGCCAAGAGCACCAGCCTCAAGGTCATGATCATCCGAAACCAATTCCATTGGGTTGGCCGTGTGCTTAAGATGCCAGACTCCAGATTGCCAAAGCGAATCTTCTTGCGGTAAATGGACAAACTCACTATTGATCGGAAAAAAATAAAAGCAAGATACTGCGGATGCTGGAAATTTGAAATTGAAACAGAAAATGCTGGAAAATCTCAGCAGGCCTGGCAGCATCTGTGGAGAGTGGAACATAGCTACCGTTTCGAATCCATATGATTCTCCTTCAGAGCTAGAAGAAGAAGAGTCATATGCATTCAAAACCTTGGGTGGAGTTCTCCCAAGACCCCACTGGCGGTTGCAGTGATGGGTGTGGGTAGGGGGTAAATGCAGAGAAAGGCCCAAAAATCATCTTTACACCAGTGGGAATTTCCTGCGTAATCTTGAGCTGGTGCCCGCCGTGGCGGATCTGGAAACACGCTAGTGGCCAGCGTGAAATGGATTTGTATCGCACTAAAGCAATGCAAAGTAAGGCCTGACCAGGATCTCCCGCAATACATGGGGTGAAATTCTCCAGTATCGGCGCGATGTCCGCTGACCGGCGCCAAAAACGGCGCAAATCAGTCGGGCATCGCGCCGCCCCAAAGGTGCGGAATCCTCTGCATCTTGGGGGGCCGAGCCCTAACCTTGAGGGGCTAGGCCCGCGCCGGACTGATTTCCGCCCCGCCAGCTGGCGCTGAAATGACATTGCCGGGCGGCGCATGCGCGGAAGAGTTAGCGGCCGCTCACGGCATTCCCGCGCATGCGCTGTGGAGGGAGTCTCCTCCGCCTCCGCCATGGTGGAGACTGTGGTGAAGGCAGGAGGAAAAGAGTGCCCCCAAGGCACAGACCCGCCCGCGGATCAGTGGGCCCCGATCGCGGGCCAGGCCACCGTGGGGGCACCCCCCGGGGCCAGATCGCCCCGTGCCCCCCCCAGGACCCCGGAGCCCGCCCGCGCCGCCTTGTCCCGCCCGTAAGGTAGGTGGTTTAATCCACGCCGGCGGGACAGGCATTCTAGCAGCGGGACATCGGCCCATCCGGGCCGGAGAATCGCGATTCCCGCCCCCGCCGAATCTCCGGTGCCGGAGAATTCAGCAACCGGCGGGGGCGGGATTCACGCCAGCCCCCGGCGATTCTCCGACCCGGCGGGGGGTCGTAGAATTTCGCCCGTGATTCCCCGTGCTACCAGCAGGAAAATGTGCCAGCTCAGGACATGTCTGGAGCACACCTGACGTCCAGAGGTCGGGACCTATCTGAAGAATGGTTGGGGCTGCATCCAGAGTTCGGGATTGTGGCCGCTAGTGACCCTGGACCCCGGAACCACCACAGCAGTGAGTGGGCGGAGTATCTATCAGGTGCATCTTCAGTGTCATCGAGGAGATCCATCGTCCAGCCTCAAGAGTGTTTCAGGAGGTCCATGTCGGGTCGGGAATGTAGTCAGGTCGGGTCGGGGGTGTAGTCAGGTCGGGTCGGGGGTGCAGTCACTTTGGGTCGGGGGTGCAGTCAGGTCACCTCGTGGGTGTAGGCAAGTAGGTCGGGGATGTAGTCAGGTCGTGCCGGGAATGTAGTCAGGTCGGGTCGGGGGTGTAGTCAGGTCGGGTCGGGGGTGCAGTCACTTTGGGTCGGGGGTGCAGTCAGGTCGGGTCGTGGGTGTAGTCAAGTAGGTCGGGAATGTAGTCAGGTCGGGTCGGGGGTGTAGTCAGGTCGGGTCGGGGGTGCAGTCACTTTGGGTCGGGAGTGCAGTCAGGTCGGTTCGGGGGTGTAGTCAGGTAGGGTCGGGGGTGTAGTCAGGTCGGGTCGCGGGTGTAGTCAGGTTGGTCAAGCTGCCCTTGTCAGGTAGGGTCTTGGTGATCGGGGGTGTTGTGACGGTCAGATCATGGTCAGGTCGGGTCTGGGGTGTAGTCAGGTCGGGTCGGGGGTGTCGTCCGGTCGGGTTGGGGGTGTAGTCAGGTCGGGTCACGGGTGTAGTCAAGTCAGGTCAGCGTGTAGTCAAGTCGGGTAGGGGGTGTCGTCAGGACTTGTTGGGGATGTAGTCCAGTTGGTTTGGGGATTAGTCCAGTTGGTTTGGGGGTGTAGTCCAGTTGGGTCGAGGGTGTAGTCAGGTCGGGTCGGGGGTGTAATCAGGTCGGTTCGGGGTTGTAGTCAGGTCGGGTCGGTCTGCAGTCAGGTAGGGTCGAGGCTGTAGTCAGGTCTGGTCAGGGGTGTAGTCAGGTCGGGACCGGGGTGTAGTCAGGTCGGGACGGGGGTGTAGTCCGGTCGGGTCGAGGCTGTAGTCAGGTCGGGTCGGGGGTGCAGTCAGGTCGGGATGGGGTGCGGACAGGTCGGGACAGGGGTGTACTCAGGTCGGGACGGTGGTGCACTCAGGTCGGGATGGGGTGCGGACAGGTCGGGACGGGGGTGTACTCAGGTCGGGACGGTGGTGCACTCAGGTCGGGATGGGGTGCGGACAGGTCGGGACGGGGTTGTAGTCAGGTTCATGACGGCGTGCAGTCAGGTCGGGGGTGTAATCAGGTCGCATCGGGGGAATAGTTAGGTCGGGTCGAAGGTTTAGTCAGGTCGGGTCGAGGCTGCAGTCAGGTCGGGTTGGGGGTGTAGTCAAGTCAGGTCGAGGCTGTAGTCAGGTCGGGTCGGGAGTATAATAAGGTCAGGTCGGGGGTGTAGTCAGCTCGTATCGGGGGTGCAGTCAGGTCGGGACACGGGTGCAGTCAGGTCGGGTCGGGGGTGTAGTCAGGTCGGGTCGGGGTGTAGTCAGGTAGGGTTGGGGGTGTAGTCAGGTCGGGACGGGGATGTAATCGGGTCCGATCGGGGGTACAGTTAGTTCGGGTTGGGGGTGCAGTCAGGTCGGGTCGTGGGTGTAGTCACGTCGGGTAGGGGGTGTCGTCAGGACTTGTCGGGGATGTAGTCCAGTTGGTTTGGGGATGTAGTCCAGTTGGTTTGGGGGTGTAGTCCAGTTGGGTCGGGGGTGTAGTCAGGTCGGGACGGGGTGTAGTCAGGTCGGGACGGGGGTGTAGTCCGGTCGGGTCGGGGCTGTAGTCAAGTCGGGTCGGGGGTGCAGTCAGGTCGGGTCGGGGGTGGTCAGGTCAGGACTGGGGTGTAGTCAGGTCGGGACAGGGGTGCGGTAAGGTCAGGACAGGGTGTGGTCAGGTTCTGGACAGGGTGTAGTCAGGTCGGGACGGTGGTGCACTCAGGTCGGGATGGGGTGCGGACAGGTCGGGATGGAGGTGTACTCAGGTCGGGACGGTGGTGCACTCAGGTTGGGATGGGGTGCGGACAGGTCTCGTTGGGGGTGTAGTCCGGTAGGATCAGGGGTGCAGTCAGTTCGGGTCGGGTAGTGCAGTCAGGTCGGGTCGTGGGTGTAGTCAGGTCGGGTCGGGGGTGCAGTCAGGTCGGGTAGCGTGTGTAGTCAGGTTGGTCAAGCTGTCCTTGTCAGGTTGAGTCGGGGTGATCGGGGGTGTACTGACGGTCAGATCATGGTCAAGTCGGGCCGGGGATGTCGTCCAGTCGGGTTGGGGGTGTAGTCAGTTCGGGTCACGGGTGTTGTCAAGTCAGGTCGGCGTGTAGTCAAGTCGGGAAGGGGGTGTCGTCAGTACTGGTCGGGGATGTAGTCCAGTCAGTTTGGGGGTGTAGTCCAGTCGGGTCGGGGGTGTAGTCCAGTCGGGTCGGGAGTGTAGTCCAGTCGGGTCGGGGGTGTAGTCCAGTCGGGTCGGGAGTGTAGTCCAATCGGGTCGGGAGTGTAGTCCAGTCGGGTCGGGGGTGTAGTCCAGTCGGGTCGGGAGTGTAGTCCAGTCGGGTCGGGAGTGTAGTCCAGTCGGGTCGGGAGTGTAGTCCAGTCGGGTCGGGAGTGTAGTCCAGTCGGGTCGGGAGTGTAGTCCAGTCGGGTCGGGAGTGTAGTCCAGTCAGTTTGGGGGTGTAGTCCAGTCGGGTCGGGGGTGTAGTCCAGTCGGGTCGGGAGTGTAGTCCAGTCGGTTTGGGGGTGTAGTTCAGTCGGGTCGGGAGTGTAGTCCAGTCGGGTCGGGGGTGTAGTCCAGTCGGGTCGGGAGTGTAGTCCAGTCGGGTCGGGAGTGTAGTCCAGTCGGGTCGGGAGTGTAGTCCAGTCGGTTTGGGGGTGTAGTCCAGTCGGGTCGGGGGTGTAGTCCAGTCGGGTCGGGAGTGTAGTCCAGTCGGTTTGGGGGTGTAGTTCAGTCGGGTCGGGGGTGTAGTCCAGTCGGGTCGGGAGTGTAGTCCAGTCGGGTCGGGGGTGTAGTCCAGTCGGTTCGGGAGTGTAGTACAGTCGGGTCGGGAGTGTAGTCCAGTCGGTTCGGGAGTGTAGTCCAGTCGGTTTGGGGGTGTAGTCCAGTCGGGTCGGGAGTGTAGTCCAGTCGGTTTGGGGGTGTAGTCCAGTCGGGTCGGGGGTGTAGTCCAGTCGGGTCGGGGGTGTAGTCCAGTCGGGTCGGGAGTGTAGTCCAGTCGGTTTGGGGGTGTAGTCCAGTCGGGTCGGGGGTGTAGTCCAGTCGGGTCAGGAGTGTAGGCCAGTCGGGTCGGGGGTGTAGTCCCGTCGGGTCGGGGGTGTAGTCCAGTCGGGTCGGGAGTGTAGTCCAGTCGGGTCGGGGGTGTAGTCCAGTCGGGACGGGAGTGTAGTCCAGTCGGTTTGGGGGTGTAGTCCAGTCGGGTCGGGGGTGTAGTCCAGTCAGGTCGGGGGTGTAGTCCAGTCGGGTCGGGAGTGTAGTCCAGTCGGTTTGGGGGTGTAGTCCAGTCGGGTCGGGGGTGTAGTCCAGTCGGGTCGGGAGTGTAGTCCAGTCGGGTCGGGAGTGTAGTCCAGTCGGATCGGGAGTGTAGTCCAGTCGGGTCGGGGGTGTAGTCCAGTCGGGTCGGGAGTGTAGTCCAGTCGGGTCGGGAGTGTAGTCCAGTCGGGTCGGGAGTGTAGTCCAGTCGGGTCGGGGGTGTAGTCCAGTCGGTTTGGGGGTGTAGTCCAGTCGGGACGGGAGTGTAGTCCAGTCGGTTTGGGGGTGTAGTCCAGTCGGGTCGGGGGTGTAGTCCAATCGGGTCGGGGGTGTAGTCCAGTCGGGTCGGGAGTGTAGTCCAGTCGGGTCGGGGGTGTAGTCCAGTCGGGTCGGGGGTGTAGTCCAGTCGGGTCGGGAGTGTAGTCCAGTCGGTTTGGGGGTGTAGTCCAGTCGGGTCGGGGGTGTAGTCCAGTCGGGTCGGGAGTGTAGTCCAATCAGGTCGGGGGTGTAGTCCAGTCGGTTTGGGGGTGTAGTCCAGTCGGGTCGGGGGTGTAGTCCAGTCGGGTCGGGAGTGTAGTCCAGTCGGTTTGGGGGTGTAGTCCAGTCGGGTCGGGAGTGTAGTCCAGTCGGTTTGGGGGTGTAGTCCAGTCGGGTCGGGAGTGTAGTCCAGTCGGTTTGGGGGTGTAGTCCAGTCGGGTCGGGGCTGTAGTCCAGTCGGGTCGGGGGTGTAGTCCAGTCGGGTCGGGAGTGTAGTCCAGTCGGTTTGGGGGTGTAGTCCAGTCGGGTCGGGGGTGTAGTCCAGTCGGGTCAGGAGCGTAGGCCAGTCGGGTCGGGGGTGTAGTCCCGTCGGGTCGGGGGTGTAGTCCAGTCGGGTCGGGAGTGTAGTCCAGTTGGTTTGGGGGTGTAGTTCAGTCGGGTCGGGGGTGTAGTCCAGTCGGGTCGGGAGTGTAGTCCAGTCGGGTCGGGAGTGTAGTCCAGTCGGGTCGGGAGTGCAGTCCAGTCGGGTCGGGAGTGTAGTCCAGTCGGGTCGGGAGTGCAGTCCAGTCGGGTCGGGGGTGTAGACCAGTCGGGTCGGGAGTGTAGTCCAGTCGGGTCGGGAGTGTAGTCCAGTCGGGTCGGGAGTGTAGTCCAGTCGGGTCGGGAGTGTAGTCCAGTCGGGTCGGGGGTGTAGTCCAGTCGGGTCGGGTGTGTAGTCCAGTCGGGTCGGGAGTGTAGTCCAGTCGGGTCGGGAGTGTAGTCCAGTCGGGTCGGGAGTGTAGTCCAGTCGGGTCGGGGGTGTAGTCCAGTCGGGTCGGGAGTGTAGTCCAGTCGGGTCGGGGGTGTAGTCCAGTCGGGTCGGGGGTGTAGTCCAGTCGGGTCGGGAGTGTAGTCCAGTCGGTTTGGGGGTGTAGTCCAGTCGGGTCGGGGGTGTAGTCCAGTCGGGTCGGGAGTGTAGTCCAGTCGGTTTGGGGGTGTACTCCAGTCGGGTCGGGGGTGTAGTCCAATCGGGTCGGGGGTGTAGTCCAGTCGGGTCGGGAGTGTAGTCCAGTCGGTTTGGGGGTGTAGTCCAGTCGGGACGGGAGTGTAGTCCAGTCGGTTTGGGGGTGTAGTCCAGTCGGGTCGGGGGTGTAGTCCAATCGGGTCGGGGGTGTAGTCCAGTCGGGTCGGGAGTGTAGTCCAGTCGGTTTGGGGGTGTAGTCCAGTCGGGTCGGGGGTGTAGTCCAGTCGGGTCGGGAGTGTAGTCCAGTCGGTTTGGGGGTGTAGTCCAGTCGGGTCGGGGGTGTAGTCCAGTCGGGTCGGGAGTGTAGTCCAGTCGGTTTGGGGCTGTAGTCCAGTCGGGTCGGGGGTGTAGTCCCTTCGGGTCGGGAGTGTAGTCCAGTTGGGTCGGGGGTGTAGTCCAGTCGGGTCGGGAGTGTAGTCCAGTCGGGTCGGGGGTGTAGTCCAGTCGGGTCGGGGGTGTAGTCCAGTCGGGTCGGGAGTGTAGTCCAGTCGGTTTGGGGGTGTAGTCCAGTCGGGTCGGGGGTGTAGTCCAGTCGGGTCGGGAGTGTAGTCCAGTCGGGTCGGGGGTGTAGTCCAATCGGGTCGGGAGTGTAGTCCAGTCGGGTCGGGAGTGTAGTCCAGTCGGTTGGGGGGTGTAGTCCAGTCGGGTCGGGGGTGTAGTCCAGTCGGGTCGGGGGTGTAGTCCAGTCGGGTCGGGAGTGTAGTCAGGTCGGGATGGGGGTGATGTCCGGTCGGGACGGGGGTGTAGTCAGGTCAGGTCGAGGCTGTAGTCAGGTCGGGTGGGGTGTGCAGTCAGGCCGGGTCGGGGTGCAGTCATGTCGGGATGGGGGTGTTGTCCGGTCAGGACGGGGGTGTAGTCAGGTCGGGTCGAGGCTGTAGTCAGGTCGAGTCGTGTGTGCAGTCAGGTCGGGTCGGGGTGCAGTCAAGTCGGTCGAGGCTGTAGTCAGGTCGGGTCGGGGTGTAGTCAGGTCGGGTTGGGGTGTAGTCAGGTCGGGTTGGGGTGTAGTCAGGTCGGGTCGGGGGTGTAGTCAGGTCGGGATGGGGGTGTTGTCCGGTCGGGACGGGGGTGTAGTCAGGTCGGGTCGAGGCTGTAGTCAGGCCGGGTCAGGGGTGCAGTCAGGTCGGGATGGGGGTGTTGTCCGGTCGGGACGGGGGTGTAGTCAGGTCGGGTCGAGGCTGTAGTCAGGTCGGGTCGTGTGTGCAGTCAGGTCGGGTCGGGGTGCAGTCAAGTCGGTCGAGGCTGTAGTCAGGTCGGGTCGGGGTGTAGTTAGGTCGGGTTGGGGTGTAGTCAGGTCGGGTTGGGGTGTAGTCAGGTCGGGTCGGGGGTGTACTCAGGTCGGGTCGGGGTATAGTCAGGTCGGGTCAGCGTGTTGTCAGGTCGGGTAGGGGTGTCGTCAGGTTGGATCGGGGGTGAAGTCAGGTCTGGTCGGGGTGTAGTCAGGTTGGATCGGGGGTGAAGTCAGGTCGGATCGGGATGTAGTCAGGTCGGGTCGGGATAGTTATCCGGACGGGTCGGGGGTGTAGTCAGGTCGGGTTGGGGGTTTAGTTTGGTCAGGTCGGGGGTGTAGTCAGATCGGGTCTGAAGTATAGACAGGTCGGGTCGGTGATGTAGTCAGGTCGGGTTGGGGGTCCTAGTTAGGTCGGGTCAGGCTGTCCTTGTCTGGTCCTGTCGGGGGTGTAGTGAGGTCGGGGGTGTAGTCACAACGGGGACAGTCAGACAACGGTCAGGACGTGTCGGGGGATTCGGCAGGTTGGGTCGGGGGTGCAGTCAGGTCGGGTCGGGGGTGGTCAGGTCAGGACAGGGGTGTGGTAAGGTCAGGACAGGGTGTGGTCAGATTCTGGTAAGGGTGTAGTCGGGTCGGGACGGTGGTGCACTCAGGTCGGGATGGGGTGCGGACAGGTCCGTTCTGGGGTGTAGTCAGGTTCAGGACGACGTGCAGTCAGGTCAGGGGTGTAGTCAGGTCGCAATCGGGGGAATAGCGAGGTCGGGTCGGGGGTGTAGTCTAGTTGGGTCGAGGCTGAAGTCAGGTCGGGTCAGGGGTATAGTCAGGACGGGTCGGTGGTGTAGTCAGGTCGGGTCGAGGCTGTCGTCGGGTCGGGGCTGTAGTCAGGTCGGGTCGGGGGTTTAGTCAGGTAGGGTCGGTGCTGTAGTCAGGTCGGGTCGGGGGCGTAGTCAAGTAGGTCGAGGCTGTAGTCAGGTCGGGTAGAGGATGTAGACAGGTCGGGTCGAGGCTGTAGTCAGGTATGTTCGGGGTGTAGTCAGGTCAGGTCGAGGGTGTCGTCAGGTTGGTCAAGTTGTCCTTGTCATTTTGGGTCGGGGTGATCGGGAGTGTAGTGACGGTCAGATCATGGTCAGGTCGGGTCGGGGGTGTTGTCCGGTCGGGTTGGGGGTGTAGTCTGTTCGGGTCACGGGTGTAGTCAGGTCGGGTCGGGGTGCAGTCAGGTCGGGTCGGGGGTGTAATCAGGTCGGTTCGGGGTTGTAGTCAGGTCGGGTTGGGGGTGTAGTCAGGTCGAGTCAGGGGTGTAGTCAGGTCGGGTAGGGGGTGTGGTCAGGTTGGGTCGGGGGTGTAGTCAGGTCGGGTCGGGGGTGTAATCGGGTCGGATCGGGGGTGCAGTTAGTTTGGGTTGGGGGTGTCATCCGGTCGGGTCGGGGGTGTAGTCAGGTCGGGACGGGGGTGTAGTCAGTTCGGGTTGGGTGTGCAGTCAGGTCGGATCGGGGTGTAGTCAGGTCGTGACGGGGGTGTAGTCAGGTCGTGACGGGGGTGTAGTCAGGTCGGGTCGAGGCTGTAGTCAGGTCGGGTCGGGGGTGCAGTCAGGTCGGATCGGGGGTTGTCAGGTCAGGACTGGGGTGTAGTCAGGTCGGGACAGGGGTGTGGTAAGGTCAGGACAGGGTGTGGTCAGATTCTGGAGAGGGTGTAGTCAGGTCGGGACGGTGGTGCACTCAGGTCGGGATGGGGTGCGGACAGGTCGGGACGGGGGTGTAGTCAGGTTCAGGACGGTGTGCAGTCAGGTCGGGGGTGTAGTCAGGTCGCATCGGGGGAATAGTCAGGTCGGGTCGAATGTGTAGTCATGTCGAGTTGGGGGTGTAGTCAGGTCGGGTCGGGGGTGTAGTCAGGTCGGGTCGGGGGTGTAGTCAGGTCGGGACGAGGCTGTAGTCAGGTCGGGTCGGGGGTATAATAAGGTCGGGTCGGGGGTGTAGTCAGGTCGGGACGGGGGTGTTGTCAGGTCTGGGCGGGGGTGTAGTCAAGTCGGGTCGGGGGTGTAGTCAGGTCGGGTCGGGGGTGTAGTCAGGTCGGGACGAGGCTGTAGTCAGGTCGGGTCGGGGGTATAATAAGGTCGGGTCGGGGGTGCAGTCAGGTCGGGACGGGGGTGTAGTCAGGTCTGGGCGGGGGTGTAGTCAAGTCGGGTCGGGGGTGTAGTCAGGTTGGGTCATGGGTGTAGTCAGGTCGGGTCGAGGGTGTAGACAGGTCGGGTTGAGGGGCTATCGTCATGTCGGGTCGGGGGTGTAGTCAGGTTGGGTCGGGGGTGTAGTCAGGTCGGGTAGGAGGTGCAGTCAGATCGGGTCGGGGGTGTAGTCAGGTCGGGTAGGAGGTGCAGTCAGATCGGGTCGGGGATGTAGTCAGGTCGGGTCGGGGGTGCAGTCAGATCGGGTCGGGGGTGTAGTCAGGTAGGGTCGGGGGTGTCGACATGTCGGGTCGAGGGTGTAGTCAGGTCGGGTTGCGGGTGTAGTCAGGTCGGGTCGGGGGTGTAGTCAAGTCGGGTCGGGGGTGTAGTCAGGTCTGGTCGGGGGTGTAGTCAAGTCGGGACGAGGCTGTAGTCAGGTCGGGTCGGGGGTGGTCAGGTCAGGACAGGGGTGTGGTAAGGTCAGGACAGGGTGTGGTCAGATTCTGGTAAGGGTGTAGTCGGGTCGGGACGGTGGTGCACTCAGGTCGGGATGGGGTGCGGACAGGTCCGTTCTGGGGTGTAGTCAGGTTCAGGACGACGTGCAGTCAGGTCAGGGGTGTAGTCAGGTCGCAATCGGGGGAATAGCGAGGTCGGGTCGGGGGTGTAGTCTAGTTGGGTCGAGGCTGAAGTCAGGTCGGGTCAGGGGTATAGTCAGGACGGGTCGGTGGTGTAGTCAGGTCGGGTCGAGGCTGTAGTCGGGTCGGGGCTGTAGTCAGGTCGGGTCGGGGGTTTAGTCAGGTAGGGTCGGTGCTGTAGTCAGGTCGGGTCGGGGGCGTAGTCAAGTAGGTCGAGGCTGTAGTCAGGTCGGGTAGAGGATGTAGACAGGTCGGGTCGAGGCTGTAGTCAGGTATGTTCGGGGTGTAGTCAGGTCAGGTCGAGGGTGTCGTCAGGTTGGTCAAGTTGTCCTTGTCATTTTGGGTCGGGGTGATCGGGAGTGTAGTGACGGTCAGATCATGGTCAGGTCGGGTCGGGGGTGTTGTCCGGTCGGGTTGGGGGTGTAGTCTGTTCGGGTCACGGGTGTAGTCAGGTCGGGTCGGGGTGCAGTCAGGTCGGGTCGGGGGTGTAATCAGGTCGGTTCGGGGTTGTAGTCAGGTCGGGTTGGGGGTGTAGTCAGGTCGAGTCAGGGGTGTAGTCAGGTCGGGTAGGGGGTGTGGTCAGGTTGGGTCGGGGGTGTAGTCAGGTCGGGTCGGGGGTGTAATCGGGTCGGATCGGGGGTGCAGTTAGTTTGGGTTGGGGGTGTCATCCGGTCGGGTCGGGGGTGTAGTCAGGTCGGGACGGGGGTGTAGTCAGTTCGGGTTGGGTGTGCAGTCAGGTCGGATCGGGGTGTAGTCAGGTCGTGACGGGGGTGTAGTCAGGTCGTGACGGGGGTGTAGTCAGGTCGGGTCGAGGCTGTAGTCAGGTCGGGTCGGGGGTGCAGTCAGGTCGGATCGGGGGTTGTCAGGTCAGGACTGGGGTGTAGTCAGGTCGGGACAGGGGTGTGGTAAGGTCAGGACAGGGTGTGGTCAGATTCTGGAGAGGGTGTAGTCAGGTCGGGACGGTGGTGCACTCAGGTCGGGATGGGGTGCGGACAGGTCGGGACGGGGGTGTAGTCAGGTTCAGGACGGTGTGCAGTCAGGTCGGGGGTGTAGTCAGGTCGCATCGGGGGAATAGTCAGGTCGGGTCGAATGTGTAGTCATGTCGAGTTGGGGGTGTAGTCAGGTCGGGTCGGGGGTGTAGTCAGGTCGGGTCGGGGGTGTAGTCAGGTCGGGACGAGGCTGTAGTCAGGTCGGGTCGGGGGTATAATAAGGTCGGGTCGGGGGTGTAGTCAGGTCGGGACGGGGGTGTTGTCAGGTCTGGGCGGGGGTGTAGTCAAGTCGGGTCGGGGGTGTAGTCAGGTCGGGTCGGGGGTGTAGTCAGGTCGGGACGAGGCTGTAGTCAGGTCGGGTCGGGGGTATAATAAGGTCGGGTCGGGGGTGCAGTCAGGTCGGGACGGGGGTGTAGTCAGGTCTGGGCGGGGGTGTAGTCAAGTCGGGTCGGGGGTGTAGTCAGGTTGGGTCAGGGGTGTAGTCAGGTCGGGTCGAGGGTGTAGACAGGTCGGGTTGAGGGGCTATCGTCATGTCGGGTCGGGGGTGTAGTCAGGTTGGGTCGGGGGTGTAGTCAGGTCGGGTAGGAGGTGCAGTCAGATCGGGTCGGGGGTGTAGTCAGGTCGGGTAGGAGGTGCAGTCAGATCGGGTCGGGGATGTAGTCAGGTCGGGTCGGGGGTGCAGTCAGATCGGGTCGGGGGTGTAGTCAGGTAGGGTCGGGGGTGTCGACATGTCGGGTCGAGGGTGTCGACAGGTCGGGTCGGGAGTGTAGTCAGGTCTGGTCGGGGGTGTAGTCAAGTCGGGTCGGGGGTGTAGTCAGGCCGGGTCGGGGGTGCAGTCAGGTCGGGTCGGGGGTGTTGTCAAGTCGGGTCGGGGGTGTAGTCAGGTCTGGTCGGGGGTGTAGTCAAGTCGGGTCGGGGGTGTAGTCAGGTCGGGTTGCGGGTGTAGTCAGGTCGGGTCGGGGGTGTAGTCAAGTCGGGTCGGGGGTGTAGTCAGGTCTGGTCGGGGGTGTAGTCAAGTCGGGTCGGGGGTGTAGTCAGGTCGGGTTGCGGGTGTAGTCAGGTCGGGTCGGGTGTGCAGTCAGGTCGGGCGGGGGTGTAGTCAGGTCGGGTCGAGGGTGTCGACAGGTCGGGTCGGGGATGTAGTCAGGTCGGGTCGGGGATGTAGTCAGGTCGGGTCGGGAGTGTAGTCAGGAAGGGTCGGGGCTGTAGTCAGGTAGGGTCGGGGGTGTAGTCAGGTCGGGTTAGGGGTATAGTCAAGTCGGTCGAGGCTGTAGTCAGGTAGGGTCGGGGGTGAAGTCAGGTCGGGTCGGGGGTGTAGTCAAGTAGGTCGAGGCTGTAGTCAGGTTGGGTCGAGGGTGTAGACCGATCGGGTCGAGGCTGTAGTCAGATTGAGTCGGTGGTGTAGTCAGGTCGGGTCGGGGGTGTAGTCAGATCGGGTCGGGGGTGTAATCGTGTCGGGTCGGGGGTGCAGTCAGGTCGGGTCGTGGGTGTAATCAGGACGGTTCGGGAGTGTAGTGCAGTCGGGTCGGGCGTGTAGTCAGGTAGGGCGGGGCTGTAGTCGGGTCGGGTCGGGGCTGTAGTTGGGTCGGGTTGGGGGTGTAGTCAAGTAGGTCGAGGCTGTAGTCAGGTCGGGTCGAGGGTGTAGACAGGTCGGGTCGAGGCTGTAGTCAGGTCTTGTTGAGGGTGCAGTCAGGTCGGGTCGGGGATGTAGTCAGGTCGGGTCGGGGGTGTAGTCAGGTCGGGTCGGGGGTGTAATCGGGTCGGGGGTGCAGTAAGGTCGGGGCAGGGATGTAGCCAGGTCGTGTCGGGGTGGTAGTCAGGTCGGGTCGGGCTGTAGCCGGGTCGGATCAGGGGTGTAGTCAGGTCGGGTCAGAGGTGTAGTCAGGTCGGGTCGGGGGTGTAGTCAAGTCGGTCGAGGCTGTAGTCAGGTCGGGTCGGGGGTTTAGTCGGGTCGGGTCGGGGCTGTAGTCGGGTCGGTTTGGGGCTGTAGTCAGGTTGGGTCGGGGGTGTAGTCAGGTCGGGTCGGGGGTGTAGTCAGGTCGGGTTGAGGGTGTAGTCAAGTCGGTCGAGGCTGTAGTCAGGTCGGGTCGAGGGTGTAGACAGGTCGGGTCGAGGCTGTAGTCAGGTCGGGTCGGGGATGTAGTCAGGTCGGGTCGGGGTGGTAGTCAGGTCGGGTTGGGGTGGTAGTCAGGTCAGGTTGGGGTGGTAGTCAGGTCGGGTCAGGGGTGTAATCGGGTCGGGTCGGGGGTGCAGTAAGGTCGGGTGGGGATGTAGTCAGGTCGTGTCGGGGTGGTAGTCAGGTCGCGTCGGGCTGTAGTCGGGTCGGATCGGGGGTGCAGTCAGGTCGGGTCGTGGGTGTAGTCATGTCGTGTCGGGGGTGTAGTCAGGTCGGGTCGCAGGTGTAGTCATGTTGGTCAAGCTGTCCTTGTCAGGTTGGATCGGGGTGATCGGGGGTGTAGTGACGGTCAGATCATTTTCAGGCCGGGTCGGGGGTGTAGTCAGGTCGGGTTGGGGGTGTAGTCAGGTCGGGTCGAGGCTGTAGTCAGGTCGGGTCGAGGCTGTAGTCAGGTCGGGTTGGGGATGTCGTCAGGAATGGTCGGGGATGTAGTCCAGTCGGGTCGGGAGTGTAATCAAGTAGGTCGAGGCTGTAGTCAGCTCGGGTCAGGGGTGTAGACAGGTCGGGTCGAGGCTGTAGTCAGGTCGTGACGGGGTTGTAGTCAGGTCGTGACGGGGTTGTAGTCAGGTCGGGTCGGGGGAGTAGTCGGGTCGGGTCGAGGCTGTAGACGGGTCAGGTCCGGGTTGTAGTCAGGTCGGGTCGGGGTGTAGTCAGGTCGGGTCGGGGGTGCAGTCAGGTCGGGTCGGGGGTGTCGTCCGGTCGGGTTGGGGGTGTAGTCACGTCGGGTCACGGGTGTAGTCAAGTCAGGTCGGCGTGTAGTCAAGTCGGGTAGGGGGTGTCGTCAGGACTTCTCGAGGATGTAGTCCAGTTGGTTAGGGGATGTAGTCCAGTCGGGTCGGGGGTGTAGTCAGGTATGGTCGGGGGTGTAATCTGGTCGGTTTGGGGTTGTAGCTAGGTCGGGTCGGTGTGCAGTCAGGCCGGTTCGAGGCTGCAGTCAGGTTGGGTCAGGGGTGTAGTCAGGTCGGGACGGGGGTGTAGTCAGGTCGGGTCGGGGATGTAGTCAGGTCGGGTCAGGGTTGTAGTCAGGTCGGGTCGAGGCTGTAATCGGGTTGGGGTTGTAGTCAGGTCGGGTCGGGGGTGTTATCGGGTCGGACCGGGGGTGCAGTCAGTTCGGGTTGGGGGTGCAGTTAGGTCGGGTCATGGGTGTAGTCACGTCGGGTCGGGGGTGCAGTCAGGTAGGGTCAGGGGTGCAGTCAGGTCGGGTCGAGGGTGTAGTCAGGTTGGTCAAGCTGTTCTTGTCAGGATGGGTCGGGGTGATCGAGGGTGTAGTGACGGTCAGATCATGGTCAGGTAGGGACGGGGGTGTCATCCGGTCGGGTCGGGGGTGTAGTCAGGTCGGGTCGGGGGTATAATAAGGTCGGGTCGGGGGTGTAGTCAGGTCGGGACAGGGGTGTGGTAAGGTCAGGACAGGGTGTTGTCAGATTCTGGACAGGGTGTAGTCAGGTCGGGACGGTGGTGCACTCAGGTCGGGATGGGGTGCGACAGGTCGGGACGGGGGTGTAGTCAGGTTCAGGACGGTGTGTAGTCAGGTCGGGGGTGTAGTCAGGTCGCATCGGGGGAATAGTCAGGTCGGGTCGAATGTGTAGCCACGTCGGGTTGGGGGTTGTGGTAGTATGTATTGGGGGTCATGTGGGACTGGAAGCCCTAATGTCATTGGCTGACAGATCCCGGGTCCTGGTTGGCCGTTGACCTCAAGTTCCGCCCTGAAGGCGGAGTATAAGAAGCCGGAGTCTTCCCCCGCAGGCCAGTTTACTATCGAGCTGCGGGGGAACAGACACGCTTAATAAAGCCTCATCGACTTCACTCTATTCGTCTCACGGAGTCTTTGTGCGCTACAATTTATTAAGCGTGCCTAAAAAGGACTATGGAGCTCAGGATCATTCCGGAATGCCTGAGGATCAGCCCCCACGCAGTGAACGCGGCAGCAGCCTTCAAGCACTGGCAGACTTGCTTCGAGGCCTACCTCAGAACGACCACCGGCCGAGTCTCAGAAGACCAAAAACTGCAGGTCTGGCACTCGATGGTGAGCACGGAGATTTTCTTCCTCATCGAAGACTCGGACGATTTCCAGACAGCCTTCGCATCACTGAAAAGTCTCTACGTTCGCCCAGTTAACCAAATCTACGCTCGCTACCAGCTCGCGACGAGACGGCAAGCTCCCGGAGAATCGATGGACGAGTTCTACGCCGCGCTGCTGATTTTGGGACGAGCCTGCAGCTGCCTGTCTGTAAACGCAAACGAACACACGGACATGTTAATGCGCGACGCTTTTGTGGCAGGTATGCAATCCTCCCAAATCCGCCAAAGACTTCTAGAAAAAGAGTCGCTAGGACTCTCAGAGGCACGGGCCCTAGCAGCCTCCCTAGACGTGGCCGCGCATAATACCCGCGCCTACGGCCCCGACCGCGCGGCAACCCATTGGGCCCCATACGTACCCGTCGCGCCAAACCCCCTACCCCCCCCACAGGCTTGCGCGGTCCAAACGCCGAGCCGCACCGGGGGCGCCCGCTGTTATTTCTGCGGCCAGGCGAAACACCCCCGGCAGCGGGGGTGTAGACAGGTCGAGTCGAGGCTGTAGTCAGGTCGGGTCGGGGATGTAGTCAAGTCGGGTCGGGGGTGTAGTAATACCGGGTCGGTGGTGTAATCGTGTCGGGTCGGGGGTGCAGTCAGTTCGGGTCGGGGATGAAGTCAGGTCATTTCGGGGGTGGTCAGGTCAGGACTGGGGTGTAGTCAGATCGGGACAGGGGTGTGGTAAGGTCAGGGCAGGGTGTGGTCAGATTCTGGACAGGGTGTAGTCAGGTCGGGACGGTGGTGCACTCAGGTCGGGATGGGGTGCGGACAGGTCGGGACGGGGGTGTAGTCACGTTCAGGACAGCATGCAGTCAGGTCGGGGGTGTAGTCAGGTCGCATCGGGGGAATAGTCAGGTCAGGTCGGGGGAGTAGTCAGGTCGGGTCGGGGTGTAATCGGTTCGGGTCGGGGGTGCAGTAAGGTCTGGTTGGGGATGTAGTCAGGTCGTGTCGGGGTGGTAGTCAGGTCGGGTCGGGCTGTAGTCAGGTCAGGTCGGGGGTGTAGTCAGGTCGGGTTGGGGGTGTAGTCAGGTCGGGTCGGGGGTGTAGTCAGGTCGGGTTGGGGTGTAGTCAAGTCGGTCGAGGCTGTATTCAGTTCGGGTCGGGGGTGTTGTCAGATCGTGTCGGGGCTGTAGTCGGGTCGGGTTGGGGCTGTAGTCAGGTCGGGTCAGGGCTGTAGTCGGGTCGGGTCGGGGCTGCAGTCGGTTTGGGTCGAGGCTGTAGTCAGGTCAGGTCGGTGGTGTAGTCAGTTTGGGTCGAGGCTGTAGTCAGGTCGGGTCGGGGCTGTAGTCGGGTCGGGTCGGGGCTGTCGTCAGGTCGGGTCGGGGGTGTAGTCAGGTAGGGTCGGGGGTGTAGTCAGGTCGGGTCGGGGGTGTAGTCAGGTCGGGTCGGGGTGGTAGTCAGGTCGGGTCGGGGTGGTAGTCTGGTCGGGTTGGGGTGTAGTCAGGTCGGGTAGGGGGTGTAATCGGGTCAGGTCGGGGGTGCAGTAAGGTTGGGTCGGGATGTAGTCAGGTCGTGTTGGGGTGGTAGTCAGGTCGTGTTGGGGTGGTAGTCAGGTCGGGTCGGGGTGGTAGTCAGGTCGGGTTGGGGTAGTAGTCAGGTCGGGTAGGGGGTGTAATCGGGTCAGGTCGGGGGTGCAGTAAGGTTGGGTCGGGATGTAGTCAGGTCGTGTCGGGGTGGTAGTCAGGTCGGGTCGGGGGTGTAGTCAGGTCGGGTCGGGCTGTAGTCGGGTTGGTCAAGCTGTTCTTGTCAGGTTGGGTCGGGGTGATCGGGGGTGTAGTGACGGTCTGATCATGGTCAGGCCAGGTCGGGGGTGTCGTCCAGTTGGTTTGGGGGTGTAGTCCAGTCGGGTCGGGAGTGTAGTCCAGTCGGGTCGGGGGTGTAGACCAGTCGGGTCGGGGGTGTAGTCAGGTTGGTTCGGGGTTGTAGGCAGGTCGGTTCGGTGTGCAGTCAGGTCGGGTCGAGGCTGTCGTCAGGTCGGGTCAGGGGTGTAGTCAGTTCGGGACCGGGGTGTAGTCAGGTCGGGACGGGGGTGTTGTCCGGTCGGGACGGGGGTGTAGTCAGGTCGGGTCGAGGCTGTAGTCAGGTCGGGTGGGGTGTGCAGTCAGGTCGGGTCGGGGGTGTAGACAAGTCGGTCGAGGCTGTAGTCAGGTCGGGTCGGGGGTGTAGTCAGGTAGGGTCGGGGGTGTAGTCAGGTCGGGTCGAGGGTGTAGCCAGGTCGGGTCGAAGCTGTAGTTAGTTCGGGTCGGGGGTGTAGTCAGGTCGGGTCGGGGGTGTAGTCAGGTCGGGTCGGGGGTATAATAAGGTCGGGTCGGGGGTGTAGTCAGGTCGGGACAGGGGTGTGGTAAGGTCAGGACAGGGTGTGGTCAGATTCTGGACAGGGTGTAGTCAGGTCGGGACGGTGGTGCACTCAGGTCGGGATGGGGTGCGACAGGTCAGGACGGGGGTGTAGTCAGGTTCAGGACGGTGTGTAGTCAGGTCGGGGGTGTAGTCAGGTCGCATCGGGGGAATAGTCAGGTCGGGTCGAATGTGTAGCCACGTCGGGTTGGGGGTTGTGGTAGTATGTATTGGGGGTCATGTGGGACTGGAAGCCCTAATGTCATTGGCTGACAGATCCCGGGTCCTGGTTGGCCGTTGACCTCAAGTTCCGCCCTGAAGGCGGAGTATAAGAAGCCGGAGTCTTCCCCCGCAGGCCAGTTTACTATCGAGCTGCGGGGGAACAGACACGCTTAATAAAGCCTCATCGACTTCACTCTATTCGTCTCACGGAGTCTTTGTGCGCTACAATTTATTAAGCGTGCCTAAAAAGGACTATGGAGCTCAGGATCATTCCGGAATGCCTGAGGATCAGCCCCCACGCAGTGAACGCGGCAGCAGCCTTCAAGCACTGGCAGACTTGCTTCGAGGCCTACCTCAGAACGACCACCGGCCGAGTCTCAGAAGACCAAAAACTGCAGGTCCGGCACTCGATGGTGAGCACGGAGATTTTCTTCCTCATCGAAGACTCGGACGATTTCCAGACAGCCTTCGCATCACTGAAAAGTCTCTACGTTCGCCCAGTTTACTAAATCTACGCTCGCTACCAGCTCGCGACGAGACGGCAAGCTCCCGGAGAATCGATGGACGAGTTCTACGCCGCGCTGCTGATTTTGGGACGAGCCTGCAGCTGCCTGTCTGTAAACGCAAACGAACACACGGACATGTTAATGCGCGACGCTTTTGTGGCAGGTATGCAATCCTCCCAAATCCGCCAAAGACTTCTAGAAAAAGAGTCGCTAGGACTCTCAGAGGCACGGACCCTAGCAGCCTCCCTAGACGTGGCCGCGCGTAATACCCGCGCCTACGGCCCCGACCGCGCGGCAACCCATTGGGCCCCATACGTACCCGTCGCGCCAAACCCCCTACCCTCCCCACAGGCTTGCGCGGTCCAAACGCCGAGCCGCACCGGGGGCGCCCGCTGTTATTTCTGCGGCCAGGCGAAACACCCCCGGCAGCGGGGGTGTAGACAGGTCGAGTCGAGGCTGTAGTCAGGTCGGGTCGGGGATGTAGTCAAGTCGGGTCGGGGGTGTAGTAATACCGGGTCGGTGGTGTAATCGTGTCGGGTCGGGGGTGCAGTCAGTTCGGGTCGGGGATGAAGTCAGGTCATTTCGGGGGTGGTCAGGTCAGGACTGGGGTGTAGTCAGATCGGGACAGGGGTGTGGTAAGGTCAGGGCAGGGTGTGGTCAGATTCTGGACAGGGTGTAGTCAGGTCGGGACGGTGGTGCACTCAGGTCGGGATGGGGTGCGGACAGGTCGGGACGGGGGTGTAGTCACGTTCAGGACAGCATGCAGTCAGGTCGGGGGTGTAGTCAGGTCGCATCGGGGGAATAGTCAGGTCAGGTCGGGGGAGTAGTCAGGTCGGGTCGGGGTGTAATCGGTTCGGGTCGGGGGTGCAGTAAGGTCTGGTCGGGGATGTAGTCAGGTCGTGTCGGGGTGGTAGTCAGGTCGGGTCGGGCTGTAGTCAGGTCAGGTCGGGGGTGTAGTCAGGTCGGGTTGGGGGTGTAGTCAGGTCGGGTCGGGGGTGTAGTCAGGTCGGGTTGGGGTGTAGTCAAGTCGGTCGAGGTTGTATTCAGTTCGGGTCGGGGGTGTTGTCAGATCGTGTCGGGGCTGTAGTCGGGTCGGGTTGGGGCTGTAGTCAGGTCGGGTCAGGGCTGTAGTCGGGTCGGGTCGGGGCTGCAGTCGGTTTGGGTCGAGGCTGTAGTCAGGTCAGGTCGGTGGTGTAGTCAGTTTGGGTCGAGGCTGTAGTCAGGTCGGGTCAGGGCTGTAGTCGGGTCGGGTCGGGGCTGTCGTCAGGTCGGGTCGGGGGTGTAGTCAGGTAGGGTCGGGGGTGTAGTCAGGTCGGGTCGGGGGTGTAGTCAGGTCGTGTTGGGGTGGTAGTCAGGTCGGGTCGGGGTGGTAGTCAGGTCGGGTCGGGGTGGTAGTCAGGTCGGGTTGGGGTAGTAGTCAGGTCGGGTAGGGGGTGTAATCGGGTCAGGTCGGGGGTGCAGTAAGGTTGGGTCGGGATGTAGTCAGGTCGTGTCGGGGTGGTAGTCAGGTCGGGTCGGGGGTGTAGTCAGGTCGGGTCGGGCTGTAGTCGGGTTGGTCAAGCTGTTCTTGTCAGGTTGGGTCGGGGTGATCGGGGGTGTAGTGACGGTCTGATCATGGTCAGGCCAGGTCGGGGGTGTCGTCTAGTTGGTTTGGGGGTGTAGTCCAGTCGGGTCGGGGGTGTAGACCAGTCGGGTCGGGGGTGTAGTCAGGTAGGGTCGGGAGTGTAGTCAGGTCGGGTCGAGGGTGTAGCCAGGTCGGGTCGAAGCTGTAGTTAGTTCGGGTCGGGGGTGTAGTCAGGTCGGGTCGGGGTTGTAGTCAGGTCGGGTCGAGGCTGTAGTCGGGTCGGCTCGGGGGTGTAGTCAGGTCGGGTCGGGGGTGTAGTCAGGTCGGGTTGGGGGTGTAATCGGGTCGGGTCGGGGGTGCAGTCAGTTCGGGTCGGGGGTGCAGTCAGGTCGGGTCGTGGGTGTAATCAGGTCAGGTCGGCGGTGTAGTCAGGTCGGGTCTGAAGTATAGACAGGTCGGGTAAGGGATGTAATCAGGTCGGGTCGAGGCTGTAGTCCGATCGGGTCAGGGTTGTAGTCAGGTCGGGATAGGGGTGTGGTAAGGTCAGGACAGGGTGTGGTCAGATTCTGGACAGTGTGTAGTCAGGTCGGGACGGTGGTGCACTCAGGTCGGGATGGGGTGCGGACAGGTCCGTTCTGGGGTGTAGTCAGGTTCAGGACGGCGTGCAGTCAGGTCGGGGGTGTAGTCAGGTCGCATCGGGGGAATAGTCAGGTCGGGTCGAAGGTGTAGTCAGGTCGGGTCGAGGCTGCAGTCAGGTCGGGTCGGGGGTATAATAAGGTCTGGTCGGGGCTGGAGTCAGGTCGGGTCGGGGGTGGTCAGGTCGGGTCGGGGGTGTAGTCAGGTCGGGACACGGTTGTAGTAAGGAAGGACGGGGGTGTAGTCAGGTCAGGTCGAGGCTGTAGTCAGGTCGGGTCGGATGTGCAGTCAGGTCGGGTCGGGGGTGTAGTCAGGTCGGGTCGGGGGTGTAGTCAAGTAGGTCGAGGCTGTATTCAAGTCGGGTCGAGGCTGTAGTCAGGTCGGGTCGAGGGTGTAGACAGGTTGGATCGCGGGTGTAGTCAGGTCGGTCGGGGGTGTAGTCAGGTCGGGTCGGGGGTGTAGTCAGGTCGGGTCGGGGGTGTAGTCAGGTCGGGTCAGGGGTGTAGTCAGGTCGGGTCGGGGGTATAATCAGGTCTGGTCGGGGCTGGAGTCAGGTCGGGTCGGGGGTGGTCAGGTCGGGTCGGGGGTGTAGTCAGGTCGGGACACGGTTGTAGTAAGGAAGGACGGGGGTGTAGTCAGGTCAGGTCGAGGCTGTAGTCAGGTCGGGTCGGATGTGCAGTCAGGTCGGGTCGGGGGTGTAGTCAGGTCGGGTCGGGGGTGTAGTCAAGTAGGTCGAGGCTGTATTCAAGTCGGGTCGAGGCTGTAGTCAGGTCGGGTCGAGGGTGTAGACAGGTTGGATCGCGGGTGTAGTCAGGTCGGTCGGGGGTGTAGTCAGGTCGGGTCGGGGGTGTAGTCAGGTCGGGTCGGGGGTGTAGTCAGGTCGGGTCAGGGGTGTAGTCAGGTCGGGCCGGGGGTATAATCAGGTCGGGTCGGGGGTGCAGTCAGTTCGTATCGGGGGTGCAGTCAGGTCGGGTCGTGGGTGTAGTCAGGTCAGGTCGGGGGTGTAGTCAGGTCGCATCGGGGGAATAGTCAGGTCAGGTCGGGGGAGTAGTCAGGTCGGGTCGGGGGTGTAATCGGTTTGGGTCGGGGCTGCAGTAAGGTCTGGTCGGGGATGTAGTCAGGTCGTGTCGGGGTGGTAGTCAGGTCGGGTCGGGCTGTGGTCAGGTCAGGTCGGGGGTGTAGTCAGGTTGGGTTGGGGGTGTAGTCAGGTCGGGTCGGGGGTGTAGTCAGGTCGGGTCGGGGTGTAGTCAAGTCGGTCGAGGCTGTATTCAGTTCGGGTCGGGGATGTTGTCAGATCGTGTCGGGGCTGTAGTCAGGTCGGGTTGGGGCTGTAGTCAGGTCGGGTCAGGGCTGTAGTCGGGTCGGGTCGGGGCTGCAGTCGGTTCGGGTCGAGGCTGTAGTCAGGTCAGGTCGGTGGTGTAATCAGTTTGGGTCGAGGCTGTAGTCAGGTCGGGTCGGGGCTGTAGTCAGTTCGGATCAAGGCTGTAGTCAGGTCGGGTCGGGGCTGTAGTCAGGTCGGGTCGGGGCTGTAGTCAGTTCGGGTCAAGGCTGTAGTCAGGTCGGGTCGGGGCTGTAGTCGGGTCGGGTCGGGGCTGTCGTCAGGTCGGGTCTGGGGTGTAGTCAAGTAGGTCGAGGCTGTAGTCAGGTCGGGTCGGGGTGGTAGTCAGGTCGTGTTGGGGTGGTAGTCAGGTCGGGTCGGGGTGGTAGTCAGGTCGGGTTGGGGTAGTAGTCAGGTCGGGTAGGGGGTGTAATCGGGTCAGGTCGGGGGTGCAGTAATGTTGGGTCGGGATGTAGTCAGGTCGTGTCGGGGTGGTAGTCAGGTCGGGTCGGGGGTGTAGTCAGGTCGGGTCGGGCTGTATTCGGGTTGGTCAAGCTGTTCTTGTCAGGTTGGGTCGGGGTGATCGGGGGTGTAGTGACGGTCTGATCATGGTCAGGCCAGGTCGGGGGTGTCGTCTAGTTGGTTTGGGGGTGTAGTCCAGTCGGGTCGGGGGTGTAGACCAGTCGGGTCGGGGGTGTAGTCAGGTAGGGTCGGGAGTGTAGTCAGGTCGGGTCGAGGGTGTAGCCAGGTCGGGTCGAAGCTGTAGTTAGTTCGGGTCGGGGGTGTAGTCAGGTCGGGTCGGGGTTGTAGTCAGGTCGGGTCGAGGCTGTAGTCGGGTCGGCTCGGAGGTGTAGTCAGGTCGGGTCGGGGGTGTAGTCAGGTCGGGTTGGGGGTGTAATCGGGTCGGGTCGGGGGTGCAGTCAGTTCGGGTCGGGGGTGCAGTCAGGTCGGGTCGTGGGTGTAATCAGGTCAGGTCGGCGGTGTAGTCAGGTCGGGTCTGAAGTATAGACAGGTCGGGTAAGGGATGTAATCAGGTCGGGTCGAGGCTGTAGTCCGATCGGGTCAGGGTTGTAGTCAGGTCGGGATAGGGGTGTGGTAAGGTCAGGACAGGGTGTGGTCAGATTCTGGACAGTGTGTAGTCAGGTCGGGACGGTGGTGCACTCAGGTCGGGATGGGGTGCGGACAGGTCCGTTCTGGGGTGTAGTCAGGTTCAGGACGGCGTGCAGTCAGGTCGGGGGTGTAGTCAGGTCGCATCGGGGGAATAGTCAGGTCGGGTCGAAGGTGTAGTCAGGTCGGGTCGAGGCTGCAGTCAGGTCGGGTCGGGGGTATAATAAGGTCTGGTCGGGGCTGGAGTCAGGTCGGGTCGGGGGTGGTCAGGTCGGGTCGGGGGTGTAGTCAGGTCGGGACACGGTTGTAGTAAGGAAGGACGGGGGTGTAGTCAGGTCAGGTCGAGGCTGTAGTCAGGTCGGGTCGGATGTGCAGTCAGGTCGGGTCGGGGGTGTAGTCAGGTCGGGTCGGGGGTGTAGTCAAGTAGGTCGAGGCTGTATTCAAGTCGGGTCGAGGCTGTAGTCAGGTCGGGTCGAGGGTGTAGACAGGTTGGATCGCGGGTGTAGTCAGGTCGGTCGGGGGTGTAGTCAGGTCGGGTCGGGGGTGTAGTCAGGTCGGGTCGGGGGTGTAGTCAGGTCGGGTAGGGGTGTAGTCAGGTCGGGTCGGGGGTATAATCAGGTCGGGTCGGGGGTGCAGTCAGTTCGTATCGGGGGTGCAGTCAGGTCGGGTCGTGGGTGTAGTCAGGTCAGGTCGGGGGTGTAGTCAGGTCGGGTTGGGGTATAATAAAGTCGGGTCGGGGGCGTAGTCAGGTCGGCTCGGGGGTGTAGTCAGGTCGGGTTGGGGGTCCTAGTTAGGTCGGGTCAGGCTGTCCTTGTCTGGTCCTGTCGGGGGTGTAGTGAGGTCGGGGGTGTAGTCACAACGGGAACAGTCAGACAACGGTCAGGACGTGTCGGGGGATTCGGCAGGTTGGGTCGGGGGTGCAGTCAGGTCGGGTCGGGGGTGGTCAGGTCGGGTCGGGGGTGGTCAGGCCAGGACTGTGGTGTTGTCAGGTCGGGACAGGGGTGTGGTAAGGTCAGAACAGGGTGTGGTCAGATTCTGGACAGGGTGTAGTCAGGTCGGGACGGCGGTGCACTCAGGTCGGGATGGGGTGCGGACAGGTCGGGTTGTGGGTGTAGTCAGGTAGGATCGGGGTGTAGTCAGGTCGGGTCGAGGGTGTAGTCAGGTTGGTCAAGTTGTCCTTGTCAGGTTGGGTCGGGGTAATCGGGGGTGTAATGACGGTTAGATCTTGGTCAGGTCAGGTCGGGGTGTAGTCAGGTCGGAACAGGGGTGTAGTCAGGTCGGGAGGGGGTGCAGTCAGGTCAGGGCGAGGCTGTAGTCAGCTCGGGTTGGGGGTGTAGTCAGCTCGGGTCGGGTCGGGTGTGCAGTCAGTTCGGGTCACGGGTGTAGTCAAGTCAGGTTACCTGTAGTGAAGTCGGGTAGGGGGTATCGTCAGGACTGGTCGGGGAATGTGGTCCAGTCGATTTGGGGGTGTAGTCCAGTCGGGACGAGGGTATAGTCAGGTCGGGTCGGGGGTGTAATCAGCTTGGTTCGGGGTTGTATTCAGGTCGGGTCGGTGTGCAGTCAGGTCGGGTCGAGGCTGTAGTCAGGTCGGGACTGGGGTGTAGTCAGGTCGGGTCGAGGCTGTAGTCAGGTCGGGTAGGGGGTGCATTCAGGTAGGGTCGGGGATGGTCAGGTCAGGACGAGGGTGTAGTCAGGTCGGGACAGGGGTGTGGTAAGGTCAGGACAGGGTGTGGTCAGATTCTGGACAGGGTGTAGTCAGGTCGGGTCGGGGGTGTAGTCAGGTCAGGTCGGGGGTGTAGTCAGGTCGGAACAGGGGTGTAGTCAGGTCAGGACGAGGGTGTAGTCAGGTCGGGACAGGGGTGTGGTAAGGTCAGGACAGGGTGTGGTCAGATTCTGGACAGGGTGTGGTCAGGTCGGGACGCTAGTGCACTCAGGTCGGAATGGGGTGTGGACAGGTCGGGACGGGGGTGTAGTCAGGTTCATGACGGCGTGCAGTCAGGTCGGGGGTGTAGTCAGGTCGCATCGGGGGAATAGTCAGGTCGGGTCGAAGGTGTAGTCAGGTCGGGTCGAGTCTGCAGTCAGGTCGGGTTGGGGGTGTAGTCAGGTTGGTTCGGGGTTGTAGTCAGGTCGGGTCGGGGGTGTAGCCAGGTCGGGTCGGGGGTATAGTCAGGTCGGGTCAGGGGTGTAGTCAGGTCGGGTCGGGGGTGTAGTCAGGTCGGGTCCGGGTGTAGTCAGGTCTGGTCGGGCGTGTAGTCAGTTCACATCGGGGAAATATTCAGGTCGGGTCGGGGGTGTAGTCAGGTCGGGTCGAGGCTGTAGTCAGGTCGGGTCGGGTGTATAATCAGGTCGGGTCGGGGTGTGGTCAGGTCGAGTCGTGGGTGTAGTCAGGTCAGGTCGGGGTGTAGTCAGGTCGGAACAGGGGTGTAGTCAGGTCGGGAGGGGGTGCAGTCAGGTCAGGGCGAGGCTGTAGTCAGCTCGGGTTGGGGGTGTAGTCAGCTCGGGTCGGGTCGGGTGTGCAGTCAGTTCGGGTCACGGGTGTAGTCAAGTCAGGTTACCTGTAGTGAAGTCGGGTAGGGGGTATCGTCAGGACTGGTCGGGGAATGTGGTCCAGTCGATTTGGGGGTGTAGTCCAGTCGGGTCGAGGGTATAGTCAGGTCGGGTCGGGGGTGTAATCAGCTTGGTTCGGGGTTGTATTCAGGTCGGGTCGGTGTGCAGTCAGGTCGGGTCGAGGCTGTAGTCAGGTCGGGACTGGGGTGTAGTCAGGTCGGGTCGAGGCTGTAGTCAGGTCGGGTAGGAGGTGCATTCAGGTAGGGTCGGGGATGGTCAGGTCAGGACGAGGGTGTAGTCAGGTCGGGACAGGGGTGTGGTAAGGTCAGGACAGGGTGTGGTCAGATTCTGGACAGGGTGTAGTCAGGTCGGGTCGGGGGTGTAGTCAGGTCAGGTCGGGGGTGTAGTCAGGTCGGAACAGGGGTGTAGTCAGGTCGGGACGGGGGTGTAGTCAGGTCGGGCCTAGGCTGTAGTCAGGTCGGGTCAGGTGTGCAGTCATGTCGGGTCGGGGGTGTAGTCCAGTAGGTCGAGGCTGTAGACAGGTCAGGTCGGGGTGTAGACAGGTCGTGTCTAGGCTGTAGTCAGGTCGGGACTGGGGTGTAGTCAGGTCGGGTCGAGGCTGTAGTCAGGTCGGGTAGGGGGTGCATTCAGGTAGGGTCGGGGATGGTCAGGTCAGGACGAGGGTGTAGTCAGGTCGGGACAGGGGTGTGGTAAGGTCAGGACAGGGTGTGGTCAGATTCTGGACAGGGTGTAGTAAGGTCGGGTCGGGGGTGTAGTCAGGTCAGGTCGGGGGTGTAGTCAGGTCGGAACAGGTGTGCAGTCATGTCGGGTCGGGGGTGTAGTCCAGTAGGTCGAGGCTGTAGACAGGTCAGGTCGGGGTGTAGACAGGTCGTGTCTAGGCTGTAGTCAGGTCGGGTCGGGGGTTTAGTCAGGTCGGGTCGGGGATGTAGTCAGGTCGGGTCAGGGTTGTAGTCAGGTCGGGTCGAGGTTGTAGTCGGGTCGGATCAGGGGTGTAGTCAGGTCCGGTCGGGGGTGTAGTCAGGTCGGGTTGGGGGTGTAGTCAGGTCAGGTCGGGGGTGTAGTCAGGTCGGAACAGGGGTGTAGTCAGGTCGGGACGGGGGTGTAGTCAGGTCGGGCCTAGGCTCTGGTCAGGTCGGGTCAGGTGTGCAGTCATGTCGGGTCGGGGGTGTAGTCCAGTAGGTCGAGGCTGTAGACAGGTCAGGTCGGGGTGTAGACAGGTCGTGTCTAGGCTGTAGTCAGGTCGGGTCGGGGGTTTAGTCAGGTCGGGTCGGGGATGTAGTCAGGTCGGGTCAGGGTTGTAGTCAGGTCGGGTCGAGGTTGTAGTCGGGTCGGATCGGGGGTGTAGTCGGGTCGGATCGGGGGTGTAGTCAGGTCCGGTCGGGGGTGCAGTCAGTTCGGGTCCGGGGTGCAGTCAGTTCGGGTCGTGGGTGGAGTCAGGTCGGGTCGGGGGTGTAGTCGGGTCGGATCGGGGGTGTAGTCAGGTCCGGTCGGGGGTGCAGTCAGTTCGGGTCCGGGGTGCAGTCAGTTCGGGTCGTGGGTGGAGTCAGGTCGGGTCGGGGGTGTAGTCAGGTCCGGTCGGGGGTGCAGTCAGGTCGGGTCGCGGGGTGCAGTCAGGTCGGGTCGTGGGTGTAGTCAGGTCGGGTCGGGGGTGTAGTCATGTCGGGTCGCAGGTGTAGTCAGATTGGTCAAGCTGTCCTTGTCAGGTTTGGTCGGGGTGATCGGGGGTGTAGTGACGGTCTGACCATGGTCAGGTCGGGTCGGGGGTGTCATCCGGTCGGGTTGGGGGTGTAGTCAGGTCGGGTCACGGGTGTAGTCAAGTCAGGTCGGCGTGTAGTGAAGTCGGGTAGGGGGTGTCATCAGGACTGGTCGGGGATGTAGTCCAGTCGGTTTGGGCGTGTAGTCCAGTCGGGTCGGGGGTGTAGTCAGGTCAGGTCGGGGCTGTAGTCAGGCTGGGACAGGGGTGTAGTCAGGTCGGGACCGGGGTGTAGTCAGGTCGGGACGGGGGTGTAGTCAGGTCGGGTCGAGGCTGTAGTCAGGTCGGGTTGGGTGTGCGGTCAGGTCGGGTCGGTGGTGTAGTCAAGTCGGTCGAGGCTGTAGTCAGGGCGGGTCGGGGGTGTAGTCAAGTAGGTCGAGGCTGTAGTCAGGTCGGGTCTGGGGTGTAGTCAGGTCGGGATGGGGTGCAGACAGGTCGGGACGGGGGTGTAGTCAGGTCGGGACGGTGGTGCACTCAGGTCGGGATGGGGTGCAGTCAGGTCGGGTTGTGGGTGTAGTCAGGTCGGATCGGGGTATAGTCAGGTTGGTCAAGCTGTCCTTGTCAGGTAGGGTCTTGGTGATCGGGGGTGTAGTGACGGTCAGATCATGGATTGTCGGATCGGGGGTGTCGTCTGGTCGGATCGGGGGTGTCGTCTGGTCGGGTTGGGGGTGTAGTCAGGTCGGGTCACGGATGTAGTCAAGCCAGGTTGGCGTGTAGTCCAGTCATGTCGGGGATGTCGTCCAGTCGGGTCGGGGATGTAGTCCAGTCGGTTTGGGGGTGTAGTCCAGTCGTGTGGTGGGTGTAGCCCAGTCGGGTCAGGAGTGTAGTCCAGTCGGGTCGGGTGTGTAGTCCAGTCGGGTCGGGGGTGTAGTCCAGTCGGTTTGGGAGTGTAGTCCAGTCGGGTGGTGGGTGTAGTCCAGTCGGTTTGGGGGTGCAGTCCAGTCGGGTCGGGGGTGTAGTCCAGTCGGTTTGGGGGTGTAGTCCAATCGGGTCGGGTGTGTAGTCCTGTCGGGTCGGGTGTGTAGTCCTGTCGGGTGGGGAGTGTAGTCCAGTCGGGTCGGTAGTGTAGTCCAGTCGGGTCGGGAGTGTAGTCCAGTCGGGTCGGGAGTGTAGTCCAGTCGGGTTGGGAGTGTAGTCCAGTCGGTTCGGGAGTGTAGTCCAGTCGGGTCGGGAGTGTAGTCCAGTCGGGTCGGGAGTGTAGTCCAGTCGGGTCGGGAGTGTAGTCCAGTCGGGTCGGGAGTGCAGTCCAGTCGGGTGGTGGGTGTAGTCCAGTCGGTTTGGGGGTGCAGTCCAGTCGGGTGGTGGGTGTAGTCCAGTCGGGTCGGGGGTGTAGTCCAGTCGGGTGGTGGGTGTAGTCCAGTCGGTTTGGGGGTGCAGTCCAGTCGGGTGGTGGGTGTAGTCCAGTCAGTTTGGGGGTGTAGTCCAGTCGGGTCGGGAGTGTAGTCCAGTCGGTTCGGGAGTGTAGTCCAATCGGGTCGGGTGTGTAGTCCTGTCGGGTCGGGTGTGTAGTCCAGTCGGGTGGGGAGTGTAGTCCAGTCGGGTCGGGAGTGTAGTCCAGTCGGGTCGGGGGTGTAGTCCTGTCGGGTGGGGAGTGTAGTCCAGTCGGGTCGGGAGTGTAGTCCAGTCGGGTCGGGAGTGTAGTCCAGTCGGGTCGGGAGTGTAGTCCAGTCGGGTCGGGTGTGTAGTCCAGTCGGGTCGGGAGTGTAGTCCAGTCGGGTCGGGAGTGTAGTCCAGTCGGGTCGGGAGTGTAGTCCAGTCGGGTCGGGAATGTAGTCCAGTCGGGTCGGGGGTGTAGTCCAGTCGGGTCGGGAGTGTAGTCCAGTCGGGTCGGGAGTGTAGTCCAGTCGGGTCGGGAGTGTAGTCCAGTCGGGTCGGGAGTGTAGTCCAGTCGGGTCGGGAATGTAGTCCAGTCGGGTCGGGGGTGTAGTCCAGTCGGGTCGGGGGTGTAGTCCAGTCGGGTCGGGAGTGTAGTCCAGTCGGGTCGGGAGTGTAGTCCAGTCGGGTCGGGGGTGTCGTCCAGTCGGTTCGGGAGTGTAGTCCAGTCGAGTCGGGAGTGTAGTCCAGTCGAGTCGGGAGTGTAGTCCAGTCGAGTCTGGAGTGTAGTCCAGTCGAGTCAGGAGTGTAGTCCAGTCGAGTCGGGAGTGTAGTCCAGTCGAGTCGGGAGTGTAGTCCAGTCGGGTCGGGAGTGTAGTCCAGTCGGGTCGGGAGTGTAGTCCAGTCGGGTCGGGAGTGTAGTCCAGTCGGGTCGGGAGTGTAGTCCAGTCGAGTCGGGAGTGTAGTCCAGTCGGGTCGGGAGTGTAGTCCAGTCGGGTCGGGAGTGTAGTCCAGTCGGGTCGGGGATGTAGTCCAGTCAGTTTGGGAGTGTAGTCCAGTCGAGTCAGGAGTGTAGTCCAGTCGAGTCAGGAGTGTAGTCCAGTCGAGTCAGGAGTGTAGTCCAGTCGTGTCGGGAGTGTAGTCCAGTCGGGTCGGGGGTGTAGTCCAGTCGGGTCGGGGGTGTAGTCCAGTCGGGTCGGGGGTGTAGTCCAGTCGGGTCGGGGATGTAGTCCAGTCAGTTTGGGGGTGTAGTCCAGTCGGGTCGGGAGTGTAGTCCAGTCGGGTCGGGAGTGTAGTCCAGTCGGGTCGGGAGTGTAGTCCAGTCGTTTCGGGAGTGTAGTCCAGTCGGGTCGGGAGTGTAGTCCAGTCGGGTCGGGGGTGTAGTCCAGTCGGGTCGGGGGTGTAGTCCAGTCGGGTCGGGAGTGTCGTCCAGTCGGGTCGGGAGTGTAGTCCAGTCGGGTCGGGAGTGTAGTCCAGTCGGGTCGGGGGTGTAGTCCAGTCGGTTCGGGAGTGTAGTCCAGTCGGGTCGGGAGTGTAGTCCAGTCGAGTCAGGAGTGTAGTCCAGTCGAGTCAGGAGTGTAGTCCAGTCGAGTCGGGAGTGTAGTCCAGTCGAGTCGGGTGTGTAGTCAAGTCGTGTCGGGGGTGTAGTCCAGTCGGGTCGGGAGTGTAGTCCAGTCGGGTCGGGAGTGTAGTCCAGTCGGGTCGGGAGTGTAGTCCAGTCGGGTCGGGAGTGTAGTCCAGTCGGTTTGGGGGTGTAGTCCAGTCGGGTCGGGAGTGTAGTCCAGTCGGTTTGGGGGTGTAGTCCAGTCGGTTTGGGGGTGTAGTCCAGTCGGGTCGGGAGTGTAGTCCAGTGGTGTCGGGGGTGTAGTCCAGTCGGGTCGGGAGTGTAGTCCAGTCGGGTCGGGAGTGTAGTCCAGTCGGGTCGGGAGTGTAGTCCAGTCGGGTCGGGAGTGTAGTCCAGTCGGTTCGGGAGTGTAGTCCAATCGGGTCGGGTGTGTAGTCCTGTCGGGTCGGGTGTGTAATCCAGTCGGGTGGGGAGTGTAGTCCAGTCGGGTCGGGAGTGTAGTCCAGTCGGGTCGGGGGTGTAGTCCTGTCGGGTGGGGAGTGTAGTCCAGTCGGGTCGGGAGTGTAGTCCAGTCGGGTCGGGAGTGTAGTCCAGTCGGGTCGGGAGTGTAGTCCAGTCGGGTCGGTTGTGTAGACCAGTCGGGTCGGGAGTGTAGTCCAGTCGGGTCGGGAGTGTAGTCCAGTCGGGTCGGGAGTATAGTCCAGTCGGGTCGGGAATGTAGTCCAGTCGGGTCGGGGGTGTAGTCCAGTCGGGTCGGGAGTGTAGTCCAGTCGGGTCGGGAGTGTAGTCCAGTCGGGTCGGGAGTGTAGTCCAGTCGGGTCGGGAGTGTAGTCCAGTCGGGTCGGGAATGTAGTCCAGTCGGGTCGGGGGTGTAGTCCAGTCGGGTCGGGAGTGTAGTCCAGTCGGGTCGGGAGTGTAGTCCAGTCGGGTCGGGAGTGTAGTCCAGTCGGGTCGGGAGTGTAGTCCAGTCGAGTCGGGAGTGTAGTCCAGTCGGGTCGGGAGTGTAGTCCAGTCGGGTCGGGAGTGTAGTCCAGTCGGGTCGGGAGTGTAGTCCAGTCGGGTCGGGAGTGTAGTCCAGTCGAGTCGGGAGTGTAGTCCAGTCGGGTCGGGAGTGTAGTCCAATCGGGTCGGGAGTGTAGTCCAGTCGGGTCGGGGATGTAGTCCAGTCAGTTTGGGAGTGTAGTCCAGTCGAGTCAGGAGTGTAGTCCAGTCGAGTCAGGAGTGTAGTCCAGTCGAGTCAGGAGTGTAGTCCAGTCGAGTCGGGAGTGTAGTCCAGTCGAGTCGGGAGTGTAGTCAAGTCGTGTCGGGAGTGTAGTCCAGTCGGGTCGGGGGTGTAGTCCAGTCGGGTCGGGGGTGTAGTCTAGTCGGGTCGGGGGTGTAGTCCAGTCGGGTCGGGGATGTAGTCCAGTCCGTTTGGGGGTGTAGTCCAGTCGGGTCGGGAGTGTAGTCCAGTCGGGTCGGGAGTGTAGTCCAGTCGGGTCGGGAGTGTAGTCCAGTCGGGTCGGGAGTGTAGTCCAGTCGGGTCGGGAGAGTAGTCCAGTCGGGTCGGGGGTGTAGTCCAGTCGGGTCGGGGGTGTAGTCCAGTCGGGTCGGGGGTGTAGTCCAGTCGGGTCGGGAGTGTCGTCCAGTCGGGTCGGGAGTGTAGTCCAGTCGGGTCGGGAGTGTAGTCCAGTCGGGTCGGGGGTGTAGTCCAGTCGGTTCGGGAGTGTAGTCCAGTCGGGTCGGGAGTGTTGTCCAGTCGAGTCAGGAGTGTAGTCCAGTCGAGTCAGGAGTGTAGTCCAGTCGAGTCGGGAGTGTAGTCCAGTCGAGTCGGGTGTGTAGTCAAGTCGTGTCGGGGGTGTAGTCCAGTCGGGTCGGGAGTGTAGTCCAGTCGGGTCGGGAGTGTAGTCCAGTCGGGTCGGGAGTGTAGTCCAGTCGGGTCGGGAGTGTAGTCCAGTCGGGTCGGGAGTGTAGTCCAGTCGGTTTGGGGGTGTAGTCCAGTCGGGTCGGGAGTGTAGTCCAGTCGGTTTGGGGGTGTAGTCCAGTCGGTTTGGGGGTGTAGTCCAGTCGGGTCGGGAGTGTAGTCCAGTCGTGTCGGGGGTGTAGTCCAGTCGGGTCGGGAGTGTAGTCCAGTCGGGTCGGGAGTGTAGTCCAGTCGGGTCGGGAGTGTAGTCCAGTCGGGTCGGGAGTGTAGTCCAGTCGGGTCGGGAGTGTAGTCCAGTCGGTTTGGGGGTGTAGTCCAGTCGGGTCGGGAGTGTAGTCCAGTCGGGTCGGGAGTGTAGTCCAGTCGGGTCGGGAGTGTAGTCCCGTCGGGTCGGGGGTGTAGTCCAGTCGGTTCGGGAGTGTAGTCCAGTCGGGTCGGGAGTGTAGTCCAGTCGGTTTGGGGCTGTAGTCCAGTCGGGTCGGGGGTGTAGTCCAGTCGGGTCGGGAGTGTAGTCCAGTCGGGTCGGGAGTGTAGTCCAGTCGGGTCGGGGGTGTAGTCCAGTCGTGTCGGGAGTGTAGTCCAGTCGGTTTGGGGGTGTAGTCCAGTCGGGTCGGGAGTGTAGTCCAGTCGGGTCGGGAGTGTAGTCCAGTCGGGTCGGGAGTGTAGTCCAGTCGGGTCGGGGGTGTAGTCCAGTCGGGTCGGGGGTGTAGTCCAGTCTGTTTGGGGGTGTAGTCCAGTCGGTTTGGGGGTGTAGTCCAGTCGGGTCGGGGGTGTAGTCCAGTCGGGTCGGGAGTGTAGTCCAGTCGGTTTGGGGGTGTAGTCCAGTCGGGTCGGGAGTGTAGTCCAGTCGGGTCGGGAGTGTAGTCCAGTCGGTTTGGGGCTGTAGTCCAGTCGGGTCGGGGGTGTATTCCAGTCGGGTCGGGGGTGTAGTCCAGTCGGTTCGGGAGTGTAGTCCAGTCGGGTCGGGAGTGTAGTCCAGTCAGTTTGGGGCTGTAGTCCAGTCGGGTCGGGGGTGTAGTCCAGTCGGGTCGGGAGTGTAGTCCAGTCGGTTTGGGGGTGTAGTCCAGTCGGTTTGGGGCTGTAGTCCAGTCGGGTCGGGAGTGTAGTCCAGTCAGTTTGGGGGTGTAGTCCAGTCGGTTTGGGGGTGTAGTCCAGTCAGTTTGGGGCTGTAGTCCAGTCGGGTCGGGAGTGTAGTCCAGTCAGTTTGGGAGTGTAGTCCAGTCGGGTCAGGCGTGTAGTCCAGTCGGTTTGGGGGTGTAGTCCAGTCGGGTCGCGGCTGTAGTCCAGTCGGGTCGGGAGTGTAGTCCAGTCGGGTCGGGAGTGTAGTCCAGTCGGGTCGGGGGTGTAGTCCAGTCAGTTTGGGGGTGTAGTCCAGTCGGGTCGGGGGTGTAGTCCAGTCAGTTTGGGGGTGTAGTCCAGTCGGATCGGGGGTGTAGTCCAGTCGGGTCGGGAGTGTAGTCCAGTCGGGTCGGGAGTGTAGTCCAGTCGGGTCGGGAGTGTAGTCCAGTCGGATCGGGAGTGTAGTCCAGTCAGGTCGGGAGTGTAGTCCAGTCGGGTCGGGAGTGTAGTCCAGTCGGGTCGGGAGTGTAGTCCAGTCAGGTCGGGGGTGTAGTCCAGTCGGGTCGGGGGTGTAGTCCAGTCAGTTTGGGGGTGTAGTCCAGTCGGGTCGGGAGTGTAGTCCAGTCGGGTCGGGAGTGTAGGCCAGTCGGGTCGGGAGTGTAGTCCAGTCGGGTCGGGGGTGTAGTCCAGTCAGTTTGGGGGTGTAGTCCAGTCGGGTCGGGAGTGTAGTCCAGTCGGGTCGGGAGTGTAGTCCAGTCGGATCGGGAGTGTAGTCCAGTCGGGTCGGGGGTGTAGTCCAGTCGGGTCGCGGGTGTAGTCCAGTCGGGTCGGGGGTGTAGTCCAGTCGGGTCGGGGGTGTAGTCCAGTCGGGTCGGGGGTGTAGTCCAGTCGGTTTGGGGGTGTAGTCCAGTCGGGTCGGGGGTCTAGTCCAGTCGGTTCGGGAGTGTAGTCCAGTCGGGTCGGGGGTCTAGTCCAGTTGGTTTGGGGGTGTAGTCCAGTCGGTTCGGGAGTGTAGTCCAGTCGGGTCGGGGGTGTAGTCCAGTCGGGTCGGGAGTGTAGTCCAGTCGGGTCGGGAGTGTAGTCCAGTCGGGTCGGGAGTGTAGTCCAGTCGGGTCGGGAGTGTAGTCCAGTCGGTTTGGGGGTGTAGTCCAGTCGGGTCGGGAGTGTAGTCCAGTCGGGTCGGGGGTGTAGTCCAGTCGGTTTGGGGGTGTAGTCCAGTCGGGTCGGGGGTGTAGTCCAGTCGGGTCGGGGGTGTAGTCCAGTCGGGTCGGGGGTGTAGTCCAGTCGGGTCGGGAGTGTAGTCCAGTCGGGTCGGGGGTGTAGTCCAGTCGGGTCGGGAGTGTAGTCCAGTCGGGTCGGGAGTGTAGTCCAGTCGGGTCGGGGGTGTAGTCCAGTCGGTTGGGGGGTGTAGTCCAGTCGGGTCGGGAGTGTAGTCCAGTCGGGTCGGGGCTGTAGTCCAGTCGGGTCGGGAGTGTAGTCCAGTCGGGTCGGGGGTGTAGTCCAGTCGGGTCGGGGGTGTTGTCCAGTCGGGTCGGGAGTGTAGTCCAGTCGGGTCGGGGGTGTAGTCCAGTCGGGTCGGGGGTGTAGTCCAGTCGGGTCGGGGGTGTAGTCCAGTCGGGTCAGGGGTGTTGTCCAGTCGGGTCGGGAGTGTAGTCCAGTCGGGTCGGGGGTGTAGTCCAGTCGGGTCGGGAGTGTAGTCCAGTCGGTTGGGGGGTGTAGTCCAGTCGGGTCGGGAGTGTAGTCCAGTCGGGTCGGGAGTGTAGTCCAGTCGGGTCGGGGGTGTAGTCCAGTCGGGTCGGGAGTGTAGTCCAGTCGGTTGGGGGGTGTAGTCCAGTCGGGTCGGGAGTGTAGTCCAGTCGGGTCGGGAGTGTAGTCCAGTCGGGAAGGGGGTGTAGTCCAGTCGGGTCGGGGGTGTAGTCCAGTCGGGTCGGGGGTGTAGTCCAGTCGGGTCGGGGGTGTAGTCCAGTCGGGTCGGGAGTGTAGTCCAGTCGGGTCGGGCGTGTAGTCCAGTCGGGTCGGAAGTGTAGTCCAGTCGGGTCGGGAGTGTAGTCCAGTCGGGTCGGGCGTGTAGTCCAGTCGGGTCGGGCGTGTAGTCCAGTCGGGTCGGGAGTGTAGTCCAGTCGGGTCGGGCGTGTAGTCCAGTCGGGTCGGGCGTGTAGTCCAGTCGGGTCGGGAGTGTAGTCCAGTCGGGTCGGGAGTGTAGTCCAGTCGGGTCGGGGGTGTAGTCCAGTCGGGTCGGGGGTGTAGTCCAGTCGGGTCGGGGGTGTTGTCCAGTCGGGTCGGGGGTGTAGTCCAGTCGGTTGGGGGGTGTAGTCCAGTCGGGTCGGGAGTGTAGTCCAGTCGGGTCGGGAGTGTAGTCCAGTCGGGTCGGGGGTCTAGTCCAGTCGGGTCGGGGGTGTAGTCCAGTCGGGTCGGGGGTGTAGTCCAGTCGGTTTGGGGGTGTAGTCCAGTCGGGTCGGGAGTGTAGTCCAGTCGGGTCGGGAGTGTAGTCCAGTCGGGTCGGGGGTGTAGTCCAGTCGGGTCGGGCGTGTAGTCCAGTCGGATTGGGAGTGTAGTCCAGTCGGGTCGGGAGTGTAGTCCAGTCGGGTCGGGAGTGTAGTCCAGTCGGGTCGGGAGTGTAGTCCAGTCGGGTCGGGAGTGTAGTCCAGTCGTGTCGGGAGAGTAGTCCAGTCGGGTCGGGGGTGTAGTCCAGTCGGGTCGGGAGTGTAGTCCAGTCGGGTCGGGAGTGTAGTCCAGTCGGGTCGGGAGTGTAGTCCAGTCGGGTCGGGAGTGTAGTCCAGTCGGGTCGGGGGTGTAGTCCAGTCGAGTCGGGAGTGTAGTCCAGTCGGGTCGGGGGTGTAGTCCAGTCGGGTCAGGGGTGTAGTCCAGTCGGGTCGGGAGTGTAGTCCAGTCGGTTGGGGGGTGTAGTCCAGTCGGGTCGGGAGTGTAGTCCAGTCGGGTCGGGAGTGTAGTCCAGTCGGTTTGGGGGTGTAGTCCAGTCGGGTCGGGGGTGTAGTCCAGTCGGGTCGGGCGTGTAGTCCAGTCGGATTGGGAGTGTAGTCCAGTCGGGTCGGGAGTGTAGTCCAGTCGGTTGGGGAGTGTAGTCCAGTCGGGTCGGGAGTGTAGTCCAGTCGGTTGGGGGGTGTAGTCCAGTCGGGTCGGGAGTGTAGTCCAGTCGGTTGGGGGGTGTAGTCCAGTCGGGTCGGGAGTGTAGTCCAGTCGGGTCGGGGGTGTAGTCCAGTCGGGTCGGGGGTGTAGTCCAGTCGGGTCGGGAGTGTAGTCCAGTCGGGTCGGGAGTGTAGTCCAGTCGGGTCGGGAGTGTAGTCCAGTCGGGTCGGGAGTGTAGTCCAGTCGGGTCGGGAGTGTAGTCCAGTCGGGTCGGGAGTGTAGTCCAGTCGGGTCGGGGGTCTAGTCCAGTCGGGTCGGGGGTGTAGTCCAGTCGCGTCGGGGGTGTAGTCCAGTCGGGTCGGGAGTGTAGTCCAGTCGGGTCGGGGGTGTAGTCCAGTCGGGTCGGGAGTGTAGTCCAGTCGGGTCGCGGGTGTAGTCAAGTCGTGTAGGGGGTGTCGTCAGGACTTGTCGGGGGTGTAGTCAGGTCGGGTCGGGGGGTCTAGTCAGGTCGGGTCGGGGGTGTAGTCAGGTCGGGTCGGGAGTGTAGTCCAGTCGGGTCGGGAGTGTAGTCCAGTCGGTTTGGGGGTGTAGTCCAGTCGGGTCGGGGGTGTAGTCCAGTCGGGTCGGGGGTGTAGTCCAGTCGGGTCGGGAGTGTAGTCCAGTCGGGTCGGGGGTGTAGTCCAGTCGGGTCGGGAGTGTAGTCCAGTCGGGTCGCGTGTGTAGTCAAGTCGTGTAGGGGGTGTAGTCCAGTCGGGTCGGGAGTGTAGTCCAGTCGGGTCGGGGGTGTAGTCCAGTCGTGTAGGGGGTGTAGTCCAGTCGGGTCGGGAGTGTAGTCCAGTCGGGTCGGGGGTGTAGTCAAGTCGTGTAGGGGGTGTAGTCCAGTCGGGTCGGGAGTGTAGTCCAGTCGGGTCGGGGGTGTAGTCCAGTCGTTTCGGGGGTGTAGTCCAGTCGGGTCGGGAGTGTAGTCCAGTCGGGTCGGGGGTGTAGTCCAGTCGGGTCGGGAGTGTAGTCCAGTCGGGTCGGGAGTGTAGTCCAGTCGGGTCGGGGGTGTAGTCCAGTCGGGTCGGGAGTGTAGTCCAGTCGGGTCGGGGGTGTAGTCCAGTCGGGTCGGGAGTGTAGTCCAGTCGGGTCGGGGGTGTAGTCCAGTCGGGTCGGGAGTGTAGTCCAGTCGGGTCGGGGGTGTAGTCCAGTCGGGTCGCGTGTGTAGTCAAGTCGTGTAGGGGGTGTCGTCAGGACTTGTCGGGGGTGTAGTCAGGTCGGGTCGGGGGGTCTAGTCAGGTCGGGTCGGGGGTGTAGTCAGGTCGGGTCGGGGGTCTAGTCAGAACTGGTCAGGGGTGTAGTCAGGCCGAATTGAGGGTGTAGTTACGTCAGATCGGAGGTGTAGTCAGGTCGGGTCGGGGTGTAGTCCAGCAGGGTCGGGGGTGTAGTCAGGTCGGGTCGGGCGTCTAGTCAGGACTGGCCGGGGGTGTAGTCAGGTCGAATAGAGGGTGTATTTAGGTCAGATCGTAGGTGTATTCAGGTCGGGTCTGGGGTGTAGTCAGGTCGGGTCGGGGGTATAGTCAGGTCGGGTCGCGGGTATAGTCAGGTCGGGTCGTGGGTATAGTCAGGTCTGGTCAGAAGTATAAACAGGTCGGGTCGGGGGTGTAGTCAGGTCGGGTCGGGGGTGTAGTCAGGACTGGTCGGGGGTGTAGTCAGGTCGGGTCGCGGGTGTAGTCAGGTCGGGTCGCAGGTGTAGTCAGGTCGGGTCGCGGGTGTAGTCAGGTCGGTCGGGGGTGTAGTCAGGTCGTGTCGGGGGTGCTGTCATGTCGGGTCGGGGTTGTAGTCAGGTCGGTCGGGGGTGTAGTCAGGTCGGGTCGGGGGTGATGTCATGTCCGGTCGGGGGTGCAGTCAGTTCAGGTCGGGGTGTAGTCAGATCGTGTCGGGGGTGGATTCGGGTCGGGGGTGCAGTCAGGTCGGGTCGGGCGTGCAGTCAGGTCGGGTCGGGGGTGCAGTCGGGTCGGGTGTGCAGTCAGGTCGGGTCGGGGGTGCAGTCAGGTCGGGCCGGGGGTGTAGTCCCTTCGGGTCGGGGGTGTAGTCATGTCGGGTCGGGAGTGTAGTCCAGTCGGGCCGGGGGTGTAGTCCAGTCGGGTCGGGCGTGTAGTCCAGTCGGGTCGGGAGTGTAGTCCAGTCGGGTCGGGAGTGTAGTCCAGTCGGGTCGGGAGTGTAGTCCAGTCGGGTCGGGAGTGTAGTCCAGTCGGGTCGGGAGTGTAGTCCAGTCGGGTCGGGAGTGTAGTCCAGTCGGGTCGGGAGTGTAGTCCAGTCGTGTCGGGAGTGTAGTCCAGTCGGGTCGGGAGTGTAGTCCAGTCGGGTCGGGAGTGTAGTCCAGTCGGGTCGGGAGTGTAGTCCAGTCGGGTCGGGAGTGTAGTCCAGTCGGGTCGGGGGTGTCGTCCAGTCGGGTCGGGGGTGTAGTCCAGTCGGGTCGGGAGTGTAGTCCAGTCGGATCGGGAGTGTAGTCCAGTCGGGTCGGGAGTGTAGTCCAGTCGGGTCGGGAGTGTAGTCCAGTCGGGTCGGGAGTGTAGTCCAGTCGGGTCGGGAGTGTAGTCCAGTCGGGTCGGGGGTGTAGTCCAGTCGGGTCGGGAGTGTTGTCCAGTCGGATCGGGAGTGTAGTCCAGTCGGGTCGGGGGTGTAGTCCAGTCAGTTTGAGGGTGTAGTCCAGTCGGGTCGGGCGTGTAGTCCAGTCGGGTGGGGAGTGTAGTCCAGTCGGGTCGGGAGTGTAGTCCAGTCGGGTCGGGCGTGTAGTCCAGTCGGGTCGGGAGTGTAGTCCAGTCGGGTCGGGAGTGTAGTCCAGTCGGGTTGCGGGTGTAGTCAAGTCGTGTAGGGGGAGTCGTCAGGACTTGTCGGGGGTGTAGTCAGGTCGGGTCGGGGGTCTAGTCAGGTCGGGTCGGGGGTCTAGTCAGGTCGGGTCGGGGGTGTAGTCCAGTCTGTTTGGGGGTGTAGTCCAGTCGGGTCGGGGGTGTAGTCCAGTCGGGTCGGGGGTGTAGTCCAGTCTGTTTGGGGGTGTAGTCCAGTCGGGTCGGGAGTGGAGTCCAGTCGGGTTGCGGGTGTAGTTCAGTCGGGTCGGGAGTGGAGTCCAGTCGGGTCGGGGGTGTAGTCCAGTCGGGTCGGGAGTGTAGTCCAGTCGGGTCGGGGGTGTAGTCCAGTCGGGTCGGGAGTGTAGTCCAGTCGGTTGGGGGGTGTAGTCCAGTCGGGTCGGGAGTGTAGTCCAGTCGGATCGGGGGTGTAGTCCAGTCGGGTCGGGGGTGTAGTCCAGTCGGGTCGGGAGTGTATTCCAGTCGGGTCGGGAGTGTAGTCCAGTCGGGTCGGGAGTGTAGTCCAGTCGGGTCGGGAGTGGAGTCCAGTCGGGTTGCGGGTGTAGTCAAGTCGTGTAGGGGGAGTCGTCAGGACTTGTCGGGGGTGTAGTCAGGTCGGGTCGGGGGTCTAGTCAGGTCGGGTCGGGGGTCTAGTCAGGTCGGGTCGGGGGTGTAGTCCAGTCTGTTTGGGGGTGTAGTCCAGTCGGGTCGGGAGTGTAGTCCAGTCGGGTCGGGAGTGTAGTCCAGTCGGGTCGGGAGTGTAGTCCAGTCGGGTCGGGAGTGTAGTCCAGTCGGGTCGGGCGTGTAGTCCAGTCGGGTCGGGAGTGTAGTCCAGTCGGGTCGGGAGTGTAGTCCAGTCGGGTCGGGCGTGTAGTCCAGTCGGATTGGGAGTGTAGTCCAGTCGGGTCGGGAGTGTAGTCCAGTCGGGTCGCGGGTGTAGTCAAGTCGTGTAGGGGGTGTCGTCAGGACTTGTCGGGGGTGTAGTCAGGTCGGGTCGGGGGGTCTAGTCAGGTCGGGTCGGGGGTCTAGTCAGGTCGGGTCGTGGGTGTAGTCAGGTCGGGTCGGGGGTCTAGTCAGAACTGGTCAGGGGTGTAGTCAGGCCGAATTGAGGGTGTAGTTACGTCAGATCGGAGGTGTAGTCAGGTCGGGTCGGGGTGTAGTCCAGCAGGGTCGGGGGTGTAGTCAGGTCGGGTCGGGCGTCTAGTCAGGACTGGCCGGGGGTGTAGTCAGGTCGAATAGAGGGTGTATTTAGGTCAGATCGTAGGTGTATTCAGGTCGGGTCTGAGGTGTAGTCAGGTCGGGTCGGGGGTATAGTCAGGTCGGGTCGTGGGTATAGTCAGGTCGGGTCGTGGGTATAGTCAGGTCTGGTCAGAAGTATAAACAGGTCGGGTCGGGGGTGTAGTCAGGTCGGGTCGGGGCTGTTGTCAGGACTGGTCGGGGGTGTAGTCAGGTCGGTTTGCGGGTGTAGTCAGGTCGGGTCGCAGGTGTAGTCAGGTCAGGTCGCGGGTGTAGTCAGGTCAGGTCGCGGGTGTAGTCAGGTCGGTCGGGGGTGTAGTCAGGTCGTGTCGGGGGTGCTGTCATGTCGGGTCGGGGGTGTAGTCAGGTCGGTCGGGGGTGTAGTCAGGTCGGTTCGGGGGTGATGTCATGTCCGGTCGGGGGTGCAGTCAGTTCAGGTCGGGGTGTCGTCAGATCGTGTCGGGGCTGCAGTCGGGTCGGGGGTGCAGTCAGGTCGGGTCGGGGGTGCAGTCAGGTCGGGTCGGGGGTGCAGTCGGGACGGGTGTGTAGTCATGTCGGGTGGGGGATGCAGTCAGTTCGGGTCGGGGTGTAGTCAGGTCGGGTCGGGGGTGCAGTCGGGTCGGGGGTGTAGTCAGGTCGGGTCGGGGGTGCAGTCAGGTCGGGTCGGGGGTGTAGTCCGTTCGGGTCGGGGGTGTAGTCATGTCGGGTCGGGGGTGTAGTCATGTCGGGTCGGGGATGCAGTCAGTTCGGGTCGGGGTGTAGTCCGGTCGGGTCGGGGGTATAGTCAGGTCTGGTCGGGGGAATAGTCAGGTTGGGTCGGGGGTGTAGTCAGGTTTGGCGGGGTGTAGTCAGTTCGGGTCAGGTGTGTAGTCAGGTCTGGTCGGGGGTGTAGTCAGGTCGGGTTGGGGGTCCTGATCAGGTTGGGTCAGGCTGTCCTTGTCAGGTTGGGTCGGGGGTGATCGGAAGACCTTGTCTGGTCCTGTTGGGGGTGTAGTGAGGTTGGGGGTGTAGTCATGTCGTGGACAGTCAAACCACGGTCAAGTCAGGTCCGGGGTGTAGTCAGTTCGGGTCACGGGTCTAGTCAAGTCAGGTCGGCGTGTAGTCAAGTCGGGTAGGGGGTGTCGTCAGGACTGGGCGGGCGTGTAGTCACGTCGGGTAGGGGGTGTGTTCAGGTCGGTCGGGGGTGTAGTCCAGTCGGGTCGGGAGTGTAGTCCTGTCGGGTCGGGGGTGTAGTCCAGTCGGGTCGCGGGTGTAGTCAATTCGTGTAGGGGGTGTCGTCAGGACTTGTCGGGGGTATAGTCCGGTCGGGTCGGGGGGTCTAGTCAGGTCGGGTCGGGGGTCTAGTCAGGTTGGGTCGGGGGTGTAGTCAGGTCGGGTCGGGGGTCCAGTCAGGACTGGCCGAGGGTGTAGTCAGGTCGAATAGAGGGTGTATAGGTCAGATCAGAGGTGTAGTCAGGTCGGGTCGGGTGTCTAGTCAGGACTGGTCGGGGGTGTAGACAGGTCGAATAGAGGGTGTATTTAGGTCAAATCGGTGGTGTATTCAGGTCAGGTCGGGGGTATAGTCAGGTCGGGTCGTGGGTATAGTCAGGTCGGGTCGGGGGTATAATCAGGTCGGGTCAGAAGTATAAACAGGTCGGGTCGGGGGTGTAGTCAGGTCGGGTCGGGGGTGTAGTCAGGACTGGTCGGGGGTGTAGTCAGGACGGGTCGGGGGTGTAGTCAGGTCGGGTCGCGGGTGTAGTCAGGTCAGGTCGGGGGTGTAGTCAGGTCGGTCGGGGGTGTAGTCAGGCCGGATCGGGGCTGCTGTCATGTCGGGTCGGGGGTGTAGTCAGGTCGGTCGGGGGTGAGTCAGGTCGGGTCGGGGGTGCTGTCATGTCGGGTCGGGGGTGCAGTCGGGTCGGGGGTGTAGTCAGGTCGGGTCGGGGGTGTAGTCATGTCGGGTAGGGGATGCAGTCAGTTCGGGTCGGGGTGTAGTCCGGTCGGGTCGGGGGTATAGTCAGGTCGGGTCGGGGGAATAGTCAGGTTGGGTCGGGGGTGTAGTCAGGTTTGGCGGGGTGTAGTCAGTTCGGGTCAGGTGTGTAGTCAGGTCTGGTCGGGGGTGTAGTCAGGTCGGGTTGGGGGTCCTGATCAGGTTGGGTCAGGCTGTCCTTGTCAGGTTGGGTCGGGGGTGATCGGAAGACCTTGTCAGGTCCTGTTGGGGGTGTAGTGAGGTTGGGGGTGTAGTCATGTCGTGGACAGTCAAACCACGGTCAGGTCAGGTCCGGGGTGTAGTCAGTTCGGGTCACGGGTCTAGTCAAGTCAGGTCGGCGTGTAGTCAAGTCGGGTAGGGGGTGTCGTCAGGACTGGGCGGGCGTGTAGTCACGTCGGGTAGGGGGTGTGGTCAGGTCGGTCGGGGGTGTAGTCCAGTCGGGTCGGGAGTGTAGTCCTGTCGGGTCGGGGGTGTAGTCCAGTCGGGTCGCGGGTGTAGTCAATTCGTGTAGGGGGTGTCGTCAGGACTTGTCGGGGGTGTAGTCCGGTCGGGTCGGGGGGTCTAGTCAGGCCGGGTCGGGGGTCTAGTCAGGTTGGGTCGGGGGTGTCGTCAGGTCGGGTCGGGGGTCCAGTCAGAACTGGTCAGGGGTGTAGTCAGGCCGAATTGAGGGTGTAGTTACGTCAGATCGGAGGTGTAGTCAGGTCGGGTCGGGTGTCTAGTCAGGACTGGTCGGGGGTGTAGACAGGTCGAACAGAGGGTGTATTTAGGTCAAATCGGTGGTGTATTCAGGTCAGGTCGGGGGTATAGTCAGGTCGGGTCGTGGGTATAGTCAGGTCGGGTCGGGGGTGTAATCAGGTCGGGTCAGAAGTATAAACAGGTCGGGTCGGGGGTGTAGTCAGGTCGGGTCGGGGGTGTAGTCAGGACTGGTCGGGGGTGTAGTCAGGACGGGTCGGGGGTGTAGTCAGGTCGGGTCGCAGGTGTAGTCAGGTCGGGTCGCGGGTGTAGTCAGGTCAGGTCGGGGGTGTAGTCAGGTCGGTCGGGGGTGTAGTCAGGTCGGATCGGGGGTGCTGTCATGTCGGGTCGGGGGTGTAGTCAGGTCGGTCGGGGGTGAGTCAGGTCGGGTCGGGGGTGCTGTCATGTCGGGTCGGGGGTGCAGTCAGTTCAGGTCGGGGTGTAGTCAGATCGTGTCGGGGTTGTAGTCAGGTCGGGTCGGGGGTGCAGTCGGGTCGGGGGTGCAGTCAGGTCGGGTCGGGGGTGCAGTCAGGTCGGGTCGGGGGTGTAGTCCGTTCGGGTCGGGGGTGTAGTCATGTTGGGTCGGGGGTGTAGTCATGTCGGGTAGGGGATGCAGTCAGTTCGGGTCGGGGTGTAGTCCGGTCGGGTCGGGGGTATAGTCAGGTCGGGTCGGGGGAATAGTCAGGTTGGGTCGGGGGTGTAGTCAGGTTTGGCGGGGTGTAGTCAGTTCGGGTCAGGTGTGTAGTCAGGTCTGGTCGGGGGTGTAGTCAGGTCGGGTTGGGGGTCCTGATCAGGTTGGGTCAGGCTGTCCTTGTCAGGTTGGGTCGGGGGTGATCGGAGGGCCTTGTCAGGTCCTGTTGGGGGTGTAGTGAGGTTGGGGGTGTAGTCATGTCGTGGACAGTCAAACCACGGTCAGGTCAGGTCCGGGGTGTAATCAGTTCGGGTCACGGGTCTAGTCAAGTCAGGTCGGCGTGTAGTCAAGTCGGGTAGGCGGTGTCGTCAGGACTGGGCGTGTGTGTAGTCACGTCGGGTAGGGGGTGTAGTCAGGTCAGTCGGGGGTGTAGTCCAGTCGGGTCGGGAGTGTAGTCCTGTCGGGTCGGGGGTGTAGTCCAGTCGGGTCGGGGGTGTAGTCCATTCGGGTCGGGAGTGTAGTCCAGTCGGGTCGGGAGTGTAGTCCAGTCGGATCGGGAGTGTAGTCCAGTCGGATCGGGAGTGTAGTCCAGTCGGGTTGGGAGTGTAGTCCAGTCGGGTCGGGAGTGTAGTCCAGTCGGGTCGGGAGTGTAGTCCAGTCGGGTCGGGGGTGTAGTCCAGTCGGGTCGGGGGTGTAGTCCAGTCGGGTCGGGGGTGTAGTCCAGTCGGGTCGGGAGTGTAGTCCAGTCGGGTCGGGAGTGTAGTCCAGTCGGGTCGGGAGTGTCGTCCAGTCGGGTCGGGAGTGTCGTCCAGTCGGGTCGGGAATGTAGTCCAGTTGGGTCGGGCGTGTAGTCCAGTCGGATTGGGAGTGTAGTCCAGTCGGGTCGGGAGTGTAGTCCAGTCGGGTCGGGGGGTCTAGTCAGGTCGGGTCGGGGGTCTAGTCTGGTCGGGTCGGAGGTGTAGTCAGGTCGGGTCGGGGTGTAGTCCAGCAGGGTCGGGGGTGTAGTCAGGTCGGGTCGGGCATCGAGTCAGGACTGGCCGGGGGTGTAGTCAGGTCGAATAGAGGGTTTATTTAGGTCAGATCGTAGGTGTATTCAGGTCGGGTCTGGGGTGTAGTCAGGTCGGGTCGGGGGTATAGTCAGGTCGGGTCGTGGGTGTAGTCAGGTCGGGTCGGGGGTGTAGTCAGGTCGGGTCGGGGGTGTAGTCAGGACTGCTCGGGGGTGTAGTCAGGTCGGGTCGCGGGTGTAGTCAGGTCGGGTCGCAGGTGTAGTCAGGTCGGGTCGCGGGTGTAGTCAGGTCGGTCGGGGGTGTAGTCAGGTCGTGTCGGGTTGCTGTCATGTCGGGTCGGGGGTGTAGTCAGGTCGGTCGGGCGTGTAGTCAGGTCGGGTCGGGGGTGATGTCATGTCCGGTCGGGGGTGAAGTCAGATCGTGTCGGGGGTGCAGTCGGATCGGGGGTGCAGTCAGGTCGGGTCGGGGGTGCAGTCAGGTCGGGTCGGGGGTGCTGTCGGGTCGGGTGTGCAGTCAGGTCGGGTCGGGGGTGCAGTCAGGTCGGGTCGGGGGTGTAGTCCCTTCGGGTCGGGGGTGTAGTCCAGTCGGGTCGGGAGTGTAGTCCAGTCGGGTCGGGAGTGTAGTCCAGTCGGTTTGGGGGTGTAGGCCAGTCGGGTCGGGCGTGTAGTCCAGTCGGGTCGGGAGTGTAGTCCAGTCGGTTTGGGGGTGTAGTCCAGTCGGGTCGGGAGTGTAGTCCTGTCGGTTTGGGGGTGTAGTCCAGTCGGGTCGGGAGTGTAGTCCAGTCGGTTTGGGGGTGTAGTCCAGTCGGGTCGGGAGTGTAGTCCAGTCGGGTCGGGGGTGTAGTCCAGTCAGTTTGGCGGTGTAGTCCAGTCGGGTCGGGAGTGTAGTCCAGTCGGGTCGGGGGTGTAGTCCAGTCGGTTCGGGCGTGTAGTCCAGTCGGGTCGGGAGTGTAGTCCAGTCGGGTCGGGGGTGTCGTCCAGTCGGGTCGGGGGTGTAGTCCAGTCGGGTCGGGCGTGTAGTCCAGTCGGGTCGGGAGTGTAGTCCAGTCGGGTCGGGAGTGTAGTCCAGTCGGGTTGCGGGTGTAGTCAAGTCGTGTAGGGGGAGTCGTCAGGACTTGTCGGGGGTGTAGTCACGTCGGGTCGGGGGTCTAGTCAGGTCGGGTCGGGGGTCTAGTCAGGTCGGGTCGGGGGTGTAGTCCAGTCTGTTTGAGGGTGTAGTCCTGTCGGGTCGGGGGTGTAGTCCAGTCGGATTGGGAGTGTAGTCCAGTCGGGTCGGGGGTGTAGTCCAGTCGGGTCGGGAGTGTAGTCCTGTGGGGTCGGGGGTGTAGTCCTGTCGGGTCGGGAGTGTAGTCCAGTCGGGTCGCGGGTGTAGTCAAGTCGTGTAGGGGGTGTCGTCAGGACTTGTCGGGGGTGTAGTCAGGTCGGGTCGGGGGGTCTAGTCAGGTCGGGTCGGGGGTCTAGTCAGGTCGGGTCGTGGGTGTAGTCAGGTCGGGTCGGGGGTCTAGTCAGAACTGGTCAGGGGTATAGTCAGGCCGAATTGAGGGTGTAGTTACGTCAGATCGGAGGTGTAGTCAGGTCGGGTCGGGGTGTAGTCCAGCAGGGTCGGGGGTGTAGTCAGGTCGGGTCGGGCGTCGAGTCAGGACTGGCCGGGGGTGTAGTCAGGTCGAATAGAGGGTGTATTTAGGTCAGATCGTAGGTGTATTCAGGTCGGGTCTGAGGTGTAGTCAGGTCGGGTCGGGGGTATAGTCAGGTCGGGTCGTGGGTATAGTCAGGTCGGGTCGTGGGTATAGTCAGGTCTGGTCAGAAGTATAAACAGATCGGGTCGGGGGTGTAGTCAGGTCGGGTCGGGGCTGTTGTCAGGACTGGTCGGGGGTGTAGTCAGGTCGGTTCGCGGGTGTAGTCAGGTCGGGTCGCAGGTGTAGTCAGGTCAGGTCGCGGGTGTAGTCAGGTCAGGTCGCGGGTGTAGTCAGGTCGGTCGGGGGTGTAGTCAGGTCGTGTCGGGGGTGCTGTCATGTCGGGTCGGGGTTGTAGTCAGGTCGGTCGGGGGTGTAGTCAGGTCGGTTCGGGGGTGATGTCATGTCCGGTCGGGGGTGCAGTCAGTTCAGGTCGGGGTGTCGTCAGATCGTGTCGGGGCTGCAGTCGGGTCGGGGGTGCAGTCAGGTCGGGTCGGGGGTGCAGTCAGGTCGGGTCGGGGGTGCAGTCGGGACGGGTGTGTAGTCATGTCGGGTGGGGGATGCAGTCAGTTCGGGTCGGGGTGTAGTCAGGTCGGGTCGGGGGTGCAGTCGGGTCGGGGGTGTAGTCAGGTCGGGTCGGGGGTGCAGTCAGGTCGGGTCGGGGGTGTAGTCCGTTCGGGTCGGGGGTGTAGTCATGTCGGGTCGGGGGTGTAGTCATGTCGGGTCGGGGATGCAGTCAGTTCGGGTCGGGGTGTAGACCGGTCGGGTCGGGGGTATAGTCAGGTCTGGTCGGGGGAATAGTCAGGTTGGGTCGGGGGTGTAGTCAGGTTTGGCGGGGTGTAGTCAGTTCGGGTCAGGTGTGTAGTCAGGTCTGGTCGGGGGTGTAGTCAGGTCGGGTTGGGGGTCCTGATCAGGTTGGGTCAGGCTGTCCTTGTCAGGTTGGGTCGGGGGTGATCGGAAGACCTTGTCAGGTCCTGTTGGGGGTGTAGTGAGGTTGGGGGTGTAGTCATGTCGTGGACAGTCAAACCACGGTCAGGTCAGGTCCGGGGTGTAGTCAGTTCGGGTCACGGGTCTAGTCAAGTCAGGTCGGCATGTAGTCAAGTCGGGTAGGGGGTGTCGTCAGGACTGGGCGGGCGTGTAGTCACGTCGGGTAGGGGGTGTGTTCAGGTCGGTCGGGGGTGTAGTCCAGTCGGGTCGGGAGTGTAGTCCTGTCGGGTCGGGGGTGTAGTCCAGTCGGGTCGCGGGTGTAGTCAATTCGTGTAGGGGGTGTCGTCAGGACTTGTCGGGGGTATAGTCCGGTCGGGTCGGGGGGTCTAGTCAGGTCGGGTCGGGGGTCTAGTCAGGTTGGGTCGGGGGTGTAGTCAGGTCGGGTCGGGGGTCCAGTCAGGACTGGCCGAGGGTGTAGTCAGGTCGAATAGAGGGTGTATAGGTCAGATCGGAGGTGTAGTCAGGTCGGGTCGGGTGTCTAGTCAGGACTGGTCGGGGGTGTAGACAGGTCGAATAGAGGGTGTATTTAGGTCAAATCGGTGGTGTATTCAGGTCAGGTCGGGGGTATAGTCAGGTCGGGTCGTGGGTATAGTCAGGTCGGGTCGGGGGTATAATCAGGTCGGGTCAGAAGTATAAACAGGTCGGGTCGGGGGTGTAGTCAGGTCGGGTCGGGGGTGTAGTCAGGACTGGTCGGGGGTGTAGTCAGGACGGGTCGGGGGTGTAGTCAGGTCGGGTCGCGGGTGTAGTCAGGTCAGGTCGGGGGTGTAGTCAGGTCGGTCGGGGGTGTAGTCAGGCCGGATCGGGGCTGCTGTCATGTCGGGTCGGGGGTGTAGTCAGGTCGGTCGGGGGTGAGTCAGGTCGGGTCGGGGGTGCTGTCATGTCGGGTCGGGGGTGCAGTCAGTTCAGGTCGGGGTGTAGTCAGATCGTGTCGGGGTTGTAGTCAGGTCGGGTCGGGGGTGCAGTCGGGTCGGGGGTGTAGTCAGGTCGGGTCGGGGGTGTAGTCATGTCGGGTAGGGGATGCAGTCAGTTCGGGTCGGGGTGTAGTCCGGTCGGGTCGGGGGTATAGTCAGGTCGGGTCGGGGGAATAGTCAGGTTGGGTCGGGGGTGTAGTCAGGTTTGGCGGGGTGTAGTCAGTTCGGGTCAGGTGTGTAGTCAGGTCTGGTCGGGGGTGTAGTCAGGTCGGGTTGGGGGTCCTGATCAGGTTGGGTCAGGCTGTCCTTGTCAGGTTGGGTCGGGGGTGATCGGAAGACCTTGTCAGGTCCTGTTGGGGGTGTAGTGAGGTTGGGGGTGTAGTCATGTCGTGGACAGTCAAACCACGGTCAGGTCAGGTCCGGGGTGTAGTCAGTTCGGGTCACGGGTCTAGTCAAGTCAGGTCGGCGTGTAGTCAAGTCGGGTAGGGGGTGTCGTCAGGACTGGGCGGGCGTGTAGTCACGTCGGGTAGGGGGTGTGGTCAGGTCGGTCGGGGGTGTAGTCCAGTCGGGTCGGGAGTGTAGTCCTGTCGGGTCGGGGGTGTAGTCCAGTCGGGTCGCGGGTGTAGTCAATTCGTGTAGGGGGTGTCGTCAGGACTTGTCGGGGGTATAGTCCGGTCGGGTCGGGGGGTCTAGTCAGGCCGGGTCGGGGGTCTAGTCAGGTTGGGTCGGGGGTGTCGTCAGGTCGGGTCGGGGGTCCAGTCAGAACTGGTCAGGGGTGTAGTCAGTCCGAATTGAGGGTGTAGTTACGTCAGATCGGAGGTGTAGTCAGGTCGGGTCGGGTGTCTAGTCTGGACTGGTCGGGGGTGTAGACAGGTCGAACAGAGGGTGTATTTAAGCCAAATCGGTGGTGTATTCAGGTCAGGTCGGGGGTATAGTCAGGTCGGGTCGTGGGTATAGTCAGGTCGGGTCGGGGGTATAATCAGGTCGGGTCAGAAGTATAAACAGGTCGGGTCGGGGGTGTAGTCAGGTCGGGTCGGGGGTGTAGTCAGGACTGGTCGGGGGTGTAGTCAGGACGGGTCGGGGGTGTAGTCAGGTCGGGTCGCAGGTGTAGTCAGGTCGGGTCGGGGGTGTAGTCAGGTCAGGTCGGGGGTGTAGTCAGGTCGGTCGGGGGTGTAGTCAGGTCGGATCGGGGGTGCTGTCATGTCGGGTCGGGGGTGTAGTCAGGTCGGTCGGGGGTGAGTCAGGTCGGGTCGGGGGTGCTGTCATGTCGGGTCGGGGGTGCAGTCAGTTCAGGTCGGGGTGTAGTCAGATCGTGTCGGGGTTGTAGTCAGGTCGGGTCGGGGGTGCAGTCGGGTCGGGGGTGCAGTCAGGTCGGGTCGGGGGTGCAGTCAGGTCGGGTCGGGGGTGTAGTCCGTTCGGGTCGGGGGTGTAGTCATGTTGGGTCGGGGGTGTAGTCATGTCGGGTAGGGGATGCAGTCAGTTCGGGTCGGGGTGTAGTCCGGTCGGGTCGGGGGTATAGTCAGGTCGGGTCGGGGGAATAGTCAGGTTGGGTCGGGGGTGTAGTCAGGTTTGGCGGGGTGTAGTCAGTTCGGGTCAGGTGTGTAGTCAGGTCTGGTCGGGGGTGTAGTCAGGTCGGGTTGGGGGTCCTGATCAGGTTGGGTCAGGCTGTCCTTGTCAGGTTGGGTCGGGGGTGATCGGAGGGCCTTGTCAGGTCCTGTTGGGGGTGTAGTGAGGTTGGGGGTGTAGTCATGTCGTGGACAGTCAAACCACGGTCAGGTCAGGTCCGGGGTGTAATCAGTTCGGGTCACGGGTCTAGTCAAGTCAGGTCGGCGTGTAGTCAAGTCGGGTAGGCGGTGTCGTCAGGACTGGGCGGGCGTGTAGTCACGTCGGGTAGGGGGTGTAGTCAGGTCAGTCGGGGGTGTAGTCCAGTCGGGTCGGGAGTGTAGTCCTGTCGGGTCGGGGGTGTAGTCCAGTCGGGTCGCGGGTGTAGTCAATTCGTGTAGGGGGTGTCGTCAGGACTTGTCGGGGGTGTAGTCAGGTCGGGTCGGGGGGTCTAGTCAGGTCGGGTCGGGGGTCTAGTCAGGTTGGGTCGGGGGTGTTGTCAGGTCGGGTCGGGGGTCCAGTCAGAACTGGTCAGGGGTGTAGTCAGGCCGAATTGAGGGTGTAGTTACGTCAGATCGGAGGTGTAGTCAGGTCGGGTCGGGTGTCTAGTCAGGACTGGTCGGGGGTGTAGACAGGTCGAATAGAGGGTGTATTTATGTCAAATCGGTGGTGTATTCAGGTCAGGTCGGGGGTATAGTCAGGTCGGGTCGTGGGTATAGTCAGGTCGGGTCGGGGGTATAATCAGGTCGGGTCAGAAGTATAAACAGGTCGGGTCGGGGGTGTAGTCAGGACTGGTCAGGGGTGTAGTCAGGTCGTGTCGGGGGTGTAGTCAGGTCGGGTTGGGGATGTAGTCAGGTCGGGTCGTGGGTGTAGTCAGGTCGTGTCGGGGGTGTAGTCAGGTCGGGTCGGGGATGTAGTCAGGTCGGGTCGTGGGTGTAGTCAGGTCGGGTCGTGGGTGTAGTCAGGTCGGGTTGGGGGTGTAGTCAGCTCGGTCTGGGGTGAAGTCACGTCGGGTCGGGGGTGCAGTCATGTCGTGTCGGGGGTGCAGTCAGTTCGGGTCGGGGTGTAGTCCGGTCGGGTCGGGGGTATAGTCATGTCGGGTCGGGGGAATAGTCAGGTCGGTTGGGGGTGTAGTGCAGTCGGTTCGGGGGTGAAGTCCAGTCGGTTCGGGGGTGTAGTCAGGTCGGACCGGGGGTGTAATCAGGTCGGATCGGGGGTGTAGTCCAGTCGGTTCGGGGGTGTAGTCCAGTCGGGTTGAGGGTGTAGTCAGGTTGGGTCGGGGGTATAGTCAGGTCAGGTCAGGTGTAGTCAGGTGAGGTCTGGTGTAGTCAGGTGAGGTCAGGTGTAGTCAGGTCGGATCGGGGATGTAGTCCAGTCGGTTCGGGGGTGAAGTCCAGTCTGGTGAGGGGTATAGTCATGTCGGGTCGGGGGAATAGTCAGGTTGGGTCGGGGGTGTAGTCAGATCGGGTCGGGGGTGTCGTCAGGTCAGGTCAGGTATAGTCAGGTAGGTCGGGGGTGTAGTCAGGTCGGTCGGGGGTGTAATCAAGTCCGTCGGGGGTGAGGTCAGGTCAGGTGTCGTTAGGTCGGTTGGGTGTGTAGTCAGGTCGGTCGGGCGTGTAGTCAGGTCAGGTCAGGTGTAGTCAGGTCGGTTGGGGGTGTAGTCAGGTCAGGTCAGGTGTAGGCAAGTCAGTTCAGATGTAGTCAGGTCAGCTGTAGCCAGGTCAGATCAGGTTCGCGGGTGAAGTCCAGTCTGGTCGGGGGTATAGTCATGTCGGGTCGGGGGAATAGTCAGGTTGGGTCGGGGGTGTAGTCAGATCGGGTCGGGGGTGTAGTCAGGTCAGGTCAGGTGTAGTCAGGTCGGTCGGGGGTGTAGTCAGGTCGGTCGGGGGTGTAGTCAAGTCGGTCGGGGGTGTAGTCAGGTCAGGTCAGGTGTCGTCAGGTCGGTTGGGTGTGTAGTCAGGTCGGTCGGGCGTGTAGTCAGGTCAGGTCAGGTGTAGTCAGGTCGGTCGGGGGTGTAGTCAGGTCAGGTCAGGTGTAGTCAGGTCGGTCGGGGGTGTAGTCAGGTCAGGTCAGGTGTAGGCAAGTCAGGTCAGATGTAGTCAGGTCAGCTGTAGCCAGGTCAGATCAGGCGTAGTCAGGTCAGGTCAGGTGTAGTCAGGTCAGGTCAGGTGTAATCAGGTCAGGTCGGGTGTAGTCAGGTCAGGTCAGGTGTAGTCAGGTCAGGTCAGGTGTAGTCAGGTCAGGTCGGGTGTAGTCAGGTCAGGTCAGGTGTAGTCAGGTCAGGTCAGGTGTAGTCAGGTCAGGTCAGGTGTAGTCAGGTCAGGTCGGGTGTAGTTAGGTTGGGCCGGTGTTTGCCTGGTCGGTTCGGGTGTGTAGTCAGACCGGGTCAGCTTTATAGTTACCCAGGAGCTAGATGAGAATTTCTCTCTCTTACTCTTCCTGGTATTTCCTGGGTAAGTATTCAGATAAGTAAATTGGAACTATTCAATGTCTTCAACTCAAATTTAGTGTCGGAGATGTTTTCAGATGCTGCTGGGGAGCAGGGAAATTTCCCAACAGAATTCCAAACTTCCCAGACAATCCCCTCGAGCAGTGTGCCTGGGTCTCCGACGGGTTCTGACGCACATCTTGGGCCATATGTCAGGTCTCCCAATCTCCGACAATTCAGAGACCAGAAAATCCAGACCATTGTGTAAAGTGCATGATAACAGATCTAGAACCCACTTAACACCTTCCTATTTTTCTTTACATTCAACTCAATTGCAATAAAGATCAGGGATGTAGAATGTGGTGTTGTTCACTGTTGCCCCTTTTTCACAAAATGGACAAAGTCAACATCTACCCGAGTTGGTTTTTTTTTTGCCACAGTTGGTGAGATAGCATTACAGTCCTCACATGGGGTGTTTCTGACTCCTTCGTTGATGGGACATGTCTCAAGCAAACAGTCTCTGACTTAATTATTGGCAGCAGTGTGAGACAGGGTACAGAGGGGAAGAGGCTCTTTACTGCGATACCGAAAGAAGGAAGAGTGTGAGTCAACACAAATCTTCTTCTTAGTCAACTCAAGACCAGCATGACAAAGGTACGGAGCAGGTTACCCACTGCCCCTCCAGTGGTGAGAAGTAGGTGTTAAAGGGTGGCCTTAAAGAAGAGGAGATAAATGATTTAAAAATTGAGGATCTAAATTTGTTTACTTCTAATTTCGCAATATGTTGCTTTCTGATACTGTTTTCAGGAATTCTCTGTCCAAATTGCATTAGTTAACTTAATGTTGCAACTTACTCTTAAATCAATATCTTATGCTTTAATAGAGTAAACTGTGCAGTACAGGTTGAAAAAGAAAGCAAGGTTTATTGAAGTGCGTAATAGGTCAGAAATGGAAAAAGGTTCACCTCTCATGTGCAATAACTCTTCCATCATGGTATTTGATTGCATTTTGAATAACTCCAATCATAGACGTTACAGTACAATAACAGGTCATTCACCCTATATGATCTGTGCTGGGGTATTCCTCCACATGAACCATTTAACCTAATCTCACCCTCTGGCATACCCCAATATCTCTTTATCTTCTAATATTTAACACGAGGGAGTGTTTATTTCAAAGATGGACATATCTCAAAAGGGTTGCATTTCAACAAAAATGTGTAATAGACTCATCAGCGATTGGGCAATATGCTCTTCAACGTTTCAGAAATACCGCTCTTAATAAATAATCCTCTGCCGCCTTTAGTTCTTTTTGCCACAAATTAAAACAACCGTGCTGACCAAGCAAAACCTTACTACGCAAAACTTTTTTCAACATAAATTATGTTCTGCTCATTTAAATGCAAAAAAAGCCAATGTCAGCAAAGTTCATTCAAATAAGATGTAGATAGAGCTATGTGTGGAATGTTGTATGTGTGACCATCTCATGTTGCAAAATTCACTTCCTTTGGATTTACGACAATTGACATAATGACGATTTATGGGAGGTACAATATGGTCAGGCCAAACCGGTACCAGGTTCAATCCCAGCAAGTGATGATCTAGCTGATAACAATTGGGGAGGTGTTGGCGTTATTTCTTTATTCTTCAATACTCCTCATTTTAGGGATATTTGCTATGGTTCCTATCCCTGATAGCTGTGCAGTGACCTATTACCAAATGTGGTTGTTGAGTATGGATGTTCAAAGACAACTGCAAGGCCTCTGAGGTACAACAGCCCATTGGCCTTAAGGCCAATAAATTCTACACCTTGATCCATTTGACTTCTGCCCCATTTGACCAATATTGGAACCTCTATTTGGGAGATGGAGAGGAATGGGAGAGAATGAACTGAACCTTCTACCCATACAGGTGTGCAGGTTGGGTGGATTGGCCGTGCTAAATTGCCCTTAGTGTCCAAAAACGGTTGGGTGGGGTTATTGGGTTATAGGGGTAGGGTGGAGGTATGGGCTTAAGTAGGGTACTCTTTCCAAGGGGGTGGAGGTATGGGCTTAAGTAGGGCACTCTTTCCAAGGGCCAGTGCAGTCTTAATGGGCCAAATGGCTTCCTTCTGCACTGTAAATTCAATGATTCTATCTCCGAAACATCTGGGCAGCATTTTAAAGGTATATTTAGGGAGGGCATTTGCAAGCTACCCAATAATCCCACCCAGTTTACCTCTCTGTGTCCATTGAGAGAAGGTTTGGGTTGTGCTTTGAAGAACAATTGGAAAAGGGCGGGATTCTCCGCCGTCGGGATGCTCCGTTTTGCCGGCGCCCGGGGGTTTCCCGACGGCGTGGGGCCGTCCCATAATGGAAAACACCATTGACCGGCCGGAATAACGGAGAATCCAGCCGGTGTGGTGAGGCAGAAATGTGGCGGGGTGGAGCATCCAGCCCAAAATATTTTTAAAACTTAAATCTGCAAGCAAATAAGGGTCTTGGGTTCTCCCCAATTCCTTACCCCATTCCCCTTCACCTCAACCCCTATTGATCAAGATGCCGCTGTGATTTTCTACCAGTTTCCTGGGGAAGGTGTTCCTGCCTTTTGCTAGCCACCCATCCCAAATATAAAATTATCTGGCATATCCCCTTCTCCGCACTCATCCCAGATTTGAGATGAGGTGACAAAGAAGAGGATGGAAGTTCTGCCCCACCTAGCTCGAGCTGCTGGAAGGAGTCCATGGAGGCTTTTGTTCTTGCTATTTAGGTTGGCAGATTCAGAGTAAATGGATGCTTTGGCAAGGGAATGGGGGTGGGCAGGGGTGTTGGGGGGGGGGGGGGGGGGGGCAGGGGAGAAACTATCACCTCACGAGGAATCGACAAGTACAGAAAAACAGAGGGAAAAAAATAGATTTTAAACTTCCATTTGTTGGGAAAATTTGAGGCCAAAAATATCCACATCTCTTAAATGTTCTTCATTTGGGTTCTAATGTGGAGTAAAACATATTGCATTCCATTACAATTCATAATGCAGTAATCGAGCATGTATTATCACCTGCAAGCATACACAACTGTGGTTCTGTGGTTTCCTTTGATTTTTAATGGCATGGACTTTCATTTCTCAACAATCCACAAGCTAAGATTTAAGTCAGAGACAGCTCTTTTCATCCACACTGGGTCCCAGAAGATGGACCTACAAAATGGTAATTCTGGAAGCATGTGGAGAAGAAATTTTATTTCAAAATTCTATCACAAAGGAAGCACTGACTGCATGACTAATATTCGGTCTTTGAATTGGTTTCTATGGCAGTACTGTTTTCATCGCATTTAAGTGACAGAGAGATCGCCAAACTTTGCAATGTGTCTGGAGGCAGAAAATTGGAAGCTTGCTGGAGCACATGGTCTTCATGTTTAATTGAAAAATAATATTTTGAAACAGTGTGACAATTATATATTAGAACTGCACTGCATTCAATAACAGGGAATCATCGATGAGGGGCAAAGGGAGCTCAAATCAGGAAGCGATTCCCAAACCTTTGCCATGCAAATTCTTGCATAGCGAGGGATTATCTAGGGCCGCCATTTTGAGCAAGTGGTCCGATAGCGAGGTCCCACAGCTGACCACCTCCTGTCCCACCCGTAACATCGCAATGCAGCTCCCATCGCCGGATTTATCTGGGTTATTTCCCCCCCCCCCAACCTCCCCCATATGGAGGTGACCCGGCCTGCCGCCGCCCTCACAGAGACCCCCTAAATAAGAGAGCTGCACACAGACGCCCCTAAATAAAGAAACTTCCCATAGAGACCCACTAAATAAGGAGACCCCCAGAGACCACCTAAATAAGGAAATCCTCCTCAGACCCCTGAAATAAATAGAGCCTCCCACAGAGACCCCCTAAATAAAGATACCCCCCAGAGACCCCCTCAATAAGAGAATCCCCTAAAGACCCCATAAATAAAGAGACCCCTCCCACAGACACCAGAACAGAGGCTCCTGTCAGGAAGCCCCCCCCCAGAAAAGAGACCCCAGTCTGGAAGATCGAGAGCAGTCCATCAGAGGCAGTGAAAGAAATGACTGTTGTAACACTTACCTGTGCATACACATGCTGGCTCAGATACAGGAAGCACCACGTGTCAATTCCTGGAAAGAGAAAACCAAACATCTGTTTTTAAACCCCTCAGATCTTTGAGCTGCCAGCCATTCATTCATTTTCCTTACTCGGCTGTGACTGACAGCTTCCACACAAGCCACCGGCCACATTGGTGCACCCACCCCACCCCACCCCCCCAACCCCAACCCCAACCTGCACCCCACCGCCACCCCACTAACCCACCCACCCCCCCAACCACAACCGGGTGCACACTGCTGGCGGATAATCGTGCGACCCATCTAAAGGCAACTCACATGGGAGCTCCTGCAGGAGGGCGCCGGACGGGGGCCACTGAGTGTACCGCTGGCATGGGTAGCAGCAGCCACCGGTACCCCAGAGGGTAGAGACAGGTGCCAGGGGGAATGGTTGGCAGTGGGTGTGGGGGGCATGTGGAGGCAGGGGCTGCAGTGTAGACCAGGGCCACCATGTAGCCCATTGGACCTGGTTGGTCACATGGGGTATGCATCAGCCTTACATGTCTGCCTTTCACCCCCTGCACACAATAGACTTCGGAATCGAACCAGCAATGGTGGCCTAGCCACTGCAGCCTTGGGCGATGCACTGAGACTGTACAAGCAGGAGCGGCTTGAGGAGGACCCTGCAGCAGTGGCGGTACGGGGGCCAGCCGGTGAGGATGGTGAGCTGGCCGACCAACAGGCCAAGGAGGAGATGGGAGGGAGGTGCTACATTAGGCCTTGTGTGTACCAGCAGCGCCTGTCATTCAAGGACTTGCCGGACCGGGCATGCCGTTGAAGACTCCGGCTGAGCAGGGGGACTGTACAGTATATCTGCCAGATCATGATGCACCTGGAACCGTGGGGGTTGGAGGTGGATACCCGATCCCAGTGGCTGGCAAGGTGACGGTCACCCTGAACCGTTTCGCCTCAAGGTTCTTCCAGTGGGGATTTGTCTAGGATCTCACAGACCTCGGTGCATCCGCACCACCACGGATATCGACCTGTGCCTCAAAAATATTCATTCAGCCTGCCTCCACCACACTCTGGGCAAGAGAGTTCCAAAGTTTCACAACCCTCTGAGAGAAAAAGAACTTCTCATCTCCGGCAATGTCGCCTAGTTCTAGTCTCTCCCACATGGAGAAATATCCTGGTGGGATTCTCCGTGTCGCCGCCCCCGTTTTCTGGTGCGGTGCGCCCCCGTCGGCAGTGGGAGTCTCCGTCCCACAGTCAGCCTGAGGGGTTCCCATTGTGGGCACCCTCATACCGTCGGGAAATCCACGGGTGTGAATGCGCTGCTTGTAAAACGGAGGATTCTGCTGATGGAGAATCCAGCCCCCTATCTGTATCCACCCTGTCAAGTCCCCTCAGGGTATTATATGTTTCGATAAGATCACCTCTCAAGCTTCGAAACTCAAATGTGTACAGACCCAGCCTGTCCAAAGGCTTCCTTGTTAGCTAACTCTCCCATCCCATATTTTAGTCAAGTGAACCTTCTCTGAATTACTTCTCACGCACTTATATCCTCTCATAAATAGGGAGACTAAAACTATACACAGTACGCTAGATGTGGTTTCACCAACACTCTGTACAAGTGTGGCAAAACATCCCTACTTTTATATTCCATTCCGCTTGCAATAAACAACAACTTTCCATTTGTCTCCTAATCACATTCTGCACCGACATACCAACTTTTCCTGAGTCATGTATCTGGACACCCAGGTCCCACTGTACCTCAGAGTTCTGCAATCTGGGGTGTGACATTTTTATTCAGTACCTGATTGCAACGATTTACTGTTGGCTAATTGAGCAAAATAAAGGAAGTGTTTTTTTTTCTCCAAGTGCCTTCCGTTTCTTCTTGAAGGCGTTGATTCTCTCACTGTGGTATGTTTCAATTAACGATGGCTGCCTGCCATGGACCATCGGCTGGATTCTCCTTTCCTGAGGCTATGTGCTGACGCTGGGGCAGGATTGGCAGACTTCCACGACAGCAAAACTGGCGCCGCACCTGCTACGTGGAGCACAATCAATCCCAATGAGAAAGGGTCCGTGATTGACACTCTGACAAGCTGCAGCCGCATGTACACACTTCACTCCCCACACACACCATTCCAGCCAACAAGATGGCTCTGGTTGCGCTGGAACACGCCCATCCCGATGGAGGGTTGACTGGGATCAGGTGGCACTTATGGGGGTGGCCTGAGGAGACATCCATATATCCTGTGGCCCTCGGTTCACTGTGGGCAGTCAGCGACGTGCGCAGCTGCATGGCTGCCTTGCAGGCTGTGGCAATGGTGTTCCGTGCCCGTCCAACACAACCCCACAGCCCACCTCCTGGTCAACCCCCCCCCCTCTATTCCCCCCGGCCTGGGCAGAAGCTCCCCTGCCAGCAAATTATGGCGATGTTGGACACTTTCCATAGCCCCTCTCTCTCCCTCGGCAGCCATGGCGCCTGTTTCACGATTTTTAAAAGCACAAGTGAACCTCGCCGTTGGTAATTCGTCCCAGTGGAGGCAGAGCATCGGGGAGATCCCGGAGAATACTGGGTCAGACCAGCTAATGGTATGCGAATGGCGTTTACTGTACGTGCGGAGTGGAACGCATTGACGCTGCTGTCAAGGTACCGGAGAAATGCGATTTGGCGTGAAATAGGTACCCACCATGATTTTTTCGTTGAAACCAATTCTCCACCCAGCCACGTTTCCCAATTCCGCCATTGGCCAACCGAGAACCCCGCACATCTGTATGAGCAGCATTGCGATCTTATTGAGGTGGGGATCCATTATCCAGTGTCCGTGCATATCCATTTCCAGTAGTGATTGGTAGGCTGTGATTTGGAATGGCAAGTCTAGCTGATTTCCCTTCCCTGAACTAGGATTGTAGCACCTTTTTTTGCTCGACTTGCTAAAATCAGCTGTTTTAACATAAACTGTAGGTTAAACCTCACTCTCCAGATCTGAATGACTGAAACAGAAAATTTACTTCTTAGCAATCCAAGGGGAAATTTGGGGTAATGCTGTCAGTGTGAAGTACACGCTCCATGTTGCTACCTTTCGAAAAAAGTTATGAACTGCGTATTATTCCTTCATTCTTAGGAGATACATATTATACCAATGGGAGAAAGTGGGTTTGAGGGATTCTTTTATGCGTTGAGACCTGTGCTTGTCTCTCCTTGTTCCCACAACGCAGTTCGCAAAGGTTCGCAAATTCTAGACAGAGGACAAATATAAAAGTGCCGAGAACTGTTAAAACAAGCTGCTTCAAACACTTGCTTTTAATCTGTCTTCCAGGCCACCAGTCTTACTAAGCCATAACAGTCTTCTATTTGGCTTACAGCCGATGTAGTAGTTTTGTGGTATTGTTGGAAAACTAATGCAGAATAAAAACACTGTTTGGGTCTTCTCATGGAACACATCCACCAGCAGATATTGATTGCAGTGTTAATGTACAAAGAACAAAGAACAATACAGCACAGGAACAGGGGGCCGTCCCTCCGACCCTCCGCGCCAGAATCGCGGCCGCCGCAGGGGCGGAGAATAGCCATTCATGCAGGAAATCCGGCGCGACGGCGCTTCCGCGATTCTCCGTGGACCCGCCAGGCACGCGCGCGTGATTCTCCGTGCTTGACGGGCCAAGTGCCCGCCGAGTTCTGCCGGCGTGGTTCACATGTGGTCCCACCCGGCGGGGCCTCGCCGTTCTGGCTGCGGGCGCCGTCCTGGTGAGGGGGACGGGGGATCCGACCCCGGGGGGGGTCTTCCACAGTGGCCAGGCCCGCGATCAGGGGCTACCAATCGGCGGGCGCGCTCATTCCGGGGGGGGGGGGCCTATGTTCCTCCGCGCCAGGCCCCTGTAGGGCTCCGCCATGTTGCGCGGGGCCCGCCGGCGAAGATGGCTGCCGCGCGCATGCGCCGTCCAGCAGACGACCACCGTGCACACACGTGGCCGCGCTGGCATAACTGCAGGGCCCCGCCCGCTGCCGGATCTGCGGGACGCACGCCGGGGCTCTGCTAGCCCCCTTGAAAACGGAGAATCACCCCGGACCTTCGAGGAAAAAGTCTGGAGTGATTCACACCCGTTTTCCGGTGGGAGTGCAGTCTTAGTCCCCAGAATCCCGCCTAGGCCCTTAGGCTCTCCAAGCCTGTAATGGTCATGATACCAACCTTTGCCAAAATCCTCAGCACTTCCTTGTGTCGCATCCCTCTGTACCCATCCTATCCTTTGTCAAGATGCCTTTTGAACACCGTTAATGGATCTGCTTCCACAACCTCCCCTGGCAACGCGTTCCAGGCACTCACCACCCTCTGCGTAAAAAACTGCCTCGAACATCTCATTTAAACTTTGCCTGGCGGACCTTAAACCTATGCCCCCTGGTGACAGACGCCTTCACCCTGGGAAACGATGTCTGCCCCTCCTCTCTATCCATGCCCCTCATAATCTTGTAGACCTCTACCAAGTCACCTCTCAACCTTCGTCTTTCTAATGAAAACAGTCCAAGTCTATTCAGCCTCTCCACAGAGCTAACACCCTCCAGACCAAGCAACATCCTGGTAAACCTCCTCTGCACCCTCTCCAAAGCCTCCACATCCTTCTGGTAGTGTGGCAACCAGAATTGCGCGCAATATTCCAAGTGCGGCCGTACCAAGGTTCTGTACAACTGTAGCATGTCTTGCCAGTTTGTATTCTCCATGCCCCGTCCAAGGAAGGCAAGCATTCCGTATGCTTTCTTGACTACCATGTCCACTTGTGTTGCCACCTTCAAAGATCTGTGGACCTGCACACCCAGATCTCTCTGACTTTCCATATTCCTAAGAGTTTTACCATTTATGATATATTTCCCCTCTATGTTAGACCTACCAAAATGCATTACCTCACATATGTCTGGATTTAACACCATTTGCCATTTCTCTGCCCAAGTCTTTAACCAAGGGCAGCACGGTAGCATTGTGGATAGCACAAATGCTTCACAGCTCCAGGGTCCCAGGTTCGATTCCGGCTTGGGTCACTGTCTGTGCGGAGTCTGCACATCCTCCCCGTGTGTGCGTGGGTTTCCTCCGGGTGCTCCGGTTTCCTCCCACAGTCCAAAGATGTGCGGGTTAGGTGGATTGGCCATGCTAAATTGCCCATAGTGTCCAAAATTGCCCTTAGTGTTGGGTGGGGTTACTGGGTTATGGGGATAGGGTGGAGGTGTTGACCTTGGGTAGGGTGCTCTTTCCAAGAGCCGGTGCAGACTCGATGGGCCGAATGGCCTCCTTCTGCACTGTAAATTCTATGATTCTATGATTCTATCTATGTCCTGCTGTATCTTCTGACAATCCTCAACACTATCTGCCGCTCCACCAACCGTGGCGTCACCCGCGAACTTACTAATCTGACTTCAAATCTTTTATATACATCACAAACAACAGAGGCCCAAGCACCGATCTCTGTGGAACACCACAAGTCACAACCTTCCATTCAGAAAAACACCCTTCTACTGCTACCCTTTGCCTTCTGTGACCTATCCAGTTCTGTATCCATCTTACCACCTCACCTCTGATCCCGTGTGACTTTACCTTTTGCACCACTCTGCCATGAGGGGCAACGCGGTAGCATAGTGGCTTCACAGTGCCAGGGTCCCAGGTTCGATTCCCTGCTGGGTCACTGTCTGTGCGGATTCTACACGTTCTCCCCGTGTTTGCGTGGGTTTCCTCCGGGTGCTCCGGTTTCTTTCCACAGTCCAAAGACGTGCAGGTTAGGTGGATTAGCCATGATAAATTGCCCTTTGTGTCCAAAAAGGTGAGGAGGGGTTATTGGGTTCAGCAGATAGGGTGGAAGTGAGGGCTTAAGTGGGTCGGTGCAGACTCGATGGGCCGAATGGCCTCCTTCTGCACTGTATGTTCTATGGTCTATGTTCTATGAGGCACCTTGTCAAAGGCTTTACTGAAGTCCATATAAACAACATCCACCGCCCTTTCCTCATCAATCATCTTTGTTACCTCCTCAAAAAACTCGATCAAGTTAGGGAGGCACGACCTCCCCTTCACAAAACCATGCTGTCTATCGCTTCTGAGTCCATTTGTGTCCAAAGGGGTATAAATCCTGTCCCTGAGAATTCTCTCCAATAGTTTACCTACTACCGACGTGAGGCTCACCAGCCTATAGTTTCCAGGATTATCCCTGCTACCTTTCTTCAACAGCGGTACCACATTAGCTATTCTCCAGTCCTCTGGGATCTCACCTGTAGCCAATGAGGATACAAAGATGTCAGTCAAGGGCCCAGAAATTTCCTCCCTTGCTTCCCTCAATATTCTGGGATAAATCCCATCTGGCTGAACATAAGAAGTGGAGCAGGAGTAGGCCATCTGGCCCCTTGAGCCTGCTCCGCCATTCAATGAGATCATGGCTGATCTTTTGTGGACTCAGCTCCACTTTCTGGCCCGAACACCATAATCCTTAATCCCTTTATTCGTCAAAAAACTATCTATCTTTATTTTAAAAACATTTAATGAAGGAGCCTCTACTGCTTCACTGGGCAAGGAATTCCATAGATTCAAAACCCTTTGGTTGAAGAAGTTCCTCCTAAACTCAGTCCTAAATCTACTTCCCCTTATTTTGAGGCTTTGCCCCCTAGTTCTGCTTTCACCCACCAGTGGAAACAACCTGCCCTCATCTATCCTATCTATTCCCTTCATAATTTTATATGTTTCTATAAGATCCCCCCTCATCCTTCTAAATTCCAACGAGTACAGTCCCAGTCTACTCAACCTCGCCTCGTAATCCAACCCCTTCAGCTCTGGGATTAACCTAGTGAATCTCCTCTGCACACCCTCCAGTGCCAGTACCTCCTTTCTCAAGTAAGGAGACCAAAACTGAACACCAGGTGTGACCTCACTAACACCTTATACAATTGCAGCATAACCTCCCTAGTCTTAAACTCCATCCCTCTAGCAATGAAGGACACAATTCCATTCGCCTTCTTAATCACCTGTTGCACCTGTCAACCAACTTTTTGTGGCTCATGCACGAGCACACCCAGGTCTCTCTGCACAGCAGCGTGTTTTAATATTTTATCATTTAAATAATAATCCCTTTTGCTGTTATTCCTACTAAAATGGATAACCTCACATTTGTCAACATTGTATTCCATCTGCCAGACCCTATCCCATTCACTTAGCCTATCCAAATCCCTCTGCAGACTTCCAGTATCCTCTGCACTTTTTGCTTTACCACTCATCTTAGTGTCGTCTGCAAACTTGGACACATTGCCCTTGGTCCCCAACACCAAATCAGCGATGTAAATTGTGAACAATTGTGGGCCCAACACTGATCCCTGAGGGACGCCACTAGCTACTGATTGCCAAACCAGAGAAACACACATTAATCCCAACTCTTTGCTTTCTATTAATTAACCAATCCTCTATCCATGCTACTACTTTACCCTTAATGCCATGCCTCTTTATCTTATGCAGCAATCTTTTGTGTGGCACCTTGTCAAAGGCTTTCTGGAAATCCAGATATACCACATCCATTGGCTCCCCGTTATCTACCGCACTGGTAATGTCTTCAAAAAATTCCACTAAATTAATTAGGCATGACCTGCCCTTTATGAACCCATGCTGCGTCTGTCCAATGGGACAATTTCCATCCAGATGCCTCGCTATTTCTTCCTTGATGATAGATTCCAGCATCTTCCCTACTACCGAATTAAAGCTCACTGGCCTATAATTACCCGCTTTCTGCCTACCTCCTTTTTTAAACAGTGGTGTCACATTTGCTAATTTCCAATTTGCCGGGACCAGCCCAGAGTCTAGTGAATTTTGGTAAATTATCACTGGTACATTGGCAATTTCCCTAGCCATCTCTTTTAGCACTCTGGGACGCATTCCATCAGGGCCAGGAGACCTGTCTGCCTTTAGCCCCATTAGCTTGCCCATCACTACCTCCTTAGTGATAACAATCCTCTCAAGGTCCTCACCTGTCATCGCCTCATTTCTATAAGTCACTGGCATGTTATTTGTGTCTTCCACTGTGAAGACCGACCCAAAAAACCTGTTCAGTTCCTCAGCCATTTCCTCATCTCCCATTATTACATCTCCCTTCTCATCCTCTAAAGGACCAATATTTACCTTAGCCACTCTTTTTTGTTTTATATATTTGTAGAAACTTTTACTATCTGTTTTTATATTCTGAGCAAGTTTACTCTCATAATCTATCTTTCTCCTCTTTATAGCTTTTTTAGTAGCTTTCTGTTGCCCCCTAAAGATTTCCCAGTCCTCTAGTCTCCCACTAACCTTTGCCACTTTGTATGCTTTTTCCTCTAATTTGATACTCTCCCTTATTTCCTTAGATATCCACGGTCGATTTTCCCTCTTTCTACCGTCCTTCCTTTTTGTTGGTATAAACATTTGCTGAGCACTATGAAAAATCGCTTGGAAGGTTCTCCACTGTTCCTCAACTGTTTCACCATAAAGTCTTTGCTCCCAGTCTACCTTAGCTAGTTCTTCTCTCATCCCATTGTAATCTCCTTTGTTGAAACACAAAACACTAGTGTTTGATTTTACCTTCTCACCCTCCATCTGTATTTTAAATTCCATCATATTTTGATCGCTCCTTCCGAGAGGATCCCTATCTATGAGATCATTAATCAATCCTGTCTCATTGCACAGGACCAGATCTAGGACCGCTTGTTCCCTCGTAGGTTAAAGGAATCTTAACACCTCAATCAGTAGCCTGTCCTAAGTTATATTTCCTCTTAACTTTTCTCCTAATTTTCCTTGTCGTTGAACCCATATCTTCATGTAACAACCTGCCGCGTCGCTTACCATTAATGCTTTTACTTCCCGTTTTATTCCTTTTAGTATCACTGGTCCTATTCACTGAGCTGTCCTCAGTCACTGTACCTTGTACTGTCGCCCTTTATGATTTTTGACTATGGCTTACACTTTTCCCCTTACTGCCTTTTGTTTCTATCCCTGTTTTACTACCTTCCAACTTCCTGCATCGGTTCCCACCCCCCTGCCACATTAATTTAAACCCTCCCCAACAGCTCTAGCAACCCCCCCCCCCCATGACATTGGTTCCAGTCCTGCCCAGGTGCAAACCGTCCGGTTTGTACTGGTCCCACCTCCCCCAGAACCGGTTCCAATGCCCCAGGAATTTGAATCCCTCCCTCTTGCACCATCTCTCGAGCCACGCATTCATCCTATCTATCCTGACATTCCTACTCTGGCTAGCTCGTGGCACTGGTAACAATCCTGAGATTACTACGTTTGAGGTCGTACTTTATAGTTTAACTCCTAACTCCCTGAATTCAGCTTGTAGGACCTCGTCCCGTTTTTAACCTATATTGTTGGTGCTTATGTGCACCACGACAGCTGGCTGTTCACCCCCCCCCCCCCCCCCGAAGAGACTTATCTACCTTAATATCTTTTAAAAGACCCAATACCTCCTCCTTTTCGATGTTAAGTGAGTCCCAGATACCAGATCCAGTATTGCCCCTTCCCTAGTTGGACGATCTACATGCATCAAGTAGGCTTCCTGGATACACCTTACAAACTCTGCCCCATCCAAAACCCTAGCACTAAGTGAGTCCCAGTCAATATAGGGGGAATTAAAATCCACTACAACAACAACCCTGTTAGTTTTACACCTATCCAAAATCTCTCTACAATCTGCTCCTCTATCTCTCGCTGGCAGTTGCGGGGCCTATAATAAACGCCCAACATTGTGATGAATGCCCTCTTCCTGTTCCTGAGCTCTACCCACATTGCCTCATTGTATGAGCCCTCCAAGGTGTCCTCCTGCAGTACCTCTTAACCAGTGGGCAGCACGGTAGCATTGTGGATAGCACAATTGCTTCACAGCTCCAGGGTCCCAGGTTCGATTCCGGCTTGGGTCACTGGCTGTGTGGAGTCCGCACATCCTCCCCGTGTGTGCGTGGGTTTCCTCCGGGTGCTCCGGTTTCCCCCCACAGTCCAAAGATGTGCAGGTTAGGTGGATTGGCTATGCTAAATTGCCCTTCGTGTCCAAAATTGCCCTTAGTGTTGGGTGGGGTTACTGGGTTATGGGGATAGGGTGGAGGTGTTGACCTTGGGTGGGGTGCTCTTCCCAAGAGCCGGTGCAGACTCGATGGGCCGAATGGCCTCCTTCTGCACTGTAAATTCTATATGGTTAACACGATCCAGAATGTCCACACACCCTACCCAAGAATCAACTTCCACAAAGTCCCTTTCTTTAGTGAACACTGAGGCAAAGTATTAATTTAGTACCTCGCCCATTTCCTCTGGCTCAACGGAAAAATTCCCTCCACTGTCCTTAAGTGATCCAATCCTTTCCCTGGCCATCCTCTTGCTTTTTACATATGAATAAAAAGCTTTGGGATTCACCTTAATCTTACTTGCCAAGGACTTTTCATGACCCCTCCTAGCTCTCCGAATTTCCCGCTTCAGTACCTTCCTACTTTCTTTATACTCCTCAAGGTTTTCAACTGTTCCCACTTCTAGACCATACAAAAGTCTCCTTTTCCTTTTTGACGAGTTTCACAGTATCCCTTGTCATCCAAGGCTCCCTAAACTTCTCATACTTATCCTTCATTCTCTCAGGAACGTGACCTTCCTGAATCCTAATCAACTGTCGCTTGAAAGACTCCCACATGATTTACTATCCAACAGCCGCACCCAATCCAAATTCTTCAATTCCTGTCTAATGTTATCGGAATTTGCCTTTCCCCAGTTTAGCATCTTAACACAAGGGTTACCCTCTGTACCCTAAAAGCTACAGAATTGTGGTCACTACTCCCAAAATGTTACCCTACTGAAACCTCAACCATCTGTCCAGGCTCATTCCCCAATACCAGATCCAGTATTGCCCCTTCCCTAGTTGGACGATCTACATGCATCAAGTAGGCTTCCTGGATACACCTTACAAACTCTGCCCCATCCAAACCCCTAGCACTAAGTGAGTCCCAGTCAATATAGGGGGAATTAAAATCCACTACCACAACAACCCTGTTAGTTTTACACCTATCCAAAATCTCTCTACAATCTGCTCCTCTATCTCTCGCTGGCAGTTGTGGGGCCTATAATAAACGCCCAACATTGTGATGAATGCCCCCTTCCTGTTCCTGAGCTCTACCCACATTGCCTCATTGTATGAGCCCTCCAAGGTGTCCTCCCCTGCAGTACGGCTTAACCAGTAATGCTACTCCCCCGCCCCTTTTACATTCCCTCCATCTCTCCTGAAGCATCTATATCCTCCAACATTCAGCTGCCAATCCTGCCCTTCCTTTAACCATGTTTTTGTGATAGCCACAACATCATAATTCCAAGCACTAAAAAGTGCTCTAAGTTCATCTGCCTTACCCGCTATACTTCTGGCGTTAAAACAAATACACTTCAAACCACTGCGTTTGAGCAGACAGGGTGATGTTGTTCTCTTATTTTTGTTCTCTATTTCCCCTTCAGTTTTTACACCTTCTAAGCTAGCGCTCTGGTTCCCACCCCCACCCTGCCATACTAGTTTAAATCCTCCCGAGTGACTCTAGCAAACCTCCCAGCCAGGATATCAGTGCCCCTCCAGTTTAGATGCAACCCGTCCTTCTTGTACCGATCACACCTGCCCCGGAAGAGGTCCCAGTGTCCAGTGGTAAGCAATCAGCATTAGCCACCCCCCTCCCCCCGCAACCCCTCCACAGCACTGTACTTTTGAGACATAGTTCATGCCGACTAAATTGGACAAAGACAAAGTGATACCTATCTTCTGATCATTAATTTAAGTGAGTAAGGGAAAAAGTGGGAAGATAATTATTTTGAGTTTTATCAATGAACACCCAGTGGTTTTTCCATCTATTGTTTGGTCTTGCTCCAATCATAAACTGGATGAAAGGAACGAACAAATTAACAGCTTTCCTTTTAAGGCTTTGCTCAAGTGTTTGTAATCCGAATTTGTGTTGTAGGAATGAAGAGCAAAGAATAATACAGCACAGGAACAAGCCCTTCGGCCCTCCAAACCTGTACCGGTCATGATACCAACTTTTGCCAGACCCCTCAGCACTTCCTTGTGCCATATCCTTCTTTACCCATCCTATCCATGTGTTTGTCAAGATGTAGGTATGAAGGGCAATATTTAAAGGTACCATAGAATATTTTAAACAACGATACTAGCTAACTGAATGGCATTATCCAATGACAATGCAACATTCACATGTAAATAAGGCAATGTTTTATCAAGTATGAAGTGAACTTTTTATATGAATTTACATTGTAAAAGTTAATTTGTAGCTTCTTTGAGTGAAATGTTCAACTAAATCAAGTGTGCCAATGTATTGACCTAGTATTGGATTGCCATGGTACTACTTAATGGATTGATTGCAGGTAATGTTATGAAAATTCTAAACATTTAAAAACTGTAATTTCTTATGTCATATGAAGACAGTCACATTAATTTGAAGAGTTTTGAAATAATTGGTCAATATCTACTTTATGGGTTTGAGGTGGCACAGTGGTGCAGTGGTTAGCACTGCTGCTTCAGGGCGCTGAGGAGGATCCGGGTTAGATCCCAGCCCCAAATCATCGTCCATGTGGAGTTTACACATTCTCCTCGTGTCTGCGTGGATCTTGCCCCTACAACCCAAAGATGTGCAGCCTAGGTGGATTGGCCACACTAAAACTGCCCGTTAATTCGGAAGAAAAATTAAAATACTTTACGGGTTTGCAAAGAAAATATAAACCAACGTTAATGATTAATCAACGTGAACCATCAATAAAATACACAGCAGCAACTTGCCAAACTTTACCAATAGCACCTCCCGAATCCACAACCTCTACTGACTAGCTGACCAAGGGCAGCAGGTTAATGGAAATGCCATCACCTGCAAGTTCCTTCAATGTTGCTAAGGCAAAAATCTGGAATGTCCTACCTAACATGTACCTACTGCACATGGAATGCAGCTGTTCAAGAAGATGGCTCACCACTTTCTCAAGGAAAATTAGGGATGGGGAATAAATATTTGCTTTGTCAATGATACATACATCCCATGAATGAAGAAAAAGATTACCTGAAAAAAAAATATATGACCAAACCTCAAAGTGATGGTGGTCATTTTTACATAGCATTGATATTCTCTTACTCCAGCAAGATTACTGAAGACATGTACTCCAGAACTTACTGCACCCTTAGCCAAGCTGTTCCAGTTCAGCTATAACACTGGCATCTACCCAGCAATGTGGAAAACCGCCTAGGTATATCCTGTCCACAAGAGGCAGGACAAATGCAACCCAACCAATTACCGCCCTATCAGTGTACTCTCGATCATCAAAGTGATGGAAGGTGCCATTGACAGCGCTATCGAGAAGCACTTCCTCAGCAATAATCTGCTCACCGATGCTCAGTTCGAATTCAACCAGGCCTACTCAGCTCCTGACTTCATTACAGCCTTAGTTCAAACCTGGAAAAAAGTGCTGAACTCAGGAGGTGAAGTGAGAGTAACTGCCCTTGACATCAAGGTAGCACTTGACTGACTCAAGGGGCGAGATTCTCCGACCCCCCACCGGGTCGGAGAATCGCCGGGGGCTGGCGTGAATCCCGCCCCTGCCTGTTGCCAAATTCTCCGGCAGCGGATATTCGGCGGGGGTGGGAATCGAGCCGCGCCGGTTGGCGGGCCCCCCCCGGCGATTCTCCGGCCCGCGATGGGCCGAAGTCCCGCTGCTGGAATGCCTGTCCCGCCGGCGAGAATCAAACCACCTTTTGAACGGCGGGACAAGGCGGCGCGGGCGGGCTCCGGGGTCCTTGGGGGTGCGTAGGGCGATCTGGCCCCGGGGAGTGCCCCCACGGTGGCCTGGCCCGCGATCGGGGCCCACCGATCCGCAGGCGGGCCTGTGCCGTGGGGGCACTCTTTTCCTTCCGCCTTCGCCATGGTCTCCACTATGGCGGAGGCGGAAGAGACCCCCTCCACTGCGCATGCACGGGGATGCCGTGAGCGGCCGCTGACGCTCCCGCGCATGCGCCGCACGGCAAAGTCATTTCCGCGCCAGCTGGCGGGGCACCAAAGGCCTTTCCCACCAGCTGACAGGGCGGAAATCAGTCCGGCGCGGGCCTAGCCCATCAAGGTGAGGGCTCGGCCCCTCAAGATGCGGAGAATTCCGCACCTTTGGGGCGGCGCGATGCCGGACTGATTTGCGCCGTTTTTGGCGCCGGTCGGCGGACGTCACGCCGATATCAGAGAATCCCGCCCAAGAAGTCCAGGCAAAATTGGGTTCAATGGGAATAAGGCGGGAATTTTCCCACTGGTTGGAGTCATATCTAGCACAAAGGAAGATGGTTGTAGTTGTAGGAGGTCAACCATCTCAGTTCTGGCACATCAAAGTCAGAGTTCTCAGGGTTTTGTCCTCGGACCCATCATATTCAGCTGCTTCAGCAATGACCTTCCCACCATCATAAGATCAGAAGTAGGGATGTTCACTGATGACTGCACAATGTTCTGCACCATTCACAACTCAGCTCCTGAAGCAGCCTGTACCCATAGGCAACAAGACCTGGATAACATTCAGGCTTGGCGTGACAAATGGCTCGTAGCATTCGCACCACACAAGTTCCAGACAATGAAGATCTCCAACAAGAGAGAATCTAATCACCACCCCTTGACATTCAATGCCATTACCATAGCTGAATCCCCCTCTATCAATGTTCTGGGAGTTACCATTGACCAGAGACTAAATTGGAGTAGCTATCTAAATACTATGGCTACAAGAGCAGGTCTGAAGCTGCGAACTCTGTGGATAGTAACTCACTTTCGGATTCCTCATGATCTGTCCACTACCTGCAGGCACAAATCAGGAGTGTAGTGGAATCCTTGCCCGGGTGAGTGCAGCTCCAACAACACTCATCAAGCTTGACACCATCCAGGACAAAGCAGCCCATTTGATTGGCACCCCATCCATCACCTTCAACATCCACTCCCTCCAACACAGTGGTATCAGTGTGTACCATCTACAAGAGGCACTGTAGCAACTCCACAAAGTTCCTTCGACAGCAGCTTCCAGAACCACCACCTTTATCACCTAGATGGGCAAGGGCAGCAGATGCATGGGAACACCACCATCTGGAAGATCCCCTCCAAGTGACACACTATCCTGACTTGGATCTATATCATCGTTCCTTCTCTGTTGCTGGATCAAAGTTCTGAAACTTCCTTTCCAACATCTCTTTGGATGTACATACATCAATGTCCTGCAGCCATTTAAGAAGCCAGCTCAGCAGCACTTTGCCAAAGGCAACTAAGGATGGGCAATAAATGATGGTCTAGCCAGCGTCACCCACATCCCATAAAAGAATATGAAGAAAAATTCCATACGAAAACTACGTAAATGGTTCAACTGACCTGTACATGTATACCCACCAATTTCGCATTCCCAATTTGTTCCCCCCGTTATTATGGTTGCAAAATAAATATTTAGAGATGATCAATAAATACAAAGCAGAACAAGTTTCCATTGAAATGATGTGGTTTGGGGAGGGGTAACATTGGCCTTTTAATGGGTGGCATGGTAGCACAGTGGTTAGCACTGTTGCTTCACAGCTCCAGGGTCCCAGGTTCGATTCCCGTCTTGGGTCACTGTCTGTGTGGAGTCTGCGCGCTCTCCCCTTGGGTTTCCTCCGGGTGCTCCGGTTTCCTCTCACAAATCCCCAAAGTCGTGCTGTTAGGTGAATTGGACATTTTGAATTCTCCCTCTGTGTACAAGAGCAGATGCCGGAATGTGGCGACTAGGGGCTTTTCACAGTAACTTCATTGCAGTGTTAATGTAAGCCTACTTGTAACAATGAAGATTGGTATTAATAATACATTTAAGTTAGGTACCTGTTGAAGTGGGTTGCTCACATTATTTCCTGTCCCCATAAGGAAGAGTGAATTCTATCAATTTGGTCGCTGAACAAAAGTATTGTGGTTAATCCTTGTTTAAGTCGAATCATTGGTGATAGATAAAGCACAGATCTTCAACCATGAAATGAACCTGAAACTTGCCTCACAGCATTTTTGTGTCATGATAAATGTGAGCTCCAAATTTGGTTGCGCGTCATTGCACATGTTTGTGCAATGATAAAAGCAGATCAGATTGTCAGATTAGATTGATAGGTTATTTGGGAAACATCCAACTTTTTTCAAAATTTGCATATATATTACATATTCGGCATTACACTATTTAAGTATTGGCAAAAGTGCGTGTACTAATTCATGACTTATAAGCGACATATGTAGTCTGCAATTGAATCAATGCCGTATTTGAAGTCTCACAGAAATAAATGTTTCCAGTACAATTATACTCCTGTTGGTTCAATGGCATGCGCTGAGCTTTAATTACACTTAATTAACTTAGCTTTGTTTCAAATATCATCAAGATGGATCTCAACAGTTACAACTTAACATCATTATTTATGTGAAGCAGGAGCATTAGATCCCAAATCTTCATCTCACACCACTGTTATCTTTCTTTCTGGAGAGGCATGTCGTAGCCTAAGGGCTGGTTAACTGAGTTGGCTAGAATAATGTTAACAGCACAAGTTCAGCTCCCATGTTGATTGAGGTGGGTTCCGAAGGTGTCTCCTTGCCTTGCTCCATGTTTGATGTGGAGTGGTGCCCCCTCAAGCTAGATAACCAATTGTCTCTTCCTAATAGAGAGATGCCGATGGCCCCTTGTGGACTATGGCTAATTACTTATCTACCTATGCTCTGTCCAGTGATTCTCTGCTACTCACAAATTCTCTGTGGTGGTGGCTGACTGCGAACTATTTTAAAATACTATGAACAGAGAACAATGGACTTTTGAATCCTGGAAACAATTAAGGGTAATTAGTGATGAGCAACAAATGCCAGCCTTGCCAGTAGACTCACATCACGTGAAAGATTTTTAAAAGATGTTCCCTACATTGCCTGTCCTCTAACCATCATTTTTAGAGCATCAACACTCCTTTTTTAAATAAATTTAGAGTACCCAATTCATTTTTTCCAATTAAGGGGCAATTTAGCGTGGCCAATCCACCTACCCTGCACATCTTTGGGTTGGGGGAGCGAAACCCACGCAAACACGGGGAGAATGTGCAAACTTCACACGGACAGTGACCCAGGAGCCAGAATCGAACCTGGGGCCTCGGCGCCGTGAGGCAGCAGGGCGAATCCACTGCGCCACATTGCTGTCCCTAGTATCAACATTCCTGAGATTCTGGATGACAGCAGTCCTAAAGTCCTATTTACTGAGATATCCGAGGAATGCTCGGGATTTTATGCCAGGTAGATCATTGTTTTTTAAAATACATTTAGAGTACCCAATTCTTTTTTTTCCAATTAAGGGGCAATTTACGTGGACAATTCGCCTACCCTATGCATTGTTTTGAGTTGTGGAGGTGAGACCCACGCAGACACAGGGAGAATGTGCACACTCCACACGGACAGTGACCCGGGGCTGGGAACGAGCTGCCTGGCTGGGTATATCATTGTTAAAAATAAGGACAGGAAAACTGAATGCCAGACAAGGGATGAGAGTAGGCACCCTCAACATAAAGGCAGCAGTTGTCCCAATGTGGCACCAACCAGTGTCAGTAAAACTGAGATCAATAAGGGGGAAGCAAGAAAATAGCTAACTCTCTTGCTAACAGTTTGGGAACAACCAACAATTTCCAAAAATGGATATGAGCACTACTTCTTTCAGATTTAAAGGTTTCCGAACTCATTTGCTTGCTGCATTAGCATTTATTACACCTTATTGGCTGTGATATTTTTGTTTTTTGGATATTCTATCCCTTGCCTAAGATTTTTTTCTCAAATCCGATGAAGATACGTCTTTCTCAATTATAGGGTTGAATTTTTTGCCCAATCCAAGCTCATGCCACTTAGTTATTGGTTGCCATTATTTGACACTCATGCACAGGCAGAGAGCACGGTACATACAGTCTCACCTTTTCCTTGCATCGTTGGCCTCTCACTCACAAAATCTTGACTGACTGCTTGCCATAGAACATAGAACATAGAACAATACAGCGCAGTACAGGCCCTTCGGCCCACGATGTTGCACCGAAACAAAAGCCATCTAACCTACACTATGCCATTATCATCCATATGTTTATCCAATAAACTTTTAAATGCCCTCAATGTTGGCGAGTTCACTACTGTAGCAGGTAGGACATTCCACGGCCTCACTACTCTTTGCGTAAAGAACCTACCTCTGACCTCTGTCCTATATCTATTACCCCTCAGTTTAAAGTTATGTCCCCTCGTGCCAGCCATATCCATCCGCGGGAGAAGGCTCTCACTGTCCACCCTATCCAACCCCCTGATCATTTTGTATGCCTCTATTAAGTCTCCTCTTAACCTTCTTCTCTCCAACGAAAACAACCTCAAGTCCATCAGCCTTTCCTCATAAGATTTTCCCTCCATACCAGGCAACATCCTGGTAAATCTCCTCTGCACCCGCTCCAAAGCCTCCACGTCCTTCCTATAATGCGGCGACCAGAACTGTACGCAATACTCCAAATGCGGCCGTACCAGAGTTCTGTACAGCTGCAACATGACCTCCCGACTCCGGAACTCAATCCCTCTACCAATAAAGGCCAACACTCCATAGGCCTTCTTCACAACCCTATCAACCTGGGTGGCAACTTTCAGAGATCTATGTACATGGACACCTAGATCCCTCTGCTCATCCACACTTTCAAGAACTTTACCATTAGCCAAATATTCCACATTCCTGTTATTCCTTCCAAAGTGAATCACCTCACACTTCTCTACATTAAACTCCATTTGCCACCTCTCAGCCCAGCTCTGCAGCTTATCTATATCCCTCTGTAACCTGCTACATCCTTCCACACTATCGACAACACCACCGACTTTAGTATCGTCTGCAAATTTACTCACCCACCCTTCTGCGCCTTCCTCTAGGTCATTGATAAAAATGACAAACAGCAACGGCCCCAGAACAGATCCTTGTGGTACTCCACTTGTGACTGCACTCCATTCTGAACATTTCCCATCAACCACCACCCTCTGTCTTCTTTCAGCTAGCCAATTTCTGATCCACATCTCTAAATCACCCTCTATCCCCAGCCTCCGTATTTTTTGCAATAGCCTACCGTGGGGAACCTTATCAAACGCTTTGCTGAAAACCATATACACCACATCAACTGCTCTACCCTCGTCTACCTGTTCAGTCACCTTCTCAAAGAACTCAATAAGGTTGCCATGCCAAGCTTTGGCTATCCTGTATGTTAGGAAAACATGTACTGTGCTACCTGCCTGTATTTACATAACAAAGATCGCATCTGTGTCATATTGGCCTTCCCACTGTGACTTCAACCCCCAACACAAACTTCAAGGGGCATATTGGCAGAGAGTTGATCTCTACCCAGTTTTAGACTCCATTAGACTCATTCAAAGTGCATAAGAGCAACTTAAATATGTCCGAATACAACTAAGAGATTGACTGATTGACTTAGTGTTCAAAGATGTGCAAGTTAGGTGGATTGGTCATGCCAAAATTGCCCGTTAGTGTCCAAAGATGTGCAGGTTAAGTGGGTTATTGGATTATGGGGGTAGGGCGGGCGAGTGGGCCCGGGTGGGGTGCTCTTTCAGAGGGTCGGTGCAGACTCAATGGGCTGAATGGCCTCCTCCTGCACCATGGGAATTCTATTGTTCTATTGGCTTAACGCGGAGGGTTTTCCAACCCTACCCACCACCAGGATTTTGCAGTTCCGCCAAAAGTCAAAGTCCATTTGGCTGGCCCACTGTACCCCACGCAGCGGGTTGCAGCATGGCAAGGCCAGAAGATCCCGGCCTTAGTTTCCTCAGTTGAAATGCATCTCGGCTATTCCAATTTTTATTCCCCTGCATTGTCTACTGCCACTATTTTGGGAAAGGTACATGAAAGAAAAAGACTCCCCATAAAATTTGCAGCCCCCATTTTATGATCTAAATCTCATGGGCTGCATTTTTGTATTTTTCGGCTGGGGAGTAAATAGATAGCTTTCCCACTGCCTCCCTGCCCACCATAGACCTGTCTCCCATATTACGATGGGCGAGAAGGCGTCAGGAGGCAAACGTATTGATGACCTTAAGTGGCCAATTAATGGTCACATAATTTCATAGAATTCATAGAATCTCTACAGTGCAGAAGGAAGCCATTTGGTCCATCAGATCTGTACCGACCATCTGAAAGAGCACCCTACCTAGACTCTCTCCCTTGTATTATCTCCTGTAACCCCACGTAATCCGCACATCTTTGGGCACTAAGAGGCATGGCCAACCTACCTAACCTGCACATCCTTGGACTATGGGAGGAAACCGGAGTTACCGGAGGAAAGCCATGCAGACACGGGGAGAACATGCAAACTCCACACAGATGGCCACCCAAGGCTGTAATTGAAGCCGGGGCCCTGGCGCTGTGAGGCAGCAGTGCTAACAATTGTGCCACCGGGCCTCATTTTATTTTACCTCTGCCACTATTTTCCATGTGGCAGGGGACATGGGAGGCAAGACGGGCAGTCCGGCAACTTTTACTCTGCTAACTACAGTCAGGCTGGTGGGGTGGGAGGTGGCAGAAAATGCCTCATTCGGAAGGGTCCCCTGTGCCCATCAGAGGCACCTACATAAGGTCATACACCCACTTCAATGCTCTCCCTGCCTTCTAAAACCCTGTCTGCCACCCCATGCATGGCTGGAGCCTTCCAGACAGGCCTGTCCAAAATCCCAGATTTATGTGTCAGTCTGGGTTCCAGGTCACTTCTTCCTTGGGGACTACCTGTAGTCCCAAAAGTGCCCTTTGTGATGCTGCTAGGACTAGAGAGCTGCCAGCCAACGAGGTTTGACTGTCCTCTAGGTCAGGGCTACCTCCCAGATGGGTGCGGGAGCCCCCTCTGAGGGCGGAATTTACCATTATTTTGTTGAAGTGTGGTGGTGGGGTTTCAGAGCCGCCGTTCCTACTGGCCACAATAGCGTGAAGTTGCACCCGATTCCACATGTGCTGCTTTATTAATTATGCACGAGCGAAAATCTCTCCAAATCACCTGGCGGGTTGGGAGCTGATTCACCCGCCCCAGCCCAGGAGGTCAGCTGAGCTGTCATCTGCCCACATGGTGCCATTCAGTGCAGGAAGCGGGTGAATGATCGCACCTGCTCTGCCAAGGGTAAGTCCTCTCTCAGCTCCCCCCACTATCAAAGTCTCAGCAGGGCATCATGTAGTCAAACAGCTGCTCCCTTCACACATCTCACACATACATTGGCGGGGGACACTTATCAGCACTCATACTCCCATGGACACTTTCACAGCACCACCGTCCCATCTGTCATGTTGCTCACGCTCCATCCTCTGTCCCTTCTGGGAAGGGATCAGCACCCACAGGTGACATGTATTTCACCCCACCTCTGCTCCATCCCCTCTAATCACATGCCCTTTTTTCTGCCTTCATACAGGGCAAGTTGACCAAGCTGAAGTGTGTAAATCTTGCTTAGGGGAGTATGATGTGTTCATTTTGAACCCTTATTCCTAAAGGGACATCAATGGTTGAGGACAGCACATCTGCAATAATACTCGAGCAGCACCTGGGTCTCTTTACTGTTAGTGTCCAAGCCCAAGACATGCAATACAGGATGAGATCCCGAGGCCGGTCCGCATTTCATTCGTAGCACTGTTTGCATCATTAAATAGCATCGAAAGCACCAAACCTCGTCTCACACCGTTGTCATTCCTCACTGGGTTTTAAGTTGACAGGATGAGCTCATTAGCAGGTCACCGAGGACCACAGCTAGTGAGTTTCCTCGTGAGTCATCATGTCAGAGTGTCCAAGTGTGAATGCAGGACCCGTCCTCTCAGTGATGGGTTGGCTATCCTCTGAGGTGACAGGGAATAGATTGGATGGATCAGGGAGGTATTTCCAGGTGACCTGACTTAATTTTATTCCTCCTGGAGCCTGTCAGCCATTAAAGTATCACTGGCATGTTTCCCACATCTTCCCTCCTCCATGGCATCTGTGTCCTTCAACATCATCCTGGGCTTCTTGCAGCTCCTCATCTTCATCTTCTGAGGAACTGTCATCCTCCTCCAGTTCACACTCTGGCAAGGGCTCACCGATTTGTGGGGGGAACAGCAAACTGTGATCTTCAGGAAACTCTCTTTGGTGTGTATTGCAGCGAGTCACCTGAGTGGTCCAGACACCAGCATCTTTAGCAGTCCGATGGTCTGTTCTATGCACCAGAGTCAAGCCTTGTTTAGACCAGTCTTTAAGTTATCCTCGAGCAACTTTCCTGCAGATGTTATAGACTCCCCAAAATCCGAGGAACCTGGGAGTGACTGTGGCTGGAGGAGTAATGGGAACTCCCAGGAACATGCACATATGTGCAGGATGTGCTTGTGATGGTCACATACTAGTTTCGTGTTGGTGGAATGGTAAACCTTGGGCTGGATTCTCCGAGCCTCCGTGCCAAAATCCCGTTCGGCGCGGGGGTGGAGAATGGCCGTTTACTCAGAAATCGGTCCCGGCGCCGCTGAAGCGATTCTCCGGTCCCAATCTACGCGGCCCAGGTAGGGAGCCATTGACAGAGGCCCCCCCCCCCGCCATTCTCCGCGCAAAACTGGCCGAGTTCCTGACACCATGGTATTAACCACGTATCGGCTGTCAGGAACCTCGGGTGGCGGGTGCGGACTCAGTCCGCAGGCGCCCTGGTGGGGGGCGGGAGGATTGATCACTGAGGGGGGCCTCATGGATGGCCAGGGGAGCGATCGGGCAGCACGGACCCGTGGGCACGCGCAATCATGGGGTGGGGGGGGGGGGGGGGTGGCCTACATTTTTGATAGCAATCCGCGGGGTGTGTCCGCCATGTTGCACGGCACAGCCACTGCAGGCCGCCACCGTGCGCATGCGCGGACTCACGACCGGAAGTGCTGGGCCCCGTATCCACAGCCAGAGCTGCGAGGAGCACCCTGGGGCCCTGCCAGCCCCCTACAGGTAGGAGCATCGCTCAGAACTTTCTTCAGGAAAGTCCAGAGTGATTCGCCAGCGTTTTTACACTGGCGTGGGGGACATAGAGCCATTTTTGGAAAATTCAGCCCCTTGTGGTTTACAAACGTTAATGGCTGCTGTCATAGAGCCTATATAACCACATGGGTCTAGTCTGTACTCTAAGGCTGAGATAGCTGCAAAGCCGATGATTCTTGGAGCCTGGCTATCCTTTTTTATTATAAATGTTTTTTATTGGGTTTTTGAACAAAGTATATTTACCGTTATGTACACGGAATAAGAAATATATCGAAGAGAAGGGCACACACAAATATACCACAAAATAAAATAATAATAATAATTAAAAAGAAATAAAAAATAAAATAAAATAACTGGTAAGGTATTATGCACCAGCTCAACAGCAGCAACTCTGTACAATTGGCAATATTATTTACAACACATAAGTCAGCATCTGTTTGATTGGGGGGGGGAGGGGGGGAAACTGGGGAGGTAGATATACATTTGGGTGCCGGAGAAACAGTTACAGAGGGCAAGACACAAATGGATCTGGTGTTGGTGTTGTCACTTGCTTCTTCCGGACAGATTTCGCTGCCGTTGTCGTCTCGCGTTCACCTCCGCTTCAGCCATTCGTCCCGTCTTTCGCCTGGATTTTCCTTGTTCTCTGTCCCTGTAGATGCCAAGTTTGTTATCATTTCCCATGCCCACCTTCCGGCTTCTCTGGTTCTCCTCTATTGTTCCCTGTCTCTTCACTCTTCCCCCCCCCCTTCCCCCCTCCTCCCTCCTGTGGTTCGCCTTTCTTTCCTCTTAGATTTAGCTGTCCCGTCCCCCCCTCCCCTGGTCTATCTCTCCCTCTTATGCCTTGGCTACTTTCCCCTGATTCTTGGCTGAGCCTGGCTATCCTGATCTTGAGTAAACCTGACATAATGAATGGCCTTCTTGTAAAGGGCAGCGGTCACCTCCTTTATGCATTGATATACCGCAGACTGAAAGATGTCCTCTGTTGATCACAGGAAAGACCCAGAGGCAGAGAACTTGAGTGCTGGTGTCTCCTTCTAAGTCATGAGCAGGGGATAGACGGGTGTCAGGTTTTTACAAAGAAGATGACATATGTGATGTGGGAGGTCTCTGGACCATCACAGGGTTCTGGCGCTGCCCTCAGTCATTTTAAGACTCTTTAATGATAAATCCATGGTGTGACGAGTCACTTCCACTGTCTGGATCTCTCCCCCCACCCTCCTGTACATGCTCAGGCTCCCCCTGGCCATGTCCCCTCAGCAGGGCTGCCTTCTGAAGCTGTGCATGCCAACCACACTTGCCTTCTCCATTGAGTGAGAACTGAGAACCGCAGCCTGGATCCATTAGCACTTTTGCCTTCTCTATGATAATAAACATCGAAGACAACAATGGTTAAAGGGTGCAGAAAGGGAAGCTGTGATTGAGAGACCTATGGCAGATGAGGCGCTCCACAGCTTTGGGAGCCTTGATTGCATTGTGCATAATGCAACATACCCCTGAGACTCTGGGACACAGATAGAGATGAGCAACATTCCATTCCGGAGATGTGACATCTGGAGCCTGGGGGTGGTGGGGTTGTAAGTTGTGAATGAAATGATTAAACCAAAGTAGCTCTTCACTTCATCCTTTGAATTAGCATAACTATGACCTTTCAGTTGCTCATGGTCAATGTGTGGAATGCATCTGGCCACTCATGAATGGCATTAATTGTTAACCCTCGACTCCCCTTCACTGGTGGGATGTCAGAAAGGATGCAGCTGTTCCCCCTTCACTGTTGCCTTCACTCTCCAAGGCTGAATTCTTACCTTCCACTCTGTCAATGTTGAAACTTTGAGGTGAGACTATTAAGTTCGGCCTATACCTTTAACAACACAGAATGGAATTATTGGCTTGCTTTTGCTTCCTGGGCAATGATTTGATTTATTATTGTCACATGTATTAGTATACAGTGAAAAATATTTGCTGTACAATGCATACCGTACATAGGGAAGGAAGGAGAGACTGCAGAATATAATGTTACAGTTATAGCAAGGTGTAGAGAAAAGATCAACTTAATACGAGGTAGGTCCATTCAAAAGTCTGATGGCAGTAGGGAAGAAGCTGTTCTTGAGTCGGTTGGTACGTGACCTCAAACTTTGGTATCATTTTCCTGACGGAAGAAGGTGGAAGAGAGTATGTCCGAGGTGCGTGGGGCCCTTAATTATGCTGGCTGCCTTTCTGAGGCAGCGGAAATTGTAGACAGAGTCAATGGATGGGAGGCTGGTTTGCGTGATGGATTAGACTACATTCACAACCTTTTGTAGTTTCCTGCGGTCTTGGGTAGAGCAGGCTCCATACCAAGCTGTGATACAACCAGAAAGAATGCTTTCTATGGTGCATCTGTAGAAGTTGTTGAGAGTCGTAGCTGACATGCCAAATTTTCTTAGTCTTCTGAGAAAGTAGAGTCATTGGTGGGCTTTCTCAACTATAGTGTCGGCATGGGGGGACCAGGACAGGTTGTTGGTGATCTGGACACCTAAAAACTTGAAGCTCTCGACCCTTTCTACTTCGTTCCCATTGATGTAGACAGGGGCATGTTCTCCACTGCGCTTCCTGAAGTCGATGACAATCTCCATTGTTTTGTTGACATTGAGGGAGAGATTATTGTCGTCGCACCAGTTCACCAGATTCTCTATCTCTGTCCTGTGTAACTTAGCTGGACCCTGTCCACTCTAGTGGCAACAACAATGTGCATCTCAAGAAGGAGCCCCATGATCCAGCTTAGCAGTACTCCCATACTTACTTTCACCGCTCCCAGACTGATCCTAACTTATTTTTGTTTTTTCATGACGCCATTGTTCTGGATCTTCATGATGGTGGAGCTTCACCTTTACTAGAGCATGGAGTTTGACCCTCCCTTTCACACTGCTCACATGCCTCCGATTTAGCTGGAGCCTCACGATGTGCAGGTAGGAATTGTTCTCCAACCAAAGATTCTGCCCTTTTTATGGTGGACATTCCCACCCTCTCCCCCATGTCCAACACCTATGAGTTGTCCATGCCCCATGCAGATATATACCCACCCCATCTGGAGGCTATGTGCAGCATTATGTTCAGAGTTGACACATCCCCCATGAGAGTTTCCCATACCTCCCAGCCGCCTTATGTCTTCCTCATCTACAGGTTACAGATGACCCCAGTGACAATCCCCATTCCCTCTGCAGCCCAGTACAGAGCCCACCAAGCCCAGGGACATTGACTGAAGGACAACCAAGCTGTGCTTTTTTACCTTTGGAGCACACAGCCCTTACCCCTCCCTGCAGCTGGGGTATACCATACTCCCAATGATTACTCCTGCTGCGTGGCTGCTGCTCTTCTGTCCTGTCTCCTTTCTCTGACTTCTGACTGAGGTCCACATAGCCCCTGGACTGCTTATCATCTGTGACTCCTTTCCAATTCGCCGCAGGAATATCTGCATTCTCTGATTCCTGTCTGCCAGCTCTGAAACTAAATGGTAATCTTGACATAGTTCCTGTTTCCAATTGTGATGAAGAACATTTGCCCTCCCAAACTACTATAGTCCCATCTTTTGAATGCTGGAGCAAACCATCCTTAATGTGGCACATTAACAAGCTCCCACCCTGTATTCTGCAGTCTGGGAGAATCCCCTTCCAGTCAATGATGTGGTATTCTTTTGACCTCGCACCCCGGTCGAACTTCAGTCTGTTGGAGTGGAGGCTGCATGTGTCCTGCAGCAGAGCGTTGACCAGACAGACAATGGTGCGTGGCCCCAGGAGAAGAAGACCCCTGTACACTCCAACCCCGGGCACAGTACTGATCTGAGTCAGTGAAATGGGGGGTCCATGGGTCCAGCAGCACAGTGCTGTCCAAGAAGACCAGCTCGACATGGAGCTGGACAGCAAGAACCGGTCTGCCCCAGCAGAGAGCTGTTCAGTGCATCAGGAGCAGGGCAGTGCTATTGCAGGTTGGCTATGTATGTTGCACTCACCTCAAAGTCTCAAGCAAACTGAGGTCCACCTTGCACACGCCATTCTTTTTCAAATGGATTTGAGGCCGACATAATTCTCCCCTGGCATGACGCAAGTTGGAAGGCGTGAGGAGGTTCCAGCGAGCAACTGTTTTCATGAGCTTTCATGAGATGCAAATGAATGCAAATGGTGTTCGCGCCACCAAGCAGCAGAAAAACCAACCCACCATTAATCTTTCATGGGGAGAATTTCAAACCGTTTTTACGCCAGTGGGTTTCCAACATTTTCCCCACTGGATTCTCTGCTCCCGTCTGCCATCAAGTGGGATGGGAGAATTCCACCCTGCATCAATTAAGGCTGCTCCCAGTGTGAGCTGGATTCTGAGGCGGCAGGTTCAAGGCCTACATTTCTGTTGGGTGTGGAGGCGAGGAATACATCTCCACATAAAATTCATGTTACCTCAACTCATCTTGACCCTCTTTAAATCAAAGACTCATTAAGTGAACAGTACTTCGAAAGACAATTTGCTTCCTTTCAACTTTGGTATTTATCTGCAGACTAGAAATTCACAGGTGTTTCCCCACAGGGAGGGATAGAAAATAATAGGGTGATACGCCCTAGAGTGCCTCTCACATGCCTCGCTGTACATGGTTTCAAGACTAACATTTGTAGAGGTGTGGTAGTAAACGTGAATAAGCAGCCAATACATTCAATAATCAATGAAAGTAAAACCAATTAAAAAGTGTAGCAATGCATTTTTTAAATGAAAGCTAAAATATTTGATCCTCATCTGCTAGTTTAATGTCCTACACAGTCAGCAGTTTCCACTGGCAGGATTTTCTGAGGTTATTATTCAGTGCTTGGATGAACACCAACAATAATGCTTTGAACAACCCTAAGAGCCACCCTAAATTTGTAATATTTCACACGCCTTAAGCAGGTACGACTGACTGCATCTGACAGCAGGATAGTACCGAACTTGAATGATCCATTCTTCTGGCCCTGCCCACAAAATGACAGACTCTCTCTCCTTTCTGGTATTGCTTTAAATTGTTATTCAGTATTAGAGGGAGATCAATAAATGGATTTTAAAAAGGTCGATCTACTTTATAAAAAAAGTAGGATTACTTACCTTTGATCCATTAACAGAATTCTGGCATTTGTGGTTATTTTGTTCAAATGTGCTTGGGTCCAAAGTGTCTTTTCTAAATGCAGATCACGCAAAATGATTGAAGATAACAGGGCGAAGGTGAATCACAACAATTTTTCCGAGTGTCTTCCATTTGGTGAACAGTTGGTGGACAACAATTATTACTGCTCTTCAATATTCTCTGTTTTAGAATTTTTAAAATACATTTCCTTCCTCATTATTGTATTAAAGTGTTGTGAAATGAACACTGGTGTTTCTACAGGTTTAGCTGTCTGTCCATTTGAACTCCTCACATTCTGTCAGTGCATCCCAAAAGCAATTTTAGCGACACTTCAGACATTGCAGATCTCACTTCAACCATTAAGCTTTAAGATAATTCAATAAGATATGATTAAATTATCTCTATTATTTGCCATGTATTATAATCTGATAGTGATTAATTCTCTAGTAAATAATCTTACCTTTCATCTCACCCTTTCTGTTGTCATCCTCATTATCAACTACTCACTTTGCCATTATACATAACCATTAAGTATTGCATTAATTAAGATGCTATCATCGGCCTCTTTTCAATCACACTCCATCAACTGCAATATTTTAGTGAAACCACTTGTACCCTGAATATTTATTTCACTGCTGAACATTGTTCAGTTTTAGCCTTGGGACGAGAGAACGTGGCCTAATTGTAACAAGAATGTTCCTAAATCCAAACAGCTGCACTGCACTTCCTTAAGTTTTCAGTAATTTGTAACTAACCGGAGGGTCATTCCAGGAAATAAAATGGTATCAGTGAAAGCAAAGGCTACCGGGTTTTAAAATATTCTCTACCTTCAGGATAACTGATGTCTGTGCACGCCCACTCACTCCCCATCAATATGAAAGGCATCATCCTAAAGCCTCCGAACCAAAGATCACTCATTACATTTCAGATTAGTCATAAAAGTCTGTCAGACAAAACCGCAGTTGTAAAGACAAGAGGTGACTCAGATATGGGCAGGGTTCAACAAGGAATTCAATGTGCTGCTTTTAATGCTCAAAATAGTTCTGAAGAAATCCTTTCAGAAAAATCAAGCGTCTTACAATTTTGATATAGGCTTGTAAACATGCCAATAATTCCCCATTACAGATACAATTCACGATATGATACTGTATTTTGTTTGCAATCTGGAAACATGAAAATGACTTTAACCCTTATGACAGTTCACATCTGCTATGATGTACGTGCCACATGAGCAAAGGCATGAATGACCTCCTTCGCCCTAAACTGCTTGCTGATTTAATGAACTATACAGCCAGAATAGGAGAGGTCAAGTCAAAGGAAGTTATGCTCAAATTTTATAATGCTCTGGTGAGACATACTTCGAGCATTGAGTCCCGTCCTGGTCACCATGACACAAGGAGGACATTCAAGCCCTGGAGGCAATTCAAGAGCAGAGCCATGAGGCTGATGTCTAGCTACAGCAGATTCTGTTGTTTATATAGATGTGAGAAACCCGGGCTTTTCAACCTTGAAAGGAGGTGACTGGGGGAAAGGATCTTTTATGGGTGACTGCATCGACATCATGGCAATGCAAATCTGGCTGAGAGGTGCCAATACCTTTCCTCGAAATGAAGCCTCCCTGGCTGGCCATATAGTCTCCCATTTTCCTCGGCGAGACTCCCTTGGTGTGGTGCTGAACTCACCAAATCTCACCATGCCATGACTCACTTATCTTCTGCCACTTTCTCTTACCTTTGAGCATCTCACCATGTTTCACCCCTCTCACCACGCGTTCAAAATCACTGTTCTCTACCACACTCTCAAGTTGGATAAAGCATTTTCTCACCAAGATATTTTCACTGCTTCCTCCTTCGGCCTCTGCACCGAACAATTTCTCATCATCGGTGATTTCAACCTCCACCTCAATTCATCATGCTTTCTCTTACTTGAGTTCGCAGTCTATTTACTTGGACTAGGATGTATGGCATTGAAACAGACCATTCAGCCCAACAAGTCCATTCTGGCATTTATGGCCCACTTGAGCTTCCACCATTCTTTCCTTATCCAAATCCATCAGCATAAATTATCAATTTTCTTCTCCCTCATATTCTTGTCTAGCCCCCCCCTAAATGATCCAAACTATTCACTTCAACCACATTCTGTGGCAGCAAGTTCCACATTCTCATTACAGTTTGGGTAAACAAGGCCTGAATTCTCCAGCCATTGGGATTCTCTTTTCCTGCTGGCAGTGGACCCCAGTCCATAGATTTCCAGATGGCGTGGGCTGGCTTCATTGGGAATGCCATTGACAACCGTCAGGAAGATAGAATCCCACCGCCAATGCAGAGAAAGACGTGGCTGGGGAACCAAAGGACCAAGCCCGAGGTTCCTTCTGAATTCCTTATTGGATTCATTGGTGACTATTTTACATTGCTGGCCTTTAGTTATGCTCTTCGCCACAAATAAAATTTCTGCATCCCCTTGATTAAAACCGTTTGTGATTTTAAAGACCTCCTTCTTTCTTCAAGAGGAAACAGACCCAGACTATTTTTTTCTCTTTAACCAGCCACAACCTTTAATAATCATTAATTATCATCCACCTATTTTCCAGCTGAAATAAGATTCAAAAATGTGCATTTATATAGCGCTGATAACAGACGGAAATAGAACATAGAACATAGAACATTACAGCGCAGTACAGGCCCTTCGGCCCTCGATGTTGCGCCGACCTGTGAAACCACTCTAAAGCCCATCTACACTATTCCCTTATTCCCAATCCAAGCTCAACCCTAGCCCAGTTACTGTCAATAGAGGGCCTAATTAACAACCCTAAACCAGCAGCAATAGATTTAACCATCAAGTCATCACACTAATGCCTAATGCAATAGACAATGAAACATAGGCCTTAAAAAAAAATCACAAACTGACCAAAATAACATAATGGGCTCTCTTCCCTTCACCCCAGATATCACTTCCAGCCTCAAGGGTCCGAGACAAGTGAGAAAGGAGAAAATTGAATGCAGGCTCCAGCTGGATAAATCCAGGTATAAACAAGATTAATTTGAACTCACATGGTTGATAAGGAAAACAGAAAACTCGGCTAAGATACTGAGGGGCTGGAAAAAGGTTTCATCAACAGGTCTGCACTTGAAATGGTTTCTCTTCCTGCTCTGCAAATGACCGCTGCTGTCCCCAAGGATCTATTCCTGGCCCACACCCATCTCTTGTCATCATGCAGCTCCTTGACAACACAATCCAAAGGCACAGAGTTAGTTCCCCAGGCATCAGGTACCCAGTTCTATCTCACCGCTGCTTCCACCGTTACTAAATTATCAGATTGGCGCAAAATTATACGTGAATCAGAAACGGGAATCTCGCCGGCGAGATCAAGTTTTCAGATATTCCACCCCCCCTGCCAGTGTTGTAAAGAGGTGCCCACCCAGAAAGGTCAAGAACCTTATTTAAATAAATTATAATGTCATTAAAGGGCTTCTCCACCGTATTGTCCCCTACATTGAGACAACAGGTTTTTAAAAATGGGAACCAGGAAGAGGGAAGCTGCCGGGGGTTCAGAGGTAGGTACAGTACTAGTGGGGGGGAACATGCCTGGGCAACGCCGGGGAGCCCCTTCTGGGAAGATCCATTTGGGGAGCTTCTCCGTATCTATGGGGGCTCCCCTTTTCCGTAGTGGTGGTGGTGGACGCGTGGGGGGGGCTCCCTGTGTCCATGGGGGCTGGGGGCTCATGGGGTAGCTTTTCTGCATCTATTGGGGAAGGTGGTCCCCATGTGCGTGGGAGGGGGTGATTCCTGTTTATCTTTAATTGGTGATTGGGGTGCCTTTCTGTGCAGCCAGCGACCTGCAGGTCAGTTTTCATAACCCATCCAGCACCCTGTGCAAAAAGGGCAACTTCCATCCATTGTTTTTGGTCTCCACTTTAACTCTCTTCCCTAGCTGTAGAACCCAGCCCTCTCTTTAAGGAGAAGATGACTGAACATTTGGAAAGTCATTGCTCAATCCACCATTTTCAGCATGGTTTTATGAAGGGTAAGTTATGCTTGACAAACTTGCTTGAGTTCTGTGAGGATGTAACCAGCAAAGTGCATAGTGGGGAACCTGTGGATGTGGTATATCTAGAGTTCCAGAAGGCCTTTGACAATGTGCCGCATAAAAGACTGATACAGAAGGTGAGATCGCAGGTTGTTTGGGAATAGAGTACTAGATTGGATTGAGGATTGGCTGACTGACAGATAGCAGAAAGTCAAGATAAATGGGTCCTTCTTTACCTGGCGAACTGTAACTAGCGGGGTGCCGCAGGGGTCAGTCCTCAGACAATCTATATAAATGATCTGAAAGCAGGGACAGAGTGTAACATAGCAAAATTTGTAGATGATATTAAAATAGGTGGGAAAGCAGACGATGAAGTGGAAATAAAGAGTTTTCAGATGGCCATAGATCGGCTAGGAGAGTGGGCCAAAATTTGACAGATAGTAAGTGTGAGGTTAGTCATTTTGGGCAAAAAAAGAGAACCATGAATTATTATCTATATGGAAAGTAGATTCAAAATGCGTCTGGGCAGAGGGATCTGGGAGTCTTTGTTCATGAATTGCAGAAAGTCGGTTTGTAGACACAGGATGTAATAAAAAGGCAAATGGAATGTTAGCATTTATTGCAAAAGGACTGGAGTATAAAAGTAGAGAAATGTTCTTGCAATTGTCAAGGGTATTGATGAGACCACATCTGGAGTACCGTGTCCAGTTTTGGTCTCCTTATTTGAGGAAGGATGTGGTGGCATTGGAGGCAGTTCAGAGGACGTTCAATAGATTGATTCTGAGGATGAAAGTGTTGGCATATGAGGAGAGATTAAACAATTTGGGCTTATACTCGCTGGAGCTTTTTTTTAAAGAACCCAATTCTCTTTTTCTCGGCGCCAAATGGGCACCGCGCCAACCCGCGCATACGCAGTTGGGCCGCGCCAACCCGCGCATACGCAGTTGGGCCGCGCCAACCCGCGCATTCGCGGGGGACTTCTTCAACGCTCCGGCCCCGACGCAACATGGCGCGGGGGTTCTGGGGCTGGAAGCAGAACAAAGCAGGCACGGGGGCCAGACCCCATCGGAGGCCCCCCCCCCCCCAGTGAAGGAGCGCTTCTCCCCGCCCCACAGGCCACTCCCCCGACCCGCCGGCAGCGACCGGGGTGAACGGCGGCGGTGCGACTCTGCTGTTTCCGTGCGGCCACTTGGCCCATCCAGGCCGGAGAATCGGCGGCCCGGCCGCGGACAACGGCCCGCAACCGGCGCCGCGCCAAACACACCGGCGCAAATGGCGCTGATTCTCCGCACCTTGGAGAAACGCGCGCCGGCGGCGGGGCGGCGTGGCGCAGTTGTGGCGATTCTCTGGCCCGGCGCGGGGCTTGGAGAATCGTGCCCATAGGGTGCGATTCAACCAGAAAAAAATCTCTGTCCGGTTTCGGCCGTGTTTAGCGGGGTGTTTCTTAGCGGCTGCAGTGCAGAGAAAGACCCCGCTATTCAACGGCACTTTGACATTTCTTTTGTCCTCGGAGAGTTTCTCTCCACCGAAGTCGCACTCCCTGCTGGAGAGCCAAAGCCATTTCAGCACCGCACCCATCCCCCCATTTATGACCCCCCTCCTCCACCCCCCAAACCTCGGGAGGCCACCAGAGGTAAATTATTTAGAAACGTAACTGCAACGTGACTTACATTTTGCCAAACTTAGCTTTCTTTAGGAAGTTCCCCTTTGATGCTATTTAATACAATATCAATAAGGGGCCGGATTCTCCAGTCAGGGAGCCATATGTTTCTCGGCCGCACGCCATTTGCGGGCTGCGGGATTTTATCTTCCTGCCGATTGTCAACGGAATTTCCCCATTGTAACCACCCCATGCCACCATAAAACCCATTGGTGGGCTACGCTGCTGGCTAGAAAATTGAATCGCAACAAGTCGACAATTCCAGCCAAGGTATTGGAATTAAAATATCTTTCTCATTCTTTAACCATATGCTATTTTTAAAATTTTTTGTTATTTTCCAATTAAGGGACAATTTAATGTAGCCAATTCACCTATCCTGTACATCTTTGGGTTGTGGGGATGAGGCCCACACAGCATGGCGAGAATAAGAAAATTCCACACGGACTGTGACCCTGCGCCGAGATCGAACCCGTTCCTCAGTGCCGTGAGGCAGCAGTGTTAACCACTGCGCCACCGTGCCACCCCGTAACTATATGCTATTAAGAAAAACTTTTAAGAAAGTTACATTATAGACATAAACACTACAGATAAAAAGATCCAATTATCCTATTTCAAACATAGTTATGTGATTAGCTAATTGAGTATGCTCTCTATCCCATGACCCATTAGGTCATGCTCAGTGGTAATGTAATGAAGACATAATTTTCAGCTGTTTCTGGCATTCTTGTTCCACAAGCATATGTTGAAGAGTGCCCTTGTAGCACATGGGGAAACTGTGTATATGTCATTGTCTTGCACAATGTACTTGTGAGCTGTTCACAGCATTGATATTTGCAATCAAAGTACACTATTGGAGGGAAAGAGTAACTGAAAAAAATTATTATTTCAGTGGAAACCAATTTTCCATCGACAAAATAGTTAGCTCTGGCTTTGTAACCCATCGATTAAACAACGGACCCTGGCACAAACAGAGAAGTACATTTTGGAAAGCCATTGGACGCAATTTAACCAAAACGTTTCTAAGTGGGGTAGCGAGTGGGAACTCCTCGGACCGGCGAAGCCATCATCGGTATAAAACATTAATAGGTCCACTTAACGAGGCTCCATGGGCTTCACGCCGCAAATGATGGTCCCGCCGACTGATTCACCGGGACCGTGCCCGCCAGCCCCCTGCAAACAAGTGAGAGCAGCACGAAAAACGCACCTGCACAGCCAACCCCACTCAGTCCGCAGCCATGCCACCAAAGAGGCCAGCCGACCTGGGCAGATTGTTGGAAGCAGTGGAGTGCAGACCGGATGCCCTGTTCCCCCAATGGTCTTAGAGGGTCAGCCACAGGACAGCCAGTGCCACCTGAGAGGTAAGCATTTTGAATTAGAGTAACATGTCCAACGTCAGCGAGTAAAGGAAAGGTAAAGTCACCATACTCCTAAATTGCCATAGGCTGCTTTCCCCTTTGAGGGGAATAGGTATCATGTGGTCTCCCTGGTGAGCCAGTGTTGGCAGTGGCACACATGGTCTGGCAACTCCTTGAAGGACAGGCATTGACGTTATACATGTGGCCTGATGCGGCGCCTCTTTCACACTTCCTCCTTGGCCTGTTGGATGGCCGGCACTTGAGCCTCACCGGCAGGCCCCTGCTCTTACGGGGCAGGCTCCTCTTGCTCCCTGGGCTGACTCTGCCACTCTCACCACTGTTCATTCATGACGGCAACAGCAGCCATGAACATACCGAACATAGCTGGCTGTAGTCCGAAATCCATGTATCTGCAGTGGGAGGGAGAAGATGAGCGAGATGAGGATTCACTTGACCGTCCAATGCCACCAGGTTACATGTTCACCCTGAGTTGTACTGCTGCACTAACTGCCCTCGATGTGCACCACCCACCTGCCCCCCCACCACTATAGACACCTCCCCCACACACACACCCGGCCCCTTTGCGATGATGTCATCCACACTACACCCCTGTCCCCATTGGTGACTGGCACCTGGCCCGTGATGTGGGGACCCCCTATCTTCACCATCTGCCTCTGCCAACAGGGGTACGAGTGGTGGCCGCAACTGGTGTTAGCGATAGGCTCTGAGTCCCCTGTCGTGTTTCTCCCAGTGTGGTCTACTGTGGTCTCCTCACTGGGTGGGCGTTGTGCTATTCCACCAGGGGAGGTGGCAACTCATTGTGTTGTGGAGATGTTCAATACGTGCAGCCATTCATCTCAATGCTAAGACCCTGGTACGTGGGCAGTGAGTGAGGGATATGTGCTTTTCCTGGGACCTGAGCTACAGTGTGATGTGGAACCTGGGTTTAACACACAAGTTGTGACAGAGAGCTGGTCAGGTTTCCTAGCTGAGAGCAGGTTGGATGGGATCCTCAGGGGCTGGCTAGCTGATAATGTCACTGGTGAGGCTTTTACTCTGAGAGGAGCTGTATGCCAGGGAGACTTCCAGCGGGAATGGGCGCGATTCTCCGACCCCCCACCGGGTCGGAGAATCGCCGGCGGCTGGCGTGAATCCCGCCCCCGCCGTGTCCCGAATTCTCCACCACCAGAGATTCGGCGGGGGCGGGAATCGCGACACGCCGGTCGGCAGGAATCGCGCCGGTCGGCGGGCCCACCTCCGCCGATTCTCCGGCCCGCGATGGGCCGAAGTCCTGCCGCTGTCAACCCTCGCCAGCCGGCGTGGATTAGACCTCCTTTTGAACAGCGGGACAAGGCGGCGTGGGCAGGCTCCGGAGTCCTGGGGGGGGGCGCGGGGCGATCTGGCCCCGGGGGTGCCCCCACAGTGGCCTGGCCTGCGATCGGGGCCCACCGATCCACGGGCAGGCCTGTGCCGTGGGGGCACTCTTTTTCTTCCGCCTTCGCCATGGTCTTCACTATGGCGGAGGCGGAAGAGACCCCCTCCTCTGCGCATGCGCGGGGATGCCGTGAGTGTCCGCTGGTGATCCCGCGCATGCGTCGCCGGCGAAGTCCTTTTGGCACCGGCTGGCGTGGCGCCAAAGGCCTTTCCCACTAGCCGGCGGAGCGCAAACCGCTCCGGCGCAGGCCTAGCCCCTCAAGGTGAGGGCTTGGCCCCTAAAGGTGCGGAGAATTCCGCATCTTTGTGGCAGCCCGACGCTGGACTGATCCACGCCGTTTTTGGCGCCGGGTAGCGGACATCGCGCCGTTTGCGGAGAATCCCGCTGTCCATGTGTGTCCTTTGTTTGGGGTGAGCTCCGCGAACCCCTGCTTCCTGTGCTGTGGGGCTGCGTTTCTGAGGAACACCAAAACCTGGTGGGCGACGATTGAGCATGGCCACACCCATTCCCTTGATGATACTTCTGGGATATGAGGGTTTCCAGAGGGGCAGGCTGGGTGAGGATCCACATGACCAGAAGCCCTCAGAACATATGCAGGACACTGTCAGTAGTCAGCAGTCTCAACAGCCAGCAGCCTGTAGGTTGCAGCTAGCGGTTGGGTTTAAATGATTGTCTAGCTGCAATGGAGTTCTCAGCCAGGGCACCTTGCTCCCAAGGGGGCATGCCGAGTCCACGCACGTGCCACCACTCATTTAGATTAATATAAACAAACAGATAAAATAATGGAAATAAAATGAATGAATTTGTATTCCCAGATTATTCCACCCAAGGTTTGTGCAGAGAAAATTGGAGATGAATTAGTCCATAATGTCCCAATGCTCACTAGGGGTGTGATTCGCCCAGAAGTCCCCCAGCGAGCGCGTTTAGCCATGTGTTTCCCATGTGTTTCGCACATAGCCCCATTTTGTACAATGGGAAACTCAACCCCGTTTTGTACAGGAGGAAGCTCTGCTCACCGGGAGGAGAGACGGCGCCCCAATCTCTGAGGACCCCAAAACAATGCCCAACCTGCCCCCCCCCCCCCCCCAGCACCTTGGCAGTGCTAACCTGGCAGTGCCCATGGCAGCAGGCAATGCCACCTGGGCAACTTGGCAGTGCCAAGCTGGAACTGCCAAGGGTGCCAAGGTGCAACCAGCAGTACCATGCCAGGGCACTACCATGGCCAAAGGGCATGCAACTCGGGCCTCCAATCCCCTGGGAGACCCCCACAAGTGTCATTCCATCCGGTCCCCGTTTGTGGGGGCCAGTGCTAAATAGTACTTGCCCGAGGTTTCTGAGGTGGACGGGATGAATCCCAAAGCCTCAGGTACCTCGGGAATCTGCACATTAGAGTGAGGCTAAACCCCACAATCTTGCTGAATTTGTCCTTTCTCGAAAAGTTGGCAATGGGGATTAAATTGACAGAGTTGCCATAACTAATTAAAATGGAGATACAGGCTCAATGTGCCACGTGGTCTATTTCTTTGCCTAGAACCTGAGAAAGAAAGAAAAATCATCCTCCTTTATATAGTACCTTTTGTAGCCTCGGTACGCCAAAACCCTTTGAAGCAAATTCACTTGCTTTTGAAGGATATTGTCTCGAGCTATGTGATAAGTGTAACATCCGTTCAGCAGTGCCAAGTTAACGAATGAAGGAATGACCACAATAACCTATTTTTTGCAATAATGGCAGGGAAAATAATGTCAGCGAGAGCTCCCAACCCTTCTTCAGATAATACTATATGTCCAACTTCATAATTAATCTTTGATTTTGTTCTTGTAAATTTAAGGACAGTTCATTGAGGGCCACACCTCCGATATTCTAAGATTGAAGCATTTCCCCTTTTATTGTCGAATAAACAAGAGCTTCATTCATAATCTTTCAACATGTATTCAAAGCCTAGCTTCATACAATGTGTTACCACGGCTGAAACTGTTAGGGCCGCCAGACACATCCCAAGAACATTTGCACTCTTCCTTATCGATGGCACTATCTCATTTGCATATTTTACGACTGTTTCTGATAATGTGTGCCAGTTGATTAATGTGCTTCGATGAAAAGATACCTGGCATAAACATTTGACTTTTTGATCAATATCTCGTAAGGAAAGTGTCTTTCACTTGGTGTACTAAAAAGAAGAAAGACCATGATTAATGTAAGTGAATGCTTAGGGTCAGTCAACACCACAATTTCTGATCTTGATTCCAAAGCAGAGTAAACAGAGGTCAACCTGGTTTAGATAAATCATTAGGAATTTATTCCAGGTGCGTTTTGGTCTTAACAGTATCTTTGCTCTGAATCACTTTCCTACCTCTGAATGGGGCAGCCTCTGTGCTCTCTCAGGTTTGTTTATTCTTGGTGCATTCTAACTCTCATTGCTATGTCAACTTCACATCTTTGGAATGTCTGTACTTTAACTTATTTCTATCGTATGGACCAGTTCAGTGTAAAATTGATTCAGTGCAATTTTTGAACACATCTGAACTGATTTAAATTGATTTTTATGGACCTTTGATCTATAAAAAGAAATCCGATGAGTGCTACAGGAGGTGGAAGGAGGCAGTTCAATAAAGGTCATCCAGAAATGCAACCAAGGTCAAGAAAACTGTGCTGGTCAATAGGTATTTATAATATCGCCTATAAAAGATGCATTTAGTGCTACATTTTAATCCAATAAGTACGTTTTACCTTTCTGAATCATGATCAAGAGTCATGAGTGGAGTGACTGAAGAGGGACAAATAGTCACTGAGCGATCTGTAAATTAATCTTTTTATAGTCTGTGCACTTCGAGTTGTCACAAATATCCTGAAAGTATAATGAGCCATTGCACAGGAAATGTGTGCCTGATTGTGATTTTAATGAAAAACATATGAAATGAAATGAAAATCACTTATTGTCACAAGTAGGCTTCAAATGAAGTTACTGTGAAAAGCTCCTAGTCGCCACATTCCGGCGCCTGTTTGGGGAGGTCGGTACTGGAATTCAACCCGCGCTGTATGTATGAATTATTATCTGCACTCTTATCTTTTGCCTATTGTCAGGACTAAAGGTGTAGGTAGGTATTTTTTGTTACGACAGCCAGTATTCTTGTTATGAAGATTTCTTTTAATGGTGAGTCGGGAACCATGTTAAAGGACCAAGCCAGCGTAAACTTGGCTCCTGCAGAGACATTGGACAATGAGACTAGTCTTCAATAATGAAGCAAAATAACAATAACTAGTCAGTAATCCATTTTACACCACCCGATTTTCTTTTCCATTGAAGTTTTGTGTTACTGTTGAAGATCAATTTCAAGGCGCAATATGTTACAATTGATGTCCCGGCCCAGGAGCTCATTTTTGGCTCAGTTTTCCTGAAAAATAATACAAATGGCCACAATCATTGGTTTCGTTGAATACAGGAAAATTGTGAAGCTATCATTCATGCAATACCATTTTTTGTAGCCCCCAATCAAATGCTTTATGTGATAATATCCCCTTGATTATCTAGCCACCAGGCAGTCCAAGAAAAAGAGGCAGGTAGGGAAGGAATCCCCTGGGGTACCACTCTCAAATTGGTTTCCATTTTGGAAGCTGGTTCTTTAAGAGAGTACAGTCAGAGATAAACATTTGGCACCATAAGTTGGCTGACTGTACAGAAGGGAAGGAAGGAGGAACAATAGTGATAAGGGATTCATTAGGGGGACAGAGAAGCATTTCTGTGGCTGTAGAGAGACATTTCTGCAGCTGTAGAAAGGATGGCATTTTGCCTCCCTGAGGCCAGGGTCAGGGAAGTTACTGACTGGCTGCAGGGCATCCTAAAGGGGGAGGGTGATAAATCAGAGGTTGTGATACACATTGGTACCAATGATATAGGTAGCATAAAGAATGAAATCTTGCATCGAGAATTCAGCGAGCTCGGCAGTAGATTAAAAAGCAGGACCTCAAAGGTTGTAATCTCCAGATCACTCACGGTGCGACTTGCTAGCGACTACAGAAATGTGAAAATAAGGCAGGTGAATGGGTGGCTCAAGAGTTACTGTAGGAAGGAGGGATGATATCTTGGAAGGGTCTTCAAATGAGGCTTTGTGTGTAGAGGTAAGGAATAAAAAGGACACAGTCACTTTGCTGTGAGTGTATTATAGGCCCCAAACAGTCAGCGGGCAAGAGACGAGCAGATAAGTAGACAATTCACTGAGGTGTGTAATAACAATAATAATAACGTGATTATATTAGGGGATTTCAACTTCCCCAACATTAATTGGAATATTCATAGTGTAAAGGGTTTCTTGAAATCTATTCAGGAGAGATTTTTATGTAAATATGTATTTCAGGAAAGCCTTTGACAAGGCCCCACATGGGGGACTGATAAAGAAGGTAAAACGTGTCAAGCTGGATCCAAAACTGGCTTACTGGTAGGAGACAGAGGGTGGTGGTAGAAGGCTGTTTGTGTGACTGGAGGCCAGTGTCCAGTGCAACAGGGAAGAGTGTTAGGTCCCTTATTGTTCATGGTATATATAAACAATATAAGTGGGAAAGTCGGGGGAATGATAAATACTTTAGTGGATGATGTAACGATTTGCAGGGTGGTTAATAGTGAGGAAGAAGGTCTTGGACTGCAGGAAGATGTAGATGGGTTGGCCAGATGGACAGATCAGTGGCCAATGGAATTTAACCCTGAAAAGTGCGAATGATAGAAATAACAAGACAAGGGAGTACTCAATGAATGGCAGGACATTAGGAAGCTCTAGTGGAACACGGAAATCTTGGGGTATTTGTCCAATGGCAGCTCAGGCCAATCGGCTAGTTAAGAAGGCATATGGGTCACTTGCCTTTATCTGTCGTGGTATAGATTCCAAGAGCAAGGAGATTATGCTGGAGCTTTACAAAACTTTGGTGAGGCCACAGCTGGAGTGCTGTGTGTAGTTCTGGTCGCCTCACTAACAGAGATCATAGAATTTACAGCGCAGAAGGAGGCCATTCGGTCCATTGTGTCTGCACCGGCCCTTGGAAAGAGCACCCTACCTAAGCCCATACCTCCACCCTATCTCCACACCTCCACCCTATCCCCGTAACTCCACCTAACCATTTTTGGACACTAAGGGCAATTTATCATGGCCAATCCACCTAACCTGCACATCTTTGGACTGTGGGAGGAAACCGGAGCATCCGGAGGAAACCCACGCACACACGGGGAGAACGTGCACACTCCGCACAGACAGTGACCCAAGCCGGGTATCAAACCTGGGACCCTGGAGCTGTGAAGCAACTGTGCTAACCACTGTGCTACCGTGCTGCCCCATTTTTGTTCATGATATATAACAATAGGAAGGAGGTAATTGCTTTGGAGAGGGTGCGGAGGAGATTCACCAGGATATTGCCTGGCCTGGAGCATTTGAGTGATGGAGAAGCTAGATAGGCTCGGGTTGCTTTCTTTAGAGCAGAGAAGGCTGAGGGGGAACCTGTTTGAGGTGTATATAACAGAGTGGATAGGAAGCAGCTGTTCCCCTTACTGTAGGATCAATAATGATGGGGCACAATTTTAATGTGAGGGACAGGAGGTTTCGAGGGTATTTTAGGACAACCTGTTCACCCAAAGGGTGATGGGAGTCTGGAATGCACTGCTTGAGAGGGTAGTAGATGCAAGAAATCTCACAACCTTGAAAAAGTACTTCGATGAGCCCTTGAAACGTCATAACATCAGGGTTACGGGCCAAGTGTTGGAAAGTGGGATTAGTGTAGATGTAGTGTGGTTTTGTCGGTACAGGCCTGATAGGCCAAAGGGCCTCTTCTGTATTGTATGACTCTATGACAGTTGTGAGAAATGAGGAATATCCTTGTTCTCCTGCTCTGTGATACAGTACATCAGAACACAGGTGGTGTTGTTCCAGTGGAACTATTAGAGAACTGTTTTCAGTGGATCACTACCTAACACAATTTCAGCAGAAATAGCACGGAAGACATTCTGTCCTTTATTATTTCTTTGTCACATTAATGACTGAGAAAATGTCACAGTAATTCAAAAGTTATATACACATGAGCGTTACAAATTAAATTGCATACAGTTGATTTTGTTGTACTTCAGACATAGAAATCTGTGTGGGCCATTCAAAGAACCTTCACAATAGTTTTTTTTTTCTTTTTCTTTTTTTTCCAATTAAGGGGCAATTTAGCTTGGCCAATTGATCTACACATCTTTGGATTGTGGGAATGAAACCCATGCACACATGGGGAAAATGTGCAAACTCCACACGGTACAGTGACCCGGGGCCGGGATCGAACCTGGGGTCCTCGGCGCCATGGTGTTGTAAGACAGCAGTGCTAACAAGTGTGCTACCGTGTTACCTGCGTTATTATGTTTCTGCTTTGTTCACTTCTTATTATCTTATTCATTGATAATTATTTCACAATTAAATGTTGTGTTTTGATGTTTCAGTAAGATATTTATCGAAGCTTGTAAAGTTTAATGGAAACATTTATTTACAAAATAATTTTATAAACACAAACCTTTGAAACCAGTTAACATTTAACTGAACGTTTAACTATATCAGCTGAACAATGACATTTTGTGCAATAACAATCTTGACCTTTTCAAATTTCTTGCAATAAAATATATTTTCTCACTTAAACACATTACATCAGGAAGACTCAAAGGCGACACAGCTTAAAATACATTGCAAAATCCAAATGTGCAATAGCTCTGAATCAGATGGGAGGACAGACGTACTAACATTAGTGTCCTTGAAGGAGTCAATAGAACCAGTATCGAGGCAATGATCATCTGAAACCAACTTCGGTGGGCCACCCATATGCTTAGGATGTCAGAGTCCTGACTGTCAAAGCAAATCTTCTTCAACCAGCTCAAGGAAGGATCCTGAACAAGAGGAGGTCAAAGGAAGCTCTTCAAATACACCTTGAAGGCTTACCTCAAGAAATGGAACATAGACATCAATGCCTGGGAGGCCTTTGCTCAGAAGAAACCTACTTGGAGGAACGTCCTGATTGAAGGAACACAATCCTTCGAGAACACCCGACGGCAAGAGGAGACCCAGAAAAAGAGCCTGAGAAAGGAATACCCGAAACTTAGCGTCCAAGGACTGATCCCACCTTTTGGAAGCTCGTGCCAAGTAAGTGATTGAAGATGCAGCTCTTGGATCAGGCTCATCAGCCGGGCAAGGACCCACAGAACCCGTGATCAGTAACACAGAGCATCTTAGGTGGACAAGCATAGCCATTAACGAGTGATCACTAAAGATCACAGACACTCCATACGAATACTATCCATTATAATTCATGGAATAACATCCTCATGACAAACAAAAGTTTTTTTTAATGTTTCTTTCAGTTCCTGTGACTTTATACAGTAAAGTACCTTTTTAATGAAATTAACAGCCTCATGACAAACCTGGGGCGAAATTCTCCCCCAACGGCGGGATGTCCGCCGACTGGCGCCAAAGCCGGCGCCAATCAGACGGGCATCGCGCCGGCCCAAAGGTGCGGAAGGCTCCGCATCTTTGGCGGCCTAGCCCCAACATTGAGGGGCTAGGCCAACGCCGGAGGGATTTCCGCCCCGCCAGCTGGCGGAAATGGCGTTTGTTTCCCTGCCAGCTGGCGCGGAAATACGGCGCATGCGCGGGAGTGTCAGCGGCCGCTGTCAGTTTCCCAGCGCATGCGCGGGAGCATCAGCGGCCGCTGTCAGTTTCCCGCGCATGCGCAGTGGGGAGAGTCTCTTCCGCCTCCGCCATGGTGGAGGCCGTAGCGGAGGTGGAAGGGAAAGAGTGCCCCCACGGCACAGGCCCGCCCGCGGATCGGTGGGCCCCGATCGCGGGCCAGGCCACCGTGGGGGCACCCCCCGGGGTCAGATCGCCCCGCGCCCCCCCCCAGGACCCCGGAGCCCGCCCACGCCGCCTGGTCCCGCCGGTAAATACCAGGTTTGATTTACGTCGGCGGGACAGGCAATTCCTGGGCGGGACTTCGGCCCATCCGGGCCGGAGAATCCAGCGGGGCGTCCCGCCAACCGGCGCGGCCCGATTCCCGCCCCCGCCCAATCTCCGGGAGCGGAGACTTCGGCGGGGGCAGGGGTGGGATTCACGGCGGCCAACGGCCATTCTCCGACCCGGCGGGGGGTTGGAGAATGACGCCCCAAATTTTTAGCAAAATAAAAATATATCTTCTTTTCACTTTATTTGCATTTTAAACATGTTTATAAATGTTAAACAATAATAAAAAAGAACATTAACCACCCAAAAAAATGGCTTCCAATGTCTCCAGCCTTTGCTCGATGATCCTGGACCGAGAAAAAAAAGCACAAATTAAAATGTATAGAAACTCACCTAACATCGGGGCAAGCGGCCAAGTTAATGCTGTCCCTGGATTTTTCATATGTCTCTTCAGTGCAACGGATTAAGGAAAGCAGGTGAAAAAACTGCACTGGGAGTTTAAACGTGGCGCACTACCAGCGCACATGCCTGTGAGTCTACAATTCCAGCTAGTTGCATGTGCGGCGGCAGACAATTGACTTATGTTCAAAAACAGACAGGAGGTTATGGGCCTATGTAACAGGAATATCACCGCCTCAAGCAAATTTACATGTTTCTCAAACAAGACAGAACAACAGTGATTTTATTTGCAACCATGTCAGCATACAACTCACTACTGCAAACAACACCAAGCTGCTCCAGGGCTAACATTAAATGGATGATCCTACAATACTTTGTAACTCTAGACACATAGGAGCTTGCACTTTGAAATGCAACATTCCTGATTAATCACAGTGATCAAGGTAATTGTATCTAGTGTTCTAACTGCAAGCAACAGTTACATCATGAGAATGCAATTTATTGTGAATAAGCTTTCAAATTTAATTTTGTAAGAAATTATATTTTAATCCTAAATATACTTGGAATTTCCCTGAGGAATGATATCACACACAATTGTTATGGACAGAGAAAGAGAGATAACCTGAAACCTTAATTCTTTTGCCTTCTGACTGTAATCAGTGTAGTTTACTTTTGAAAGGATAGATGTGCATGTCTGTAAACACCCTCTCCACACTCGTTCGTGTGCGGTTAATTAAAAAGTCACCAGCAGCACTGTACAATAAAGGAAATTAGCACGGGCAAGAAAAATGTGGTGTATGTGTGCAACTGTTTACAAATATGAGAAATGTCAATAAAAAGAATTTTAAAAAGTCACCAGCAGCAGTCTTTGGTGGGTTTAAAGAGAATTAATTTTTCACCCACTCACTCTGAAGAATTTAGGACAGTATGTCACTCACACACCACTCACACGAAAAAGGTACAATGAAAGAGGGTATTGCATTTTACAGGTATTAACGCATCAAAAATAGTTAACAGTTCATTTGCCTTTGAGCGTCCAGTAAAGAAAGGAGCTTTTCCCCACTCTGAAATTGTTGTTCAGGTGAGCAGAGATAGCTAGGGTCAGATTCAGATTTACAGGTGAACGTGGAGCTTTTGGAATCAAGCTGGAAGTTTTAAATAACGTTTTTAAGTCTCACACATCTTGAAAAGCAAAGACAGTACAGCCTTTTCTGCAGTTATATTGATGGATTTGTTCTGCAAACCACACAAATGTCTTTAAGATTTAGGATAAAAGGATTTCAGTGTCAGAGAAACAGTTTCAAGCACATGGTCAAAGGCCAGTGATATTCAATGGAAGGTAAATAGTGGTCTTTCACACTTAACCCATGAATAGCTGGTCCCATTAGCTTTCCTTTGTACATTGCTAATCTGAAGACATAGGTTACATATTCGCCATGACGGAAAAGCTCTCCATCATGTTGAAAATCTTGAGAATGACTGAAAACTATATGCCCTACCACAATCCAGGCAGTTTACAACTTCATGCAGGTGCAAGTGGGTGCGGAGTTGGCCGGGGTTCACTGACGCACAATTTGAAGAGGTAGCTGTCCATTTAAATCGCAAGCTGCCTCCATTGAATTGAGATTTGGTAATTCTAGGAATGTAAAACCCAGAACATGTAGATTTGAACAGGTGAAAAGAGGCATGAACTTGGTGTATTCATTTGGATAGCCAGGGTACCCTTTTTGATAGGGTCTTGGGACACCTTTGGAAGAGGTAAGGCACCTTTTGGGGAAGCAAGGCACCCTTTAGTATTGTTGAAAATTAAACATGATTATGCACTTTTTACACAAAAACCCATTGGAATTCTGAAGCTGTCAAAGAACTGTCTAGCTATTAAAGAACTTCCACTGACAAGGAAGGGTAAAAGTTGTCAAGGATGTGTCAAAGCTGTCAAGAAATGTCAAAGCTGTAACAAAAGCGTCCAACTATACTAGGTAAGTTGGCATGCAAACATACAAATTATGAGCAGGAGTAGGCCACTCAGGCCCGCTCCAGCATTCAATAAGATCATGGCTGATCTGATTGTAACTTCATTTCCACATTCCTGCCCACCCTCAATAACCTTTCACCCTTGTCATCAAGAATTTATTTATATCTGCCTTAAAAATATTCAAAAAATCTGCTTCCACAACCTCTTGAGGAAGAGAGTTCCAGAGACTCACGGCCCTCTGGGAGAATACATTTCTTCTCATCACTGTCCTAAATGAGTGACCTTTTATTTTTAAACAGTGATCCCTAGTTCTAGATTCTCCAACAAAAGGAAACGTCCTCTCCACATCCACCCTGTCAATACCCCTCAGAATCTTAAATCTTTCAATCAAGTGACCTCTTACTCTACTAAACTCTAGTAGATACAAACCTAACCCCTCCAACCTTTCCTCATAAGATAACTTGCCCATTCCTGGTATTAGTCCAGTAAACCTTCTCTGAACTGTTTCTAACACATTTCCACATTTTGTTGAATAAGGAGACTAATACTTTACATAATACTCCAGATGTGGTCTCAGCAATTCCCTGTACAATTGAAGCATAAACTCCCTACATTTTTTAATTAATTCCCTCACAATACATGATAACATTCTATTAGTTTTCCTAATTACTTGCTGTACCTGTATACTAGCCTAGGAGGGCATAAGGGCAAAGGGTGGTAAATGAGGGCATAGGTTGGTATGATTGGGACATTAAACATGATTATGCACTTTTACACATAAACCCATTGGAATTCTCAAGCTGTCAAAGAACTGTCTAGAAATTAACGAACTGTCCCACTGTCAAGGAAGTGTAAAAGCTGTCAAGGATGTGTCAAAGCTGTCAAGAAATGTCAATGCTGCAACAAAAGTGTCCAAGTATATACTAGGTGAGTTGGCATTCGAACATACACATTATGAGCAGGAGTAGGCCACTCAGCCCCCGGGCCTGCTCCACCAATCAATAAGGTCATGGCTGATCTGATTGTAACTTTATTTCCACATTCCTGCCTACCCTAGGGAGTGTGTGGAGGATGAGCAGTGATTACTGGAGGACTGCTTTTTGTTTAACTCTTTTCTTTTATTTATTTAAACACAGTGGGCCCTTCGCCCAGCCCACCGCCACAAACTGTAGCCTCTTCCCCCGTCCAACCGAAAATCCAATCTGCGAGCGGACATTTTACCTTTGCGAACGCTGGGTTCGCAGAGCTGGGAAATATCCCAACATTGCCTGTCCGACCCTGAAATGAAAATCTGAGCCATAAAATCTAGGAGTCCGTTGTCTCTGTGTTTTGGAATAAGTTTCAACAATAACAGGGGTGAAATTCCACAAAGGAGTGCTGTTTAGGCATGTCCATTCAAGGGGGAGACCCCTGCTAATTTTAGTTAAATTTGGAACTTTGCAAAAGCTTGATAGACTGTGGTGAAGTGGCATAGTTACCTGACCTCTTGGAAGCTAACTTAACTGTTCATCAGTGTCTATTTTAAAAAGAATACTGTTTCAAAATTTGTAACATCTTCATGCCTGTACTGGCATGGCACCATGTATATCAGTTAGATGATGATGGAGTTGGCATCATCATTGCCAATTATGAACTCCACGGAACATAAATATGGGAGCTGCCTTTTGTATGTAGGTTGTACCAGTGGAAACTGCAATTTGTTGCAGTTAATGATGAAAAAGCAGACCTGGGATGGCACCAGAAAAAAACCAAAGCAATTATATTAAGGTTGATAGTGCCAGTGATAATGAATACAGACACAATGCATCTAAAAGGGTTTTCAGCAAAAATCAACATTGATGGGTACAGCCAATATTTGATGAGACAAAGACCTTACAGAGTTGTAACCGCGCAATTGTGCCACAAATTGTTTTCATTTTAAAGTATTAAACAAAACCAATTGCTGAAGGGTGGTGACAAAATAAACTGTTCAACAAGAATGCAGAGGGATTGGCCTCTTTAATCCAACTTCCCAGAACCCAAAGCAAAATATAGGCTCAGACCTGCAGAGTAACACAATACAGGGCAAACTACATGAAATTAATATTACTATCATGCCTCATATGATCATATTATTGAATCACCAATCATATTCAATAAACCTGAGAACAACTGTAGAATTGTGCACTTTGGTTTTCCAGTACAATTCTGTTCAGTTCTTTGGGATAGTCTGTGTTTTTCTTTCAACATTTGTTGCCTTCCTTTCTCATTGGTCTCTTTAACTTTCTTTAACTAATTAGAATCAAATGTGACTGAGTGTGGTCAAAGATAACCTCTGGATGGATTTTATTCAATAGATCAAACTCAGGCAAAACAGGGCCTTTCTCAACAACCAAAATTACAAGAGGCAGTCAAGCTGTGGGAATTCAGCTAATGCACCAAAAAAAGAAAGTTGTGAGCAAAATATTTAATCTAACAGAAATTGATGAATGTAAAACAATTTCATCAGCAGATAACATTAGTTGATGAATTGAAAGGTTCCTGGAAAAAGGGACTGATGAAGCAGCACAAACCAGCCAATAATAGAACCCGGAGAACATCCAGACTTGAGGTGATAAGTGACAGGTAGCATAAGCACCCAACAAAGATCATCTCCAACAAGAGAAGGCCAGCCATTAATCCCATCATCCCAACCTTGCACAGCACCAGTATCACCAACTCTCCCATCATAATCTTCAGGGGTTACCATTGGTCAGAAGGTTTGCTGCGCCAACCATGTCAACAATGTGACTACAGCAACAGGGAGGATGTTGGGTAATCTCTGGAGAGTGGCACAACTTGTGAACTCTCAATACCTTGTCACTATCAACACGACTCAAGACAAGTCTGTGGTGAAATTCTCATTATTCCATGGACAACCATGACAAACTCAAGGGGGGAATAAAATGGGATATACTCCTAAAACAGAAGCATGGATCACCTTGTGTGATGAACCTGTGCCCATTTGTTCCAATACAGGTAGGTACGCTGACTTGATTCTACCCATTAATTTATATGATTTCTGAGAGTGCTGTTGAGTGACTGCACACCTGAGCACAGGGTGCAAAATCATGAGGAATGAGCACAAATTCAAGCCGCCTGCACTACTTAAAACCAGCTTGCACTTCTTCGACTGGAGCAAGTGCTGAACATCATTCTAAGGCTGAGTTTGACCTGGAAAGGACAAAATAATGGAAAAGAGCATGCCTCAGTGTTTTCTAATGCAACAATGGAGACGTTGGTTCAGGATTGGGACAACAGGAAAGAGGGTCACAGAGGTTCAAAAGGCATTCCAAAAACTGCTAAAATAATGGGAGCAGAGATCTGTTACCATCATTGCCAGTAGTGTAGGACGAGGACCTGGATGCAATGTTGCGCAAAGTGTAGTGACCTCGCAAGTGTGGTCGAGGTGAGTCAATGCATCTACAAATGTCAGATCCCATCAATAACACCACTAGTCTCACACAATGTCCATTAACAAACCCCGCTTTACATAGCAACAATCTTGATCAATCACGACTTAAACCCACAGTCACAACTTTGCATTGTCATCACGCACTTAGCACTGCTGCAAGTTTCATACCCATACTTCACAGCTTGCACATACTACCAGCTATTCAACGATGCCTGACACATTATCCAAACACATTGCACCACATTCACTGACATCACTTTCTCTCTCCCACACATAGGCATAGGTGATGCACAATCATAGACAGCAGCAGTTCACTGATGGGGGAATGAAACACCTTACAATGATAAATGAGATGGTGCTCGCCATCTTTGGAGCAGCCAAGGCTGAGGTTTTGGCCGGGCCAGAATTGAGACATAAAAAGGATGACTATGCTCATACCTAATTCTTCTCCTTTTCACATCCCATTTCCCCCTCATCCCGCAATCTCTTCTGAGTTACAAGATGCAGATGCTGTAAGCATGGACCTTGCCTTCAGATGCCCAGGCACAGCACTTGGTCAGGCTGTGAAACAGGAGTAAGACAAACAAAAGGAAGAAGATACTGGGAGATACATTGCCACTCAATTGCAGATAAGCAGCCATCAGCGCATATGCACGTACTTTAGATGAAGGCATGAAAGCAGGATGTGCATGTGGTGAGACATTGGTCATGAATGGGCAACAGCCTGGGCAGGGGATAAAGGTGGCAGCGGTGCGAGCTTTCTGGAGAGTGTGGTCGCACAACAAGTTCTGCTGCAGAGGACTCAGACAAGGATTTCAATGGTTCGGCATACAGAACAAGGCTGATGAGTTTTGGACAAAGCAGCTTGTTTGATTGACACCCCATCCACAACCTTAAATGTTCACTCTTTCCACCACCAACACACAGTCGCAAACAGTGTGTACCATCTTCAAACAGCACAGCAGTAACTCACCAAGGTTGCTTTGGCAGCACCTTCCAAACCTGCAAACCTGCCACCTAGATGTACAAGGGCAGCAGACACAAAAGAACACCATCACCTACAAGATCCCCTCCAAGCCACACAACTTAGACTTGGAACTATATGATCATCCTCCACTGTCACTGGGTCAAAATCCTGGAACTCACTCCCAAACAGCACTGAGAATGTACCTACACCACATCAACTACAGCGGTTCAATAAGGTGACTCACCACCACCGTCTCAAGAGCAATTAGGGATGGACAATAAATGCTGGCCTAGCCAGCAACACCTACATCTTGAAATAATTTTTGAAAAGCATTCTGATGGAATTGCTTGGTGTAGTGGGAAGCCTGACAGAAAGCATTCATTGTTGCATATGTCCTTGTGAGAGCTTGGAGCCCATCTTTCTTTTGCATGGAAATGGTGCCCGACTCCAATACCAGATTGTGGACCCGAACATCTCCAGTATGTCACAACCTCCGATGGCTGATGTCTCAGCTTCCAATGCAGCACAAGGAGAAGCGACCCAACGTCCGGTTTAGCTCAGTTGGCTGGTCAGAACCTCAAAGGGGAAAGCAGATTGTCATCTGGGACTATGGCGACTTTTCTAGTGGAAGCTCAGCCTATTGCCATGCCAGCTGAGACTGCCATCATCATGGCTCAGCATTACATTGTTCAAAGGGATTTGCAGGGCGTCACTGGAGTCCATCAATCTGTCATCCAACAGATTAGCTGAATTACTGAGGCACCCATGGGTGAGTTGCAATGGGTCCATGCAGCATAGACCTGCTGTCCTCCTTCAGGCTGACAGAATCCTTTCACATCATGTGCTGACTGACACGACAATCTGCTTACTCTGCATCCTCCCAAAATCCTAATCCCAGTGTCCATGCTAACAATTTACCAACATAGCAAATTGTGCAGTCTGGATCAGAACTATGCATGCACAGCACCAGCCGCCGCCAGGGGTCTCAGCATGGTTGTGGGATTTGTATGAATTTTTAAGACTGGAGAAGATCAAGTTCACTCTCAAGGGGTCGGGGGGGGGGGGGGTTCTTTGTGCAGTGGGGGCTTTTTCTCTCCTTATTTGAATACCTATTTGCCGCCAGCGGTTGGGGGTTGGGGGAGGAGAAGGGGAGTTGGGGTCATTTAGGGGAAAAAAAGGGCGGAAATTGCATCATGTGTATATTGGGTTGTTGTCTATGCATGTTACCAATTGTGGTTGGAATAAAATATATATATTTTTAAAATGTATGCATGGCACAACCGCCATTTTGTACGTGAAATAACGTTCATAATGCCAAACAATCAGGCACCATGCAACCAAATGTTGAACCAAGAAGCTTAATACTATCTAGTAGAAAGCAATCTGATGGACCAGCACCTCTGTCATTGCACTCAGGACTCTCTCTCTCTGCTGGTGGCCCACTGTGGTTGCAATACACATTACACAGCACACTGGAGCTGCTCACCAATTTACTTTGAACAGCATCTTGAGCTTCTATCACCATTAAGGGCAAGAGTGGGAAGTTCTTAAGAACCTTGGGCGGAATTCTCCCCCCTCCCCATGCCGGGTGGGAGAATCGGCGGGGCGCCACGCGAGTCCCGCCACGCCACCCCGGCAACCGCACGCGATTCTCCCACCCCCCCCCCCCAAACCGGCGCGGCGAGAATCACAGCTGGCCGCTCAGAGAATCGCCGCTCGCTGTTTGTAACGGGCGAGCGGCGATTCTCCGGCCCGGATGGGCCGAGCGGCCTGTCCAACACGACAGGTTCCCACCGGCGCCGTCCACACCTGGTCGCTGCCAGCGGGAACACTGGGGGGGCGGCCTGTGGGGGGGGGGTTCCTGCACCGGTGGGGGTGGGGGGGACTCAAAAGGGGCCTGGCCCGCGATCGGTGCCCACCAATCGGCAGGCCGGCCTCTCTGAAGGAGGACCTCCTTTCCTCCGCTGCCCCGCAAGATCCATCCAACATCTTCTTGCGGGGCGGCCGCGGGGAGGACGGCAACCACGGGTTGGCGCCGGTCAACCTGCGCTTGTGCGGATGATGTCATTTACGCGGCGCCGCTTTTACGTGGTGCCAAGGCCCGGCGCGCGTAAATGACGCCCGTTTTCACTCCGGCGTCGGCACTTCGTCTCCCGATGGGAGAATTGTGCCCCTTATCACTTGAGAATTCACCTCTAAGTCACACAGTATGCTGATATGAACATTGTGTTATATCATCACAAGAACTACAGAAGTTTGAGGAGGTTACTTTACTGACGCCAAGGAGAAAAACAACATGAATTCATAAAGTTTATATCGCATTATATATAATTTTTTTTTTCGACCACAGAACATGCCGAACGCTTCACAGCAATTAAGTACGTTTAAACATAAGAGACAGGAAACAATAGAGGAGAGCCAGGGAGGTAGTGGGCGGGGGGGGGGAAGAGACGCAGGGAATCGTTAACTAACTTGACATCCACAGGAACAGAGAAAAAGGAGAATACAGGCGGAGGACGGGAGGGCCAGCTGAAGCGGCAGTGTGCACGAGGAGACAACGGCGGCAAAATCCGTCTGGGAGAAGTAAGGGGCAACGCCGGCACCAGACCCATTCGAGGAGTGCCCTCCGGAATTGTCTCTCCGGCACAAACAGATGCCTACTTATATATATATATATCATATCCTGTGTACATAACGGCAAATGTACTTTGTTCAAAAATCCAATAAAAAACATTTATTTTTTAAAAAGTACTTTGAACGTAGTGACAATTATGTGGGGAAACGCAGCAGCCAGTTTGCGCACAGTAAGTTCCCACAACCAGCAATGAGGTAAGTGACCGGATAATCAGTGGTCGTTTGAATTGAGAGATAATATTGGCTAGGCAGTGCAGGCTCCTGCTCTTTTTCAAATTGTGCTCGCAATCTTTTTTATAACCAACTGGGATGGGGCTTCAGTTTAATGTCTCAGTGGAAGCTCGCATGCCATAGTGTTTAAAAATTTGCATATTGAGTTTTAGAAAGTCTGGTTATTGGTTTCAGAAAACCCAGAAGGGCCTTAGAATAGAATCCATGCAGTGCAGAAGGAGGCCATTTGGCCCATCGAGTCTGCACCGACTCTCCGAAAGAGCACTGACCTTTCCCCGTAACCCCACCTAACTTTGGGATAAATATTTATAAATTTAAACTTCTAATGCAATGAGAAAATTAGAATATGAACTATTCTTTCATGTCCTGTTTCATTTAAGCTTTAATCAGATGACAAGCCTTGCACCATATTCACATACCGCAATTTGTATGCTGGTTAAGAAGAGATAACCAAAAAAGAATGTCTAATTAATGAAGTTGACTGAAGAATAGTTAACATGCTCATCCTAGTTTCCTGTTGTTAAATTACCATGAAGTTGTTTAAAACAAATAACCACTTGCACACACAGGAAGATAGAGTGAGTATTCTAAACATTTGAATGTGGAAATTACTAATTATAAGTACCACCCAACATGCTTTGGTAACAAAATGAAAACTGAACACAATCTTGGACAATCTTTGAAAAACTAGTACATTATGGTGTTTTACCTAGGGAAAAAGTAAAACCATGCAACCCAATTTTATGAGTTTTTTTAATGTGACCATAAGGGGGGGATAAAGAATGGGAAGAGACTATAAGGTCCACCCAGCCCAACAAACCAGACATGGTGTAGCCATACATATACTACCGACCTACCACCTACCCTCCACAATCACACAATCTCCTGGGGAAGCAAAAAAAAAGAGGAATAAACACGGTCAGTTTAAGAAAAACACTGAGAAATTCCTCTCCAACTCCTGTAGGCAATCAAACAAACTTCAGGAGATAGTGTTGGCCATAAATCCTTCTAATCCCAGCTAATCCGTAATTTGTGAAAACGAACAATGCATTCAAATTCAGTAAAATGAATAATGATAGTTTCCACAATTTGTGAGCACAACATAAATGCAGAGATCCATTTTGTGTCAACTAATTTCAGAATCGACTGCAATGTTAACTAAACTTGATAGGTAAATAAATAGCAAATATACCACATCTCATCCATTGCACCACATAATCCAATGAACTGGTTTATGTTTAACCAAAGTTAGTTATCAGTATACCTTGACTTCCTGAATATAGAATTAAAGCATATTTGTGAAAGCCCCATGGTTTTTCATTTAAAAAAAGATCAGTTGAAGAAACATGCCTATGCATCACATCTGAATCTTTCACCATTCCCTATCATCCTTTTTTTTTTAAATTTAGAGTATTCAGTTCATGTTTTCCAATTAAGGGGCAATTTAGCATGGCCAATCCACCTATCTTGCACATTTTTGGGTTGTGGGGGTGAAACCCCCGCAAACACAGGGAGAATGTGCAAACTCCACACGGACAGTGACCCAGAGCCGGGATCGAACCTGGGACCTCGGCGCCGTGAGGCCGCAGTGCTAACACACTGCGCCACCATGCTGCCCTCCATTCCCTATCCTTGTACTGTGTGTAAGCTTTAAAAAACCTCAGAAGATCACCTCTAAGTGAGGAAAGTTTACAGCCGTAAGGTAATTATGTGATAACCTCCTTTATCACCTGAAAAGATACCAAAGAGATTTCACAACTTTGTGTTCTGTGAAAAACTCTGTGACAGTAGCTGCAAAGGCACATTTGGCGTGAATTTCCCACATCTGTGCGGCAGAGAACCCAATAAATGATCAAGAATTATGTACACCCATTGAACTTCAAAATAAAAACTCTCATATCTTACTCTTGATAAGGATCTCTATTGTAAAGCCAGAAATTTATATTTTATTAGCATAAAACACCCAATGCTAATCTAGGAGCATTACAAATATATCATAAATCCATGAACTGCATGAATTAACTTTGAGGAAACCGTCAGTACAAATTGTGAGGATCACATTCAGTTCACATCATTCCAACCTGAAGTAAATGTGATCAAGTGTAGCTGATAGAACAATTGGTGTGTCTAAATCAAAAACCCATTAAAACCACAGATGTGCACTTGGATTCAATTTTCAACAAAAATTAACAACATGAGATCGCACAAATTAATTTACTCCAGGTCTATGATTGCTTTCCACACGAGCCTCTCAGGTCTAGTTTTAAACCAGCTCCACAATTTTTTTCGACTATATATTTTTATTGAAGTAATTTTTCATTATAACAAAATAATATCACACTTTACCACCAATACATAAAGGTATAATGTAAAAATAGCACACTCAATACTCAACAACCCCAGTGAACCCAATCCTTCAAACATGTAACTGAAAAAGAACCATTACACATGAAGGTGACTATCTCTTTGAAAAAGGAAATTAATGGCTGCCATCTCGAGAAGAACCCTTCTACCGACCCCCCCTAATGATGCACTCAACCTCCTGCTGGGGAACTCCATTAAGAACTTCATTAGGTCACCCAACCAGGCCAAAGCTCTGTGCAGAGTAGGAGATCTCCACCCAAGCAGAACCCGTCCCTGGGCTATCAATGAGGCAAAGGCGAGGACTTTCGCCTTCATCTCGTCTGCAGCACTGACGAGTCTGAAACATGAAAATGGCCACCAGTGGACAAGGCTCCAGCTCGATATCAAGAATCTTTGACATGGTGTTAAAGAAGGAGACTCAGAAGCTTTCAAGTTCAGGATGCAACCAGAACATGTGGGTGTGATTCACTGGCCACTGAGAACAATGCTTGCACCTATCTTCCAGTCCCGAGAAAAAAACACTCATTCTCGCTTTGGTCATATGCACCTTGTACACCACCTTGAACGGAATCAAGCTGAGCCGAGCACATGAGGAGGTAGAGTTGTCCCTGTGAAGAGCCTCACTCCACACCCCTCCAGCCAATACCGGACCCCATTCACCCTCCCACTTCCTCTTCAACTCATCCAACGGAGACTGCTCCACCGACAGGATCTGGCCGTAAATGTCTGAAATCCTCCCTTCACCCACATCAGCCAGAGATAAGATCCTGTTCAAGAGAGAGGGTGAAGATGCCAAAGGAAATACAGAAAACGCCTTACACAAGAAATCGCGAAACTGGAAATAGCTAAATAAATACACAGCAGCAGTAACTCACCACTGCTTCCCAATCTCTAGCCAGTGCCACACTGGCCAGTTCTATGTATACAGGGGCAACTGCTAATGATTTTCCCGCACCCCTCATTGGGGGAGCTTATACTCCCCAAGAAACATGGGATAACCAATATTCCCCAGCCAATAGGATGCAGGCAGGTTATAACAGAAATATAGTCAGTCGGATTTGGGCCTTCCATTCCCTCCGGCAACCCCACAATTCTAAAATTCTGGTTCCTGGAGCGATTCTCCAGATCATCCACCTTGGTCCTTAGTGCTTTATTAACACCAGCCATTATAGCCACCTCAACTTCCAAGGAGACAATCTGAGCGCTCTTCCTCGAGAGTGCCACCTCCACACCCTGTGTTGCCTTGCGCCTTTACCATCCCATCAGTATTCTGCAACGCCGATCGAATGGGAGCTGGGGTCTCTTCTTGTGGAGGTCCTCGGAGACAGCCCGCCACTGCTTCTGAAATTTCATTGCCAGGATGCCTGCAAGAATCTAGACTGTCAAGCAGCACGGTGGTGCAGTGGTTAGCACTGTGCTGAGGACCCAGGTTCGATCCCAACCCCGGGTCACTGTCCAAGTGGAGTTTGCATATTATTCCCGTGCCTGCATGGGTCTCACCCCCCACAACCCATAGATACACAGGGTAGGTGGGTTAGCCATGCTAAATTGCCCCTTAATTGGAAAGAAAACGAATTGGGCCATCATCCCGGCCGTCAATGGAGTGGCCAGAATCGCGGTAGTGGCCTCTGCCATTTTCTCAACCAAATGGCCTCGAGAGGCTTCTGAATCCGTCAACAAATTTTTATTTACAGGCTTCATTGTCGTGGACTTTCTCGGCATTTCTCTTGTGTGGGAACTTTATCCCATCAAACTAGTGAAGTTTTTATCGAAAAAAAACCAAAACGACTGGGCGAAAGTACCCTAGCCAGATCCACCTCATATGCGACTACATCCTAAATGCCACTGCCGGAAGTCAAACCAGCTCCATAATAAATGGATTTGAAGCAAGTAAGTGTCAGCAGTTTGGTCTTATTGTATACCGACACACATAATGCAAACATTTCAAACAGTTCCTAAAAACAATAACCCCAAAGTCCCTGATGAAACCACATAAATGGACACATTCTGTAGATTATTACCTCGTCAGAAACCCCTGACTCAGCTAATTTCTATGTTTCTGGAAAAAGCAAAGTCCAGTCAATAGATAACCAGATATGACAGGAAAACCTGGGGTGGGAACAATCCCTTCACTTAAAGAACAACATGCAGTTAAAGAGTTGATCAGGGAGTATTCTGTGACACAGGAGGAAAAGGGTGAGCATCTAACCTATGAGAGCGCAGCTGATGTGGAACTAACAGTGTCCCAGAATTTGAGAATATAAGGCAGCTATAATTAAAGAAGGAGACATCACTTGCAACAATAAGAGCTCTTGTGGAAGGAAGTGCCTATTTGGACCTTCTTAACCCCAAATATCTCCTTTATGAAGAGCTTTAATGACTTTGCAAGTTCAGCAAAGAAAAGAAAACAATCAAATGAATAACAAAAATAATGTAGGCGAACTAACCCCATGGAATCAGAAAGATGCTCTATCCCTCCGTTGCTGCTTACAATGACCTCTCCAAATGGTCCTTTCTCAGTTCTTCCACATTGAGCTACCCGACGTGCCGGTATCTTTCAAGAAGCAGAGGAAGGTTTTCAAATGTTGGGCAACTGTCACCTCCTGATCTGCATTGTCATTTTAAGGTGGAGCACTGAGAAAATTACTATTCATAGCAAATATAGGTCTTAGGGCAAGAGTAGGCCATCTGGGGTGAAATTCTCCGGTATCGGCACGATGTCCGCCGACTGGCGCCCAAAACGGCGCAAATCAGTTGGGCATCGCGCTGCCCCAAACGTGCGGAATGCTCCGCATCTTGGGGGCCGAGCCCCAACCTTAAGCGGCTAGGCCCGCGACGGACGAATTTCCGCCCCGCCAGCTGGCGGAAAAGGCCTTTGGTGCCCCGCCAGCTGGCGCGGAAATGACATCGCCGGGCGGTGCATGCGCGGGAGCGTTAGCGACCGCTGACGGCATTCCCACGCATGCGCAGTGGAGGGAGTCTCTTCCGCCTCTGCCATGGTGGAGACCGTGTCGAAGGCGGAAGGAAAAGAGTGCCCCCACGGCACAGGCCCGCCCGCGATCGGTGGGCCCCAATCGCAGGCCAGGCCACTGTGTGGGCAACCCCGGAGCCCGCCCGCGCCGCCTTGTCTCGCCAGTAAGGTAGGTGGTTTAATCTATGCCGGCGGGACAGGCATTTTAGCAGCAGGACTTCGGCCCATCCGGGCAAGAGAATCGCGCGGGGGGGCCCGCCAACCGGCGCGGCCCGATTCCCGCCCCCGCCGAATATCTGGTGCCAGAGAATTCGGCAACCAGCGGGGGCGGGATTCACGCCAGACCCCGGCGATTCTCCGACCCAGCAGGGGGTCGGAGAATCTCGCCCTTGGTCTTTTGAGACTGCTCTGCCATTTGATAAGATCATGGCTGATGTGGCTGTGGTCTCAGCATTGGCAGGGCGGAAAGAGAATCTCACCGGCTGGAGAATTCCGGCTAATGACTCAACCTCTACTGCTTTCTGGAGAAGAGAATTCCATAGGCAAAGGTTTTTCAAAGTGCGGATTGTAACCAACAGGTAGGTCGCTGGTGGGTTCAGGAAGGTCATGGAGTGATTGGTCGCAACATTCCTCGGTGGTCTTGATCATGGGAGAAGCGCCCAATGGCCGCTACCGGCACTTTTGTTTAAAATGAGGCTGTTTCAGCCTTGTGGCCATAACCAGCAGCAGTGAGCAGGTCACCCACCTGCCTGGCATCAAGCGCCCGGTATGTATGTGTTTCTGGCACCAAATCATGGAGGAGAGCTTCTTCCACTTTCTAGCTGCAAGCAAGCAAGGCAATGGGACTGTGAAGATGAAGCATTTTGTTTCAAGAAAGAGATGGCCAGGGACACAAATAGGCAGTGGACCTACTGGCCAGGATCTCACATCTGATTCTGCTGGAGAGAGCTGCTCAGGAGAATCCAGGCCAGGACAGAGCAGTGCTAGTGTTAGCTCTGCACAGAGCTCCAGGGCCTCTGGTTAACACCTACAAAGAAGAAACTTAACTCAGAAACAAAGCAGTATAAAGATAATTTCTTGAGGTATGGGTTTGTCAATTGTGCCAATTCAAATAAGGATGCAAAGCCCATGTGTGTTATATGCAGTGAAGTACTGGCAAATGAGAGAAGATTTTGAAAGAGAAGTGGCAGGTGAAAAATTCCTTTGAGGTCAAGACCCCAGAATCTGTGATTAACTTACTGCTGGCTCCTAATAAAAAGGCTACGCTGCTGTGCCTGACTGTGACAGCACATTAAAAATATGCCAAAAGCCCATGAGGCTGTTAACATTCTGGAGTAGCATCTCCCAGTATCCAGTGCTGAGTAAAACAAACACTTTTTTGCTATTGCCCTTCACAGCGACCGGTACGAGTGAGGTTGTAGTTTCCGTTCTCACAAAGATGAAGACGCGCAAAAGAACTGGCTGAACTCTGCACCTAATATGCACATTGCCCTCTCCTTCTGTGATCCTGATTGGACTGAGATTGTGAGGACCAAGCAGGCTCCCCTATTGCATTAAAGTAAGTGATCATGGTGTGTGTCATGAAGGTCGACGGCGTGGGTCCCAAAGTTCGACCAGTTGGCAAAAGTGGCCCAGGAAAATAAATTTGAAAAACACTGCCATAGACTTACAATCGTCTGAGAGAAAAATGTCTCCTGATCTCTGTCTTAAAAGGGAGGTCTCTTATTCTTAAACCGTGTTTCCTAGTCCAAGTCTCCCTCACAAGAGAAAATATCCTCCTGGTATCCACCCTATCAAACCTTGCAACAATAGACAGACAATATGGGCGGGATTCACCGACCCCCCGCTGGGCCGGAGAATCGCCGGGGGGGCGGTGTGAAACCAGTCCCGCCGCCCCAACGCCGGCTGCCAGATTCTCCGGCTCCGGTTTTTCGGCAGGGACGGGAATCGCGTCGCGCCGGTGGGGGGCCGTTGGCATTGGCCCCCCCGGCGATCCTCCGCTCAGTGCTGGGCCGCGTTTTCGGCCAGTCCCGCCAGTGTGAATCAAACAAGGTCCTTACCGGCGGGACCTGGCTCTGCGGGCGTCCTGCGGAGTCCTCGGGGGGGGGGGGGGATCTGGCCTGGGGGGGGGGGGGCAGCGATTGGGGCACACCGATCTGCGGGCGGGTCTGTGTCGTGGGGGGACTCTTTCCCTCCGCTGTAACAGTCCGCCGTGGCCGGCGCGGAGAAGAACCCCCCCTGCGCATGCGCTGGGATCACACCAGAACACGCTGGCGCTCCCGCACGTTGCCAACCCTGCCGGCGCCAGCCTAGCCCCTGAAGGTGCGGAGGATTCCGCACCTTCCGGGCGGCCCAGCGCCTGAGTGGTTCACGCCACTCCTTGGCGCCGTTACGGCCCGCCCCGCCGGGTAGGGGAGAATCCCAGCCTATATCTGTGGATTACATTACATCATGTTCCTTGTCCCAGAAGTATTTGTATAAGTTTTTTGATATCCTGTCATTCATGTTAGCACATTGAAGTCACTCACTCTGCAGCTCATGTGTTAACTTGCAGCAATCTCCATTCTCCTGAGACCCCTATGCTCATTGACGTACATTAGCACCCAGTCAAACAACAGCGTGATTTTAAAATTATCATCCTTGCTTTCAAATCCCTCTATGGTCTCATCATTCCCTATCTCTGTGATTTACTCCAGCCCAACTCTCGGAGATATCTGCATTCCTCTAATTCTGTCCTCCTGTGCATTCCCAATTTTAATTGCTCTCTCATTGCCCCTGGAATACTCTCCCTGCACATCACCACCTCTCTACCTCACTTTCCTTTCATAAGACATTCCTTAAAACATACCTCTTTGTCCAAAGTTTTGGTTATCTGATGAAATATCTCCTTATGTGCATCTCCCATAGTCAGAATTTATGAGTTCCCTTTTATGCCCAGAATCTATATATTTGTATGTAAAAAGTGTGTGTTGTTACCCTCAGGATGATTGTTCCAATTTAAATAATCCCAGCAGCAACCTTTTGTGTGTTTTAAAAAATAAAGAAGGTTATTTACAATTGCATACTTGCTCCAGATGTTTAAATGTGATGTTTCACTCATCTGTCAGGATTTGATGAATAAAGAGTGCGATTCAATTCCAAGTCAGGATGGTGTGTGTGACTTGGAGGGGAATCTGCAGGTGGTGGCGTTCCAATGTACTGCTGCCCTGAAATTCTTGGTTACAATGGTTACAGTTTTGAAGGTGCTACTGAAAGGGTCTTGGAAAGTTGATGCAATGCAGCTTGTTGATGGCACACACTGCTACAGGTGTTTATGCCAGTGGTGGAGGGAGTGATTGCTTAAGGTGGGCGGATGCCAACCAAGTGGTCTTCTTTATTCGTTCATGGGACGTGCCAGCATTTATTGTCCATCCCTAATTGCCCTTGAGGGGGCAGTTAAGAGTCAACCAATTGCAATTAAATAAGGGTAACTACAAAGACATGAGGGAGGAGCTGGCCAGAGTTGATTGGAAAAGGAGCCGAGCAAGGAAGACAGAGGAACAGCAATGGCAGAGTTTTTGGGGGTTATTAGGGAGGCACAACAGAAATTCATCCCAAGGAGGAGGAAACATGCTAAGGGGAGGACAAGGCATCCATGGCTGATGAGGGATGTCAAGGACAGCATAAAAGCTAAAGAAAAAGCACACAAAGTGGCGAGTATTAGTGGGAAGCCAGGGGATTGGGAAGCCATTAAAAGCTAGCAGAGGACAAATAAGAAAGCAATAAGGGGGGAAAGGATGAAGTATGAGTGCAAGCTAGCTAGTAATATAAAGGAAGATTGGAAGAGTTTTTATCAATATATGAAAGGTAAGAGAGAGGCAAAAATAGACATTGGACGACTGGAAAATGTGGCTGGAGAAGTAATAATAGGAAACAAAGAAATGGCTGATGAACTGAATAGTTACTTTGCATCAGTCTTCATGGTGGAAGACACCAGTGGGATGCCAGAGCTCCAGGAGAACCAGGGGGCAGAGGTGAGTGCAGTGACCATTACTAAGAAGAAGGTTCTGGGGAAACTGAAAGGTCTGAAGGTGGATAAGTCACCTGGACCGGATGGACTACACCGCAGGGTCCTAAAAGAGATAGCTGAGGAAATTGTGGAGGCATTGGTGATGATCTTTCAGGAATCACTGGAGGCAGGAAGGGTCCCAGAGGACTGGAAAGTGGCTAATGTAGCACCACTGTTAAAGAAGGGAGGGGGGCAGAAGACTTGAAATTATAGGCCGGTTAGCCTGACTTCGGTCATTGGTAAGATTTTAGAGTCTGTTATTAAAGATGAGATTGCGAAGCACTTGGAAGTGCATGGTAAAATAGGACTGAGTCAGCACGGCTTTGCCAAAGGGAGGTCGTGTCTGACAAATCTGTTAGAGTTCTTTAAGGAGGTAACAAGGAAGTTAGACAAAGGAGAACCAATGGATGTGATTTACTTAGATTTCCAGAAGGCCTTTGACAAGGTGCCGCACAGGAGACTGTTAAATAAGTTAAAAGCCCATGGTGTTAAGGGTAAGATTCTGGCATGGATAGAGGATTGGCTGACTGCCAGAAGTCAAAGATTGGGGATAAAGGGGACTTTTCAGGATGGCAGCCGGTGACTAGTGGTGTGCCTCAGGGGTCGGTGCTAGGACCACAACTTTTCACAATATACATTAATGGTCTGGAAGAAGGAATTGAAGGCACTGTTGGTAAGTTTGCAGATGAGACAAAGAGCTGGAGAGGGACAGGTAGTATTGAGGAAGCAGGTGGGCTGTAGAAAGGATTTGGATAAGCTAGGAGAGTGGGCAATGAAGTGGCAAATGAAATACAATGTGGGAAAGTGTGAGGTTATGCACTTTGGAAGGAGGAATTTAGGCAGAGACTATTTTCTAAATGGGGAAATGCTTCGGAAATCAGAAGCACAAAGGGACTTGGGAGTCCTTGTTCACGATTCTCTTAAGGTTTACGTGCAGGTTCAGTCGGCAGTTAAAAAGGCAAATGCAATGTTAGCATTCATGTCAAAAGGGCTAGAATACAAGACCAGGGAGGTACTTCTGAGGCTGTATAGGGATCTAGTCAGGCCCCATTTGGAGTATTGTGAGCGGCTTTGGGCCCTGTAAAAAAGGATGTGCTGGCTTTGGAAAGGGTCCAGAGGAGGTTCACAAGAATGATCCCTGGAATGAAGAACTTGGCCTATGAGGAATGGTTGAGGACTCTGGGTCTGTACTCGTTAGAGTTTAGAAGGATGAGGGGGGATCTTATTGAAACTTGCAGGATACTGCGAGGCCTGGATAGAGTGGACGTGGCGAGGATGTTTCCACTTGCAGGAGAAACTAGAAGCAGAGGACACAATCTCAGATGAAGGGGACGATCCTTTAATTTTTTTCTTCAGCCAGAGGGTGGTGAATCTGTGGAACTCTTTGCCGCAGAAGGCTGTGGAGGCCAAATCACCGAGTGTCTTTAAGTCAGAGGTAGATAAGTTCTTGATTAATCAGGGGATCAGGGGTTATGGGAAGAAGGCAGGAGAATGAGGATGAGAAAATATCAGCCATGATGCAATGGTGGAGTAGACTCGATGGGCCGAGTGGCCTAATTCTGCTCCTATGTCTTATGGTCTTATGGTCTTATAACCACATTGCTGTGGGTCTGGAGTCACATGTAGGCCAGACCGGGTAAGGATGGCAGTTTTCCTTCCCTAAAGGACATTATGTGGAGATGCCAGCGTTGGACTGGGGTGAGCACAGTAAGAAGTTTTACAACACCAGGTTAAAGTCCAACTGTGACATCGAAACAAACCTGTTGGACTTTAACCTGGTGTTGTAAAACTTCTTAAAGGACATTAGTGAACCAGATGGGTTTTTACGACAATTTACAATGGTTTCATGGTCATCATTAGACTTTTAATTCCAGATTTTTATTGAATTCAAATTTCACCATCTGCAGTGGCTGGATTTGAACCTGGGTCGCCAGAGCATTACACAGGGTCTCTGGTTTACAGTGACAGTAACCACCACACCATCTGCCCCCCAACATATGTCCGAGATGATGGCAAGCTTCTCAAGCGTTGTTGGATCTGCACTCATCCAGGCAAGTGGAGAGTAGTCCATCACACTCTATCTGAGAAGTTATGAAAGTGACTAAATATCGTGCAGCTATCAGCAAGCAACCCCACTCCGATCTTATGATGGAGGGAAGGTCATTGATGAAGCAGTTGAAGGTGGTTGGGCCTAGGACACTACCCTGAGGAACCCCTGCAGTGGTATCCTGGGCACAAGATGATTAGCCTCTAATATTCACAACCACCTTCCTTTGTTCTCGGTATGATTCAAAGCTTTTTCCCACAACTTCTACTTAGATCAATTTTGTTAGGGTCTCCTTAATGCCACATTCATCAAATGCTGTCTTGATACCAAGGACAGTTACCCTGACCTCACCTCTGGAGTTTAACCTTTTTGTGCATGTTTGGGCCAAGGCTATCAATGAGTTGAATGGTCCTTGTGGAACCCAAATTAACTATTAGTGAGCAGATTGTTGATGAGCAAGTGGCACTTTATAAGCAGTGCCAAGAACACTTTTCCATCACTTTACTAATGATTGAGAGTAGCGCAATAGGGCAGTAATTTGCCGGAGTGGATTTGTCCTGCTTTTTGTGGACAGGACATACCTGGTCAATCTTCCACATTGCCAGGTAGATGCCTGTGTGGTAGCTGTACTGGAACAGCTTGGCGAGGGGAAGGGCTGGTCAATGTATCTTATATGTCAATACCTGAAAGGATTTCAACTTATTGCAGAGCAGATTTTAAAAAGTGGATGTCGTAGAAGAACTGCAAGTTGCCTTACATTTCAGTAAATATCCGGGAAAGTCCGTCAACTCAATTTGGTGGTACTGAATAAAGGATTGTAGAACTTGTGGAACTGTTGGAAAGGTAATTGTAAATCAGTCAATGTCTCCTCTGGTGTTGCCTCATTAATCTGGCTTCCCTTTTAGCCTCCTGGTGCTCTTCTTCCAAAAGCATGCATATCTGTTAAAACCCCTTGGGAAACCCTCAGATACTCTCTCAGTAATTCTCCTTAAATACAATCTTTTAAATGGGTAATGCATCACATAGATGGAGGCTTTCAGGGAATAAGAATGGAAACATTTGCCTCCATTTTAATCACGACTGGGAATCAGGTGGGCAGTCAGCGAGGTGAACACAAACGCCCCCCCCTGACCTTCTCAGCTTGATCCCCTGGCCACTACCAACTCCCAGCTCATATTTGCATGCGGTCAGTCAGATGGCCCCTCAAAATGGGTCAGATGTGAATGCTGACAGATGTGTGGGCACGCGATTTTGGCTAGCAGGACATTGCCAGCAGCATTATAGAAACTATCATTGGCAACTAGACATGCGGAGAGGGTTTCATGAAGGGTCTTAAAGAAAGAAAGCAGAGGGCCTAGGTGTAGCGCACAATGACTTACGAGAGAGACGAGTAGAGATGAAGTCGATGAGGCTTTATTAAGCGTGACTTGTTCCCAGCAGTTCAGCAACAGAATGGAGCGGCGGGGAGAAGCACGGGTTCTTATACCCGCCTTCAGGGCGGAGCCAGGGGTCAACAACCAACCAGGACCCGGGATCTGTCAACCAATAGCATCACGGCTTCACAGTCCCACATGACCCCTAATACATACCACCACATTCACCCGTTGTTAAAAATGAACCCGGCGGGGTGGTGGCTCGCATGGTGGTAGGGGTTTACAAGGCTGGTCCTGGGAGGAACATTTTGGGCATGTCATTACAATTTTAGCCCTACACTGGGCTATGTACAAGGTTTGTGAAACTATTTACAATATTCGTAAGAGAAAAGAACATTTTCGTTACAGTCCAACAACATTCTTGGTGTCACACCGATGCCACGAGTCGAGCGGGCGGTCTGGTCTTCCTCGTCGATCGCCTCAGCCCCGGTGGTGGTGCAGGTGCTTGTTCCCGCGTTGTCGTCTCCGGGATCGTTTCGGTGTTTGTTTCTGTTTCACTCCTGGTCAGACACGGGAGGAGGACCGATCCTCCCGGGAAGGGGGCGGTCGCGGGGTGCGCTGGTGGCAGGGAGGGGATGATCGGTGTCGGGGGGGTGTGTGTGTTACCGGCGGGCGCCAGGTCTCGCAGGGAGACCGTGTCCTGTCGGCCGTCGGGGTACGCCACGTAGGCGTACTGCGGGTTCGCGTGGAGGAGGTGAACCTTCTCGACCAACGGGTCCGACTTGTGCGCCCGCACATGTTTTCGGAGCAAGATGGGTCCTGGGGCCGCCAACCAGGTCGGCAGCGACGTTCCGGAGGAGGACTTCCTGGGGAAGACGAGGAGGCGCTCATGAGGCGTTTGGTTAGTGGTGGTACACAGCAGCGACCGGATGGAGTGGAGAGCATCCGGGAGGACCTCCTGCCACCGGGAAACTGGGATATCCCTGGACCGTAGGGCCAGTAGGACGGTCTTCCAGACCGTGCCGTTCTCCCTCGCTACTTGCCCGTTGCCCCGGGGGTTGTAGCTGGTCGTCCTGCTCGAGGCTATAACCTTGCTGAGCAGGAACTGGCGCAGCTCGTCACTCATGAAGGAGGACCCCCTGTCGCTATGGATATATGCGGGGCAACCGAACAGTGTGAATATGGTGCTAAGGGCTTTGATGATTGTGGCCGCTGTCATGTCGGGGCAGGGGATGGCGAAGGGGAAACGGGAGTACTCGTCCACCACGTTCAGGAAGTATGTGTTGCGGTCGGTGGAGGGGAGGGGCCCTTTGAAATCCAAACTGAGGCGTTCAAAGGGGCGGGAAGCCTTGATCAGGTGCGCTCTATCCGGCCTGAAAAAGTGAGGTTTGCACTCTGCGCAGATGTGGCAGTTCCTGGTGACTGTACGGACCTCCTCCACAGAGTAGGGGAGGTTGCGGGACTTTACGAAATGGTAGAATCGAGTGACCCCCGGGTGGCAGAGGTCCTCGTGGAGGGCTTGGAGGTGGTCTATTTGTGCGTTGGCACATGTGCCGCGGGATAGGGCATCGGACGGCTCGTTCAGCTTTCCGGGTCGGTACAAGATCTCGTAGTTGAAGGTGGAGAGCTCGATCCTCCACCTTAAGATCTTGTCATTTTAAATTTTGCCCCGCTGTGCATTATCGAACATGAAGGCTACCGACCGTTGGTCAGGGAGGAGAGTGAATCTCCTGCCGGCCAGGTAATGCCTCCAATGTCGCACAGCTTCCACTATGGCTTGGGCTTCCTTTTCCACTGAGGAGTGGCAGATTTCTGAGGCGTGGAGGGTTCGGGAGAAGAAGGCCACTGGTCTGCCCGCTTGGTTAAGGGTGGCCGCCAGAGCTACGTTGGGGGCGTCGCTCTCGACCTGGAAGGGGAGGGACTCATCGATAGCGCGCATCGTGGCCTTTGCGATATCCGCTTTGATGCGGCTGAAGGCCTGGCGAGCCTCTGTCGACAGGGGAAAGGTAGTGGTCTGTATTAGCGGGCGGGCCTTGTCTGCATACTGGGGGACCCACTAGGCGTAATATGAAAAGAACCCCAGGCAACGTTTCAGGGCTTTGGAGCAGTGGGGGAGGGGAAATTCCATAAGGGGGCGCATGCGTTCGGGGTCAGGGCCTATTATCCCATTGCGCACTACGTATCCCAGGGTGGCCAACCGGTTTGTGCTAAAAACGCACTTTTCCTCGTTGTATGTGAGGTTCAAGGCATTTGCGGTCTGGAGGAATTTTTGGAGGTTGGCGTCGTGGTCCTGCTGATCGTGGCCGCAGATGGTTACGTTGTCGAAATACGGGAACGTGACCTGCAACCCGTGTTGGTCAACCATTCGGTCCATCTCCCGTTGGAAGACCGAGCCCCCGTTCGTGACACCAAATGGGACCCTTAGGAAGTGGTATAGACGCCCGTCTGCCTCGAAGGCTGTGTACTTGCGGTCACCTGGGCGGATGGGGAGCTGGTGGTAGGCGGACTTGAGGTCCACGGTGGAGAAAACCTGATATTGGGCGATCCGATTTACCATGTCGGATATGCGGGGCAGAGGGTACGCATCTAGCTGTGTGTACCTGTTGATGGTCTGGCTATAGTCTATGACCATCCTTCGCTTCTCCCCGGTCTTTACTACTACCGCCTGTGCTCTCCAGGGACTATTGCTGGCCTGGATTATGCCTTCCTTCAGCAACCGCTGGACTTCAGACCGAATAAATATCCGGTCCTGGGCGCTGTACCGTCTGCTCCTAGTGGCGACGGGTTTGCAATCCAGGGTGAGGTTTGCAAACAAGGACGGCGGTTCAACTTTGAGAGTTGCGAGGCCGCAGATAGTGAGTGGGGGTATTGGGCCGCCGAATTGAAACGTTAGGCTCTGCAGGTTGCACTGGAAATCTAATCCCAGTAATGTGGGCGCGCAGACTTGGGGAAGGACGTAGAGCCTGTAGTTTTTAAACTCCCTCCCTTGCACCGTTAGGTTTGCGATGCAGAACCCTTTGATCTCTACGGAGTGGGATCCTGCAGCTAGGGAAATCTTCTGCGTACTTGGATGGATGGTCAAAAAACAGCGTCTTACCGTGTCGGGGTGGATGAAACTTTTGGTGCTCCCGGAGTCGATCAGGCATGGTGTCTCGTGTCCGTTGATCAGCACCGTTGTTGTCGTCGTCTGGAGCGTCCAGGGCCGTGATTGATCTAGCGTCACCGAGGCCAGTCGTGGTCGTAGTGTCTCAGCGTCTTCTTCGGACCCCGTGGAGCCGTCGATGCTGGGGTCCTTTGTTGTCATCCAAGATGGCGGCGTCCATGAATCACACACGGCCGGGGGTGGACAAAATGGCCGCCCCCATGGATCGCACGTGGTCGGGGATGGACAAAATGGCCACCCCCATGCATCGCACGTGGCTGGGGAGTCACAAGATGGCGGCGCCCATCCTCCCCTCGTGGTGGCCGGGACCCAAAATGGCGCGCCCGCGGGTCGCACATGGGGCGCTGGGGGGGTTGGGGAGCGTTTGGGATGCGCTGGGCTCGTTCCTCTCCGGGGATTGCGGCGACCCTCCGGGACCGGCACACAGCCGCGAAATGGCCCTTTTTGCCGCAGCTCTTGCAAATAGCTGCGCGGGCCGGGCAGCGCTGCCGGGGGTGTTTCGCTTGCCCGCAGAAATAGCAGCGGGCCCCCCCGGGATGATCCGGCGCTTTAACCGCGCAAGCCTGTGAGGGAGGGGGGGGTTTTGATGCGACGGGGCTCCACGGAGCCCAAGGGGCTGCCGCGCGTTGGGGCCGTAGGCGCGGGCATTTTGCGAGGCCACATCTAGGGAGGCTGCAATAGCCCGTGCCTCTGAAAGTCCTAGCGACTCTTTTTCTAAAAGTCTTTGGCGGATTTGGGGAGAGTTCATACCTGCCACAAACGCATCACAAATTAACATGTCCGTGTGTTCAGTCGCGTTTACCGGCGGGCAGCTGCAGCCCCGTCCCAAAATTAGCAGCGCGGCGTAGAACTCCTCTAACGATTCTCCGGGACTTTACCGTCTCGTTGCGAGTTGGTAGCGTGCGTAGACCTGGTTCACGGGGCGAACGTAGATGCTCTTCAGTGCTGCGAGCGCCGTCGGGAAATCCTCTGCGTCTTCTATGAGAGGGTAAATTTCCGGGCTTACCCTTGAGTGCAGGACCTGCAGTTTCTGGTCTTCTGTGATCCGGCCGGGGGCCGTTCGGAGGTAGCCTTCGAAACAAGCTTGCCAGTGTTTAAAGACTGCTGCCGAGTTCACTGCGTGGGGGCTGATCCGCAGGCATTCCGGGGCGATCCGGAGCTCCATAGTCCTTTAAGCACGCTTAATAAATTGTAGCGCACAATGACTTACGAGAGAGACGAGTAGAGATGAAGTCGATGAGGCTTTATTAAGCGTGACTTGTTCCCAGCAGTTCAGCAACAGAATGGAGCGGCGGGGAGAAGCACGGGTTCTTATACTCCGCCTTCAGGGCGGAGCCAGGGGTCAACAGCCAACCAGGACCCGGGATCTGTCAGCCAATAGCATCACGGCTTCACAGTCCCACATGACCCCTAATACATACCACCACACTAGGTAAGGCCTATTTTACCTTGTGAAACCTAAAGGAACACTCCTGCTCCTTCTGCTCATACAAGGAAAGTTGTAGAATTATTTTTAAATGTGCTTGCTTGGGCCTCTCCTGGCCTCAGATCCTCTTCCTGCTGTCTTTTCCTTTTAGAAAAACCATAGCAGCCTCCCCACCAAGACCATAGTTAAATTTGCAGTCATTGGACGTAAATCTACAATTTGAAGGAGGACCAAGTTGGCATCAGGGGCGAGTTTCTCCGGTATCGGCGCGATGTCCGCCAACCGGCGCCAAAAACGGCGCAAATCAGTCCGGTATCGCACCGCCCCAAAGGTACGGAATCCTCCGCATCTTGGGCGGCCGAGCCCTAACCTTGAGGGGCTAGGCCCGCGCCGGACTGATTTCCACCCCGCCAGCTGGCGGAAAAGGTCTTTGGTGCCCCGCCAGCTGGCGCGGAAGTGACATTGCCGGGCGGCGCATGCGCGGGAGCATGCTGTGCTGTGGAGGGAGTCTCTTCCGCCTCCGCCATGGTGGAGACCGTGGCAAAGGCGGAAGGAAAAAAGTGCCCCCACGGCACAGGCCCGCCCGCGGATCGGTGGGCCCCGATCGCCGGCCAGGCCACCGTGGGGGCACCCCCCGGGGCCAGATCGCCCCGCGCACCCCCCAGGACCCCGGAGCCCACCCGCGCCGCCTTGTCCCGTCGGTAAGAGAGGTGGTTTAATCCACGCCGGTGGGACAGGCATTCTAGCAGCGGGACTTTGGCCCATCCGGGCGGGAGAATCGCGGGGGGGGGGCCGCCAACCGGCGCGGCGCGATTCCCGCCCCCGCCGAATCTCCGGTGCCGGAGAATTCGGCAACCGGCGGGGGCGGGATTCACGCCAGCCCCCGGCGATTCTCCGACCCGGCGGGGGGTCGGAGAATCTCGCCCCCTGTGTTTGGCTTTGTCACTTGTTTAGCAGGCTAAAATAGAAGAGAGCAGGGGCAGTGTGGTGCTTCCAAAAACAAGTTAGGGATTTGGAACCAGCCCCAGTCAATTGTCCACCTCCTTATCTACATCATCATATTGAAGTGGGACGCTATATTTGTTTGAAATTTTAACTATTTTAGGAGAATTAAAAACGAAACCTTTCCCTTCCACGGACATCCACATGAAAATTACGACCAATTAGGTTAAACGCACAGCCTAAGCCAATGCATACCTCATGTAACAAGTCTCTGTACAGTTTGCTCATGTCATACATGGTACAGTCTTTAACCCAGAGCTTGAATGTCGGGTGTCTGTTTTCATAAGATACTTAATAATGTTCCTTTGGTCTGTACAGTTTCTCTGTATCTGGTTCTATGAAAGTGGTTTCTGTTCTCAGTGGTGTACAACAAAGTAAAATCCAACCACTATCCTGAACCCTTATGGAATCTAGGGTTACACTGTAAATAGCAAGCTCTGGTACGTTAACCTCATTTACTAAGTGGACTCTATAAAGGTCTAAATTTATTACTTTCTATTTCCTTGACATAGGGTTCAACCTAAGATGTTACACTGCATTGTAAAGTAACAGTAAAGTCAGCCCTCATAATGAAAAAAATTGTGACAATAGTCATCTAAGATGGTGTATGGACATTTAGCGGGGTTGTTGCATGTGATTTTTTTTTTACGTTTGTTACTTAAAACGTTGAAATTTTCAAGCACTTAAAATGCTGTTTTACTTCTCTTTTGTTTGTATATGCTATCCATTGTAGTCTTGCCACCCATATGTTCCCTTACGCAGGCTTTAATGCACGTTTTTATACAATGTTCCCCTCAATGTAATCTTTTAGAAATACATAGTCAGAATTATGTACTTAGACTTCACAACATATTTTGACAATGCCCCTTACAAAAGGTTGCTATGTTAATTTAAAGCAGTAAAGTAAAATTGAAATATGGACAAAAATTTGACACAAGGAAATGAAGCAATGGGACTGGATGAAAAGGCCTGTGTGGAATGCCACAGTGTCTGGTGCTGGAGCTTCCATTATCCCTAATTTACATTAATGTCTTGGAATCTGAGGCTCAATACAAGTTATTCGCAATGATAATCTAGGGAGGTAATTGAGGCTGATAACGAGAGCCAAGAGCCACAAAAGTACCTAGATTTGGCAGAACAGTGACAGAAGAAATTCAACCCAGATAATTGTACGATGCTGTACATTAGAATGATAAATAGCTGGTACAGCCTAGGAATGACGCTTCACTCACTAAAGCTGAAAATGATCTGTGGGGTAGATGAAGCAGATTAATTTCTTAACATGTCTGGCCATTGGAATAGGTCAGGTTAAAACAAAAGAATTCAGCATAACTTTACAAAATCAGAGCTTAAGCCATGGGATGTTGTGTGGAAATTCTACAGTATTGATCATCGAGACATGCGGATAATGTTTGGCTTTCAGCTCATGTGCTCACAGATCTATAGTTCGGCGTCTACCATGACTGAGTTGTAAAGGGGCAAGGAGTAAGCTGCTGAAGCTCTGGATTCTAATTGCTGGAAGTACCGTTCCACAAACTGTAGGGCAGTATGTCTCCATGCAGTGCCACATTTAAACATCTTATGGTGATGGTATGCTGCTCACCATGCTCTGCACGAAGAGGCCCTGACAATCTCTGTGTATCTATCAAAGGCTCAAACCAGTGCTGGTCAGCTGTCTCTGGACCAGCGAGTTGGACACCATGCTCCTTGGAGATTGTGAGTTTAAGACTCTATGAATGTGATCTATTGTTTACTCACAAAGGTGAAAATTTTGGCACATTTCCATGCTGCTTCAGTGAATTACTTTTTTAGTGTCTCTTGCCCATTTTCTCCTGATGGCTATTTTTCCAATTAAAGGGTAATTTAGCATGGCCAATCCACTTACCCTGCACATCTTTGGGTTGTGGGGGTGAGACCCAGGCAGACACAGGCAGAATGTGCAAACTCCACACGGACAGTGACCCTCCTGATGGCTATTATGACTGCCTTTCTGGGGCAGCACGGTGGCTTAGTGGATAGCACTGCTGCCTCACGGCGCCAAAGTCCCAGGTTCAATCCCGGCTCTGGGTCACTGTCCGTGTGGAGTTTGCACATTCTCCCCGTGTTTGCGTGGGTTTCGCCCCAAAGATGTGCAGATTAGATGCATTGGATAGGCTAAATTGCCCCTTAATTGGAAAAAAATAATTGGGTACTCTAAAAAAAAAATTTTAATGACTGCCTTTCCGTATGCCAAGCTTTTGGTTAGTGTGGGGGGGTTCCCTGACACCCTCTTCCAACTTCATTAAAATTTTTCTTTTTGCTTATTTATGTGAGGCTATTCTTTGTCCATCTGATGCACACCACTGCCTATTGGAGGTGTTATAACCCAACTGGGGGACATGGATCTGTGTGGTCGCTCACCTGGAACTTTACAGGAGCCCATCATTCTTTTTCTTTCTCTGTCAATGAACTGTTTCTCTAATATCTGAAGCTCCCAGTCTCTAAAATGTTGGCTTATATTCTACTTGTGTTTTGTATCCTGTTCTCTTACATTTACAAGCAACTAAAATTAAGTCACACTCATTTACAAAGGTCAACTGGCTCGTTTCCAGTTGTTAAACTGTTTAATTTGCGTTATTACATTTTGTGTTTAGCTGCATGTCTTAAGTTACCATGAGTGGTAAATTATCATGCAGAAAGTGTAAAATTGCACTCTAATGATTTGGCAGAAACTCTGTGTAAAGCTGCATGATCATTACTCTCACACTCTTAACTCTCACACGAGACACTTCCATTCATGGTAAAAAGAATAATTGACATAAAATTAACTAATAAGAGACTGCTTTTAAATGCAATCATTTCCATAATTTTTGCCAACATGTTCATCTCTTTACTGTTAGTTTAGCTTTATTGAGTGTTTTATTGGGTTTATCAACAAAATCACATACGATTCAAATGCAATGGGAACTTAATTTCTGACTATTCTCCCTTATTTATTGAATTAATCTTTTGCAGTACCACTCCCTCCAACTCAGGCACATTTAAATTGACCTTGTTTGTGTTTTTTCAGAGATAGAACCCAACGTTTCCTGAGCGAATTTCTTATCTGTGCATGATTAGCAGAATTTAGCCAGGGTAATTGGGGCAGCGCAGTTTAATTCAGTGACCCTGGGCTATGCAAGGAAAGAAAACAGCTTCTCAGCACTGTCCAATGAAAACCACAAGAATATGTATGAATGTACGTATGTGTACCTGTGTGTCTGTGTGTGTGTGTGAGAGAGAGTGTGTGAGAGAGGGTGTGAGTGAGAGGTTGAGACAGTGAGTGTGAGAGTGAGAGTGAATTTAGCTGTGATCCCACACATGATGGAATATGCTGCCACCATCTTCTAGTCAAGTTCAACTTTCAATCGTAACTCTTCTTACCAGAGAGCTATTGATGGCCATGGAATAATACCGCAGGAAAATTCAATACCTTACAGAGGACAAAAAATGGAAAAATAGAGAGATAGAGGGCATGATTTTCCTGCAGGCTTCTGAATCTCACCCTCAGGATCAAACAGGGGTCAGATATCTGAGTTCTGTGGAGAACACCCACTCAACCTATGATTCTCCCTGGTTTGGCCAATTAAGGATGTTGGATGGGCTTGTGAAGTTGGAGAGCCATTAGGATGCTTTCCAGCACTGAAGAACAGGTAAATGCCATTAAATAAGGTAAATAAGGGAGAGATGCCTTGCCTCAGTTTATTAACATTTATAAGCTGTGTGTAAGCCTACCTGAAGCAGTGATCCCCAGGTCTGCCACCAAGAAACAACCTCCAGGTGGCTGCTCTGTTCCCCACTGCCTGTGGGAACCTGAAGGATGACTCAAAAACCCTCCAAAAATACACCTCAGTAGCCTTTAATTAGGTACCTTAATAGGGTACCCGCGGCCTGTGGGTGGACATCGCTGCTGTTGTCCCATCCTGCCTCTGGCAAAATAGAATGGGAGCGGAATGGAGCTCGAGGTTCGGCACATGGACTGGCGACATGAAGTTTTTCCGCTGCTCACTTCCGTTCCTGTCCCCAGCAGGGTCTAAGATTCCAACCAGGATCCAAGATACCTGACTCTGAAATTTAATCTATTGTCACAAAGACTAGCTGCACTACATTTTCTTGGATGCCCCAGATGTCCTTGAGCATTATTTGCTGATTTTTCAAACTTTGCAATATTAGCCATACAATGAACAAATTGCACTTACCCTGAATGTGGCAAAGCATCTGAAGGGGCTTCACAGGAGCAAAGATTAAACACCAAGTAAAAGGGCAGGATATTAAGAGAGCTTCCTGTTGTGATGGTGTTGGTTACAGAACGTGTTTACTAAGGAATTCTTCGTAATCTTTTGTATGTTTGCAGTAAGTCTTTATTCACTAATTGTAACCATATACAGTAAAGGGTATGAGAAAAGAGCTATCTCCATGTCTAGATCTTAACATATCTTTGCTCAACACCCACTGATCCTAGGTCTGGATCATGTGCCTTCTTACATGACTGTGAGGATGATACTGCACTCAGTCCCACATTAACCCTATACGCGCCATACCCTTACATGACAGCGCTTAAAAGACTGATCCAAGAAGGAGGATTTAAGGAGCATCTTAAAAGATGGTAGAAAGGTGGAGAGGCAGAGATATTCACAAAGTGATTTGCAATTGGGGATAGAATAGATAGATAGAATAGATAGATAGAATAGAAAGATAGACGGAATAGAATAGTAGAATAGAAAGAATAGATAGATAGATAAGATAGATAGATAGATAGATAGATAGATAGATATTGGTTTATTGAAAAATCATCATGGCATCAGGTCCTGAATTGTGATGACAAAGCAAATAAAGCAAGTAATCATAATTCATAACATAGTTATGGACAATCATTAAAATCAAAATAAAGTATAAAATAATAAAAGGATTGCACAATCATGATCATTCCAGCATACAAATAATTACAAGACATTGCAAAACGCTGGTCTCCTTAATTTACAGAACAGAAATAGAAAGTCTACTGCACTCTGTATTAAAGACATAGATTAGATGTTGTCAGGTTCAGTTATAGATCATAGAATTTACAGTGCAGAAGGAGCCCATTCGGCCCATCGAGTCTGCACCGGCCCCTGGAAAGAGCACCCCACTTAAGCCCACACCTCCATCCTGTCCCCATAACCCAGTAACCTCACCTAACCTTTTTGGGCACGAAGGGCAATTTATCATGGCCAATTCACCTAGCCTGCACATCATTTTAGTTAAATTCTCAATCATTCATAAGCTATTTATGGGTTTTATGAAGTAGAGGATTGGGCGTCTTGTAGTCTATTCTCTCTATAATGTATCTGTGGAATGGTGTCTTTTCTCCATAATTCCATGGCACGTTTTCTTTTGTTTGGTTGTGGTAAGAGGTGGTTTCAATCGGTGGTGGGATTCAAGAGTTTACTGTTGAAATCCAGAGAGAGACTTTCCTGTCTTTCAGCAGGGGAACAAATATTCAGTTGTTTATTGGCTCAAAGGGAGTAGGGGACGCACATTAGGCCAGGATTGGAGAAACACAAGGGCCGGGATTCTGCAAACCGGCACCGGGTCGGAGAATCCCCGGGGGGACATGGGAATCGAGCCCCGATGCCGGCTTCCCCATTCTCCGGCGCCGATTCTCGGGCGTCGTGGGATTCCCGCCGTGCCAGTCGGGGGCCGTTGACAGCGGCCCCTCCGGTGATTCTCCGGGCCCCAATGGACCGAGTGGCCGACAAGTTTGGCCGAGTTCTGCCGGTGTGGGTTACTCAGGTCCCACACGGCGGGACCTGGAAGGTGAGTCTGAGGGAGCCGTCCTTGAGGAGGGGATCCAACTCCGGGGATGGGCCCCCGCGGTGGCCTGGCCCGCGATCGGGGCCTACCGATCGGCCGGCGGGCTGTTTCCATGGGGGCCTATATTCCTCCGCGCCGGGCCCCTGTAGGGCTCCACCATATTGCCCAGGGGCCGGCGTGGAGAAGGGAACCCCCGTGCATCCGCAGAAATACGCTGGCCGTAGTGCGCATGCGCGGAATTATGCCGACCGTTCCGCGCCTGCGCGAACTCACGCGGGCCGTTCCGCGCCGGCTGGAGCTGCGGGGACCACTCCAGCGCTGACCTAGCCCTCTAGGAAGAGGAGAATTCCTCACTTTCGGGGACCGTTGACGCCGAAGTGGTTGCCACCGCTTTTCACGCTGCCGTGGGGACTGTTGTGTTGGGTGCTCTGGATCCGTGGAACACATACAGGCCACCAACACTTCAAATAGTACAACACTATTTTATTAAGTTAGAAACTGTTGAACATACTTTCACTGTGGGTTAACACGATGTTAGATTAAACTAAAGACCTATGCCTGTCCTAACCAGTCTATGCACTCAGCACATGGTGAAGATCTGTGCTGTAAGCTGTAAGCTCTGTCCTTCTGAGAGGCTGCATCCCGAATGAGCGGGAACTCTGATGCCCCCTGTCTTTATAGTGAGTGTGCTCTAACTGGTGATTAGCTGCGGTGTTGTGTGTGTTGATTGGTCTTCCTGTGTGTCCATCAGTGTGTGTGCCTGCACCATGATATACTGGTGTATATTATGACAGGGACATAGCCCCATTATTAGAGAATCCCACCCAATGTTTTTGGTGGGTTGTAAGACTGGAAAAAAATACATGGATAGGAAGGAGCATGGCCATGACTGAATTTGAACGTAGTATGATGAATTGTGAAATTGAAACAAGAACAGAAGGCGCTGCAAAAAACCAGCAGGTCTGGCAACGTCTGTAAGGAGAGAAAGCAGAGTTAATGTTTTGAGTCCTTTTGGTGATTCGTCAGAACTAAAGGGAGGGAGATTGTGTTAGATTTTAAAGTGAAGCTGTGAAAGATTACAACAAAAAGTAGCAACTCTAAGAACAAAAGGCAGATGGCCTGGTGTGGGAGGGGGGTCGCATTGAGGCAACCCACGTCTGAGATATTTTTAAAACAGGCTTTGAGATGGAGGAGGAAGGTCACAATCTAAAGCTGCTGAACTCAATGTTGAGTCACGAGGGCTGTAACGTGCCCAGTCGGAAGATGAAATGCTGCCCCTCCAGCTTGCGCCAGGCTTCATAGAATTATCATAGAATTTACAGTGCAGAAGGAGGCCACCCGGCCCATTGAGTCTGCACCGGCTCTTGGAAAGAGCACCCTACCCAAGGTCAACACCTCCACCCTATCTCCATAACCCAGCAACCCCACTCAACACTAAGGGCAATTTTGGACATTAAGGGCAATTTAGCTTGGCCAATCCACCTAACCTGCACATCTTTGGACTGTGGGAGGAAACCGGAGCACCCGGAGGAAACCCACGCACACACGGGGAGGACGTGCAGACTCCGCACAGACAGTGACCAAAGCCGGAATCGAACCTGGGACCCTGGAGCTGTGAAGCAATTGTGTTATCCACAATGCGACCGTGCTGCCCCCAAAAAATTGTAAAATTGAAGAGATCGAGTGGCTTGCACATCTGGTGGAGAGTAGGCAATGACACTGCAGTCATTCGCCAACTATAAATCATATATGTCTATGGTGGTCAGTTTAGTTTGGCTCGGAGGCGATTGAGGTTAATGAATTCCGTATTTAATATTCACAATGTGTGGGGTTACGGGGATAGGGCAGGGAAAGTGAGCCTAGGTAGAGTGCTCTTTCATAGGCTAGGTGCATGCTCAATGGGCTGAATGGCCTCCTTCTGCACTGTAGACATTCTATGAATCTCCAAAGCAATGGTCTACCTCAACGATGTTTTAGTCACTGGGACAACTCCCATAGAGCGCATGTCTCACCTGGAAGAGGTGCTAAAAAGGGTTTGGTGTCCATCTCAAGCTTGAAAAATGGATGTTCCAAGCCTAAGAAGTGATGTAGTTAAGATTCCATGTAGATACGACAGGTCGTCGTCCCCTCGAGGAGAAAGTCAAGGCTATCAGAGAGGTCCCAGCACCCAGGAATATAACTGAACACAAATTCTTCCTTGACATGGTAAATTATTATGGCAATTTAATTCTGAATTTAGCCACAACATTGGCACCAATATACCATCTACCAAAGAAACATCAACTGTGGCAATAGAAGGAGCGACAAGAAAAAAACTTTTTCTTAGTAAAGCAAGTTTTCCAGTCTTGGAATCTTTTTGTTCACTTCGACTCTGGGAAGACGATTGACCTCACATGCAATGTGTCTCCTTACGGGATAGGGGCAATACTATCCCACAAGATGGGGGATGCTTCCGAGCTGCCCATTATCTTTGCCTCATGGACCCGCTTGGAAGTGGAGCTCAAATCAAGGAAGAAGGATGAGCAGTTCTGTGCGGTGTGAAGGAATTCCACCAATATGTGTACGGACGGCGATTCGTTACAAGCCATAAGCCACTATTGGGCCTCTTGAGAGAGAGGATAAACCACTACCACCAATACCCTCTGCAAGGGTGCAACGTTGGGCTTTGCTGCTGGCGGCCTACAACTATGCCTTCCAGCATAGACCTTGCACGCAAATTGCCAATGCAGATGCATTATGCCAACTTCTCCTACGGAAAAGCGTGCCACCACTGCCAATACCCCAAGAGATCATCTTGGTGTTTGATAACCTTGCCAGTGTTGGCTGGACATATCTAAAACTGCACCCAGCAGGATGCGAAAGTAAAGCGGATGATCCAGACTGGCTGGAACTTAGAGAAGGCCGAAGAGTTGAGACACTATTTAACGCGCTGAGGTGAACTGACCTGTGAGGACGGGGTGATCCTCACGAGTCGTCGTTCCACCACCAGCCAGGGAACCTCGCTTGCAGAAGTTACAGAGTGCCTACGCAGGACAAACAAAGATGAAGATGTTGGCACCCAGCTATATATGGTGGTCAGGAATTGATAAAGCCATCAAAGAAATGGTACATCAATGTACCTCCTGTCAGACTCAACAATCGCTACCTCCATTGGTCAGACTCCACCGCTGGGACAGGCCAGGTTGCCCATGAACCACGGCCCATGTTGACTCTGTGGGCCCTTTCTTGGACAGAGTGTTCTTAGTTTTGGTGGATGCCCAATCCAAGTGGCTATCTATACAGGGGATGAGGACCACAGCCTCGGCGACTTTATGCCGACTGTTCGCCATACAAGGATGCCAGATTCAATTGTATCTGACAACGGCACTCCTTTTACAGGGAACGACTTCCAAAATTTCATTCAAGTGAACGGTGTTCACCACACTAGGATGGCTCAATACCACCCTGCGCCCAATGGGTTGGCAGAGAGGACCGTACAGACTTTTAAAAACACCATGAGGAAACAATCAAGCAGACCACTGCACCATTGACTTGCTAGTTTTCTGTTATGCTACAACACGACCCCCACCCCCTCGCCCCACTACCGGGTCTCACCTGCTGAGCTGCTGATGCGCCAAACTTGTTTGGATTTGGTATTTTCTAACTTGGCTGGGAGGGTGGAGGCATGTCAGGCCTCCCAGAGACTACGCAAAGGGGCGACAGGTCATTTCGGGTGAGGGAGCCGGTCTTAGTTTGAAATTTCACCTCAGACCCACTTTGGTTAATCGGGCGGATTGGGTTCCAGTCTGGGCCCATGCCATACGTGGTGAATGTAAATGGCAGGGCGGTCAAAAAGCACATTGACAAAAAGTCGGGGGGGGGGGGCAGCAGCTCCCATTTCAGAGCAGACAGGTTCCACTATTGTTGTTGATTCACCTATGCATGTTCCTGAGAAGAGGGAGCTGAGAACTCTTGAGTCAACCCAGCCAATTGTGCCGATGGGAGCCAGTGAGACTAGTTTCCCTACCGAGGAATCAGCGCCTCCTGAACTGTCGTCTGCCTCCGGCAACATGACTAACTTGGAGGCTGTTGAGCCAGTGAAAAGACTAAGGAAGTGTGGGCGGACTCAGAGGCCCCGGACCGACTGATTCTTTGATGAACTCTCTCTCCCCAGATGTATTTTACCATATATATTAGAACCTGTACATAGTTATTGTGTGAAATGTAATAAGGGACTTAAGGGGGGAGGGATGTGGTAGCGTGGCCCCTTTAAGGGGCTGGACTTGGCAGGCTATGTCACCGGCTTGTGGCCAGTCACGTGGGTGGATGCAAACCCCAGACAATAGCAATGGCGAGGCCTGGGAGCAGAGGCCCGGGCAGTGTGGACCCAGGAGCCGGAGAACCAAGACCCATCCTTTCGTGTTCTGTGCCTGTAAATATACCAAACTTTTTCTTTTGTTAATTAACCCCTTTGTTACTACTGGAAGTCTCCAGAGTGTTGCCTCAAGCCACCACATATCCAAAATACTATTCCTAATGGGAAAACCAACACAAATGTTGCTGTCAGTCTTTCCTTTCTAGTAGATGTTTCTCCTGCTGTTCTTTCAGTTGCCCCTCCTCAGGAAGGTGGGTCTCACTGAAGGCAGCAATGTTAGTTGAGGGTCATGTGATACAGCTCACCTGATATGGTAGAAGATCTTCTTTCCGGATGGACACTCCTGAAATTTTCCATGAGTGTCCTAATATTCCAAGTTCCAAAATTTTAAATTTTCTTTTTCTGGCCATGAAAATGGTGATCCCACAGGGCCTGACTGGTTTCCTCAGCCAGGAGAAAGTGGCACAGCTGATTTTCAGGGCACCTTTTCCAGCCCCGTCCCAATTTGGGGTGAGCAGAGAGTATCCTGAAGAGAACTACTCAGTCACAGATACTGCTGCCGAAAAACACCTCCGTCCCAACACAGGCGTCCAAAGGCTCTCATGCAGCAGTCGCTTATGTGCAGATTGTTGATCAGGGACTCCCTGCTTCACAGCTCTGTCCCCATTACCAATTCTCCATCACTGCAGGATGTGGCAAATGGGCCCTGGGAGAAGCCTGCTCGTGACTGCTTAACGTGGGGGACCTTGGGGTACTGTCATTGTCCACACGATCGTGACTGGTTTTGGTCAAAGTTCGATGACTGGCCTTACCACCAGGACCATACCACCCTCCCACTGCAGCCTTCTTCTGCTTTTTTGGCCAGTGAGATGCAAGTCCCCCTTCATCTGTTCTGCCACTGAGGAATTTTTGGAATGACTCTGACTGCCACCTCCCCCCACCCAGCCAGCCTTGCCTCCATGTGTAGCCTTACCAGGAGCAAGGAAGCCATGACGACGCCTCTGTGGTAGTCTGTGTAGAGGTATTACGGTACCTGGTAATGCTGGAACACCATTGGTAGATATTGTATGTTTCCTATTGGTCAAGCTGTATGATAGCTCCGCCCTGCAAGGCAGGGTATAAGAGCCCGTGCCACCCCAGCAGCCTTCTTTCTGTATCTGAGCTGCTGGGGGAAACATCTAGCTTATTAAAGCCTTCAGTTGGACTACAACCTCGCTTTAGTAGTCATTGAACGTGCATCAATTTAATAAGCTAGATTTAAAAGGATGGAGCTCCGAATCAAGCCGGAGTGTTTGCAACTCAGCCCACACGCAGCGAACTCAGCGGCAACCTTCAAGCACTGGCTGGCGTGTTTTAAAGGATATCTCGGAACGACCGAAAACACACCCATGGGAGAACAGAAATTGCAAGTCCTGCACTCAAGGGTGAGCCCAGAAATTTACACCTTCATCGAGGACGCGGACGACTTTGGTGCAGCAATGGAGCTGCTAAAAGGACATTATATTCGCCTGGTAAACCAGGTCTATGCCCAACATCTGCTAGCAACGAGGCGACAAATCCCCGGGGAATCGTTGGAAGAATTCTAGCATGTGTTCCTGGTGTTGGGGAGAAACTACAGCTGCCCGCAAGTTTCGGCGAGCGACCACACAGAAGTCTTGATCTGGGACGCTTTCGTGGCAGGTATGCTGTGCTCCCAAATCCGCCAGCAATTGCTGGAAAAAGACACCCTAAGCCTCAAGGAGGCACGGGCCCTTGAAGGCTCCCTGGATGTGGCCTCCCGAAACGCCCGCGCTTACGTTCCCGACCGCGCGGCAGCCCCCTGGGCAGCGTGGAACCCCTCTGCAGCCGACCGGAGACATCTCCCATCCCCCCACAAACTTGTGCTGCAAGGCGGCCTGGCAACCCCGGGGGTCCCGCTGCTACTTTTGCGGGCAGGCCAAGCACCCCCGGCAGCGCTGCCCGGCCAGTGCATCCACCTGCAAGGGATGCGGTAAAAAGGGCCACTTCGTGGTGGTATGCCAGGCCCGTGCGGTCGCCGCGGTCTCCGGTGGCGTGCGGACCGCCACCACGAACCTCTCCACGGTCCCCGTGCGGCCAGCGTGAGCCGCCATCTTCCTCCTCCAGGGCCAAGTGCGGCCTCTGGGCACCGCCATCTTGTCCCGCGGACGCCACGTTCGATGGATGGGCGCCGCCATTTTGTGCACCCCCAGCCATGTGCTACCAATGGGAGCCGCCACCTTGGATGGACTCCCAGGACCCCAGCTCGGCTGACCGCACACCGCCTAAAGAGAACACTCAACTGCTGCGATTAGCCTCGGTGACCCTGGATCAGTCCCGGCCTCGAACACTCTCAACTGCTACAACAACAGTACTAATCAACAGGCACGAGACGTCCTGCTTAATCGACTCTGGGAGCATGGAGAGCTTCATACACCCTGACACGGTAAGGCGCTGTTCTCTCCTCGTCCACCCTGTTAATCAAAAAATCTCCCTGGTCTCCGGTTCCCACTCAGTAGAGATAAAGGGGTTTTGTGTAGCAAACCTCACGGTCCAGGGAAGGGAGTTTAAAAATTACCGGCTCTACGTCCTTCCCCACCTCTGCGCGGCCACACTCCTAGGTTTAGACTTCCAGTGTAATCTCCAAAGTCTAACTTGCAAATTTGGCGGCCCTATACCCCCCCTCACTGTCTGCGGCCTCGCAACCCTCAAGGTCGATCTGCCTTCCCTGTTTGCGAACCTCACCCCGGATTGCAAACCCATCGCCACCAGGAGCAGATGGTACTGTGCCCAGGATCGGATCTGTATTAGGTCAGAGGTCCAAAGGCTCCTGAGGGAAGGAGTCATTGAAGCTAGCAACAGTCCCTGGAGAGCTCAAGTAGTGGTGGTAAAGACCGGGGAGAAGCATAGGATGATCATCGATTACAGTCAGACCATCAACAGGTTTACGCAGCTGGACGCGTACCCTCTCCCCCACATATCCGACCTGGTAAACAGGATTACGCATTACAAGGTTTTCTCCACGGTGGATCTTAAGTCCGCCTACCACCAGCTCCCCATCCGCACTAGTGACCGCAAGTACACTGCCTTCGAGGTAGATGGATGGCTCTACCACTTCTTAAGGGTTCCCTTCGGTGTCACTAACGGGGTCTCGGTCTTCCATCGCGAGATGGACCGAATGGTTGACCGGTACGGTTTACGGGCAACATTCCCGTATCTCGATAATGTCACCATCTGAGGCCACGACCAGCAGGACCACGACACTAACCTCCGAAAATTCCTCCAGATCGCAAAGATCCTTAACCTTACGTATAACAAGGATAAATGCGTGTTTAGCACCGACCTCCTAGCCATCCTCGGCTACGAAGTGCGAAATGGAGTTATAGGCCCCGACCCTGAACGCATGCGCCCCCTTATGGAGTTCCCCCTCCCTCACTGCTCCAAGCCCCTGAAGCGCTGCCTAGGATTTTTCTCTTACTATACCCAGTGGGTCCCCAACTGTGTGGACAAGGCCCGTCCCCTGATCCAATCCACAGTTTTTCCCCTGTCGATAGAGGCCCGCCAGGCCTTCAGCCACATCAAAACAGACATTGCAAAGGCCACGATGCATGCCATCGACGAGTCCCTCCCCTTCCAGGTCGAGAGCGATGCGTCCGACGTAGCTCTGGAGGCCACCCTCAACCAAGCGGGCAGACCCGTGGCCTTGTTCTCATGTACCCTCCATGCTTCTGAAATCTGCCACTCCTCAGTCGAAAAGGAGGCCCAGGCCATAGTAGAAGCTGTGCGACGTTGGAGGCATTACTGGCCGGCAGGAGATTCACTCTCCTCACTGACCATCGGTCGGTTGCTTTCATGTTCGATAATGCACAGCGGGGCAAGATAAAAAACGACAAGACCTTGCGGTGGAGGAACTCTCCACCTACAACTACGAGATCTTGAATCGTCCCGGGAAGCTAAACGAGCCTCCTGATGCCCTGTCCCGCGGCACATGTGCCAACGCACAAGTACACCGCCTCCGAGCCCTCCACGAGGACCTCTGCCACCCGGGGGTCACTCGCTTTTTCCACTTTATCAAGACCCGCAACCTGCCCTACTCCATCGAGGAGGTCAGGACAGCCACCAGGGACTGCCAAATCTGCGCGGAGTGCAAACCGCACTTCTACCGGCCAGAGAAAGCGCACCTGATAAAGGCTTCCCATCCCTTTGAACATCTCAGCATGGACTTCAAAGGCCCCCTCCCGTCCACCGACCGCAACACGTACTTCCTGAACAAGATTGATGAGTAGTCCCGGTTCCCATTCGCCATCCCCTGCCCCGACATGACCGCAACTACCGTCATCAAGGCCCTCCATAGCATCTTTGCACTGTTTGGGTTCCCCGCTTATATACATTGTGATAGGGGGTCCTCCTTTATGAGCGACGAACTGCGTCAATTCCTGCTCAGCAAGGGCATCACCTCGAGCAGGACAATCAGCTACAACCCCTGGTGTAACGGACACATAGAGAGGGAGAATGGAACCCTCTGGAAGACCGTCCTACTGGCCCTATGGCCCAGGAATCTCCCAGTCTCCCGCTGGCAGGAAGTCCTCCCGGATGCCCTCCACTCCATCCGGTCACTGCTTTGTACCACGACCAACCAAACATCTCACGAACGTCTCCTTGTCTTCCCCAGGAAGTCCTCCTCTGGGACCTCGCTCCCGACCTGGCTGGCAGCTCCCGGACCCATCCTGCTCCGAAAACACGTGCGGGCGCACAAGTTGGACTCGTTGGTCGAGAGGTTCCATCTTTTCCACGCTAACCCCCAGTACGCTTACATGGCATACCCCGACGGCGGTCAAGATACGGTCTCCCTATGAGACATGGCGCCCACTGGATCCCCATGCACGCCCCAGCACCAGTCCCACCCTCCCTCATGGTGCACCTTACAGGAGGATCGGTCCTTCCGCCGGCCCCGTCTAGGCCCCCCCACCCACCGACGTACCCCGCAGACGCTCTCTTCCCGGGTCAACCGTTTTCCCCACCAGCGCCATCTCGGGGTGTTGAAACTGCCACAGAGATCGAGGCCACGCTCCCGGAGTCACAGACGCCCGAGCCTCCACCAGAGTCACCACCAAAGCTTCGACCATCACAGAGGACGACCAGGGCCCCCGATCGACTGATTGCTTCATTTTAAAGTGTATATCGTTAATTGTGAAACTGTAAATAGTTACAAAACGCTGTACGGAGGTATTACGGTGCCTTCATAACTATATTTTCTACCACGTTACGATGTTGTAATATCAAGCCACCACCCCCGCCGGACTCTTTTTTAACAGGGGGTGAATGTGGTAGTCTGTGTAGAGGTATTACGGTACCTGGTAATGCTGGATCACCATTGGTAGATATTGTATATTTCCTATTTGTCAAGCTGTATGGTAGCTCCGCCCTGCAAGGCGGTGTATAAGAGCCCGTGCCGCCCCAGCAGCCTTCTTTCTGTACCTGAGCTGCTGGGGGAAACATCTAGCTTATTAAAGCCTTCAGTTGGACTACAACCTCGCTTTAGTGGTCATTGATCGTGCATCAGTCTCTCAAAGGATTGTTACAGCACATCAATCTCTCCACCACAACGAGGTGGTGAACCATGCAGGGGATAACTATAATATTAGGGTTGCTGCTGACACCAGAGGAAAACATGCTGAAACTGACCACCCAAGGCCTCAAGTTCCCTGGTGCTGACCGCAATTTAAGCGTTAAAATGTTGACTGATATTTTACATTGCGAAGCAGACAGACACACTTTGCTACAAAACTGACATGGGGAAAGGAATATGGGAGCAATAAAAGTGTAAAACAGTAAGGCCAAGGTCATTCTACAAACTAAATGACAGCCAGAATACCAACTGAGAACAAAATTAGTTCTTCAGAGAAAAATCACATCATAATGTGGATAAGTACAATGGTACGGTACTGTGCATTTCCGTGTCCAAAGTCTTGGCTACTACTGTTACACACATTACTGCTGACAACACTACACCATAATCTCCAAGCCAAGCCTGTCACAAATGCACATACTTGCCCCATGCAGAGTAAATTGGCTAATACACTCTGTCAGTTTGGATGAATCATTTCAGTTAAAACTTTAACTTGTCCCATTTTGTATGCTGAAGCAACCGCTGTCTATTTCTGAATTTCTGAATTTACAGCATTGCTTATTATTTTGGGTATCTGAGCTATTGGTGGGGACTCTCTGGCCATGTTGTACCCAGCGCAAATCCCGTTATGTTAGGAGGCTATGTCGGGAAATTCCAAGAGAGGACCAAGATTTGCACCGGGTGCAAAACAGTTTCTAATGCTTCAGGCCCGCTCCCAGAAAGGGCGAGAGCCTGATCATAACTCATTTTCATTCATTTTAATCTTGTTAGTGATTTTAAAGTTGAACGCAGCAGCCTCCCGGAATTCTCCCGCCTCTCCCCTCAGCGGGAAGTCACATGAGCTCAATTAACTATGGGCGCAATCTTCGCAAAAGGGAACAAAGTCCCCGAGCGAGCGGGTTTAGCCGTGTGTTTCCCGGCACTCGCAGTGACTACCAAGCCACTCTTGATGATGGACACTGAAGTCCCCCACCCAGAGCATATTCTGCACCCTTGCCACCCACAGTGCTTCCTCCAAATGGTGTTCAATATAGAGGAGCACTGATTCATTGCTGGTGGTGGCCTGTATGTGGTAATCAGCAGAAGGTTTCCTTGCCCATGTTTAACCTAAAGCCATGGGTCCTTCATGGGGTCCAGAGTTGGTGATGAGGACTCCGAGGGAAACTCCTTCCCAATTGTACACTACTGTGCCTTCACCTCTGCTGGGACTGTCCTGCCAGTAATAGTGGTGTCTGGGACATTGTAGGGTATGATTCTGTGATCATAACTATATCAGGCTGTTGCTTAACTAGTCAGTGAGACAGCGCTCCCAACTTTGGCATAAGCCCTCAGAGGTCAGTAAGGAATACTTTGCAGGGTCGATAGGGCTGGGTTGTCATTGTCGCTTCTGGTGCCTGGATTGATGGTCCGTCCAGTTTAATTCCTTTTTTGTGTTTTTGTAGCGGTTGAATACAACTGAGAGCCTTATGAAGCCATTTCAGAGGGCATTTAAAAGTCAACCACATTGCTGTGGGTCTGGAGTCACATGTAGGCAGACCAGGTATGGATGGCAGATTTCCTTCCCTAAAGGACATTCGTGAACCAGATGGGTCTTTACGACAATTGACAATGGTTCCAGGGCCATCACTGGAGATATTTTAATTGAGTTTAAATTCCATCATCTGCTGTGGTGCGATTGAAACCCAGGTCCCCAGATCATCTCACTGGATCTCTGTATTACTAGTCCAGTGACAATACCACTTTGCCACCGCCTCTCCCAGAGGTGCTACACTGTCTCCCTGGTCAGACGCTGTTTTCTGTGACATGCATTGTCCCGCAGCTCATTTAAGGACCATTGAGGCCGGTACACTCTAGGTCCATGCCGATGTCCTCCTCTGGCTCCTTCCTAGGCCTGATGGGCGGCTGGGTCTTGAACCAGAGCAGCGGCCCCCTGTTGCTGTGGTGCAGGCTCTAGCCTTGACGCAGTAGCTGAGGTCTGTCCGCGTCGACTATGGCTATGAGGACAATGGCCAGCACTACTGGATCCCAAAATTCATCTTTAATCCAGGAGGAAGTGAAAAAGGGGAGAGATCCAGTAAGGTTATCTATTCCGGGACCCTCACCCACCCTCCCCCGCAACACCCTTGCCCTCATGATCCAGAAGGCTGATAACCCATCACTGTCCCATGTACCCAGTGCCACCTCGAATATCTGTTGCCCATAACACATCATTGCCTCAATGGCCAAGGGCATGGTCACATGCCCCCTCACAGAACGTAGAACATACAGTGCAGAAGGAGGCCATTTGGTCCATCGAGTCTGCACCGACCCACCTAAGCCCTCACCTCCACCCTATCCTCGTAACCCAATAACCCCTCCTAACCTTTTGGACACTAAGGGCAATTTAGCGGGGCCAATCCACCTAACCTGCACGTCTTTGGACTGTGGGAGGAAACCGGAGCACCTGGAGAAAACCCATGCAGACATGGGGAGAAGGTGCAGACTCCACACAGACAGTGACCAGCGGGGAATCGACCCCGGGACCCTGGCGCTGTGAAGCCACAATGCTAGTGCTAGCACAGTGCTAGCCACTTGTGCTACCGTGCAGCCCCACTTACGCAGCAATAACCTGCTCACAGACATTCAGTTTGGGTTCCGCCAGGGTCACTCAGCTCCTGACCTCATTACTGCCTTGGTTCAAACATGGACAAAAGAGCTGAATGCCAGAGGTGAGGTGACAGTGCAATGGGAATCAGGGGGAAAACTCTCCGCTCCGCTGGTTGGAGTCATACCTGGCACACAGGAAAATGGTTGTAGTGGTTGGAAGTCAATCATCTCAGCTCCAGGACATCACTGCAGGAGTTCCTCAGGGTAGTGTCCAAGGCCCAACAATCTTCAGTTGCTTCACCAATGACCTTCCCTCCAGCACCAACACCATTGATCAGAAGCTGAACTGGACTAGCCACATTAATACTGTGGCTACCAGAGCAGGTCAAAGGCTAGGAATCCTACGGCGAGCAACTCGCCTCCTGACTCCCCAAAGCATATCCACCACTTACAAGTCAGGAGTTTAATGGAATGCTCTCCACTTGCCTGGATAAGTGCAGCTCCAACAACACTCAAGAAGCTCAACACCATCCAGGGCAAAGCAGCCGGCTTGATTGATCCTTCTTCCACAAACATTGAAACCCCGCCGAACAGTGGCAGCCGTGTGTACCATCTACAGGATGCACTGCACCAAGGTTCCTTAGGCAGCACCTTCCAAACCCACAACCACTCCCATCTAGAAGGACAAGAGCAGCAGATACCAGGGAACACCTGGAGCTTGCCCCCCAAGCCACTCATCACTCTGACTTGGAAATATATCACCGTTCGTTCACTGTCACTGGGGCAACATCCTGGAACTCCCTCACTAACAGCACGGTTGGTGTAGCTACACCTTAAGGACTGCAGCGGTTCCAGAAGGGAATCCACCACCACCTCCTGAAGAGCAACTAGGGATGGGCAATAAATACTGGCCTAACCAGCAATGCCCACATCCTGTAAATTAATTTTTAAAACATCCTCGCAGACCTGGCACCCCTTGGTGGAGGAGGACACCCGCTCCCGTTGGTCGTGAAGGACACAGTTGCCCTCAATTTCTACACCACTGGGTCATCCCATGGTTCGAGCGGGGACCTGTGCAGCATTTCACAATCATCAGCCTACAGGTGCATCCAGGAGATGACAGATGCTCTGTATGCCAAGGCATCAAATTACATCCACTTCGACCTAGGCCAGGCCCACCAAGATACCCGGGCTGCAGGGTTCGCTGCCATTGCTGGGATGCCCCAGGTCCAGGGAGCCATCGATGGCATGCATGTCGTCCTGCAAATACTGGGGCATCAGAGAGTGCCCTATGTGAACAAGGGGTTTCACTCCCTGAATGTCAAGATCCTGTGCGACCACTGCCTCAGGATCATGGCAGAAGGAACTGACGGCATTGTTGCTAAGTTTGCAAATGATACAAAGATATGTAGAGGGACAGTTTGTGTTGAGGAAGCAAGAAGGCTGCAGAAGGACTTGGATAGGTGAAGAGAGTGGGCAAAGAAGTGGCAGATGGAATACAATGTGGAAAAGTGTGAGGTTATCCACTTTGCTGGAAGAAGAGAGGCATAGATTATTTTCTATGTGGGAAAAGGCATCTGAAATCAGAAGCACAAAGGGACTTAGGAATCCTAGTTCAGGATTCTCTTAAGATTAACATGAAGATTCAGTTGGCAGTTAGGAAGGTAAATACAATGTTGCCATTCATGTCAAGAGGTCTAGAATACAAGAGCTGGGATGTATTGTTGAGGTTGTATAAGGTTCTGGTCACACCCCATTTAGAATATTGTGAGCAGTTTTGGGTCCTGTATCTAATGAATGATGGGCTGGCCTTGGAGAGGGTTCAGGGGATATACACAAGAAAGATCTCCAGAATGAAGAACTTGGCATATGAGGAGCGACTGAGGACTCTGAGTCAGTACTCGATGGAGATTAGAATGATGAGAGGGCATCTAATTGAAACTTAATGAATACTGAGAAGCCTAGATAGAGTGAACATGGAGGGGATGTTTCCACTTGTAGGAAAAACTAGAACCCGAGGACACCATCTCAGACTAAAGGGACGATCCTTTAAAACAGAGATGAGGTGGAATTTCTTCAGCCATAGGGTGGTGAATCTGTGGAACTCTTTGCCGCAGAAGGCTGTAGAGGCCAATTCACTGAGTGTCTTTAAGACAGAGATAGATAGGTTCTTGATCAATAAGGAGATCAGGGGTTATTGTGAGAAGGCAGGAGAATGGGGATGAGGAAATTATCAGTCATGATTGAATGGTGGAGCAGACTCGATGGGCCACGTGGCCTAATTCTGCTCCTATATCTTATGTCTTATGATCTTATAAGGAGTGCCAGCAGGATTTGAGGAAGGTACTGGGAGGTCAGTTCTGGCAGGCCACGAGGTGTCAGGGAATGGATTAATGTTGACATTCCAGGTGTGACATCTGAGGACTGATTTATGTGGGTGATCATTTTGCGCATCAACCTGGATCTCACCCGTCCACCCAGCGGGAAACACAGAAATGACACTCAAGTCATTTGTTGGGAGAATTACGCCCATTATCTGTTGCTCAGCCATTCGAAGAATGAGCACAGTTTTATTATTGCTGACAAAGGACTGCATTCCAAATTCAGCCCTTAAACTCAATCATTATATTTATAAAAGCTCCAATTAGCTTCATTTTACTTTTGAAGTGATTAATTAAGGTAAGAGTACCTGACATTTGTATTTGTATCTGCACAGATATCACTTAAACATTATATTGGCTTTCTAGAGCTCATTGAACTGCTCACCAAATTACAAAGGATTGCTACTGCTGTTAATATATGACTAAACCTTTGGTAATCTAATCCAAAGAAGTATATTCATGATGAGAGATTCACTTGCCATGTATATATTCAATATTATTTTCATGCACATTCCACTTACCTCACTGCTCTTCTTAGGTTCCTAGAAAACGGGAAAGGGATTATGCCATCTTATTCCAACACCCAGTTCTTTCTGTATTTGGGAAAACGAAAAATATACCAGGAAGAATGATAGGAATAATGATTATTATGAGTTCTTAATCTTTCAGCACCTGGTGCACTTCAAAACCTGACATGGTGACATTTCTGTTTACCAAGTGGGCCATCTTGAGAAAATTGTCATGAGAGGCTTGGCTAAATCGTGAACAAAATGTTTACTGTTCCTTTAAAAATGGATTAATCACATCTTTAAATGACCGAGCAAGAACAGAGAGTGAATAGAATAACTTGCTCTAGGCAGAGTAATTCAGTAAAGGGGGTTTTCTCATATGATGACAGCAACTATTGAGGCCAATGGGAAGTTCAGAAAACCCACTCATGCAGTAAGCAGTAAGTAGCTATAATGGACAAATTATGTGGATACTTGAGTTTGTCTCCCCACTGTGTTCAATGGTCTAGATGTAAAATTAAAGATATTGCTGAGTGTCTGGTTTATCCTATATAAAACCCCTATGAAAACCAAGACTTTACAATATCGCCATTTCAGTCATCTCCGTTACTCCAGGGGATTTATCGTCTGAGAGGGTGAGTCACATATCATAGTCTATCCGAAATCAGTTTGGTCTGTGGGTGCAGAGAGAGGGGGTGGGGGGTGGGGATGGGGGTGGGGGGGGGGGGGGGGGGGGGCATTGCTAAAACATTTTTAATGAAGCCAGAAGTTTCACCAGGATTATCACAATTGGAAGACATGACTGACTAGCAGGCAGCAAAATCTGCTTGCACTTCGTTTTCACTGAGATTCATAGTCTAGTGCCAAATAGTACTGAACTTAACTGAATAAAACTGAATGCATTGTACTTCAGACAGTTACAGCTGGCAGATAAAGAGGAATGGCATGCCACCAGTCTAGATTCAAATCCTTTTTCAAGAGATTAAAAAGGACGTTCTGCTAACCCACTGCACAACCAACCACCTAGATCTTTAACATCACAGAAATCCCTTTCGACTTTTTTTTTTAAAGCACTTCACAAAGTCTGCGTTTTCTTTTTCTGAAAGTTGCTGAGGATGTTTAAGTTTGAATAGGAGTGCCATCAGAACGTGTATCTACTTTGAATCTTCAGCTGCCTCCAGCAAAGACTTTTTCTTAACGGTTGTCATTACAGTATAGTGGTGATTTATCCTAGCTCATGCCTCCTGGAATGCATTACCGCAGGCTTTAAATTCAGTTTCTACTGTAAAATAGTTTAAGAAGCTTTTTAGATCTAAAGCCCCATTTATACTTTACAAACCCCTGAGATCACATTTACTTTAGGTCAAAATGGCAAAAGCAGAATGTAATCCTCCAGAGTTTTATAGTCCAGCCAACTCTGCCCTACTCAGTGCAATGAAATATTTCTAATCACGTTGCCAGGAATAAATACTGCATTCCAGTTAGGCTGAGTTAGGCCTTTTTGAATTAATTCTTTAAAGTTAAAATTTGGACCAATTTGGATTTGTGCATATCCATTCCTATTCTGGGAAGCAGCAGTCAATCAGCAGAAATTCAGGCATCCTTCTGTGCACATTAGATGGTGCCCTGGTCATCATTCTGATTACCCCCAGCGTTTCTCAGTTTGCTCTCTGGTACTCTCCAACAGAGAGACATGTACCTTGGAATTGGTACACCTCTATTTGCGTCCTGGTATTTATTGAGCGAAGAGAAACTTTGTGGTCACTTTATGTCCACTAATCTCTTAGTTTACTTCAATGGATATGTGACCTCATGGTCTTGCTGAGCCCATCCTCCTATTTCAGTGGGAGGATTATATGTTCAGGGTCAGTCCATTATCAATCTTCCACTGCTACAGATTTAAAAACTCTGATCAGTATATGCGAATTCATATCCCCTAGCCCCATAAAGTCGTTCCACTCTTCTAAAGAAAAATGGAGAAAAATAGTTATAGTTTGAAGCTGGGTTTTGTGTATCCGATTCTATTGTTGTTAGCAAAGGGGAGATGCCTGTATTTTTGCCCTGCTTTTGAGCTTTGAATTCAGACTATCCAAATTCACCCACACACTCATTACTTATTATCTGCTCAACACATGTGTGGACATTTAATTTATGGGTCAGATCTGTGAGAGATATCCATCAGGCATTTATACTAGCCTGATGTAAACCTTCTGCTTCCTAGCCCCAAATAAAACCAAGAACTGGGAGATTTTATTTCCAAATCCGATTAGAGTAAATAAACTTTCCACTGTTTATCCTTCCCCAGTTGCTGTGATAGTGCTGCAAATGCACAACACATTTGAATTTCCACCACAAGTATAAATGGGGTATTAGGTATTTAAACTGCTGATGTTTATACTGCTTTTAATTTGTACTTAAGAATGTGCAAGATACCCATTGGTTCTCCCATACACATTGTAAATGATTTATAATCTTTCTGTTTTCTTTGCATGTGTTTTATTTCATCAGGGGAGTAGTTTTAATTAGCATTGTGACTAGGTGGACATCTAAAAGGCTTTTGTAAATACACTTGAAAATTTGCAGTGTATTTTCAGGAATTAGATTGTTACGTGAATTATATTGGTGAATGTGTATATGGTCCTTTGTGAATTTGTTAATCTATATACCTGAAGCAGAACTAAATATCCTCTAGATTTTATATAGAAGATTGCAGACGGTTCTACTTACTATCACAAAGCTTGTTTACAGAAGCAAAATCTAGCCACTCCACGGGACTCCACTCTGCTTTAGGTTTGAGCTCTATTCTGTTTGTTTAGCAGCTGAGCTTGAACTCAGACTGAATCCACAGGGACACATCATAAAGCGTGCATCCCTTTTGGCCTTGATATGCACAATCTGCTTCAAAGAGGGACTTCACACCACAGATTGATTGTCTGGGCCCCTGTTGGTGCAGACTTCTGCTCTTGAGTTTAGGCATTCAAGTAGTTATTCAACATTTTCCAAGTTCAATTGCAGATTCACTTTTTCATTCGCTTCTGATGTATACTGACAGGAAAAGAAAGTCATATGCTCTGTAAAAAAGGCTGCCAATTTTTTATTAGCCCATTTTGCTCTACTAGCCGCAACCAATTTCAAACCCCCCTCCTTTGTAGAACACGCCGGGGCTGGTTAGCTCAGTAGGTTAGTGTGTGGTTTGGAACAGCACAGGTTGAATTCCTACTCTGGCTGAGGTGACTTGGGAACAATTGCAAACCATTACTACCAAACATAGCTCAGGATGAAGCATCAGCAGACAGTGATCTAAGGGCCTGCTCTTGGATAAGCGCGCACACAAATGTTTATATGACCACAGAACCTTTTATTTCATTTAATGATGTCATTAAAAATGTTGATTCCAAAATTCCTAGCTTTTTGCTTCAACACGATCTACAAATTTGAAAATTAGGGCATTCCACCAATTTGCACCCAATGTTTCATGCACTCTTTTTGGGGTCCATGATTTAATATTATGGAAATGAGAGGCAGTGGCTTTGGCATATCAAAACCAGTTAGTTTATGCCTGCAATGCATCAGGGGCAGATGAATGTCCTCAAGGCATTACCACCTCACTCTAAAGAATTTAAAGGCCACACAAGTCCTGTTAAAAACTAGGTGGTGAATATCTTGCTGGAAGAGTGCACTTCATGAAAAATGCTATAAGGGGCTTTGCTTTAGCTGTTCATGAAGACTCGTAGCCATGTTTATCTGTCTGTAGCTGTGAACGTTCAGATAACACTCAACCCCCTGAACATCCTAAAAAGAAAACACTGCTACTCATTCAAATTTCAGATTTTTGTATATGACAACACACAAAGAATCCACAACAATGAGTTATTTGCAAGAAGTTTCCATAATCCATTCGTTCGGAGGAATGCTACCCTCTCAGTGCTCTTTCAGTATAAAATGACGCCTCCAAAAGTTGCAATGACATCTGTTGAGATGTTTAGCATATGCTTCTACGAAGTAATCATTGGGAAGTCCTTGGAAGGATTGTGTCTGTTACATTGATAGAACTGAAAGGGTTACACAAACTCCTGCATAATTGTAGCCTGGTATTGCTAGCACAGCTTTGACATTCCGGAAAAGGACTGGATATGAGAGATGTGGGGTCGATCTACTACTTTGGACGTGGAAGAACATAGAGTAGAGCATCAGAATGGTTAACACTCAAAACAAGCAGTGATTTCTGCAAGGAGAGTCAGAAAGAACTTAATTCCCTTCCACACCTCCTCCCTCTCAACATCTTCCTCTTTTTATCATTGTTCATCCCCATTAGTGTGATAGGTGTGTTTGGAAATGAAGGCATAAACTAGCAGTGGGTGAGCATTAGAACTTTGGGCATCATTCTCCGACCCCCCGCCGGGTCGGAGAATCGCCGGGGGCTGGCGTGAATCCCGCCCCCGCCGGTTGCCGAAGTCTCTGGCACCAGATATTCGGCGGGGGCGGGAATCGGGCCGCGCCGGTTGGCGGGACCCCCGCTGGATTCTCTGGCCCGGATGGGCCGAAGTCCCGCCGATAAATTGCCTGTCCCGCCGGTGTGGATTAAACCACCTTTTGAACGTCGGGACAAGGCGGCGTGGGCGGGCTCCGGGGTCCTGGGGGGGGCGCGGGGCGATCTGGCCCCGGGGGGTGCCCCCACGGTGGCCTGGCCCGCGATCGGGGCCCACCGATCCGCGGGCGGGCCTGTGCCGTGGGGGCACTCTTTCCCTTCCGCCTCTGCCACGGTCTCCACCATGGCGGAGGCGGAAGAGACTCCCTCCACTGCGCATGCGTGGGAAACTGTCAGCGGCCGCTGACGCTCCCGCGAATGCACCGCCCAGAGATGTCATTTCCGCGCCAGCTGGCGGGGCAACAAAGGCCGTTTCCGCCAGCTGGCGGGGCGGAAATTCCTCCGGCGCCAGCCTAGCCCCTCAATGTTGGGGCTCAGCCCCCAAAGATGCGGAGCATTCCGCACCTTTGGGGCGGCGCGATGCCCGTCTGATTGGCGCCGTTTTGGGCGCCAGTCGGCGGACATCACGCCGTTTCGGGAGAATTTCGCCCCTGATGACCACTGTCTCACCAATCTCACCATTCTGACAGCTGGAATGGACCCCCCATAGCTCCATGGCCTGCACCATGTAAAAGGTGCTGTTTCAAATCATGGGGCTGCCTATTCTGGCCACATGTAGTTCACAAGCATTGGTTCTCGGTAGCAAAATTGAGTGGTTAGATTGTTGCTGGTGTTTTTGGGAAATCTCTCAGGCAGCATCAGACAGCTGAAGCTACAGTTCTGCCGATATCATCCTGTTGGGGAGCTGAAAGTTTTCTAAGGTTCTGCATGCAAATAAATACTGTTAGGGGCGATGGCAACTTCCAATGGAAGATCTTGTTATGTTGTCCTTAACTGCAACACACTATGAAGCCTACTTTGTGCAGCTGTTAATTTTAGAGGGGAAATGTGTGTTAGTAACTCAAGGAGTCCAAGGAAGAAAAGGAGCAGTGGAGTACATATTACATTGCAAGCCCTCGTCACAGAATCAAACTTCTTTTCACAAGTCTGCAGTCTGGGAGAACTGAGCAAAACATAAAGATTTTTTGTGGTTTTCTCCCAGGGGCACCAAATGATTTAGCTTCTCTTTAGCTGCCAGTCATCCAGCAAGATTTGTAGGTCGCTCTCTGAATTTTTGAGCTCTACTTCCTTCCAATGCGCTGCTCCCTTCTTTGGATGCCTCCACCTTCACTTATGGGTAGACTTTAAAAGTGAGACGAGGTCCCCGCCCCTCCCCGACCCCCACTATGAAATGTGCCAGATGAGGTATATAAGATGCTAAAATGTATTGACAAAGTAGAGGTACAGCGGTTGCTTCCTCTTGTGGGGCATTCTAGAATGAGAGGCCATAGCTTTAGAATAAGGGGCAGCAAATTTAAAACAGAGATGAGGAGAAATTACTTCTCTCAAAGGGTCGGGAATCTGTGGAACTCACTACCTCAGAGTGCAGTGGATGCTGGGACATTGAGTAAATTTAAGGAGGAGATGGGCAGAATTTTAATTAGTAATGGGTTGAAGCGTTATGGAGGACAGGCAGGAAATTGGAATTGAGGCTGAAACGAGATCAACTTTGATCATATTGAATGGTGGAGCGGGCTCAAGGGGCTGAATTGCCTACTCCTGCTCCTAGTTCTTACGTTCTTATATTCCTAGTTCTTACGTGAACTCATCTGACAAAACATTCACTACTCGTCTGCTGCTCCATCAGACTGTCTTAATCTGTAAACATTGTTGCATTTTGTTTGTTAAAAAGGCCGCACCACTACTGTCCAAGTCCTCCCAGCACAATATTACCCAGATTACACTGGATCATGTTAATGAGTTGCCAAAGGACATGCAAATGAACAGACCTCACAAATTAAGATCAACACTGCACAGTATTGATGGTTGCAGGTGCTGGCTGAGAAACTCAACACTAGCCTAAGTGAGCCCATGGAATTGCAGGGCCATTAGCTTTTCAAAATCCTTATTATTAGTGGTGATTATATGAGTCAGCGACCCTGACCACAAGAATCTGTTCTTGGTGACAGATCTGCTAGCACCAAGATAAATTATTGTAATGTGTTGGAAAAGCCAACGGTTTGAAGTGGTGCACAGAAGTAATGGGTACTTCAGCTTTCTGAAAGAATTCCTTTCAGTTCAGAGGATGAATGCACTAATTCCGACGTACGTTCTGGATGAGTCCGGCAAGCTAACCAAGCATGTTGTCGTGGTAACGTGTTTCCAATGGCCCCATGCTCCTTAGATCATCGGTTTGTAGCTTAGTATTCATAAACCTTTCCACATCTTGCAACCTCTTCTCCGCAGAATTAAAGCAAGGAATTATGACAAGTTCTGAAGAATTTTGTGGCATGTTCAGGATCACAGTATCATTGCTGCAATGTTTTGTGTTAATTTTGCATGTGCTCCTGTCATACTACGATACTATTTTTTGCTGAATGAACATTTGTTTAAAAAAAGCATTAAATAGTATCAACATGTCAAAACCAAACATGGGGCCGGATTTTCCGGTCGCCGATCGGCCGGAGAATCCAAGTTTCCGACCAGATCGGGGGTGGCGCCGCTTTCGCGATGCTTCACCCCCTCCAAAGTACCCTCTCCAAGTACGACGCGTGCCGTATCGACAGCCTCTGGAGATTTCCTGAGGCCCACCCCCCCGATGCTCCGCCTCCGACCGGCCGAGTTCCCAACGGCGTTGGTCGCGTGTGGTCTCGTCCGTCGGGAACTCGGCATGGTGGCTGCGGACTCAGTCCAGCGCCGCCACATTCGGGGGAGGGCCGACTGTATTAGGGGCTGATGGTCCAGAGCGTGCAAGCCGGCCAAAGTGGGGGCACTATTTTGCGGGGCGAGTCTGCGAGCGGCCTCCACCATGTAGCACGGCACAGCCGCTGCAGTACACATGCGCGGCCACGGACCCAGCAATTCTCCGGGGCGTATCGGCAGCTAGAGCTGGGTGCTTTACGCTGCCGGCATGCTCGCCCCCAACAAAACGGGGAATCGGTGACCATTTTGCGCCATTTTTCCTGCCGTAAAATGCCACTGTTCCCACGCTGGCGTAGGGACATAGCCCCAGAATCGGAGAATCCAGCCCATGGTCTTGTCTACAAAATGACCCAGGATTTTTGAATTTCCCAAAGTCACTGCAGGAGAAGACTGCAAGTATGTGGGAGGGATACAGCCCGAGACAGTGAATAATGGGAACAAATGGACAAATTAATGATTAAGTGAGATTTTTTATTCTGGAAACTGTGTCCAGCTTGGCCTCCCTGGTTTATCCCATCATTCATTGTCAACATTTACCATGAGATTGATTTAATTAAGATTAGAGAAGTAGCAGTAAAATGGAATGGGTCAGTCTGATTGTACAGATTGTTACTGCTGAACACACAATGCATGTGGCACTTCTGAAGTGTGTTATCACTTGTGTGTGACTTCATTTAAAGAAGCATTTTTCTCTGTCATAGGTCCACTCAGACAGTGTTTCAAATCAAAATCAAATCTACGCAACAAAACCTGCTTAAATGCTAAAACCTTTCAAAAGCATCCATATCCGTGTTACTTTTTTAAACCATTTAAAATGCCCCAAGGAAATTTTCACAGGAAAAGATGGAAACGTGTTATTACAGTATTACTGCCATGCTCTTTGATTGACCTTTTAGGCACTTAGATTCTTCAGCAATTTGCAGAACACAAATCCATTTTTCATCACCCAACATCTACACGAATAATACTCAATAAAATTATTAGGTGGACTATTGGAAATTGGATGAGGATAAAGAAAACTATACACATACAGATTCAATAAAATCAAGCCATAGTTACAGAAGCAATTTCCAGAAGTGGGTAATCGGCAGTAAAGAAGTAATCATTTCCCCCCCCAAACCCTAAACCTATTTACGCCACAAGATCATAAGAGTGTGACTGTGGGAATGCGATTTGATGAATGGAATCTGATAAGAGGGAGGCCGGAAAAGGGACTGTGATGGACAGGACTTCATAAGTTACAAAACCAAAATTAAGTCTGATTATCACTTGAAACAAAATACAGCTTCCCACAAAACCATTTTACCTCGATTGGGGCAAGTATTTATTTTTGTGGCACACATTTCAAAATTCAGCATCCCTCAAGTGTCAGGTACTTTTGTCCTTCCAAATTGTTTATTTATTGTGTTACATATGAATAAACTTTCATCAGTAAGGAGGGCTCATCAATTTAAAGTTGTTACCATGACAATGAGGCAAAGACTAGGAAATATTTCTTTGCATCGGTTACTGTCTCTCCTTTACATCTACCACCTCCGCCTGTTCATTCTTGTTTGTAATAAGACCCGCCGGCTGCCGAATTCTCCGGTGCCAGGGATTTGGCGGGAGCGGGAATCGCGCCGTGCCGGCCGGCAGCCGCTGGCAGCGGCCCCCCCGGCGATTCTCAGGCCCGCCGGATGGGCCAAGTGGCTGCCTGTTTTCGGCCGGTCACGACAGCGTGAATTAGAGTAGTTACTTACCGGTGGGACCTGGCTGCACGGGCGGCCTCCGGGGTCCTCAGGGGGCGCGGGGGGATATGGCCCTGGGAGGTGCCCGCATGGTGGCCTGGCACACGATCGGGGACCACCGATCCGCGGGCGGGCCGGTGCCGTGGGGGCACTCTATTCCTCAGCGTCGGCTGCTGTGGTCCTCGGCAATGGCCGACGCGAAGATGATCCCTCCTGCGCATGTGCTGGGATCACGCCAGCACACGCTGGCGCTCCCACGCATGCGCCAACTCGCGCCAGCTGGCGGGGGCCCTTCGGCGCCGGTTGGCGTGGCGCCAAGCCGCTTCCGCGCCAGCCGGTAGGGCGCAAACCACTGCGGCGCCAGCTTAGCCCCTGAAGGTGCGGAGGATTCCGCACCTTCGGGGCGGCCCGACACTGGAGTGGTTCACGCCACTCCTTCGCGCTGGAGTTGCCTGCCCCGCCGGTTCGCGGAGAATCCCACCCCATAAGACCATAAGACATAGGAGCAGAATTAGGGCACTCGGCCTATCGACCTTTCTCCGCCATTCAATCACGGCTGATATTTTTCTCCTCCCCATTTTCCTGCCTTCTCCCCATAACCACTGATCCCCTTATTGATCAAGAACCTATCTCTCTCTGTTTTAAAGACACTCAGTGATTTGGCCTCCACAGACATCTGCGGCAAAGAGTTCCACAGATTCACCACCCTCTGGTTGAAGAAATTCCTCCTCATCTCTGTTTTAAAGGATCGTCTCTTTAATCTGAGATTGTATCCTCTGCTTCTAGTTTTTCCTACAAGTGGAAACATTCTCTCCACGTCCACTCTATCCAGGCCACGCAGTATCCTGTAAGTCTCAATAAGATCCCCCATCATCCTTCTAAACTCCAACGAGTACAGACACTGATTCCTCAACCGTTCCTCATATGACAAGCTCTTCATTCCAGGGATCATTCTTGTGAACCTCCTCTGGACCCTTTCCAAGGGCAGCACATCCTTCCTTAGATACGCGGCCCAAAACTGTTCCCAATACTCCAAATGGGGTCTGACCAGAGCCTCTATAGCCTCAGAAGTAAATCCCTGGTCTTGTATTCTAGCCCCCTCGACATCAATGTTAACATTGCATTTGCCTTCCTAACTGCCAACTGAACCTGCAAATTAACCTTAAGAGTATCATGAACAAGGACTCCCAAGTCACTTTGTGCTTCGGATTTCTTAAGCATCTTCCCATTTAGAAAATAGTCGATGCCTCCATTTCACCTTCCAAAATGCATAACCTCCCACTTTTCCAAAGTGTTTTCCATCTGCCACTTCTTTGTCCAAGTCCTTCTGCAGCTCGCCTGCTTCCTCAATACTCCCTGCCCATCTACAGATCTTTGTATCATCTTCAAACTTAGCAACCATGCCTTCAGTTCCTTCTTCCAGATCATTAATGCATATTGTGAAAAGTTGTGGTCCCAGTACCGACCCCTGAGGTGCACCAATAGTCACTGGTTGCAATCCTGAGAATGTCCCCTTTATCCCCACTCTCTGCCTTCTACCAGTCAGCCAATCCTCTATCCATGCCAGGATCTTACCCTTAACACCATGGGCTCTTAACTTATTTAACAGTCTCCTATGCAGCACCTTGTCAAAGGCCTTCTGGAAATCTAAATAAATCAAGTCCACTGGTTCTCCTTTGTCTAACTTCCTTGTTACTTCCTCAAAGAACTCTAACAGATTTGTCAGACATGACCCCCCCTTGACGAAGCCGTGCTGACTCAGTCCTATTTTATCATGCACTTCCAAGTACTCCGCAATCTCATCTTTAATAATGGACTAGAAAATGTTACCAATGACCGAAGTCAGGCTAACCGGCCTATAATTTCCTGTCTTCTGCCTCCCTCCCTTCTTAAATAATGGTGTTACATTAGCCACTTTCTAGACCTCTGGGACCCTTCCTGCATCCAGTGATTCCTGAAAGATCATACTCAATGCCTCCACAATCTCCTCAGCTATCTCTTTTAGAACCCTGGGGTGTAGTCCATCCAGTCCAGGTGATTTATCCACCTTCAGACCTTTCAGTTTCCCCAGAACCTTCTCCTTAGTAATGGTCACTGCACTCACCTCTGCCCCCTGGTTCTCCTGGAGCTCTGGCATCCCATTGGTGTCTTCCACGGTGAAGAACGATGCAAAGTAACTATTCAGTTCATCTGCCCCCTGGTTCTCCTGAAGCTTTGGCATCCCACGGGTGTCTTCCACCATGAAGACTGATGCAAAGTAACTATTCAGTTCGTCTGCCATTTCTTTGTTTCCGATTATTACTTCTCCAGCCACATTTTCCAGTGGTCCAATGTCTATTTTTGCCTCTAACTCTTCCTATCTTCCTTTATATTACCAGTTAGCTTGCCCTCATACTTCATCTTCTCCCCCATTATTGCTTTTTTCGTTGTCCTTTGCTCACTTTTAAAGGCTTCCCACAAATTCTCGCCACTTTGTATGCTTTTTCTTTAGCTTTTATGCTGTCCTTGACTTCCCTCATCAGCCATGGGTGCCTTGTCCTCCCCTTCGCATGTTTCTTCCTCTTTGGGATGAATTTCTGTTGTGCCTCCCGAATAATCCCCCAAAATACCTGCCATTGCTGTTCCACTGTCTTCTCTGCTAGGCTCCTTTTCCAATCAACTCTGGCCAGCTCCTCCCTCATGTCTTTGTAGTTACCTTTATTTAATTGTAATATCGTTACATCTGATTGCAGCTTCTCCCTCAAACTGCAGGGTAAATTCTATCATATTGTGGTCACTGCTCCCTAAGGGTTCCTTCACCTTAAGTTCCCTAATCAAGTCTGCCTCATTACACATCACTAAATCCAGAATTGCCTGTTCCCTCGTAGGCTCGGTCACAAGCTGGTCCAAAAAACCATCTCTTAGACATTCCACAAATTCCTTTTCTTGGGATTCACTACCAACCTGATTTTCTCAGTCCAACTGCATATTGAAGTCCCCCATGATTATTGTAATATTGCCTTTTTTACATGCCTTTTCAATCTCCTGATTTATTTTCTGCCCCACCTCCTGACTACTGCGAGGGGGCCTGTGCATAACTCCCATCAGGGTCTTTTTACCTTTACGATTCCTAAACTCTACCCACAGAGATTCTATGCCTTCTGATCCTATATCGCTCCTTGCTATCGGTCTAACTTCATTCCTCTCTAACAATGCAACCCCGGCTCCTTTGTCCATCTGCATGTTCTTTCGATAGGACACATATCCTTGTATATTTAGATCCCAGCCCTGATCCCCATGGAGCCACGTCTCTGTAATGCACCTAAACCCTTATATGAAAATAAATGTAGCTGCACTGGAGTTTGTCAAAGTTAAATTGAGTGGCACGAATGCTGTAAGATGCTGGTTTCATGGATGTCACTTGGACATGCAGTTTGTTCCTTGGAGCCACTTAGAGAAGCAGTGCACATTAAAATGGTGATTGAAGCACCTCCTGCAACAGAACGTACATGGCTAATGGAGGATGTCATGGCATGTAAATGAGTGGATGAATAAGGAAGAGTAAGAACAAAAGGATGGGACTAGCTATGCACAAAGTCCTCCAGCTTCAACAAGGCCCAACACTCTATATGCTCAGGTGCTATCTTTCTGAAAGTCCATGTGACAATGTTTGTAGTACTAAACTGTGACATGATGCTGCATGAACATACAGGCAAAGATTAAAATAGCTGTTTTGTGAGGCCTTAACATTCAGGGTGAAGTAGGCTGAGAAGAAACAGTTCACAGCCTGCTTATTGTGTTCACCTAATTTAGTGCAATTTAGTGCAATGCTGACAAGTCTTACCCTGGCAGCTCTCCTGAAGCCATTAACCTTGGGTCCTCTGAATGTTGAAGACCAGATTTGCACTGAGAGACACCACACCTCAGCCAAGTAGCAGGCACATTTTCTCTGAGTAGACGGCGCCCTAGGATACATTAGAGGGCCCTTATAACACTTTCACAGAACGATAGAAATTTGCAGCAAGGCGCTCATTTGGCCTATTGTGCCTGTCCTGGAGCAGTAGTGCTTAATTCCTCAACACGTTCTTTGTCAATAACAAAACCACCTTTTCAGTGTAGGGATTTTCAGCTCCCAACAACTCTGAGAGAAACAAATTCTCTTCAGTCGCCTCTAGGGGGAAAAGTTATTTCTCATAACTGGCAATATGCATAATTACCCAAATTTCCAGGCAGTCACTAACATGGACCGTGCGTGGCCTGTACACGTTCCTCATTAGAGACCAGCATGCAGATCATGCAGGTGGCAGCCGGTTGTGCTGGCTGCCTCTGAGAAATTGACGTATTCTGCCTAGCGCTGCATGAAGTTGCGCTGCCCGAGCTAATCTCCCCAAGACCTTTCTCCAGTGACTTTAAATCTATGACCTCCAATTACTGACCCAATTATCAGAGGGAATCATTTATCTCTATGCATTCTATGAATATCTCTCATGTTCTTGAAAACCTCCATTAAGTTGCATCTTAATCTTCTTTGTTCCTACTGGAACAGTCCTATTTTTCCCCAACCTCTCCGCATAACTGAAGCCCCTCATCCCTGATAACATCCTCTTTAACATCCTTTGCAATCTTTCTGGTGTGTTCACATCTTTGAAAGTGTGATGCCAAAAATTGGCCACAATTATCCAGTTGAGGCTTAACTAGTGATTTATAAAGTTCTAGAATTATCTCTTGTTTTCGTATTCCATTCCTCTACTTACCAAGTAACCCATGTGCGTTTTTGACCATTTTATCCACTTGCAATGTTTGTATCGAACTTCATTTGCTTATGCCCATTTCTCCATCCAAGCAGTCATCCTGAATTATATCCTCACTAGGATCTACTAATTTACCAAATTTTATATCACCTTGTTACAATCCCGGTGGAGACTAATAATGTGAATAAAAGAATCCCAAATGATATCAACAAAAAGAATGCCTGGGTTCTTGGATTCTTAAGAAAAAATAAAAATGTTATTGGTCTCTACTGAGATCATAACACAATGTACTGTGCCTATAAAATATTTTATGGTTCAATTTAATATTGCCTACTTAGGTTTTATCGTAACCCTACTTTGCCTACAATATTAATGTTTTTAATTTCCTTCTGTGATCGCCATAATTTTCATGGTTATTAATTGAATCTTCAACCTGGCGTTTGTCATAATTTCCTTTTTCTGTTTTACTTGAACATTTATTACATTTGTCATCCGTGGTGTATTGGGTTTGAACAACAAAGAACAAAGAACAAAGAAATGTACAGCACAGGAACAGGCCCTTCGGCCCTCCAAGCCCGTGCCGACCATACTGCCCGACTAAACTACAATCTTCTACACTTCCTGGGTCCGTATCCTTCTATTCCCATCCTATTCATATATTTGTCAAGATGCCCCTTGAATGTCCCTATCGTCCCTGCTTCCACTACCTCCTCCGGTAGTGAGTTCCAGGCGCCCACTACCCTCTGCGTAAAAAACTTGCCTCGTACATCTACTCTAAACTTTGCCCCTCTCACCTTAAACCTATGCCCCCTAGTAATTGACCCCTCTACCCTGGGGAAAAGCCTCTGACTATCCACTCTGTCTATGCCCCTCATAATTTTGTATACCTCTATCAGGTCGCCCCTCAACCTCCTTCGTTCCAGTGAGAACAAACCGAGTTTATTCAATCGCTCCTCATAGCTTATGCCCTCCATGCCAGGCAACATTCTGGTAAATCTCTTCTGCACCCTCTCTAAAGCCTCCACATCCTTCTGGTAGTGTGGCGACCAGAATTGAACACTATACTCCAAGTGTGGCCTAACTAAGGTTCTATACAGCTGCAACATGACTTGCCAATTCTTATACTCAATGCCCCGGCCAATGAAGGCAAGCATGCCGTATGCCTTCTTGACTACCTTCTCCACCTGTGTTGCCCCTTTCAATGACCTGTGGACCTGTACTCCTAGATCTCTTTGACTTTCAATACTCTTGAGGGTTCTACCATTCACTGTATATTCCCTACCTGCATTAGCCCTTCCAAAATGCATTACCTCACATTTGTCCGGATTAAACTCCATCTGCCATCTCTCCGCCCAAGTCTCCAGACAATCTAAATCCTGCTGTATCCTCAGACAGTCCTCATCGCTATCCACAATTCCACCAACCTTTGTGTCGTCTGCAAACTTACTAATCAGACCAGTCACATTTTCCTCCAAATCATTTATATGATTTGATGTTCTATCTTTTCCTTTGAAAGAAATATGCCTGGTTTGTACCTGAACTATCACTTCCTTGAGTGCCTGCAATGTTCTGCTACTACTTTACTCTGAAATTACCTTTTCCAATCCAGTTGTCACTTCTTAAATCACTGGAATTGGCTCTTCCCAAGTTGAGCATTTTTACCTTTGATATTTCATGGTCTTTTTCCATAATTACATTAAGCCAAATTATGTTGTGCTCAGTGTTAGGTCGATGATCTCCTCACGTAACACTTGCCCAACTACATTTTCCAGAACCAGATGCAGCACTGCTTCCTTATCCTTATATTGGCGGCATATTGATTGAGACTTCTCTTGTGCTCAAAGTTTTTCCCCTACTCTTAACATTGTTTTGTTTTCCCCTGGTCTATATTAGGTGTTAGGATACCGGACCAGACCCCAACATTGTTAGGATACCAGACGAGAACACCAAACAATTCTTTAAAATTTGTAAAATGGCGAGGAAAGGATATTTCACCCCAGGAGTGATGACTCTGACCAATAGGAATCTTTTATGTTAAAATAAACTTTAATTCAAAAACAGAATTAACCACATTAACATCAAAGAAATAGCTTTATAATTATTAGTTAAACAGTTCTTAAACACATGGAAAAATTTAAAGTTACTATCTACACCTGCTACTAACTTCAATTAAGCAACCCAATACACTTCAATGCCACTTATAAATAGAGTTAACAAAACAGGTTTCTTCCTTAATGTGTAGAGACTTTTGGAGAGAGTCCCTTTCAAGACAGATCAAGTGCACTTCAGATCAACCTAATAACATTTGGCAAAATTGCTGTTCAACTTAAAATCCTAAAATAGACTGCAAAACTACAGAGAGACCTGGCTCCTCCCATTAATTACATCATCTGTATCCCACTAAGTTCCATGACCTGCTTAGCTAGGACTACACACCACTCCCCCCATATAAATTATCCACACTCATGGTATCTCCTGCAATCAAAACATGATTCCATTAGCCCTTTATCTGTCACCAAGTAAGTGGTTAAAATCAATAATTACCTCACTTTCATGACTCTGTAATTATAGCTTTCGCAGACACACAGTCTGGGTACCTTAGCCTAGGTTCTTTAATAAATTACCAAAGAGAAAATGTTGGAAAATCTCAGTAGGTCTGGCAGCATCTGTGGGGAGAGAAAATAACTAATGTTTTAAGCTGCTGTAGGTTCTATTACTATATGAGTGATTATTTATGCATCTTCTGTAACTGGTTATGAAATATTTGGCGCACAGTAAATGTATTTAATCTTATTCATGGGGTCATGGTTAGTGAACAAGGACGATTTCAACCTTGATGCCCACTGAGATGCAGGAGGGCCACGGGTTGCCCATCACTGCAATACTGCATAGATGTCACTACCTTATCAGTACACTTCAGTAGAAATTCAAATATGCTCTCCATTTGCCTCAGTTGATCAATGCGCACCTGCTAAAATAGCATATCATATAGTCTAGGAAAGTTTCTGGTTTAATCTCTGGTTTAGTCTGTGTGGAATGAAGGAGTTTCAGCTAAGGATGTTACCATTACCTCAACACCTCCAGACCAGGGAGAGATAAAAATATCAAACTGATTTATAAATCATTCCTTTATAGATGGAGGGCACAAAGAGCGTTGCTATCTGCGAAAGCTTATTGGGTAAACGTGCAGTATATTATGTGACCCAAAACCGTACAGAGAATATGACCGAGATATTCCAAAGGAACTGGGGCGGGATTCTCCGCAATCGGTGCGATGTCCGCCGACCGGCGCCCAAAGCGGCGCGAATCAGTCCAGCATCCCGCCGCCCCAAAGGTGCGGAATCCTCCGCATCTTGAGGGGCCGAGCCCTAACCTTGAGGGGCTAGGCTCGCGCCGGACTGATTTCCGCCCCGCCAGCTGGCGAGAAAGTACTTTGGTGCCCCGCCAGCTGGCGGAAACTGACTTTGCCGTGCGGCGCATGCGCGGGAGCGTCAGCGGCCGCTCATGGCATCCCCGCGCATGCGCAGTGGAGGGGGTCTCTTCTGCCCCCGCCATCGTGGAGACGATGGCGAAGGCGGAAGGAAAAGAGTGCCCCCACGACACAGGCCCGCCCGCGGATCGGTGGGCCCCGATCGCGGGCCTGGCCACCGGGGGGCACCCCCGGGGCCAGATCGCCCCGCACCCCCCCCCAGGACCCCGGAGCCCGCCCTCGCCGCCTTGTCCCGCCGGTAAGATAGGTGGTTTGATTCTCGCCGGCGGTTCAGGCATTCCAGCAGCGGGACTTCGGCCCATCGCGGGCCGGAGAATTGCCGGGGGGGGGGGGGGGGCGCCAACCGGCGTGGCGCAATTCCCACCCCCGCCGAATATCCAGTGCCGGAGAATTCAGCAACCAGCGGGGGTGGGATTCACGCTAGCCGCCGGCGATTCTCCGACCCGGCGGGGGGTCAGAGAATCCCGCCCCGATCTTCAAAGAGACAACAGTTAGTGTTCTAATTTCCGAGAGAAAGAGGGTGATGCTAGGAGCATCAGGGTTTCCTTTGCATGCTGCTCTCCAATGGCCCATGATGGAAAAAGAGTATAGCTGTGAATGTCAGAGGAGAACCAAATTGACATCAGCTGCAACAATCTCCACAACTGAATGATTGGCGGCACAGTAGCACTGTGATTGATACCATTGCTTCACAGCTCCAGGGTCTCAGGTTCAATTCCCGGCTTGGGTCACTCTTTGTGCAGAGCCAACACGTTCTCCCAGTCTCTGCGTGGGTTTCCTCCGGGTGCTCCGGTTTCCTCCTACCTTATAAAGATGGGCAGGCTAGGTGGATTGGCCATGCTAAGTTGCCCCTTAGTATCCAAAAAGGTTAGGTGGGGTTACTGATTACAGGGATAGAGTGGAGATGTGGGCTTAAGTAGGGTGTCCTTTCCAAGGGTCGCTGCAGACTCGATGGGCCAAATGGCCTCCTTTTGCACGATAAATTCTATGATCTGCTGGCATTCACTGTCGAGGCTACTATTGTTGGGTGGCTGGGCAAAGTGGCAGATAGCTGTTGAACCCTCGGGCACTGTGCCTCAGCTTCCAGGAGAGAGTGGAAAAAGTGTGGAAAGAAAAAGCAAATAGGGAATAAAGCTGCAATTTAAACAGCTGACCATGCAATAGGTGATGCGCTGAAGCAAGAATGCATCAGATTTTCAGTCAAATTATACAGTCCTGGACCCGAGCCTGGACCGGTCATGTTCAAGAACGGGCAGGTTTCCAGCGACGGCAAAGGAACTGAGAGGTTTCATGGAGCAAACGGGGGGAGCAGATCCGTGGAGATTTAGCCGGCCGACGGCGAGGGAGTTTTCGTACTACTCCCACGTCCACAAGGCGTATTCCCGAATTGACGACTTTGTTGTGAGTAGGGACCTGCTGGCCAGAATGGTGGGGGCAGAATATTCAGCAATTGCCATATCGGACCATGCTCCGCACTGGGTAGACCTGCAGTTTTGAAAGGACAGCTTTCAGCGCCCACCATGGAGGCTGGAAGTTGGATTCCTCACGGACGAGGCGGTGTGTGAGAGGCTGAGGAAATGCATGCAGAATTACCTGCAGGTGAACGATACTGGAGAAGTCTCGGCAGTGGTGCTCTGTAGGCACTGATGGCAGTGGTGAGAGGGGAGCTGATTTCAATCCGGGCGTAAGGGGATAGGACAGATAGGGCAGAGACAGACCGACTGATTAAGGAAATTCTATGGACGGACAGGAGTTACGCGGAATCCCCGAGGCCAGAGTTACTCAGGAAACGAAAGCGGCTGCAGGCCGAGTTCGGGGTGCTGACTACAGGCAAGGTTGTAGAGCAGCTTAGACAGGTAAAAGGCGCGATTTATGAGCATGGGGAGAAGGCCAGTAGAATGCTTGCGCAACAACTAAGGAAGAGAGAAGCGGCTAGGGAAATAGGGAGATTAGTGGATGGGGAAGGTAATCTAGTGGGTGACCCGGCAGGGCTGAACAAGGTCTTTAGGGACTTTTATAGGAAGCTGTACACTTCGGAACCACCCGGGGGACCGGGGGGAATGAGGTGATTCCTGGACGGACTGACCTTCCCAAGAGTGGGGAGTGGGTTGGTGGACGGACTGGGGGCCCTGGTCAGGATCGAAGAGGTATTGGGGGGCCTGAAAGTCATGCAGTCGGGTAAAGCCCCAGGGCCGGACGGGTATCCGGTGGAGTTTTACAAAACATTTGCCGGGATAGTGGGGCCGGTGCTGGTCAGGGTCTTTAACGAGGCAAGAGACAGAGGGAGTTTACCCCCGACGATGTCGCAGGCCACCATCTCGCTCATTCTGAAACGGGATAAGGACCCGGAGGCTTGTGGGTCATACAGGCCAATCTCTTTGATCAACGGAGACGCCAAGTTACTGGCCAAGATTTTGGCGACTAGAATTGAGGACTGTGTACCGGACGTAATTGTGGAGGATCAAGCCGGGTTTGTAAAGGGGAGGCAGCTAGTGGCCAACCTAAGAACGCTGCTCAACGTGATTATGATGCTCCCGGAGAGTAGGGAGGTAGAGATAGTGGTAGCCATGGATGCGGAAAAGGGTTTTGACCGGGTCGAGTGGGATTATCTGTGGGAGGTACTAGGATGGTTAGGGTTCGGGGCGGGGTTCATCGACTGGGTTAGACTATTGTATCAGGCCCCGGAGGCAAGTGTAAGGATGAACAGGACGACATCGGACTACTTTAGACTGCACCGTGGGACAAGACAGGGCTGCCCTCTCTCCCCACTGCTGTTTGCGCTGGCCATAGAGCCGCTGGCAATTGCACTGAGAGCTTCTGGGGGCTGGAAAGGCTGGTCCGGGGGGGGGAGTGGAACATAGAGTCTTATTATACGCAGACGATCTGCTGTCATATGTATCGGACCCAATGGTGGGAATGGACGGTATTATGGCAACCCTGAGGGAATTTGGCCGGTTCTCCGGATGCAAACTAAACATGGCTAAGAGCGAGTTGTTTGTAATTCAGGCGAGTGGGCAGGAGAGTAGGCTGAAGGGGTTGCCGTTCAGGCTAGTGGGGGAGATTTCCGATATTTGGGGAATCAGGTGGCACAGGACTGGGCAAGTTGCATAAACTCAACCTGCCCCGACTGGTGGAATAAGTGAGGGAGGAGGTCCGGAGGTGGGATGCGCTCCCACTGTCATTGGCGGAGAGGGTGCAGACTGTTAAGATGACGATTCTCCCACGGTTCGTTGTTGTTTTTCAGTGTCTCCCCATCTTTATGCCGCGGTCCTTCTTTAAGAGGCTGAATAAAATTATTCTGGGATTTGTATGGGCAAGAAAGTCCCCGCGGGTGAAGAGGGTGATGCTTGAAAGGAACAGAGGAGAAGGGGGGCTGGCGTTGCCGAACTTCAGCAACTATTACTGGGCGGCCAACATCGCGAAGATAAGGAAATGGATGGCGGGTGCGGGGTCGGTTTGGGAGCGGATGGAGGCTGCTTCGTGCAGGGGCACTAGCTTAGCAGCCCTGGTCACGGCACCTCTGCCACTTCCGCCAGAACAGTACTCCACCAGCCCGAAAGTGGTGGCAGCTCTTCGGATCTGGGGCCAGTGGAGGAGGCAGCTAGGGGAGGTAAGAGCATCGGTGTGGAGTCCAATCTGCGGCAATCACCAATTTGCCCCGGGGAACATGGACGGGGGGGTATCGACTGTGGAGGAGGGCGGGGATTGTGAGGATGGGGGATCTGTTCCTAGAAGGGAGCTTTCCGAGCATGAGGGCCCTGGAGGAGAAGTTTGGGCTGGCGAGAGGGAACGACTTTAGATACTTACAGGTGCAGGATTTTGTACGCAGACTGGTGCCATCCTTCCCACGTCTCCCGCCGAAGGGGAGGCAGGACAGGGTAGGTTCTAGGGGAGAGGTGGGAGAGGGTTGAGTCTCAGACCTCTACAAGGAACTAATGGGAGCTGAGGATACGCAGACCGAGGACCTGAAGCTTAAGTGGGAAGAGGAGCTCGGAGGGGAGATGGAGGATGGTGCCTGGGCAGAAGCCCTGAGCAGAGTAAACATGACCGCAACATGCGCCAGGCTCAGTCTTATCCAGTTTAAGGTCGTGCACTGGGCCCACATGACGGTGGCCTGGATGAGCAAAATTTTCAGGCTGGAGGACAAGTGTGCTAGATGCGCCGGAGGGCCGGCTAACCATGTACACATGTTCTGGTCGTGCCCTAAACTTGGGGGGTATTGGCAGGGATTCGCAGATGTCATGTCCCGAGTATTGAAAACTGGGGTGGTAATGAGCCCTGAGGTGGCAGTCTTTGGAGTTTTGGAGGACCCGGGAGTCCAGGAAGAGAGAGAGGCCGACGTTCTGGCCTTTGCTTCCCTGGTAGCCCGGCGACGAATACTGTTAGCATGGAGGGACTCAAAGCCCCCGAGGACTGAGGTATGGCTATCGGACATGGCGAGCTTTCTTGCCCTAGAGAAAGTCAAGTTTACCTTGAGAGGTTCACTATTAGGATTCGCCCGAAGGTGGCAGCCATTTCTTGACTTCTTCGCAGAGGAGTAAGCATCAGCAGGGGGGCGGGGCTAGGGTAGAGTAGACTAGGGGGATATTGAGGCAGGTCCTTGCGTGAACAGAGCCGTGGTTTGCACTACGTTTAATTTGTGTCTTGACTTCTTTTTTTTTGTACTGTACAATGTCACTTTTTCTATATGCCTAAAATACCTCAATAAAATTGTTTGTTAAAAAAAAAGATTTTCAGTAAAATTTCTATTGTTTTAATCTGGTTTGGTCTTGCAGCCTTCGTCGACTATGCTCTGTACACATTGAATTCAGTGCTGAGCAAAGGGAAAGCACCTGTTAGTCATTAACATAATGCATTCGGCAAAGGAAGGAAGTAAATGAGGAAAATTCCAATCAAAAAAAAAGGTTACCAATCCTATTAAATTACATCTCTGATTTTCGTTCTACATTTTTGCGATTTAGGAAAGTAGCTCATCAAAATTCAAATATGACTGAATGAAATTAAACAACATGATTAAACATCTTTCCAATGCTGGTCAAGATGTGGAATGCGAGTGCTGGGGATAGGATGGCAACATTCAATTTTGGATATTCCAGTGTTAAATTCAAACCGGTTTGGTATTAAATTAGCAATCTGATTCAATTTGTGCTGACGTTTGGGAAATTGGCCTGGAATTTTGATCGCGCCTGAAGTGGAGAATATCCTGGGGCTAGATCACATGTGCATGTCTAATGAGCAGTCACTTTAAGGACGCTGGTTTGGCTGCCAATCGCTTGAGAATACTGACTGCGACACGCATGACATTCGCTGCCATCAGTCATTAACAAGTCTTCCAAAGGGAGGTCAAACAGATGTTAGACATAATATTTGCACATGCAAAGGAATCTATCCCGTTTTTGGGGACAGGTATTGGAGATCTACTCAAAAGACTTTCCCAATATGGTGAGCAGCGCATGTGCATTACGGAATGAGTGCATTCCACCACCTACCATATTGGATGCTTAAGCAATCAGTTGAGTCCTCCAAAATGGGCGTGGCACCAACAAATGTTTAGGTTGTGCTGTGTTGTGGGATGTGTCTAGGAATTGGGTTGAGAATGTAATGCCCAAAACTTCTTGCACAAAATACTTACCATTGAGAAAGATTTCTTATCTCATCATTCTGAGCTGCATTCAAACCCGGGTTTCAGATGTGAAGTAATAATGTTCTATCCCATTGCACCACACAGATCCCTCCCTAATTGGGAAAAATGACTCAGTCCTATCTTAAATAAAGAAATACATGACTTGCCCTGAATCATCAATGGTTTTCTCATTAGCCTAGATTATTTTTTTATATTGGCCTCAAATCTGCTATCAAAATGGCCAAGAGGCTAATCGCATTCACCATTATACTTCTGGGAAAAATGTCATTGTGGCGCAGATGTGTGAATTAAGGCAACATTTAGTTATTTAAATTTTCTGAGAAGTGCTGCTCCACCATTAGCTTTGTGAAAATGATACCATGTAGACTGGCGCATGGTTGAATTGCATCAGGTGGCATGAGGTTCCTGTATCTGGAAGTCAAATACAAACATTCCCACAGAAAGTTATATTGTTTCAAGGCTAAGTTCTCCTTTAAGGACATAGGGCTGGATTCTCTGTTGTCGGGATTCTCCGCTGCGCCGGTAGCGCACCCACGCCCGGGGATTTCCTGACAGCATGGGGCTGCCCACAATGCAAAATCCCATTTGCCGGCTGGTGGGACGGAGAATCCCACTGCCGGCGACGGTACCCGGGGCGGAGAATTCCGCCCATCGTGCGTTAATTATTGCCAGGCAACATCTCTGGCACTGTAAATTACTACGACAAAAGTGATGTCTCATTCCTTCAGGATTTAATTGTTGCTGGAGATTTATTTTTAGCACTTACTTTTTCTTTCTGTCTCTTTTTTCCCTCAATGTTTTTTAAAAAATTTTTGTTGTAAATTTTGAGTACCCAATTATTTTTTTTTTCCAATTAAGCGCCAATTTAGCATGGCCAATCCACCTAACCTGCAGATCTTTGGGTTGTGGGGGTGAAACCCATGCAGACACGGGGAGAATGTGCAAACTCCACACGGACAGTGACCCAGGGCCGAGATTTGAACCCAGTTCCTCAGCGCCACAGTCCCAGTGCTAACCACTGCGCCACATGCCGTCTTTCTCTCCCTGTTAATCAAATCTATGTTCAGTGCTCTTTATTTATCTTTCTGTATTTGATCTGACATTGAATTCACCCATTTTATTTTACATTTCCTTCTCATGCCTGGTGCTGTTAATTTCACAATCCTCAATTTTTTTTAAAATTTAGAGTACCCAATTAATTTTTTCTAATTAAGGGGCAATTTACCGTGGTCATCCATCTAACCTGCACATCTTTGGACTGTGGGGGCAAAACCCACGCAGACACGGGGAGGATGTGCAAACTCCACACGGACAGTGACCCAGAGCCGTGATCGAACCTGGGACCTCGACGCCGTGAGGCAGCAGTGCTAACCATTGTGCCACAGGGCTGCCCCACAATCCTTAATTTGATTGGTTAAGGAGATACACAGTTGCTTGTCTTGTTCACTCTAATCTCAGAGAGCATCACACCATTCCCCTCTCCCATTTACCAGTAACTTTAAAGGCAAAAATACCACTGGCACTAACTGGGCAGTAGGTTGTCTAACTTTTTGAAGCATCATTTGTTGCCCTGTCATCACAGGCTTTGGGTGACTATCTGCTATATTAAGATCATATGATAAAACAGCTCCAGTGCGCATAGTTGCAGCTGGCCCTTGGAATTCTGGGGCTTTTCTGTAAAAGAGGGTTCATCCATCCACTCACATTTTTCATCCTGGTGACAGAAGCAGCACAGGCTTGCTAGTCCAAATGGTCTGCTTCTGTGCTGTGTCACTGTATGATACAGCTTCTATCCATTTCAAACACTACTAAAGGGAAATCACACTTTGTGACTTGAATACATGTCTGTTTATCTTTGTCTTCAGTAGCAAATCCTAACGTGTGGAGATTCACAACAGCAGTTTCTTTGTTACACAGAACATTTTTTTAAATATTTAATTTTTTTTAAATTTAGAGTACCCAATTATTATTTTTTTCCAATTAAGGAGCAATTTAGCATGGCCAATCCACCTAACCCACACATCTTTTGTTTGTGGGGGTGAAACCCATGCAGACACGGGGAGAATGTGCAAACTCCATACGGACACTGACGCAGGGCCAGGATTCGAACCCGGGTCCTCAGCGTTGTAGTCCCAGTGCTAACCACTGTGCCACCGTGCTGCCCCTTATAAATTGAATTATTTTTAAATGAATGGCCAATACAGCGCCAACGTTAAGTGGAGATTATGAGAATTAGGTGCTTTAAAGCCTGGAGAAATTTGGAAAAAAGAAAGACAGGGAACCAACACGCAACTGATTAAAAGAATGGAACAGAAGGGGTCGATGAGGAGAGGGAGAAAAAGGGAGTATTCAATGACTTCACAGCCCCAATAACAGCGATAGAAAATTAAGTTGCTGCTGGTGGTAAATTCAGAACGTCAATCTCAAAGTGGTGGGAGTGAAAATAATCCTCCGGCAATTTTCAAAAATCAGGATATTGCCAGGAATTTGGTTACAGCATGGTAGTAAATAAATGTATTCAACTGTGGACATTTTTAAATTCATATCACTTGTCCTGCTGGCTTTTTGTTTCACCCAGTGACCCACTGCTGTTCTTATTATAATGATTTATGATGCCTGGCTCTGAAGGTTTTTCTACACATAGGGTCTATTTCAAAATCCCTGGTCTTGTTGCTGTGGTGTCATGGCACCACGCAGTAACTTTCTCTCAATTTAATTGACGGTATGGGGTGTATTTCTCCAGACGCCAACCACACCAATCAGCCACACCTCGGGTAGGCAGCCCCGCACTGCACTTCCTGCTCCTTTTTTCTGTCTGGTGAACTCTGGACCATAATAGAAGGCAGCAGAATCACTTGAGGATCAGGAGAGTTTTGTTACGGAGCAGGAAGAGGAGGAAAACATTATTAAAAGCAGGAGATGCTTGTTCCAGCCAGGATAGAAAATAGGGCACTATGTTCAATTGCAGTGAGTACAGTGAGAGAGAAATCAGCCAAGGTTCCTGTCCCTGATTACTATGCAATGACTCTGAATGAATATTATAAGTCTGTGGGTACTGAGAACAGGATTGGGTTTGGCTGTGAAACTTTCCATAATTGAACGGTCTGTTTTGGGTCATTCTACAAGAATGGTGAGGTGAGTGAGGGACAAAGCGTTACTGACTAGCATCCATGGGGTCAAACTCCAGTAATTGTGCCTCAACGAGAGGGGGAGAAAGGGGAGAAAATGGAAAAAAAACACAAAAGGCATTTACCAGTTGAAAACAGGACAATTAGCCAGGTATGAAACTAAATGTTTCCTGAAGCTTTTCAAAAACTAGCCAAATATATTGCTATTTCTAGGACCCAGGTGCATTTGCATTTCTGGCACTAATCTTTGGATCTACAGCTCTGACCTCCACCATCAGTGTAAAAATATGGATATTTTAAAGCGTGACCAGAATCACCCTTCTGCACACTCTGCCCAAGAAGTTGAAGTGAGGGCTTTCATCCAGAATGATTCTATATCGCTTGAAAGCCCCAACTTTAAGTTTCATTATCACTGCCTGATGGCCTAGATAGTACAATTTTTAAAAATAAATTTAGAGTACCCAATTATTTTATTTCCCAATTAAGGGGCAATTTAGTACGGCCAATCCACCTAACCTGCACATCTTTGGGTTGTGGGGGTGAAACCCATGCAGACACAGGGAGAATATGCAAACTCCACACGGACAGTGACCCAGGGCCGGGATTCAAACCCAGGTCCTCAGCGGTGTAGTCCCAGTGCTAACCACTGCGCCACGGTGCTGCCAATGCCTTGATAGTATAATGTTAACTCTGTCAGCATGTATCTGACAAAGTCCCTCAGAACATAAATTGGTGTGCCTGCTGGTTTCAGCAGCTTGAATTTGAACATTTCACTGACGTGTTTTAATGGTGCCCATTAAAAATGTGCTTCAACAGTTCATTTTAAATAATTGCAGAGACCTTTGTGCCAAATGAAACTTAGGTGAGTCTGTTTTTTGATGATCTGAAGATTGATTGCGTTAATGCATGCTAAGTGCTCATCTGCAGTTCTCAAGTAGCAGATTGAAATTAAGAAAATCCTTTGTGTTTTCTTTTTCAACTGGACCATAAATAAGGAAAATATTCCTTGGAGATTAAAATAGATAGGCCACGCAGAGAACAATACTGTCTGTATACTATGATCAAATAAATATGAATTTTTAGAGCCAGCTCCAAAGCATTTTTGAGTGTCATCTTTCGTTTCCAGGCTCTAATTGATATGCTTTGAAATTTTGCAGAAGTCCAGCTAGCTACACGCAACAATGTGAGATTTAAATACCAGTTAATCACGTCAAGGATTCAGTGTCACAATATCACTGCTCTGAATTAATTATTGCCTGCACCTTTGTCATCTTTCTCCACCCCCCCCCCTCCCCCATTTATTGGGCATAGGGATCTGGTGCCCCATCCAGTTGGTCATTATTCATGTGTAAGCCTTACAATGGTTTCAACGGGCTGTTCAACCCTGGAAACATCACACCAAAGCTCATTGCTGTCCTCATTTGACACGTTCCCACAGGTTGCTCGATTATCTTCTTCGTCCAAGGCACTGTGAACAATTTTCCTCTTCTTGAACCCAGTTGACATCCCAATTCTTATCAGTTAACTACTCACTTGGGAATCAAACCTGTAAACCACTTGGGACTGTAAGGCTCATATACTCATTCGGTAAATTTGCTGGGACAATCTGGAGTGCCTGTTCTTGAATCACACTGTAAACTGATTTGGCAAGAGATCCAGTTCCACCCAGAGGAAGTTGAATTTAATCCAATCAGATTGAGCTCATGACCTTTTCAGCTAAATTGCACAGGTGTTATACAACTGCATGGTTGTAACTATTTCTTTCATAAGGATGTTTGGCTGCTGTTATTACATTTCACATATGGGTAACTTTAAAAATGCCTCAATGTACTTGAAAGCAAGTCCCAGTAAAGCCATTGCTAGGTCTATGGTCCTATACAGTTGTCTCTTGTGTTTCATCATGATCAAATAGGGTTCGATCAATGAACATCTCCAGCAAGTTTCTCATATCCCTGCAGTTCTTTCAAGCACTTCCAGCATTCACCATGCAGATGTTTGACTGGTATGTTCTCATGTGCTTATCTCTCCATCTGCTCAGGTATTTTTCCTCAGCATTTTATAATACCAACATGGATTCCGTAAATATTGCCAAAAGAAAATGGCACAGAAGAAATGGATCGAAATTAAGATATTTTTATAATAAGAAAGTCTTAACGGTGATTGGTTAATACAGATCTGTAATTTGAATCAAACGCAAAATACACCAGTTCATCGGGCGCAATCTAATGGGAGAAGCGTGAAGTGCGGTAGCGAGCGTGACTGGCCAGGTGCTTCCCGACAGCCAGCTCAGCGAGACCACAACCGGTGTCGAATGTCATACAGGGCCGGTAATGATCCCCCATGGGCTTCATGGTGGCAATGGCTGACTCGCCAGCTGGTTCTCCTGAATCGTGCCTGGCAGGTCACCACTCATTAGCACATAAACTGCTCCCTCCAAGCAAACCCCAGACAGCACGTAGCCCTGCACGCAGCTCCATGTTTCGGAGGTGCCGACCTGGCCCAACTGTTGGACGTGGTGCAGTCGAGACAGGACACCCTGTTCCCCCGAGGGGGTCGGAGGGCCAGCCACATGTCAGCCAGTGCTGCCTGGGAGGCAGTGGCAGCAACCGTCAGCTCAGGGAGCATTACGAGGAGGACCGCAGTCAAGTGTCGTAAGAAGCTAAATGACCTCCACCAGGCGAGTTGCCATTGGCCCCCTGGCATTGGTCCCACATGCCACCTTGGACCTCCACCACCCCATCCCTCCAATGGGGCAGCGGCTGGCACTACGCACCACCACCCCCAGCATAATACTGCACCTGTGCCTTAACGCACCCACCAGCACAACCCACCCATGCCCAGCAGTAGTGCCCATGCCTGTCTCCCGCCATAGACCACTCCCCGCCTGTCCCCCGTCCCGCCGATGCATGAAGTGCGCAGCTCACAATGCCCTCATTTTGTCCCACAGGAGAAGTTGGTCCATAACAGGTGGGAAAGGGTCCAGACGGGCGTCAGGCTGCCAGACATCAGAGTCCTTAACTCCAATGAGGAACGGGCCCTGGAGGTCACGGGGGTGATCGAAGATAGAACAGTCACCGACAGTGAGGTTGGCCTGCGCCACAGAGATGAGAATCCACCCTCCCCCCACCCACCCAGATGACCTGCCTCAAGTGAGTTGCTCATGTCAGACATAGTGATCCTTCCTTCCACTGACCACATGTCCATTCTCCCGCAGGATCGCCATCAGATGGTGCCAGCCTCCCAGGGTCCCCCCCCACCCACCTTCCAAGAAAACACCTCGGAGAAGAGCTCTGGAGATGCCACCATCGCAGTGTCACAGCTTTCACTCAACTTCCACAAGCGCAGACACACTTGTGCCAGTGGGCGACATTAGTGAACAGGCTTCTGGGGCACAATCTGTTGAGCATCACAAAGATGCCGATGCACATCAGGTGGAGGCAGGAACATCCAGGGGAGACAGCAGTCGGAGGTCTGCTGGATTCCATGACCCAGCAAGCTCCCAGTCGGATGCCGAGCCTCTGAACAAGGTTATCCCGGAGCTGATGCAGATGCCAAGGTGCAGCCATGAGATACAAAAGGCTGGGTTCCGGCAGGTCCATAGCTAGTTGGAGGAGTCCCAAAGGCTACAGGCACAGGAGATGGCGGCAGCAATGCGTGACACTGAGGCCAACCCTGCAAGGATGGCAACCGCAATGGAAAACCTGCAGCACAACGTCAGCATTATGAGTGGTGGAGTCCAAGGCATGGCTCAGTCAGTGACATCAACATCATGTCCCAATCACTAAGGGACGCGTCCCATGCATATGGACCTTGCCAAGGCGCTGCGGAGCATGTCCCGGTCTCAGGTGGGCATTGCTGAGGCATGCTACAGCGGGTCCCATTCGCTGAGAACATGTCCCAGACGCAGATGGACATTGCCGAGGCACTCCAGAGTGTTGCTCAATCACAGAGGAGCTTCGCTGCAGCCAATGGGGAGCCCAGGGCAGCACGGTGCTACAGTGGTTAGCACTGCTGCCTCACGACGCCGAGGACCCACGTTCAAACCCGGCTCCAGTCACTGTCTGTGTGGAGTTTGCACATTCACCCCGTGTTTGCGTGGGTCTCATCCCCACAACCAAAAGATGTGCAAGGTAGCTGGATTGGCCATGCTAAATTGCCCCTTAATTGGAGAAAGATAATTGGTTACTCTAAATTTATAAATTAAAAAAATACAATGGGGAGCCACCATTTCTGGCAGAGCCAGGTGATGCAGGGGCCACTGGAACTCACTCCAGCTGCCCCTCTGCCCCAAGGTTGCCCCCAGGGAGCACCGGAAGCTGACCCGGAGCCTTCCGACAGGGAGACAACAGCGGATCGAGCTATCTCGCGTCTCCTCCTCCTCACAACAGCCCATCTTGGGGTCAGCAGGCTGAACAGGGTGTCACGGCGAGGCATGTGCCACCGATAAGGCAGTCGGGCCCACCGGACCCAGTCCCTCCAGAGGACGCGTGCCAGGGCATCAAAGGCCACAGGGGCGGGGAAAGCAGCAGACTGCCTGCACCTCCAATGTGCATCCTGGGGATACACCTAGACATAGAGCAGAGCACGAAGGATTTTGGGTGGGACTCCCAAGCCGCGCCTGCCCGACGACTGGAAATTCCCACCGAAGGTCAATGGACCTTCACATGATCCGCGTCCCGCCTGTGGCGGGTGGGGCAGAAGAATTCATCCCTAACAAGATTGTGGATAACTGATTGGGCACTAGGGGGAGGGGGTGGCACCATTGGTAGCTCGTGACAGTTATGTTTTCGATTGCTCACCATTCAAACATGTTGCACCTGAGGCCTGTGATGCCTCTGTCACGTGATGGGCTTGCACCCCACCCCTTGTTGCCTTCCACTCTCCCCCAGCCCCTACCCCCCAGGCACAGTAATCCTAGATCTGGGGCCCCCAACACACCATGTGCAGGTGATGGGTGTGGCGGCACTGTCATCAGAAAGACAGGAGTCAGACTGTGGCATAGATTGAGGAACTTACCTCACAGCAGGTTATTATCACTCTTCTGCCTTGTCTAATGACCCACTGACGGTGCCAACACTGGCCCATCACTCTGGGGCGATGGTACACAGATCCTGGGAGGGTGGAACAGTGTAGTTGGGGAGGGTGGGAGGGAGGAATGGAGCGGGGAATGGGTGGGAGAGAGAATGGGAAATGGGTGGGAGAGGGGCTGGGTGGGTAAGTGGAGGGGTTGGGATGACGGACAAACCTCCATCTTACGAGAAGCTGGCAATAATGAGGGCCTCCCTTGTCTTCCGGGCATGCCATGCCCTCAATGCCGCCTGTCCTCCATCCTCCAGCTGCTCCCACAGGTCCACCCTGGGCTGGACCTCCTGCCCCTCCTGGTTCAGCCCCACCAAACCCTGCACCCCAGACAAGGCTGCATGACGCTCGCTGCAGTGCCAGGTTGTGGAGGGAACAGCAGACCACCACAAAGCGGACGCACTCTAGGGGGTGTACTGCAGTGTGCCACCAGAGCGTTCAAAGCATCGGACCCGCATTTTCAGCTATCCGATGCACCACTCAATGACAGCTCGAGTGGCGACATGGGTCTCATTATATAGTGTCTCCACATCGGTCTCCGGTCTCTGTCCTGGCATCATTATCCAGGATCTCAGTGGGTAGCCCTTACCCCCCAAGGACCACCCCGTCATCCTGGGGTGATCCTTGAAGACGCCGAGGACCACTGTTCCACCGTGCTGCCCTGGGCTCCCCATTGGCTGCAGCGAAGCTCCTCTGTGAGTGCCTCGGCAATGGCCATCTGCGTCTGGGACATGTTCTCAGCAAATGGGACCCGCTGTAGCATGCCTCAGCAATGCCCACCTGAGACTGGGACATGCTCCGCAGCGCCTTGGCAGATTGGCCACGCAATTTAGCGTGGCCAATCTGCCTACCCTGCATATCTTTGGGTCGTGGGGGCGAAACCCATGCAAACACGGGGAGGATGTGCAAACTCCACTCGGCCAGTGACCCAGAGCCGGTATCGAACCTGGGACCTCGCCGCCATGAGGCAGCAGTGCTATGCACTGTGCCAACGTGCTGCTATAAACTGTTTCTTTACTTGGCCCATCACCTTTGGTCTTGCACATGAAATTCTTGTGCCATTTAATCCTTCTTGCCCTCCACCCAATTGTAGACCTTTCCTTTTGTTCTTTCTCCTGCCTGTCATTTACTCAAAAGCTACTACGTTTCTAACAATTTCCAGTTCTGATGAAAAGTCGCAGGCCTGAAACATCGGCGCAAATCAGTCGGGCATCGCGCCGCCCCAAAGGTGCAAAATCCTCCGCATCTTGGGGGGCCGAGCCCCAACCTTAAGGGGCTAGGCCCGCGCCGGACTGATTTCCGCCCCGCCAGCTGGCGGAAAAGGCCTTTGGTGCCCCGCCAGCTGGCGCGGAAATGACATCTCCAGGCGGCGCATGCGCGGGAGCGTTAGCGGCCGCTCACCGCATCCCCGCGGATGCGCTGTGGAGGGAGTCTCTTCCGCCTCTGCCATGGTGGAGACCGTGGCGAAGGCGGAAGGAAAAGAGTGCCCCCATGGCATAGGCCCGCCCGCGGATCGGTGGGCCCTGATCGCGGGCCATGCCACCGTGGGGGCAGATCGCCCACGCCCCCCCCAGGACCCCGGAGCCCGCCCGCGCCGCCTTGTCCCGCCGGTAAGGTAGGTGGTTTAATCTACACCGGCGGGACAGGCATTCTAGCAGCGGGACTTCGGCCGTTCCGGGCCGGAGAATCGCGGGGGTGGGGAGGGGGCCCGCCAACTGGCGCGGCGCGATTCTCGCCCCCGCCGAATATCCGGTGCCAGAGAATTCGGCAACCGGCGGGGGTGGGATTCACGCCAGCCCCCGGCGATTCTCCGACCCGGAGGGCGGTCGGAGAATCTCGCCCCATAAGTCTGTTTCTCTCTCTACTGATTCTGCCAGACCTGCTGAATATTCCCAGCATTTTCTGTTTCAGTGTAATGAGATTCTCTGACATGTAAGTAAGTGGCTTGGCACCATAACAGAACTTGCATGTCTAGATCTGCACACAAACAGATGAACCAAGGTAACTCCAGTTAATGGCTGGACATGCAAAAGTGAGTCCAAGTTACGAACACAATGGGAACTCACTGTGTAACCAAAGGACATAGATTTAACATAATTGGTAAGAAAACCGGAGACAACATGAAAAATACTTAGTAAATTGTCATGATCTAGAATGCACAATATGAAATGCTTATGGAAGCAGATTCAACAATAACTTTCAAAAGGGAATTAGATGAATACCTTGAAAGGGAAAACTTTGAAGGGATTTATATGGAAAGAGCACTAATTGGGGAGTGCATTAACTGGATAGCTCTTTCAAAAAGCTGACATAGGCACAATACATGGGGCTACACCTCAGAAATTACCTGTCCCTGCCTATCTCAATATGGGCAAGTGCCAAGCAGCAACCGCATTCCCAACAGAGTGAGGGGACAATCAGGGGGGTAAGTCAGCACCATGATGTTCTCCCCTCTCCCCCCCCCCCCCCTCTTTATGGTCAAATCACAGTGCTAGAAACTTGTGTTAAAGGTCACTGCTCATCTGCTTACTGCACATAGCCCATGAGGCTTAAAGTCAGGAGAGGATTAACATTTATTACAAAATATTAAACCTGAGCGTGGTGCTGTTGGAAATTTACCTCTCTGCTTTCAACGCCTTCATGAGAAAAATAAGCAGGCAGAAAATTTCATGCAAAAATATTAAGGGGTAGAAATTAAACTTGGATAACCACATTGTCACATTATACACCCTGGTCCGTTATTCAGATCAATCACAGTGAATGGAATTGAGTATTGGGTGTGATGTATAACAGGCAACTGATCCCACAGTGCCTGTTTTGCGCTACCAGCTGAGACAAATTCTTACTCAAATGTCAGCATTCACTCACATCACCAACAGTCATTGATCGGGCGCACAGTAGCGCAGTGATTAGCACTGCTGCCTACAGCGGTGAGGACCCGGGTTCGATCCCGGCCTCGGGTCACTGTCTGTGTGGAGTTTGCACATTCTCCCCGTGCCTGCATGGGTTTCACCCCCACACCCCAAAGATGTGCAGATTAGTTGGATTGGCCACGCTAAATTGCCCCTTAATTGGAAAAAATAATTGGGTACTCTAAATATATAAAACAAAAGTCATTGATAATCGGGCGGCACGGTGCACAGTGGTTAGCACTGTTGCACCAGGGCGCCGAGGACCCAGGTTTGATCCTGGCCCTGAGTCACTGTCCATGTGGAGTTTGCACATCCTCCCAGTGTCTGTGTGGGTCCCACCCCCACAACCCAAAGATGTGCAGGGTAGGTGGATTGACCATGCTAAATTGCCCCTTAACAGTCATTGATAGTCTAAAATCTAAACGGGATATTCAACCATTTGATCAAACTTAACAAAGATTTTACCGAAAGTTTTACCTGATGAATTGCAACTCCTCGAATTGGAATCTTGGGGGTGAAAAACAGGCAAAAGAATAATAATGAAAACAATGGAGGCAATTTTATTTAACTTTTCACTATGAATTTTGAGGGTGCACATTGGTAATAAGGAAAATGAAAAAGGGCTTTGCAATGCAATGTGTATAGTCGCAGGGAAGAGAACGGGGGAATGTGCTGAACTCAATAGCCTCAACATCCAGGGTATCAGAGATTCGGTCATGGCACTGGGAAATTATTGATATTATATTTGATACATGAAAGCCGAGGAACTCAAAGCTTACTTTTGAAATTTGTCCATAAGTTTCTTTTAAAGCTGTGGAAGAAATAATTAAATATGGTCATACTGTCCAAAACATTCCAATCACAATACTAGCCGACAGGCTCACATAATGTAAGTACTGCTGATAAGACCAGTTGGTTTACTCAAGTATTAAAAGCAACAAGCAAATAAAACAACATGTTGCCAGATATTTTGATACATGCAAGTATGTGTGGTGTTATATGAAGAAAAGTGCTCAATATAGGAACAATTTAGAGAATGATACAGCGCAGGGAGAGTGGTGACTTTTTAAAAGGGCTAGTCCCAGCATTTCCCCTGAGTCCTGAAATCTTCTCCTTTTACACTCCAGTATGTTCCCAATTCTTTTTGGAAATTCACGACTGAATCTACTTCCATCACCTTCGCAGCCTGTTCATTTCAAATCAACATGCCTCACACCATAAATTAATTTCTCCTCATCACTCCCTCTGGTTCTTTTGTCAATTATCTTAAACCTGTGCCTTCTCATTACTGTCTGGCATGTTAGTAGAAACAGTTTCTCCTTATTTACTCCACTGAAACACTTCATAATTTTGAGATCCTCTATTAAATCTTTGTTTAACCTTCACTACTCTGCAGATGAATGATGCTAACTTCTCTACTCTCTCCACATTACTGAAGTCTTTCTGCCCCAGTACCATTCCACTAAACCTCCAGTGCACCCTCTCAAAGCTTTGACATCCTCCCTAAGCTGAACAGTTGAGGCTTTACCAGTGATTTGTAAAGGTTTGGCATAACTTCCTTGTTCTTTGTACTCTTGTCCCTCTATTTATAAAGCCCAGGTCTGCAAATGCTTTGCCAACGCCAAAGATTTGTCACCCCTCCTCATCCTCGCAACCCACCCCCATCACAGCGCTCCCTTCCCATTCCCCCTTCCCAGCTCAGGTCTCTCTGTCCCTATACCTCTGTTAAAATTGTATCATTTTGTTAATTGGTGCAATTTAACGGGAAAAATACAAAGTCCCTTGTTGGGCAATTTTAGCAGGGTATTTCTCAATGCCTGTAGCGCCCAGACCGACCCCACTGTCAAACGGGATTCTTTTGTTTTGGTCTCGGTGAGGAATGCCCCACTGAGGCCACATTTACCTGGCACTGCCCTCCCAGGCTGGCACTGCCAAGGTGCTCGGGTGGCAGCGGGAGTGCCAGGGCACCACCCTGTACAGGTCCAACCACCTGGAGGCCTCCAATGGCTTGGGAGACGCCCCAAACTTCCCCAAGGCTCCTCCTTGGTCTAGTCATGACCCTTTATCCTTCTTTAGTCCTCCTTTCCATTTTCCCCAGCTTATGTTGTCCATGAGGCCCTTCACTGTTCTTGTAACCCAATTCCCACTAAACTGTTGTCCATCCAACTTCCCTTCCGAACCTTCATATTAGATGATGTATTAAATGGTTAACACTCTGCAGGCACTGGCCCCCTCTCTTCCAAATGGTTTTCACCATTCCACTCCTCAAGGAACCCAGCCTCCATCCTTTGGTCCTTGCAAATGACCATCACACCTCCATTTCCGCTCTCTCAAATCATGCCCAAAACTATCTAGAAGAAACCACACTGAAAAGGAAACTAATGAAATGAATGCCCTCCATGTCTGCACCTGGAAAGTCAGGTTCCTTTTGTTCTCCTCGTGCCTTTTCAGTTTAATGAACTTTGCATATTGTTCCCCAGTGCCACCACTTTCTATCCTTTTAGACAAACCAATAAATATACGTTTAGTAACTAGTTCAGTTTTGACTTTTACTTGTTCAGCTGACTCTCTTTCGTTTTGTTCAATCCTCTTTAAGACTTGCTAATCTCCCAGTTTGGGTGAAGGGAAAACACCTGGAACATGAACACGTCTTTTTTCAAAAGCTTATGGACCTGCAGCACATTCAGATTTACAGATACCTCTCCCCACCCTCACGCTTTGAAACCGCTAATGCACACTTAATCCACTAAAATAGAAACCAGGAAAAAGCCATAAAATATTTTTTTTAACATTGTGCTATCTATCCTGCCTCAGTAAGTGCATTCGGTCCTCAGCAAGCAGTAAAATCACCACCCCCCCTCCCCACACCAACCCCCACCTCCCCAGCACATGCCCGCAGAACAATCCCTGTTGGTTCCTACCCCCACCTGACTCGTATGCAGCTGGAGTTCCTTCTGTGAAGAGTCCTGGGGATATCTGTCTTCATTCTGAATTCACTTTTAAATGGTGTAACAGTTTTATGGCCCTTAATGATCACCAATTATGTGTGCATTGCCAATCAAGGAGCACTTAATGACAAAACAGAAAAATTAACCTCTATTCAAACGGCGGAGTGTGTAATTGCCTACGTTAATGTTTTGGCACATGGGGGTCAAGAAGGAGACTGTTTAGTTCAGTAATATAAATAACATTTACAGGCTGTTACAGATACCTTATCCTTCCATTGCTACAATAGAGTGGCCTCTGAACCTCTCCTTGACCTGTCACAGCCTGAGTGACCTTGCCCCTGCAACTGTAGTTCCTCACTCTGCCCATTAAATGCTGGTAGATGTAATATACATGGTGTTCATGGATAAAACTAAAGTTTTAATGCCTGAGGTCTATAGAAGAAGCTTGAACACAACTCAGTGCTTCATATTGTCCCTTGCTTTAATACTGAAAGTAAATGGTGATTTCTGGCCGACATTTATTCATAAGCCCCTTAGGTGTTGGCAGGGCAAAATATTACATTTCAGTAACTCACTCCTCCACTTTAAAAGGACAACTCAACCATTGTTGAAAGGAGAAATTTCAAGTTTCCTCACAGACGCAGTCCCTTGGTACCAGAATAAGGGGTCGCCCAATTAAGACGAAGATGAGGAGAATTCTTTTCTCTCAGAGTGTAATGAGTCTTTGGAACTCATTCCCTCAAAAGGCAGTGAAAGAAGAGACTTTGGATGTTTTGAAGGTGGGAGTAGATGGATTCTTGATAACCAAGGGGGTGAAAGATTACCATGCGTAGGCGGGAGGTTACAGATCAGCCACGATCTTATTGAATAGGGCGGCACGGTGGCACTGGTTAGCACTGCTGCCTCACAGCGCCACGGACCCAAGTTCGATTCCAGCCTTGGGAGACTGTGTGGCGTTTGCACGTTCTCCCTGTGTCTGCGTGGGTTTCCTCTGGGTGCTCCGGTTTCCTCCCACAGTCCGAAGATGTACGTAGGTTAGGTGGATTGGCCATGCTAAATTGCCCCTTAGTGTCCAATGGTTAGGTGGGATTACGAGGTTATGAAGATAGGGTGGGGAAGTGGATCTTGGTAGGGGACTCTTTTGGTGTGTCGGTGCAGACTCGATAGACCAAACGGCCTCCTTATGCCCTGTAAAGATTCTTTAAATCTGAATAGCGGAGCAAGCATGAAAGACCGAATCACTTATTCCTGCTTCTTCTTTGCATGTCGGTAGGTGTGGTCGTAAGATCAGATTGTGATATTTTTTGAATTACTCAGTGAGCTCCATGCAAGCCTTTTGTGCAGCCTAGACCAAGTAACATGACGTCACTATGCATGAACTGATTTGATTTGATTTGATTTATTGTCATATGTACTGAAGTACACTGAAAAGTATTTTTCTGCAGCTCAGGGAACGTACACAATACGTACATAGTCGACAAAAAAGAATAATCAACAGAGTATATTGAGAAATGGTAGATCGACAAACAGTGATTGGTTACAATGTGGAACAAGGTGCCAAACAAAGCAAATACATGAGCAAGAGCAGCATAGGACATCGTGAATAGTGTTCTTACAGGGAACAGATCAGAGGGAGAGTCGTTGAGGAGTCTAGTAGCTGTGGGAAGAAGCTGTTCCTATGTCTGGGTGAGCGGGTCTTCAGATTTCTGTATTTTCTGCCTAATAGAAGGGTCTGGAAGAAGGCAAGGCCTGGGTGTGAGGGTCTCTGACAATGCTGTCTGCCTTCCTGAGGCAGCGGGAGGTGTATACAGAATCAATTTGAGAGTGGTAAGCTTGTGTGATGCGTTGGGCTGAGTTCACCACACTCTGCAGTGTCTTGCGATCTTGGACTGAGCAGTTGCCATACCAAGCTGTGATGCAGCCGGATAGGAGGCTCTCTATGGCACATCTGTGGAAGTTTGTGAGAGTCGATGCAGACATGCCGAATTTCTTGGTATTGGTATTTGACCAGTGCCATGGAATTTCTTAAAGGTTTCAGCGACTTCAGCTTCCGTTTGAAGCAAATGTGTTTAATGTTTTGAAATTTGTTTTTGTCCTGGAAGTGCAAACAAACTGTCTCTGCAACTGGAGACAGGGGCAGCAATTGAGAAATGACCAATGGGGCACTGAAAAGAGATACAAAGAATGAGCCAATTAAGATGACACCTAAATGGATAAATGCACCATGTAGTGTGAAATTGAGCCATACTGAGCATTCCACACTTTATGTTGAGCAACCAGACCTCAATTAAAATTGATCTCAGTATCCTAATCTAGGGGAGGTGCTAAAAGCTGCTCTTACTGGTCAGAATCTTCCGCCTTTTGGTTGTAAAGATCGTAAGTCAGGAGCATTTCAGTGTCCTGACTCCTCTCAGCTTGTCAGGTGCCATTAGTTAAGAGGCCACTTCTAGGTCCAATACAGAGGATGTCTGGTGGCAGAGCTGTGGCCCGCTGATGGTCGCATCTCTGGTGTGGGGGTTGGTGTAGGAAATCTAGTGGGCCGGCCAGACCAGCAGCCAGCAAACCACCTCCAGGAACCTGCCAAGCTTGACCTTCACCCTGGTGTCTGTCCATCACCAAGAAGATCCTAGCCCCCAATCAACCCACAACAGGGGCTGGTTTAGCACACTGGACTAAATCGCTTTAAAGCAGACCAAGGCAGGCCAGCAGCACGGTTCAATTCCCATACCAGACTCCCCGAGCAGGCGCCGGAATGTGGCGACTAGGGGCTTTTCACAGTAACTTCATTGAAGCCTACTTGTGACAATAAGCGATTTTCATTTCATTTCATTTCAAATGGGCATTTAATTATGCAGATTGGCTAACCAGACACTGCCAGGCAGGTAGCCTCTGCAGGTAATAGGTAGATCACCCGGAAGCAGAAATGAATTGGCCCAATGTCAGCTTCTCTGATATGTAGCACAGTGGATAGCACTGTTGTTTCACAGCGCCAGGGTCCCAGGTTCGATTCCCGTTTGGGTCACTGTCTATGTGGAGTCTACACGTTCTCCCCGTGTCTATGTGGGTTTCTTGCGGGTGCTCCGGTTTCCTCCCACAAGTCCCAAAAGACATGCTTGTTAGGTGAATTGAGCATTCTGAATTCTCCCTCAGTGTACCCGAACAGGCGCCTGGGGGAGTTTCACTGCAACTTCATTGTAGTGTTAATGTAAGCCTGTTAGACAGGGCTGATTCTGCCAATTGTGTGTGTGTGCTGTGTGTGTTTGTCTGTGTGCATGAATGCATGTGTGTGCATACGTGTGTTTGTGAGTGCGTAGATCTGTCTGTGTATATAGCTGTGTGTTTGTATGTAAGTGCATGTATGTGTCTTTGGGTCTATCTGTGTTTGGTGTGCGTGCATGTCTGTGTATGCATCTGTGTGTGTATATGTATATATGTGTGTGTATGTGTCTTTGTTTCTATCTATATGTGTGTGTGTGTCTGTGTGCATCTATATATATATATATGTGTATGTATGAATGTGTGCATCTGGTGGTTGACTAGCCAGCCAGAACTCACCATCACACCTCACATGTGAAGAATAGCCACTGGGACAAAGTACTGTGGAATATTAGGCATCCATAAGCCAGAATGATTCAGTATAAAATCGAAAATGAGACATTACTGGAGTGTGGAGAAAGCATTTACAGATTTATAGGTTTTAATTGTAAGAATATTTTGTAACAAAAACAAAGGCTTGTTTCCACAGATTTATTTCCTTCTGAACACTCTTCAGTATTCTATTTCTCCATCTCTTTTAAACATGTCCCTAATTATGGGCGAAATTCTCCGTTATCGGCGGAAACTCCGCCGATCGGCGCAAAAAACGGCGCAAATCCCACTTGCGTCACGTCATAAAAATGGGCCGATAGTCTGCGGCCCGAAATGGGCTAGCAGCGACGTAACGGGATCCGCGCTTGCGCAGTGGTTCACGCCGTGCAGCGTCATACGCGCTGCACGGCGTGACGGCTCATAAGGCCGCGCAGCTCCCCCCCCACCCGACCGGAACAGCCGACCGCAACACCCGACTTGATGGCTGGCCGTCGCTCAGCCCCGAGGTTCGAGTCACGCGATGTGGAGGCGCTCCTGGATGCGGTGGAGCAGAGGAGGGACGCCCTGTATCCCGGGCACGGCCGCAGAGTTGCCCCACGCCACAGCCGGCGTCTGTGGAGGGAGGTGGCAGAGGCCGTCACCGCTGTGGCCCTGACACCACGGACAGGCACCCAGTGCCACAAGAAGGTGAACGACCTCGTCAGAGCAGGCAGGGTGAGCGTCCCCCATATCCCCCATATCCCCTCTCCCCCAAATCCCCCCCTCCCCCATATCCCCCATATCCCCCCTCCCCCATATCCCCCATATTCCCCCCTCCCCCATATCCCCCCCTCCCCCATATCCCCCATATTCCCCCCTCCCCCATATCCCCATATCCCCCCTCCCCCATATCCCCCCTCCCCCATATCCCCCCCTCCCACATATCCACCCTCCCCCATATCCCCCCCTCCCCCATATCCCCCATATTCCCCCCTCCCCCATATCCCCATATCCCCCCTCCCCCATATCCCCCCTCCCCCATATCCCCCCCTCCCACATATCCACCCTCCCCCATATCCCCCCTCCCCCATATCCCCCATATCCCCCCTCCCCCATATCCCCCCCTCCCCCATATCCCCCCTCCCCCATATCCCCCCTCCCACATATCCCCCATATTCCCCCCTCCCCCATATCCCCCCTCCCCCATATCCCCCATATCCCCCCTCCCCCATATCCCCCATATCCCCCCTCCCCCATATCCCCCATATCCCCCCTCCCCCATATCCCCCCTCCCCCATATCCCCAAGTGAATCCAGCCCTAACCTTAACCTCTGCAATGCACGCGCAACCGATGGCGTGCATTCATATACCTGCCTAACACTGTTGCCTTTTACCCCTGCCACCACCCCCCCCCCCCCCCCCCCCAGGAGAAGCGCGCACACAACAATAGGGAGCATGTGAGGACTGGAGGAGGGCCCGCTGATGAGAGGCCACTGACCGTACACGAGGAAAGGGCCCTGGAACTGGCTGGCGGACCTGACGACCGGGAGGTTGCTGATGCAGAGGTCGGGGCCCCACGAGCAAGTGAGCCACCAACAGCCCGTCCCCATATCCCCCCTCCCCTATATCCCCCTCTCCCGTATCACCTGATCACTGCCTGATGTCTAACCATGCATGCTTCATTGTGTATCGCAGGACCAAACGTCCAGGCACCCATCCCCGCAGATGCAGACCGCCCGCAGGATGCCCCTCGGAGACCACGGGAGACGGAGAGACCCGAACCCTCCAGCATGCGACGCCCGCAGGATGCCCCTCGGAGACCACGGGAGACGGAGAGACCTGGAGCAACAGGGAGACGACACCCCCGTCACGTGCGGGAGCGACCACCCAGCGATGAGGGGGGCAGCCACAGGCCCCCGTCACATCCGAGCCAGGACACCACTACCCAGGACACCACTATCCAGGACACCCCTACCCGGGACACCACTACCCAGGACACCCCTACCCGGGACAGCACTACCCGGGACAGCACTACCCAGGACACCCCTACCCGGGAAGACGAAATACCGGACAGTGACTCAGAGTGGATGGGTGGAGACGAACCCCCACCCCAAAGTGCCATGGACTCAGAGTGGGACGAAGAGCACGACACAACGCCACTGCTGTCACCAACACCCTCCACCATCGCAGAAACACTCACCACGGTTGGGCACTTTAGTGATGAGGCGTCTGGTACACTCACTGGTGCGCACAACACAGCCGTCCCGGTACAGCAGGTGGAGGTAGGAGCAGCAGAGGGACCGGGCGGTCGGAGGGCAGCCCAGGCCAAGCGAACATCTGCCGCCCAGATGGATCCCGGGTTCCTGCAGTTACCACACCCACACATAGATCCGATGCAACCACCGACACGGAGACGAGCGAATAGGGTGACGGGTGGCTTGCGGCGGCTGCGGTCGCAGGTGGAGGAGTCCACCCGCGTCCAGGAGCTGGGAGTGGTCCCGGTCATGCGTGCCACCCAGGCTGACACCGCACGGGTGGCGTCCGCGGTGGAGGCAATGGGTGCGACGGTGTCAGACATGGGGAACGGTTTGCGAGGCCTGGGGCCTTCCGTGCAGGCGGCGTCTGTGGCCCAGGAAATGGCTGCCCTCTCACAGGAGGCCATGAGCCAGTGCCAGCGCCAGATGGCAGAGGCGCTCAACGCCATAGCCCAGTCTCAGCAGGCCATGGCCCAGTCTCAGCAGGCCATAGCCCAGTCTCTGCAGGCCATGGCCCAGTCTCTGCAGGCCATGGCCCAGTCTCAGCAGGCCATCGCTGAGGGCATCGGCGCCAGTGGCCATGTGCGAGCTGGCGTCGCACTGTCGCAGACAGGGTTCGACAACCCCCTGGGCTCCATGGCTGCAAACCTGCAGACCCCTGTCGATACCAGCACGGGCCTCCAGGACTGGCAGCGCCAGATGTCGGGGGCGCGTCGGATGGCCAGTCCGTTCGCATCCCCCACCCATGTAGAGGCCTGGGGGCCATCGGGCACCCCGAGGGAGGAGGAGGTGGTGTGGTCCATCCCGGCTCCCTCTGTAGGGGAGGTCCCGGTACACCGCGACACCTCGGACTCCCCCCCTTCCGTCCCAGGTGCATCGGGTGGGCAACGGGCAGGACAGGCTGGCAGCTCGCCATCCCAGTCGCCCGGGCCGCAGCCTGGCCCATCTAGGCCAGGACGCCCCAGGAAACGGCCGCCAAAGGGATCCAGTGTCAGAGGGCAGGAATCACAGGAGTCCACCTCCAGTTCTGCTGTACCGTCTGGGGAACCACGTAGACGTAGTCAAAGGGCCCGTAAGGCCAAACAATTAGACACTGAGTAAGTTGGCACGGGTGCAGGGCACAGATGAGTTTTAGGCGCTAGGGCACGTGCATGAACTCCTTTGGTTATTAAAGTCAATGTTACACCTACCGAAGCTGCCTTTATGCTCTGTCCAAAGTGTGCGGGGGTGTCATGTACGTTGAGCGCAAGTGTGTGTGTGAGGGGTGGTCTTACCTCAGCCCCAGGTGAGTCTGCCCCCTTCCCCCTGGGCCGCCATCAACATCCCCCGGGCAGAGGACGGGACCGTGCGCTGCAGTATCACAGCCGCATGCAGGGATGGTCCGGGTGGATGGTGGTACTGTGGCCATGGGTCAGACATAGTCCAACGATGTAGAGCCAGGAGCTCATCGGAGGCGGGCTGTCATCATTCTCCATGGCCTGCGATAGACACGCGTCCACCCGCAACTGGGTGAGCCCGGCCCGTTGTGCCGCCGGTGGATCGGCAATTGGGAGTGGGGGGGTGGTGTGCATGCGGGTGGGGTGTGTGGGGTTGGGGAGGGGGGTGATGGTGCTGGGTGGATGGATGGGTGGGGGGTGTGGGTGGTCGGCTGTTGTCATGGTGTGCGGTCTGTGGCCATACTACCCGATTCCCACGCCCATCTAGTCAGTGAAGCGGGCGTCTATCAGTCTGTCCCGTGCCCGCTGGGCCAGCCGGTAACGGTGGACAGCCACCCGTCTGTGTCTACCCCGTCTGCCCTGACCATTGCCCCCATCCCCCTCATCTGGGGAGGACTGGGCCTCTTCCTGCTGCTCCTCCACTCCGCCCTCCTCTGCCTGCGGCACATCGCCCCTCTGCTGGGCTATGTTGTGCAGGACGCAGCACACCACAATGATGCGGCCGACCCTATCTGACCGATACTGGAGGGCGCCCCCAGAGAGGTCCAGGCACCTGAAACGCATCTTCAGCACGCCAAAGCACCTCTCGATCACTCCCCTTGTCGCTACATGGGCATCATTGTAGCGGTTCTCCGCCTCATTGCGTGGCCTCCGTATAGGCGTCATCAGCCACGATCGCAATGGGTAGCCCCTGTCGCCCAGCAACCAGCCCCTCAGCCGGGGATGGCGTCCCTCGTACATGCCGGGGATGGATGACCGCGACAACACGAATGAGTCGTGTACACTGCCTGGGTAACGGGCGCAGACGTGCAGGATCATCATGCGGTGGTCGCAGACCACCTGTACGTTCATCGAATAGGTCCCCTTCCTATTAGTGAACACGGCCCTGTTATCTGCAGGTGGCCGCACGGCGACGTGCATCCCATCGATCGCGCCCTGGACCATGGGGAACCCGGCAATGGCAGAGAAGCCCACGGCCCGGGCATCTTGGCTGGCCCGGTCCACGGGGAAGCGGATGTAGCGGTGCGCCATGGCATAAAGGGCATCTGTCACTGCCCGGATGCACCGATGCACCGATGTCTGCGATATGCCGGACAGGTCCCCACTCGGTGCCTGGAATGACCCCGTTGCATAAAAGTTCAGGGCCACCGTAACCTTGACGGACACGGGGAGAGGGTGTCCCCCGCCAGTGCCACGCGGTGACAGGTGTGCCAGCAGGTGGCAGATGTGTGCCACGGTTTCCCGGCTCATCCGGAGTCTCCTCCTGCATTCCCGGTCCGTGAGGTCCTGGTATGACTGCCGGGGCCGGTACACACGGGGCGCCCTCGGGTGCCTCCGTTGCCGTGGGGCCGCGACGTCCTCCTCCCCCTCCTCGTCCTGTCGGTCAGGTGTCCCTCCAGCCTGGGCGGCTGCCGCCTGCCCCTCTGCGGCAGCCTGCGCCGCCTCTCTGGCACGCTCCTCCTCCTCCTCCTCCTCCTCCTCCTCCTCATCCAGGGCAACATAGACATGAGCGGCTGCCACCACGGCGGCCAACATCGCTGGATGATCTGAAAACATGACGACCTGGTGGGGGGGAGGGGAACGACGACATGTCATCATTGCCCATATCCCCTCCTCCCCCCAGCCAGGTGGCATGGACCGCATGGGTCCAACTGTTGGAGGCTGGCACCTGGCCAGGTGGACCAACTCATTTGCCCTCCCATCACCCACCCCGGCACGGACCCCCCCCCGCCCCAACCTCCACCCCAGCACGGACCCCCCCCCAACCTCCACCCCGGCACGGACCCCCTCCCCAACCCCCAACCTCCACCCCGGCACGGACCCCCTCCACAACCCCCAACCTCCACCCCAGCACGGACCCCCCCCCCCCAACCTCCACCCCGGCACGGACCCCCTCCACAACCCCCAACCTCCACCCCGGCACGGACCCCCTCCACAACCCCCAACCTCCACCCCGGCACGGACCCCCTCCACAACCCCCAACCTCCACCCCGGCACGGACCCCCCCCCCAACCTCCACCCCGGCACGGACCCCCTCCACAACCCCCAACCTCCACCCCGGCACGGACCCCCTCCACAACCCCCAACCTCCACCCCGGCACGGACCCCCTCCACAACCCCCAACCTCCACCCCAGCACGGACCCCCCCCCCCCAACCTCCACCCCGGCACGGACCCCCTCCACAACCCCCAACCTCCACCCCGGCACGGACCCCCTCCACAACCTCCACCCCGGCACGGACCCCCTCCCGGCACTCCCCCGGAGCCCAGCCTACTCTAACCACCCCCCCCCCCCCCCCGCCGCACACACACACAAGCCGAGACACACCTCTTCTCAGGCAATCAGTCTGCGGCCACGCCATTTCCTGCCCAGAGCCAACCCCCCAGGCCGTCACTCACCTCCTCGCTGGTCGGCGTGAGCCTGGAGCACCGGGTCACGCCGATGAAAAGGAGGTTTGATTGACGTCGACGTGAACGGTCATCACGTCGACGGGACTTCGGCCCATCCGGAAGGGAGAATATCGGCAGGCCGAAAATCGGCTGCCTTGCGCAGGCCCGTGACATTCTCCGCGGCAGCGGCGCCATTAACGCCCCGCCGACTTTTCTCCCTTCGGAGACTTCGGCGGGGGCGGGGGCGGGATTCACGGCGGCCAACGGCCATTCTCCGACCCGGCGGGGGGTCGGAGAATGACGCCCGGTATGTCTGATTTGCTAACCCTTTCTTCAATGGATAATGTTGCAGAAAAAACTTGCTTGCACCTATGTGACAAGTAAATGAGTTGTGAGTCATCCCACTGTGTGGGGTAGGGCAGAACAGTATGATGATAACTTAGAACAGCCAGACTACACTGTTACCATAGTAACAGTGACTTAGTAGCATTAAGCCTGAACACCAAACTTGTGCTGCTCAGGAAAACTGAACATTGCAGCAAAAATAAAAAAATGGAAAACCTCTATACTGTCAAAATAAAGCTGCATGGAAGATTATTTAGAAAGATTGACTTGGCACGATTAACGCCAATTTTGAGAGTATTATACTAAATAGACTGCTGATTATAAACAATCACATTGTCTGTTAATCAAAGAAAAATCTGAGCATCATTAAGAGAGTGGATGATAGAATCATAGAATCCTACAGTGCAGAAGGAGGACCATCGGTCCATCGAGTCTGCACCAACCCTCGGAAAGAGCACATCCCCGTAATCTCAAATCCCCACCTAACCTTTTGGGCACTAAGGGGCAATTTAGCATGGCCAATCCACCTAACCTTTTGGGCACTAAGGGGCAATTTAGCATGGCCAATCCACCTAACCTGCACATCTTTAGACTGCAGGAGGAAACCAGGGGCGAAATTCTCCCCCAACGGCGGGATGCCCGCCGACTGGCGCCAAAGCCGGCGCCAATCAGACGGGCATCGCGCCGGCAAAAAGGTGCGGAAGTCTCCGCATCTTTGGCGGCCTAGCCCCAACATTGAGGGGCTAGGCCGACGCCGGAGGGATTTCCGCCCCGCCAGCTGGCGGAAATAGCATTTGTTGCCCCGCCAGCTGGCGCGGAAATGCGGCGCATGCGCGGGAGCGTCAGCGGCCGCTGTCAGTTTCCCGCGCATGCGCAGTGGGGAGAGTCTTTTCCGCCTCCGCCATGGTGGAGGCCGTAGCGGAGGCGGAAGGGAAAGAGTGCCCCCACGGCACAGGCCCGCCCGCGGATTGGTGGGCCCCGATCGCGGGCCAGGCCACCGTGGGGGCACCCCCCGGGGTCAGATCGCCCCGCGCCCCCCCCCCCAGGACCCCGGAGCCCGCCCACGCCGCCTGGTCCCGCCGGTAAATACCAGGTTTGGTTTACGTCGGCGGGACAGGCAATTCCTGGGCGGGACTTCGGCCCATCCGGGCCGGAGAATCCAGCGGGGGGTCCCGCCAACCGGCGCGGCCGGATTCCCGCCCCCGCCCAATCTCCGGGAGCGGAGACTTCGGTGGGGGCGGGGGCAGGATTCACGGCGGCCAACGGCCATTCTCCGACCCGGCGGGGGGTCGGAGAATGACGCCCCTGATCACCAGGAGAAAGCCCACGCGGACACGGGGGAGAATGTGCAACCTACACACAGTCACCCAAGGTCGGAATCGAACCAGGTCCCTGGCACTGTGAGGCAGCAGTGTTAACCACTGTGCCACCCTTGTGAGTGATAATCATCTCATGCAGGATCAGAATTTCCTGGAATTGCGATCATTTTTCCAAGGAAACCTACACCTAACTGTGTGATGACTCACAGCAAGTTTTCCCTGCAACATTATCCAATGAAGAAAATCAAACATGTACAATTAGAAAGGTATTTAAAAGGGATGCAGAAATAGAACACTTCAGTGTTCAGATGAAAAGGAGTTGTGATGAACGGTTACTGCCTTATCATCATGTAAGACCTTTAAGACCAGGCTTGGAACCCTGGGGACCCCGTCTCTGGCTCCGCCCATCTGGGAGCCATACATAAAGGCCTGCCTCATGGTCTGTATAGCAATCAGCTCTCGTCCAAATCTGTAGCATAGTTATTAGCCTAATAAAGCCTTCTTTACAGTTTAATCTCTGAGCATCATTATTGAGGGTACCTCAGGAGTCTATACAAACAAGTATCATATGCTCAACAGAATACAATGACTCTTAGCAAGATTCATAGAAGATTCAGTTGCCAGGCATATTGGAGGTGCAATGTTGACAGATATTCTAGAATTATGTTTAACTATCCTTGAGTGGTCTGGTAGGAAGAGCATTCATTTACAGATTAAATAAGTGCAGAGTCCATAAGGCAAATTGCACATGTTTAAACAAAGAGTATCATGTGCATGTTCTTACAGCTTTGGGACTGAGAACTGATTTGATAATTGAAAGCAAGAAGTAATCACACCCGTTCATTAAGAAAAACTGGAATCTCTTGGATTGCAATTACTCTGAAATTTGCACTAGTTTCTCCCTCACACATGCTGATGGAAATGACAGTATAGAGCATCCCCATCTTATATTGTATACTCTTCCCTTTGCAGAACACTTTTACAAGACATATTTGTTTCAACATGCTTCTCTGACGGCACAGCTGATGAAGGAACATGTGACTATTTGATCTCCACCATGTTCAGTTTTCAGTCTGGACTGGATTTGATGATCAGACTTGAAGATGAGGCTCCACTGTCAAACAGCACATTACACTCACTGTCTAGGCTCTTGCATGGAAAGTGACCACTTGTACAATGTACCAAAGGGTGACCAGCACCTGTAGATCCATTCATTTATGGATCCCCAACCAAATTTGGACCTTCAGGATAGGAGAAGAAAAGAAAAGTGATAGAAATCAACAAAAGAAAAGTTGCTTTAAAGAAGCTTTGAATTAGATCTCCCAGGGTAAGGGTGTCCAAGGTTCTGTACCCTGGTGTGTGTTCATATGTCAAAAATAGAATGCTGGATGATTATAATTGCAGAATGAGATTGTGATATGACCCCAGACATTAAAATACAATTGCCCACACTCAGAAAATATGAGACTTCCCAAACACGGAAATGCAGTACAAATTTTTACATCTTCACCATTTCCTCCCCTGCCCCTTCCCTTGACCTCTCTGTTTCCCTTTTAAGAACATAGAAAGAGAAGTACGTCATTTAGCACCTTGAGCCTCTTCCTATCCTTCAATCCTTCCCCTTTACTTTCCCTCTTCTGGTGCCCATATATCTATTCCTTTCCCCTGAAGCTTGAAAACATGGAGATTTCTTCAGCTCTTTAAAGCCCCCAAATTGGAGAACTAGTAAAGGTTGATTGCTGATTCATGGGCCGCGATTTTCCCAAAAGGGAACAAAATCCCCAAGCGAGCATGTTCCCGGCACTCAAAGTGCTGGGAAACACATAGCTTTCAACGCGACTCACTTTGAACAAGGGGCCTGAACGGAAAACGTGCAGCCGAGGCCTCACATAGCCCCGTTTTTAACAATTGGGAGCTTCGCTCACCGGAACTCCCATTGTAGCGAGAGATTGGTGGCATTATTAAATGGCATCCCGATCTTCGAGGCCCACAGAAAAATTCCTGACCTCCGCCTGAGCCCAAACACAACATGGGGGTGGGCCCTCGCTCGGCCCTCGCTCAGCCCCTTCTTGCACCCCCCAACACCCATGCTGGGCAACCCCAGCCCAATCGCACACAAAAAAATGCCACCTTGGCAGTGCCAACCTGGTACCCTAGCAGTGCCCCAGCCAGCTAGCAGTGCCACCTGGGAACCTTGGCACACTGTCAGTATGCCAGGCTGGCATTGCCAACGTGCCAAGATGGCACTAGCAGTGCCAGGGCACCACCCTGTCCAAAGGGCATGCAGCTCCAATCGCCTAGGAGACCCCCACTAGTGCTGATCCATTCTGCCCCCATTTGTGGGGACCAGTAGCAAACAGAGTTCACCCCAGGTCCCTGACGCAATGGGATTGAATCCCAAAGCCTCAGGTACCTCGGGAATCTGCACGTTAGAGTAAGGCTTACTACTCAAAGATGCAGGTTTGCTAAAAAAGTGATCCTGACAATTGTGGATGGGATTCCCCTTGCAAAGTCTCATGAGATTGCGTTGAATCTTGCGAGGCATTGCGAGCCAGGTATCCAGGCTGTCCCAGCCATGCTGCGCCGCGGCGAGCTGCTTTTCCGGCGCAGTGTGGTCAGAAGACTGCGCCCATAGAAAAGGTCTCTCCCTAATTGGTCAAAATTCACTGATCAGGGCTTGGCCTTTTCCAATTCTCCAAACACAACGGACGCGATTCAGTGGAAAATGGAAGCGTTTCTGCACGTTTGGCAGGGTGTTTCTCGACAGCCACGTTGGCAAGATCTTATTTAAGGGCACTTTGTGCCGGAAATGATCCCCCACGAGCCTCTCGCCATTATTAGCTGTCTCGCTGTCTAATTCACCGGACCTGCGCTGCAACTTCTAGCTGCTAACGAGAGGGCGCTGATTTTAAACATGCCCTCACCACTCATTCCTAGTCAACACACAAGCATGGCAGCGCACAGACCTGCTCCTCACTTTAGCGATGCCAACCTGGCCAGACTTCCTGACGTTGTGAATAAGAGGCGAGACATCCTGTTCCCCCGAGGGGATCGGAGGACCAGCTGCAGGGTGAACAATGCCACCTGGGAGGCAGTAGCAGGGGCTGTCATTTCGGGCAGCATGACCGGGCGGATTGCGTCCAATATCGAATTTTGTAGGCCACAAACCAATCAGAATTGAGTTGGTGAAAAGAAAACTCGGTTTATTGCAAAATTGGATATTTACAATATACATTAGATCAGGTCTGCACTGATGGTTCAACACCTGGCCGACTTTATATGGAACTCAATTATGAATGTCCTCGGGCTCCACGCCCCCTTAGCGCAGGAGCTCGTATTTGGCAAGACTCATGGGGAGACTGATTGCTCCAACCCCGTGGATGTTGTTAGGTTATAACATCGGAAGAAGACCAATGACCTCTTCCGAGCTGCAAGGCTAAGCTACCACCTCTCTTCAGGCATCAGCTCCACCTGCCACCCCTCAAATCCCCAAACTCCACACATCAGGACTTTGTGCTTGATCCTCAGAACCCCTGGCACCCATCAGCACAACCCCTTCATGTCCAGGTGCAGTGTCCACACATGCCACCTGCTAGAGACCCCCTGACCCATCAAACGTATGGCTCACAATGACCCCTCTCGCTCAATGACAGCAAGGGTGGAAGCATGGGCCTCATTATATTGAGTCTCCGCCTCGGTCTCAGGCCCTGCACTGGGGTCATCAGTCAGGACATCAGGGGTTATCCCTTGTCCACCAAGAGCCAACCCGTCATCTTGGGGTGGTCCTCGAAGACACCAGGGATCTCAGAGTGCCCCACAATGTAGCTGTCATGTATGGTCCCTGGGTAGTGGGCAGATATGTGCATGTTATGGAGGCGATGGTGGCACACAATCAGAACATTCAGGGAATGGGACCCCTTCCTGTTAATATAGGGTACTCCCTGATGCACCGGTGCGTGCAAGGCGACATAGTGATGAAGTCTGATGCCCGGGCATACAAGGCATCCGCCACCTCCCGGATGCATCTGTGGGCTGTAGATTGAGAAATGCTACTCAAGTCCCACTTAAGCCTTGGAAGGAATGAGCAGGTTCTTCCCGGGGGTGGAGGACAAATGTGAATGATGTCAAGGAGGCCTGGCCAACCACAGCCACACGTTCTGGTCTTGCCCGAGATTTGGTGGGTTTTGGACAGCCTTCTTTAAGGCTATGTCCAAGGCGGTGGGGCTGAGGGTGAAGCTTTGTCCAAGAGTGCCAGTCTTCGGGGTCTCAGACCAGCCAGGTCTTTTCATGGGGAGCGGGGCCGACGCCCTTGCCTTTGCCTCCCTAATCGCCCGCCGGAGAATCCTGCTTGGCTGGCGGTCAGCAGCACCACCCAAAGCTGTAGACTGGCTGTCCGACCTGTCGGAATTTCTCCATTCGGGGGTCGGAAGAAGGCTTCCACAAAACGTGGGGGTCATTCACTCAGTTGTTCCAAGACCTGTTTGCAGCCAACAGCCAGCAAACCAGAGGGAACTGAAAGCCACAACACAATAACGTATGCCAATGAAAAGGGGTAGGGGGAGGATGGGGAGGGAACAATGAAACATCAAACCCAACCAAGATCACCAAACAAAACACACGGCGTCACGCTAATCACACAAGAACAGAAAACAGGAGCTGAAGTGGATAGAGGGCATGCCAGATGACCAGAAGGGAAGAAGGGGGAGGGGGAGGGGGGGGGGGGGCGAGAGGAAAAGGGGAGGTAGAAGAGGGAGGGGACCAAACACAGGAATAAACACCTGCTGGAGTGTGCAAAACGAGAAGCCGCAACCGTTGTAAATAACTGAACACAATCGATGTACATACAATTCTTCCTTTTCTTTACTATTTTATTGTTTTATTTTGTAGTCTTATTAGTTCATTATTTCATTCCTGTAATCTTTCAATGTATGTGTTCACAATTGCGTTTGTCTTGTACAGCTTAAACGTCCTCAATAAAAACACTTTTAAAAAAAGTTTGTTTTTTGTTTTGTAAAACCAACATGAGGCTTCCCAACTGAATCAAGTGGGCTCATCAAATCGACAGCAAAGACACATTTTCTGCAGGTCACCACGTCTAATCTCTCACCAATTACATCTTCTAATTGGATTGTCCAGTGATATGTTCGACTTAATTTCCCAAAGAAAGAGCAGCAAAGTGTTCCACAGTTACTTTTTGCACTGCAACTATGTGCAATTTGTTTTTAGAGAACTTTTCAAACAAAAATATTCTTGTTTTTCAGTTGAACTGAACATTCGCAGCCCAATGTCATGCTAAGGATGGCATCTAATACATTGGGCATCATTCTCCGACCCCCCGGCGGGTCGGAGAGTGGCCGTTGGCCGCCGTGAATCCCGCCCCCGCCGGTTGCCGAAGTGTCCGGTACCGGATATTCGGCGGGGGCGGGAATCGGGCCGCGCCGGTTGGCGGGCCCCCCCACTCGATTCTCCGGACCGGATGAGCCGAAGTCCTGCCGATAAATTGCCTGTCCCGCTGGCGTAAATTAAAGTACCTATTTACCGGCGGGACAAGGCGGCGTGGGCGGGCTCCGGGGTCCTGGGGGGGGGGGCGGGGCGATCTGACCCCGGGGGGTGCCCCCACGGTGGCCTGGCCTGCGATCGGGGCCCACCGATCCACGGGCGGGCCTGTGCCGTGGGGGCACTCTTTCCCTTCCGCCTCCGCAACGGTCTCCACCATGGCGGAGGCGGAAGAGACTCTCCCCACTGCGCATGCGCGGGAAACTGTCAGCGGCCGCTGACGCTCCCGCGCATGCGCCGCCCCGCCATGTCATTTCCGCGCCAGCTGGCGGGGCAACAAAGGCTGTTTCCGCCAGCTGGCGGGGCGGAAATCCCTCCGGCGTCGGCCTAGCCCCTCAATGTTGGGGCTCGGCCCCCAAAGATGCAGAGCATTCTGCACCTTTGGGGCGGCGCGATGCCCGTCTGATTGGCGCCGGTTTGGGCGCCAGTCGGCGGACATCGCGCCATTTGGGGAGAATTTCACCCATTATTCTATTCAATATGAGTTGTACAATCACAGCTTTGTCGTGTCCAATATTTTGACCAGCTACAAAAAGATTAAAACTAGGCAATGAAGACCATTCTTTTTCACACATGACTAAATAAAGTCAAAATTTTAAATTGCCTATTGCACTTGCAGAAGTGCAGGAATATTGCAGTGAATAATGCTTAAAACTTTGCTTAAAATTATGCTTTGGAAGTTTAGCAGAAGAGAAATATTTTACAAACCGTAGGCGTTGCTCAGGGATGTGTTAACATTGGTTTCTGATCATACAATCAGTTTTCTCTTGTATCAAAGCAGTTTCTTATGGAACTCCCTTCGCTTTTTCCCCACCCCACCCCATTTAAAGCTCAGACTGTGAAAGAAAAAAGCTTAATGGCATAAGGTACTTAAAATATGTTGAGTTTGTACCTGTTTGGAAGGATGTCAGATTTCCAGTCACATTTATGGCAATGCTGCTTGTTGGACCTGAGATTGGTTGCAACATACAAACATATGAACTCGGAACAGGAGTTGGTCATTTGGTCCCTCGAGCCACCTCCATCAATCAATGGGTCATGGCTGATCTGATTGTGGCTGCCCCCAATAACCTTTGACTCCATTGTTAGTCAAGAACCTATCTACCTTCGCCTTAAAAATATTAATTGACCCTGCCTCTAACACTATCTGGAAAAAGAGTTTCAAAGATTCACAGCCTTCTTGAAAGAAAAAAATCTTCTCATCTCCATCTAAAGCAGGAGGCCACGTGTTATTAAACTGTGTCCCCATAGTTCTAATCTCCCCATACAGGGAAACATCCTTTCAGAATCCACTCTGTAAAATCCCCTCAGGGATTTCTATGTTTCTGTAAGATCACATCTCAATCTTCGAAACTCCAATGGATGTGGGCCCCAACTTGTCCAACCTTTCCTCATAAGGTAAGGCACACCCATCGCAGTACGGATCAAGTGAACCTTCTCTGAATTGCTTCTAATGCATATATATCCTTTTTTAAATAGGGAGACCAAAACTGTACACTATTCTAGATGTCTAACCAAATGGGAACAGAGTCCCATTGCGAGCGTATTTAGCCACATGTTTCCTGGTGCGCGCAGTGGGGAACACCCTGCCAAGACCGCACTTACGAGCGCAGCTCATCAGTATCGGAAGAGATCAGGGCTCCATTTTTAAATGCCATCCTGATCTCTCGACACCCCCCCCCCCCCCCCCCCCCAACCCGGACTCCGGACCTCTCCAACTTACCGATTAGGGGGTCCTTGAGCCCCCCCCCCTTTCCCCTCCCCCCACCCCCTTCACTCCATCTCATAAGGGCAGAGCATCTCCAGGCCTGATCCCCGGCACGGGTAACCAGGCACCTGTCAGTTCCACCCAGGTGGCAATGCCAAGGTGTCCCATTGGAATCGGGGGTGCCAGGGTACCATTCTAAACCAGGGTCCAATTGCCTGGCGGCCTTTGATCGCCTTGGCATTACACCTGATCCATGTTTGTGGGAACCAGTGCTAAGTGGCAGCATGGCGAGGCCTCCCAGGCATGGGCATATAATTCCAGACCTTGGGATACTCCGGCACAGACATATTTAAGTGAAGCTAATGCTCACTTAAGTATGCAAATCTGGATCCCGCCAGTGAGGGCGTGATCCAGATCGCAACATTTTGCAAAATCTTGTTAGATCTTGCGAGGCGTCCGAGCGTCATAAATCTATGGCCTCATCGCATTACAGACTGCCCTATACTCCTTCTACCAATTTTTTTCCTACCCACTTAACCTACCTATGTCCCTTTGTAGAATCCTTATGCCCCCTTCACAACTTACTTTCCTACCTAATGTTGTGCCATCAGCAAATTTAGCAACCATACATTAGGTTCCTTCATCGAAATCATTGATATAAATTGTAATTAGTTGAGGCCCCAGCACTGATCCCGGGAATCCCGAGATGATGAAAGGTGAAATATAATTCAAGTTATTCCTTTCTATTTAGCAGCCTAGGTATAGTCTAAGACTTGGACTTTCCTTGCTCCGAGGTAAAGCAAAGGGTGTGATTGGAATGGTAGTGAGGGTTGTAATTGTGTGGAGTTAAAAACAGAAAATAGGGCCGCACAACGGCACAGTGGTTAGCATCGCTGCCTCACGGCGCCGAGGTCCCAGGTTCGATCCGGGCCCCGGGTAACTGTCCGTGTGGAGTTTGCACATTCTCCCCGTGCCTGTGTGTGTCTCACCCCCACAACCCAAAGATGTGCAAGGTAGGTGGATTGGCCACACTAAATTGCCCCTTAATGGGGAATAAAAGAATTGGCCACTTTAAATTTTTTTAAATACAAAAAAGAGATGCATGTTAAAAAACTGTTCACTCTCAGGATATTCCAACATGTTTCACAGCGAATTAAATATATTTAGCAGTTGTTAAGTAGCCAAAAGCAGCAGATTCCATAAGCAGCACTTAATGGATTACCAGCTCATGGGTTTTGGTGTGGATGTTGAAGGATGGAATTTAAAGACGGCACCAGAGCTCCTTCGCCCTTCTTTGAATAGTTCCGTGGGACCTTTCGTGTCTAAAAGTGGCAACAAGGCACTGAAGGCTTAATTAAGATTAGGTCCTCAAGTCCTTGAATGAGGCATGAAGCCACAGTGACAGGAATGCCATCAGTGAGCCACACTGTCATTGATGTCACATCACCCAGATTATTGGAAGAATAGTAGTGGAGCTCCCTGGTGGCGCAAACTCAACAATATCTACATAGTGTTCATACTTAAAACATTTTGATTCAATGCAGCATTGCTGTTTCTCATATAATCTCCTACATTATTGCCCATGTTGATGTTTGCCAAATTTCACATCATCTGGTTCCATGTCGCCTAAACGTTTTTGGAGTTATTGGAAAATAGGCTTCCACTCACTGAAGATAAATAGTGTGGGGGTTGCGAAGGGAAGGTGGGGGGGGGGGGGGGGGGGTGCGGGAGGTGGTGGGGGAGGGTGGTGGTTTTGGTGGGGGATAGTGGCCTTCAAACAAGCAGCACAATAGTTAAATGGATTCATCAAAAAGAGTTAAAGTATTGAATGTTCAACACAAAGTATGTTTCAAACGTCATTTCTTTAACTGTCAAAATTGTTTTTACAGGCTGCCACTTAGATTATAGGTGTATGTACACTATTTATTTCTACTGTCATTTATTTATGATTCCTGTTATAATAATAGTGTGTTTTATCAACTATTAAAGATAAGACTTGTACATGTGATAAAGATGTGCCCCGAACTAATGGGTATACTTTTTTGAGATGATTGACTGATAAAAGGTTCTGTTAAAAAAAGGATCCAACCTGCACCTAATACATGACATTCAATTTAAAACATCTGTTTTTCCCTTGCTTGTGTTTCACACACCTTTTGGTTCTATTTTCAGTTGCTGCTGAGATTGCATCATTAGAATGTGGCATTAAATTGTAGCATTTAATGACTCTTTCATATTTTAACACTGTTGCAGTTTTGGATGCTTTACTAATGTAGCACCACAAAGAGAAACAAGCACATTTTTGCCACTCCCTAAAGTCATTTCAGCATTTCTGGAGTGTGGTTATGCTTCTGCATTACATCCCTCACTGTAATACCTAAAATTAAAACCAATATGTTGGATTTTATACTCCTTCTAATAGCTTAACATGCAGCTTCCCTAGTGGCTGAGTGGCAAAATGCATCGTTCGATGTGGTACTGAGTCTTAAAGATGAAGAAGATTTCAGCCATTAAACCTGGTTAGTGCTGAGTTGGCTCATTTCTGTAGGGCTGGCTATGGTACAGGTGTTACTATTAGCCCCTCTCCTTAGCTAAGGATGAATTTTGGTTTGAAGTTCCTATCTAGCACGTACGTATGGCCTTTGGCTAGTGACGACAAGATCAAGCTTAACTGAACGTCTCTCACCATCAGAGTTCAGAGTCTGCACACCATCATTTTCTCAGGTGAAATATCAAAGGGTGGAACTGGACCCCAACACGAGTCATAGTCTTCAGGAGAAGAGTGAAGGTGATTGGGAAATAAAGAATTGAAAAATAGGCAGGATAAGTGAGAGAAAAACTGAGTCTGTATTAGCGGAACTGTACTTGGCTTTGCAATACAATACACACCTCACCTAATATTATGACTCATGGCAAGTAGACGATTAAACATGGTTTTGATCATGGAGAATGGCCCAAAAACAGCTAACGCAAGACTTGTTCGGCGCACAAGACCATGTGAAATAAGTTTAAGTGAGAATTGATTGGAGATTGTGATGAAAGAATTGATGAGACCTGGTGTGAGATCGGGTGATACAAATTCAATGAGGATTGACGTGATATCAGGTGATGTAGGCTCGATGCAGATCGATGCGAGGTTGAGTGATGTAGATTCAATGAGAACTGATGTGTGATAGGATGATGTAGACTAAGTGATATGAGATAAGGTGATGCAGTACTCAGTGAAGACTGACACGGGTTCCATCGAAGAAATACAGCTCCCCATGTAATTCCAAAAAGCATGTGGTGTCTCATTCATGACATAGAACTATTCTTGTTTATAATAGTGCTTGAATGTCATCACTCAGATTCTCAAGCCAAACTTTCCTCTTTTGGTTGAAAGCACAAATTCAATTTACTCCCAGAATTCCCATCAGCTGCAAGCAGCACTTTTCCAACAATTGTTGGGTGTTTTTAAAATTACATTTCCAGGATGTGAGCAATCCCAGAAAATCAGGCATTTGATTGCGCAATATTTTTTCCTCAGATAATGGCCGCGATTTAACCAAATGGGAACAAAGTTCCATAGTGAGCGCGTTTAGCCGCGTGTTTCCCGGCACCTATTATTTATCACGCCCCAGTTAGATAGGGGGCCACAGCGGGGAATGCACGGTCGAGGCCGCACATAGTCCCGTTTTTTTTTTTTAATTTAGAGTACCCAATTATTTTTTTTTCCAATTAAGGGGCAATTTAGTGTGGCCCATCCACCTAACCTGCACATCTTTGGGTTGTGGGGGCGGAACCCACGCAGATACGGGGAAAATGTGCAAACTCCACATGGACAGTGACCCAGGGCCTGGATTCGAACCTGGGTCCTCAGCGCCGCAGACCCAATGCTAACCACTTTGCCACCATGCTGCCCTCTAGTCCCGTTTTCTGCACTGAGGAGCTCTGCTCGCCAGAACTCCTCAGTGTAGCAAGAGATCAGGAAGCCATTTTTAAATGGCATCCCGATCTCCAGAGCCCCCGATGCAACCCACGAATCCCCCCCTCTGAAGCCCCAGATCACTATGAGGGTCCGCCCCCACCCCTTCCCCCTTCCCCCGCTGCACCTCCCCGAACACCCGCCCTGCCTGTGTGAGGTGGGGTGCCTAGGGTCCCCTTTATAGGCGTGTTGGGGCATTGGGGAGGTTCGAGAGATGGGGGGGTGGGCATTTAAAAATGACATCCTGATCTCCTCCTGCACTGAGGAGTTCTGGCGGGCGGAGCTCCTCACTGTAGGAAATGCAACTGAGTGCAGCCTTGGGCGAGGGGGGTGTGGGGGGGGGGGGGTCCTTTAGTGCTTGGCCACCAAAAAACTCAGAGTGCCATTAGATAGGGGGGGGGGGGGGGGGTCGTTCCTGCCACTTGTAGAGCCAGGAACAACCCCTCGATTCCCACCCAGAACGGACTCGGTTTTCTTTGGTTACATCATGTCCGTCGTCTTGCAATCAGTGAAAAATGGCCCAATATGTGGCATGTGTGTTCTGAACGTGTTAGATGATGGCAGCAGTAAGATCATTGCTTTGGATCAGCTATTGGGGTTCAGCAACGTCAGAGATGCTCACTCAGAATATTGACATTCAAAAAAAATGTAGCAACTCTTTTGAACCTCTGCATGAGTTATTCCTAATACGAGAGCAACTGACGATCTTAATTAGTTTTAAACCTCTGTTGCTGCCGGTTTACATCGGTGTGTTTTTAATATCAGCTATCAACTCAGCAGAAAAAATGAACATGAGTAATTGTACAGACATTTAGCACTTAGTTTCTCTTTGTGCCAAAATAATTGCGGCCCAGTGAAACCCTAATATCTACATACGTTGCTATTCAGTATTATCTCTGTTTATTACCTGAACTGTTCAACTAGAACTTGTAGCTGGCTAAATGCTTTAGTGTTTGCATTTGTTAGGAAGTTGCGCTACAGCAGAATGCAAGGTAAATTTGTTATCTTCCAAAGCTGCTCTTCAGCTTTATTTGGTCTGATGTTTTTTTTCGACGTGAGTCAAAACTGCTAATTCAATGAATCAATCCCAGGACATCAATTGTATTGAACTGATTGTCACACAAATGCTGTACACCTAGTGATTCTAGTAGCATCTGTGCTGGCTTTGCATGACAGCTGATCTAATATATTCTTCCTGTGTGGATGGATCTATTGGCTCAGTAATCAATGCTGTATTCGATCTTGGCTGTGTTTAGACTCAAAGTTGAAGAATTCCAGTTAATTAGTCCAACTGACTAATTTGTGCTGCTTAGCTTCAATTCTGAGAAATGTTAAGAAAATATAACAGAGAAAATTTCCCAGGCAGCGTTACAAAACTGGTCAGTCCTGTACCAGCTTTCCCCATTAATACAAATGAAGGACCTTCAAACAAAGACTTTACAGCCTGCAGTGAGATTAGACAACAGTGTCATGTTAAGCCCTTGTGTCCTGTCTATTTTCAGGCTTGCACGCAAGAAATTATTACGTTTGTTGTGTCATTCCAAACACCTTTGTAGAGTCTGACACGGTAGACATAACATTATAACACAAATCCAATTCACTAGTTTGAATGAAAGATATGATTTAGGTGGGCAGTTGCGCCGTGTGTTGGCACAACAGTGGGTCGCATTCGGGGTGTGAGTATCCAGGCGCTTCGTGCTAATTCAACATAAGGGAAACTCCCATGCTCAGGTGCTTAATCTGGGAAGGCATCAAATGAGACACTTTCCCACAGGGGAGGGAGGAAAGGTTAGGAAAACGAATCATCCCACAACAACCTAAGGCACGCCTTAATAACATGATTGAGACCTGTGGGCAAGTTACTACCCACCTACTCACTCATTTGAAGAAAATTGACCAGCATAGTAGAGTCAAGAGATTGGGGAGGAGTGGGTCAGATAACATCAGAGTTCACACAATTGTTACAGTGCAGAAGGATGCCATTCAGCCCATCATGTCTGGCTTTCTGAATGAGCAACTCACTTTGTGCCATTCTCCCCGTAATCCTGCATATTTTTCCTTTTCCTTAATTGTGGGCATCACTGGCAATGCCGGTGTTTGTTGCCCATCCCTAAATTGCCCTTGAACTGAGTGACTTGTGGGCAGCACGGTAGCACAGGGGTTAGCACTGTTGCTTCACAGATCCTAGATCCCAGGTTCAATTCCCGGCTTGGGTCACTGTCCCTGCGGAGTCTGCACGTCCTCCCTGTGTCTGCGTGGGTTTCCTCCGGGTGCTCCGGTTTCCTCCCACAAGTCCCAAAAGATGTGTGGATAGGTGAATTGGACATTCTGAATTCTCCCACTGTGTACCCGAACAGGTGCCTGAATGTGGCGACTTGGGGCTTTCCACAGTAACTTCATTACAGTGTTAATGTATGCCTACTTGTGACAATAAAAGATTATTATATTATTATTAATTGTCAACCCCATTACAGTGGGCCTGGAGTTACGTGTAGGCTAGACCAGGTGGCAGATTTCCTTCCCTAAATGGGGCATTGGTGAATCAGATGGGCTTTTACAACAATCAATGTTAGATGTCATGGTCACCATCACTGGGACTAGCTTTATCTGCCAGATTTATTAATTGAATTTCAATTCTACCAGCTGCCATCATGGGATTTGAACCCATGTCCTGTTCCCAAGGAATACAGTCCAATCCATCTCCAATTGAGTTGAAAAATAACTTAGGAATAAACATTCAGTGAATAATTTCAATGCCCCCTAGGACTGTACATTGGTAAATAGAAAATGTCCAGTCACAAAGACCTCAGTAAATGTGAAATTTGGAAATTACATCAGCGGGAAGTACAAATAGTCTTTGCCTCCTACCAAAACAACTCCAATCACACCATTCAGTATGATGCTGAGTCTTTGGATCCCCAAATATCACAAATAATGACACCAAAGATCATTATACAGATGACCAATTGCATTATGGTTGACATTCTTTGTCGTAAATGCAATAATTGGCAACCACCAGTTCGCTCACTAACAACAATGGGTTTATTACAAAATCAAACTACATACAGAACACTATAATCAATGTCTTCAGGGCAGCACGGTGGTGCAGTGGTTAGCATTGCTGCCTCACGGCGCTGCGGTCCCAGGTTCGATCCCGGCTCTGGGTCACTGTCCGTGTGGAGTTTGCATATTATCCCTGTGTTTGCGTGGGTTTCACCACCACAACCCAAAAGATGTGCAGTGTAGGTGGATTGGCCACGCTAAATTGCCCCTTATTGGAAAAAAATGAGTTGGGTACTCTAAATTTTTTTTTTTTAATCTATATAAAATCAATGTCTTCATTCCCAGCAATAGGATCACAACTGGCTGCAAAAGCCCGGAACTGCTCAAGATCCCTGCGCTCTTTGTCCATTGGGTAATTGGGTCACATGACCCTTCCAATGCACCTACCCCCCTTAAAGGGGTAGCTACTATATGTTTCTGACTTTTTTCCCCTCTCCTGATAGTGGCTTTTGGGGAATTGTTCTCTGGCGCCACTAACTCTGAAGTGTCTGTACTCCAAATTTCCAT